>NC_136890.1:9829028-11219028 GCF_949152265.1 Phoxinus phoxinus
TTTGTTTCCTGCCAGCAGCGTTTTAATGACTTGTATGTCTATTACAGGACAGCGTACACCACTTTTCAAAAGTTAGGAGAAAAAAATCTCCTATGCTCACCCAAGGCTGCATCATATTATTATTAGGGCCCAAGCCTTGAAAAGGCGAAGGCCCTATTGTTTTTCTAAGGATTATTATTCTTCTTCTTTATTATTATTATTATTATTATTTTACTACCTTTTGGGCACTTTTGGGGGCCTTAACGTGCTCAAAAACTCTTGAAACTTTGCACAAATGTCAGAACCCGCGGCCATTAGGGCCGCGCTGAAGCTGGGACCCGGGCGTGGCAGGGGGACTCGGCAGCGCCCCCTGGAATGGGATTCAAAAACATGTCCATATATCAAACACGCTTGCATGTAATAATATGAAACTCGGTACACATATATATCTCATCGGGCCGAACAACTTTCGTGCTCTAAGTTTTACGCCAGTCCAACAGGAAGTCGGCTATTATGGGCTGTATGGAAACGCATGTTCTGGCATTTGAAACACTTCTCCCAGAGAATTCATCCGATGACCACGAAACTCGGTGTGCATGAAGTCAAGACATGGAGGATGCTAAATTGCTGACGGATTTTTGATATCTCGAACCGTTTGGCCGTGGCGAGGAAACGAATTTATGGCGAGAAAAGAGAAACACGATGTGTTCCGTCTTCATACATTAATTGATCTTGATGAAACTTCAGTAGCGTGTTTGTTGTAAGAGAGCGATCACATGGATGTAACTAATGTGAGTCAAAGTTATAGCGCCACCAACTGGCAGCAGGAAGTGTCACTTTTGACAAAAGTGGGGGGGTTAGTTTTACCTACAGTCACAAAACTTGGTATGTATATTGTGCACATCGAGCCGGACAACTTTCTGATTTACAGTCATTAGCTCCGACCAACAGGAAGTTAGATATTTTGGTTTGAATGTGGTTTTGTCTCTCTCTGCCTCTCTCTGACAGAGTTCCCCCAGCCATTCTGTGTGTGTGTGTGTGTGTGTGTGTGTGTGTGTCTGTGTGTCTGTGTGGGGAGGGGAGGGAGGGCACACACACACACATAGACAGCCCCCCCTGTGTCTGTGTGTGTGGGGAGGGGAGCAGAAAGACTATGAACAATTGTGCCATCTAGTGTTTTATACTATGTATAAATGTGTTTTTTTATGTTAAACAAGTGTTTTAAATTACACTAATTTCAATTAATGATATGCTGCATTTTTATGTATATTTAAACATTATCAAAGTTAGGATGTCATTTTTTTAGTTTCAAAAGTTATCTGTCTCTGTCTCCCTTTGGCTGTCATTACCCTCCCCTCACTCCCACAGTCTCACTTATTTCTTTCTGTATCAAATAATATTACCATAAACAAAAAGTTTGAGTTTCTTTTTCAATCAATGTATTATGCGAAAGGCAACGGGGTGGTGGCTTTATATATATATATATATATATATATATATATATAGGTGCCACCGGCTTAGGCCCGTAATCGCTGCTTATTATTTAAAATTACTTCTTTTTTTTTTTTTTTTTATGTATTCTAATATTAAATTTATCCCTGTGTTGGCCAAGCAGTTATTTTTTTCTTCTTTCTTTCAGGTGTCTGGGACGAGAGAATTTATTGCTGAGGATGAGATTGAAGAGAGTGATCTCAGTGATTTTGAGGTAATTTAGATGTAAAATGTTACCGTATTTTCCGGACTATAAGTCGTACTTTTTTTCATAGTTTTGCTGGTCCTGCGACTCATAGTCAGGTGTGACATACAGTCATGGCCAAAATTGTTGGCACCCCTGGTAAATATGATCAAAACTGGCTGTAAAAAATAAATCTGCATTGTTTATCCTTTTGATCTTTCATTCAAAAAATTGCCAAAATTCTAACCTTTCATTGAAGCAAGAGAATTGAAAGTGGGGCTAAATCACATTATGAAATAAATGTTTTTCTCCAAAACACGTTGGCCACAATTATTGGCACCCTTTTATTAAATACTTTTTGCAACCTCCTTTTGCCAAGATAACAGCTCTGAGTTTTCTCCTATAATGCCTGATGAGTTTGGAGAACACCTGACAAGAGATCAGAGACCATTCCTCCATACAGAATCTCTCCAGATCCTGCAGATTCCCAGATCCATGTTGGTGCTTCTTCTCTTCAGTTCAGCCCACTCATTTTCTATAGGGTTCAGGCCAGGGACTGGGATGGCCATTGCAGATCTTGGTTTTGTGCTCAGTGACCCATTTTTGTTTTGATTTTGATATTTGTTTTTGGATCACTGTCCTGTTGGAAGATCCAAACATGGCCCGTTATAAGATTTCTAGCCCCGGCTGTTAGGTTTCGATTTTTTTATCTGTTGGTTTTTGATCCAATCCATGATGCCATGTATCTGAACAAGATGTCCAGGACCTCTGGCAGAAAATTAGGCCCACAGCATTACAGATACAGCAGAGTATTTCATTTTACACATGGGGTACTTTTTTATCCCTGTGTGCACCAAACCCATCTTAAGTGTTTGCAGCCAAAAAAGCTATTTTTTTGTTTCATCTGACCATAGAACCCATCCCGTTTGAAGTGCCAGTAGTGTCAGGTACTTTTCAAACGTTCTATGGACAGAGGAACCAAAAAAATCGCTTTTTTGGCAGCAAACACTTAAGATGGGTTTGGTGTACACAGGGATAAAAAAGTACCCCATGTGTAAAATGAAATACTCTGCTGTATCTTTACTGCTGTGGGCCTAATTTTCTGCCAGAGGTCCTGGACATCCTGGACACATGGCATCATGGATTGGATCAAATACCAACAGATAAAAAATCGAAACCTAACAGCCGGGGCTAGAAATCTTATAACGGGCCGTGTTTGGATCTTCCAACAGGACAGTGATCCAAAAACAAATATCAAAATCAAAACAAAAATGGGTCACTGAGCACAAAACCAAGATCTGCAATGGCCATCCCAGTCCCTGGCCTGAACCCTATAGAAAATGAGTGGGCTGAACTGAAGAGAAGAAGCACCAACATGGATCTGGGAATCTGCAGGATCTGGGGAGATTCTGTATGGAGGAATGGTCTCTGATCTCTTGTCAGGTGTTCTCCAAACTCATCAGGCATTATAGGAGAAAACTCAGAGCTGTTATCTTGGCAAAAGGAGGTTGCAAAAAGTATTTAATAAAAGGGTGCCAATAATTGTGGCCAACGTGTTTTGGAGAAAAACATTTATTTCATAATGTGATTTAGCCCCACTTTCAATTCTCTTGCTTCAATGAAAGGTTAGAATTTTGGCAATTTTTTTAATGAAAGATCAAAAGGATAAACAATGCAGATTTGTTTTTTACAGCCAGTTTTGATCATATTTACCAGGGGTGCCAACAATTTTGGCCATGACTGTATATCAAAATTAATTCATACTGACTGAGATGAACCAAGAGAAAACATTACCGTCTATTAGGGCTGGTATGGATTTTTTCTTACCGTGGTTGAAAAGCAAGAAATTCCCCCGGTATAGAAATAAACCGCTTTAAATCCCGACACCCCCGACCCCAATTTCACGCAAACTCCAGTGCACACACCAGAGGCTAAGGCAATTAAACATAATAAGGAACACGTTTATTACATTTATTATTTCACATTTAGAACAGAAATGGAATGATGTCTAAATGAAGTGCTGGCAAAACGAAATATAGGCTAGGCTATGGTTTACATTTGCTAGACAGACTCTGTTAAATGTTACCTCAGAAAAAGACGAGCACACTTTGAAATAGTCAAATTTTCACCAGTAATTCAATTATTTTCCATATTTATGTTTACATAATATAATATAATGTTATTTCATTATTTTAATTTAATCTATGTTGATTACCGGTATGTGAAAAGCATGAGTAAGATCATAAGATGGGTCAAATATTATTTTGACCACTTTATTAAGATTTATTTTGTAAAAAGCCTTTCTTTAAATCGAATTTCGTTTTGTATAAATTGTATCTTAATTTTAATCAATGTTTCATCAACCAATTGCCTGGAATTAATAAATAATAAGCAAATATAGCAGACATATAATCAGGACGCGGAGGCGCCCGTGGCGTGCGATCTCTTGCATTGCATTTCGTAGAGAAGACTTTACTCTGTGAAAATATTTATTTATTTTTGTTAGGGGTGCACCGAAATTTCGGCTGAAAATGGCATTATCGGTTTCGGGCCGAAATAAAAAAGCCAGCCGAAAATGTCAACCGAAAATGAATGTCAACCGCGCCCCTCTCATCCGCGCGCAAGCGCTTGGGTTTCACTCACGGTCGAGCTGTCACTCGTCACCCACCCCTCCCCTCCGTGCTCAAGCAGGTTTCACTCACGGTCGAGCTGTCACTCGTCACCCACCCCTCCCCTCCGTTCTCAAGCAGTTTTCACTCACGGTCGAGCTGTTTGCACGCGTCTGCAAAGATTGAGCATGTCAGCGGTATGGAAGTGTTTTGAAGTTTCAGATGAGGACAACCAGCGCCGCCGCTCCCACCACGCGCATCAGCTGAGAGGGCACCAAAAAATTGCGTAATGAAAAATCAATAATTATAATGCCTATATTAGGCTACTCCAGTATAGAAATACAGACATCCCAAGTCTCCCGGAAGTTCCGGGAGTCTCCCGCATATTGATAGCGGCTCACTGATGCCCGCGAATTAGTTAAAATCTCCGGAATCTAGAGCGAGCGCGCCCGCGAGACAGAGACTGTGCTCCAAACCGTGTAGCGCATGCACGGCAGAGAGGGAGAGAGAGCGAGAGACCGCGCGCGTGTGCTTCATGAAGCGCATGCAATATAAAATATATATAATATATAAAATATTTTAGGTTTTGTGATTTTTCATTTCAGATTTTTTTTAAATTAAGCAATATAAATAAATATATATTTAAGTTTTTAAAAGAAGCCATTTTCGGTATCGGTTTCGGTTTTCGGCCAAGTGCATCCTAAATTTTCGGTATCGGTTTCGGCACAGAATTTTCATTTCGGTGCATCACTAATTTTTGTCCCTGTGTGCCGATCGGAATTCTGGGGATACAACAGAGCCAATAGGCTATACTACGGACTTTAGCCGTTAAATATATTTGCTGCATTGGATCAGTCTCCTTTCTAGAACAGCCAGGAGCTTTCTAGCCTCGCGGCAGCGCCTTGCATCGCACATAGACTTTAAACAATCAGTGGATAACTTTGTGTAACTTAACTCTGTGTTAGCCTACGTGTCGCCATACACATCAGCATAAATGCTCCTGATAAATTATTAAAGGGGTGGTTGAGTATGATTTCACTTTTCTAACTTTAGTTAGTGTGTAATGTTGCAGTTTGAGCATAAACAACATCTGCAAAGTTACAACGCTCAAAGTTAAAAGCAAAGGAAGATATTTACTTTTAAAGAACTTGTTTTTTAAGGACTACAACAAACGGCTGGTAGGGACTACACGACATTCCTCCCGGGTTAGTGACATCAACAACCCAAGAATTTGCATAAACCCCACCCCCGGAACACGATTTATAGATTATCGAGACAGAATATGCTAATCAATGACTAGAAGATAATTACTAACCATTCAGAAATGTCCTGTTGCTTCTACATGTTGTCACTTCTTGAGTCTCTCCATCTTTGTCTGACTCCAGTTTGAACATTAAAGGCTAAACGTTTTTGAAATGCGTGTGTGAGGTAAAAGGACACATGCTGTTTTAGCTCCGCCCCCCATGCTGGGAGCAGCAGCTCATTTGCATTTAAAGGGACACACACCAAAACAGTGCGTTTTTGCTCACCCCTTAAAAAGTGACAACTTTAACTTGCTATATAAAAATATCTGTGGGGTATTTTGAGCTAAAACTTCACATATACACTCTGGGGACATCACAGACTTATTTTACATCTTGTGAAAAGGGCATTATACCACCCCTTTAAAGCATTAACATTCACAATCCACTGTTAATTTAACATAAAAGCAAGCAGGCTGCGTGGTTTGCCGTGAATGCGCGCTCTCTTATCAGTTCATCGTGATCTCATACATCTCTGTTATTATTAATGAAGCTGATTGCATAATGAATCTTTCATAATATCTTTTACAATCCGAGGATTTGCCAGCATGCAGAATTCAGCACTGAACAAAGTCAGTTTTGAGCCGTGAGGGGATTCTATCCTAAATGCTTCTGATTGGCCATTGCGTTCCAGAAATCAACACATATGTCTGTGATTGGCTACATCGCTCAACGCTGCAAACATGTTACAAATAGAAACTCTGATGGCCTGTAAATCTTTCTATTTTGTTTTAGTTGTTCTTGTTGCTTTTCTGCAACAGATGAATAACAATTTATTAGTTTTTATGTTTTATTCATAGATATTTCTATTTAATCGTTTTATTCTCCCGCAGCCGCACACACATAGTGAGTGCATTAGGCTACCGCCCGCGCTCGCACTCGGCCATCACATCTAGTCCCGCGCTACACGTGTCTAGATCACGGGTCCGGCCCGAGTAAAGCGGCGGGAAATATCGGGCTCGGGCAGAGAATCTAAGCTCTAAACAGGACAGAGTAACACGGCGGATATCGCATATATACTTTTTGTTGACGACGTAGTTAAGCCGGCAGGCGTGTGTTGCTTAGGCGGCCGCCTTAGTTCCAAAGTGCTGCGGGAAACCCTGTGTTACGTTAACATGCCGGACACCTATTCAGCCAGTTGTTCTGTGTGCTATTGTGGAGCTAAATAACTTGCCTTTCCAGATTAAATGTCTGTTCTTGGATTTTGTGAAATAAATGCGACTTATAGTCCGGAAAATACGGTACTTTAAAAAAAAACATGATTTAATATCTGAGAGTGACGTTATATACATCCTGATTTTGTTTTACAGGATATGAACAACCTGAAGGGAAGCAGTGATGAGGAAGAGGAAGAGGATGATGATGAAGAGGAATCCAGTGAGGAAGAGTTGGAGGAAAAGAGCAAGGCCAAAACGAAAGGAAAAGCTCCACTCAAAGGCCCAATCAGGAAAAAACGGGCCTATGTGGAGATAGAATATGAACAAGAGATAGAACCAGTTCAGAAAAGCAAGGCCACGTAGAGACTAAACTGATGTGCACACCAACAGTTGTAACTCTGCTCCCTTGTGGAACATTTCCAAATCATGGAACATGATCTTTTACTACACCTACATTTAATAACAATGTACAATAATCAAAATCTTTAGTGTGGTGGAATTGTTGACCTGTTTCATCTGTGCTTATACTGTTGCAAAGCATTTTTTTTCTTAAATGTTCCATTGTGTACTTTTGCGTCAACTTAGACCCATATTCATGCAATAAAACTTTATTTGGAATAGCATACATGCTATATATTTTTGTGCCTGTTAGTTTGACTGTAGCTGGTGTTCTAATGGGGAAAACATTTATACATTAAGTACTGTGTTGTGTTTGAATGCATGTTTTATTTGGATCATCTTTTACATCTCATACACCCACCAGCAATTACACTGCAGATCACTAGAAAACATTTAAACAAGTCAAAACTGCCTACAGTGAAAATGCTGTTAGTAACACAAGTACAAAGTTGCAAAGAAAAAAATTACAGTGAAATCTCTGAGTAAAAAAAGTTACTCAGACCCAAGACATAAGAGCAAAATCCTTTACATCATCTAACAGAAACCATTGGTTCTTTAAGCATTACACAATGTTGAAGTACCATTGTTGTTTTTATCATGCTCAAGATAATATAATTTGGGGCTCCAAAAAAAGATCAATGCTTATTTTATTTAAAACTGCAGTGCTGTTAGTATTATGACAGATTTTAGGATTTAGTGGCCTTTTTAAAATATCTCAGTTAAGGGAGCCGCAACAAAACAAGAGGGGGAAAATAGTAGAAGAAACTTCCCTCCTTAGAGCACCTCTAACTGTTGCACCACTGTGCAAATATATATATATATATATATAGTGAGGAAAATAATTATTTGATCCCCTGCTTATTTTCTAAGTTTGACCACTTACAAAGAAATGAAGGGTCTATAATGTTTATGGTAGGTTTATTTTAACAGATAGAGACAAATATCAACCAAAAAAACATAAAGGTTATAATTTGATTTGTATTTAATTGTATTTAATCCCCAAGCAAAACAAAGGTTTCTCTACAAAGTACTGAGGTAAGACGTTTATTGCAGTTGGTCACCAGGTTTGTACACATCTCAGGAGGGATTTTAGTCCATTCCTCTTTACAGATACTCTCAAAATCCTTAAGTTTCTTGGCAATTCAAAGTTTCAGCTCCCTCCACAGGTTTTATATAGGATTAAGGTCTGGAGACTGGCTAGGCCACTCCAAGACCTTACTGTTCTTCTTCTTGAGCCACTCCTTTGTTGCCATGGCGGTATGTTTTGGGTCACTATCATGTGGAACACCCATCCACGACCCATCTTCAGTGTTCTGGCTGAAGGAAGGAGTTTCTTGTCCAAGATTTGACGGTACATGGCCCTGGCCATCAGCCCCTCAATACGGTGAAGTTGTCCTGTAACCTTAGCAGAGAAACAGCCCAATAGCATGATGTTTCCACCTCTGTGCTTGACTGTAGGGATGGTGTTCTTGGGGTCATAGTCAGCATTTCTCTCTCTCTCCAAACACGGCGAGTTGAGTTGATGCCAAAGAGCTAAATTTTGGTCTCATCTGACCACAGCACTTTCTCCCAAGCCTTCTCTGAATCATAATTCATTGGCAAACTTTAGACGGGCTTTAACATGTGCCTTCTTGAGCAGGGGGACCTTACGGGCGTTGGAATGGAAGATACGAATTCTGTGGACAGGTTTCTTTTACACACATTATGAGCTGACATTAGGAGTACTTTAAGAGGGCTAATCTATTCTGTTCCACATGGGCACAACCTGTGGGAGGCAGAATTCTTGCTGGTTGGTAGGGGATCAAATACTTATTTCACTCGATCAAATGCTAATCCATTTACAATCTTTATATAATGTGTTTTCAGGATTCTTTGGTTGATACTCTGTCTCTATCCGTTAAAATAAACCTACCATAAAAATTATAGACCCTTCATGTAAGTGGTCAAACTTACAAAATCAGCAGGCGATCAAATAATAATTTTCCCCACTGTATATATATATTGAATTTGTAGTGGTAAGTTGGTTGACGTTTAATTTATGCAGTTGAGAAGAAAAGATCAGCAAGGCATGCAACACCCAATACAAGAACAAAGCACTATGAAAAAAAAATTACTTTCAGGTAACCTGCACTAACAAGTAACCATGCAGATGCTACTGACTGGAATGGATGGGGATGCTAATGGAAGGCACTTTCCAGGTCTTTTAAAACTATACTGGACACATTAGAATGAATATGTTATTTACAGGTTACCTGAAGTTATTTAGAACAAAACTATAACTTGTATTTACGAATGCATTTACTAAGGACAAACACCTGTATTTAGTATGGTCACTTTAAAAGAAGACCTGGCTGTGTACAACAAGTACAGTTTATTCAAAATGTTTATTTAAAAGGTAATTGAGAAAAGACTTTGGAGGAAATCAACTCTCAAGTCAGGTTGTTTTAGCTTTATTTTATTTCTCTCTCAAATATGTATAAACAGTTCCCTTGGATAGTCCAAACACAGAGTGTATTATTTATTACAGATTCTACTCCGCTAACTTCACCTCCATAAATGGGAAAAGGGGCAAGTATTATTGCCAGCTTACAGCTTATTGACATAGTGGTGCTGCAGTGACTTTCTGAATACACATCAACACAGCGTCAGGGACACAACTGCTGTCTAACTCTCTCAGAAGAGTCTAAAAAAAACAGGGAGAAATAAGGCAAGGAGAAAATGGAAAAGTGGATTTAATATATGTAGAAACTGCATGCAATATCTATCAGAAGAACAAGATCTCATAAAAGCTTAGTAAGTTCTAATTACTCCCTTATAAAGATTAGGCTTATAAATATATATTATTATAATATAATTTTTAATTTTCATCAACTTTTATCTGAATGATGAAACAATTACGGGATGACAGTTTTTACTTCTCTGGTTGAAGTTGGTCCTTTTATAATCACAATATTTCACAAAATTAAGAATTGATATTCTCACCTGTAGTTTTCCCTTTGAGCAGTGGTTGAGCAGCAGTAAACACTGGGATGCTTCGGTCATGAGGTGCTCTTTCAGCTGAGTGGGTAATGAGTCTGATGAGATGTCAACCAGAAACCTCAGAAGACTCTGAGTTAGCAAACCCATCCTCTTCTCCATACTAGAGAGATGCATATAAAACATAAAAAAAACCATTGTGTTTATAGAGTATTACCGGTAAGCAAAAATACATCTGAAATAAGCATACAAGAAGAGAGTGGAATAATCTCAGAACTGAATTAATAAGTCAATTTCATGTAGTGTGCACTGAAGTATTGGTGATGTATAGTGCTTTGGGTGGTCACCATGGCCAAGCAATCTGTAGAGTCTTTTGTAGAGCCTCCAGGATATTTAGTCTGCATTTCTCCTCTGGAGCATCCGAGACTTCCAAATATCCAACAATCACCCTCTCCAGCCTTTTCATGTGACGAATAATTACTATACCCATCCTTTAAGATAACAACATGAAATAATAAATGACAACAGACAAAGATGAGCAATATTATCACAATTAGGCAAATCTAGCTAAGAATATTCTAAATGTGCACGAAAAATTATTAGTAATAATTATTATACTGCAATTTTCGCTCACAAAAAAAGGGAACTTTCAATGGATTGACTAGAATGATTAGAAAATTAAAAATACTGTTTATGAACAAATGTTTTATGGGTTTGGAACAACATGAGGGTTAATGTAAATGAGTAAATGATGATAGAATTTTTATATGAACTAACCCAATAGCAACCTGTATGACATCAGTCAAAATAGAAAGTAATTTCTACGGCGTATGTTTGACTACAATTATTAGCAAGCGTTGCATATAATAGGAACCAATTACTGAAATAATTGAAGGGTACCTTAATGATTTAGTCCTCACCTCTCAATAAGTAAGACAAGATTTCTGGCATATACACGACGAAGGTCAAGCTTGTGCTCCATTTCCATGTATGTCAAGACGTGCCGGAGCATATTGTCAAATCGATTTTGTTTACGCCGTGTACCTGCAAGGGCTGGAGGTTTCTCAAGGACTGACAGCAAGTCTATAAGGCAGGGCAGCACAACCTGAAGATAAGACAAAAAAAGACGAGATGCATAACCTAATCTAAAAATAAAAACCACACATCTTCATTCAAGTACGCACATGTGAAAGCATCACCTGTATAAGCGTGGCCTCAGATGTGTGTAAGTGATTGAATACAGCATGATAGAGCACCTGAGCTCTGTTGAACTGCCTCAGATCAGCACCAGGCTAGGGAAGCAGAAAAGTCAAATGAACACACATCAAATACTTGTGTCAATTAAACAAATACAATGACTTATAATGTTCTCCAGGGTTTGATGTCTCTCTTATGAATGTCAGGAGCACATTATTAAAGGGTCATTCCGTGTCAACAACAAGTGGTTCCCAGCTAAAAATATGATGAAAGAAATATATAAATAAAGAAGAAAGCCAAAATATTTTCTTGAATGTATGCGTACCGGGCGGTAATCCACGGATTAGATTCGGAGCCAAATTACAGTGGGGTAAAAATGACACTAGAAAGATGGCAGCATCAATATTTTATTTTTACACAGATTGGTAGGTCTATTAGAACAATCTGTTAACTTTAGAAATCTTTGTTGCATTATATACACCTGGACACTTTGTATGTATACACTCAGTGTTGTGTGATGGAGGTATTCCCACTTCCATTCAGATGCAAAAGAGAGCTCAGTTCAGTACCTGCGCACTGTATAGCTGTCTATACGGCTGCACACTTCGGGTGTGTGCGCACAGAAAACTATACTACCGCGTCGTCACTCTTATTCAGATCTATCCATTAGTCGGCTCTTCTCTTTCTCCCAGACGTTTACATTTTTTATACAGTTTTTCATACAGTTTTATGAGACATGCATCAAGCGCATGCCAACTCTGTGTGCATCTACCACGAAAGCAGCCGGACATTCAAAACTGTTTTTTTTTTAGTTATCGTCTCGTTTCCGCCTGTGAAAAAATGTTGTTGCCGAAAATAATGACGAAAATTATCTGTCAACGAAATTAACACTGCTAGGCATATGCCTATCCATTAACGGGCATTCATAAATATTAAACATTTTGATAAATGCATTATGCCTCTCTTGATAGAGTGAGTCGTGTGTCTGAAAACTAAGCTTATGTCTTCTATATAATTTTTTCCTAGGCTATCTAGACGCGTTTCGCACGAATGTTGCACATTTAGGAACAGATATTGGGTTCTGCCCAAAGTCAAGCAACATAAAAGTAACGAGTAAAGTAAAAAGTTACTTTCCATAGTGGGTAACTAAGTAAAGTAACGGATTACTTTTTTTAAGAAGTAACAAGTAACGAGCAAACACTACTTTTTAAAAGTTACTTTACCCAACACTATATACCTGTCTGGGTGCTATGAATACTCAAGATTCTAATTCTAAAAAAAATTATTTAATTTAAAATTTTTAAGGCCCTATATGGTTCAATCCCAGAGATACTGGGATGTCAATGTGGTAACATGTAGTTACGATACAGCATATTTGAACTTGGTAGCTTCAGAAGCTGTTACAATTAAGAAAAAACCCTTCTTCCAATTATCCCTGAAACTGATTAAAATATAGATTCGTATAAATACACTTTTAAAAGTAAGTTAATGTGCCTCAACTTGACCATTTCTGTGTATGTTTTGCACTCAGATGGGTATGTTTTATGCAATTGTTTTGATAGAGGGAAACAAGATCATTTCAAGTTTCAACTATTTATTCTTCAGACATTCCCCTTTAAATGGAATAAGTATCAGCTGCATGTAAAAATGAAATATTTTTTGTAAAAATTAACCATATTTTATTTCCGACCATTGAAAATGGGTACACAGGCACGCACGATACTTTGGAAAAAGAGTATTCATGGCACTCAGACAGGTATATTCTATGTGTTGATAGAAAAAAACGATACACATTATTTATTTGTTCTTCAGATATTCCTCTTTAAAAGAAAAAAGTATGAACTTTATGCAAATTGTGTACAATTTACCAATTGACTCATGGAACCCCACAAAGAAATGCATATCTCTGGGTTTTAACCATATAGGCCCTTTAAAATGAAGAAACCTAAAGAAATGTTTGTTAAAAAACAGAATCTAAAAGGATATTAAGATATCTTTAATACTTCTGGGGTTACAGACATGCATGCAACTTCGGGCAAAAAACACAAGAAGTGCTTTTTCCCATTTTTGAACTCTCACCGTTGCCATATAATGCAACAAAGATTGCTAAAGTAAACAGACATACCTAATAGACCTACCAATCTCTGTGTAAAAATAAAATAATGATGCTTGCCATCTTTCTGAAGTAATTTTTACCCATCTGTAATTTGACTCCAAATCTCAGGTGAAAATTTTAATTTTGCATTTAATATTTTGGCTTTAATCACCATTTATCACCGTCTTTCTTCAGAAAAAATATTAACAAAATCAAAAATTTGACCCGGGGAAGTTTCAGAAATATGATTAATTTAACCCTAAAGTTACTAAAATTCAGAGACACAACAATCTTTAAGGGTACATGAACAGCTGTGGAATGTTAACTATTTATTGAATTACAAGCATATTTAACATTACTCATCTGCCATCAGCTTATTTCATGGAGCTTACTTGAATGCGAATGGAGAAGGTAATTCTAAAATTCATTAATGTTGCATTATATAATGCCTTATAACGCTGCTCTGTAGGTTTAGATTCTGGAACATTTTTTGCATAAAAAGACAGTTGTGGTGACAAAATATTTACAAAAATGACTTACCACATTGAGAACAATGTGATGCAGGCAGTGCACACCCAATACTTTGTTTTCTGTGTGATAATCATCTGATATAAGCAAAGACGGCGGAAACACCTTCTCCAAATACTCAGTTAAACAGGGTCGTCCAACCTGAACCAGCACCCAGGAGAACACGTGCTTCACTGCCTGGTTACGCTTCCAGCTCTCCCTGAACAGAATAAAGGACATGCTTGAGTGCATTTAATAACATATTATTATTATGTGCTCTTGGGTCATTTCTGTGTTGTAATTTAAAAAAGAATAGCAGACTTTCAGAAATACGCTCCGGTCAAGCTTTTTTAATTGTAACTTGATCATTTACACAATGACAAGAAATGAACATGACTCGCACTCTTTTCTATATCTGATTGCTTACTACAGACAAAATTAGGGATACCAGTATCGGTGTAGGGCCCGATACTGCGCTCGTACTCATAAAAATGCTCCGATATTAACAACCAATCACACAGCGTTGTGCACAGTGTTTGTGTCCAGACAAAGAAACACTGACACAGGGAGTATAATTGGGATAAAAGTGAAGGCTGGCTGTGTGCAGTAAATGTATCTATTAGGGAAATATTAAATAAAATATAGTAAATGCTCTTGATTGCTGATCATTCACTCAGCACACATGCATCATTTGGATTAAAACTAAATTGTAAATGTAAGTAAAACATAAACTGTTACGTGATGATTTATGTATAATGAGTGGCTCCTCACATTAATACAGGACGTTTGCAAGTCAAGAAGTTTCATGAACGCAAACATCCGAAGCGCACGCCCTTGAAAGCTGCCTCAAGAGCATAAATACTGAATTAAACTCTCTCGCTTGAATGGACAAATTCACACAAAATTATGTAAAATGTCCGTTTTGGCGAGTATCCTGGTAAACATAGTCAGCTATATCATAATGAGCGTAAACAAAGAAAATGCGTACAGTAGGGAAGGCTATATTGGATCCGTGCATTTCAGTCTTGAAGGGACAGCAGCCTAATAAAACCTGCTGCTGTGACATAGGGCTGGGAGGTACCGGTATATAGAGTTTGTACAATATATAGATATATTTTTTGAAACGATATGGAATGAGGCAATACCGTTTATATCGATACAGTAGTTTGATACGAGCACATCTGAAAAATAGCGGAGGACGCAGTGTGAGCTGCCGCAGTGAAAGTACATAGTACAATTTGTCCTAAACATGTTATATTATGGGCTTCAAAATAACTGGTAAGATATAGTTAACAAGTTTGCAGCAGTTTTGTTCTTGTTTTTAGATTGTATTGTTAACTTACAATGTTAGAATGTAATGTGATTTTAACCACCTTTTTGCACATAATATATTGCATAGCCTACATTACATTCACTATATTTGTTTCCATATCCTTCAATATCAACATTGTTTGTAGGATATAATTGGGCAGGATGTGAAATATCATAAATAAATGCAGATTTTCTTTATCCAAATAGAAAAAAGTAGAAAATACAGAGATATATATCGTATATCGCCATTTAACCAAAAAAATACAGAGATATGAATTTTTGGCCATATCGCCCAGCCCTACTGTGACATCTGCTTTTTACTGTTAATCAAACTGCCAAAGACAAAGTAATCACTCACTGATATTGACTGAATTACTTTTATAACTTTATAATAACCAGGAGGAGGTACGAGCCGAGGTGGAGGAAGCTCGCTTCAGCAGAGTGGTGGGCATGTCCAAGCAGGGGGCCTGGACAAAGTGGGAACAGCTGGCCGTAAGATCACTTGGGCAGAACTCTGGAAGGCGGAACCACACCATTTCAAGTTCTTGGTCCAGTCAGTGTATGATGTCCTTCCTAGCCCTGCCAACCTGTTCACCTGGGGCCTGGTGGACTCACCTGCTTGCCAACTCTGCCAGAAAAGGGGATCATTAGAGCATATCCTTAGCTGCTGCTCAAAAGCCTTGGGAGATGGGCGTTATCGTTGGCGCCATGACCAGATCCTGAAGGCAGAGAAGGCATCCTGAAGACCAGATCCTGAATTAACATTAGCAAGCAGCATCATCCAACCAAGTCTGCAATTGCCTTTGTTCGAGCAGGAGAGAAGCCTCAGCCCCCTAGAAAGACCCAAGGGGGCTTGCTCGCAACAGCAAGAGACTGGCACCTCCTGGTGGACCTGGGGACTCAATTTGAAGTTCCCAGACTCCATTGCCGTCACATCACTACGACCGGACATGGTCTTGATGTCTGCAGCAAGTAAGCAGGTAGTGTTACTTGAACTAACGGTCCCCTGGGAAGATAGAATGGAGGATGCCCAGGAAAGGAAGAGGGCCAAGTACGCTGATCTGGTAGCTGAGTGTCGGAGGAATGGGTGGAAGGCCCGCTGTGAGCCTGTTGAAGTGGGCTGTAGGGGCTTCGCAGGACAGTCTCTACAACGGGTCCTGGGACTCTTAGGGATTTGCGGACTGCACAGGCAAAGAGCCATCAAGAACATCCTGGAAGCCGCTGAAAAGGCAGCACGGTGGCTCTGGTTAAGGAGGGGGGACGCGTGGTGTAGAGCGCTACCTGGACACAAGTCGGGGCCTGATCACCCCCGGCTGGGTCGCCCGGGTGAGGGTGTCTGATGTAAGACCCGAAACACCCTATGACCCCGGGAGTATCACTGACGATGTGTCCAGGTTGCACCACAAGGTGTATTCAAGTACTGAACTACTACCTGAAAAAAAAACAGCTGTTTATTAGGGCCCAAGCCTTGAAAAGGCGAAGGCCCTATTGTTTTCCATAGGATTCTTCTTCTTCTTCTTCTTTATTATTATTATTATTATTATTTTACTACCTTTTGGGCACTTTTGGGGGCCTTAACGTGCTCAAAAACTCTTGAAACTTTGCACAAATGTCAGAACCCGCGGCCATCAGGGCCGGACTGAAGCTAGTACCCGGGCGTGGCAGGGGGGCTCAGCAGCGCCCCCTGGAATGGGATTCAAAAACATGTCCATATATCAAACACGCTTGCATGTAATAATATGAAACTCGGTACACATATAGATCTCATCGGGCCGAACAACTTTCGTGCTCTAAGTTTTACGCCAGTCCAACAGGAAGTCGGCTATTATGGGTTGTATGGAAACGCATGTTCTGGCATTTAAAACACTTCTCCTAGAGAATTCATCCGATGACCACGAAAATCAGTCAGCATGAAGTCAAGACATGGAGGATGACGAACACGGTTTGGCCGTGGCGAGGAAACAAATTTATGGCGAATATTGGAAACAGGAAGTGTGTTATAACATCCTCATACATTAACTGATCTTGATGAAACTTCAGCAGTGTGTTTGTTGTAAGAGGCCGATCACATGGATGTGACTATTGTGAGTCAAAGTTATAGCGCCACCAACTGGTAGCAGGAAGTGTGTCACTTTCAAAATGCTTTGAAATCACCCTCTTATTTTTACCGATTTACTTCAAACTTAATCTGTATAATGTAAACACACGGCAGATGTAGACCTGTGAAAGGATTATTGATATCTTAAATACTGTTGCCATGGCAACGCATCAAACTTTAATATTCTTTTTTAAAGTTTTTGAGACTCTTAGCATGCTTGAAATTGCATGAAACTCGACAGACACTTTACATTTATTGCCTAGTACACTTGTGCAAAGTTTCAGAAACGGGCGTGGTAAGGGGCTCCGTAGCGCCACCTTTAGTCAAAAATGGGGTATAAGTTTTACCTACAGTAACAAAAATCGGTATATATATTTATCTCCCCGAGCCGGACAACTTTCTAATTTACAGTCATTAGCTCCGACCAACAGGAAGTCAGATATTTTGGTTTGAATGTGTACTTTTTGGAGCATTTTCCCTCTGCCCCTCTGCGTCTCTGTGTGTGTGTGTGTGTGTGTGTGTGTGTGTGTGTGTGTGTGTGTGTGTGTGTGTGAGGAGGGGGGCTAGTTTAGTTTAACCCTTTCTCTGCTGTGTGCAAATTCTCTGGCACTTTTGGGGCCCTTAACATGCTCGAAAACTCTTGAAATTTTGCACACAGGTCAGAACCCGCGGCCATCAGGGCCGGGCTGAAGCTGGTACCCGGGCGTGGCAGGGGGGCTCGACAGCGCCCCCTGGAATGGGATTCGAACACTTGTCCGTATATCAAAAACGCTTGCATGTAATAATATGAAACTCGATACACATTTAGATCTCATCGGTCCGAACAACTTTCGTGCTCTAAGTTTTATGCCAGCCCAACAGGAAGTCGGCTATTATGGGTTGTTTTAAAATTTATGGTCTGGAATTCCTCCTAGAGAATTAATCCAATCGCCACCAAACTCATTCAGCATAAAGTCAAGACATTGAGGATACTAAATTGCTGACGGATTTTTGATATCTCGAACGGTTTGGCCGTGGCGAGGAAATTCATTTATGATTAAAAAAGGATGAATAAAGTGTGTTATAACTTAGTTATAGTTTTACCTACAGTTACAAAACTCAGCGTGTGTATTGATCTTATCAAGACAAACAACTTTCTAATTTACAGTCATTAGCTCCGACCAACAGAAAGTCAGATATTGTGGTTTGAATGTGGATTGTGTCTCTCTCTGTCTCTCTGCCATTCTGTGTGTGTGTGTGTGTGTGTGTGTGTGTCTGTCTGTGTGGGGAGGGGAGGGGGGATCTGTGTATGTGTGTGTGTGTGTGGGGAGGGGGGCAGACAGAGTCTATTAAAAATAGTTATATTGTGCCATCAAGTGTTTTATACTATGTATACATGTGTTTTCTTCTTTTAAACAGTTTATTAAACTACACTCATTTCAGTTAATTCAACACGGCATTTTTATGTATATTTAAACATAATCAAAGTCTACTTTCTGTCACAATTAGGATATTATTTTTTTTTTTTTTCTCTGTCTCTGTCTCCCTCTGTCTGTCCTTCCCCTCCCCGTCACTTCACCAGTCTCTCATTCCATCTCTCATTCCATCTTGACATCGCAGTATGTTCATTATAGCCTTAATAAAATAGTCAACCTAACATATAAAAATTACACTGCTCTGTTTAAATAGTCAGTTGTACAGTTTGTGCCGTTCACAGTAAGCACCGCTCCACTGTGATGTTTCAAAGCACATTTTTGCGCATTTGAAGAGGATAATTTTTCAATATTGGAACGTGAGTGAAATACAAAGCCTATAATAAAGAATAGTTTAGCATCCAAAATTTGTAATAATATATATATATATATATATATATATTATTATTATTATTATTATTATAGAATAATAATATACATGTTAAAAATAGGGAGGGGGAAAAAAATATACACACATACGGTATATATATATATATATATACATATATAATTTTTTTTCTTATATGTGCCCTCGATGCGCACTTTTGCAGAACCCACACTGATGCAAGCTCTAAAGCAGACTTCTTCTCGACAGTCAAAGCGGAGTTACGTTATTGCCCGTCGTGCACAGGAACCCTAAAGGCACCGGGGTGGCGGATTTTTATATATATATATATATATAAATAAATAAATATAGCTGCAAGCAGCGATGGAGGGCCCAAGCCGGTGGCACCGTCTTCCTGGTGCCTTTAGTGCAACTAAAGGCACCGGGGTGGCGGTGCCACCGGCTTGGGCCCGTAATCGCTGCTTGCAGCTATATTTTCATTTGTAGCCTTTCTTTGTTCTATTGTATTTATTTGTGCTATTTGTAATTTGATTATTTGTTCTTATTATATTACTGACTTAGCACTGACCATTACTTGTCTTAAATAGCCTAATGTTTTACTTTTACAATAATTAGGCTAGTAGTAGTTTTTGCTGTAGTATCAAAATTGGAATAGAGTATTGTGATATTTCACAGGTGTCTAAACATTTGAACCACTGACTCAATCCTCAACAATGAGGGCTCAGCTGAAGCAGCTCTAAATATGTGCTATGCAATTAAATGATCAATTTTAACATGCTAGCATACAAGGTTTTTTCTCAATTTCTTTGACCTGATGAAGTTTGGGTTCCTTGCCACTATTGCCTCAGGCTTTCTTAGTTGGAGTTTAAAAGACACTTAATATTCAGTAATATTATTGACTTGACTGACCTGAGACTACTGAATTGAGCTGGATTATGACACTATTGTCTCCTGCCGAGCTGCCTAAAAGCTGAATCGACTTTGTTTTAGTCCGACATTGGTCTGAATCAAGCTGAATAACAACACTTTTTTCTTCTGTGGAGCTGCTTATAGTTGAATTGAACTTATTTCATAATTGATGAACTTTACACAATTATTGAACTGAACTGAATCAAGAATGAACTGACTTGAGCTGAATAATAACTTAACTTTTTAGAGCTGGTTTACATCTAAATTAGATTTTTCATCATTAATTGTTATTTTCATGTTTATTTTTGTAAAGCTGCTTTGAAACAACATGTAAAACACTATAAATAAAGGTGACTTGACTTTTTGACCAATGAATTCCAATAATTTTTTTCCACAATGTTTCCTGTCATTTGTGATTACTGGATATGGATAATAAAAAGTTATTTTGATTCAGAGTTCAGACCAATTCTCTAATAATTCTTTTTGACTAATTTATTTAAAAGACCAATAAAACAACAAGACCACTATATAGCTAGCTGATGAAATATTTTTGAGATAATTAAAAAAAATATATTGGTTACACTTTATTTTACAGTATGTGTACTTACCCAAGAAAGTACTGGTAATATGGTAATAACAACATGGGTTTAAGGGTAGGTTCAGGGTTAGTAACAAGTTATAACCCAGTTATTGTAATTGCTATAATTATAGCCTACATAGTATATACATGGGGAACGGGACTAAAATTAAGAAAACGTAAGAAAAAAAACATTGATATGTTCCCATGTTTTTAATATTTATCCTAATTAATTTAAACAATTTTAGGTGCTTGGAAAACTATTCTTAAAAGTCCTTGACACTTCACAGTTCATGCTAAAAAACAAACAAAGGTTACACTGTACTTTTAAGGTGTCATTGTTACAGTGTAATTATATATTTAAGTACTGAGTAATATTAAGCAACTACATGTTCTTATATAGGGTAGGATTAGGATTTGGTTGAGTAATTATGCATAATTTACTGTTATTACTATGGTAAGTACATGTAACATTTGTAAAAAGTATTACCAAAACAAATTCTAAAAAGCACACTCCCAAAACTACAATTTTTATATTTTATACAAAACTATAGAGTATATTAAGACTTATCGTATATGAGATCTTAAATGTACTGCATAGTAGGAACTTTAGGAACACATTTTCGCAGAGCTTTTGTACTGATGATGCTATGACTTTATGAAACTCACTTGGTTAATTCTGGCTGCAGTGTGTCAATAACTGGCCCCAGAACTCCCTTCTGGTCCTCATCAAGTTTTCCAGACAGCAGCTCTTGCACTGACCTGCTGCCTGTCAATTCCACTACTGATGTTAAGAGTTCCAGAGCTCTTTTTCTGGAAGCTGCACTGGTCCAAGGCTGCTCCTGCAAGTGTGTAATGGAGAATATACAGTAGGTGGGTGCTAGTGTGCGAACTATAGACCTGATAGCTGGACTGTTTTGATCCTCCAGTGCATTTTGAATCTGCAGAGACAACGCAAGAAGCACTGTACTAACAGCCTGAGCTTTGGCCGGTATGTCCTCGTAATTCTTAGCAGGTAAAGTGCCGCTGTCTGTGTCACATACTGGCAGGGCAGCGTAACGGATAAATGAGTTCACTAAGCCCAAATACTGGCCTCGTAAATCAGTGTTCCCTTCAGGAAAGAGCCAGGAAAGAGGAGCGTTTGCGAGCAGCTCTGCTGTGTCTTCCAAGATGCGCGCGCGATTCTCATGTGCTTCTTCCACCTCGAAATGCTCACGGATGTGGCTCAAAGCAGCAAGAACAGAGTAGGAACTCGCTGTGTCTCCGATTTTCATCTCATGAAGAAAGCGTGCCACATCCATTCCGTTGTTTTAAATTCAGCTATCCGTGACCGTAGAGAAATATGAAGATCATATGACAAAAGCGTTAATAGTAGCTTAAGACCACTGATTTCTATAACAGTCTTAACACCTCTAGCATGTATTTTTTTATAATCATTTAAATGATATAGTACATTTACTCTATGTACTATAAAACATCAAAATTATTTACCCATATACCTACATCACTTCGACTCTATCTAGTATAGCGCTATGCAGTATGCAGCTATGTATGCAGCGGGTTGTTTAAGTGCAACCATTAAATATTTCCTCAGAAACTCGACCCGTACTATACAAGTTCCCACGTTGAAACGACATATCTTAGTGAAGAAAAAAAGAAGAAGTGATATTAGTGATCACTTGTGGCTTTTTCTGTTGCTAAAAGTGATTTTTCTGTAAGATGTTACTGATTATTTACTTACAGTCAAATAAACTGTTAATACATTTAAAGTCCCTGTAAAGGTCATTCTAAAAATAAATAAAAATTCTAAACACATTAGAAATGTTAGAAATGTATCGCTAAAACACATTACAAAGACTGTGAACTGTGAAGTACTGAGTTGTGGAGTTAGACCCAGGTTAGACCGTTAAAGTCGGCATGAAATCAAAATTGACCCTATTTACTTTGTTAGCAGATATTACTAGTCTTGTGGTGAACAATTAATCCGTGCAAGTTACTACATGGAAAAAAATTGTTTGCCGAAGTTATCTTTAATCAAAGTCTGAAAAGTTACTTCCGGGTCTGGAATGGTTCTTTTTCTGATGACATAGGCTTGACGGCTTGGGTTGGTTAATCGCTTAACCACTCCCCTCAAACCGTTACTCTGCTATGGGCGAGAGATGGAGCGGAGGAGCGCTGAAGTAAAACCCTGCCCTCTGTTCAATATTCCGTTTCACTCGGAAATGCGTCACAACACTTGAGAAAAGTCGTTTGCAACTTCCGGTTCACGTGGACTTTAAACAGTTTTTCACCGTTGCTGTGTTCAGGACTTTTTGGGCGGGGCTAAAACGGTGGCTCGATGACTCACTGACGTTGGCCCCTCCCCTAACAATTGACTAGTTGCGCGTGGCCGCCATGTTGTTGTAACCTGACGAAACGATACATAAGTCAAGTCATCTTCATTTATGTAGCGCTTTTAACAATGTAGACTGTTTCAAAGCAGCTTTACAGAGATAAACGTATAATTAACATAACGGCACACAACAATGAAGTGCTGAGGCTGTCATCACCCTCTGAAAGGCAAGTCGCATCTCTTGAATCCTAAAAACACTCATTGTGAAAAATTATCTCTCTGGTAATGGAACTCGGAATGTTGTCTCTTGCTCTCGCTGTCAGATCACCGGAAGTTTTCACTGGAAGTACTATAATAATAATTCAATACATTTGTATAGCGCTTTTCTCGGCACTCAAAGCGCTTTACATAGAAGGGGGAATATCCTCAACCACCACCAATGTGCAGCATCCACCTGGATGATGCGACGGCAACCATATTGCGCAAGAACGCCCACCACACACCAGCTTACTGGTGGAGAGGAGACAGAGTGTTGAACCCAATTAGTATATGGGGATGATTAGGAGGCCATGAAGGACAGAGGCCACTGGGCAAATTTGGCCAGGATGCCGGGGTTACACCCCTACTCTTTCGAAAGACATCCTGGGATTTTTTGTGACCACAGAGAGTCAGGACCTCGGTTTAACGTCTCATCCGAAGGACGGAAGTACTGGCCCGCACACTCAGGGTTCGAACGTCAACGGTCGCCATATTGTGCACATTCGCATCAGTTCGCCGCTCAATCGCGAGTTACTGTCACTATTAGTTACTACAGCCTACAGTTTGCTAGCTAGCTATGCCTTCGTCACGGAAATGTGGTATCGTATGATGGCGTCCACTTTGTAGGCCAACTGGCAGTTTCGACTTAAACCCTATCCAAAAACCCAATAGGATTTTCCCATTGGCTTTTGAATTTTCGCTAAAAACAAGCCAACTCAAAAATAAGAACTTCGCAGGAGGACTTGAACACCATTAAGGATGCGTTTATTAGGATTCTTCACACAGAATGCGTTTGTCCATTACACTGCGCTGCTTTTCCATTATTTTTCTATGTAGGCACGCACTAGACGGATGTGTTTGACTAATGCACTCACATCTTACGTCTTATGCAGCATCTCACGCATGACACGGCTTTCTAAAAACGCAGCACTCAAGTTAAAAGAAGTTCAACTTTTAAAAGAAATGTCTCGAGAGCTTGTGGGTTTCCCCATTCCACTTCCTGCGTCACTCATTTTTCAAAGCAAAAACTCGCTCTGTGTGAATGCCCCCTAAGGCTGGTGGCGTTTTTGACACAACCGACCGAGTTTGAATCCGCCTTATTTCGAACTTATTCTTCTCCCTTTTTTTCACCGTATAACAGCTTGGTGAGGTGTTTATTTTAAATTAAAAATAAGAAAATATTTGAAAAGTGGAAATAAATTGCCCAGCTAGCAGGTTTTATTTATTAGAAGGAATAAAGTATTTAATGGGTAAGATTAGGTATAAGCAATGCATTTAATGGGTAGGATTAGGTATAAGCAGTAAACAGCAATATGCATTAAATAACTTTTTATTTGAATGTTTCAATATGTGTTGACAAATTATTTTATTTGAATGTTATCTTGATGGTGTTTATTTTAAATAAAAAATAAGAAAATATTTGAAAAGTGGAAATAAATTGCCCAGCTAGCAGGTTTTATTTATTAGAAGGAATAAAGTATTTAATGGGTAAGATTAGGTATAAGCAATGCATTTAATGGGTAGGATTAGGTATAAGCAGTAAACAGCAATATGCATTAAATAACTTTTTATTTGAATGTTTCAATATGTGTTGACAAATTAATTTATTTGAATGTTATCTTGATGGTGTTTATTTTAAATAAAAAATAAGAAAATATTTGAAAAGTGGAAATAAATTGCCCAGCTAGCAGGTTGTATTTATTAGAAGGAATAAAGTATTTAATGGGTAGGATTAGGTATAAGCAGTAAACAGCAATATGCATTAAATAATTTTTTATTTGAATGTTTCAATATGTGTTGACAAATTAATTTATTTGAATGTTATCTTGATATAACATGACACTAAGTTGTTATGAAAGAAATGCGTGGTGACATCATTGCATGAGTACGTAAGGAACCAATTATTATTATTTTTTTAACAGGTTCTGTTACATCGTGGAGTGCTGTTTATACACGGCTTTGGAGTGATGACACTGACACGAGCATTTCTTATAGCAGCCTTTACTGACTCGTTCACCAACTGAATATACACAGTTGTTCTGCGCATGTACAATATATCACACGGGACAAGTACGGAGTCACTGAAAGGACAAAACCTGAAACGTTAAGAATACAATACACAACATATTCCTCCCCTTTTACTTTTGAAGTCAATCTCAACAAATAAATGCTTTTGATGTCATACATACGTTGGTCTTTAGTTTAAGAACATTACTCTAATTATTATTATTTTTATAAACACTTTATACAACTTTTCTAACTCTAGGGAAGGAGGGTAGACTGCCTCAATTCCCTGGCGGAACCCTGGGGATTATTCTGCCCCAACGTCGTGGGTTAGCCTCTAAACTAAAGATCCAATCTCCGTGGTGGTTTTCGCACTCTAGTCGGATAACGATGAAGAACAGACACCGGTGGTGTTTCAACTAGAGCGTCTGTAACAGTCACTGGAGAGGAAGAGGTATTCTCAAAGGGAACGCTTACCCAAGGTTCACTTGAAGACGGTGTGGGTAAGGTTTCTGGTACCACATTTCGACCCGAGTTGATGTGAGATGCGTGTTGATGTGCGTCCAATTCACAGGAATCATCACTGGAGATTGTCGAGGACAACAACTGGTCAACATGTCTCCTCCACGTCAACTTGTCCTTTGTTTCAACCATGTATGAAACGGGGCCGGTTTGTGCAAGAACAGTTGCAGGTACCCATTTTGCTCCTTTCCCATAATTACGAGCAAGTATGTCGTCACCTCTGTTGAAACTCCTGAACTTCGCTTTGGATCGCCTCTCCACCTGCATTCGCTGTTGTGACAATACAATCTGCTTAGTTCCGGTTGGTCTCAGAAGATCCAGTCTGCTGCGTAGTTGTCGTTTCAACAAAGCTGTAGCTGGAGAGACTTTTGTGATTGCATGAGGAGTGTTTCTATAAGACAATAGAAATGTGTTCAGTCTTTGGTTTAGGGAGCCCTTACCCTGAGATGTCTTTAACGCCTTCTTCAGTGTCTGCACAAATCGTTCAGCCAGGCCATTTGTGGATGGATGATAAGGAGCAGACCTGATGTGCTGAATTCCATTTACACTCAGAAAAGACTGAAACTCTTCAGACACCAGCTGGGGGCCATTATCACTTACAAGCTGTTGAGGCAGCCCAAAACGACTGAAAACAGTTCTAAGCTCCTCAATGGTCTTCTCAGAGGATGTTTTATGCATGACTGCAACCTCAGGCCATTTACTGTGAGCATCCACAAGCACCAGAAACATGTGGTTCTCCAGTGGTCCTGCAAAGTCTATGTGTATTCTTTGCCATGGCACCTCTGGAAAATCCCATGGATGTAAGGGAGCTTGCTGGGGCATGTTCCTTACATTTTGACACTCTGGACAACCCTTTGCTTCCTCTTCGATCTCTGCATCCAAGCCAGGCCACCAGAAGTAGCTGCGTGCCATCTCTTTCATTCTCACTATTCCCGAATGACCAGCGTGAAGTTCTTTCAACAAACGGCGCCTCAGAGGCGGGGGTATGATGACATGATAACCCCACAGTAAGCAATCCGACTGCACTGTCAACTCATTTCTTCGAATCAGATAGGGTTTGAATTTATCTGTCATCTTTCCTTTCCAGCCCTGAGATATCCTGGTCAGAACTTCTGACAAGACTGGGTCAGTTCTTGTGAATCGTTTCACTTGGGCAGCAGTTACCGGAGCACCTTGCACTTCTTGGAAGTAGAAGATGTCCCCTTGAGGGCATTCTGGTTTTGTGTCTGGCAAAGGCAGCCTAGACAGTCCATCTGCATTGCAATGCTGCTCAGACCTCTTATACTTGATGTCGTACTGGTGAGCCGACAGCAGCAGAGCCCAACGTTGCATGCGATTCGCTGCCAGAGAAGGAATACCAGTTTGGGGACCAAAAATGGAGGTAAGGGGTCTGTGGTCTGTGAGCAGGGTAAATCTGCGCCCAAACAGGTACTGGTGAAATTTCTTCACACCAAACACGATTGCTAAAGCTTCTCGCTCAATTTGAGCGTAATTACTCTCTGCTGGGTTCAGAGTCCTTGACGCAAAAGCGATCGGTCTTTCTTCACCGGATGGCATTACATGTGAAAGTACCGCACCAACACCGTACGGTGAAGCATCACATGCCAACTGTGTCGGTAGTGCTGGGTTGTAATGTGTGAGGACCTCCGATTGTGTTAATGTGCATTTCACATCTTTGAATGCCTTTTCACATTTGTCAGACCATTTCCATTGTTTGGACTTGTTTAACAGTTCATGTAGTGGACGAAGTCTACTGGAAAGGTTTGGCATGAACTTTGCATAATATGTTAGCAATCCTAGGAATGATCGCAGCTGGCTTACGTTCTTTGGCGATGGCGCATCCACGATAGCTTTTACCTTTGATGGTGCTTTGTGAAGACCATCGCTGTCGATCACGTGTCCTAGGTACTCGATGGTGGGCTGGAAGAAGTCACATTTGTCTTTCTTCACCCGAAGGCCATACTCTTTTAGCCTTTGAAGTGTAGCATTCAGGTTCCCGAGATGGTCTTCGTCATCTTTTCCTGTAATTAACAGATCATCAAGATAACACTGTACTCCATTCAATCCACTCAGAATCTGGTCCATGGCTCGCTGGAACAACGCTGGAGCCGAAGTTATGCCAAAAGGAAGCCTCTGATATCTGTACAGGCCCTTGTGTGTCACGATGGTCAGCAGCTCTTGGGAAATAGGATCTACCTGCATTTGGAGGTAAGCTTGACATAAGTCTATCTTGCTGAATTTCTGGCCGCCTGCTAATCCAGCAAACAGATCTTCAATTAGCGGCAAGGGGTATTGTTCAACAGTTAACACCGGGTTGACAGTAACCTTGAAATCGCCACAAATTCTGACTGATCCATCCTTTTTCAGTACAGGAACAATTGGCGTGGCCCACTCGCTAACACTCACTTTCGTCAGTACGCCGGTTTCCTCCAGCCGGTCTAGTTCAGTTTCGACCTTAGGCTTTATGGCGTAAGGAACTGGGCGGGCTTTTAAGCACTTAGGTTTACTATCCGATTTAATGGTCAGCTTTACAGTGATGTCTTTCATGTTTCCCAATTCATCTCCAAACACCTCTGCATGCTTCCTCAGAATGCGTTGTAGGCTGGTAGACTCTTTCGCCACTAAATGTACTTCCTGCCAATTTAGCTTTATTTTCTCTAGCCATGATCGGCCTATCAGAGCTGTGTGACTACTGCCTTTCACAATATACAGTGGTAAGTTTACCTTCTGTTTGTTTAGCTCTACAGTCACATCCACGACTCCCGACAGGGGTACAAGTTCACCTGTGTATGTTTTCAAGGTCATCTTCGCTTCCTTGAGACAGAGGTATGGCCACTTCTCTTGGTAAGTTGACTCCGCCATGAGCGATACAGCGGCTCCTGTATCCACTTGCATGGGAACAGCCTTTCCATCTAGCAGTGGCGTCACCCAGTAGCCATCAGAATTTGAAGACACAGACATTACATGTGAGTATTCATTTTCATCAGAATCATCCTCTTGTTGTTTCCCTGTATATTCCACCTGATTTATGTTTTTCTTTTTAAATTTTCTAACATAGCCTTTCTTAAACTCTACAGGTTTAGCTGGATTTACTTTCTCATTTTGATTTTTGTTTTGGCATACACGTTCAATATGCCCTTTTTTTCCACAGTTTCTGCAGTCTTTGTCTTTAAACCAGCATTCCTGTGCCAGATGACCACTCTTTCCACAGCGGTGACATGCTTTCTTACCATCGTGTTTAATTCTTTCACTGTACACTTTGTGGACTTGACTGGATGTACTTAACTCTTGTGCATCTTTGGCAGCAATTTCCATGGATACACCGATTTCCATCGCTCGCTCTAGAGTTAGTTTACTCTCGCATAAGAGTCGCTTTTGAATGGTCTCACTACGCAACCCGCACACCAATCTGTCTCTTATAGTGTCATTCAGTGTTGTTCCGAACTCACAGTGTTCTGCCAGACGCTTCAGCACAGCAACAAATTGTGCGATCGATTCTCCCTCTAACTGATTGCGTTTATGAAAGCGGAATCTTTCAGCGATGATGAGGGGTTTTGGTGCATAATGTTCCTGGAGCATTGTTACAATGTTCTCGAATGAGCTATCACCAGGCTTATTAGGCTGGACCAGGCTACGCAGTAGATTATATGTCTTACTGCCCATTATACTGAGAAAAGTTGGTACTAGAACCTCATCTTTTATCCCGTTAGCTTTGACAAAATAATCAAACCTCTCCGTATACGAGCTCCACTGCTCGACAGTTTCATCATATGGTCCGATTTGCCCCACTAGACCCGCCATTTTGGTCTGTTTGTCAGTGTACTTTATCACTCACTCTTCTTTTGTACCGGTCTCTTGTCCCTCCCGTACCGTTTTGCGTCGTCTTCGTGATGTGCAGCTGCCGTTTTCTTTCTCTGTTTGCGCTATTTCCCCAGCGCGACGAGCATCGCACTGACGCACATGCGTTTTGCCTGTTAGCTTCCTAACGCACGCCGGCGCGGGTAACGGGCCGCTGTCAGCTGAATAGCACGTACTTTTACATGTATCGCGTAGAGAGAAGAGAGTGTTTATCCTCGTCGCCAGTTTTGTTACATCGTGGAGTGCTGTTTATACACGGCTTTGGAGTGATGACACTGACACGAGCATTTCTTATAGCAGCCTTTACTGACTCGTTCACCAACTGAATATAACCAACTGATAAACTATCAGATAAATGATCAATAACCAATTGGCATTCCAACCTAAATGTGAGGTTGTGATAAAATGTGGAGTCAGATAAAAGTAAATTGCAATTAAACTACTCTGCCACACAAAAAAAAGACTAAACGCGCCGTAATCCTTCGCCCACTTATCGGAAACCATTGTTGGACCGATTGGGCGGGCATTAAAGAAACAAATTGTCCGAAAGAACTGGTTTGTGGAAATATAATAAAGCATTTAAAATAAATATGCAAATTAAGTGACCCAAAACATCCAGTTCGCACTTACGTATGTTCTTTTAAAGTATATTATTAAGTTACTGGATGTTTCTTGAAGTGTTTAGTAAAATTACTGTTCATGTTAGTATTTTAATAAAGGACACAATAGGCACATGTTTTGTACTATAATGACCGGAGAACCGGTTATTAATTTAGCTTTGGTTCTAAAATGAGTTGTTGATCTCAAAGATATGTTGGTTAAATCATCCATCACATCTGCTCTTCCTTTTGTCCACAACTTCCTACTCTTTTACCCTGGTAATCAAAATAATTAAATTCAATAATATGTGATGCATATCCAAAGGAAATTACTGGTGCTTCACAGGAGACATACAAATAGAAGTTGACATCCTACTCACAATGGATAGGGTATAGATGACTTGCTCTATTCCAGGACTTTTGCGAGACAATGCGGGAAATATTTGAGGAAGATAAATGTAAATTATACTAAGTAAATATTGATTTACCTTAGTTGGAAACCTATTTGCCATTACGTTGGATGATAACATTTTTATTTTTATAGTTTTAAACCGCCAATAAGCTTTGTTAATTGTGACCAGCTCTGTGAATGGCACTAAGTTCGCCCATATTCTAGCGATACAACAATTTACTCAAGACATTTTCAGTCTGATAAATATGTTGAATTGAGTGACAGACTAGTGTAGCAAATTAGCTCAAAAGGGAAATACTGTATGAATAATTAATCATAGCTTGTTTTAATAAATTATAAATATTTGGATCAGTTAATCGAATTAACTTTATGTATGAATTAATATTATTGCTCGTCTTTCAACTCTTCAGAATTGGTTATGGCAGATCCAGAGTGGCTCTGGGCAGATCCAATAGTTTTAAACTTTAACTGAGTACCCGCCTTCAAGGAAGTTAATGCTTGTCAGTGGAGAGTGGCCAGACTCTCTGTACAAATGAAATGTACGAGAGTCTGGTAGGACCAGGCTAAGCTGGCAGTGTGTGTCCATTTATACTCTGATAAATATAACAAACACAGTGTATTTCTATGAGGAGGTGATGTCCACCAAAGTGAGTGAGTCATTAAAGAGGAATATTTTGATGGGAAGCACCACCTAGATGGGGCTACATTAACTAGTTATATCATCAGGCATGCTGCTGCATGCATAACACTATACAGTTGTAAGATTGGAAATAATCCAAGATATTTAAAAGGAATAAAGACATTTGCTTTTCACTCCCTCTTCTCTAAAGGCACAGCGGTGCCTATAGTGATCTAGGCCTGTAGGCCAGAGGTTTTGGACAATGGGGGAAGTTGTGATTGTCTTGGTCAGTTTGAATATCTCACACCTGGGTGTTAGTCACATGGTCATGGAAAATGACAAAAGAAGATTGTAACTGTTGTTCTGTCTCTTTTCGGATGCTGGCCTGCTCTTGAGCCAAAGGCCCTTTTGATCAGTTTATTTTCCGGTATGTGAAGAAATCCTGGCTGGTGTAGCTGTATTTAACGGCTTTTGATGAGGTCCACAGAGATTCCTTTGCTTCGTCCAGTCGTCATCAGAGGCTGGTTATTTTCCCTGCTCTATCTAGAACATGACAGCTGTGCAAATGGATTTTTAAACATCATATTTTTATTGTGGTATTGTCATTTCTGGGAGGGGGAGGGGTGGGGAGGGGGGGGGGGGCAATACAGACATAATTGAAATGCGGGACACTGCTTACGTCTTGGACAAAACTCCTAATTTCGGGACTTGTGGTCACCCTACTAAAGGGTACGACACATCACAATGAAAACAATCAAATCAAGTTGACAAAGTATAGGCCCATTTATTTCATTCAAACCAACTGACAAAAGACATGATAAACAATTACACAAGCATACAGCTAAGAAAACAATATTTATGTTGCACGAACTATTCTTACTCAAAATGTAATCATATATTGAAGGATGGGGAAAGTTACAATATTGTTCACAATATTGTTTAAACCTATAAAGATTGATGATTCGTTGACAAGTTCCTTTGTGTACATCACTCTTCAGTGTCCTCCTCACTGTCATCACTCAGGGGGAATTCTCTGTACCCACGCTGTGTATTGTAGCTCTTCACATGCATTGGACACTCCTGATTTATAATAGCCTTTAGAAACAAGCGTCAGCCTTCATTATGAAACATTTGTAAGTATATTGATAAAGACATGCAGGAACAGTTATATGTGTGAGACTCACCATCTTCTCTTCCCGAACAGCAGGATTTTTGAGGAAGAAGCAAAGGGGTGCATACAGGATGTTGACTACGCCGATGATCACCATGAGATTAGGGAAGCCAATAGCTCTTACTATTGCCCCTCCGGTCGATGGACCTACAGCATGAACGCACAGCTGTCAATTTAGCTCCCAGAGCTCTTAGGGTGAGCAAACACTACACAACACAACACAACAGAAGTTTTGAAAATAGATCTAAATGGGATGTTTTTTTGTTTGTTTTTTTAACTAGGTAACGATTACACGATAACGGTGTAATAAAAATGGAAACGTTTTCTCTTCATTTTTTGCATACAGTTGACCACGTTGTCAAAATTAACCGCACACATCACACAGATCTGCAAAAACGAATAAAAATGCTGTATTATGCATGCCAGGCCAGTAGTTGGTGATGTAACTTTGTAAAGAAAAACAATGACATCACCATTTAAATTTTTGTAGTTTAAAAGGAGATGATAACGATATTGTTTTCAAAACCTAGCAATTTGAAACCCGTTTACAAAATGGCCCCAAAACACTTTTGTCGTGTAAATAAACGGCCAAAATGCATAAAAAAGTTTTCAGTTTTTAGTTGATTAGTAAACATGTCTATTAGTAAAAATATATTCAAGTACATCTGCATTGAGGTGCAATTACCAACAGCAAATCCCATGCAGAGTGCCACATCAGCAATAGCATACACGCTTCCATACACAGAGGCATGTCGGATATCCACTAGGTAAGCCATTATTGCCATCATAGAAGAATCAACCATTCCTACAAAGCACAAAACAATTATGTATATTTCCATATGTCATGCAAAGTAATAGAGTTATGTTAGAGCATAGTTCACATAAAAATGTTATGTTTTCTTTCTTCTGTGGAACACAAAAGATAAAGAATGTTTGTGCTTATACAGTGAAAGTCAATGGGGTCCAAAACAAAATTGGAGCCCACTGACTTCCATTGTTTGGGCAATAACACAGAGACATTTTTAAAAAAACTGTATCTACTTTTGCGCACATATTCAAACACGCATACCTATAGACTAAACACGTAATATGCATGTGCACGTCGTCACCGTTTCCACAGATTCACGTATTTGAAGTTTACACAGAGATGATAACATTTTTTAAAAAATTCTAAACTTTACAAAACTTGCACCTTGGAACCTATTTCAAAGTTTGCATCCTCGAGCCACCAAACACTGTTGTCGTGCAAATTAACGGCCAGAAAGCATTACAAGTTTTCTGGTTTCAGTTAAAATGGTGTTGTGTAAGCGGCCCCTAAATTCAAGATTTTTACAATGGAAGTGAATCAATTACTTACAAAAAATTACCTAAATTACTTTGGCTGGACAATAACTTTTTTCTAGAGCTGCTGTAAAACCAAAACATCTATTTTCCATTAATTTCCTATACCACTGTAAATCTGCTTTGAAACAATCTGTATTTTAAAGTGCTATGTAAAAGAAGGTGACTTGACTTGAATTTACTTTTGTGCCCCACAGAAGAAAGTCATGAGTAAATGATGACAGAATTTGCATTTTTTTGTAAACACTCTCTTTAATACTGAATGCGAAATAATTAAATAATATTCACCAATAGCAAATCCCAACCCTCCATTGGGACCAATAAGACCATAGATGTTTTTGGCAAAGGGAACCTACAACAAATTCATATAATGTTACTGCAACGTGTATGCTGTGTTTTGGTTTCGTTTTTTCAGTCAGTACTATGTCTGTGTCGTCTATGTTGATTTGGTTGATTATCAGTCCTTTTATATATACAGTACTGTTTAAAAGATTGGGGTCAGTAAGATTTTTAAATGTTATGAAATAAGTCTCTTATTCGCACGAATGCTCAATTTATTTGATCAAAAATACAGTAAAACAGAAATATTGTGAAATATTGTTACAATTACAACTATTTTCTATTTAAATATATTTGAAAATTAAATGTATTCCTGTGATGGAAAAGCTAAATTTTCTACTGAAAATACTCAGTTATTCATTACTCCAGTCTTCAGTGTCACATGATCCTTCAGAAATTATTATATTATTATATAAAACTAATTTGGTGCATTTTTTATTATCATAATAATTTGTATTATTATCATATTTTTATAATGTTTTTGTGGCAACCAAGATACATTTTTGTCAGTATTTTTTATGAATAGAACATTCAAAAGAACAGCATTTATTTAAAATAGAAATCTTTTGTAACATTATAAATGGTTTTACTGTCCCTTTTGATTAATTTAATGAATCCTTACTGAATAAAAGTATTAATTTCCTCTTTGAAGGTTTTTGACTTTTGAAGGGTAGTATAGTTGTTTTATACATAGTTCAAGCACGCATGCGCCTTGCTGTTCTTAAAGTGTAATGCAACATGATTTGGGATACTCACACAGAGCAGACTGATGCCAACTATAAGCATGCCAATCATGGAGCACAACCACCTAAATCAAAGAGACACATTTCTAAATTATGCAAATCTTGTCTCTGTAGACATCCCCCCTACCCCGCCCCCACACACACCCCACCAAACACACACACACACACACACACACACACACACACACCCACACACACACACACACACACACACAAAATGACTTTTAGCTATTACCTTCCCATTTTATTGGCCAGTATACCAAATAGATTGGTTCCAATGAGGTAAAAAACACTGGCTGGTAGGAAAGCCATACCTGCAATATCAGTGGCTACAATTAATTCAGTCAACTGACAGACTATTACAGACATAACACAGACAAAATATTTACCAAATTCATCAGAACCATCAGAAATCTCTCACTGGCACAGAGAAACCACAGATCTTTTCAAAAAGCCACATGTTTCACTTATTTCTCACTAAGGAAGTTTCTAATAATATAATGGTTCTGAATGATTTCAAGTAAATTACTTTAACATTCAATTTGTCAGAGAGGAAACAAACAGGAATCAAATAAAATTGTCTAAATAAGCAGGAAGTGAAGTTGTTTCAATCTCATTTTAATGACTTGGAATAATAGAGTTTCTTACCAAGCTGCCATTTTGGCGAGCACATTGTTTGCATCATCCAGATGGGAAGAGTGGGCTCTAAAATAGCCACCCCCATGTTTGCAAAGCACAAAGATCCTGTAATTATATACAGGAACCATAATCTTACTCATCATTCACTCAACATAGCTCTTCATCCGCTTCATTTACAAATCGTTTTAGCTGCTCACATCAAAACATACAGCCATGATTTTACAGAGGCACACATGTAATTACAGAAAAAGCTAGTACACCTCCACAACAACTTTTTTAACTGACTGTGGGCAGTATTTGAGGAAGTATTTGATTTGGTTTTATTTACAATCACACCTGCACTAATGAGTATGTAGGGATCCTTCAGCAGGGTAAGTAATGGTGTTCCTTCCACACTCTGAACAGGAGACACATAAAAATCACTCCAACTTATCATAGTACGCAAACATTTCTCATCTATCAACTTTCATAACTCTCATTTTAATAAATAAATGCTACTCACCCCTGGCGATATTTTTGAGGGCTGAAGGATGCAGAGCTGGAGGGCTAGGAATTGAAAACAATTTGATAAATCAACTTAATTTAATGTAACAGGCCAAAGGAGCATATTCATTATTAGTTTTACTAATGTCTTACCTCCATCAAACAGAGCCAGAAAGGCAAGGACGAGGAAGGGAGAACTTTTACCAACAAACTCGTACATAACACTGCCAAATGGCGCTCCAACTGAAACGAGTACATTTCACATTGTCAAAAATTGTCATTTGTGGCACGAATTCTGTCACCTTCATTTAGGTGCATTATAATTGCTGGTCATTTTCAGTTGTTGTAATTTGGTTACTTTACTGTACATTGTTATATAGTGCCATATAATGGTGTCCTGCATTGGCACCATTATATAAGAACTGAACTGAGCTGGACGATGACATCACTGTTTTCTCCAGAGCGGCTGTATATAGATTAACTAAATCAATAATTTTTTTTACAACAGAAATGAACCATCACTGAACTTACTTAAGCTGGACTATGACACTATTTTCTTCTAGATCTGCTGTACAGCCAAAACAAACTTTGTTGCATTATTTTCCTGTTATCACTGTAAAGCTCCTTTGAAACAATCTGTATTGTAAAAAAAGCGCTATATACATAAAGGTGACTGTAAAGCACAATATAGAAACAAATACAGTACTACATAAACTTACTGAGCACTCCCATGGCAAGTCCTCCCAGTGCCAATCCCATGGCAATTCCTCTCTCGTTGTCATCTGAGTAAGCACTTGCTAACATTCCCAGACCTACGGAAATACAGTCATTTTTATCATAAATACAGTGGATATGAAAAGACTACACACCACTTTTAAAACAGCTGGTTTTTGGGACGTAAAAAAATTAAACCAAAATAAATCACTTTAGTAGCTTTAATGTAACAATTATAACCTACGAAATGCCACTGAAAACCAAAGTGACACTAACTGCACAAGTGTGCACTCCCTTTTATAATTGGGTATGTGGCTGTATTCTGAAACTATTCATCAGGCTTATGTGAAATAGTAGTACACACCTGTATTCACCTGAAGTGACTTTGATAAACTCCAAATAAACCTCAGCTGTTCTTATGAAAAAATTCTGACATCTTCTTGGTTGCATGCTACAAGAGCCATGGGCCACAAAGAGCTTACGAAGCATTAATGGGGTCTAAATGTATAGCTCAGAGCAAATACATTTCCAAGATAAGATACACCATGAAGCACAAGGGGAGAAAGTATGGCACAACAGTGACATTATCAAGAAAAAAGCATCCATCCCAAATTGATTGAAAGACAAAAAGAGAAAACTGGTCAGGGAAGCTGTCAAGAGGCCTACAGCAACACTAAAAGAGTTACAGCTCTTTCTGACAAGTACTGGTTGCTCCCTACATATAAAAGGGATGGGGCATCAGTATGGGGCAGAGTGGCAAACCTTTTCTGACTAAAAAAATCAAACAAACCTTCTGGAATCTACTAGAAAACTGAAAATAAAAAAACCTTTCAGAAGAGTGAAAATATTCCCAAGTCAAGATGTGCCAAGCTGTGCCTAGACTCCTATCCAAACAGACTGTGTGCTGTAATAAAATCAAAGCTTCAACTAGTCCATGACTGTGCACACATATGCAATTAGTTATTATTATTTATTATGTTTAAAACATTTTCTGAAATGTGTCACTTTGGTTTTCAGTGGCATTGCATAGGTTGTAATTTTGCACCTTTTTACATTAAAGGTGCAAAAGTTCTGATATGGTTTATCTTGGTTTAATTTTTTACATCACAAAAACCAGCTGTTTTAACAGGGGGGTGTAGTGGAACCGCAGGGAGCTGATCGTGTAAGAATATACATATGGGATCGCCGCAGGGATCACCACATATAGAACCCAGCCTAGCACAAGTTGAACAAGCGTACTAGCACTAGGCCTGGACTCTCCGCAACGCCTGACTGCCGAAGGGATGCGGAGGTACTCAACAGGGTTCGTCTAAGCGGGGAAGTCTTCGTCTAAGACTGGACCAGAAAAACGCACGTATCCGCTCCATGTGGAGGGGAGTGGCGCAGCAAGCCGACATTAGAGTGGGAACTTCGGTGTTACCGGCTGGTTGAAGCGAGCACAGAGGAAGAAACCGGCTCAACACGTAGGCTATAAAACCTAGCGAACGTGTTAGGTGTCGCCCAGCCCGCAGCTCTACAGATGTCTGTCAACGAGGTGCCGTGTGCCAGCGCCCAAGAAGAAGTGACACCCCGAGGGGAGTGGGCTCTCAACCCGGGCGAGCAGGGCACGCCTTGGGCTTCGTAAGCCAAGGCGATGGCATCCACTGTCCAGTGGGCCATCCTCTGCTTGGAGACAGCCCGAAAATGCATGCAGGTCCCCTACCCTCTTGATGGAGGCCAATGCAACCAGGAATACTGTTTTACAGGACAGAATTTTTAACTCTGCTGACTGCAAAGGCTCAAAGGGTGGTCTCTGAAGTGCCGAAAGGACCAGAGACAAATCCCAAGAGGGTATAGAGAGCTGGCGAGGCGTATTTAGTCTCCTCGCCCTCCTCAGGAACCTGACGATCAGGTCGTGCTTTTCCAGCGACTTACCTTCAACTGCATCATGATGTGCGGCGATAGCGGCAACATACACTTTAAGGGTGGAGGGAGACAGCCTTCGCTCCAACCCATCTTGCAGGAAGGAAAGCACGTCTCTGACTGAGCAAGTTGGGGGGTTCTACTGAACGAACAGGTTCTACTTTAACGCATAGAGGCGCCTCGTAGAGGGGGCTCGAGCTGAAGTGATGGTGTCAACTACCGCTTGGTGTAGGTCACCTAGAACCTGTCGCGAGGAGCACCAGTTCTGGGAAACCAGGTCCGGTTGTGCCAATACGGGGCAACAAACAAGACTTGCTCCTCGTCCTCCCTGACCTTGTACAAGGTCTGTGCAAGAAGGCTCACTGGGGGAAACGCATACTTTGCGTAGGCCCCGGGGCCAGCTATGTGCCAGAGCATCTGTGCGAGGGTCCCCTCGGTCAGGGAATAGAACAACTGGCAGTGAGACGTGTGCCGTGCGGTCCCGAAGTGCCTGAATGAGATGGCGGGCGGCCGGAGCGTAGATCACCCTAATGGTTGATGTACGCAACGGTCGAGGTGCTGTCCGTACGGACCAGTACATACTTGCCCAGTAGCAGCGTTTTGAAGCGACCCAGAGCAAGATGTACTGCTAACAACTCGAGGCAGTTGATGTGCCAATGCAGTTGAGGCCCTGTCCAACCATAGACCTGAAGCTGCATGTGCGTGACCCCCGCCGCCGGTGGCAGAGGCATCCGGGGTAACCACAGAGTGCCTGGACACTTGTTCTAGGGGGTCACTTAGATCTGGCACGAGCCGCTCTGCCACGCAAAAGAAACGGTCTGTGTTGAGGGAGAATCGAGACATGAAAGTATGCGTCCTTCATGTCGCTGCAAACCAATCTTGGGGACGAATGCACTTGAAAATGCGTTTCTGCGTAATCATTTTGAACGGCAGCCTGTGAAGGGACCGGTTCAGGACACGCAGCTCCAAGATTGCCTGTAACCCACCGCCTTTCTTGGTTACAATGAAGTACGGGCTGTAGAAGCCGGTCTTCATATCTTCGTATCGGCTGGAGGGACCGGTTTGATTACGTCATTAGGGGCATTGTCCGCCAGAACACAGGTGAACTGAATTCCCCTGAAGGCTGGGGGGCACCCTCGTTCATGTCCATGAGCGCCTGGGCCAGGTGGACCTGCAAGAGCACCACGGCATGGAGGGCGGAAGCAGTCTGTTCACAGGCTTTGTAAGCCTTAACCGAAAGACCGGACGAAATTTACAAGACTTTGACAGGAGGCGTGGATTACCCCGCCAAGAGGAAGCCGCTGGACACAGCAGCATCGCAAAGGCACGCTCCACTGGCGGGATATCCACATACCCCTTAGCTGCCTAGCCGGTGAGGGGGGAGGAGCCACTAGGACACCACTATATGGTGCCGTCCACGTCCTAGTAAGCTCCTCATGCACCTCCGGAAAGAAAGGAACCGGGGCGGCGCACTGAGAACCAGCACGGCCCTCCCCGAGAAACCAACCGTCCAACCGGGAAGCCCGACCTTCTCGGGCGGCCCGGGGAAGCATAGCCTCCCATTCTGGATCAGACTCGGGCAACGCTACCCCCGAAGGTGGTAACGCAGCCGAATCCTCATCTCCAGAGGACTGAAGCTCCCCCTCCAATGCTGCGATCGACATCTGATCGTCAGGTGGAGCTCCAAAGGACACGGCTGGTCGTCCATGAGAAGGACCAGCACGCTCCTTTGGAAGCTCCAACGGTGGCAGCGCTTGTGAGGCGTGAGGGACCCATGGAGATTGGCTCAGCGGGGAAGCCCTCATGGTGATCCGTGTTCAATGTTCACTGTTCATTGGCTCGTTCTGTAGACACTCGAAGATGATAGGGCTCCCCGAAGTGATCCCAATTACCCCAAGGACAGTGATCCCAATGACAGTGATCCCAATGACATTACGTGGAACGTGAGCAACTGAAAGGGAACTGTTATTTTAAACTGTAATGATACTTTACAATATTACTGTTTTACTGTATTTTTTATCAAATAAATGCAGCCTTTGTGAGAATATAAGATACATCCTTGAAAAATATAAAAAATCTTACGGACCCTAAACTTTGCATGTCTTTGCAAACTTGCACATATATTTGGTACATTATATCCCACATAAACCATTATACCTGCCACAGAGGAAAAAGATGATCCAATTCCCTGCAATGAGCGGGCGAAAAACAGCAGTGCATATGTCCCTGAGAAGGCAAACACTGCGGAGAAAGCATTCAAAGTCAGAGTCTACCTCATTTCATTTGTAGTTTGCACTAGCCATATTGTGAAACCATATAAACCATGTCGACAAACAACATGGAAAATGTAGTGTAGTGTAGTAGTGTAGCCTACTTCAAACATCTTTATGAGCAATAATTTTTATATTGTTACAAAAGTTCAGAAAAATGTCAATGTTAATGTTTGATCTTAAGATATAAGGTTATATTAAACGGTTAGTTCTGGTCCTTGATTCTGATTGGTTGAGCCACGTTCAAAGCCATTGTAAATTACTCACCGAACTATCTGTGACGAACCTGTGTCCGCATTACATTAGTATTACTGCGCAACTGCCGTTTGTTATTCTTTGTTGCTGCATGTGTCGCTTGGCAACCTCTTTGGATTGGCGGAGGAATAAATGTGTTATAACATTATGGGCCCTATCTTGCACCCAGCGCAATTGACTTTGAACACCGACGCATGTATCATTCCTATTTTGCACCCGCGCACAGCGGACTTTTCCCTCCACAGACGCACGTCGGTAAATTAGGGAATGAACTTGCGCTCGCCGGGGCGGTTCAGCGCAAAGAGGAGGCGTGTTCCGGCGCAAAACTTCCATGGTGCTATTTTCCAGTTTTAGAAAGCAATAGCGCCACTGACCAGGAAAAAAACAGTCTAAAGACAGTGGCGCGTTGCGCGTTAGTGATGTGGTATTTTAAGGGCGCGTGCTTGGCCATAATGCAGTGTGTTAACGCGCATCCACTTTGATTCTCTAATAATTATAAACAGACGCAGCAGTTTTCATTTTTGCAAATCATACATTATTACAAGGAAAAATATTAACACACGAGGGAGGTTGTGTCCGTGAAGATGTTAAAAAGATCTATCTAGATAAAAAAAAAAAAAACTAGATTAGCCTACACATTTACCCGAATTATACGCCTGTTTAACCGAAGCTAATTTGGGTGGGTTTCTCCCATCATCCCCAGTGTCACTTCTCTGTGTTTTACGGCCCTGACGAGAACGTCGGTCTCTTTGGCTGTGAACTGCTCCTGGCGTGCGCTGGCAAATCTGCCGTTATAATAGCGATCCGCCGTGGAACAAGCGCACCTGCTCTTAAAGGGAATGTGAGAGGACGCTCTGATTGGTTTATGTCACGTTACGCCCAAACCACACCTATGAATAATGAAGCTACTTCAGACCAACCCCTTTTAGATTTGCGCTGGGCGCAAGAGTCGTTTATCCGCCGGGAAAATAGCAACAGCGCCGGGATCCGCCCACAAAGTTACTTGCGCTTTGCGCTTTGACACTTGCGTTTCAGATCGTTAAAATAGGGCCCTATATGTTTTGTTGCTGGTGTTTATTTTATGAATCAAATAAATATTAAAATAAATATTTTTATGGAGTAACCGTTTTATAAAAGCATTATTGTTACGATGAGGCAAGGACGAAGCGGAGAGAGAATCCACATGCACGCACTACTTTAATGAAACAAACAGGTAATCCAGGGCAAACAACAGAACAGGGAACTCAGGACAGGAACAAGGAACAGCAAACAGCTACAACGACGGACAAACAACAACTGAAGCACAGAGGTTTAAATACACAGGCAAACAAGCTAAACAAGATAACAAGGGGGCGTGGTTAATCAGAAACATCTGGGTAGACTAATAAACAAGAAAAACTACAAAGGACTACAAAACATTGCACAGAACAGGAACACACAAGACAAGGGGAACACAAGACAGGAATCATGACAATTATATCCGCGTCCTGACTAACAACGCACCTTAGCTGTTCTAAATTCACTGTAAATCACGGCTTCACAAGGCTTATTGCTTTATTTAATTTTTAAAAGGCTGTGATTTAATGGGTCAAGAATGGCTACTTTTTTTTATAGTATTTCATTTTCTACATATGATCGATAGTATACAGTATGTGTTTCTTAAAGTCAACAATTTGTATTATTTCCTCTTATTTTTTAAATAATACTAATAGTTTTATTAATTATAATTAATTATATTTAACTTAGATTTGTATTTATAATAGGCTACTTATATGTATTATATTATACAATATTTATTACATAAGTATAAAGCATTTATTAAATTGCACAGGCCTATAATATATTTATTATATTATAATGTAAGTAGTATAATACTTATAGTATAATATAACAATTCTACTATATTAAACTCAGCATACCCAGTTAAACAATTCACCAGGCATTTACCTGTCACAGTAGGGCTATCAAACTGATGCTGGATGACAAAATACATTCGGTTTTATGTATGTTAATGCATATAAGCATGTATATTATATATACATATAATTTATGTAACATATTTGTATACTATGATTTAAAAAAGCCCAAAGTTATGATGTAATAGAAAAACTGACAGATTGTTACTTCTGTATTGTGACAATATCTAAGTAAAACGGATTATCGGGGGGAAAATGTCGGGCGGGGACTCGTGTCACGTTTTGATTGTGCCTGTTTCTAGGTTGGTTTTCTTGTTCTGTTAATGATTTCTGTTCCCTAGTAGTTTGTCCCCTAGAGTTCAGATGTGTCTAGTTAATTAGTCTCATTAGTTCCTCTGTTTTCAGTGTCCTTTGTGTCTTTCTGTTCATTGTCAGTTATATGTCGTGATAGGTTGGTTGTTTTGTTCCTGATCCTGAGTTCTGTCATTTCACAGGAAGATATGCATTTCGAATTAAAAAATGAAACGTATGCACGAATGAGTTGTGTACAATAAGATCAATAACATGCATTTCGTCAAAATAACATAGTTCAGATGATACACATCGTAAGGCAATTAGCAGGACTTAATGTAATATAACAGGCACTGAATATAGTACCATTTAAAAAGTTTTTTCAGCCAGTGGAATCACATTGGCTGGATTCGGAGAGCACACTGATGCTGATCACTGTTCATGTTCCTGGCCCTGAGAACCACTGTACCACTTGTCATAATGTATTACTTACAACTTACTTATTGTGGAGACAAACATGATGACAAACCCAGCAAACATTGGTATGTGATATCCAATCCTATAAAAAAGGCAATCGTCAGATGTCAGTTTAATTAATTAATTCAGTCCTCTATTTTCATCATTCAGATAAATAACAGTAATTTTAGATGATCTGATCTAAGCATGTTGTGTATATACCTGTTAGTGAGTGGGCCTACAAACGGGTTGACCATGAGTTGCACCAGGGCTTTGGAAGCAAACAGCAGCCCAACCCTCACATTCTCCTCTTCCAAAAACTCACTGTCCTCTTTACACCCATGTCGGTCAGCAGAACTTCTGTTGACCCCTGAACTTCCATTAGTGCTCAGTGCACTGGAGGAGATGGTGAGGTTGGCAGTGGTGACTGTGATGATGTAGGTGGTGTTGTCGTACAGAGAGATGATGGAGGTATAGGTGGGCTGAGCCTCAGACGGGGTGGCTGACGGGCGCTCTTTTGTCTGGTGCTCTGTGGCATACAGGTAGGTTGGGATGATGGGAACTGGGGAGAATGAGAGGTGACGTGAGGATGGGGTGTTTGCGAATAGCCCTTTCCCCTCTGCCTGCTGCGGTCTGTATGCGGCAGAGGTCAAACCGATGCAAGCTGGTAAATGTCATGGGCTTGTTGAGAACAAGCCTGCATACACTCATCCTGCTTTACATTTCCTCTAATGTTTTGACTTTTTGCATATACAGATTAGACTCAAAGGGATGTACATGTTCAAAACCATGTGGACACCTTGTAATCATAAAGATCAGCTACACAAACAGGTACATAAAATATGTAGGTTACATTAAATGGCAGAAAATCCCTTCATCCATGTTCCAACATCTATCATTTGTTTAACATGGCTGTTTACTTACCAACAACTGTTAGTAGCATGTTATCCAGTAGCAGGGCCACACACACAACTACAAGCACCAGACGAGGAGAGCCCCTGCTCTCGCCGATCCAGTCCATAGGGTTCAGCATAGCCATAATTGACCTCTGTCACTGGAAACACAATTGTTGGTCAAATTATGACAGTGTGTATTTTCACGTTTGTTAATTATTATACTTGCAATAACCTCAAATTAATTTAGAGACAACATGTAATATTTGTATGTTTCAATGTTATATGTTACAATGATTCAGGTACAACACATCTAAAGACCCCCATTCATTTCCCTAAAGTGTATTATGAGATATAATATTATTTTACTCAATATTTATTATTATTTATTATTTATTGAAGCTTAAAATGTAAAGCGCATTGCAGCTGCACAGCTAGCACAGTGAGAGACTGGCTCACTCATTGGCTGTGCTGCAGCAACTGCACATCCAATGGCGAAGGCGCCTCTAACGTATGCGCCAATCAGCTAACAGCACGCCAGTTTACATCAGAAGCCCGCCAACAGGGCGTGGCAGAGCCTATAAAATGAACCCGAAATCGCCATTATTAAAGATTTTCTCAACTTCAGTGACAAACTCCGTCCTCCGTAAAAAAAATGTTAAGCTATCGCCGTTAAAACTTGCACAGCGGACAGCGCCCCTTCTCTTCTGAAGCCGCTTTCTCCCGTCACCGTTCTCCTGTGGCCATCCGGCGATCAACAAATATCCTTTCGCTAAAACTGTTACGTTATATAGTCTGAAAGAGCTGAACGAGCGTTGTTACAAATGCCTTGTTCTACATGCACCAAGTGCGGATCCCATCTGCACTAGGGCGACGGGCACTCGGAGTGCGTTTCGTGCCTGGGGCCTTTCCATGCTGAAGCCGCGCTCTCTGCTGGCGGCTGCTCTCTCTGTGAGGACATGCCTGTTTCGGCGCTGAGGATGTGGCTTGCTCTTGCTAAAGATGGCGACGCCGCACCCCCCACTCTACCATTTCCCGCTCTGCTTCTGCCGAGGAAGAAGAAGCGCCACAGCCAGCGACAGCCCGATAGCATGAAGATTAGCGAGCCCACGCCGGCCACGTCCCCGCGTCCCTCGCTTTCTCCTGCCTTAACTCCTTCACCGGTCCTGTTTTTACAGACGGACCAACGCCTGTTTTCATCTTCTCCAGTCGATGGACGAGGTGCGTCGGACGACGAGCCATCACGGCTTCTGAAGAGGAATGGCCAGGCTCTGTCGACCCCACCCATCTTTCTCAGTCGAGTGCTAGCATCCCAGCTAGAACTAACTTGGATGCGGAGATGCTCAGGATCCTCACCGCGGCTGTCGCGGACCTCTGTCTTAAGTGGGCCTCGCCCGCGCCAGCAGGCCCCTCGCCACAGACCCGCACCGTTCTTTCCTGAACGCTCCCTACTCAGTGCGTACGGGTTCCTCCGTTTCAGCAACGCTCTCCTCCATGGACGGCGCGGCGGAAAAGGGCTACGAGTCGTTGCCGCCCCTCGAAGAGGCCGTGGCCGCTCACCTCTGCCCAAACGCTGCTGCTAGCTGGAAAGCTAGAGCGACTCACCCGAGCAAGCCTTGCCGCAACACATCAGCTCTCGCCGACACTCTTTTGCTGCCTCTGACCAAGCTGCTTCGGCCCTGCACACGATGGCCGTGTTGCAGGTTTACCAGGCCAAACTTCTCCAGTCGATGGACAAGGCTGGCCCGGACCAAGGCTACCGCGCAGGTTATCGGGCGAAGCATGGCTAACATGGTTGTGCTTGAGCGCCATCTTTACTTCAACCTCACCGAGATCAAAGAGGCTAACAGAACGACGTTCCTTGACGCGCCCATCTCCAGCTCCGGTCTCTCTGGCCTCTTAAAAATTTTTTAGCAAAAGGGTCAATAGAGTTGGTTCCCCCCGCGCTAAAACACTCTGGGTTTTACAGCCGTTATTTTCTAGTCCCAAAGAAAGACGGCGGCATCAGACCCATACTAGATTTAAGACATTTGAACAAATCCCTCATGAGACGGCCGTTCAAAATGTTAACTATCAAACAAATCGTTGCGCAAGACGTCGGATTGGTTTTTCACTGTGGATCTGAAAGACATGTACTTTCACATCCAGATAGCCCCTCATCACAGGCCATTCTTGAGATTCGCCGTCGAGGGCCGGGGCTTATCAATACACAGTCCTACCATTCGGCCTGCCCTTAGCACCCTGTACATTTACGAAGTGCATGGACGCAGTGCTTTCTCCATAGAGACACCAGGGCGTACGCGTGCTGAATTATCTTGACGAATGGCTGATTCTGGCACACTGTTGTTACACAGGGATTTGATTCTCGGCCATTTGCAATGCCTGGGACTTAAAATCAACTAATCCAAGAGCAAACTAACACCCAGCCAGAATGTGGTCTTTCTGGGCACAGTTATAGACTCTACAACTATGAGAGTTGTACGCACTCCCCTCAGAGAGTTTCAGAAACTTCTCAGCCTCATGGCAGCCGCATCGCCAGTACTCCATATGGGGCTACTGCCTATGCGCCCGCTCCAGCACTGGCTCAAACGCCGCGTGCCAGCACATGCATGGCAGTTGAGCAGCATGCGCATTACGGTGAATCACGGCTGTTTACGTACCCTGATTCCCTGGCAGGCTCAGGGCTGGTATCAAGAGGACGTGACCATGGGAGTGGCCTCCAGAAGGAAAGTGGTCTTCACAGATGCCTCCAACCAAGGTTGGGGTGAGTTGCACGAGGGCAAGCCTGACTCCGGCCTCTGGTCGAGCACAGAGCGGAGCTTACACATCAACTGCCTGGAAATGACAGCAGTTTGTTTGGCCCTAAAAGCATTTCTGTCTGACCTTAAAGGACACCACGTCTTAGTCCGCACGGACAACACGTCGGTGGTGTTCATACATCAATCGCCAGGGCGGTCTCAGGTCGGGCTACCTGTACTCCATGGCGAGAGATCTGCTTCTGTGAGCACAAGCCAATTTGAGCTCTCTGAGAGCAGCACATATCCCGGGCATTCAGAATATGGGTGCGGATATGCTTTCTCGAGACAACACTCCCCTAGGCGAGTGGTCTCTAAACCCTCAGACGGTTCTTCTGATTTGGAGAATCTGATTTGGTTCTTCTGATTTCTTCCCTCTCTGGAAAACCCGACCTTGGTTCCCAGAACTGGTTCGGATGGTGGACAAAGTCCCATGGTCTGTCCCTCTGAGGAAAGATCTCCTCACACAGGCGAATGGGACGATCTGGCACCCCCGTTCCGACTTATGGGCCCTTCATGTGTGACTCATCAACGAGTATCCCGGGATGAGAAGGTCCTGAACACAATTTCTGAGGCTAGAGCCCTGTCTACCAGGCACCTCTATGCCTTGAAGTGGTCAGTGTTCTCCAGCTGCTGCTCGGATAGACACTTTGAACCCCAGTCATGCGAGGTATCAGTAATACTCTCCTTCCTACAGGAGCTGCTGGACGTGGGTCATTCCCCGTCCACGCTCAAACTATATGTGGCAGCCATAGCAGCTCATCATGCTCCGGTGGCTGACCAATCACTGGGAAGGAATGACTTGGTTGTTTGGTTTCTGAAGGGAGCTAGGAGGATGAATCCTTCCAGACCTCCTTCTATCGCCTTGGGACCTCTCCACGGTCCTTAGGGCCCTGAGGGGTCCGCCATTTGAACCGCTTCAGTCGGTTGACCTCAAACCGCTTTAGCTAAAGACCGCTCTCCTGTTGACACTGGAGTCTATCAAGCAAGTGGGTGATTTGCAGGCGCTCTCCGTGAGCCCCTCCTGTTTGGAGTTTGGTATAGGTGACTCCAATGTCACTCTGAAATCCAAGCACAGCTATGTGCCCAAGGTGCTCTCTACACCGTTTAGAGCACAAGTGATTTCACTGTTGGCTCTTTCCCCTTCCGATGGGGATGGGGAAGCTAATTTACTTTGCCCTGTCAGCGCTCTGAAGGTCTATTTGGAGCGCTCCGCGTCCTATAGGCAGTCAGAACAGTTCTTTGACTGCTTCGGTGGCCGGTCCAAAGGGGCTCCTGTCACAAAGCAGAGGCTGTTCAGATGGATAGTGGATGCCATCTCACTGGCATACACCTTTGTGGGCCAGGATTGCCCTATAGGCACCAGAGCCCATTTCACTAGAGGTATGGCCTCGTCATGGCTGTGGTCCTATGGGTTTCCCATTCAGGACATTTGTGCGGTGGCCGGCTGGTCTTCGCCCTCCACTTTTGTGAGGTTTTATCCTTTCTGTATGATTAAGACTCGACTAGTCTGGCGGCACTGGGTGGCAGTGGCTCAGTGGTGCATGTAGGTTGTCTACAAACCGGAAGGTTGGTGGTCCAATCCCCGGTTCCACCTGACCAAGTGTCGAGATGTCCATGAGCAAGACACCTAAACCCAGCTGCTCCCGATGAGCTGGATGGCACCTTGCAGGGCTGATACCGCTGTCGGTGTGTGAATGGGTGAATGTGAGGCAATATGTAAAGCGCTTTGGTGGCCATTGGGTCTGTGAAAGCGCTATATAAATGCAGTCCATTTACCATTTATCTGTATGATTAAGTCACTGTTCACAAGCACACTATCCCTTACTATGAACCAGCCTCTGGCTGTTTTTGGTCCCCGTATACATGTATTAGACCCGAGGGTTCTCGTCTATTGGTACGTTATTGGGGGTATGAGCTTAGTGGCATCACTGTATACCTGATTCAGACCCGACGGTATCCGGTCTTATCATATAATAGTATTCTGGCTTGTTTCGTGGACTCAGGGGTCCTGAGTTTCATGTTCGGCCAGTTACTGTTATGTGGATGAAGGTGGAACGAACCCAATCGCAGACTGAATGCTCTAACACAATTTATTATAGACAAAACAGAAAAAACAAAACCCACGAGGGGACAAAACAAGACAACAGGTAAATAGCTATGACTAAGACTTGACGATGACGATGACTAAACAGTAACTAACAACAAAACAATTCTCACTAAACGTATAACAGGATTCCAGACAAAGTACTCACAGAGGTATCATAAAGATAGATTGCAACAAAAGACAGAGTTTAACAAGTGTTTGGCAATGAACCGACACAGGACAGCAAACACAAAGGGATTAAATAGGGAGACTAATGATAACATAACAGGTGACACAGGTAAAGCAATAATGACAAAACGAGGATAACAAGGAGGGCGGGGCTAGATGACGAGACAAAACAAGCACATGGCCCAAACAATTGGCCATGCGCTTGTACACAAAACATGGGTCTGCCATGATCCTGCCACAAGACCAGGAAAAACAAAGACATGATGGCAGAATCATGACAGTTACTTATGGTGCGGCGTTTTACATGGCGTCCCCACTGCGTATAGCTATGCAATACGAAGTGACTGTTTTTGAAAGGGAACTACTTTCTGCCTCTGTTATATGTCTTACTGTCGTAACCTCGGTTCCCTCAGATAGGGAACGAGTATTACATTGCCTGCCGCGCTATAGTAACATGGCAAGTTTGTCGCTTCAGTCGATTTAAACCTGCTATAATGGCGAATTCGGGTTCATTTTATAGGCTCTGCCACGCCCTGTTGGCGGCCTCTGACGTATGCTGGCGCGCTGTTAGCTGATTGACGCATATGTTAGAGGCGCCTTCGCCATTGGATGTGCAGTTGCTGCAGCACAGCCAATGAGTGAGCCAGTCTCTCACTGTGCTAGCTGTGCAGCTGCAATGTGCTTTACATTTTAAGCTTCAATAAATCTGAGGAAATGGGTTTCCCCACTATAGCTTCGCAATACTCGTTCCCTACTCTCAGGGGACCGAGGTTACGATAGTAACCGAGTAGCTTTTCAAAATGGACACACAGATGAAACTTATTATATGGAGCAATAACTGTATACTGCATGCATTTATTGTTTTTAACTAATTTAAAAACTAGTGATTTTTACAATGGAAATTAATCAATTAAAAACTTACTTAAGCTAGACAATGACTTTCTTCTAGAGCTGATGTACAGTCAAAACAAGTTTGTTGCATTAATGACCTGTTATCACTGTAAATCTGCTTTGAAACAATCTGTATTTTAAAAAGCTCTATAAATGAAGGTGACTTTACTTTACTTTACTTTTTGGCACAAAACCTGCCACAGATATGGGATATTAATTGTCTCTTCTTTTTTTAAACAAAAAACTGGTAAAAAAAAATGACTGTTTTTAAAATAAGTGGAGAAAATATAAGTTATAAGTGTTAGGAGAATATGGTAACACTTTACAATAAGGTTCATTAGTTAACATTAGTTAATGTTAACTAACATGAACCAACAATGAGCAATACATTTGTTACAGTATTTATTAATATTTGCTAATGTTAGTTAATAAAAAATACTGTTCATTGTTTGTTTATGTTAGTTCACAGTGCATTATGTTAACAAATACAACCTTTTATTTTAATAACTTATTAGTAAATGTTGAAATTAATATTAACTAAGATTAAGAGGCATTGTTCATTCTTAGTTAATGTTAACTAAGGTAGTTAACTAATGATATTGTGTACCTTATTGTAAAGTGTTACCGAAAATATATATATATATATATATATATATTTATATAATATTCCTGTAGTTCAGGGAAAGGTTAAGGCATGATGTTGCAGCTTCATGATTTATATGAACTACAAGAATATTATATGAACAAAACAAAAAAAGACAAATGGCATGTTGCTCACAGTACACTTGAAGAACATTTAAAAATATATATTCTGAGGGAAGATTGTTGACACTATGGTACTTGGATGGTTAGAGATAGCTTTTTGAGATAGAAGTTTGAGAACTCCTGATTTAATTCACATCAAACAAACATCCAACAGGTATTCAAAATAGAGTTATTGTAACAGTGCTTAGGTCTCCATTCAGTCTTCTGGGATGTCTTGACGACAGGTTTGTTCTTGATGGGCTCTTTCGACAGGGCATGAATTACGTGCTGTGTGATTGAGTTTCAACAATATGATTACAGCTGCTGTAGGGCACATGAGGAACAGACTCAGGGTTTCAAAACACTCCTTTTATCTTTAACTGTCAGTGTCTTATCAATAATGCCCTTGGAAAAATGGGCAGTATTTTGTGTTTTTGACTTGTTATGATTTTCTTGTCTTATGTACTTACATAACTCAAAGATAATATGCCTCTGTCATATGCTGTGATGAATACTAAAGCTATAGCTATATCCCATTGTATTCACTACGCTTCTAAAAATAAAAGAGTTATACATTTAATTTAAGCAATGTAATACATGTATTCATCAAGGATACAATAAATTGAGCAGAAGTGACTGTAAATACATTCATATTGTTACAAAAAATATATATTTCAAATAAATGATTTTCTTTGGAACTTTCCATTCATTAAAGAATTCGTAAAAACATGTATCACAGTTTTTACAAAAATGTTAAGCAGCGCAACTCTTTTCAATATTTTTAATAATAATAAATGGTTCTTGAGCAGTAAATCAGCATCTTAGAATGATTTTAACAAGATTTTTGGACAGTGAAAACTGGAGTAATGATGCTAAAAATTCAGCTTTGCCATCACAAGAATAAATTACATTATATTAAAAAAAAAAGTAAATTGCAATACTATTTCACAATATTGCTGTTTTTAATGTAGTTTTTGGTCAAATAAATGCATCCTTGGTGAACATAAGACTCCTATTCACAGGCATACGCACATACAACAAAGAGCAGATCCACAAGTCAACACAATGCCCATATTTGTTAACTGAGACCATGTTCACAACATTAGTCAACTCCTTATTGTTTTATGCCTCTATCACCTAACCTCTCCACAAAATGTGTTCCCAAACTTTCAACAGTTATTAAAGAGATAGGTTTCTTTTTTCTTTCTTTTTTTTAACTTAACCATAAACCTATTAGTATTTTGGTAACTACCAATCATGTTTTTTGATACGAGGCTGAAAAGAAATACAAGAAAATCCATCATAAAACACAAAACTTTTCTGACATTATAAAACAAAATGTAATCCATAATCAGTCTCTGGTCACTGCCTTATATATACATGAAATATTTCAATCATTACTTTTAAAGTTAGTTTTACCTTTGGATGCATTCTCTTCTCCAGCGCAGGAGTGTATTCAGTGCAGGTGTGCGTGATGCAGGGGTCAGTTGTTGGATTTGTGGGTGTTGCTAAAGGAAGGGTGGTGGCTGTGTCCACTGCTGCATGGGATTTGTTGAGGGAAATATACAGACATGTACATGTACACGTACACGCACACACAAACAAACACTGCGTCATAACAAGAGTAATTGTGTGCATCTGCTGCTCTTTATTGGGTAGGTGAATGACCTGCAGGCTTCTTTTCATCACAATGAGCCTTTATCTGTGATCTCTCATCCAGCCTCAACACACACAATCAGCTGCTAGTTTTCACTTGTGAATACACAGTCAGATTTACAACAGCGACCTAATTGTTGGAATATGAAACCAATGGTGATTGTTTGTTACTTGCCACACAAAAGTCTTCCCAATAATATCAAACGTCAGTGACAATTGCAGATTACAGATCCATCGTAACCTGTGTCAGTTTCATTTCCTGTGTAATGTTCGTTCAGCCACAGAATGGAAAATGTTAAATGACTCAACAGATTTTACCTTTGCCCTGTGTCATCTCTGGTAATTCAAACACACACACACACACACACACACACACACACACACACACGCACACGCACACGCGCACACAACACACGCGCACACACACACACACACACACACACACACACACACAAACACACATTATATCTATGCAACCGTCGACTACAGTATCGCATCAGCGAGAGCATTGTAGTCTCCCGGGGGAATTTGATTCATTTATTGCTAAAGGAGAGGAAGAATTTTGCAAACTCGTTAAATCATCTAAATCGACAACTTGTATGTTATACCCTATACCGACTAAGCTACTGAAAGAGATGCTTCCAGATGTCATAGATCCTCTTCTTAATATCATTAATTCGTCTTTGTCTCTAGGATACGTACCGAAAACCTTTAAGCTGGCTATAAAAAAAAAAAAAAACGCAACTTGATCCTACAAAATTAGTCAATTACAGGCCGATCTCGAATCTACCTTTTCTGTCAAAGATATTAGAAAAAGCAGTATCCTCACAACTGTGTTCTTTTCTAGAAAGAAATGATATCTGCGAGGATTTTTAGTCTGGATTTAGACCGTACCATAGTACCGAGACAGCTCTCCTTAGAGTCACAAATGATTTACTCTTATCATCCGATCGTGGTTGTATCTCTCTTTTAGTGTTACTCGATCTTAGTGCTGCATTTGACACCATTGATCACAACATCCTTTTAAATAGACTAGAAAACTATGTTGGCATTAGTGGAATTGCACTAGCATGGTTTAAATCAGGGGTGGGGAACGTTGATCCTGGAGGGCCACTTTCTTGCAGAGTTTAGCTCCAACCCTGAAAAAAACCATTCAGCTGCCTGTAACCTTAGTAACCCTGAAGACCTTGATTAGCTTCAGTTGTGTTTGATTAGGGTTGGAGCTAAACTGCAGGAGAGTGGCCCTCCAGGATCAACGTTCCCCACCCCTGGTTTAAATCATACTTATCTGACCGTTATCAGTTTGTAGCAGTAAATGAAGAGATGTCTTATCGATCACAAGTTCAGTATGGCGTACCACAAGCCTCAGTATTAGGACCGCTGCTCTTCACTCTGTACATGCTACCATTAGGAGATATCATTAGGAAACATGGAATTAGCTTTCACTGTTATGCCGACGATACTCAGCTGTATATTTCTTCAAAACCTAACGAAACCTACCAATTCACAAAATTAACGGAATGCATAGCTGATATAAAAAATTGGATGACTAGTAATTTCCTACTACTAAATTCAGAAAAAAACAGAGATTCTAATTATTGGACAAAAATATTCCACACATAATAACATAGAATACTGTCTAACACTTGATGGCTGCTCTGTTAAGTCTTCGTCGTCGATTAGGAACCTGGATGTGCTCTTTGATACCAATCTTCCCAGCACACACGTGACGTAACGGCGACGTAACGTGACGTCGGTATTGGTCACGATACCAAAAGGCGTTGTGGCATGACCCATCATCTCGTGACCACAGCGCTTGGTCGCTTCCTTACCTTCCCACAACGTTGTCTAAAGAACAGCTGATGACCAATTATTTTGGTCATTTTCTAACCTCCTCACCACGTCTTAACAACGTCATGCTGTGTTTCATTTGAAAGTCATGTGTCTAGTATCTGTAAAACCACATTGTTCCTTCTTAAAAACTAAATCTAAATTACGCCATATGCTCTCATTGACAAATGCGGAACAATTAGTTAATGCGTTCATGACCTCAAGGCTAGATTATTGTAATGCTCTACTGGGTGGTTGCCCTGCACGCTTAATAAACAAACTATAGCTAGTTCAAAACGCAGCAGCTCGAGTTCTTACCAGAACCAGGAAGTATGACCATATTAGCCCCGTTCTATCAACACTGCATTGGCTCCCTATTAAACATTTTATACATTTTAAAATATTGCTGATTACTTACAAAGCACTAAATGGTTTAGCTCCGGAGTACTTGAGCGAGCTCTTAACGCATTATAGTCCTTCACGTCTATTGCGATCTCAAAATTCCGGCCATTTAATAATACCTAGAATATCAAAATCGACTGCTGGCGGTAGATCCTTTTCCTATTTAGCACCAAAACTTTGGAACAGTCTTCTTTCCATTGTCCGGGAAGCAGACACACTCTGTCAGTTCAAAGCTAGATTAAAGACACATCTCTTTGACCTAGCATTCACATAATGCATTATAGACTTCTATAATTCAATGTTAGGCTGCATAGATTAGGTCAGCCGGAACTGGGAACACTTCCCTTAAATCCTGATGTACTCGTTACATCATAAGAAGAATGGCATCTACGCTAATTTTAGTGTCTTTGTTTATCCCGAGGTTTTCCCGCAGCCTGCCGGATCCAGGCCGTATCCAGATCTGACGAAGGACCTTCGCCTGGACCTGATGATAACGCAGTGATGAAGTGCCAACTAGCCTCTAGCCTCTCTATAGCCCTTTACCACTCTACAGATAAAGCGTTGTGGGAAAATTCGGTTCGCGTTCCTACCCCAAAGTGATAAATTAAAATAAAATTCTGTATCAAAATTTATAGGCAAGACAAGTATTTTGTTTAGGCATGGTTTGTAGGGAATTACAAACCTGCGCACATATATTCAAATGCACATAATTATAGAATTAATTCTTAATGCGCATGTGAGCGCCATCAGCGTTTATCACAAGTTCGCGTTTAAAGTCTGTTTAGAGAGAACGGTGTCTTAGCGGCCCCTAATTGAATAACAAATTATCATTTCGACTAAAGTGAATCAATCAAAACTAACTTTAGCTGGAAAATAACATTATTCAAGAACCGCTATAAAGCCAAAACAATCTCTATTACCTTAAATTATACGTTTATCTCTGTAAAGCAGCTTTGAAACAATCTACATTGTTAAAAGCGCTATGTAAATGAAGATGACTTGACTTGACTTGACACACAGTTTACTTAGCTATCTAAATGGGGACATTCCATAGATATAATGGTTTTTATACTGTACATACTGTATATTTTATCCCCCTACACTAACACTACCCCTAAACTACCAACCACACAAAACATTCTGCATTGTTACAATAAAAAAAAAAAAACTTTAATTACTTTATTTTTATACCAGATTTACAAATGAGGACGTCCCAAAAGGGAGGTTTTTGGAGATTTCACTGGTTTTGGTCACGTCTGGGTACAAATTTGTTCCCCCAAATATACTTAAGTCCACCTACCAAGATTATTGTTATAAACATGAGCCTCGTCTGAAGGGAAAAGGGGGAGGTGTTGCTGTCATTTATAGTAATATCTTCAGAATTACTGAGAAGTCTTTTTTTCTGAAAGTCTGAAAATTATTTTGAAGTGTTAGTGCTTAATGTAACACTATCTAATGTAAATGATAAATCACGTTTGAGATTTGTGCTGGCTACTGTATACAGGCCGCCAGGACCCCAATAGTCAAGTCAAGTCATCTTTATTTATATAGCGCTTTTTACAATACAGATTGTATCAAAGCAGCTTCACAGTGATAACATGAAAATAATACAAAAAATAATTTCATCATCATCCACCTTTAAGGCAGATCTATAATATTGTTGAATATTAAATGTCCCCAACTAAGCAAGCCAGAAGGTAAGGCAACAGCGGCAAGGAACCAAAACTCCATCAGGTGACAGAAGGGAGAAAAAAACCTTGGGAGAACCCAGGCTCAGTCGGGGGCCAGTTCTCCTCTGGCCAATGAGTGAACAGTGTATGAAGTTCAGAATGAATCAGAGTATTTGTCCAGTTCCGGTTGTTTGAAGTCAGAGTGGAGAGGAGGAGAGACTGGTTGACACTTTAGGTCAGCGGCGTCGTCGTCGTGTCCTGGCGCTGGTCCTTCATCAGATCTGGATACGGCCTGGTTCCAGTGGACAGCGGTAAACCTCGGGATAGACAGAGAGACTAATATTAGCGTAGACGCCGTCCTTCTTATGATGTACCAAGTACATCAGGATTACGGGAAGTGTTCCCGGTCCCGGCTGTTCTAAACTATGCAGCCTAATTATATAAGTCTATAATGTGTTATGTGTATGCTAGGCTGAAGAGATGTGTTTTTAGTCTAGATTTGAACTGACAGAGTGTGTCTGCTTCCCGGACAATGGTAGGAAGACTGTTCCAAAGTTTTGGTGCTAAGTAGGAAAAGGATCTACCGCCAGCAGTCGATTTTGATATTCTAGGTATTATTAACTGACCGGAATTTTGAGATCGCAGTAGACGTGAAGGACTATAATGCGTTAAGAGCTCGCTCAAGTACTGCGGAGCTAAACCATTTAGTGCTTTGTAAGTGATCAGCAATATTTTAAAATTTATCCGATGTTTAATAGGCAGCCAATGCAGTGTTGACAGAACAGGGCTAATATGGTCATACTTCCTGGTTCTAGTAAGAACTCGAGCTGCTGCGTTTTGAACTAGCTGTAGTTTGTGTATTATACAGACATTATCAAAGAATTTGCTGATATTCTATTAGAGTTAGTACTGGCTACAGATAAATTCCTATTTGTTGGTGATTTTAATATACATGTAGATTATGAAAAAGATGCATTGGGATTGGCATTTAAAGACATTCTTAACTGATGTTTGATTTTTTTTATAATTTTTTTTTAAATTTATATACAGGTGCTGGTCATGTAATTAGAATATCGTGAAAAAGTTGATTTAATTTAGTAATTCCATTCAAAAAGTGAAACTTGTATATTATATTCATTCATTACACACAGACTGGTATATTTCAAATGTTTATTTCTTTTAATTTTGATGATTATAACTGACAACTAATGAAAATCCCAAATTCAGTATCTCAGAAAATTAGAATATTACTTAAGACCAATACAAAAAAAGGATTTTTAGAAATGCTGGCCAACTGAAAAGTATGAACATGAAAAGTATGAGCATGTACAGCACTCAATACTTAGTTGGGGCTCCTTTTGCCTGAATTACTGCAGCAATGCAGCGTGGCATGGAGTCGATCAGTCTGTGGCACTGCTCAGGTGTTATGAGAGCCCAGGTTGCTCTGATAGTGGCCTTCAGCTCTTCAGCATTGTTGGGTCTGGCGTATAACGTCTTCCTCTTCACAATACCCCATAGATAGTCTATAGGGTTAAGGTCAGGCGAGTTTGCTGGCCAATTAAGAACAGCGATACCATGGTCCTTAAAGCAGGTACTGGTAGCTTTGGCACTGTGTGCAGGTGCCAAGTCCTGTTGGAAAATGAAATCTGCATCTCCATAAAGTTGGTCAGCAGCAGGAAGCATGAAGTGCTCTAAAACTTCCTGGTAGACGGCTGCGTTGACCTTGGACCTCAGAAAACACAGTGGACCAACACCAGCAGATGACATGGCACCCCAAACCATCACTGACTGTGGAAACTTTACACTGGACTTCAAGCAACGTGGATTCTGTGCCTCTCCTCTCTTACTCCAGACTCTGGGACCTTGATTTCCAAATGAGATGCAAAAGTCAACGCAGCCGTCTACCAGGACATTTTCAGAGCACTTCATGCTTCCTTCATTTTCCAGCAGGATTTGCTCCTGCCCACACTGCCAAAAGAACCAAAACCTGGTTCAATGACCATGGTATTACTGTGTAATTACTGTGTGATCTCATGTAATATTCAAATTCTCTGGGATTTTGATTTTGTGGGTTTCATAAGCTGTCAGCCATAATCATCAAAATTATAACAAATAAAGGCTTGAAATATCTCACTTTGCATGTAATGTCTATATAATATATTAGTTTCACCTGTTAAGTTGAATTCTTGAAATAAATCAACTTTTTGATGATATTCTAAGGATATGACCAGCACCTGTATATATAGCCGCTCTGGAGTAAACTGTGATGTCATCGTCTAGCTCAGTTCAGTTCTCACTATAATAGTGTCAGGCAGGCAGATCAATATTATTGTTGAATATTAAATTAAATGTTACATTTAATGTAAATTTAATGTCCCCAACTAAGCAAGCCAATGGCAACAAAGGTGGAAAAATGTGACAGTGGCAAGGAACCAAAACTCCATCAGGTGGCAGAATGGAGTTTAAAAACTTAGGCTCAGTCGGGGGGTCAGTTGTCCTCTGGCCAACGAACGAACAGTGTATGATTATGATTCAGGCAGCATTATAGGTCAGAAGTCAGATTGGTTTGGAACAATCAGAATATTATCCAGTTCCATCTGGTTTAAGATCATAGTCATCACGCTGGTGTGGAGACGGGTTTGTTGAGGATCAGTGCTGATGGCTGTCGTGTCAAAGAGGCCTTCGATGAGAGTCTAGTTGACACAATCTCTGCTGACACTTCAGGGATGTGTTGTGGTCGTGTCTAGGTGCAGGTCCTCCATCTGGTCTGGATACGGCCTGGATCCAGCTGATTACAGTAAACCTCGGAATAGTCAAGTCAAGTCACCTTTATTTATATATCGCTTTTTACAATACAGATTGTAACTAAGCAGCTTCACAGTGATAACATGAAAATAATAGAACAAAGTTTGTTTCTAGAAACTCCTGTTATAATAACAGGAGAAACTTCTCCTGTTAATGTCATTGCACTTCATGTCTCATGTATAGTATAGCATTCTCTGTCAGCAATATAGGATTTACATGTGATAAATGCAGAAAGACAGTCAGGCTGACAGAGAAGATTTCAGAACTAGAGACATGCATCCAAACTGTAATGGAGGATAGTAAGAGTGCAAGGGCTTTAGATACTGCTTTGGATGTGACTAGCTTAGTGAACTCTGTACATTATTCGGTTCCGGCTGAAGTAGAGCCCGTGCAGCAGGGCATGATTGGATGACTGTGAGACTCTGTAGTCGTGGGACAAAACACAGCTCTTCCGTTCCGATTACAACATTAAACCGGTTCTCCCCACTCAGTGAAACACCCACTGAGAATCCTGAATGTGCCCTAGTTATTGGTGATTCTATTACACGAAACGTGCCACCATAGTCACAAGCCACCATAGTCACATTTTGCCGGGAGCCAGAGCGCCTGACATCAAAGCAAATTTAAAAGTGCTGGCTAATGCTAATCGTAAATTCTCTAAGATTATTATTCACGTCGGCACAAATGATGTTCGACTTCGCCAGTCAGAGATCACTAAAATTAACGTTAAAGAGGTGTGTGAACTTGCAAGTACGATGTCAGGCACTGTAATTTTCTCTGGCCCCCTTCCTATTCGCAGGAGTGATGAGATAGTTAGCAGATTGTTCACTCAATGGCTGGTTGTCTAAGTGGTGTCCGCAAAATAATATAGAATTCATAGACAATTGGAAAAGTTTTTGGGGCAGACCTGACCTGTTGAAAAGAGACGGTATTCATCGCTCATGTGATGGTGCTGCTCTTCTCTCTAGTAATTTGGCACATAGTCTTAAAGCTCAAACATGACAAACTGGGGCTCAGGTCAGGAAGCAGACAGACTGGCTTAACCGACCGTCTGCTAGCTGTCACACGTCACTGAGGTCAGATAAATCCCATCACATAGATACTCTTTCACCTAGAAATCATCATATAGAGACTGTGTCTGTTCCCCGAACAAGGAAATACATAAAACTCCCAAACCCACTTAAGGGTAAAAATTTGATTGATGTTCAACAAAAAAAATATATATATATATAATGCAGATGATCAAATGATATAGCCCGAGTTGCTGAATATTCGATCCCTTTCTTCAAAAGCACTTTTTGTTAATGATATGATTACAGACCATAACCTTGATGTGCTGTGTTTGACAGAAACTTGGGTAAAACCAGACAATTACATTACTTTAAATGAGTCCACCCCGCAAGATTACTACTATAAACACAAGGCTTGTTTAAAAGGAAAAGAGGGAGGGTTGCTGTAATATAGCAATATCTTCAGTATTACTCAGAAATTTAGTTTCAAATATAATTAATTTGAAGTGGTGGTGCTTTCTGTAACGTTATGTAGCGTAAGTGATAAATACTGTTCGACTTTTGTGCTGGCTACTGTATACAGGCCACCAGGGCACAATTCAGATTTTATCAAAGAATTTGCTGATTTTCTATCAGAGTTAGTACTGGCTGCAGATAAAGTCCTAATTGTTGGGGATTGGCATTTAAAGATATTCTGAACTCTATTGGAGTTAGACAACACATGTCAGGACCTACTCATTGTCGTAATCATACTCTAGATCAAATATTATCCCACAGAATAAATGTTGATGTTGTTGAAATTCTGCAGCAAATCGATGACATCTCAGATCATTATCTAGTCTCGTGTAAACTTCATTTAGCCAAGCTGCAAAGCCGACTCAGTGTTACAAATGTATTAGACCGATCACTTCTGCCCTAAAGATTGCTTTATCAATAATCTTCCTGATCAGTTTTATCTCAACATCCCAGATAGCTTAGAAGAACTTGATATTGTGACAGAAACTTTTAACTCTCTCTTTTCCAGTACTTTAGACACAGTTGCTCTGTTGCGCTTAAAGAAGATTAAAGAAAATAGTCCAGTCTGCCGGATCTAGGCCGTATCCAGATCTGATAAAGGACCTGCGCCTGGACACGATGACAACGCAGTCTTCTGTTCTTCTGATGACGTAAACGAGTACAATCGGGTGTTATAGGAAGTGTTCCCCTAAATTAGAAGTGTCCCCATAAATTAGGTCTATAGGACCTAATTTATGCAGCCTGATAATCATATAACTGATTTGAATTATAGGAATGTATAATTTTCTATGTGTATGCCAGGTTAAAGAGATGTGTTTTTAGTCTAGATTTAAACTGACAGAGTGTGTCTGCTTCCCGGACAATGTTAGGAAGACTGTTCCAAAGTTTATGTGCTAAATAGGAAAGGATCTACCGCCAGCAGTCGATTTTGATATTCTAGGTATTATCAACTGGCCAGAGTTTTGAGATCGCAATAGACGTTAAGGACTATAATACGTCAAGAGCTTGCTCAAGTACTGCGGAGCTAAACCATTTAGTACTTTGTAATTAATCAACAATATAAACATAAAATGTATATGATGTTTAATAGGGAGCCAATATAGTGTTGACAGAACTGGGCTAATATGGTCATACTTCCTGGTTCTAGTAAGATCTTTAGCTGCTGCGTTTTGGACCAGCTGTCAGGATCTAGACCGTACCATAGTACTGAGACAGCTCTCAATTAGAGTCACAAATGATTTGCTTATACCATCTGATCGTGGATGTATCTCTCTATTAGTGCTACTCGATCAGTCCGCCGGCTCCAGATTTAATTAAGGACCTGCGTCTGGACACGATGACAACGCAGTCTTGAAGTGTCAACTAGTCTCTTCCCTGTGAAGGCCTTCTTCCCTTTACCTCTGTACAGATAAAACGTTGTCAAAATAGGTCTGGTTCACATGGCTATGCGGAAGCGATAAATAATTCTGTATTATACATTTTTAAGGCCAGACAGGTAATTTGTTGAGGTCAATTTGTAAAGAAAGACTACATGACTGTGCACATATTATTCAAACACGCATACAGACTAAACGCTTAATAAGCATGTGTACGCCGTCAGCGTTATCGCAGGTTTGCGTTTTTAAAGCTTGCGCAGAGGTTCAAAAAATTATAATATAATACAATTGTAAAATTATTTATTTAAATATATATATATATTTAATATTGTTGTGCGAATGAGCGGGTCGGAGAGCGTTAAGGGTCTTCTATTAGAACGGTGTCGTGTAAGTTAATAAGTTAATAACTAATGATCTTTGCAAGGGAAGTGAATCAATCAAAGCTAACTTTAGCTGGACAATAACTTTATTATAGAGCTGCTGTAAAGCCAACATTGCAGTTTTACATTTGCAAAAACCATTACTATGTTTTATAAGCTGTTTTCCTTGCAGGGTCAAAACCAACTGTGTCAAAAATGTCAGGTTGTACTATCTTTGAGGGGACATTTGGTCCTCACAATGTAGGTTAAAACAAGATCACACACACACAGGGCCGGATTAACCATTAGGGCAATTGGGCAATTGCCCAGGGGCCCAGGACATCTAAGGGGCCCTGGGCACCGTCAAATATTATGTCAAATATTATGATTAAAATGTCTCCACGATCTGCTTTTGAAGAAATATCGTAGGATCGTGCATTCTATCAGTTTGCAGTTCTGGCGCCTCCGTCTCAACATACTGTAGCCTACAGCGCGACGTATATTCACATGAAATGCAGAGGAACGGGACACTGTAGTTTATAAAAATGAATTATTTGCATGTGCTTTAAAGCCTTGCCGGTTAAACATGTCATTCGCTGCTGATGCGCTGTTCTAACGGGTGCTTTTCTGAGCGCAATAACGTTACACCCCGACGCGCACATGCACTAAAAGCCTGTATAACAGCGCCTGTTACTGGACTAAGTTATCTTTCGAGTCTTGTTGCTCTAATACTGTCAAATACACACAAGGTTTACATAAACAAAGTTGGTTATGTCTAAAGTGAAAGAACAGTAGAAAAAAATAAGAAACAAATCTTGTCAAATGCGTGTATATTAGACTCGTCGCAAGCAGATCTTAAAGAGACAGTAGCCCTAATAGTAAACATGCAGCCACTTGTCCTTAAAGGGATAGTTACCCAAAAATAAAAATGATGTCATTATTTACTCACTCACTCTAATGTTGTTCCATACCTGTATTAATTTCTTTCTTGTGCTGAACACAAAAGAAGATATTTTGAGGAGTGTGGCTAACCGGGCGGTTGCTGGTCCCCATTGACTATACCATAGTAGGAAAAAACTATTATGGAAGTCACTGGGGTACATCAACTGTTTGGTTACCCACATTCCTCCAAATAACTTTTATTTTCAACAGAAGAGGGAGACTTATTTGGGTTTGAAACGGCTTGAGAGAGTAGGCTAAATGATGACAATTAAAAATGTCCCTGTTAATAAAACAACAAAATACAAAGAGCCAAATCCCCCACTCTTGACTGAGAACTTTAATAGTAGCTTTAATAAGAATCAATGTACAATTTATACAGTGAAGTCTATGTTGTGTTTTATTTTCATATTTCATATAATTTAATGACTTTCTTCCATGCTGTTAAATACACATACTGTAGCTGAAAAAATAAAGCACTGTTTATTTCATTTGTATATTAAGTTAAGGGGGGGGGGGGGGGTCCTACAAGTCATTGTGCCCAGGGGCCTCTGAACTCTTAATCCGGCCCTGCACACACACATAATCAGGTTTATTACAGTAATAGAACTAAAACCATACAAACAATGCCATGACTTGAAATAAAATGAACATTAACTGAACTGAAATAAAATATAACCTTTTTTCAGCTATAGTTGCATTTCTCATTTTCATTTAGTTTAAGATGAAGTACTAAAATAACTCAAACTAAATAAACTAAAAACTAAAACTTAAAAAAACCTATACAAGCATATAAAAAAATGAATATGACAAAAACACAACTAAATGAATACAACTTAAAAATAACAGAAAATATAAAAATAAATAATTCAAAATATGAACAAAAACTAGTATATTTATGATACTAAAATAACACTGAGATGAATATGAGCTTGAAGAATGCGGTTATGCTAAAGGGCTTGGAGTCTGCTTCTGCACTGTCTATCTGAACATGGCTGGCTTTTATAAATCAGCCTGAGGGTTTGAAGACTGGTGGGTGATCTTCCATCACCTGCCCTATGTTCAGCACAAATACACACACACACACACACGCACGCACGCACGCACGCACACACACACACACACATTAACATAGACTAACACAGACGACTTTCCATTAACATAGTTTTTTAGCTATAGCTTTTATACTGTACAAACTATAGGCTATTCTATCCCCTAATCCTACCCCTAAACACAACATTCACAGAAAACATTCAGCACTGTTACATTTTCAAATGTTAAGCTGTTTTCCTCATGGTGACCAAACAACTAAAATATTTCCCCACACCACTAGGTAAAAAATGACTACTATCCTTGTGGGGACATTTGGTCCCCAAACATACAAGCAGTTTTGGCAGGAAACATTTAATATACTGAAAGGGAATGGTATTATTGGTTTAAAATGAAAGGCTTCGTATAGATAGCAGTAATGGTGTAGGAATATAGGTGACGTGTCTGGAGAAGTAAAAAAAAAAAGAAAGAAAGAAAAAAAGATAAAGAATACAGACAATGTAAAATGAAAAAAAAAATCAGTCAAATTGTATTTTAAATGTTGATTGAACTACAGAAAAATGTTCTTTGGTTAAACCATTATGAGGACATATTTGTATAAGTACATATTTGTTAATCGGAATTAATAATGTTTAGTTCTATTTAGTGTATTTACAGTTTTTTACAATCGCTATGACAGTTTTTTCAATACATTTAAAAATTTTCCTAAACTCTTAACACACCAACACACCTAAAACACACAATTGGCAAAACGGTTAATTTCATGCTCAAAATCACACATTGTAAACTAAACTCCAAAACTAATTTTCAAAATACAATAATAAACTATGTCTAACAAAACACTGCAAACATGTTTCAAAATCAAATAATTATTCAAAACACTAACACATGTTCTCTTCCAACAGGAACATTTAGTCAATCATAACACAATGACAAAAAGAACACTAACATGAGCTGAAATTACAGAAACTGCATTATGTTATGTGTGTGGTCTGCCCTTATACAATAGACAGTTTATTGTATTGAATATAACATTTTCTCTACATTTTTGTTTTTGTTGAGTTTAGTAAATGCATACATTTCTTTTCTTTTTCTGCAGAAATTCAATACAAAAAAATAATGACCATCTCAGAGTAGCTTTATGTACAGTTTATGAAAAAAAAAAAGACAGAGACAGAATTGCTGCAGTAAAGACTTTATTTGCAAAAGGACATTACTGCAAGATATACCTCTCCCTTGTCCTGGTACTCGTCTTCCTCTCCCCCCGTGTAGGCATTTTTCTTTCTTTCTTTCTTTCTTTCTTTCTTTCTTTCTTTCTTTCTTTCTTTCTTTCTTTCTTTCTTTCTTTCTTTCTTTCTTTCTTTCTTTTTTTCTTTCTTTCTTTCTGTTGATATTGTTCCTTTTACACACAAGATCAGCCCAAAGAGTCCTCTTTTACATTATAACATATGGTCATGCGATTGAAATAAACTCAACACCTGAGTGTAATTCCTTGGATATCAGCTGTAATTTATATATTTGCATAACTTCAATAAGCTGTTCCTCAGTAGCAATGGAATAAAATACAGGGAATATATTTGTGTTTCAATTCACAATATGAACAGCTGTTCACTTTGACTTTAGCCTATACGTTATGTTTAAAACTTGATGTTATCTGTTCTGACATACAGTGTGAAAGCATTTGCAAATTTGGCAGTAAAATTACATTGTTTTGGTATTGGTTGAGCTTGTGTGTAAAAGAAGTTCAAGCATTTTAAATTTGTGTTATGCATTTTGTGTCAAAGCAACAATAAATGTGTTACTTGTATAGCCTACAAAGACGCATGTTGTGCTAACCGTGTTAAGAGTTTAGGAAACTTGTTAAATGTATTGAAAAAACTGTCATAGCGATTGTAAAAAACTGTAATACATTTGGTCATAGTTGTTTTTTTGTTTCAAGTCACCATACAGACAGAAAGGCATACACAGTAGACAGACAGAGAGAAAGACGGACAGATACAGATAAGCTGTAGGAATTAGGTTATAACAAATTAAAGCAACTTGTTACTAATTGATAATTTGTTGAACAATAAATCTGTAGTTGACATGACAAAAATGTTTTAGCTGACCTATAGACATTTTTATTAAGTGACTAAACATATTCAGATCTGCAATGTTATTATCATCTGCCTCCAGTCCGGTGAGAAACATGGATTTTGAGTTTCCCCCCTAAGCCAGCATTCAAGGTGTAGATAATCACCTGTTCCGTTCCAGGAAGCAACTTACATCCGAGTCTACTGATGCGGTTACATGATGGCTGTCATTTAAAGGATGACAATTTTTTCATCATAACAAGTTTCAAAGGTGTTACATGTGTAAAGGGTCTATGTGGATTGCCATGAAAGGTACATCCAAGCTTTCATGTTTGTTATGCGTACGGGCCATAATTTGCCTTAATTGCCACTGCAATGCACTACACACTTCCTACATGAGCTGAGACTATAAACATTAGAACACTCAGAAAGTAACCACTAATGAAAGACCCTTTCTTTCTTCTCTTCTTTTTCCCCCTTAACGTTTAATTTGGGTAATTGCCTTAGGTCCATTAAAACACGGGAGAAGTTGCTCTTCCACACTAGAGCTCAACGTCTTGCTCTTGCACACAGGCTCATTGTGATTGTGGTCAGGACAGTTTTGATTCAACAATGCAGACAATTATTGCTATGTTTTGGCTGTCTGTTATTTCTGCAGTACAGTGCCTGGATTCCAACATTATCCACTCCTCCAGAGAAATGACAAACTCTCAAGAGGTAAGAATTTACATTATTAAACCCTTAAAACGTTTTTATGTGCCTTCATATGTTTATGTTGGAACAATATCATACAACTAATGAACACACAAAGCTATTAGTGTCTTAAAAGAAGATTTATATGCTTATTGCCATCAGTTGTTTGCACTATCAAAACTTTGAATTGCTTTTGTTAAAGTCTGTTTGACATGAGCTCAACAATCTCTTCCAGTCAATATTGAATTTACGGAGTGACACAGTTGCAAATTCCCATAATTCTGTTAGAAGAACCTCAGGTCTCCAAGGAATCAGAGAAGCTTTACAAGAATGCACCACTTCACAAGTAAGATATTCCTTCCAATTTGATTCAGCACTATATTGAAGTTATGTCTGACCGTGCCTCATTGGATAGCTTAATATCATTGATATCAAACGTACAATCCCAATTTTCTGTCAGCATATTCAAGTTCATTAAATGGACATTCTTTCAAGAATTAAAGGCTGATTAAAACGATTGTCTTTCACAAGGCACCCGAATGCAAAGGCTCTAAGAAAAAACAGCAAAATGCTGCCAAGACAAAGATTCAGTTGGATGGGCGAGGAAGTCAAAAAGGTGAGGAGAGAGATTTATTTATTCTTGCTTTATTTTTTTTGTGATAACTTAAAGTCATGTTTTTGATTATACTTTTGGTCAGGTATTGATTACTTTTAGACATTTTTCCTCGTTCTTGCAAGTTCAGGACAGACATAATATTTCTGTAAAAACTCTTCACGGGTGAACATTGCTGTGTCAACAACAGTATATATCTACAGTAAAGTTATATCGACAGTGCAACTGAGGTTAAAAAGACAAATTATTAAACTAACTCAAAATGAACAGTTCCGAAGAGTCCATTGATAAACTAGGACAATATGGCTGGTTATCAATTTTGATATTAAGTTTGACATTTAGCCTAATAAAAATTAATTCACATTAATTAGCATGAACTAATAATGAGCTGCAATTATACAGCCTTTATTAATCTTTGTTAATGTTAATATCAGCATGTACTAATACTTTATTAGAATCTTCTTAACATTAGTTAATGCACTGTGAACTTACATGAAAAAACAATGAACAGTTGTATTTTTATTCATTTTTATTAATAACTAACTATTAACTATAACTAACGTTAAGAAAAATTAACAAATACAGTAAAAAATGTATTGCTCATAGTTAGTTCATGTTAAATACATTAACTAATGTTAACTATGAACCTTATTGTAAAGTGTTACCAAAAAAATCCAAAATAATATGTGGGAAGAAAGAATAGTGATCACCCAATATTGAATTTTTTGATGGCCGAGGGTATATTTTTTTGATATCCCAAAGGGCGGAGGGATGATAGCCGATATCACACTATTTTAAAGATAGAAAAAACACGCTCAACAATTGCTGAAATTAAACGTATATTTTATTTTACATAATATTTACTAAAATAGAAATTAATCATTTGAAATTGAATATGAAAAAATTATTTGAACTTGATAAAAAAATGATATAGGCCTATATATATATATATATATATATATATATATATATACTTTAGATTGCAACTTCTGTAAGATAATCCTATTATAGTATAGCTGTTAGTAAACATTGTAAGCAACGGTACATCTGACGGTAAGTCTGTATGCACTGGGAATAATATTATTTAAAATAAAGACAAACGGTCCCCATTGTAAATGTACTTTTTAATAAAAGCCAACAGCTCAATTTCATTATTTCATGTATTTTCCAGAAAATAAGTTGGTGTAAGTCGCATTTTATTATTAGATTCAGAAATAATGTAAAATACTGGTAAATAAAATGAAACGTTAACGAACTCGAAACACCGTAAACGTGTATTTTACTTCCCCTCACTCTAAATCCTTTAAATTGAATCCCTATTCAAAACAGAAATATATATATATATATACAAAATAAAAATAAATTATAGTGCCATACAAACATCATTTAGGCCAATTTTAAAAGCCATGACTATAACAAACTTATACAAAAACTACGTTTTTCAAACTTAGAGAAACTTAAACTGCTTGCGTATGTCTCATTCGGCATGATTGCTTCAATTAATGAGTCGTTAGTCACTGTGTAATATTTGGTTGTTAAGCTATTATTTATCATGTAAAGAAGGATTTGGACTTTTCTCGTGTCACCTCCACTCAAAATAGCATCCATACGCACAAAATGTATTTGAAATAACACCACGGCATGCTCATGCTGAGCGACACAGCCTACATATTGTACCGCCAAATTAAATTGAGTAACAAACAACTTTTTAATGTTTAGTTGCCTCATAAGAGTCATATTATGTCATGTCATGTCATATTAGCAATGTGAGAAGCACTGATATGTTGTGTGTGTGGGCGTGAGGCGCCGGAGCGATAGCTTGGATCATGTCAGCGCAAACAACTCAAAATACTCTTTCAGAAAGAGTAAGACATCATTCAAAATGGTAAAGGGTCTATTTTTATTTGTGTATATTAAAAATAACAGAAAATACTTTCTTAAAATAAAGAAAACAAATATGCTTGCTGTTTCAGTCTCCATGAACTACTTCTGAAGCACATAAAAATGAACCAAAACTCAGCAACATGGGAAGGTTATATGGACAGACCCTCGTCCCCTCGATTTTGACCAAGGGAGCGAACTCCAATGTACACTTTAAGCAGCTCTATATCCCATAATTCAACATGATTGTGACGTCACAGCAGATCACGCTTAACTGAAGTGTATGATATTTGAGAATTAATCGCATAATAGTGCATCATATTTTAATTATGTAGAGATAATACTTGTAGCTACCTTATATTCACAGTCAAAGTTTATACTGATTTTTTTTTTTTTTTTTTAATTTTCCCAGACGTCAGCGACTCGGCCCAGATCCGGCCCACAACTGGGCCGTGTGTAATCCACGTCTAGCAGATGTGGGCCGACTCTATGTTGCTGTCTGGGTTATTTTTCTCCAACAGCTCATAGGATTTTATATATTTTCTCCAACAACTTATATGCATATAGAATGGTGCATAAAAAAAATTCATAAGTAAAAAAGGGGTTTAAATAATAAACCAGCTCCATAGTGAATTCCAAGTTCCGCCAATAGTGTACATAAGCAATGACGCACATCCGAGTCCACGAGATGGAGGGAAGTTGGTGAGTGAAGGGCATGAAAATTTGGAGTGGAACGCCGCCTGAATGGGCGCTCGCTCGGACGCAGCATGGGACGCAGGCGTTCTCAGCGCTTTCAAAATAAAAGTCACGGTTAATTAAAGAGTGCATATTTATAGAAATTGCGTTAATTAAATTACACTGTCCTGAGCATTTTCTATCTTTTTTTTTTACTTCCATGGTCCCCTGGCTCTAAAATGTAGCCTATGTTGTATTGTGGTATTGCTTTGTTGTTCAAATAATTAAAAAACAAAACAGAAAAGCTTAAAATCGTCTTGGTTTGACTGCTGTGGTTTAGTTTCCTTACTGCCCCTAATTATATCTACATAAATGATTTTGCCTGCAGTGCCCGAGATGTCCCCGTGCGTGCGCTCGCGCGACTGTGAGGAGGGTCTGTGCTGCGCCTTGTATTTGACTGGCAGGAGGTGTCAGCGCGTGCCCGCTCTGGGCGAGGTCTGCCTGCTGCGGGGACGCGCCAAATTCCGCCGGAGACTGGAACGCTGCGACTGCGAGAAGAGCCTGTCGTGCCGCGCGCAACCCGACGGCCCTCGCGGACAGGGAGTGTGCCATCCCGATCAGAGGTCCTAGGCACTGGTTCTTCATAGACATCTATGGAATGGAGCGTGAAATATTACTTTTCTGAACTTTTTAATATTACGTGTTCTGAATGAGAATTTAGCGATATACATAACGGACACGAGGATATGTTTAAAGTATTTTTGAAGTTATCATTACGACTCGAGGTCAAATTACTAAAGTTACTGATATAATTAATTTGCTTTTAAAATGTGTAGAAGTAAAAAAAAAAAAAAAAAAACCCCACCCAAACACACTGAAGACTGCACAATGCCTTTGGTTTTCTTTTCCTCATTCTTTAAATCTGTACAAAAGTTTGAGTCGAGCCTCGAGCGCCCTCTGTCGGGTGAATACGTTTACTGAGCCTTGTCTTCGTCTCTGGCGTTTCCAAACATAGATATTATATAGAGACTAGATGCCCTATTGGCTGCTGGGCACCGAGAAATACGGCCGCCATCTTAAACCGGTCGTACTCCTAGTTTCGTTGCTTAGCAGCAGTCAGATTCCAGAGCACTGTGGAGCATTTTCCTGTTCTAATCGGCGGACCAGCGCAAATAGGGCCCGGGATTACTTTTCACAAGTACATTTTAACATTACCGTACTTTTGGTTGTGTTTTGTGAATAGAATATTACCAGATAATTGAGAAGGAGCAAGGATCTTTGATATTACTGTACTGAAATCGTAGCCAGCCAACGTTCTAGGCTAACGTTATGTTTACTGCATCACTCGGCATGGAGAGGTTGGGTAAAGTCAGTTTATACTGTCTATGCTATGGGTAACGTTAAAGTAATTATTACAAGAGCGTCTCGGTTATCAGATACAAACATTCAACGGCCCTGTAGCATAAACATATACAAATATAGGTTATTTGTGTTTGCGCACGTGATATCAGGAAGCAATGTAATAACGTTAACGTTAACTTACCTGTGTAATACACACATGACGGCGATGCGCAAATCGAGTGTGTGTGTGTCACAACTTATTAAAATATCTTACTTTACTGCAACTATCTGTTACTGCTTCTTTATCATATTTATAGTGTGTGCTTTATAAAATACCTTATCCTGTATCACATATTTTGATTTTGGACGTCTGGTCACTTTATATCTTTATTATTACTGTTAAGCCTACTATGAATATTAAAATATGCCGAACCATGTGTCCTTTATCATATTTATATTGTGTGATTTATAAAATACCTTATATCCTACATCACATATTTTGATTTTGGACGTCTGGTCACTTTATATCTTATATCAGAATATTATATTACTGTTAAGCCTACTATGAATATTAAAATATGCCGAACCATGTGTCCTGTATCATAGCTACATGAATGACATTTGCAGAAAAAAACCCCGCGTGAAAATCAGTTGGGTATTCAGTGAGATATGATTAATTAAATGCGCTGACAGCTCATTGCACCTGCCATACAGATTACACTGAGTGGAGCGGGTGACCGGTTTAAGATGGCGGCCTCACGGCTCGACCGCGCTAATAGGCAGTAGCGGTCGATAGGGCGTCTATCTATATGATGTCTATGTTTCCAAACACTCCTCCTGGAAGTCTCATCAGTACTGCACCTCTGCTGTGTCTTTTACGGCAAAAAAAAAAAAAGTTTTGCCAAATTTACACTAAAGTACTTCTGAAGTGGCATTTAGATGTCTTAACACACCGTTTATTGTTGTTCAGAGGTAGCATAAAAGCATTTCTACAGCAATTACAACTATATTTTTGTTACGGTTGAGGTGAATCGAACCTGACACCATTGCTTTCTTGAATATTGAGAGTACAATACTAAAGAATACAGAGCAGCTCTTTTCAGGTCATGGAGCACACACACCGAAGGAGCTGATGAACTGAATTAAACACAAGGGAGACAGATTGTAGATTGTTGAATGGCCTCCATGAGCAGGTTAATTAAGAAATGTACAAATCTAACCCACACCTACTGACTTTTAATAAATTCCTACTGTACTAACACGATGCAGTTGTCCTTACATCTTTACTATTTGAATAAGCAGATGAAGTCAACATATTTTTGAAGGTCCTTAATGTCATTTTGAATCCATCTAATAATCTATGTATATGCACAGACAAATAATGCAACAATGACACATACCTTGATATGGCCAAGCAAGCTCTAGTGATGGTTACATATCCAATGTCAAATTAAAGTAACCTCATTGAATGTTCACACAGCTAAGATTTCACACTTGCCAGCTGTCCTCATTAAATGCAATGTCATTCAGCAAGTTATTCATATCTTTATAAGAAATAAAAGGGTTAGGGAAAAACCCTAACCCATCCATAAAGTCATCATGAAATCAAGATAATATTTTTATGGAATATTGCAGCAAGTTTCTTAGTGGAATGCTGAAGTTTTGCAAGTGAACCCCAAAGCACTGAAGTGTAGTTTTTCCTCTCATTTGTACTATCACTACACCCCTTTAAAAGAACAACATTAGCAGTTTAAAAATATAAAGCTTTGATGAACGGTTCAACCAAAAACAAGTTAATATTCTCACAAGTCTCTTCCATTCAGCAAACATCTATAGTGACCATGGTTCTTTTTATACATAAACCACACCATTGTGTGGCTTTAAAGGGGTGAATATACCACGTTGTGTATGATAGTTTCTCTGGAGAGAAAGTACGTTAACTCAACTGCTATGAACAGTTAAAGAGCTGAACTCATTTCTTCACCAATTACTAGATGTATGAGCTGGATCAGAAAAGTTAATTAAAAAGCCAGATCAAAATAAAATAGCTCACTAAAGGTGGCTTGCGTATTAATCTGAAACAATGCACAAATAAGTCAAGCAAAACTGAGAAAGGTATAAGTTTAACATTGTTCCCCTTTATTTTCAGACTTTGATACAAATTAAAGACCTTAAGGACTTCATCTGAAAATGAAAACAAAACAAAGGCAACTCAGACAAAGATGGACGACTGAAGGATGTGGTGGTGTGGACGGGGGCAGGTTTGTAGAACTTGGGATAGGAATGTTGCGGTTATCGGCAGGATTTAAGAAAGCACTGAGGGGGACTAGACTAGGGTTTGGGTGAATGTTAGTGGTAGAGGCGTTTACAGCTGGCCACAGTTGGCAATGACAATCTTGGCACTGGTCTTTCCACTGCTAGAACCATAGCCCTCCACTTTCTTGATGATTTCCAGGCCCTCCACAACTTGTCCGAAGACAACGTGCTTGCCGTCCAGCCTGGTGGAAAGAAACCGTGAGGGAAAAGGTCAAGACTCTGCACAGTATGGATCCAGGAATGATTTAATGCATGGTCAATCACAACTCTTTTGCTCACCATGAAGTAAGATCTGTGCAGATGAAGAACTGGGAACCGTTGGTGTTGGGGCCAGCATTGGCCATGGACAGGCAGCCAGCGCCAGTGTGTTTCAGGGTAAAGTTCTCATCCTCAAACTTGTTGCCATAAATGGACTTGCCACCAGTTCCATTGTGGTTTGTGAAGTCACCTGCCTGTATTCAAAGGTCTCAAGATTAGAACCTAACGTCAAAAAAAAAAAACAATTAAGATCACAGAAAGCTTTTGGGACTAACTTTCATACCTGGCACATAAAGTTGGGGATGACACGATGAAAGGTGGATCCTTTGTAGCCAAAGCCAGGCTGACCGGTGCACAACTGCCTGAAGTTCTCTGCAAAATGACATACAGGTGATTGGTACTGGGTAAACAAAACCAAACAAACACAAAAATACACGGGTAAAAGTAATAAAAAAAATTATATATATAAATACCTGCAGTTTTGGGGACGACATCAGCTCTCAGCTGTAAAAAAAAAAATATATATATATATATATTATATATATACATTTTAAACAAAAAATTACATTTAAAATGACTGCAGCTGCAATGTGTTCAAGTGCGTGACTACGTCATACAGTAAATGCAACAAACTAGTAGAAACAAGCTCATCTTCATGCGACCCACCGCACTGCAGCCTGGCAAACACCTCCAGTAAAACCGCAACAATGCAGAAGACAAAACTATCTAGGCATTAAAGGCAGAGGAGCACATTATATATGGTTTTGCTCGCATACATTGTAGTTACACAGTACATATTTGAGTGCCGCGCGTCTGTGACACTTCAAAGTTTTACTAGAATTTAAAATGGCCGCTCAGAAAACACTTTTATTACCGCAAGGAATGGAGTGTGAAACACTACGTTCTTTAAATTCCCCTAATCGAATTTAACTTTAAAATTGGTTAAACTCAAAATTACAACTGCATTAAGGAAGAAGAAAAAACGCAGGTAATTAAAGGAGTTTAGCGACTGGTGTACGGAAATCTTCGCTGGTCCGCAAGGACGGTCCCCTCCCATCCCCCCCTCACACACCGGCGAACTTTCCAGAATATCTTTCAACAGAGATCGCAGGATACGAATCCCGCGGACAGGGGATTTGCTACTCTTAATAAATCACGCACAAAAGCTGAAACTTTTGTCGCAATTGTTTGAGTTTACCTGGGGCGTAAACCTGAAGTTTGGACTGGGCAAAATAAAGTCGCCTTTAGGGAACCCGGGTTAAACAAAAGAGCAGCGGCCCATTCATTCAATGCGCACTCTTGCGTTACATATTTCCGCAGTTTTTCCCAAAGCAAGCGCAGGAACAGCCCAGTTTCTGTTCATTACGTTAACGTTATACTCTTCGTATGAGAAATAAGTTATTCGGTCAGTAACCCGTGTCAGCAGCACCTTTGTCAAGAATATAAGGTGCTGTACAAGCAACACCAAGTGGGGTTAAAGCGGCCTAGTGCGGCGCGTGCTTAGTATTGCAGCTTCACTTGCAAAGCGATATAACGTTAACAACATTAGTTTTATGCAAATAAATACCTCAGAGTGTCACTATGGAAATTAACAATTTAAAGTCCAACTACTGATGGGGTCTAACATTAAAACCCTTCACGCTGCCAGATTCCCAACATAACCGCTGTAACGTTAACTTACGCTGCACAATGCCGGAAATTTTAACATGGGCTTAAAATAGAAATAATCAGCCAGCAGTTTTGGCCGGGAGTGTAACATCGTTAAGTTAATGGTTATACATTGGTTTGCCAGGTAATTGCACAAACAAAAGCATGGCTGAATCATGAGATTTGTTTAGCAGAAATGGAAAACACTTAAACAGTACAAGGATATTAAAGTTATGCAGTACAGTAGGGTTTAGGTGCACATTTCATACAGTAACGTTAGCCTAGCGCATGCGGCTATCGATGAGATCGGCGTTAGCACGACTTGCAGGAAAAATGTCAGGGAGTTATTTCTTGCAATAAGGCTTAAGGTGAAATTATTGCGTGGAACTTTACCTCCATAATCACTCTTCCAACTGGGCTGCCGTTGGCGGTGATATCGAAGAAAACTCTAGGCCTTGCCATGGCTTTTGAATATTTTGCGCTTAGATGATGCTGGGCTGAAGCGCGCTAACCGTGTCACTGGCTGCCTTGGAACGGTGGAAAGACCGCATGAAGGCCGCTAAGCCATATAATTACAGGAGAGGGGCGTCACGAAGCTGCATCTGTCCAATCAGAGCGTGTCGATGCTTTGACAGACACAAATATGAACCAATGAAATATCTTTATTGATCATTTACAATCGACATGCGCTTTTGGGCATTTGTGCATGCGGCATGTGTATAGGCCCTATGCACAGCTGCACTACTTCCTGAACTTGTGCAGGCTCCTTTGTTTCCTGTCTGCCAGGATTGGCCAAACTGATTAATCCAGGTGTGTCTGATTATTGTTGTTGGTCAGACACACCTGGATTAATCAGTTTGGCCAATCCTGGCAGACAGGAAACAAAGGAGCCTGCACAAGTTCTGGAAGTAGTGCAGCTGTGCATAGGGCCTGACTAATTTAGGCTTGGAGATACTTTAAAACTTCCGCCCTGCAGTGTTTACTTCCAACCCTGCTCCAACACGCATATCTGTAGTTTTCAAATAACCCCGAATAACTTGATTAGCTGGATCAGGATGCGTTTAGTTAGGTTTGGAGCTAAACTCTAAATAAATAAAGAGAGAGAGAGAACAAATTGTCATTGCTTTTAGTTATTAATATATAAAAACAATAAATCTTGTTTAGTAAAACAATGGATTTAGAAGCAGCCTTCTTCAGGCTTTTTGACTAAGTTCAACACAATATTAAAAGGATGAGGGCCCCCTAGTGGGTTCTTGTCCCCTAGTTAGAACCACTGGTCATGATTATGTTAGCATAGGTTGTCATCATAAAACAAATTTCATGCCATTGGTCATAACACACACAATCTAGTTTTCATAACTAGTATTAAATGATCAACTTCAGATATTTGAGAAGATTATGAGTTTATTGTATGAAGCTAAACCGTTACAAGAAAAACCTGATTCCTCAAAAAACAAAATAAATAAAATAATTTGCTTTCTCTTTGAAAAAGCCAAAAAGATGTCATTGATTTTTATTTAAAAGAGCGACCACAAATGTGTAATTCTGTCTTGCTTTCCATTTGAAGTGTTCCTGCTGCTGGGCTGGGCTGTATGGCACAAGTTATCAGTTGGCTAGGATGGTTATGAAGGGTTTTGTATCTGCACCAGGCTGCATCAATGATCAGCCAAGTGTGCAGAGTATACAATGCAATCTATAGATGATACTGGATGAGAACAGAGGCACATACTGTACATGTAAAGGTGCCGCAAAGAAATTTCCACAACTGTCCTGATTTTGACATCAAGGCTTTCCTCCCCTGAATACAAAGTCATTTTTACATAAATACAATCATACAACTGCAACATCCACTTTTAGAGAATCAACTGTTTTTTTCTTCTTACCAGAAAACAGTGCAAAGGTACAGATAAAGTGTCCTTTTTTCCACTTACTTTACCACTAATGAAACACGGCAAATGTATGTGCCAAAATTCTCCCTTATTCTAACAAAATAATAAAAAGAAAAGAAAACACAAACATAAAAAAATTAAAGCCATAGAGCAGTTGAGAGGAGGGATGCAAGTAGTAGCATACAGAAATCATGAAAGCTTAGGAAAAAGTGAGTTTGGAGACAAAAGATGCCAATTACTATACGGAAAAGTTCTTAAAAGGATTGGAATAGTGCTTTGGTTGAAAATACATTAGGTCCATTAAAATTTGTGCTGTTTATTTATTTGCTCAAGCAAGAGAATTTGTATTTTCTGTGGTTTATTATATTTTGGTGTTGTTGAACTGGGCAACAATGGTGACAAAGACTTAAAATGAAAATGAACTGAAAATTTCAGATACCCGATACTTAACACAGGAGAAACTGTATTACTATTATTCATGGGATAATTAAAATGGTTGTGTGTAGTGTATTTGGTTGCCGGGATGAATGGGGTATTTGTGAGTTTTTGTATTCTTTGTTGATTGGTGGACAGATTTAGATGTGGTCTTTGAAGGCGTCCAGGTTAAAGGCAGTGTCAAGGAAACGCTTCAGCTCCAGAAGATGGGTGTTCTTGTTGCCAGTGGCTGGGGCAGCGGCAGGCTCACGACCAGCATACCTGTGCACAGAAAGACACAGTGAGGATTTGTGAGAACATAGAGCCACTGGAGTGTCACAGCTCTATATGAGAAGACGAGAGTTTACCAGACAGGCTTGGCACGTTCAATGGTGGTGCGCATGCGGGGCTTGACGTAGTCATAGTATCCCTGGTTCTTATGCTCCTCTTGACACCAGACCAGGTCAGCATTGGGATATTTCTCAGTCTCAGCCTTTACCAGGTCAAACGGGAAAGGAGAGAGCTGGGGAGGAGCAAAAGCGTGAATCAGACTACCATTTTACAATATATAAAGGCCTTTACTGAAAGAACGCAGGCAAGCAAGGCGTACCTGCTCAATGCGAGTGATAGCCACAGAGTTCTCCATGTTGCATAATTTTCGTTCACGTGTGAGCTCGTAATAGATTTTCCCTGTACAGAAGACAATGCGCTTCACCTCTGAGGGGTTTTGAGCTGGGAGTCCATCATCTGGGATCACACGCTGGAAATGAGTGCCTGAAGAGACATGCATATTGACGTTTATTAGCATGATAACAGGAGATTCACATCCATTACAGACACTCCAACAACCTTTATTGCCAATTAAATAGCCTTGTTCTGAACCCCTGTATCACTGTTATATCTGAGAGATGCTCTCTTTTCTCCGTTATGGCTTGCCATAGATCCTTTTGACACACATATGTATGCATGTTAGGTATGGTAAGGTTCACCGATTCGCATCGGTGCTTCGGCATAAAAGCGGTATGCATTTGTATCGTGATGCATCGTTTCTAACATATCTGCATCGGTAAAAACTATTTAATCATATATAATTATTAGTAGATGCGCTATACTTTTACTATTTAGAAAGTGACCAATATTTTATTATGTGACTACTGCGTTCACACCGAACGCGGATAGAGCGTCTGGAGCGAGTGATTTACATGTTAAGTCAATGTTGACGCGTTGACGTGCGTCTGGAGGTCCTGCGGCGCGATAGACGCGTTTTCACCTCATTCGCGCGTCCAGTTCGACTAGATTTATTTCTCCTTTCTGAACTGTTACTCAAGCGCGTTCTCTCATCACCACTGCTGCAGCTGCTACGTGAATATGACGTATCACAACACTACGGAGTGAGAGGCGTGTCCTGAGAGTCACCTACCTTTAAACCTTAAAGTAGGACATTTAAGTTAATCTGGTTTACAGAAGCCTGTGACTGCCAATATTTACTACTACCTGTTTGTGAAAGTTTTTATTATTTTTTATTATTATGTCAAAACAGCACCTGCTTTCTGGTCACTGTTACCCTACCTGCTGAAATCACAATTGCCTGATGGCAAGTTACAGAACATTTCTTTAATGTTTATCCCTGAGCATCCTTAAATTGATTCACTGTTAAATGTGTGAGCTGTTAAAAGTGTAACTGGAGACAGGACAGGAAAAGAATGTCTGTTTTTATTTAATCTTTTAGTTTTGTGAAAACCAAATCTTTTGTTTGTGAAAGAGCCATGCTTTAAAAGTCAGATGGCACTTAAGCTACTTTACGATTTGCTGTATGTCTGAACAAAATAAATAAAAGTTAACTTTCTATACCATATTGAATTGCATAGCATCATATTTTTCTCCATTGCATCATATTACATTGAATCGCATCGCGTTGCACCGAATCGTAATAGTAGTGAATTGTATTGCATCGCATCGGTAGCAGCTTATATGTATCTTTAATGTATCGTATCGTTGGCTGTGCATCGAGATGCGTATCGCATTGGCCTTATCGTTATGGAGATGCACATCACTAATGTATGTGTGTGATTCCCAGTGCGCACAAAATTATCCATTAGTCCATTTTAATAATAGGATTACAGAATCAATTTGTTATCTACCGAATAAATATGTTTATTTTATAGGTTTATTATTATTATTTTTTATTTACTTCTAAGTATTTAAGTAAATATTATGTTAAATATATATACATTTAATTGCGGAAATTACACGCGTTAGTTACAATCTTTAAATTAGCACAATATCATATACAGTATATATAGGCTTTCTATTGGCCATTGGCCACTGTGCTCTCCAAGATATTGGTATCACCCATCAAAAAAATCCATATTGGCTGACCACTAATGAAAACTTTCCTTCTCATTTGTTGTGTATCTACGCCAAAGTGGTGCAACTGTCAACCCAACTGTCCAAATCTTCCCCCTAAAAGCGGCAGTAGAAAGAACAGTTTCTGACCTGGTAGCATCTGGTCAAAGTTAGACTTGGCCTCCGGATGACGCAGCAGAGATTTGGGGGTGAACATAATAAGCTAAAAAAAAAGAAAGAAAGAAAATGAATAAATAAACCAGTTAAAAATTCAAATTGTTAATTTAAAACACCAATAACCCATTTGATGATTTTTTAAACAAATGCTCTCAGACAACAAAACTCACAGGTTTCCTGAAGGGAAGAAGGATCTGCCGCCTTATCACATGGAAATAGTTGGCAGGATTTGAACAGTTTACAACAATCCAGTTGCAGTCATACAGCTGACGCACCTCAAAGTCATCAGTAATTTTCTGAAGTCGAAATAAAAGGTACATAATGACATATTCACTCTGAGGACGTCTATGAAATCTTTGTGTTTGCACGCTTAGAGACATGTTAGGTAGCCAGTCTTACAGGGTTAAAGTCAGGGTCATCATTGCACATCTGCAGGAAGCGCTCTGGACGGGCAGATGAGTGCTCTGGACCCTGTGAAGGAACAAAACTCCTTTACAGCCAGCTCAGACAGAGAGAGAGAGAGAGACAGAGAGAGAATCATGGAGAAAAGAATTGTGGGTAATGCAGCCATACCATCCCCTCCATGCCATGTGGCAGCAGTAAGACGATGCCATTCTGGCGGACCCATTTAGCTTGGCCAGGGCAAATGAACTGGTCAATTATACACTGAGCTGTGTTGTGGAAGTCTCCAAACTGGGCCTCCCACAGAACCAGAGCATTGGGACTGGCCATGGCAAAGCCCAACTCAAAGCCTAAGGAAGGAAGGAAAGAAAGAAAACACAAGTTTCTAAAAGCGTCCTCAACTGCAGAGATAATTTAACATGCACTCTGAGCGTCTGAATACCTAGAACTCCATACTCAGACAGAGAGCTGTTGCAGACAGTGTACGGGGCTTGGTTAGGGGACATGTGGTTCATGGGGATGCAAGTTCTCTTGTCCACATTTTGATCATGGAGAACATGATGACGGTGACTGCAAATGCAACAAACAACAGGTCAGAAACCTCTTACACTGAGCTAAAAGGTCGATCAAACAGTAAAATGTGCCGCTACTACACAACTACATTTAATAATTATATCCATCCATCCATCCATCCATCTTCTTCCGCTTATCCGGGGCCGGGTCGCGGGGGCAGCAGTCTAAGCAGAGATGCCCAGACTTCCCTTTCCCTAGCCACTTCCTCTAGCTCTTCCGGGGGGGACACCGAGGCGTTCCCAGGCCAGCCGAGAGACATAGTCTCTCCAGCGTGTCCTAGGTCTTCCCCAGGGTCTCCTCCCGGTGGGACGTGCCCGGAACACCTTCCCGGGAAGGCGTCCAGGAGGCATCCGGAACAGATGCCCGAGCCACCTCAGCTGACCCCTCTCGATGTGGAGGAGCAGCGGCTCTACTCTAAACTCCTCCCGAGTGACCGAGCTCCTCACCCTATCTCTAAGGGATCGCCCAGCCACCCTGCGGAGAAAGCTCATTTCGGCCGCCTGTATCCGGGATCTTGTCCTTTCGGTCATGACCCAAAGCTCATGACCATAGGTGAGAGTAGGAACGTAGATTGACCGGTAAATCGAGAGCTTCGCCTTGCGGCTCAGCTCTTTCTTTACCACGACAGACCGGTACATCGTCCGCATTACTGTGGAAGCTGCACCGATCCGTCTGTCAATCTCCCGTTCCATCCTTCCCTCACTCGTGAACAAGACCCCAAGATACTTGAACTCCTCCACTTGAGGCAGGAACTCTCCACCAACCTGAAGTAGGCAAGCCACCTTTTTCCGACTGAGGACCATGGCCTCGGATTTGGAGGTGCTGATTCTCATCCCAGCCGCTTCACACTCGGCTGCAAACCGTCCCAGTGCATGCTGAAGGTCCTGGTCTGATGGGGCCAACACGAAAACATCATCTGCAAAGAGCAGAGACGAAATCGCGTTGTTCCCAAACCAGACACCCTCCGGCCCCTGGCTGCGCCTAGAAATTCTGTCCATAAAAATTATGAACAGAACCGGCGACAAAGGGCAGCCCTGCCGGAGTCCAACATGCACCGGGAAGAAGTCTGACTTACTGCCGGCAATGCAAACCAAGCTCCTGCTTCGTTCGTACAGGGACTGGACAGCCCTTAGCAAAGGACCCCGGACCCCATACTCCCGGAGCACCCTCCACAGGCCGCCACGAGGGACACAGTCGAATGCCTTCTCCAAATCCATAAAGCACATGTGGATTGGTTGGGCAAACTCCCATGAACCCTCCAGCACCCTGTAGAGAGTATAGAGCTGGTCCAGTGTTCCACGGCCCGGACGAAAACCGCACTGTTCCTCCTGAATCCGAGGTTCTACTATCGGCCGTATTCTCCTCTCCTGTACCCTGGCATAGACTTTCCCAGGGAGGCTGAGAAGTGTGATCCCCCTGTAGTTGGAACACACCCTCCGGTCCCCCTTCTTAAAAAGAGGGACCACCACCCCGGTCTGCCATCCCAGAGGCACTGTCCCCGACTGCCACGCGATGCTGCAGAGGCGTGTCAGCCAAGACAGCCCCGCAACATCCAGAGACCTGAGGTACTCAGGGCGGATCTCATCCACCCCCAGTGCCTTGCCACCGAGGAGTTTTTTGACTACCCCGGTGACTTCAGCTTGGATGATGGACGAGTCCACCTCTGAGACCTCAGCCTCTGCTTCCTCCATGGAAGACGTGACGGCGGGATTGAGGAGATCCTCGAAGTATTCCTTCCACCGTCCGACAACATCCCCAGTTGAGGTCAACAGCTGCCCACCTCCACTGTAAACAGCGTTGGTAGGGCACTGCTTCCCTCTCCTGAGTTGCCGGACGGTTTGCCAGAATCTCTTCGAGGCCAGCCGATAGTCCTTTTCCATGGCCTCACCGAACTCCTCCCAGGCCCGAGTTTTTGCCTCCACAACCACCCGGGCTGCAGTTCGCTTGGCCTGCCGGTACCCGTCAGCTGCCTCAGGAGTCCCACAAGCCAACCAGGCTCGATAGGACTCCTTCTTCAGCTTGACGGCATCCTTTACTTCCGGTGTCCACCACCGGGTTCGGGGATTGCCGCCTCGACAGGCACCGGAGACCTTACGGCCACAGCTCCGAGCGGCCGTTTCGACAATGGAGGTGGAGAACATGGTCCACTCGGACTCAATATCTCCAGCCTCCCTCGGGATCCGGTCGAAGCTCCGCCGGAGGTGGGAGTTGAAGATCTCTCTGACAGGAGACTCGGCCAAACGTTCCCAGCAGACCCTTACAGTACGCTTGGGTCTGCCGAGTCTGTCCAGCTTCCTCTTCCGCCATCGGATCCAACTCACCACCAGGTGGTGATCAGTTGACAGCTCCGCCCCTCTCTTAACCCGAGTGTCCAAGACATACGGCCGCAGGTCAGATGAAACGACCACAAAGCGGACAAACTGTAACTAACACAGAAGTCCAATAACTGAACACCGCTCGGGTTCAGATCAGGGGGGCCGTTCCTCCCAATCACACCCCTCCAGGTAACACTGTCGTTGCCCACGTGGGCGTTGAAGTCCCCCAGTAGAACGACGGAGTCTCCAGTCGGAGCACTTTCCAGCACCCCTCCCAGAGACTCCAAGAAGGCCGGGTACTCTGCACTGCCGTTTGGCCCGTAGGCACACACGACAGTGAGAGACCTATCCCCAACCCGTAGGCGCAGGGAAACGACCCTCTCGTTCACCGGGGTAAACTCCAACACATGGCGGCTGAGTTGGGGGGCTATGAGCAAACCCACACCAGCCCACCGCCTCTCACCATGGGCAACTCCAGAGTGGTGAAGAGTCCATCCTCTCTCAAGGAGTGTGGTTCCAGAGCCTAAGCCGTGCGTGAATTCCAACTATCTCTAGTTGGAACCTCTCAACCTCACGCACAATCTCAGGCTCCTTCCCCGCCAGCGAGGTGACGTTCCACGTCCCTAGAGCTAGTTTCCGTGTCCAGGGATCGGGTTGTCGAGGCCCCCGCCTTCGACTGCCGCCCGATCCTCTATGCACCGGCCCCTTACGGCCCCTCCTGCAGGTGCTGAGCCCACGGGAAGTAATAATTATATTATTATGGTAATTCTAAGAATTACCATATAATTATTATAGAATTATAGAACTATAGAATTACTATAATAATTATATTATTATGGTAATTCTAACATTTTTGATTGATTAAATGATTTTGAATACTGAATGATTGTGAATGTTGTTGTGTATACCTGAAGGTTCCTCTCTCCACATCTTGGCCACTGAGACGCACATGGATGCCCTCCTTGAGCAGAGAGCCAAAGGCCATGTACTCTCCCAGAGCCCAGTCCACCATCCTGTTCTTGATCATTTCACCACGGCCCTTTAGAATACGACTCAGACCTTTACACAAAGGGAACCCAGGTGAAAAAGACGTAGTATTAAATGTATTAAAAATATATTTGAAATTCAAATAGTATGTTTATAATACATTTGTATTTCCAACATACTTATTTAAAGTGCATTTAAAATACATTGAATTGCATTTTAATATATTTATAAAAAATATACTAGTAGTACATTGGTAATAAATATATATTTAAGTATACTTTTAATAAATATGCTAATTAAAAGCATACTTTAAATACATTTCTAAACAGTATATTAATAGTACATTGGTAATAAATATATATTTAAGTATACTTTTAATAAATATGCTAATTACAAGCATACTTTAAATATATTTATAAACAGTATACTAGTAGTACATTGGTAATAAATATATATTTAAGTATACTTTTAATAAATATGCTAATTACAAGCTTTAAATATATTTATAAACAGTATACTAGTAGTACATTGGTAATAAATATATATTTAATTATACTTTTAATAAATATGCTAATTACAAGCATACTTAAAATATATTTCTTAAAAGTGTACTAGAAGTATTTGGTAATAAATATATGCTTACACTTTTAAGAAATATGCTAAATGCAACCATACTTTTAGTGAAGTTTTAGTGTACTTAAAGAAAACATGCATATGTTGCACTTACTTAAAGTAGCCTACATTTTATGTGTACTTTGTGTAAGAACAGCAAAATGATTAAGCTTTTAGTTTAAAATGTATGTACTTTATAAACACTTAGGCCTACTGCAATATAGTTTAATTATTTATGTTTTTATCATTTTAATATATAAAAAAAATACATTTACAATATACCAACTTATAATGTATTAGAAACATTTGTCAACTATTATTAGCATTGCAATAAGCTTAAAATTATTATTTTTTCACTTTTACTTGTTTGTTGTAAAAGGCTACTTAAGGCTGTTGTCTATTACATGATATTTTGTACTACTGAAATTCCCACAATAATTTCAGCATCATATTTTTTTAAATGCATCATAGAGACATTTTCCAAAGAAATGTTAATTTCCAAAAAGGTGTTGTTCACCATTTCGTATTTTTGGCACAAAGTGTAACATCACGTCTTTTTCAGTTCAGCTAACTTACATTCAATTTGCCCAATCAGAGCCAAGATTTTCAAGTCAAAGTCGAAGCAGACTCGAAGAGATGAAGATACTGCCTCAGAAGTTACTGGTAAGTTTTAGTTGCTGTTTGCATAAATAACTATCTCACTGTTTAGTTGTTTTCCTAGGTGGAAAGGTCTGCTATGCATTTTCTAATATGACTTGCACGTGGGATACTGACGTTAAGCGCTGTAACATGATGCTGACACTGAACTCTAGCAACTTCTGCACTGTCAAGGTCTAAAGTCTTTGATGAATCTGTTTAAAATCTATGTGGAGACATTTATCCGTCTTAAAACAACTATAAAACATTGTCCAATGCATCTTCAAAAAAAATAATTAGTTATTATAATATGTACATCATTATATTAATATAATTTTTATTTGCTGAAGCTGTGTATTTATTTCTGATTTCCTGAAGATTATGGCTTCATTGTTATGATGTAAATTATCTTTAAAAAGTTTGAAAAAACATGTTATGAATATAGCTGCCTTTGTCTTGAGCTGACCAGCCAATTATGGTAGTGTGTGTTGATTGGTGTTTATATTTGTTCAAGCTTGACAATCTTATTGCCTTTTTGATTACTTTTTAATATATATTTCTAATTACAAATAAGTACAAAGATTAAATTGTTAAAAGGGATGCGTATAAGAGAGCGTATCTAAACTGCCGAGTCTGTGAAGGGTTTTGATTATATTACCCACCAAGTACATTGTACTCAGCATACTGTCATTCTTAAAAACAAAACAAATCATTCTTCATAATTTGCCTGCCTTATATATTTGTGTGTATGTATATATATATTTATAAATCTCTTTTTTGTATTTGTTGTTTTTCAGACTACCTGCTATAGAAGAAAAACTGAGTGCAGAGACAAGCGAAGAAGAGAGTAGTAAGTAGTGATGCACCGATTGATCGGCTGGTGACCGGAATTGGCCGATTTTCACGTGATCGGCCATGACCTCGGGCGCCATATGATTAACATCGCACAACATCAGCAATCAGACATGCACACGGACCGCACATGTAGGAAACCTCGTGAATTACGGCCGTTTCACACCGCAAGCGTGAGCAGCGGGTTTTATTTTTTGTGTGTGAATGCTCTCATTGATTGACATTCACGCCCGAAAAAATACGCGGAGCAGGAGTGCGTTAAAGTGAAAACACGCTTTTGATGGACAAAATAAATATGATTTCACACAAAAAATGCCCAAAATGCACAGAATGTGCATGTCTAGTGTGTTTTAACAAGAACTGGAGTAGGCTAGAAAATGAACACAAAAATATTTGTAGAAAATGTACCCATTTAAACTTGTTTTAATTATTCAGTTTGGGTAAAAGTATATGGTGTTTTATTTAATAAAAAAATAAATAATAATAAATGAAGAGTTCAGATGCAATTTAAGCCTCTAAGTGCCATCTGAAATTTTCTTCTAGAATGATCATTTTTATCAAGCTTGAATATTTAAGTTCAGTAGTTTATCTTAAATGGCAATGAAAATTACCTATTTATCATTTAAGTGAAATTACTGAACTTAATTATATGAGCTTGATAAAAATTATAATTTTAGAAGAAAATTTAATCGGAATCGGCTAAAATCGGTATCGGCAGGTCAAACTCAGTGAAAAATCGGAATCGGCCTATAAAATTGTAATCGGTGCATCTCTAGTAGTAAGTATGGTTTAATCTCATATCACCTCTGTTATAGAGATTTTTGAATCCGGACTATTGAATGGTGATTGGGTCATGACGTATGTGTTTATGTACATCACTTTTTTTTGCTCTCGAAGTCAAAGGGGGGTGACTAAAACAAATAATAATGCTAAAAATAAAGATTAGCATTTGTTATACATTATAATTATTATACTTGTCTGTTTTTTTTTTGCTGTGATACAGTGTCATAACATGTAGACCTCACTGTTGTTCAGCAAGACTTAATGTTTGTTCTATTTGATGTAGATATTTTATTAACTCCTTTTTTGCATTATATTAACATTTTATATTGAATGTCTTCTGTTAAAATATGAACTAAGCATTACATGCCATATAAAAAAATTGTGGTTACGACTGTTCCCTGAGAGCAGGGAATGAGACATAGATGACGCTTTGGGGAATGCCCTCCATGTGAACAGGTGTCTAAAAAGCTATAAAATCACGGCAAACGAATTTGGCGACAACCTATGACACTATTAGTGCGACCCAGAAGTATAAAAGGGGCGCCTAGATACGCAGTGCAAGTTCCCTTTCGAAAGGGAACAGTGACTTTTTTAACAGATGTTAATTTTGCATTAATATTTAAAAAAATAATAATAATATTTTTCCCTTTTCATAGATACTGTGATCAAACAGTTTCCGACCACGACAGTGTCTGAGGTGCGAGCACTGATCAGAAGAAAATGCAACAATGAGGCAAACTCCAAGACCAATCACTTCAATTCGCTTGAAGGATGAAGGACTGTTTGCAGCTATTGTATTTCACTTTGTTGAACTTATTCCTTTAAGTTCTTTTTTTTTTTGTTCTGTTTAATACTTCTGCAGATCAATGCATTTTATGTTAATGTATTTTGTTTAATTTTCATATGTTGCTGTACTAATGTAGTGCATTAAAGTTTACTATCTTTCAAAGAGTGTTTGTGTGTGTTTTATACAAATATTGTTTTTACTGTGTTTAACTGAATTATAATTTTTAACTGTATTTTTAATACATTAAAATATATTTTTTTCATACTGAATGGTTTTGTTCAAAAATATATATTTTTAATATACTAATAGTGGGTCTTATAGTGTTCTACTAATACATTATTAATAACCTGATATTATATTTAAAATATACTGGGAACACATTAATATGATGTTAAAAATATATTTAAGTTGTATTTCGAAAGTACATTTAAAATGTATTAAAAATACAATTTAAAGAACTGCTATTAAATTACACTAAATGTACTTAAAATAGTTCCATTTTAACACAATTAAGTATATTGAAATATATTACTATTACATTAAAATTGAACTTAAATACATATAAAAGTACATTTAGTATACTTGAAGTTGTTCCAAAATAACACATTTAATACATAATTAATACAACACACTTAAAATACATTAAGTATATCAAAATAAGCACACTTTAAATATATTTCCTTTTCACCTGGGAAGACGAGCATTATTGTAACAGAACATGAAATGTGTGCATATTTATGTACTATTTTGTACGTGTAGCGTACCTCCATTAGGCATGTGACGGTATCAAATAAGTTGTCATACTATAACAGGTTTAATAACTTTTTTCTTCTAACAAAAACAACTGAACGTTTAAATAAATTTAAAAAAAGCAGAGTAAACAACCGTTTCAAACAGATTAAAGTGCAAAAGAATAGGTAGCACTTTACAGTAAGGTCTCAGTTAACAAATTAATGCATTAACTAACATTAACAATGAGCAGAGGCTATTAGTCTTTGATATAACGTTGGTTAAAAAAATATAACTGATCATTGTTAGCTCAACACATTATTAAATCTTGAAACTAACATTAAACGAGATTAATCAATGCTTTAGAAGTATTTTATGTAAGGGATAATGTACATCCAGCCGGTTGTGATCTCAGAATAAACCCCTGACAAGGTGGTGAGGACTGAAGGGGGTTTATTCTGAGATGAGATAACTGGGTTGTTATCTGTATGTTTGCGTAAATAATTAGACATAATATTAAAAATAAAATAAATATTTTATTAGGTCTTTAAACGCAAAGCTTCCATGAAGAGAGCAGTTACTAGCGCGGCAAGTTCAAACTAGACAGACATTTAAGAGATTAGTCAATGCTTTAGAAGCATTTTAGTGTTAGTTAATGTTAACTAATAAATGAGTTAATGGTAACTAATGGAGCTTTAATGTAAAATGTTACATTTTAAATCAATATCTAGGGCATATTTTAGTCCAGATTAAAATGTAAAAAAAAAAATTATTTAGAAAATAAATAGACTATTAAGTGTTTAAGTTTTTGGCATTGTTATGAACACCATTGCGAATACAAACATCTTCTTCAGAAGAACATAATTCTTCATAAATAATTCTTCATGGTATTTTATTCTTCATGGTATTTTAAAGTGCCCACGATAACAATACCACATGTTCATTATTGAGATATATCATATTTTCGTATATCAGCACGTCTAACCTCCATGAATTGTGAAATCCTCTACGGGTACAGATGACGCCACTTGTCCAATGTTGGTCAGTTCCTCCTCTGCCAGACCGGTGGACGGGTAGCTCATACTCTTGGGCTGGCCATCCAGAGTAAAAAAATCTGCACACCAAACACAATGAATATGCTCTTATATCCACATGAAGCATGTCCACATGTATCCACATGTTTTTTTCAACTATCAACAAATTCTAGTACATTGCAACTTATTCTGAACCGTCCACTTCCAGATGGTGACAGGAAGATACAACCAAAGATAAATGTGTAAAGATACTATTTCCCTTTTTTTAAGGTTTACTAAATAACTTAAGGTCGGGATAAAATGGAAATTCAAACTTATTTTGTAAATTCATGTTATAAATCTTATTGTGAAGGAATCATCTGTGTATGTTTTATTTACTTAAATATTTTTACCTTGATTTCATAATTCAAGGAAGCGATTCCTTTCAATTCAATAATATACATGTTCATACACACCTGGCCAGGGGGAGTCCAGCCAGTGCTTAATGTGGAGGATCTTCTCATCCTTTGAACGAGCATGAGCTTCCTCACAAATTTTGTCATACTTGGCAATCTCTTCCTATGGACAGAGATGAGAAAAACGTTATATAGACCGCTGAAGATACTGGGCAGATACTTGGATCTGGGCAGGACTGACTGACCTCATACTCTTGTCGTGAGACGGCACCTTCGGCGATGAGCTTCTCAGCATATTTCTGAAGAACTCCTTTCTGCTTCTTGATCTGTTTGTACATCAGTGGCTGGGTGAACATCGGCTCATCCATCTCGTTGTGGCCCATACGGCGATAACATACCTAATGGAAAGAAGTAATTTGCCTTACTGACATCACAAACTCCCAAAACATGTCAATAAATTATAAAAGTGTATATACAAGACAAAAAACACTCTCTCACCAGATCCACCACCACATCTTTGTGGAAGGTGGCTCTCCACTCTGCGGCCACATTGCACACGTACATCACAGCTTCAGGATCGTCAGCGTTGACGTGGAATATGGGGGCATTGACCACACGGGCAACATCAGTGGGATACGGTGAGGAACGCGCCATACGAGGATCTGTGGTGAAACCAATCTGAGAAAGAGAAGCAGAAGTGTATTAAGAGGATATTTGGTGGGGGATTTTACATCACGCGTGGAATTGTTTGTGCACAAATACCTGGTTGTTGACAACCACATGCACAGTGCCATGTGTGGTGTAGGAGGGCAGATCGCTCAGATGGAAGGTTTCATAGACAATGCCCTGACCTGCGAATGCAGCATCACCATGGATGTGAATGGACATCACCTGAAACAAAAACACAGCAGTTGGTTCGATCTGAGCTCATCATAACTGATCCATTTACAATACATCCTAAAAGTACTAAGGATGTTCAGATATTCAAATTCTCATCTATACAGATTTAGCCTAATTTATTGGTTATGTCATGACTAATAAATGGACAGTTGTCTAAACTATTTTGTTTAAATAAAAATAAAAAATAATTTAAGATCTACAAGTGAATTTAGGCATTAACGTACAAAATGAAAAATGCATATAAATTTTAGTTTTCAGTGTTATTAAATTATTCGTGTTTTTAAAGATGAACTTTTACTGAGCATTAGACGATGGCACGGATATGCTTGTTTAGACAACCTGCTTTATTAATTGAACTGTAAACAATTATATGTATGAACACAAATTTCTACACAAGGACCTGTTAATGGAATATTCAAAAAAAATATCACAAAAATAAAAAAATTGATTATGATTATATATTTTTTTCAATTGTTGTTTTACTTAATAAAGTTGTCTGTATTTAGTAGATTGTGTTTAACACATTAAAGAGTGATTTCACTTCTACATACAGAGGTTTATAAATTCTGCGCTGGAATCGGATCGAACTTGAACTATTTTTTTGGTATCTGGTCGTTTCTGAAAAAACTGTATCGGTGCATCCCTATCTGTCACTAAAGTCCGAAACAAGACGAAACCCCATAGCAACGCTGTCTGACAGGATTTTTTTTCCAAAAATTTCCAAAATTATAACTGTTTTGTACACATTGTCATATTATCCACCCCCTGCCCCTGCACATGCATGTTGAACATCAAATCAGCATATTAGAATGTTTTCTGAAGGATTGAGTAATGAATGTTGAAAATTCAAAAACAAAACGTTTTAAAAAGTGATTTTAATTTGTAATAATATTTTACAATATTACCGTTTTACTGTATTTTTTATTAAATAAATACAGCCTTGGGGTGCATAAGAGAATAATCTTACCTACCCCAAACTTTTGAATGGAAAAATATATGACCGCATTGTCACAGCACTAGTTTGATGCAGTTTACATCTTACCCGATTGCCATCTGTGTCTCCACAGTAGAACTGATCTGCCTTAGTCTTGCCCTGCACCACCGGATTCACTGCTTCTAGATGGGAAGGGTTGGCCACCAATGACAAGGTAATATTCCTGTCAGTCACACGATTTATCCTCCTGTGGTACATGCCCAAGTGGTACTTGACATCTCCTGAACCCTGTTACAGGTACCGACACAATCATCAAAACAAACATTCTATAAGTTCATGAGATTCCAACAAAGTGTAAATAGACAAAAATGTCACTGACCTCATCAGCAGCTTCCAATTTAGAGTCAAACTGACAGAAAATCTGCTCAAGTTCCTTACGGATTACATTGGCAAGCACATTCAGACGTCCTCTACAGAGACAGACAGAAAGAGAGTTTGTAATTGATTCCATAAATCAACAGAACAGCATGTAGCCACTGTAACATCAGTTATTTTTTATTAAATTAGCATCACTTCCTCTACCTGTGAGGCATTCCCATGATGACAGCATCTACTCCGTTCTTGCTGGATTTATCAATGATGGTTTTGAGCGCAGGGATCAGACTCTCACAGCCCTCCAGCCCAAAACGCTTCTCAGATGACCATTTCCTCTGCAGGAACTCCTCAAACCTGCAGAAATCAGCATGTGTAATATATTAGAGTTGCAATAAACATCAAATATGGGTTTCCACAACATCTTTTTAAAGGCACCATGAAATCAAAATTGTGCCCTTGTATTCTTTAATCAATATAATTTCAAAACAATATAACATCATAATTGCGGTAGTAGCGACATAGGTCTGGAAATGTCTGAAATAATATATCACCAAAATTATTTTATATGACAAAAAAACATAGTACAAAATTATATTTGTTTATTTTAATTACATTTTAATTACATTTTTAAAACAAAAATTAATTGTAAAACTGAAAAACTACAAATCATAAAGAGATCGTAAAACTAATCCATATAAATCGAATAGTTTAATCTAAATTTTCTGAAGAGACAGTCGCTTTATGTGATGAACAGATTGAATTTAGGCTTTTATTCAGATATAAACATTGATCAGTGAACATAAACAGAGCATCAACTGAACCTGCTTGACACGCGAGAAAAACCTCTTGCTCAAACGTGCTGCGTAACACACGAGAATGAACATTATTGGTTCTTGCGGAAGTTCAAACGTGCTGGTTAACACATAAGAATGAACCTCATAGGTTCTCACACATCAAGCGAACATGCTTGAGCTTTTGGAAGTCAATCAAAGCGTATCTTTTCATGATTAAAGTGCTCCACGAGTCTCCAGGGGTTAATAAAGGCCTTCTGAAGTGAAGCGATGCGTTAGTGTACGAAAAATATCCATATTTAAAACTTAATCGACTAAAATAACTAGCTTCCAGCAGACGGCCGTATGCATCGATTTGCACCAAAAGAGTAACCCTTGAACTTGACGCACAACATAATCACAGCAATTGATAACCCTCGAGGTTCAAACAAACAGGGCTGGGCAACCGCGTTTGTCATTACGTTGTGCGTCAAGTTCAAGGGTTACTCTTTTGCCGTAAATTGATGCGTACGGCCCTCTGCCAGAAGCTAGTTATTTTAGTCGAAAATGTTCTCCATTGACGCCAACCCGTCGACCAATATAATCCACTGCTTGCCTGTTTGTCGATATATTAAACTGATATCCCATATTCATGATTCAGTATTGCCGTGCAAAGGCAAAAGACCGTAACTTCGTTTTTGGTCGAAAATTAGTTATTGATATTTTGGCACATTCAAGACCTCCTTTATCATGTGGATAAGTATCTTGAGTCAATTTCGTTGCTTTTTCGAGAAAATAATGGGTTGTCTTAACAGTAACATCCAAAAGCCCACGAGAAACCAAAGCTTTGGCTTTGTTTTGGAATGCTCAAATTGAGTTACGGTAGCCAACTCTGCCTTTGTTTTACTGTCTATTAAAATTGAAATCACGGTGTAGCCTGTGTACATTGTGCAGCTGCCATCAACTTCTGATGTCCTAAGAGCTTTGTCCTGCACAAACGCGGTCAGAACATTTAGTATGACCTGAACCTGGTCCATCGACAAACGTGCGATATCGATCGCGAAGGATATATGCAGAGTTGACAGAATTTTTTTACAAATGCCGTAGCAGGTGAATACAACAAAGAACTAAAGGCCCCCCTCACCCAGTTCGGGTACCAGACCTGGTTGAAACCCTTCAGCAAAGCCCTAAACACGGTCGAGCCGACGCGGGACTAATATATCACAGGGAGTGTTAATAATGAAGCAACATGGGTATATTGGTGCATACAGCATAATGAAGCAACAAGTGTACTGGACTGGTGCATGCAAGATCAGACCAGCTGATGTGGGTTGCAGCAAGTGGGTTGCAGCGTCCGGAATCAATCCGCGGGACGAGCGAAGTGCACAAGCACAATAATAGGGCAGACAGCTGAAACCACAGCATACTGAAAAGACGCAGAACACAGAAGGTTGTGCAATAAATCGTTGAGGTAGTCCAGAACGCGCTCTGAGTCTCAAAGGTGAAAACACTGCTTTTTCGTGAACGTACGAGGAGCGCGACACCTTCGAACACGAATCTCGGGAAGCGCCTGTGATGAGGGCCATCTGAATGTGAAAGTATGCGTCCTTGTCGAATGTGCGCGATGATCGGTTTTATTGTGATAATTTTGAACACGCGCTTAGAAGTCTTATTCCATTCGATCGGTACCAATTGAAGATATCTTTACCACTATATTGAGGTATTTTGTCATGTCTAATGTAGCCTATTAATAATGCCATCATAATGCAACTAACGTAGGCTACAGGATAGGAATAAGTCGATGGCTATAAGTAATTGTAAATCATTCAAAATAAATGCCACGCTCACTAAATTTTATACAGGTGTTACAATAATGATTTTGTTAATGGTGATCAGCAACCAAATATTGATAATGTGGAAGTTAGCCTACTGCTTTTGCCTTAGTATGACTTCTCACTTTTTGCTGACAATTCAAAAGGCAGAGTACAGTAACTTTAAAATAGTGGTCAAAAGTCAAGTTTGAGCTCAAGATTTTTTAATGTAGATAGTTTGCATTACTAAATCATCTAATTGCCAGATTTCCAGTGTCCCATCTATAATTAATTTGGCGCGGGACAACTACAAATCTTTAAAGTAATTTTTCTCAGTTCCACGCTCTAGTGAGTTAAGGTCTTTTGCCTTTGTAGGGCAGTAGAGCTGTAACGATATGAAACCAAAATCGCAAACTCAGATCCACGAACCTGTGTCGCGGTGTGAGAAGGCAGAATGGACACATCCCTTCCAACATTAGAAAAATATCAGTCAACACATGCGTTTTATATTTAATAGGAGGGAAATACATTTTTTGCAGACGTAACAGTTCTCCGTTACGGACATGGCCACTCTGAAAGCGGCACTAAAAGACTGCATTAAAACTTTCATAGACCTAAAACAGAAAGCACAAAGCCTGTCTTTAAATTTGAAACGTGAATTTCGTTTTGTATTAATTGTATCTTAATTTTAATCAACGTTTCATCAACCAATTGCCTGGATTTAATAAATAACGGATTTAATTCAAAACGAAAGAAAACAGACTGCTCTCTGCTTATGTAGGCTAATCGCGAGTCAGCATCGTCAACTTTATCTTTGCAGTCGACACTGACACAGAAAACACTTGTTTATTAATAAACGATTAAAATGTATCCTTGCTATATTTGACATATTCATAATCATTACTTTAGCTGGTTCTTTGTGACAGCTTGTAGGTGCTTTATTGGCAGCGCCACCCTTGACATGAACTTGACATCACCGCACCCCGCACCCTGGTTTTGTTGGGTCAGACCCATCTGCTAGCGATGGGGGGCCGAGACTGAGAGAGCTACATGAAAAATATGCACCAAACAAGCCACTTTGAAATTTTGCTGTTTTCATGAATACAAAAGTTAGGTGACCCTCCCCCTATACTAAAAAAGTTGGATGACTCTCCCCTCAACAAAGAATAAAAAGTCATGACCCTCACCTATTTTCTTCCGGTGGTCCATTTCATAAATACTGAACGGTCCCTTATATCTTATAAATGCAAATTTTGAGCACACTAGCTTAGATAAGAGTATGGCTAACATATTTATACAAAAAGCCAAAAAACTTGATTTCATGGGGACTTCAAAAATATAAATATAGTGCTTCTTAAAAATATTGTGTATCGTCACACCCCTACTTCCCAATATGTCAGCAAAGCTTCTTTCAAAGAGTCTCTACGCTGTAGACTATGCTTTGGTTTTAATTTATACTTCTGCGTTGTTTCCCGCGTTGTGGGAACATGTGAAACCCCAGGGAGCGGTTCTAATCAGACCAATTACAGCGCTTGCGTCCTCCTTCAGTATTATCCGCAGCTTTCGTGTTTCTCAGGAGCTAATTACCCTCCTCCATCCCCAGCTCCTCCTCTCACCCAGTCAGGATTTGGCATTCTGATTCCCCTTGAATCAGAATAAATTATCGAATTATGTTGTACTTTAAAATCTTGAATTAATTATATTTGCATACATTCATGTTGTTTCTGTTCGATTTACCCCAAGGGGGGTTATTGCTGCTCTCCCTGCTCTTATCCATGCTAGGCTGCATTGATGCGCAGGGAGTTCTCGCCCAGAATGGAGCCATACCGCCAATCCAAACAGTATGCTAATTGTCAATCATATTTGACGATAGTGGTCCTGACAGAAATGTGTTTTTGTAGTTTACACTGAGACAATAACAGTATAGTTTTCAAAAAAGTGCACTTTAAAACCCGTTTTCAAAAGTATGCGTTTTCAGGCCCCAAAACACCATTGACGTGTAAATGAACGGCCAAAACGGACTATGTGAATTTATGTAAATTGACATCTCTAACGACAATGATCCAATTCCTGATGAACAAAATCAAGCCCTGTCCTAAAATTTTTTTTGGTTCGAGAAGCTGCTTCACTGCTTCAGACAAATGTTTGGTGCAAAGATTCTGTGCGTTAACCATTTTGTTTAATAATGACGACTGTGTCTGTTCAAACCAATGCAAACATTCTGAGAGGTTTAATGCATGTATTCCTGTAATGTGTACTCTTACATTTGGCCTTTATAAGTGTGTGTGTACCTGGTGGAGCGAACCATGCGAGCCAACAGTGTCCGCTTCTCCTCAAGGCTGAACTGCATGACCCCAGGCCTCTCAAACTTCTGTCTGATCCACTGACACTGGTCCAGGTCATTGATGAACATGAACTCAACCCCTATGTGTTGGCAATATGCCATCTGAGAAACACAACATTTCAGCAACAAGTAATTGTTTTATTCCAAACTGAAAGACAATACAACAGTAACAGCACCCAACCATTTCATAAAAAGAAGTTTGTCATGTTTCAAATTATACAACTCTTCAAATAATAATGCCCTGTGACCAGTGTTGTGGGTAACGCGTTATAAAGTAACGCGTTAGAGTACTCTAATTACCTTTTTCGTGAAATGTGTAACAATGCGTTAGTTTTGTGCGTTAAGTAATCAGTAACTTCGTTATTTAAAAAAAAAAAAGTAATCCGTTATTTTAAGGAAAGGAAAATCCCGAATAAAAAAATTTCCCCAGGATCAAGACAGTGTTTCTGCGCTTCAATACCCCACCACCCTCCAGCGAACCCGTGGAGAGGCTGAAAAGTCTCGTTTACATGCGCTTCATTAAGGCACACGCGCGCGGTCTCTTGCTCTCTCTCCCTCTCTGCCGTGCACGCGCTGCGCGGTTTGGAGCACAGACTGTCTCGCGGGCGCGCTCAATATGCAGGAGACTCCCGGACCTTCCGGAAGACTTGGGATGTCTGCATTTCTATACTGAATTAATATTGGCATTATAATTATTGTTTTTTTTTATTGAAATAATAGCCCATCCGCGCATCTCTACTACCCGGGCTGGGAAGGTGTGAATTTTGATTAATATGTTCTGTGATAATAAATAAATAAAACGCTATGTGGAATAGCCTATTGATGACTGTCTTTCCTGTTATTGTTATCCTGCAGTGTTAATTTAGTCGGATAACTGACGTTATTCATTGCCAGGAGTCACGACTTCTAGGTGCATTTAAAGGGGGCCGTGTCTGTCAATCAAGCTGCAGCATGTGTGAGGCGCTGCAAACGGCTTTTAATTTTTGGTAACGCATGAGTACTCTAACGCGTTACTTTTATGAATAGATAACGCTGTAACGTAACTGATTACTTTTAATTGATGGTAACGTTGTAACCTAATTAACTACTTTCCAAAGTAACTATACCCAACACTGCCTGTGACACTTCCTGGTTGTCAAATGTTAGTGGATCATGTTCATAATTAATGTGATGAACTACACCTGTGGTTTCCCATATAGGACTCCTGTGTGAACTTGAGACCTGACTAAAAAGTAGCATTTGAGTACACATGGTTTGATATTTTACATTGACATTTAAACAATCAATCAGTCATTATCTTTTTAAGCATAACATGTGCAAGAGTGTCATTTTTGTGTAGCAAAACTATTTAATATAAAGCTTGTGATTTGGATGCACATCACATAAAATAAAAAGTAAAAACAACATTCAAAGGCCCCATGACTTTTCTAGTTGTTTGTGATTTACTGGAATATAATTAAAATATATTAACAGTTCTTCAAAGATTAAATATAAGTTGAATTTAAAATAAGAAATTATCTTTTTAGCTGTTTTAGCTTCCTTGTGGTCCTCACTCACCTCCAAGCGGCGGATGATCTCCCTGAGGGGCAGAGCGCTCTCATTGCCCCCAATAAAGGTGGTAGTGGGCAAGCGGAATACTTTATCTAGATCAGACTCTTCCAGCCCATAGAAACCTGTCAGCCAAACACACAACACGTCCAACCCAACCCAGAGAGAAGGGAAAGGTGGAAAGGGAGGGAGAAAGGGTCAACAGAAAAGAGAAGAGCCATCATGGATGCCAATGAGTGTGAAGAAGGGATGGAGGGAAATAAAGTAAAGCGAAAGGAAGATAAGTCCATATGTAGAGAGAGGGAACGAGGAGATAAATGATAGAAACAGTGGGGTGAAAAAAAGACAGACAGGGAGAGAAAAAAAACATTGAGTTAGTGTAGGATGGAGTAAACATGAGGATGACAGTGATTCCGTGCATAATCAGAAACATGGTGGATTGGAGTGTTAAGAAAACAACAAAAAGCACCAGCCATTAGCATGATGAATGTTATTAATAATAATAATAATAATAAAAACAGCAAAGCGGACAACATCATTAAGTATGAAGTGGTTAGTTAATGGTTGGAAAAGGAGAACAAGATTTAGAGAAAAGAAAGGTGGTTTAAAAATTGATAAGTAGAGAGATGGAGAATTTGGGGGTTAAAAAGAAAAAGAAAAAATGGGTTAACATCATTATCACTGTCAATTTAATATTGGTGTTAATTGTATCATTGCATTAAATGCATCCAGAATTTAATATGTAAAAAAGCAACCGTACATCTTTGGATTGTGAACTGCAATTACTGAATTGAACAGTAAAGATCTCATTTAGAAGTATAATGATATAGTATTATATTATATTTATTTATTCAGCTGCTCATGTTTTTAATGTCAAGTCAAAAACTACTATTTCAAATAGCCTACAGTTTTATTGTATACATTACACTTGTTACACATTACACAAAATGTGCAGTTCTAATATATCTAGAATTAATACACATACACTGCTGTATTACCTTTACAGTAAGAATTGAATGATTAAAAATCCTTACACAGGGATGATCTTATAAAATTAGCTTACTATATATTACTATACATTATTTACAGCACAAGTTTTAATAAACCTTTGAGGGTGGATCTCAAAAAACCTATAAGAAAGTCCTGGTCACAGATTCTACATCACTACTAATTCAAAAACCACAACATGCGAGTTAACAGTCTGGCAGAACATTTTAGTTTTTAAATATTAAAACACCTTTTGTTTCTCTGAATGCTAGTATATTTGGGCAAAGCGAGTTCATTTAATAAATTAACAAATTACTAAGGCTCATACAGTACCTACAAAAAGTCAAACATGACATGCATTAAGCTGTTCAGAGATACTGATAGGGCAGCACACATATGGAAACTGACCTGTCTGTAGGCATTTGAGCAGGTATGTTAAAGATTAACCTATATAACAGTGTTAATAAGAGCACTAAAGACCGCAAGACAGAGAGGAAGGAATGAGCACAGAGAGAGAGAGAGAGAGAGAGAGAGAGAGAGAGAGAGAGAGAGAGAGAGAGAGAGAGAGAGAGAGAGAGAGAGAGAGAGAGAGAGAGAGAGAGAGAGAGAGAGAGAGAGAGAGAGAGAGAGAGAGAGAGAGAGAGAGAGAGAATTAACTTGTTTCTAGTAGGGATGCACCAAAATTTCGGCTACCAAAAATTTTCGGCAGAAACAACAATTTGCTGTTTAGTTAGTGCTTCTCTGATGGCACAATTGGACTGTTCAGCATTTATTTCGTGCAATCGCAACAAGCGGTTACTTTTAATATGAAACAAAGTCTCATAACCTTTGCCGATTTAACTCAAGCAGCAGAAGCATGATTCACATCAGAAGGTATGTTGAAAGATAAAGAATGAGTTACTGAAATATATAATGTCTCTTGCAAACTCTCAGTCAGTCTATAGACCACGAAAAGATGTAAATAAAACAGCTTGTAAACAATATGTTCTGAAACATTAAATTTACCTCAGGAATGCCATTCAGAAAAGTCTATATCTCATTAGTTAGCAATACAATATTACTTTTAGAGCTTTAGGACTTTAGAAGAGCATTTTGCTAAATATATGCACTTTATTACATATTCATTACAATTTTCGTTAAACTTATTTGATTTGAGTGTAGATTATTAAACGCAGGGTAGGCGATTTGTTCCATATAGCCTAAGTTGTTACTGGTTGAAAGTTTCTTAACATCCTGATCTCAATTACTACGTTAAGTGGTCTAAATGTATTCATGTGTACTGTATATATTCTGTGGAAGGCATAGGGTCATGAAATGTACCATGAACAATGTTCAAATCATTGAATTTGGTCCAAATGTAATGTTAAGATGTCCTACCTGCCTGTCAACGAATTTGTGCATTTAATGGCAAAACAATCAACGCCGAAATGACACAGCAGCAGTCAGGTGGTAAAGGTCAGTGCTCTTTAAGTTGTTTTTTGTTCATTGTTTAATTTGATTATTTTAATTCAGATGTTTAGGTACAATTCATGAAATTAATTAAAAAGTTTAATATTACTAGTTATGCAAAAATATTTTAAAATAAGTTAAAAAGACATTTTTTTATAATAATAATTTTGGTTGCCATTTCAGCCTAGAATTTTCATTTTGGTGCATCACTAGTTTCTAGGGGTGTGTGTGTGTGTGTGCATGTGTGAATAGAAAGGTGTAGGTGTGTGTCTGTTGTTGTGTTGGGGGATTTTACAAGAGAATGTAAACATGTAGACTTCATTAACCATCACATAAAGCTTCCCTTCACCACATCTGAAGCTAGAGAACAGCAAAGCCACCAAAAACGCACTCGGCACAAAAATAACCTCTCCAAAAAAGCCAGACCTTGAGCAGAAGCACTTTTAACTACAAACACAATGTCCACATACACATCCCATCATGAAATTAAAGCTTTCATAATTTGTGTGTATCCTTATATCTTTGAATAGCATCTTTTGTGACTATGATCTTTTAACCTCAAAACATTAAAGGAATATTTTGGGTTATTGTAAATTTATGGTTCACATGTGTCAGGCTGTCGATTACCACTTTTTATGTTTATAAAAACAAATAAGAAATGTGTTTACAATAATACACCTATGGATGGGTCATTGTGGAAACATCAGTACGACTTGTAGGCCAGTGTTGTAAACAAACTACAACTATTAAAATAATTTTAGGTAACTGAAATAAATAAATAAAATTAGGTGAAAAACTTATTTTAGTAAGTTGTCAAGGCAACATTTTTCATTTAAGTTGAAGAACTAAAACAAATAAAAGCTTAATAGAAATATATAAAATACAAAAACTAATCAAAAAAGACAAAAGCACAACAAAATGACTAAATCAGAAAATGGAGCTTTAAAAAAGCGAATTAAAAATATTACTAAATACTTAAAAAGTATATAGATAATACTAAAATAACACAGTAGACAAGTAATTCAGGACAGGATTTTTTCTTTGAGTCATGTCAATTACCCTTAAACTTGATGAATCAGTGACCCCCTTCCTAAAATATAAAGACAGCTTTACATCATGTATAAAAACCCATTTATACTGTGTTATTCTGGCTTTTACATTGTCATAATATACCGAAGATGTAACAAGCAGAAGAAAAATATATTCAGTTAAAGGGGACCCATTATGCCCCTTTTTACAAAATTTTATATAAGTATCTTGTGTCCCCAGAATGTGTCTGAAGTTTCAGCACAAAATACCCCACAGATCATTTATTATAACATGCCCAATTTGCCCCCATTTGGTTGGGAGCAAACACATGCCTTTTCGTGTGCTCCCCACCCCCTTTCCAGAAGAGAGCAAAGCCTTTACAGCTGGTGCTTAAAACACTCTGGCAGCAACAACAAAAACTGGAGAATCTCACGCAGCCAAAATGTCAAAAATAGTTAGTAGCTTTCAGCCTTATATGTCCGAACCGGAGTCACAGATAGAGAGATGGAGAGACTCAGGAAGAAGTCTAAGACTTCTGTCACAAACACATAAGAATTTACCTAATTTCCTAGGCACATTTCATTTATAAATGAAATTCATCCACTGTGTCCTCAGTGGCTCAGATGCCAGGAGTCTAGGAAAATGCATATGTTCATTGGTACATCCAAAAACAGAACATTTGTAATGTTTATGTGGCGCAGACATTATATCAATTTGTGCTATAGTGAGGATATACAGTGGTGCCTGAAAGTTTGTGAACCCCTAACAGAATCTGTGAAAATGTGTATAATTTTGACAAAATAAGAGGTATCATACAAAATGCATGTTATTTTATATTTAGTACATAAAAGATAAAAAATAAAAAAAACAGCTCTTAATGCATTGTTTCCTTCAGGAGCAGCCGTTGTGTTTGAGTCCCTCAGTGTAAAAAGATGGATCTCAAAATCATACAGTCACTCCTGGAAAGGGTTCAAATATGCAAAAATGCTGGAAAACAATAATTTTTGGGACCTGGATGATTTTTCTAAAGAACACTTGGAAGTTTAACTGCTCAGGACAAACAAGGAACTCAAGAACAACCATCACACAACAAAAAAACAGTTGTGGATCACCCAGTTAACGACACACACTATGAAGAATCAAGGGTGCATAAACTTTTAAACAGGGTAATTTTTATTAATTCAGCTTTTTTTTTCTCTTGTGGACTATATGTAAACATATTTTATGTAAAATATCTTATTCAGGACAGTACTAAATAAAAAAATAACATGCATTTTGTATGATCCTTCTTAATTTGTTAAAATGATTCACATTTTCACAGATTCTGCAAGGGGTTCACAAACTTTCAAGCACCACTGTAAACATTACGGACTACGAGCGGCTCACTCAGGGCGGGATCTATGCTAATAGGGCAGATTGTCACCAGTCATGTGCCAACACTGTGACATAAATCTGGAAGAGCATATTTTTAGACACTGCTTCTGATTTATGGGGATTATTTAAAAAAAATGAGTGGGTGGATTTTTTTCCATTATAGTGTGGTTGTTTACACACACTGTGGACACATCATTATTCAAACCCCATGTAAAAGTAAATTTAGCATGATAGGTCCCCTTTAAATTTATTTCAAATTTGTTTAGTGATTTTCTAAATAAATATTGTTCTAAAGGAGTTTTACTAAGAATAGTTACTGGTAGTTACTGGTGTGATATAATCATTTATCAATCATATTTGTAAAAGTTATATCCAATGTTTCAACCCCTGGCTTAATCAGCTTAACACCCTTTATGACCTGCCATAGAACAATTCCGCCAGATTATATCTTAGTATTTTTACATGCTGTGCTGTCATTCTATAGAGCATTTTCATATGCCATACATCAAAACAATCCTTACACCCCCAATGTGAAGGCTATCTATGCAATAAATCAATAGTGACTAGATAAAAAGCTGAAAAGTGCAATAAACCCCAAAAAATTATTAAAATAGTTTATTTTTTCTACATATTTTATTAAATACAGAAATATCACAAATGTCAACCTCAAACTTGTCAATGTAAAAAATGAGCATAAAACACTTTAAAACTACACACAATTGATTTGAACTGTTTACATAAATTAGTTTGTAAGATACACTCATTCATCGGGCTAGTGTGCCAAAACCTCCGCGTCCGTGTACTTCTCTAGTCGTGCAGGCATGATGTTGCGTGTGCGTGCGTGTGTGTGAGAATGTGCTTGCATTTGTAAATGTGCGTTTGTATGTGTGTGTAAAAGAGTAATAAATTATAAAATGACGAAGCAATGATAAAAAAGACAATAACGAAAGTGAAAACGCATCAGAGTAGCTATTAGGTAGTAATGGGAGTCAAATGTCGCAGCTTGTGACGTCACAACATGCGACACACACTGGGGTCATAGTGCATGAACGTGTATGAGCGTATGGGAAGACGTGACTATCGATCGCAGATCTATAGAACATGTGTGCAAAGGACATGCAATGCATTTTAGTGTTTTTTGTTGAAAACGCATATTATGCAATTTGTGCAGACTCAGAGGGTGAAAACAACGCAACAGGAGCATGTTGGAGGCTCGATCGGAACGTGTAACGTCTCTGGTTTTGTGTGCAAAAATAATTATTGAGCTAGCCATTTGCTTTCAGTTTCTATCGGCTCTTAAACAGAGACACGCAAACGGGAGCGCCGACGCTCCCGTCGGTCTTAAAGGGTTAAAAAAAGTAAACCTGGGTACATAGGTACTGGTATGTAGAAAGGACACGTAATCTGTAAAGCACAGTTTACATGCACACAGTTCACAGTTCCACAATCAAATGACTGTAATGCATAACCAAATATTCTCCATCTTTTCAAATCCATTTTTTACGGAATAATTAAAACGCCTCAAACAAAAATAACAGTTTTTAACAGATTTTAAACCCTCAACCCATTTGTCTGGTAGGTGGGCAAACTACTGTAAACACATTTGTTTTACAAACTGAGGGATGAGTTGAAATTACAGTTTGTGGTATTCAACATGACACAAATTATGTACACAGACAATAGGCTTTAAATAATAAATAAAATATTCCTTTAACATCACTAGCATATTGTGCTACAATCATTATCCAAACATTTTGGTGTCTTTTGGTGTATAATTTGGCAAATACTTACCAATCAAAATCCATTCCAAATTTCTATTAAAAACAACAAAGCCAAAACATAAAACTAAGGGGAGAGTAATCTTAAAAAAAAAAGAAAAAAAAAAAGGGAAAACATAGCACTCAGAAATTAAGAGTGCTATGTTTTACCTTTTTTAATCATGGAACAGCAGTTACCGAATAGTTCTTAAACTGCTGTATGGGATTCTGGGCATCACAGAGGTATGACAGTATTCATGTAGACTGCTGAGCCATTCACCATAGCACCAGCATAAACACACAGACTCGTGTGCTGGCACACACTCATGTCACAGGCCATGGGAATCTCTTTGTCTTTCTGGCTAATTTAAATACTGCTAACACAATGCTATGCAAAACAGGCATTAATACTCCACTCTTACTATTTGGTTTTCGGACAGCTGTTTAGAGCATATCAATTACCCTTGTGCCAATTACAGGTTTGAGAAACTTCAGCAAAGTGAAATTCAGACTCTGTAAAGCAAGGTAAAAAAAAAATAGAGATATGCATTTATGTACATATAACAGTTAAATTCTCCAAAGCAACGCAATTAATTACGTAAAAACTAGCATTTATACATTGGAATTGACTAATATATCAAACAAAAACAACAGCAAAAACAGAAATCCTACTACCGGTACATCACCTAAGGTCTTAACGTTATTTAACTATAAACAAAAAGCACACTAACATGTCAAATATTAAAAGGGATGGTTCGGGGTAATTTCACCCTAGGGACCTGTTTATGTTTGGCTCGAGGTCATGGTGCAAAGGACCCTAGGTTGAAATTAAAAACAAAATGTTGCTCAGGCGTCCATCTATTTAAATGACACTACCGGTAGTTCTTCTCATTATACAAAGTAATACTTTTATTCAGGAAGGATGCATTAAATTGATCAAAATTGACAGTAAAGACTATTTCTAGTTATATAAAAAACAAATCCATTTCAAATTAGGCCTAAATGCTGTTTTCTTTTTTTTCTTTTCTTTAGAATACTGTACAAAATGACATTTTTCAATATTGATAAGAAATTATTTCTTGGACACAAAATCAGCATATGATGAGAATGATTTCTGAAGGACCATGTGACAACTGAAAACTGTAATGGCTGCTGAAAATTCCCCAAAGGAATAAATTAAATTTATTACATTTAAATTAACGGTTTTTTTATTGTAATACATTTTGAAATGTAATACTTTAACAATATGACTGTTTTTGCTGTACATTTGATCAAATAAATGCAGCCTTTGTGAGTATAAGATACTTATAAGATAAATATTTAAAATTAAATAACTAAAATCTTACCAACTCTAAACTTATATATATATATATACGGTACACATTTAAACAAACATCTATTGTGCTGTTAAATGAAGACACATCAAGACAAGGAATAGTAAAGCTCCAATAGAATTCCTTTAGGTTTAGTTTCTCTATTCAAATTAACTATTCAAATGTTTTATAATATATTATATGTCCATTTTCAGAAAGACCTTTTTTTTTTTTAAACAGTAGTTACAGCTGCCATTCTTAGATACCAAGGAACATTCAGATTTTTTCAAATTTGGCCACAAAGCTAACAGCACTGCCAAAAATACACAAAAAAGCAGCTAAAACTACTTGCAACTACTAAAACAAAGCTATAAACCAAGAGGCGCAGAACTGCTCGTCATTAAAGCCTACCTCCAATGGTTAGAGCACTTAGACGCTTCTTGACATGTGTAAGGTCTGGAGAGGCAGTAGTAGGGGGAAAAAATCCACTGGGAGTTAGTGATTCCCAAAACCTCACATAGCCAATTCCATTGAGAGAGACTAACAAACACTTTAGATTACAGCACTGAATAGTTTCACTAATGAAATGTAAAGAGTTGGTCGCTTTGGTAAACCACACATCTTATTATAGAATAATTGATTATTATCTTAATCTCAATATATTACACAGCTATATAAATAAAGGTGACATTATGGATTCCACCAGATACTGTAAAACAACTTTCCTTCACTAATTCACAACAGGCACCAAACCAAGCAGTTCCTAAGTGCTGCAGCAATACAATCATGGCTTCAAGGCTCAATCTACATCACAGCCTACACTAGAGCTGCACGATTAATCATTCAAATATTGTGATCTCGATTCAATCTTATTCCTAAATTATAGCGATTCGCCTGTGTCCTTTAAAAAAACACACACAAAAAACACACAAGATTATTTAAATCTGTGTTTGCGAAGCCGTTGAGCCAGAGAGAGCCGTGTCATGTTTAGGTATTTATGGGGGAGTCATTGAACCATATATTCAAACCAATTATTTTTTTTTAAATAACTAAACTAAAATGTTTTAAATAGACTCCAACAATTAACAATTTGTCAGAACCTCTAGTAAATTTCTTGTTATTTTGTTTAGTTGTCCGTTAAGAACATGGGACATTTTTTATCTCCATTTGAAAAAAAATAAAAAAATAAAGTGATTCTCAATTTATCCAGAATCGTGCAGCTCTAGCCAAGACGACTGTCCCACACACTGTCAGGCAAAGCAAAACTAGCTCCTGAGAGGCTAAACACATTACTTTAATTATATTAATACAACTTTGCTCCTCAAAAGAACAAAGAAAATATTTTTTGGGGAGATATGCACCCTTTAAATATGCACCTTACAAATATTTTTTTAGGTACAGTATGATTCTCTACATGTGGATGATTTACTCACCCTCAAGCCATCCTAGGTGTATATGACTATCTTCTTTCACACAAACACAATCGGAGTTATATTAAAAAATATCATTGCTATTCCAAGCTTTATAATGGGCGTGTGCATCCATCCATTATAAAAGTAATCCATACGACTCCAGTGGGTTAATAATGGCCTTCTGAAGCATTTGTGTAAGAAAAATATCCATATTTAAATCTTTATAAACTAAAATAACTAGCTTCCGACAGACAGCCTACACAAGTCGACCTACGCCAAAAAAGTAGGCCTGTTCCCCCCCAACACTCTCCCCCGGTCAATGCTCCGACAACAGCCCAGACATGGAGCTACTTCAGCCATCAGTTCAGGGAAGCACTTTTAAACAGTAGCACTTCCTATTTCTATTTCTATTTTGAAATGTTTTATTTTGCTTAAAATGTTTTAGTTTGGCAGCTCAGTGAAGCACTTTCAAAAAAATATTTTTATTTTTATATACAGTATAATTGTGCTTAAAAAAAAAAAAAAAAAGTATTTACCTACATCTTATTCTTGTTTAAAAATAATGTACATAATATATATGAATGTATATGGAGCGTGATAAAAAGGTTACCGGCACCTTGAAATTGGGGCGTTAAAGGCAACACGAGCCGAGGAAAAATGTGGGTGCACCTAAATAAAAAAGTTAGGCGCACCAGTTCAACCAAGGCAAAAAGTTAGTCTGGAGCCCTGAGATACCGTTCCAACAGAAAACCCCCAATGCGATCCGGCCGCTCATGTGCACAAAACAGTGCCTGGTGGCTCGAGAACGTAAACCACGAAATAGGCTCCAAGGTACAAGCCTTGAAAAATTTATAATAAAGAAAGAACCCTTTATCGCTTGGCGTAGCCACGTGAACAGAGCAAGTCGTAATAAATGAATCATAGAATCATTAATTCAACCGTTTCGTTCACACCGGCTGATTCATCAATGAAAGCAGCAAGTGTCCAGTGAATTTATGAACGACTCGCCCGATACGTTAAAAAACGGTGGAATCATTCAAGAATAAAACACAGATGTGGGTTGCTAGGAGACCCTTTCTGCTTTGTTTGGAACTATTTTCCTATTCAAATGCACTCGGTTACAAAGCATTTAAAGACGTGGTTATTTAAAATATCTGATGTATGTACTCCCACCTCTCTTGGACATTTTTGAATAAAAATTCTCAGTGTAACGGACATCACCATATTTGATAATGTTTCCATGGTTACCAAACAGTGTGCAGAAAATAGAAAGTAGTGTGCATGTAAAGGCTGATTTATACTTCTGCGTCGGACCTAGCAGACCAATCACAGCACTTGTGGCCCACGTAGAATTGATGCGTGGGTACGCGTGCTACACACAGCCTACGTCGTAGCTATGGTGCGAGTTTATAAAAATTATGCAGAAGTATAAAATTGGATTTAACTGCAAGGTCAAAACATATGAGCAGGCCAAGTCACTACAAAGTCCTGTCAAGTAATTTAAATAGAGCAAAGCACGTCTTTCAAGACTTGCAGCCACCTCAAGCGTGATACTGTACAGAAATTCAATTTTAGATTGATGCCAAATATGTGAAAGCCCAATACAGTGCTGCTGCCCTTCATCACAGCAAATCCAGAATCACAACAATCAGTAAAAAAAAAAAAAAAAAAATCTAAAACTGCTTTCCAGAAAAGTTTAACAATACCTATCGTTTTGAATAAATTAAAATGATTACAATCACCAACTGTCATAGAAAGCAGTTTTGACAAAACATCTGAGTCCTAACCATGTATAGTTTAGTTTGGTGGACATTCATAATTCCTCACCGAGTTTATCCGATGACGTAATAATGTCGTTGGGAACGCATGAATCCAGATCAGCATCCATAATCCCAAGAGGGTCCAGCTGAGCCACATGGTGACCACGTATCTACAGGAGACAAGGGGGTCGCCCCACAAACATGGGAGCCGAACGCAAAACCACCCACAAGGAAAAGATACAGAAGGGGGAGAAAGAAGGTACAGAAGAGAAAGTGCAGCAAGAGCACAAGAAGATTGACATGATGTAGGATGTGTCGAAGATGAAATGAAGTGTCGGGTGCAAAGGGGGTTGGGGTATAAGAGTTGAAAAACAGGGGAAAGTGTGAAATGGGAGAAAGAGGGACAGATAAAGGGAAGGAGAAAGCGACAATCACACAAAACATGCTCATTAATATTGGTCTGTTGAGCTGTGGAAGACAGAAAACATTTCTCACCAACATGCTGGAACCCAGTAGCTACTGGGGTCTCGTCAAAATTTACACAACTGATGCCAAGTGGGTCAAGGTTTGCATTGTGATGCCCCATTACCTGGAAACAAGGCAACAGCAGTCACAAGATATGAGGAGTTCACCAAGCAGATCCCATGACTGTGAAATTGAGCCCATCCTTCCACAGTGTCACAAATATAAGATGCGAAACAATGCAACCAAAACGAGGTATTGCAAAACTTGGTATTTTAAACCAAATGGGACTATCTGCTAGAGGTCGACCGATATCTCAATTTTACAGATTAATTGGTACTAATAGTTGCTTTATGGAACTATCATTATCAGGTTATTAAATGCTGATAGTCCCAATACGATCGTGGTTATTAAAAATAAAAACAAAAGAAGCTGTCAGTCACCGCGCCAGTGTGGATACTGTCATTCAGAATCACATATTCTACTTTTTGGAAGTACAGTAGGAACAACATAAGAATTTTCACTGGAAAATGTCATCTGAAGAAGTATTATCCACTTTTGTTCTGACCAACTAGGGGGGAAAAAGCATTGCAGTAAATCGCACTGATCAAATCTAAAGATCGCGTATCATAATCACGTCAAACCGTGCAAATTATACTTTGTTCTCAAATTGTTAATGTTAACAACATCAGCATTGAGTGACTACATTTAATGCCCTTCCGATATTTATCCTTGTTTTCGCATGAACCGGCTGCAGTCTCTTTTTTTCTGTAGTCACTCCGAAGCCTTTTGCATTTTACAACGGTTGAATCTCCAGTTGTCACTGGTGATTGACGTTTGAACCTTTCTGGATCCGCCATCAAATTAATAAGTTGAATTATATCAAGTGCTGTGAGAAAAGACTATAAATCTCCACCTCTAACATCCTCACACGCAATATAGCCTACTAGCCGAGACTCCTTTATGTGTACAGATGTGACGTAATGACGCAAAGACATGCTCGAATTTCCCGTGGAAATCCACCAGTACCACTGGAATTAAAAACATTATAACAAGCTTACCGTTTTGAATCGAGCTACGGCAAGCAGATCGTTTTGAACACCGGCTGGTTATGCACTTGCTCAAAATTTTTATTTTGGATAATTTTTAACCCCAAAAAAGTTACGGACTGGAGCTTTAAGTCATTATTGATAATTTTGTAATAAAGTTTTCATTTTTATTCAGGGTTTCTGCAGGGTTTAGTCAGTCAAATTTAAGACTTTTTAAGACCTTTTTATGACCATTATGATTTAAATTTATGACCTACACGAATTACGAAAAATAACTTTTATATTAGTCGATATAGATAATTATCACGATAAATGTCAAATCTTTATTTCTTTAAAGTTTAAAGGCATATTTTTGCTCCTAAGTGAAAGTTGTAGAGTGTTAATTGTGGTTTTAGACTACCGGTACTCTTTATTTTCAGGACATATCATGACAAACACTTGCCAAACAGGGGAACATTCACAAATCTGAGGTAGAACATTCAAACATTTGACATTAGGTCCTTAACAAAATAAATATCTTAGTTGGAAAACTAATTTCTTAGTTTCTGCCTGTGCTAATGGGGGTCAAGTCTTGAAACAGGTTTGTGTTGACTTTGATATCTTCATTAAATGTATGAAAACCAGTAACCTAAATACATTATTAAATACTGTAATTATATTCCTTTAGTCCTTTAATACATTGTCTACAATAATAATATAATACAATTCAATATGTATATCCCACATGGTGCAGTTAATATTAATAGGCTAACGTTATATAGTAAATCCATGGTAAATAATGGGAATTTGTAGACGGAAAAGCTTCTGACTGTATCGCTGCGCAGTGTTTCTCCTGTTCGTCAGCGCCGCTTCATCTGCCTTTAAACTGGTTTAAATCACTGAGACATGCGTGTCCTTCGCTGAATTCAAGCGCTTCTCACTGGATCTCGTGACTGAGACCGATCAGAGTAAAGCCTTGTTTATACTCGACGCGTCCGCACGAGCGTGAAGGTGTGCGCGGCAAAAATGACGTCATTGCGGTGTGGGCGGTCGCGCGCGTTGGGTGCGCAAAGGCCCATTTCGCCTGGCGGTGTGCACGGCAGATTTTGTAACGGCGCGCGCGGCTCCGCATCCGAAGATGCACGACTTCGAGCCGAATCTGGCCGAGCACGACCTTCTCATCACACCAGCACCCATTTGCGTGTCTAAATTAGTTGCTTACATTTAAAAAATGAGCATACAATAGCATAAAAAGCCTTTTTAATGAACATAAAGGTCCATGTTTAACACAAATGTACATGAAAGTTAATGAAATGTTTAGTGAAATTATTTTTTTAAGAGATCGTTAATTTAGTTGTATACATACATGTATTCCCATATAGGCTAGCCTACATATATTTTGTTCTAATGTCACAAGTAATAATCTCAGGGTTTACTGGGTTTTACACGATTATTTTTGTATTGGTGATGGTAACTAAAATAAACATTGTCACGTGTTTATATTTCTTCTTCTCACCGATTCCTGATGGTTTAGAGAGAACAATTACTCGAGTCGCCCCCTGTAGTTTCAAAGAATAGTACAACGGCGAGCGCGCCAAGTATAAACGCCTCGACCGTTTGGAGAGGTGCGCGCGCAGTCAGCGGAGACTCGCGCTCGTGCGGACGCGTCGAGTATAAACAAGGCTTAAACGCGTCTGCTGTAGTGACCTCGCGCTGCGCTGCCGTTTGGACTTTGAGCCGAGCGCATATATGGTCCGTGTGGCGCGCGGTTCAAATGAGTTTTTTCGTTCCGCTTTTGGCGCATTTAACATGATGCCGCCAGCGCATTTTCGGGGCGAAAATGCAATGGTAGAACAAACATATGAATTTAAGACGTGGCTAAATGTAATTTATGACCTTGTACGGAAAATCCGGACGTTTTTATGACTATTTATGGCCTAAAATTCTTATTATTAAATTTATGACATTTTATGACTTTTTATGACTCCGCGGACACCCTGTTATTACTGATTTCAGAAACCATCAACTGATTAATCCGTTATTTGCCAGATTTTACAGTTATTGTTATCAGCAAACTCAAATACCGGTCAACCTCTGCTATCTGCTTAGTGAATGTTCTCCTGTGACCTCAAATAGCGTCAAAAGCATCCATTTTTTAATTCAAAATTTACACTAAATGCATAGATATCTTACCTTATTAAAGGTTCAAGCTGCAAACTCATTAAAGGCAGCACTGAGATATCAATTTCAAGCCAATATTTTTAAAGAAACAAATGCACAGCGTTTTTAAAATCTCTGCGTACCTGATAGGCCCTGATGAGGGATTGGACTGCCAAATGGTCTTCCACCAGTTTCTCCACATTCGGTTGAGCCCCCACCAGAGACTGGGCTTGAGCAAGCCCGGCCAGACTCACTCCCAGTGGAGGAGGACTCTGGTAGGCTGTACCTGGAGGAGCACCAGCATTAGCATTCCTGAAGAAAATGTCCCAAGACTAGAGAACAGAAAAAGAATAAAGATTTAGACTCTTTATGTAGACAATTAAGTTGAAATCAATGGCTAAACAGACATACTGAATTGTATATAATATTACGGAACCATTTTGAACAAGATCTAATGCAGCAAACAAGAATGACCCTCTAACATGGTAGTGGTACATAAGTCTGGACTGATCCACAGTGACTGTCCTTTTCCAATAGGTTTTAAAACAGTGTGAAGTAAAACTAAACTCTTGGTTCATTTTTACCAAATCAAACATCTGTGGAATACATTAAATTATTTATTTTGTTTTTTAATATGACCAATCTACGAAACGGGTCAGATAATGCTGGTGCTGGCCAAGGCAAGCATCACTAGTACTTCTACTCATACTTAAGGTCAGGGACCAGAGACATTTAAAATGAGTAACTCGTCAGCACTACTTGTGCTACAGAGACTTCATATCATGTGGCTTGAGAACTAGAAACAGCTGGATTAATACTACTTTTTTTTTTTCTCTATATTTGAAAGCACATACATTACAATTAGGACAGAGACAGTTTGCTATTTTGTGTTTAAAAGCCTCACCAGTAAAATGTAATCTGGATGTCAACCATTCAAAGAGAGTTCAAGACAGTTAAAGGGGCCATGACATGAGAAATCAAATTTGTCTTTTGACATATAAATGTTTTTGTACCATGAAAACATCCTGCAAGTTTCATGGCGTAAAACTTCCTCTTTTTAAAACAAAGCATTTATTTAATCAAGCTTCGAAAAAAGCTTGTTTTAATATTGCGGGATCTGTGATATCACACGGGCAAACATTTGCACACGACTGCCTCCAGAGCTGGACAAATGGGCATACATCACACCGACCATATCTGCATCACAAACCGCTTTGTTTGTAAATGATGGTTTTATATGGATGTTTTCAAAACACTTACTCACGTGCAATAGCAAGTGGGCGTTGAATCCTATATAGCCTATATATAGAAAAACAAATTATCGAAATGTCAGTTTTTTCCAATATATATATTATATATATATTGGAAAAAACTGACATTGCGATAATTTGTTTTTCTGCGATATAGATTGAAATATGAAAACAATTTCACTAGATGACTTGAATAGCTTTATTAATCATTCTAGAATAGGGCTGGGCGATAAAAGATAATTACTGTGATATCATTTTCCTCGATAAAACGATAACAAGAGTTAGATAAATGTACACTGGTTCGATAAAGTAACACTGCAAAGCCTCACTGTATAAATGAAAAATAATCATTGTTAAAGGTACAAACGTGATTTTGATTTTGAGGTCTGTCTGTATAAAAACTCTGCATAGCATGAAACACGCTGATGACGTATGATGTCTGCGCAAACAGGCAAGGGTATGTAAAACCATGACTGGCAGATAGGACATTGTGTTATTCCATTCGAACCGAATATAAAGATTGGATTAACATTTTATGGACTATGCCTTCGACAGACAATATACATTTAAAATATTACATTTAGACCGTTTAACAGTGATTGCTATCAGGATATGAGGAGACTTTCAACCAGTATAACAAAATGTTTCTGTAGAGAATTGCCTATTGCACCTTGGTGTACATGTGCTGTCTGCGGGGCTCTGTGGGTGCCATGCACAGAAAACAGAGCGCAAATTCAGAATTGAGCTCTTTCTCACTTGAATATTTGAACTGACAGGACTTAAAAACATGTGCAAATCATAAACTTGTTTACTGACAAGCCTTAAAGTACCCCTTAGTGTTTTCAAATATTTCCTTTCATGTAGTGTGTAATATAGCTGTTTGTGAATGTAAACGTTCTGCAAAGTTGTAAAGTCAAAAGTGACAATAAATTAATTAATTAATTGTCTCCCAAAGAAAGAATCGATTCTGAACCGCCTTAAAGTAACACTAAATAACTTTTCCTCTGCGGTCCCCCTACAGGTTGGAAGCAGAATTGTCCATTACCGCTGTCGTAAATAATTTAGCCTACCGCAGCCTACTGTCGCACGCACACTAGCTGTTTATACACCACCGGCTTAAGAATCAACAACGTCCACAGACAAGGTAGAGTATGATGCATGATTTTATGAAAGTATGATGTATGTTTATGAAAAAAAATACTATTGTAACATTCTTATGTCTCATTCGAACTACAGAAACGCAACCCGATCTGGCAAACTTACAGTGTGATTATAGCAGATATAGGGCGCCAATCGCGCTCAATTCGCAAAACGCTTGCTCTTGAAAGATGGGTCAGTACCGTCAGTACAGATACCTACACAATATAAAACTCAAAACTAAGTATTTTGAACACCATCGTTCAAGAGCAAGCGGTTTGCGAATCCTGCATTGAACTCAGAGATTTTAGAAGCAGTCGTCAGTAAAAGAAAACTAACGCAGCAAAAGTTTAGGATTATGCTGCTGTGGTATCGTGGTAAAGATGAATTTTAACCACTGATTCTTCACATGCTCGTCCTTGGGCAGTGAAAAGAAACTGGTTTTACCTTCACATTGTAGAACACAGCATCTTCTCGACATGATACTATCCAGTATCCACAGGAATCAGTATCCAGTGTTTGGAGGGTTTCAAGTTTTCCCTGGTGTCTGCAAGCGCACAATAAGTAGGCGGGCAATATGCTAATGTTTCGTATTGACGTCACAACGAAACGGCTTGTGACTCGTTTGAAAAACGATTCATTTCATTGACTCAGAGTCAACTCTTACTTTTGAAAGACAATAACTTTATATACGGTGCATTTTTAGATTTCAAACTTTGCAGTTACACACTACATGAAAGGTAATTTTCAAAAATCCATTAGAGGGGCCCTTTAACAAAATAAATGAACCTCAAGGAACAGATAAAATTAAAATCCATGTCATGACATCTTTAAATGTGATGTATAAGATGTTGAGGCATTGTGGTCCTGAAGATCCATCATAACAGAGTTGGAAATTTACAATTAATTTACATTTATATAAACTTCAAATATAACTAAAGACATTTTGTAGATTTTGCTTTGGGAACACTTCTGAAAAAGTGTCCTCACCTTGGTGACAACAAATTACTATGAGGTGTGTGTTGAAATTGTGATTTGCAATTCAGGTGCAAAGTTACAAGACAAAAGCCCCAGATAGGAAAGGTAATACACAGGGTTTTGGCGAATGGATTTCCGTGACACCACCAGTAGAATGTGATTTTTAAATAAAGGAGTTTGATTTCCATTTGTCAACAAACTGTCAATGGAATCAACAATAACAATTATTCTTAACCATGAGCAATTCTATTTAATGTGCTTCTAATCAAACAAAAACAACTTGACTTGAGAATTAAAGGGCACCTATTATGGAATTTTGAAATTTACCTTTCATGTAGTGTGCAACATAGATCTAAGTGAACAAAAACATCCTGCAAAGTTTGAAATATGAAAGTGCACCGTATATAAAGTTATTGTCTTTCAAAAGTAAGAGTCGACTCTGAGTCATTTTTATGAATCGTTAGAAGACCGAAGCTTTTTCTCTGACTAGATGACGTCAACTTGTCAAGTTATTTGAATACGATACGCCCACTTATTGCGCTCCAAGGCCAGGGAAAACTTGAAAACAGACGAGACGCTGTGTTCTGAAGTGCGACTCAAAAGCCAACTTTTTTCATCTGCCCAAGGAGGAGCATTTGAAGACTAACTGGCTACAATTCACTATACCACAGAAGTATAGTCCGAGCCTTGTGCTTTGCTCGCGCCATTTTGAAGACGATTGCTTTATCAACTTAAATGCAATCAAACTTGGATTCGCGAGCCGGCTGATATTGAAGGAAGGTTCAGTTCCAAGTGTATTTGCATCAGCTTCCTCCTCCGTATCACAACCTGTAAGTGTTATTAATAATTAGGGGTGTAACGGTACGCAAAAATCACGGTTCGGTACGTACCTCGGTTTTAAAGTCACGGTTCGGTTCATTTTCGGTACAGTAAGGGATAGAAATGCAAAACATTAAACTGCTGGTTGTTTATTATAAACTTTTTTTAACAATTTGTTTACACTTTTTTAAACACACTTTTTAATAAAATATAACGTTAGGCTAATAAATAAAAAATATATATAAAAAAAAAAGAATAAGAAATAAAATACTGCTGCAATGTTCTCCACTAAATAAAATACTCTCAAACCAATATTGGCCGTGATGAGGCTCTAGTGAGAGGCTGGGCTAAATCGAGCATGCCGTGTATGTGGTGATCTTTATTTATGCAATATTTATGTCCGAGCCGGACCCGAGAGTTAAAGTCCAATTTTTTTTTCTCATACTAATGACACATGACGCATTCGGAAATGTCCACAGATGAGCGCATCAGCGCTCTTAACACAGGCGCGCTTGCACTTGTTTTGTTGTCACAGCAACATAAACAAATTTCCGCACACAGGAAGACAGATGTTATGTGGTAATATTTTACATGTATTTGAATCACAAAAATGATTAATCAGATTTAATCAGTGCAATGCGGAGACTTCCGACACTTAATATGTTCGTGTGGAAACTCGGAATTCACCTTTGGCTAAGCCCCGCCCTCCTTAGTTACTGTTGCTACCTCCGACAACTTCATCTGGGCTCTGGTTTGGTATCAACTTGGCTTATGCTGTGACGGCTCTTCCTGCTGAAATTTTATCAAACTTTTATAAAGCAGCAAATAAAGTGTCCGATAGAAGTAGGCAAAAGTGTCTGCAGTATGCGTTTGAAGGCTTTATTCAAGACATACCGGTGAAACGCAAGCAATAACAAGGCATCCAAATAGAGGTAAAAGCATAACGGTCACAGTCAAAAAATGAACCACCGCATATCCTAATCGAGACGGAGGCTGTGACTAACAATATCAGAAGAATCACTGTTCATGCAAAGCCGGGTAGGTCTCTATTCACTTCTATAATCGTTATTATTTACAAAGCAAACGGACTAACGTTACGGGAGTATAAAGTTGTATTTATTAGCAGCGTGTGCTAGCGTATCAACAATTAGGTGCAGAGAACCGAAATCATAACCTAAATCAGCATAAAACTGTCTAACTAGTGTAACTTCACAGTAAGGTTAAAAGCTAAATGTATCTTAGAGCACAAAAGTGTGCTTGTTGATCCTTGAGGGGTTTCGCTGATTGCGAGGACGTCCACACAGTTTAATCCAAAGACGACACTTGTCAGTATTTAACTTCGGTTTTGGGAAGGGGAAAAAACGGACACCCCCCTCCAACCTCTCTGGGAAACGCGTATCTGTGTTACAAATGCCCCAGGCACAACGTTTAACCATATTTTTTATAAAACGACGACGTAATAGCCTGCCGAGACCAAAAATATGAGCCGCCTGCGTTGAAGTCAATGGAGCGCTGTGAAAAAGTGTCGGACCCTCTGTGGAGCTCGTTCTTGGCTGCGCTGTGATTGGTCAATCTACATTCTAGGGCGTGGCTTAGCCAAAGGCGAATTGACGTATGTTCCGCACACAAAACTAGCCTAATTTACTGATTCGGTACACATGTGCACCGTACCGAAAGTCCTGTACCGAAACGGTCCGGTACGAATACATGTACCGTTACACCCCTATTAATAAATTGTTGCTTTTATGTTTTATGTAGCATGATTAATAATTATTTTGTTTGTTGTGTAAGCACCGTTTAGCTTCTAGGACTTCAATGACAATTGTATTGAGATATGTGAAGTGTTTGTCGTTGTTTTCGGAGTTGTCTTAAAGAATAGAGTAATATACCTCGTAGTAACGTAACTGCATTTTTTGTAAAAACGTGTTTATGCATCGGGCTAACGCAAACTGATTGAAGCACTGATTGTGCTTTTACAATATGAACTCTGGGCTATGCTCGCTAACATAACATTAAATTCTTTATCTTATTTTTAGTTTTTTACTACAAACTACAAAGCAGTGGACTATAATCATTATTATAACACAATTTAATTGATAAAAGCATCATTGTACTCCGTGTTAAACAATAAGTATTATCTATGTAAACACTGCTGGGTCATCTGACCAATCAACGCAGATTAGCGTCGCGCAAAGGAGGGGTTTGGAAAAATGAGTCTTGAACGAATCATTTGGGAGTCGGTGAGCAAATCAGGTAAAAATAAATGCATATTATACGACAACAAAAGTGTTTTTTGTCATTGCATGCATGTAAAACTGTTGTTGGGGACTCCCAAAACAACATTAGGAACATTTTAAATGTCATAATAGGTGCCCTTTAAATGCTACACAAAGACGGTTGAAAATGCTACACAAAGATGGTGGAAATGTTGAAAGGACAATACACAGCATATTACATATACCAGAGGAGAGCATAACTAGAGTAGGACTGGGTTGACAATACCAATTAATCTATCTTCATTTTGATGAACTGATGTTGATTCTTGAATCCCAAGATCAAGCGTTCAGTCTTTTTTTCAGTTTTTCAGTATAACTTGCTGAAATGTATCATGTAAGGGATCATCAGCAGCTAGGTGACACCTAGTAGGTGTGCATTACATGATTTTAAAGCACAAAGTGGAGGCAAACAACTACCAGATGCAAAACTCATTAAAATAGTTTATTGCACCTAGCTGTGGATTATCTACCATGATTCTAGCCAACACTAAAAAGTTAAAGCTGTTATTGGCAGCTTCCATTTAATTGGAAGGGTTAAAAAAGACAGTTATTTTTGTCAGCCATGACTCGTTAGATCTAGCTTGAAAATCAGAAACGTAGATAAAGTAGTGTGGTAAGACTACATTTATTTCAATGAATTATCTAGAGAGAGATAGAGTGTTCCCAGGGTCCAATGTTTCACAGATTTATACGACACATAATGAACACATGTTCTATGTTCCCCAGTTCAATGGTCTGTTAACACACATTAACTAATAGTGCGTTCACACACACTCAAAAAAAACCCAAAACATTTAGTCCTGGTCTGCTTAGCGTTCAGATTGGCATTTTTATTATCCAGCCTAAAGATACTGAACCTAGAGGCATAGCTTTTAGCTATTTTGAGACCTCCTGAACATCCGGAACAATGCCGTGTGCTGCGATAAATGCGCTCGTTGTATGTGCGTAGCTTACATATGATGGGTATTTTGACCAACTGAGAACTTGTGAAGAGCTTATAAAATGTGTAAAGGAGTCAAAACAGCGGCAGGAATCCCTCCGCCACACACAAACCAATATCTGCTGCGAGGAGACGCGGTTCTGCCTGTACCGAACTATGACGAGAAAAAAACAGGTGTGCGTGAGCATTCTGTTCTTTTTTAGGATCTCATCTTCCTGTTTTATGTTCATTTACATGTCTTTGGTCCGTGCTGCGTTCAAACATCATTCAAACCACACCAAAGTTCTTTTGGGAAGTGGACCGAGACCCATCTGACTCATCATATCCACACTGTAAACACTAACGCACAAAATAATTAATTGGTTTGAGTACGACAAATTTAAACTACCGGTAATTAGTTCAGTCAAACTAACTTTTATGAGTATTTAGCACTTTCTTTTCCTTTCAAGTTCACAGAACTGATATATTTTAAGTAAACTGAACTGTTTAATTGTTTTGAGTTTTATGAAATTATTTCTTTTAATTTAGACGAACATAAGTTTAACTGAAACGGCTGGGATGTATATTCCCCAGCATGCTTTGCCGATGACACTCGAAAAGGAGGGTAAATGCTAAAATTAAGTGTAATATAATGTTTTTTTTTTAAAAAAAGCAAGATTAATGTTAAGTGGGAGATTTATTAGTGATTAATGTTTTGTTATGCTAATTTAGAAGAATTTCTGTTGGTTTTAGCATAGTTACCATCATGGTGACAAGTGGTTCCTTGTAGCTTGATTTGAGAGCAAATAAAACCTTTATATTGCTGCACTCATACAGAAAGTGGTACTGTATAACATACTATTGTTAACAAATTAGTATGTTAGCAAACTAGCTTGTTAAAGCTAGCTAAGTTTATACTAATAAAAGTGTTCACATTGAGATTACATACAAGTTTTAAGTTAAATGTATGAATTAGTGTACTCAAATGTTTCAAGTTAAGAACAATTAAAATGTATAGGCCTACACAATAAAAATCTGCCAGTTCTGCTAACTTAAAATAGTAATTTCCTAAATAAAAAAAGAATTGAGGCAACTGATTGCCTTACATTTTTTTAGTTTTGCCAACTTATTCGGGTTTACAGGGTTCAGATGGCAGCGTTAACACTTATTCAAATGAACCGCACTTACAGAGCAGGGTTAATTTTAATCGAATCAAACATGCCAAGTGTGAACACACTTTTAAAAGGTCAAGACTAATTTTCCCAGGGCCCTATAAACTTAAAAAGAAAAAAAATACTAACCATAAACTAAGGAAGCTATGCTCTTACTCAAAACCATTTGCTTAGTTCCCTCAAGTCTAGGCTTGTTACTGTATATTGGGATCCATGCAGCAATGCAGGGGAACAGAAAACCCATTTGACGAGTTCCCACAATAACCAATGTCATATTAAGCAAATAAAGAGCTTGGGAACATTTTTTTTCAGGTTACCACACTGTTAAAAAATTAAACCACAAGTTTAATTTCAAAAAGGCAACAGTGCTTGTCATCAGTTCACATAAAAAGCATGATAGCATAAGTTTAGGTTTTATGGGACTGAATGGTAACCATTTAAAAAGTGCATATTTCATTAACTGATATAAAATTAATATTCCACACCACCTGAATATTATACTGATAACCACCATAATCACACAGGTGGTAAGAGAGACACATGATGAATTGAGTTTGTCACAAGTTTTTCCACAAGCTGAGATACTATAGAAGGTACAGAGTCTCATACACAAAACAAAACTCCACCATGGTAATCCATGTAACACTAAAATAATGCAATAAACATTTAAACAACATAAGATGTAATATAAAACCCTAATGTACATATTAATAACAAAAACTAACAAGAAAAACGTATTTAAATCTGGGGAACACAGGACCCTGGACACAGGGTCATAAGAACAGAGTATAGGAACAACCTGTGTATTTCCTGCATTTGTTCTGTACTTTGTCTCTCTACTAACAATGAAGCTGTGAGTTTTAATAGCAATGTTACCAGAACTTACCACCTTGTAGTAATATAAAGTAGCGATTCAAAGTCGTGGGGAAGTGTTGGCAAGTTTCTGTGTCGCTAAATATTTATGTGTGCACTTCAAGTATGGCTGCACGATATATCTAAATATCGCAAATGTACATATCACGATATGCATACCGCAATGGCTTTCGATATCTGAATGAGTTTAAAAAGTAAGGCTGGGTAAAAAAATATGGATTTCTCGATTTTAATCGATTCATTTTTATGATCCAATATCGATTCTTACATCCCCAAGAATCGATTACTCTATCGCGTTTTCAGTTGATGAATGAACTGAACATTGTAGCACGCATCTTTGTTTCAGATCAAAAGTAGCAAAGCACAAAGTTTTAGATTTCAAATTAAAATTCCATTTAAGAAATTGAAAAAATAAATACAGATTTCGCGCTGTTTGATGTGATGGGAAATATCGCTGTAGCACAGCTCTATTCAGGAGAAGCGGCAGCACACGTGAACTGATCTTCTCCGCTTTAATACCAGTTACAGCACAAAAAAACATGAATGAACATCTGTATGTTAAATGTACAACTCATCAAAATCCGTATCATGTCACATATAATTGCTCAATCAGTGTTTAAACCACGGATTGAGCAATTACACAATGTGTAGTGAACCAGGGTCCTTAAAGTCCTTACCAGTGCCCAAATTAGTGTTCACGATATACTGATTCATGACCTCAAAAGCTGATTGAGACATTCAACATCAAGTTCCTTTTGTGACTGGATTCTGTGGGCTGTCATCATAGGGCACTGCATGGTATTTGCCATGTTAAAGGGAGTAAGTTGTGTGGGTTATTATTGATGTTCTAAAGTTATAACCAATATTTTACAAAAATTGTCAATGACAAAAATCATGACTGGAAAAATAGTCTGCAGGTGCATTTTGAAATGTAATTTACAATAGTTTACAATTCCAATGGTTTTTATTTATTAAAAAAACAGCAAAACGACAGTGGTTAATGTAGCGGTGGCGATATTGCGAGACAGCTTTTCACTTGATGAGAATCTCGTGAAATTTTAGTCCCACGAGATGCCAAATCAGGTGATAAATCAGCGTCAATACCCAGCACTATGAAAATTTTTATTTTCAAGAATGTGGGGACACATGACTAAGCCTATAATCAATATTGTCTTCTTTAGTACATCTTTCTTCTGTTAACGAAGACAAATCAGGATTGTAGGATTTTATATTTATGCATTAATGCTTATAAAGCAGTTTAAGGTTAGCAACCATTACACAGAACAAAGTAAAGTGGGGGAATTCAGATCAAGAAACCACAACAATGTAGCAACTGGTGGCGCTGTACCCTTCCTTCTAAACCTGATTAGAATATCTGATCTAGATGGCCAAAACGTAAATGCCTGAGGGATGGGTGGAAATATCCATCCAAAGGACGGGGAGGAAAACATTAGCCCAAGATACTCTGGAGTCTGGACCTTGTACTCACTTTTGAACTTGAGGTGGTTATTATAACTGTGGTTTATTACATAAAACCTCATTAGAAGTGCAGAGGGTTAAAACAACTAAATGCCCATAATGAATCAGCGGTGTGTCAGTATGTCCTGGAACCGGCACACTCCCATGACTGCTCTAAAAATACAATCAGGGATCCCAGTAATTTGATCTAAGACACACAAGTTGCTACTCAGCATCTAGACAGATGGAAATTCAGTGTATACCTGGATTAAGATACATTTTTTGGCCTTTTTATGCAAACACCCAAGACCCAAAACTTTAGTTTGAGAATGGACAAGACAACAGAGAGGTCTCTTCACCTCATACAACAGCACTGTCCTCTGCCTCTTACCTTGTGCACGCTCTTGGGATTCTCCAACCATGCATAGTACATCTCCTCGACATAGTTGGAGCTCGTTCCATTCAGAAACGGCTCTGCGGCCACCGGTGCAGTGTAGCACCTGAATGGCTGAAACGTCCTAGGGATGGATGCTGGCCTCTGCTGTGATTGATTTTTAGCAGTCTGAGAGGCAGTGATTGGCCGGAGCCGTGCCGCACAAGTCCTTAAGCGGTGCATCGCAGTCTATTGAACAAACACCACCCACACTCACAAGTTCCTGGATGTCCCCAGTGCCACAACAGAAAAGAGAAGTGTCACCTCCTTCTTTAGCCCAAAACGGAAAATGTGTTTTAACTTCCTGGAGAAGAGTAGACACGTTCCAAAAGTCCTTGACTTTATTACTCCTATTTGCGTTTTGCACTCTGGAAGAAAAACAGAAAAGTCAATCAGAGGAGCATTAAATGTGCAGTTTATCTCAGCAATTTAAAGCCAAATGGATTTGATAGATATTACTATGTTGTTAGGAAGTTTCTGCCCTGGGTATGACATGGAGGTTTTAATTATATTTTTAGTGCAAAAGCAAAACAAACAATATATTATATATATATATATATATATATATATATATATATATATATATATATATACGTATGGAATGATATTTTTAGTGCAAAAGCTAAACAAACAATATATATACACATATATAAGTACAACAGTAGCTGCAATCATCATCAAGACAAAACATCTTCATTTAGCTAAGAACGTAATCTTTCATATCTGTTTATGCAGTTTAGTACTTTCCATGGCACAATGGTCACCTCCAGAGCCCAGACAAAGGTCAAAGAGATAGTCAAGCTCATGATAAAGAACAAGAGCTCCAAAATAACCTTATTTTTGAGGACATTATGCCTTCATGGGCTTGTAAACTATAAAAGTTTTTACACAAAGTTCTTGAGTAATGAAATTGTCTCAGAAGTGTTTTAGCTGGAGTTTCTTATGTTAAAGGATTAGATCACTTTCAAATAAAAATTTCCTGATAATTTACTCACCCCCATGTCATCCAAGATGTCCATGTCTCTCTTTCTTCAGTCAAAAATAAATTACGGTTTTTGAGGAAACCGTTCCAGGATTTTTCTCCATATAATGGATTTCAATGGCAACCAACGGTTTGAAGGTTCAAATGTCAAAAGCAGCTTCAAAAGCTCGACACAATCCCAGTCGAGAAATAAGGGTCTTATCTAGCGAAACGATCGGCCATTTTCTAAAAATAAATAAAAATTATATATTTTTTAACCACAAATGCCCGTCTTGTACTATCTCTGAGATGCGCCACACATTACGTCATCACGTTAGAAACAGAAAGGTCACACGTGACGTAGTCGGAAGGTTTTACAAGTTTGGAGTAGGAGGAGCATTCAAAGTTGTATGTTGAATGACACATATTTATATGTATTTGTGTCTGTTTATTGTTTAAAATGGTCCTTACGTGTGCATATCCTGGATGTTTAACGATGTCACGCGTGACCTTTCTAACGTGATGACGTAATGCGTGGCACATCTCAAGAGATAGTACAAGACGGGCATTTGTGGTTAAAACGTATATAATCTTTATTTATTTTTTAAAATAAAATGGCCGATCGTTTCGCTAGATAAGACCCTTATTTCTCGACTGGGATTGTGTCGAGCTTTTGAAGCTGCATTGAGACTGACATCTGGACCTTCAAACCGTTGGTTGCCATTGAAGTCCATTATATGGAGAAAAATCCTGTAATGTTTTCCTCAAAAACCTTAATTATTTTTTTCGTCTGAAGAAAGAAAGACATGGACATCTTGGATGACATGGGGGTGAGTAAATTATAAGGGAGAACTAATCCTTTAAGGCACACAGCAATCCGTAGTGTTTATCGAATGATGAAAAAATTGAGTAAAGTTTGAATTTATTTTTCACCCAACTGCTGCTTTGCCAATCAACAGGAGCCTAACTCGCTTAACACTGATGTAATGAGGTTACAAAAACTTTTGATGCTTATTTATGTCACATTTTGAATGTAGTATAAGTAAACCACGTGTAAAAAACATTACATAACATTTCATTCGTTACGCTGCAAACCCTTGAACCCCACAACAAATTACTTATTTTATTTCTAGGCGAGTATTTCTGGCATCATTAACTTAATATTTTGCATCACAATATGCCATATGCAACTTTGCAAAGAGTTTTTTCTTCACATTTTGACAAAGCATTGCCTTTCCTTCCTACATAAGAAATAAATCAGATCCGTTGTTACTCTAATAAACTGAACTATACTCTTTTAAAAATGAATAATGGATATGGGTGTCCTTTTTCGCTAAATGGAACTAACATGACCATGTGGTTGAAATAAACATGGACCCTTCTCTCCCTCCACACGCCTATGTTTTGACCTTGCATCCACACATTCCACTCCCCTTCACTGATGAGTCACTCAACTACGCCCGCCCACCGAGGCGTTTCAGAGCGCCATTGGCCGGAGACTCCTACTCCACCCACCAGTCATGCTTAGTGGAAGGCTATTGGAGACACGGAGTGTCAATCATTATGTCCTTTCACTAAACATGGTTCTTATGAAAATATTAGCAGCCCATGCTAACCATCAAATTATGAGGCCAATACTAGGAGTTCAATCGTGCAATTTAAACTTATTACTAGGTTGCTAATTTTATTGTATTGTTTAATGTATTTGTTTAATGAATAAAGACACAAACCCTACGCATTTCCCTTGTGAATCACAAAACCTTGACCTAGCAACAATAATGAGCTAACGTTAATTAAGGTCGGTCAAGGCACGCAGTTCTGTAACGGGATAGTTAAGTGTCCTTCTGCATAAATACCAAATGATGTCCTCAAATATCAGTTAACTTTGTGCCACACCAAACAAGAGCAAACAGCCATGCTAAAAAACGAAATGAGGAACGCGCCTCTTCGTACGGGTTTTGTCGACGCTGTCATTACATCTCCCTTTAACGGCAGATGGAAATGTGTACACAAAACAAAAAACTTACTTGTTCCGACAGCTGTTGTGAACTGGTCGTGCACCGGAGTTGGTAGCGGCTCCAACTGACCCCTGCGCTGCTCACGAGAATGACAGTCGACACTAGAACAGCAGCTCGTCACGAAGAACGTCAGCCGCTTCAGGACGTCACTTCTAGGTTTAGCGCGAACTAATTTCTGAGAATCGATTATTTCAATCCGGCTTTTTCAACACGTGACATTCACAAATCCTAAATATAATTTACATTTCTATTAAACAATATTCAAAATATTTTATATCTCTCGACTGGAAAAGCATTAGCGCGCGTTTAAAACAACAATTTAACTGTTAAACTAATGCTGTTTTCTAGCGCTTCTGTTAAGTTCCTACTTCCGACGTGATGTGATGATTGTGGTTTTGGTCATAGACCGTATTATGTTTTTTTGGTTACAGTAAAATGGACAATTTCAAATTTCATTTGGACAGGAAACATTTTGCCGTAATACATAATTAATGATCGAAGGATTCTCGTGCGTAAGAGAATTGTGGGAAATATAGTTTTGTCGCATACGTCTGTCCTCCTTGGGCGTTTTCATAAATCAGCTAAATTAAATTATTTAATTGAAATAAAGCTGACATATATATATAAAAAAGGTATTAGATAAAAATGTAAACCTAAAAATCTGAAATGTTGCCTAGGCACATAACTGAAACAAGTTGAAGTTGAAGTACTAAAATGGCTAAAAATATAAATAAATTAAAGAAAAATAGAAATATACACGATAAAAATTACAAAATTGCTAAAACAAACTAAAATGTAAAAAATTAAAAGCTAATTCAAAACATTACTAAATAGAATCGTTTACAAAAATAACACTGAAAACAAGTATATTTTCTGCTGAATGGTACCACCAGCATTCACGACTACAATTTTCTTTATGATCAATAGCAATTGGCTTATATTTACATCATAAATGTTCAATTACCTGGGCTGGGTTGTTCATGACACTGATTCTCTGAAAATAATGCTTTGCAACTTGTTTAAAATGCACCTCACATCATCATTAAAAACAAACCAGTGTTTTTTTATTTTCATATGCAAAAACCATCATCCACATTACAATGTAGGTAGTCCAAAATAAGTCCATCTTTTATCCATAAAACATCAACAATCCACAACTGCTTCGAATGTAAATGCAGTGTGTGAAGGGCGGGTTGTTGTGTCCATCATTCATTCAGTTAATCATACTCATGTAAAATAACACTTATCAGACATGAAATGTATGGCACTTACTGATTTTGCTATGACGGAAATGTCCTAGTGGGAGGATACTGTCTAAATGTGGTCTACAACAGACATGTTACAGTAGTTGTTTGTGTGTGTTTGTTTGCGGGTGCATGACTTGATACACATATTGAACCCCATGTGGTATTACGGTCATCACAAAGAAAGAAGTCTATGAAACATGCAGACAAAATGGTCTTTTCATTCTTTTTGATCAGTTTCATAAAGGAAGAAATATTTTATTTATCGCATAGTGTGTTATCATGCATGAAGTCACGTAGCCCTTAAAAATGACAGAAGAAAAGCTTTGACTTTGTTTTCATTGTTACTGTTGTTTGTATTTTGCAACAACAACAAAAAAATTATGTTAACCAAAAAAACAAAACAAAAAAGAAGAAAAGTCAATCATGAAGGTTTAAGAAATAGCCATTTTTAAAAACAAGTATTCATGTTTACCTGATTTTTGCCTCATTGCGGACAGAATTTCACTTGGCAAATAAAGTAAAAAATAGATTTTCTATAAAAGTTACATATAAATAAAAGTCAAATAAAACTATATATAAATGGTAAAATAGTAGTTTTAAATCACTGTGTTGGTAGCAACAATTTCAAATGATAAAAATTACTTGATGTATTTTGTTTCTTGTCTTGCACTCCAGTATAGCAAAACCTAAATTATTTATAATATGAATATTATGCATCACAGTGCAAAGAGGATGATTTGCAGTTACCACGGGCCATTTAGATATTACTAATGACTTGATAACCTTGTAAAATGTTAGGGATGCCTATTTAACTAAATTATCGCATTTGTCCTTGTCCTTAACATATTATAACACATTTTTTTTGGAACAATTATTGACTTTTGCACCAAAAAGTGGAGGGGGAGGAAAGCCAGCCTATAATAAAAGGGTCTCTGTACATTCCTATAAACAGTGAATATTACTGAAGTGCAATCAGTCGCAGTGGTCCTATATAGCACATAAGAATCTTAACATTTAAGGAGATCGGTCTGTTGCCATGGGCATCTTTTGTCACGTGACAGGTGGGAAGCGGTTAATTGGCTAAATAGTTCTCTCGCTCCCATCATGTACTCTGTGATGTATTGCGAGTAGAGGTTCCTTTCGCAACATTGACCGATCCTCAGTTTGATTGACAGTTGACAGCTGTTTACAGAAGGACAGGGGAGAATAAGTGGGGGAGCAACCACCTGATTCCTCCTTGACTCCACTGCACATTTCACACTTGGCCTGTCCATCCCAGACAGAAATACAACTGTCAGTCTGTGTGTTGTGTGTTATACTGGGGGTGCAGGCGCTGGTCTTTGAGGCATTAGTTGTTGGGTAGGAGCAGGTGGTCTGTGGAGAGTGGACAGAGGGTAGGTGAGGGTCAAAAACAAGCTCTCTAAAAACTGGATTTATGAACATATTATGCTTTCAAAATGTTGCTGCATGTGTAGAACATACAAATCAGCCACTTATGAGGATCCATCGAATGCTGCTTTAAAAGACAGCTGTTTAAGTAGGCAGCTCACTATGTTTTGGAATGCATTACACTTCCATTAAAAAGTTTGGGGTCAGTAAGATTTTTTTGTTTTCAAAAGAAGTCTCTTATGCTCATCGAGGCTGTATTAATTTGATAAAAAATGCAGATAAAAAAAAAAGCAATATTGTGGAATATTATTACAATTTGCAATAACTATTCTATTTTTATTTATTTTAAGATGCAATTTATTTCTGTGATTTTTAGCAGGCATTACTAATATGCTGATTTCCCCCCCCCCCCCCCCCTTATTATTAATGTTAAAAACTGTTGTTCAGCTTAATATTTTACTTATTTACTTAATGTTTTTTCATGATTCTTTGATGAGTAGAAAGTTCAACAGAACAGCATTTATTTGAAATCGAAATCTTTTGTAAGATTCCGAATGTCTTTACTGACAATTTAATAAATCCTTACTGAATAAATAAACATTCATTTCTTTAAAAAAAAAATTGCTGACCCAAACTTTTGCACGGTATAGTACAGTATATTATTACCGTGCAAATGGTGGTGGTGGCGGTCTGGTGGCGTAAGATGGCACAGAGGCTGATTTATTAGTCTGAACCACCTGCAAAGAGACAGAAACTGTTATTACTGCACAAACATATGCACGATGGGTAATTTAACAATATATGAATGAACTAAATAAGATTTAAATGAATTAACATCAGTCAGAGTTAAGTCTGAGTTCAGTGACATACCGTAATAGCTATCACAACAAACTGAAATCACATACAACTAAGCATACAGTCTGTGTTAAGAGATTTTATTACCATTAGTCTGTGTTAATAAATAATGCTAAAAACAAACAAACAAGCAAATACACACAAAATATATTTTATAATGTAGTAATTTCACAGTTAATCTCCAAATGAATGAAGGCTGATACTTATACCGCTACTACTGATGTCTCGATGAAAAAGATTTTTTTAAACATTAATTATAACCATTCAACATTACAGTGTACCGGCAATCGAAATCTATCTGTTTTTTAACATTTATTAGGCTTCAAAAAACGTTTAATTCAAGTGAACTTAAAACAATCCTCACATTACCGGATTTAACGTATATACCAAATCCAATTTACTGCATGTACACATGCCTTGTCTTTATCTACGGTTTACGTTCACTTAAGCCACAACAGACAATGTTTTCAAGGATACTCACATTTTTTTAAACATAATTTTATGTGATTTTTTCAATAATTACAGTGATTAAAACTAAACCAGCTGTGTTGTTAAATGAAGGTGCGAGACAAATAGCTAAAATGATGGTGTTGAAGACAGAAAAAGCTATTTCATGTACATTCAATATATATTGCATTAGGGATGACTTCACAATTAACCAGAAAATAAACAAATAAACCAAATCTATTCTTGACAAACAAGAGTTTTCACAATTCCTTATGACAATGAATAACTTTTAAGGTCTAACTACCGAGATTCTTACTAATTGGAGGCCGAACATTTTGTTAATGTGCTTTTTGTCAAGATAAACAGCAGCTCCCCGTTTACTTGTATTTGTTTATAGAGCAGTCTTGCCCGGTCCAATATGGCAGACGTATCACAGCAACGGGCCAAATAGGCCAATGAGGCGTCTATGTATTTATATACGTCTATGTTTAGGATTACCGGTACTAGAAAGTTATAAACTGGTGAGCTAGATTACGGTTGGAGCTAAACTCTGCAGGAAACTGGACCTTAAAGGCCAGAGTTGAGAATCCCTGGTATAGTGCATTCTTTTGCTTATTAATTAATGTCTGAAAAAAATAAAGCTCTGAAAAAAAAAATCCTGAAGTGAGAATTAATCTGGTTAACATATACATCAAGTCAAGGTTAGTAGATGTAAATCAAATATATTATTATCATTACTATAATGATTATTTAATGTATTGAAATAAATGTAATTATTTAGTTTATTTTAATTATTTAGTATTTAATTAAATAATAATGAATTATTTAATTAAATGAATGTGCAAGATGGTTCTTCTGAGCACATGGCTTGTGTCTTTCTTACAAAAGACAAAGTGTAAGGAGAGAAAGAAAGGTTAGGAACAATGCAGGGAAGCAAAAAGGGTACTTCAAATGCAACAGCAACAGAGATGGCCCACAGTATAAAATACAGTAAAAACCCACTTAAATAAATAGTATGCAGTTATTTACCTCCTCTCGTGGCAATAACTGAGCCTGGTGCTTTATCAAAGAAGAGAGAAAAAAAGAGGAGCCTGGTCATTATATTCATATCAGCAGACTATTGTTAAGAACTGAGATGTAACATTTAATGACTTCAATAAATGTGTGGGACAGACGATTTCTCATGAACCTGTTCTTTCAACTTGGTTAACTTCCCATGAATTGTTCTTTCCAAATAGAAAGAACTGGAAATGCAATGGTAATGTTTTGTTTAACTGGGAAGGTTTCAAACTTGTTTTCCCTCTTCACACAGTAATGAACTAATTTACTGGCTAGTTAAGTTTCTGTTGCATTGTTATTACTCAGGCGTTTAGTGGGCATTTGTAAAGTTGTGTTATACTCAGGCACATATACTGGAAAAAAAAAATCTACAAAAAGGTACAGTGCTATAGGTTAATTACACATGTTAGTTTTACATTAGCACTACATTTAGTGAATTAAACATCGGCAGTATGGTAGTCAGTGAAAGGTAGTGTTGCTCACTCACCCCATCCTTTACTATACGATTGGGGTTTCCTCGCTGGGACACAGTAGCCTGCGGTCTGCTGTCAGCTCTGAGGAAACAAACAAAGAATGCTGATCAATATAAAAAAAGGTAGGTTATATTGAACACACTAAACATAATTTGTTCAATACATTTCATCTAAAATAAAAAAAAATAAAAAACATTTAAAGTGTCCCATTATGCTATTTTAAAGGTTTCTAATTTAGTTTTTGGAAGTCTCCTACAGTAGGTTTCCTTGCAAAAATTTTTTCTCATAATATACATTGCAGCATCACCTGTTTACTCACAATGTATTGAACGGTTCAATAAAGGATTCAGTCACTCTAAAACCAATCTTTTCTATGAGCCTGCTATGATTAGTCAGACGGAAACAAGGAAAGTCTGTTGTGATTGGTCTACTGCTTACAGCGTGTCCGGAGGCTTCCTCAGCACTTGTATACACAGTGGTACGAACAGTAACGATGGCATCGGTTTTACAGTATAAATTTGAGCCCGAGCCCTCAATCTTTGGAAGTGCATGCTAAGTGGATTTCCTTTCACAGCGCATAAAAGAGCGTCTTCTTGACATATAATTATAAGTTTAGTCTAGTCTACGGTCACTAATAGAAAAAAAGAATGAACGAATTTAAACGAATTGAATAAATAAATAAATAATAATATTGACGCACATGCTTCTCTCTCTCTCATAACTGCATTAATAACTGCATAAACCCGGGGACACACTTACTGTAAGGCCGGTTATGAATATAATTTGATACTTATGACTGATCATGCACGCGTTTTCAGCGCGTTCAGTCTGTGTTCACAGCGGTGTTTAAAATCTGCTGCATTCACAGTCAGAGAATGTGTCTAGTCGTTAAGTGTGTGTCCAGCATTACTCTGCTATCAGCGGCTCAAACCTCCGTTACTAACTCTAAAATGACGTTTTGGAATTAGCAACGGAGCATGGGTTTAGATGCACAAGGAATTAGTCATACAAGAGCGTTTTAATGACAAAAACTTTACAAACGTCTTGAAATACATCATCTGAACAATATTTCGAGGTGTGGTAACTGTAGTATAAGCGGAATAATTGACTCCAGGCCGTTGAATTATTCGAAAAATAATGCACACCCCGGTTCGCTTCGTGACCGCATTACCACCTCGGGTGTGCATTATTTTTAGAATAATTCAACGGCCTGTCGTAAATTGTTCCTTACTTATTCAACAGTTCATTATCAGTTATCATTTAAAAAACATACTGGGTTTGTTCAGAGTTGATGACATCATAACAGTGCAGTAAAATGTTGAGTATATATCACTCTTTATACTCACTCATAACCCTGAGAGCGTTTCTTTCTGAAAAAACGTTGCTTCAGCTCATTCCTCTTGAAGAACACGAATAAACCCAATGCCAGAAGAGGAAGAACAAGGAAAAAGAAGACAAGAAGACCATCCCTTGTGGAAGTATCTTTATCTAAGAGAGAGAGAGAGAGAGAGAGAGAGAGAGAGAGAGAGAGAGAGAGATAGGTGAGATTACAGAAAAGTGATTCATTTGTTTGTTTTTTATCAATCGACAGCACCAGTAATCACATTTACAGATGACGCAAGTTAAAGGTACTGATAATCCTTTGTGAAGCTCTAGCTGTGCCGTTAAGCAGCCTTACCATCCCAGGTGGGGCCGCTTTCGATGCTTCCTCCATAACCAGAGGCCTCACAGAATGGAGGAGCCCAGCCATTATAACAGTGGCAGTTTTTATTGCTGTTACACACCTTAAAGTAGTCAAGCACAAACACACAGCACACATTTAACAAAGATGTAGAACTATAGGTATTTAGAATTAGAATTTAAAAAACAGGTGGTTAAATACGAGTATTTCAAATGGTGGCATTGAATTGTGGGTAGTGTATGCATACGTACCCCATGGCCATGGCATTTCTTTTCAACGTCACAGTCATAATTCAGCACGTCTGCACCTATGCACTCAAAATTCAGACAAACCTGCAATACAAATAATAAGGTTTGTTTTTCAAAAGTAAAAAAAATACAGTGTGCGGATAAAATTTTGAGAGAGAAAAAAACGTATTTCAAACTATGTTTTGTCATGGAAAAAATATCTGATCATGCCCTGTCAGCCCTCAAGTGGATTCTTTCAAATGTGTTTGGATAGTTCACCCAAAAATTTTAATTCTGTTTGAGTCACTCAATTTATTCACCTTGAAGTTGTTCCAAACCTACCGGTATATGACATTTTTTCTTCTGCTGAACACAACAAGATATTCTCAAATACAAAGTGCGCTTTCTTGACGCTCACAAGGTGGCCTTTTCGGCGACGCTGTCGAGGACTGTGCCCAGCAGTTCTCGGCAGTACAGAAGCAGGCTGAGGCAATCAAGAGCCTGCTCCGACGTGCTACCAAACCATCGTGAGCTGTTTGCCTTGATACTTGTTTGCCTCTCTGGACACGTCCCACGGCCAGTTGTTTTACTCCCTGACCTCCCCTGAAAATGCCAGCGGGTCCCTCCTTCAGGGAACGAGGGTTATATTAGTAACCTAGACGTTACCCATGTTCTTTAATAAACGGGCGATATTACCAGTAGACAGTTTGTCAAGCGGTAGAGATTTTGGACTATCGTCTCTATCTTGGTTACGCTCATGTGACGTTGCTGTGCTATGCGGTCACGAAAGCTTATCGTTTGCATGCGTTTTTAGGCACTGCAGTTCAAAAAGAATACATTTCGAACTAACTTCGCTCTCTAGGAGAGCTGTCAGAGATGTGCGACAGAGCACTTGAGAACTGAACTGAGTGCTTTTTGCCGCCTAAGACTTAAATGGTTAAATACACATACCTTTGAGTAAAAGTGACCATGTATTTGCAAGTAAACAGAGTCATTTACAGTGGGGAGAACAAGTATTTGATACACTGCCGATTTTGCAGGTTTTAACTGTGAGAGACAGAATCTAAAACAAAAATCCAGAAAATCACATTGTATGATTTCTAAATAATTAATTTGCATTTTATTTCATGACATAAGTATTTGATACATCAGAAAAGCAGAACTTAATATTTGGTACAGACACCTTTGTTTGCAATTACAGAGATCATACGTTTCCTGTAGTTCTTGAAATACTTGTTCTACACTGTATGTCTTAAGTGAACGTAAACACAGTTCCAACTGTTGAGAAAAAATGTGTGAGTATCTTAGTGCAGTCAGTTTTAAAGTGACAGCATCCAAATGTACCTGCTGTCATTATTAATGCTAGTCAAACAACAAAAAATAGAGAAAATCTCTCACTGCTCTTGACTAAATCACTTTAGTAATTTTTAATACATATTTATTTAATTTACACAGTAAAGACTGCATTGCTCTTTATACATTTGATTATACATTTTATGTAGTATTTCTAGTATGACATGTTTTTAGAACAAATGATGTAATAAAATAGAAGACAAATGATTTTCATTTGTCTTCTATTTTATTACATCATTTGTTCTATTGTAGTTTGTTTTCTTTGCTCTTTGAGGGTGAACAAGTGAACAACTTGAGGGTGAGTAAATAATGACAGAATTTTCATTTTTGGTTGAACTATCCTTTAAAGTGAATGATTACTTTATTTTTTCAGTTTTGTCAGTTTTGGAGAAAAAGTTCAAGCCTTGGGCATACTAACAAGTTAACTAGCAGTCAACACACTTTGATAAAAAAAAATTAAATAATATAAAACAAACTGATGTTTCTTAATGAAACATTCTAAGTACTCATCAGTTTGGTAATGACAAATAAAGCGGATGTCTGATCATTATGGTATATTGTATTTGAGGAGAAACTCAATTGATCTCTGCCATGCTTAGCATGATGGTAATGGAAATAGTATTGGGAACAACAACAGTTTTATATATATTTATAATTGAGAGAAATTTTTTTTAAAGTCTGGGTAGGGGAAAAGTTGCAAATACAGAAAAAAGTATATTGGCATATTTAACATTAAATTTACACAAGAGACAAGATACAAGAGACACAATACAATCTATTACAATACATCCTTCAAAGCAAGGACGATTGCTTTGGGAAAAATAAAGAAATTATCCTAGTGGGGAGAATACCTTGTAAAGAAAATGTAAGGAATAAGTTGAAAGGAACTCAATACATTAATATGGTATCTAAATGCAAATGTATTATAGATTATGGAAATAATATATTTGACTGTAACTTCTGATAATATATTTGACTGTAACTTCTGATCACACTGCAAAAAAGGGATGTTTTTCCCTTAGAATTTTGTCTTTTTTTTTCAGTGCAAATGTCTAAAGAATCTTAAAACAAATCGTATTAAGATACAAAATGGAATAAAATATGAATTCTTTTTTTCTTTGAAATGTATCAAAATGAAGTGAGTTTATGATTAAAACCAGAACAAATATCTGCCAAATGTCTCAGAAAGAATTCAAAGGAAAGTTTGATAACTCATTGACGGGTATTTGTTATTTTTAAAGCACAAACACTTCATTTTGTTTAATTTTTCAAGACTTACATTTGCATCTCAAGAAAATGTATAGATTCAAAGATGTATTGGAATTAATAATTCAAGTAATCTTGTATTAGAAAACAGGACATAAATACTGAGGAAAATATTTATTGTTTTTGCAATGCATGCAACATTTCATGCCATGATTTTAAGAATTTAAGACTTTTTGCTCTGATTTAAGACCCTTTAAGGCCTTAAATTGTGTAAGGGCAAATTAGGGCTTTTTTTAAGACCCGCAGAATCCCTGAGAATATGTGCACATACATGAAAGTGGCTAAATAATCCAACAAACATATTTTGCCAATCTGTGTGCACAATTTAAGCAGAAACTTTGTATGTTCAATGTTGCTTTTCTCTGTTACCTTATTAGCTCCACACTTGGTGCCCTCGTTGACCATGCCGGGATCAGGTACATCAGAGCCCAGGAGGAAATCCACGCCCCAGCAGGTAGTGCCGGCGATGGGGGTCTGGATGATTGATGGCTTGATGCCAAATATGACTGACGATTGAACGTTCTCACACTGTAGCTTCCCGCACATGGCGTTCCTGAAAGATTAAGAGTGTGTATGTTTTTATAAAATTTCAGAATTTGAATTGCTGATTGTGAATTTTAATTGAATTGTAATGGTGTATATCTTGTGCTGTACCTGCTTTCACACTTCTTAAATCCACTGGAATGGTAGCCACAGTTTCCAAAGCGATCACCTTTAGAGTTCACATCCTTAAAACACAGCTCAGGAGCAGCTTTAGCCTCTACACACAAGCAAAGACAGATGGGTTACATTTACAGAATATAAACTTCTATTTTCTCTTTTATTTTTAAGTTAAACAAAAACTAAAACTCGTGACCAGCTTATAGTGAATTATTCAGTGTCTGTTTAGCTTTACAACACAAGTTCTGTCATATTCTATCATTGAGCAAAAATTGAAGAGCGTGAGCCCTAACACATCGCGCTGTGTGAAAAACGGAACACCGCTGTATGGCCAGATGATACGCAAACTACATTTCTCTGCTGGATAAAGTAAACCTACGGTAGCAGAGAGAGCTTAATGCACTGCAACTGAAGAAAGCAAATGCAAATAGAAAAAAACCACCAGCAAATTAAGCAAACATCTTCATCAGTTTGAGAGTTTGCTCCAAATTATCACAACGGAACCCATTACAGAAAAATGCTGCAATAGTTCACAACACAACCAATTACAAAATTATAATATACTATTATTAAATATATAATATTTTTGACTTTTTTTTTTGCCTTTTATTGGATAGGACAGGCGTAAGCAAAGATCGTTGTGTCTGGACCGCTTCCCACGTACCGACAAGGACAAGAAAGGTTTAGTAGATTGTTTGCACTAAATTAATGGTTAATGTCATGGTGTAATGAACAGAGACTGCTCTTTGTAAATAATTGGAATCTGTTTTGGGAGCGACCTAGGCTCTACCGTGCTGATGGCCTGCACCCCAGCAGAATCGGAGCGGCTGTTCTGTCGGACAACATCTCCAAGACGTTACACACCATATGACTAGTAAGTCAAAGTCCAAATCACATTATTTGCTGTCCCGAATTAAGTGATATAAGTACCAGTGTAGAACACTATATAGAAATAATAGTGTCTATTCCTCGTTTAGTGAGGCCAAATAATAAATCTACTGCAGGATCTAAGAAAAATCTAATTGTGATTAAACCAGAAAATCTCAATATTAGTGAACAAAAACAATGTCTAAAGCTAGGTCTTCTAAACATTAGGTCGCTTACACCTAAGGTGGTTATTGTAAATGAAATGGTCACAGATAATAGCTTCGATGTACTTTGTCTTACTGAAACCTGGCTTAAACCAAATGATTACTTCGGTCTTAATGAGTCCACTCCGCCAGGATACTGTTATAAGCATGAGCCCCGTCTGATTGGTCGTAGCGGCGGTGTTGCAACAATCTATAGAGATATTCTTAATGTTACTCAGAAAACAGGCCACAGGTTTAATTCGTTTGAAGTACTTGTGCTAAATGTGACGCTTTTAGATGTAAGAAAGAAATCTCTATTATCTCTAGCCTTGGCAACTGTATATAGACCTCCAGGGCCCTATGCAGATTTCCTAAAAGAGTTTGCAGATTTTCTCGCAGATCTATTAGTCAATGTCGATAAGGCAATAATTGTTGGTGATTTGAACATACACGTTGATAACACAAATGATGCGTTAGGGGCTGCGTTTACAGATTTACTAAACTCCTTTGGGGTCAAGCAAAACGTTAGTGGTCCCACTCATCGTCTTAATCATACTCTAGATTTAATTATATCATATGGAACCGATCCAACCGATATAGATATTACACCGCAAAGTGATGACGTCACTGATCATTACATGGTAACTTGCATACTACGCACTGCTGAAATGTGTCATGTTGCGCCGCGTTATCGACCAGGCAGAACAATCCTTCCAACCACTGTAGATAGATTCTTGAATAGCTTACTTGATCTATCTCAGCTTCTCAGTGAACCCAAACTAACAGATGAACTAGAGGAAATGACTAGCAGTATGAGCACCATTCTCTCTAGTACATTAGAAATTGTTGTTCCAATTAGATTAAAAAAGGTTAGAGAGAAAACTAAAGCACCATGGTACAACAGTGCTACGCATGTTATCAAGAGAGAAACTCGTGACTTAGAGCGCAAAGGGAAACAAACTAATTTAGAAGTCTTTAGAATTGCGTGGAAAGACAGTATGTCACGTTATAAAAAGGCTCTAAAAGCAGCAAGGGCTGAGCATCTCCGCAAACTAATAGAAAACAACCAAAATAATCCAAGGTTTTTATTTAGCACCGTGGCTAGATTAACAAATAAACAGACATCACCTGACCAAAATATTCCATTACATTTTAATAGTAATGATTTCATGAATTTCTTCACTGAGAAAATAGAAAGCATCAGAAACACAATTGTAAATGTACAATCTTTGACAGCGTCTTATGATTCAGCCTCAATTATTGCCCCTCAAGAACAACTACAGCGCTTTACAACTATAGGACAGGAAGAGCTAAATAAACTTATCATTGCATCTAAACCAACAACATGTCTATTAGATCCAATACCCACTAAACTACTGAAAGAAGTGTTACCTGTAGTGGAAGAGCCTCTTCTCAATATTATTAACTCGTCTCTATCTTTAGGTCACGTTCCAAAAACGTTCAAGCTGGCAGTTATAAAACCTCTTATTAAGAAACCACAATTAGATCCAAATAACCTAGCAAACTACAGACCCATTTCAAATCTTCCATTTATGTCTAAAATACTAGAAAAAGGGGGGCTTTGGGTGCTCGAGCCCCTGCCCTTTTTCAAAATTAATCAAAAGTGCCCTTCTCAAACAAATATAATTGATAATATTGTGGTCAATAAAACAAAATGCATTTGCTTATAATTTACATGACAATGTGTACAAGACTAAAGTAGCCTAAATTCACGTTTATTTTTACCTTTCTGTCAGTCTGAGGTGTGTGTCGTTGCTATAACGCGTTGCTATGGGTTGAGTCACTTGCGTCAAGTTGTGCGTGTCTTGCTTCGGTCTAGTCTATGGTCTTGACTGACGGTCTCCATTTTCGAGGGTAGTGTGTGGACGGCAGGCATAACCGTAGCAAAAGTTATGCGTTTTAAAATGAAAATGTATTAGTGTACACGTAGGTATCCCACACAGTCTGCTTGGGAACCGATGCTCTCGAGCGTCTTTCAGTGAGTATGGCTCGACGGCAGAAAAAAAAAAAAAAAAGCTTTTTTTTTTATTAACCTACTATTATTATTTTTTATAATAAAAGGTTGTGTGTCGATTCAATTAAAAATCCACATAACACATATTTTAAAATATTACTTAAAGCTGCAGTCCGTCGTTTTTCCTCTTTGTCGCCATCTCTGTTAGAAATCTGCAATTGCAGTTATTCGCGGAATTATTAACTGTGCGTGGGTAGTAAATCGGCATGAAACAGCGCGGATGAACACAATGTATTGAGGCTGCCGCGTCGCTGTGGATACTGTAACGTTAATGTCATCAGCAATCTCAGAGTATACTTTTTGAAAGTGTCAACATTAGAATTTTCATCGGAAAATGTCATCTGAACAAGTAAGTAACATTCACTTTTGTTCTGACCAAATTCGGGGGGTGGGGGGAAGCATTGCAGTAGGCTATCATGCTGATTAAATCTAACGATTGCTTATATCACGTCAAAACGTGAAAAATATATATTTTTTAAGTCTTTGGGTTTTACAACTGGTGAATCTCCAGTTGTCACTGGTGATTGTCGCTTTAAACTTTCGGGATCCGCCATACCAAGTGCTAAGCTAAACCTCCACCTCCATCATCCACACACGCTAGCCGGGGACTCCTTCTCTATGTGTACAGAAGTGACGTAATGACGCAAAGACATGCTCGAAATTCCCGCGGAAATCCACCAGTACCATTGGAATTAAAATCATTATTACAAGCTTACCGTTTTGAATCGAGGTAAGGCAAGCAGATTGTTTTGAACACTGGCTGGTTACGTTTTTTTTCAAAAATGTCTTTTTTGATATTTTTAAACCCCAAAAAGTGCCGGACTGCAGCTTTAATTCGCTGAAGCCTTGTCATGCATAATACTCCGACCAATCGTCATCTGGCACAAGAAGTTCAAATATCATTGGACGGTCATTTATAAATAAATCATTTGAAAATTACATGGACAGACGAATTTACATTGAAGTGATCTGAATCTCCGTCGTTGAACTAATGGATGTTAATTGACTACAAACCAGCACCAAAAGTAGCATTAATGGTAAGTATAGTATTCAAGTCACTTGAATTTAGGCCTAGTCTATATTGATACACCGTTTACATTATGAAACTATCATAGTTTGTTAAATGAAGCCCAGGCCTACTGCAGGCCTATTATGTGAAGTGTAGGCTGCCTGACAACAACACGCGAAATGGTGACTTTATTATTTTAACATTTTTGCACACACACATTACTATATTTTTTTTAAAGAAGCTCTAAGCAAGCTTGCTTTAAGCCTACATTTATTTGATAAAAAATACAGCTTTTTTTTTTTTAATAATGGTTTTCTATTTTAATATACTTTAAAAATATAATTTATTTCTGTGATGCAAAGCACATATATATTTATATATATGCCCCTTTTTATATTTGAGCCCCTGCCCCTGAGGAACTCTCTGCACGTCCCTGCCGCAAGGATCTGTGTTAGGCCCTCTGCTATTCTCAATTTATATGCTGCCACTTGGTAATATTATAAGAAAACATGGAATAAGTTTCCACTGTTATGCTGATGACACTCAATTATATATTTCATCACGACCAGATGATAACACTAAATTATCTAAAATGACAGAGTGTGTTAAAGATATAAAATATTGGATGACGTGTAATTTTCTTCTATTAAATTCAGAGAAAACTGAGGTATTACTGATTGGTCCAAAAAACTGCCCACAAAACCTCTTACAATACAACCTTAATCTAGAAGGATGTCCTGTTACTTTATCCCCTACAGTAAAAGACCTGGGTGTCATACTAGACCGCAACTTGTCTTTTGAAAATCATATTTCAAATGTCACAAGAACAGCCTTTTTCCACCTTAGAAACATTGCTAAGCTACGTAACATGCTATCAGTTTCTGATGCAGAAAAGTTAGTTCATGCATTCATGACCTCGAGACTAGATTACTGTAATGCTTTATTAGCTGGTTGTCCTGCATCCTCAATAAACAAGCTACAGTTAGTCCAAAATGCAGCTGCTAGAGTTCTTACTAGGTCAAGAAAATATGATCATATAACGCCAATTTTATCATCTCTACACTGGTTACCTATTAAGTTCCGTATCAATTACAAAGTATTGTTACTGGCCTATAAAGCCCTAAATGGTTTAGCTCCTGTGTATTTAAGGGATCTTCTATCGCCCTACAATCCATCGCGCTCTTTAAGATCGCTAAATTCGAGGCTTCTGGTCGTACCTAGGATAACTAAGTCCACTAAAGGAGGGAGGGCGTTTTCACATCTAGCTCCTAAACTCTGGAATAGCCTTCCTGATACTGTCCGAGGCTCAGACTCGCTCTCCCAGTTTAAAACTAGACTAAAGACGCATCTCTTTAGCCAAGCATTCACATAATGCATCGTACCTTTTATACTACAGTTAAATCAGATCAAATGCATTCATATTATGAACAGCAGCTACGCTAATTATTTCTCATCTGCCTTTTTTGTCGTTATCTCGGGACGCCTGTCCCGAGATAACTCAAATAGAGTTCGTCAGCTCCAGTTATGTATCCAGCCTCTCATGGAGACTTCAGATGCCCCAACGCCTGTGATGAGACGACTCGACGCCTGTGAAGAGACGACCCAACGCCGGCAATATGTTATGCCCTAAATTTATGATTAACTAACTGTATTTTTGTTTGTACATTTTTGAAATGCATTTTCTGTAAAGCTGCTTTGAAACAATATGTATTGTGAAAAGTGCTATACAAATAAACTTGAATTGAATTGAATTATACCATATAATTACATAAACATAATATCAATCAGCCCCTCTTGTCGATTTATTGTTTCAACTTAATGTAAAATACTATATATGATATTAATGCATGATCAGCTCACAAGTTTTGTGGGTATGTCTTTCTAAATAACTGTTGATAATAATTTTGAAATTATTTTTTATGCTTAGATCAGGGCAAAATAGGGGTAGGGAATATAAACAAACATTTATATCAGAATATCTTTTATTTTAATCAATACTGGATAAACAATATTCTTAATTCTTATATTACCCAGCCCTACAAGTACAAAATCGTGTACTCACTTATGCCGAATATGGCCTGACACTGGGAGTCATAGTGCTGGCACTGGCCGTTGTAGCAGTAAGCCTGGTCTTGTTTGCAGGGATGACCGTTCTGTATGTAGACGTCGTTCTGACAGAGGGCAGATGTCCCGTTACAATACTCTGCCAAATCACATTCATCAGTGCTGCTTCTGCACTCGGTGCCACCAGGTAAAAACTGACAGATAGAGAAAATTTGATCAGACCATGCAAGCAAATAGTACAACTGCAAATTGTCAAATGGCATATGCATGTATATATTAGCTCTGTCCAAGAGAGATGCTTGGTGACAAGTTTTGATGCTTTAATGGAATATATATATATATATATATATATATATATATATATATATATATATATATATATATATATATATATATATATATATATATATATATATATGACCGAACTAGACAAATTTGGTCTTAAACTCTTTGCGTGAAGAATACATGTATTGCCTTACAATTTGGTCAGAACAAGTTATAAACCAGCATGGTATGCATCTTGCCAGTGTTATTTTTGTATCATTACTATTTCTATTATAGTATATAAATAATAGTATTATATTATAGAATAGCTCTTTTTTTATTAATTTAAGTTAACAATAACAACAACATTGCATCTCAAGGTTAGGAGAAGAGCTACAGTGTTAGAAAAGGTTTAATTACCCTGCAGTTCTTGCAGCAGACCCCGTACGCACACTGAGCACCAGACCTTAGCTTACACGTTTTCGGCTCACAGCACGGGTCCTTCGCACACTCCTGAAACATTTACATAATCAACCTTCAGAAGTTCTCGATATTCTTCATTAGGGATGCAAAAAAAAAAGAAACATCCTTTTTTAGGATACTCTACTTTAAAAGATAATTTTGTAAAATCCAAACAAGCTTTACAGGATAGGTTTAAACCACAGCATGTGAGCGAAGCAGAGCAGTGTAACGCTCTGTGCCAGACCACTGGTTAAAAAAAGTTCACTCAAATCCCGCTCCAACATGAAATTTCTCTGTACTGTACGCATTTCTGATTGTAATTACAGTTCATATTTTTGGCTTGAAAGCCTAGATATTCAACCCTGTCCCTGGGGACCCACTGTCCAGCAAAGTTTATTTCCAACCTGCTTCAGCTCACCTGGCCTGTGTATTTTCAGGCAACCCTAAAGACACTGATTAGCTGGTTTAGGTGTGTTTGATCAGGGTTGTAGCTAAACTGCAGGACAGAGGGTCCCAATGAGCAGGGTTGAAGGCCTATGCTTTAAAGCAATATTTTGTAGAAAGTGGTATTAATAAATGTAATGTGAGTGCTAAATTGCAGAACTGAATCAAACATATCCACATCGCAATGATCAGATGCTTTCTTTACTGCTGTTTTCTCACCACTTTAATTTTAGTTCAGTGTCAATTTTTAGCTTATTTTGTTATTGAGAGGAAAGTGCACACCACACATTTACATATTCATCTAAACGCCACTCTCAGCAAAGTGAACGGCTTTGGGATGTTCACTAACAGCTGTGAAGGTATTTCATTTTCAATTCTTTTTCGTTCTTAACTACAGTGCATTTATGTAGGTTCACAACTTTTATATTAAACATTTATTTGAACTCCATAACCGAAGACCTATTGCTTGTTTCAAAGATTCTGAGCGGACTGAGCAAGCAGAGAGGAATCTTCAGAAAGGTTCTCTACGGCCCAGAGGGATTATTACCGCTCCGCTCACATGCTCTGGTTTAAACAATGTTTTTCATGCTTGTTCAATGAACCATAAATCATTGTACATTCACCTGTGGAAGTCCTTAAGACACTAACAGTTTACAGAGGGTAGACAATCAAGGTCACAATTACAATAACTTAGGATATTAAAAAGACCTTCCTACTGACTCTGGAAAACATCAGAAGATGCCTAGGGTGCCTGCTCCCCTGAGTGAACATGCCATAGACATGCTGCAGAGAGGCATGATGACCGCGGATGTGGCCAGAGCAATAAACTGTAATGTCAGTAATGTAAGACACCTAAGACAGTGCTGCAAGGAGACAGCTGATCGCTCTCACAGTGGGTAGCAAAGCATTGTGTCCTCCCAGATGTGTTTGAGGTCAATGCCTTGGTGGAAGAATTGGGTAACATCTCACAGCAAGAACTTACAAATCTGGTGCAGTCCATGAGGATGAGATGCACTATAAGTACTTAAAGCAGCACACCAGATACTGACTGCTACTTTTGATATTGACCCCCAACCTTCGTCAAGGGCTTGTTACTCTATTTCTGTTCATTAAATGTCTGTGAAACTTGTTCAGTTTTTCTTGGGTGTTGAATAATTTTATGTTCATACAAATATTACATTAATATATATATATATATATATATATATATATTATAAATATTTATTTTTGACATTTGTTGGAAATAAAAGCAGTTAAAAATAAGAGGATATTTATTATTATTTAGTTTATTATTACAATTATATTCATTATTAATTATAATTATAATTATAAATTAGTTGTTGCATGCAGCCCTGGTCTTCATGAGCATTAACATCACTGGCTCAACAGTTCAGTTGGTTACTAAATCAGCCAACAGTTATCATGTTCTTTAGTAATGTCAAATCAGGATCAGCTCTAAACTGATCTGGAATCAGACAACTCACTTCCTCTGATCCACAGTCACACTCTTCGCCCACATCCACCAGCTTGTTCCCGCAGAAGGGGGCGCTGTATGCCTCGTCCGGCCGTGGTACGTTCAGCAGACAGCGGCCACCTGAGTTCAAGATCATCTTCTCAAAGTCATCAGCACTACAGCTGCTAAAGTTACGAGAACCACTGAGGACAAAAAAACGGGTGAAAACTAAAATCTCACAGCATACTGAAATTTGTAACAAACTATACACAAAAAACACTCACGTTGCCCCTGAGTTCATAATGCAGTGCGTGACATCGCATTTACAGTTTCGGCCATCATCATGGTTCATCCCAAGATTATGACCCAGCTCATGAGCCACGATGGAGGAAAATGACATCACATTATTATTGGTGAACTGAGGGGAAAATGCACACATATACATACAAAGACAGAGATTTAGATACTGGTGAAAGTCACTGTTCAGCAGACACTGACTAACAGTGTGTGTGAGTATCTGTAGCATTATGAGAAGTAGATCAGAGATATCATACCGCATTAATTCCACCACCATGACTTCTGGAACAAGCCGTGCCAACAAAAGCCATGCCTGCTGTTCCACCAAATCCTTTCTTTCTGTGAAAGGAGAGAGGAAGAGAATCAGGCAGGCAGGGAATTTCTGTAGCCATAACTGCACATCATTATTACTAGAACAATAAATCTAAAGTGGGCATATATATCACATAATGGAAAACTGGATTTTTCTTGATCTTTTGAAGATATACTTTACAATGCAAGAACTTTCTCTTTTCGGCACCGATCATTTATTGAGAACTACTAGCACAAAAACTAAAGCTTGGAAAGACAGTGTTTCTAGCTACGAGCAAGACCTGAATACTACATGATCTACATACTTTAACAGGATTTTAGAATGCAAGTAATGTGAGTAATATCAGACCTCTCCATGTACATGTATTTAAGCCCTGTGTTTCCTTAGTTCCCTTGACCAGTATCGTCTTAGTTAACAATGTTATGTTAGTTTGTTCTCATACGATCTCCTGAGTGTTTCTCGTTTATTTTATTATAAACTCTTTTTGTTCTCTATCACTCTCCTCGTGCACTTCATTACAGCTACTGTGATATTAGCATTTTGTTTATGTAAATGAAGAGACATCTGATCTTGCAATGGCAAATTATGGTGTGCAGCAAAGCTTTGTATTAGGTTCTCATCCCTGTGTTCCCTGTACAAGCTCCCTTTGAGTGATATTACTATGAATGTATTGATTATATTATATACATGTGCTGGTCATATAATTAGAATATCATGAAAAAGTTGATTTAATTCAGTAATTCCATTCAAAAAGTGAAACTTGTACATTATATTCATTCATTACACACAGACTGGTATATTTCAATTTTTATTTATTTTAATTTTGATGATTATTGATGAATTCTGACAACTAATGAAAATCCCAAATTCAGTATCTCAGAAAATTAGAATATTACTTAAGACCAATACAAAAAAAGGATTTTTAGAAATGCTGGCCAACTGAAAAGTATGAACATGAAAAGTATGAGCATGTACAGCACTAAATACTTAGTTGGGGCTCCTTTTGCCTGAATTACTGCAGCAATGCGGCGTGGCATGAGTCGGTCAGTCTGTGGCACTGCTCAGGTGTTATGAGAGCCCAGGTTGCTCTGATAGTGGCCTTCAGCATTGTTGGGTCTAGCATATCACCTCTTCCTCTTCACAATACCCCATAGATAGATAGATAGGGTTAAGGTCAGGCGAGTTTGCTGGCCAATTAAGAACAGCGATACCATGGTCCTTAAACCAGGTACTGGTAGCTTTGGCACTGTGTGCAGGTGCCAAGTCCTGTTGGAAAATGAAATCTGCATCTCCATAAAGTTGGTCAGCAGCAGGAAGCATGAATTGCTCTAAAACTTCCTGGTAGACGGCTGCATTGACCTTGGACCTCAGAAAACATAGTGGACCAACACCAGCAGATGACATGGCACCCCTAACCATCACTGACTGTGGAAACTTTACACTGGACTTCAAGCAACGTGGATTCTGTGCCTCTCCTCTCTTCCTCTGGGACCTTGATTTCCAAATGAGATGCAAAATTTGCTCTCATCAGAAAAGAGGACTTTGGTCCACTGTGCTTTATTAAATCCAGAGTCAACGCAGCCGTCTACCAGGACATTTTCAGAGCACTTCATGCTTTTATTTTCCAGCAGGATTTGCACCTGCCCACACTGCCAAAAGAACAAAAACCTGGTTCAATGACCATGGTATTACTGTGTAATTACTGTGTGATCTCATGTAATATTCAAATTTTCTGGGATTTTGATTTCGTGGGTTTCATAAGCTGTCAGCCATAATCATCAAAATTATAACATATAAAGGCTTGAAATATCTCACTTTGCATGTAATGAGTCTACATAATATATTAGTTTCACCTGTTAAGTTGAATTCTTGAAATAAATAAACTTTTTGATGATATTCTAATTATATGACCAGCACCTGTATGTTCTCCTGACTCACTTCTAACATCTGATATAAATTGTAACAGAGAAAGGGCCGTACAGGATGAGCTGTGCACTGTCATGACGACGACGGTGAACTAGTTCTTTCTCTCTCCATTGAGTAAAGCGGCCCAGCACCTCTCCAGCACTGCCATCGGTATTGATGAAGTTCTGCACAGACCAGATCTCCAGCCCCACCAACACAACACGAATATTCAGAGTCATGTACATCTAAGAGGAAGCAGGAAAAATAGATCAAGTGAGAAAATAACTAGTCAAGTCTTGTCACCTTCATTTATATAGTACTTTTTTACAATACAGATTGTTTCAAAGCAGCTTTACAGTGATAAGAAATTAATGCAACAAAGATTGTTTTGGCTGTACATCAGCTCTAGAAGAAAGTCATTGTCTAGCTTAAGTACATTTTTAATAGATTCATTTCCGTTGTAAAAATCATTAGTTATTAACTTAGGGGCCGCTTACATGACACAGTTTTCAACTGAAAACAGAAAACTTTTAATGCGCTCAGTTCATTTACATCAGCGTTTTGGTGGCCTAAAAACACATCTTAAAAAACACATCTTTAAAGTGCAAGTTTTTGAAAAGGGTTTTGAAATGCTGTATAAATACTGTAAATACTATAAATACTGCTTTTCAAAATACTTTTGAAAAACAATGCTAGGCGATACTGTTATCATCTCAGTGTAAACGTAAAAAACGTGAATCTGTGAAAACAGTGACGGCATGCACATGCGTATTACGTGCTTAGTCTATAGGTATGCGCAATTGAATGCAGGCATGTAGTCTTTCTTTACAAAGTGACACTGCCAATTACTTGCATGCATAATACAGCGTTTTTAGTCGTTTCCACGGATGCGTGTAAACGGGAATCATTTTGATAACGTTTTCATCTGTACATCGATGAGGCTTTCGCAGGGGATAGTCTAGTTGACACGGTCTCTGCTGACACTTCAGGGCTGTGGTCGTGTCTAGGCACAGGTCCTCCATCTGATCTGGATACGGCCCGTATCCGGCTAAGTACGGTAAACCTCAGGATAAACAGAGAGACTAATATTAGCGTAGATGCTATACATTCTTATAATGTAACGAGTACATCAGGTGTTATGGGAAGTGTTCCCGGTTCCGGCTGACCTAATTTATGCAGCCTAATAATCATTTTACATTATTTGAATTATAAAAGCTGATAATGTGCTGTGTATGCCAGGTTAAAGTGATGTGTTTTTAGTCTAGATTTAAACTGACAGAGTGTGTCTGCTTCCCGAACAATACTAGGAAAACTGTTCCAGAGTTTTGGTGCTAAATAGGAAAAGGATCTACGGCGATTTTTGATATTCTAGGTATTATCAACTGGCCAGAATTTTGAGATCACAATAGACGTGAAGGACTATAATGCGTTAAGAGCTCGCTCAAGTACTGGAGAGCTAAACCATTTAGTGCTTTTTAATTAATTAGCAAGATTTTAAAATGTATACAATGTTTAATAGGGAGCCAATGCAGTGTTGACAGAACCGGGCTAATATGGTCATACTTCCTCGTTCTAGTAAGAACTCTTACTAGAGTAAGAGCAGCTGCGTTTTGGACCAGCTGTAGTTTGTTTATTAAGCATGCAGGGCAACCACCCAGTAGAGTGTAGCGACATTTACCATCTTGTCGCGTAGAGGTGCTTGTAGGGCTATCTGACGCGTGACTCCAAACAAGACGCTTCCAGTCCAGTACTGCATTTATCTATTTTATTTGTCTCAGTTCTGATGCTCCAACACATTGTAATACACCAGTTTGCATGTCCTTACATGATCTTGACACGGTCAAAAATTGTCTGCTTCCCTCATTCATTACACCTGGCCTCTCTTGCTCTCTGGTTACCTATATACCAAGTAAACGCACACTCCACCCAGTGTCCCCCAGTGGAACTACAACAGACATTTAAATAGAGCATAATGGCTTTTACAAGAGCATTACAATAATCTAGCCTTGATGTCAGGAATACATGAACTAACTTGTCTGCATTTCATTGAGAGCATATGTCGTAATTTAGATATATTTTAAAGGGGTCATGACATGTTTTTTTTTATTTTATTATTATGTTCCCTTAGGGTGCAAATATAGTATTACTATAGTTTTTTTTACAAAAAACTTTTAAAATGTAGTGATTTATGACCTTTTCCCACCCTGTTTCTCATCCTCTGATTCAAACAGTCTGTTTTGGGGGTGTTTCCCGTTTAAGAGTTCAGTGTTAACGCCCACTGTTATGATTGGCTAACGTTAGTGCCTATGCATCAATTATTAACGCCCCCAGCCAGAACCTGTGCGGATTCAGCGTATTTAAAAAGTAGTTTAAAGTTTTAAACACATTACTTACAGTTTACGTCGTCGTTGTTGAGCCCAGAATAGTCGGCACGGACTTACCTTTGAGCAACAGTTTTCTGGCAAAGCCAGCATAATTTTGGGATTTGTTCTCAAAACAGTCATCCTTCAAATGTATAGAACAAACGCTTAAACTAACACTGCCGTGACTGAGACGTCCGCAAAAAATAAAGTGCATCCATTTTCCCCTGACAACTGGATCTTTCGCAGCGTATTCAAAGATGTTGTTTGTCCACAGCCAGGAACAGCACATCTGCGTGGCATCGTAATTTCCCTGTACACAGACCCATACTCGCTGTCCGTCGACTGAACACTTGTGAGGCGCGCGGGCCCGACAACGATACGAAATGAGCGTAGTTGTCTTGCGCTTAAAGCGTAGTTGTCTTGTGCTGGAGGCGGTCATATGCAAACGCTGGTACGTCACTTCGTACCGTGACGTCACTTCTTACCATGAATCCAGAACGAGCTGTATTTAGAGCTTGATTAAATAAATGATTCGTTTATAATGGGGAGGACGTCTTAAGCTATGAAACTTGCAGGACGTTTTAATGTTACAAAGACCTCTTATATACTAAAAGATCAAGGCAAATTTGGTTTCTCATGTCATGACCCCTTTAAAGATGGAAGAATGCGTTTTTACAGATGCTAGAAACGTGGCTTTCAAATGAAAGGTTGGCATCAAAGAGCACACCCAGGTTCCTAACCGACGACGAAGACTTGACAGAGCAGCCATCAATTGTTAGACAGTATTCTAGGTTATTAGGTGCAGAGTTTTTTTGTTTTAACAATTAGAATTTCAGAAGTAATAGGAAATTACTAGTCATCCAGTTTTTGAAGAAATATAGAGCGGAGTATCATCAGCGTAACAGAGAAAACTAACACCTTGCTTCCAAGACCTGTTATTAATCACTGTTTTTAGTGATATATAAATAATGATTTTCAATTTTTGACAAATAAATGTGAATTGAATAAAAAGGAATTATTTGCATCTTAAAACATGAAAGATAACTTACACTATCAACATAGTTAGCAATCTGAACCATCTCCTCACGAACTGCTGTATGATTCTTGTTTTTGTAGTTATACTGTAGAAAAGAGAAAAAAGAAAAACAAGAGACTTTCAGAAATTGGGCACTTCTCACGTGGAACAATTCTCACATTGATGCTGTAATGACCCAAGCAGGGGTGATCACGTTTTCATCCCACATTATCTCCAAATGTTTAATAAATATCTCCACACTTCCATTTAATTCTTTATTTATTTAATTTGTTTATTTGTCAGGGACAATGTACAAAATACATTAATCTTACGAGAAGATGTTTTGTACCAGAGTTAGCTAATGCTATTTTCCATCTGCAGTCCCCGGGCAGGTGCACACAATATTAAAACATTACATTGCAAATAACTGTCAGTAGCACTAACAAATACATGCAATATTAGTTAAACTATGATCATTTAAAACTAGATGTTCAAATGAAAAACTAACCAAAAGAACCATCACAGCCCAAAATATGTACAACAATCAAAAAAAAAAAACAATTACTTCAATATTACATTTGTATACTTTAAGTGCTGATGCTGACACAGCTGGTTATCGAGGATGTATTTCTTTAAGTTTCTAGAGAAATTATTGAGATCTACAGACAACTTTAAACTGTCTGGAAGTTGATTCCATTGTTTAATCGTTTTAAAAGAGAAGGCTTTCTGTGCAAAGGCAGAGGATCTTTTCGGGATAGCACAATTTCTCTGAGCAGTGGAGCGGGATGTTCGGCTTATTTGTTCAGAATAAAGTTTTATGAATTTTTTCATTGAAGGTGGAGCAATATTATTAACAATTTTAAAAACGGTTCTTAGATTTGTATATTGAATTAGGGAGTCAAAACTTAACATTTTATATTTACCAAGAATATTGCAGTGATGATAGCGAGGGGCTTTTCTGTCAAGCACCTTTAATGCCTGATTATAGACCGATCTGAGTGGTCTGAGTGTGGTCTCGTTGGCCTGAGACCAACAGGACAAACAGTAGGTGATGTGTGGAGAAATCATGGCATTAAAATACATGAAAGATGCTTCAGTTGTCAAACTATTCCTAATGTGTCTAAAAGTGGAGATATTAAATTTAATAGTGTTGCACATTCTTTTAATATGTTTTTTAAAACTTAGAGTTTGGTCCAAATGGACACCTAGATATTTTATCTCTGTCACGATGTTAATTTTTTGTCCATTAACATAGATGTTAGGCATATCTTTAACTTTATTGGACTTAGCGAAATACATTCCAACAGTTTTTTCAATATTTAGAGTTAAGCAAGAAGATTTAAGCCAATTACTTATTTTGTCCATGGCTGAGGACAATTTAGTGGCTACTTGCTCCATATCCCTCCCATGTACGTAGATGACGGCATCATCTGCGTACATGATGATGTCTATGCCCTTGCACACAGCCGGAAGATCATTGATGTAAATACTGAACAACAAGGGTCCCAGAATTGACCCTTGGGGGACCCCAGTTGTGCAGGGCTTCAGAGAGGACAATACATTCCTTACCCTCTCTTACACTAACTGCTCTCAGTTTAAGAGCGGGCTGTGTAACATATCAGACAATAAGAAAAGAGAAGATGGTACAAGATTTACACTACTTACTCTCTCATTATCCACCACCAGAAGCAGTTCCACATAGTGTGTCTGGTGCAGCACTGCCCTCTTTTTCTGTTTGGAAAGATAGAAAGAATTTAGTGTAATTTTCAGCTGTGTTTGCTAAAGTAAGCATCACTATTATTATTATTTTTTCTTTACAATTTAAATTTGTATTATTATACCATTAAAAAACAATAGTTCACAAGGCTAACTGGCGGCTGTTGACAGTTGTGAGCAATCTAATGTGGATTAAATTATGAACTGAAGAACATTAATACAGAATTTAACTTTTTTTAAATGAAGTGTGACCTTTCACTTTTTTTGTGATAAAATATGACCTTGCAAGTCTTCCTGTTTCTAAAATATAAAAGCAGCCATGTTGTCACATACATAAAGACCTATGCATACGGTGTGTACATGATCACAAAATGTAATGTGTATAAGAGCCTTTAAAATGTAATAAATTAAATGAAAAAAAATATGTTTTGCTGGAAGAAAAGAAAAACTAGTGGTATTTTGCTTTGGGTGGAAGTATTATATTTCTACCTACAGAAAGGCCTTAACTGCTAGATCTGCTCACTTTTTTTACTATTTTAGAAGAAAACAAACCCTAGGTATTTATTTGATAGAGTGGCAGAATCCTCAAAACTATGTGCCTTGAATGAGAGAAATGGCATCTGCAAGGATTTCCAGTCGGGATTTAGATTGTCGAATAAGGCAAGGCAAGTTTATTTACATGGCACATTTGATTTCATACAAAAAAGTAATTTAAAGTGCTTTACATAAGAAAGTCTGAGTGCGTGCGTAAACTCACTGTCTCACTTCCCAACTCTTACACCCAGACAGCCCTAACCAAAAATGCACAGTGCTCATTCAGTAAATGCACAGCTAAATAGATGTGTTTTGGGTCTGGATTTGAATGTGACTACTGTTGTAGCACATCTGATCTCTTCTGGAACCTGATTCCAGCTGCGGCTGGCATAATAACTATAAAGCGGACTCGCCTTGCTTTGAGTGAACCCTTGGTATTTCTAACTGTCTTGATCCTGATGATCTGAGTGATCTGTTAGATTCATAATTAGTGAGCATATCTGCAGTGTATTGAGGTCCAAGGCCATTGAATGATTTATAAACAAGTCACAGTACTTTAAGTAAATTCCAAACGTAACTAGAAGTCAGTGCAAGGACTTGAGGACTGGTGTGATATGTTCAGATTTTCTGGTTCTGCTCAGAATCCTGGCAGCAGAGTTCTGTATGAGCTGCAGCTGTTTTATGGGGTTTTGGGGGGGAAGGCCAGTGAGGAGTCCATTACAATAGACCACCCTGCTGGTGATGAAAGAATGAACAAATTTCTCTAAGTTTTGACTGGAAACAAAGCATCTAATTCTTGCAATATTTTTGAGATGATAGTATGTTGATTTAGTTATTGCTTTTACACGACTACTAAAACTAAGGTTGGACTCCAAAAGCACACCAAGATTCCTGACCCCTAGGTATGCATTCACCTTGAGAACTTGAATTTGCAATGACTTCTAATACTACTAAATCAAATTATGTCAGTGTATAATGTTTAAACACTTGAGCATAAACATATACCATCATGCACAAGTATGCTACTGTAACATACAATGCACGTACACACTTTCGGCAAGCAGTCCAACATACATTGTTAATTATCTGTGTTCTAAAGCTTGTGCAATTGCTCATGTCATTATTGGGATTTGGAGTGACTCACCCTGATTAGATGGCTGCTTTGACCAAAGGTGATGTTGTGGACATGGCTGTCTGTGGATTGCCTTGGTGAAGCTTCATCATCATGGTTATGAAAGTGAGGCGTTCCACAGGTGAGAGGTTCAGTCTCTACATCCTCCAATCGATACACCAAGTGCTCATCACTGGAGGAACCTTCCAACGGTTCAATACCGAAACTGGTGCCCTCCGTGTAGAGAACACCCCTAAGTTAAATACATGTCACACCCTTGTAAACATAACAGATTTTGACAAGAAGAGATTTTAAAACCTGCTAGAGACTTTAAAAGTTAATCTGATTTTATCTCTTGGGAATGACAGAGTAAAGGTGTATACAGGATTCACAAACTTTCTTTTTTCAGTTGAACATAAAATATATTTTGAAGAATGGGGGTAACTAAACAGTTGCTGGTCCCCAGTGACTTCCATAGTATATTTTTCCTACTATGGAAGTCAATTGGGACCAGCAACTGTTTGGTTACCCCCATTCTTCAAAATATATTCTTTTGTGTTCAGCAGAAGAAAGACATTAAAGGATTAGTTAACTTTTAAAAAAACTTTTGCTGATAATTTACTCACCTCCATGTCATCCAAGATGTCCATGTCTTTTTTTCTTCAGTCGAAAAGAAATTAAGGTTTTTGATGAAAACATTTCTCCATATAATGTACTTCACTGGCGACCAAACGGTTCAAGGTCCAAATGACAGTGTCAGTGCATCTTCAAAGGGCTTTAAACGATACCAGACAATGAATAAGGGTCTTATCTAGCGAAACAATCGCTCATTTCAAAAATAAATAAAAAAGTTTAAGTTTTATAAGCACAAATGCTCGCCTTGCTCTGTTCTGTGATGCGCGTTCGTGACGTCACGTAATACACAATTACGTTGAAAAGGTCACGCTTCTATGTAAAGTAAAACATTTCTATCCTGAAGAAAACATTTTTTAGGCTTTTTAATATTACAACACCCAGGATACGCACACGCAATGGGCATTTTAAACGATAAACTGACAGAAATACATTTGAATATGTGTATATGGTCCTCCTTCCGCACATTTGTAAACACTGACTCAGTGAAGCGTGACCTTTTCAACGTAATTGCGTATTACGTGACCTCACGAACGCGCATCACAGAACAGAGCAAGGCGAGCATTTGTGCTTATAAAACTTAAACTTTTTTATTTATTTTTTAAATGACCGAGCGTTTCGCTAGATAAGACCCTTATTCATCGTCTGGTATCGTAAAAGCCCTTTGAAGCTGCACTGACACTGTCATTTGGACCTTGAACCGTTTGGTCCCCAGTGAAGTACATTATATGGAGAAATGTTTTCATCAAAAACCTTAATTTCTTTTCGACTGAAGAAAGAAAGACATGGACATCTTGGATGACATGGGGGTGAGTAAATTATCAGCAAAAGTTTTTTTAAAAGTGAACTAATCCTTTAATACAGGTTTGGAACAACATGAGAGTGAGTAAATTACAAAATTATAATTTTGGGGTAACTACAAGGGGCAGCATGTTTACTATTAGGCTGCTGTCACTTTAAGTCCTGTACGCTTCACCACACAAACACGCAACTGATTGCTTTCACTTTAAAGGGGTCATGACATGAGAAACCAAATTTGCCTTGATCTTTTGGTATATAAGAGGTCTTTGTACCATTAAAACGTCCTGCAAGTTTCATAGCTTAAGACGTCCTCCCCATTATAAACGAATCATTTATTTAATCAAGCTCTAAATACAGCTCGTTCTGGATCCATGGTAAGAAGTGACGTCACGGTACGAAGTGACGTACCAGCGTTTGCATATGACCGCCTCCCGCACAAGACAACTACGCTTTCAGCGCAAGGCAGCTACGCTCATTTCGTATCATCGTCGCGCCCGCGCTCCGCTCGCCTCACAAGTGTTCAGTCGACGGACAGCGAGTGGGTCTGTGTACAGGGAAATTACGACGCCGCAGATGTGCTGTTCCTGGCTGTGGATAAACAACATCTTTGAATACGCTGCGAAAGATCCAGTCGTCAGGGAAAAATGGATGCACTTTATTTTTTGCGGACGTCTCAGTCACGGCAGTGTTAGTTTAAGCGTGTGTTCTATACATTTGAAGGATGACGGTTTTGAGCTTTGCCAGAAAACTGTTGCTCAAAGATAAGTCCGTGCCGACTATTCTTGGCTCAACATCGACGACGCAAACTGTAAGTAATGTATTTAAAACTTTAAACTACTTTTTAAATACGCTGAAAGATCCAGTCGTCAGGGAAAAATGGATGCACTTTATTTTTTGCGGACGTCCCAGTCACGGCAGTGTTCTATACATTTAAGGATGACTGTTTTGAGGAAAAAATCCCAATATGATGCTTGGCTTTGCCAGAAAACTGTTGCTCAAAGATAAGTCCGTGCCGAATATTCTGGGCTCAACAACGACGACGCAAACTTACTTTTTACCATGGCTAATATAAACACATTTGTATAAGAGAATCTTGAAAATATGTCGCCTTTCTAGTATGCCTACATGTGATAGAAAATTAAAAATGTTGCCTTTATCAATGCTGCATCTTCAAATATGGCCTGTGCATGCATTTTTGTCCGTGGTACACCCTATCATTTCATTGGAATTAGTTAAATAATGTTAAACTGTTAGCAAATTAAGCTATAGGAAAATTATGTAACAATAATCCGTTTTCAAGTGTCTCGGGTTAATTTTTTTTTATTAATTCAAAATAGTTTCACTTTCCATGTGGACACGGGCTGATCCAGTCTTCGTTGTTGTGGTGATCGTTCATTTTCCTCTGATTCCGGCTCAAACATAATAAGGTTTTATCATTGCAAGAGCCATCGCTTCGCATGCATCACCCGCTATTAAACAGTTGCGCCGAATCCGCACAGGTTCTGGCAGGGGGCGTTAATAATTGATGCATAGGCACTGACGTTAGCCAATCATAACAGTGGGCGTTAACACTGAACTCTTAAAGGGGAAACACCCCCAAAACAGACTGTTTGAATCAGAGGATGAGAAACAGGGTGGGAAAAGGTCATAAATCACTACATTTTAAAAGTTTTTTGTAAAAAAAACTATAGTAATACTATATTTGCACCTAAGGGAACATAATAATAAAAATAAAAAAACCATGTCATGACCCCTTTAACCAACTGTGCATTTGACAGTCTTAGCACAATCAGACGCAAAAGTAATTGGGCGCTGTTTGACAGGCTTTTAGTGTGCATGTGCTTCGGGTGCACGCACTTATCAGAACAGCATGCGATTGAAATGTTTAACCAGCAAGGCTTTAATGCACCTGCAAATAATGAACCGCTGCGTTAACGTGATGCACCGAGGGGCTGAATGTATGTCGAGTTGTACAGTATTGGGACGGAGGCACCAGAACTGCAACTGATATGTGCGCTGTAGAAATCAAGCTGTCATTTCATGTGCTCTTGTTTGCTTATGCCTTAGGCCGGCTCTGCTTATAGTGATACTTGTAACAGTAAAAGAAGAACACAAAGTAACCCCAAGTTTTGCGTGATGCATATCTGCGTGGTGGCGCAACTGGTAAACCGAGTGCGCTTGTGTGGCACCGACCCGGGTTCGAATCCAGTCCGTAGTGTTTCCTACATTCACTGTAAATATATCTGTTCCTATTGTCTCAATGATGTTCTCCGTATAAGTTACTGGTGTACTGGGGGGTGTCAGTAAATAGCAAATTCTTAAGCTGAGCCATCATTTATAAAGATTACTTTATTGTATGTGTAGCACACAATACTGATGTCATTAGCACACTTCAAGAACTTGGAATGCCATTGCAATGCGTTTTAAAATCAAGTAAAAGATAGTATGACCTCAATTTGTTATCAGTATAATATTATTGCATGTTCAACACTCTTACAGTGTAAATGTATTGCAATTGTATTGTCACCAAAATACATTTGAACTTATGCTGAGTGAATTCCACATTTCAAAACTTAAATTACAAGAGTATATTTAAAGTGTACTTAAAATCAAGTAATCTTTATTTACATTAGGGCTGCACAATAAATCGCAATGAAACCGGACACGATTTGGCAGAGGCTACGATTATTTAATGCGCAGCTTGTCAGTGCAGTGTGGCTGATCGCTCTCACGCAGACACTCCAAATACGCCCCGCCGCAGAAGTACGATAACGCACATTATTCCAGGAAATCCCTATGGGCATCCAGAGCCATAGAGAGAGAGAGTTGCGACACTCTTTGATGTCGCCGCTGTGGCTGTCACGTGGTTCATGTACGCCCCAATAGTTCCAAAACATACGCTGGCTGTCATGTTATTCTATGGGACAGACAGCAGCGATTGCATTATTGAACGGTAAATATAAAATAAAACACATACCCAAGTACTTTTTCAGCTGTTATTGCATTTTATTAATATCAGATTTGCATTTGGAGGGGCAACGAGGTACTGTATATTACTTAGATAAGTTTTAGGCTATATTTTTGGAGGGAAAAGCTTAGTGTTCATGGTCGCATGGGTAGTAGCACTGGCTTTAGCGGCTCTAACTTAACTTTTCCATATCATTCATCTCTCATGATATTTATTTTAGCACAACTGGGCTGTATTAGGCAATTGATTCTCGTGATTTTGCTTATAAATTCCGATTCAGCCAGTAGCCTACCTTCGCGATCACACAAAGAGGTCTGCGGTGGCGGTCCGTTCAGAATTCGCATGGCTGATACAAATGAAGGTTTCCAAATAAAATATTTTTTATTAAACAATGACAAGACAACAAAAATGTGTGCTTGTGTGAACAAGAAAAACAAAAACCAGGGAGGGGCAGGTGATCCATGAAACAGACAGGACTGGTGATGGCCATAACAATCCTAGAGTTCCAGCATTGTTCTCACACGCCGCTTCACTCAAGACAATAAATGAAAAGTTAGTAGGCCTATATCCCAAAAAATCAATTAAATAAAAGTTGCTATAAAGGTGGTAGCGATGAATTACCAAACTAATCAGATATGCTACCTTCACAGCTGGCGAAGTCACGCTGGCAATGCTAGAAAATTGGTTGAAATAACCAAGATAAAATATAAATAATTACGCTGTGCATATACAAATGAAGACCAGTATAAGCATCGCAAAGGGCCTCTGAAACAATATAGAGAGTTGACAATTCAAAAGAGGTCGATATTTCAGCAAGTTACCTCTGGAACAACTCGACGCGCAGCAATGCAAGTGAATGGGGTTCAACGCTCAAATGACAGTGTTTGGAACTAATCCGATCTCCTAATCCCGGAAGTAGGCGGTTAAAAGCGCCGCCATTTTTTACAACGGAGGTCTATGGGAGTGTCGCAACTCTTTCTCTCTATGGCTCTGTGGGCATCATACTATCGCTGTAGCTGAATAAACAGAAGATTGAAACACTTTGATTGATTAAACATGACTAATAAGCACACATCATCTCACAGAAGGATGCTAAACTGTCATTATTAAGTGCCAGATCGGTTTAAGTGCAATTTCATGTAAATTGCGATTAATCGTGCAGCCCTAATTTATATAGCGCTTTTTACAATACAGATTGTTTCAAAGCAGCTTTACAGTGATAACAGGAAATTAATGCAACAAAGTTTGTTTCCACTGTACAGCAGATCTAGAAGATCTAGCATCATAGTTCAGCTTAAGTATTCAGTGATGATACATTTTATTAAGTATACTTAGAATAGTTCCCTTTAGCACAAACAAGTATATTTAATACAATTTTAGTTGAACCTCAGAACTACCTTTGGACAACTAAAATGCATTTAGTACAAAATTAGTTAAAACGAACTAAAATGAGTTAGTTATACAAAAGTGCATACAAATAAATTGTGCTTAAGTTTACTTTTTTTTCCTCTAGGGGAGTGTCATTGTTTTTCTGGAGCTGGTGTGCTACTGGCAACTAACAACAAAGCTTCCTTATAATTAATTTGTCATCATCACTTTATTTTTCACTTCTATGATCAAACGGACATCAACTCTTGCGCAATGCAATGTGTTCATGGATTTCGGGGGTGAAGCAATGAAGGGAGGGGTGTGTTTTTTTGGGCTGATTTCAAATATCAAAAATGTTCAACAACAACTCTCGGAAATCACATACTGCACCTTTAAGAAAAGGTTACAGGGGGCTCTGGAGAAAATGGGCACTGAGCCGGCGTGAGTTCATCATCAGATTCATCACCTCTGTCATTGCTTTTTTTTTTCTTTGCAGCTCAGGGGCAGCAGGAGGCAGAAGAACCTGAGTATCGCCCATAATCAGGGCATTTCAGAGGTCTATCTGCAAGGGTCTTGACTGTCATTACGCTGCAGTAAGTAAAGTGGGCGCGACCCAGGCAGAATACACATCATTCATGCACATCAGGAGGAACAATGAGTATAGGAGAGGCATTCTTTCCATGCCATTGTGCTTAAAGGCTGTGCAGTCACCAAAATGCTGTAGGAGAGCAACTGGTAGAGCGTTGTCCTCTACGAAGACGTGGTCAACTTTGATTGGTGAAGGCTTTGCAGAGACAGAGCAGCTGTCTGAAGCAGAGTGGTTTTGAGACTATGACGGTCAGCACCACCCTTTATAGCAGAGGTGCCCACCTCTATGGTGTGATTTAATAAGGCTTCAGTATGTTTGGAGAAAGGTGTTCCCCCTAAGCGTCAGCTACACAATGACATAATGTCGAGTGAACCGAACTATAAAGGAAGTTTTGAAGAAAAAAAAAAAATCTGGTTTTCCAGATTATGGGAACTCTGTATATAATGACAAGGGTCTTTTTCAACACTTTAAAGTCACAATGAAATGGAAGTAGCAATAGGTCTTATCTTCTGTACTGACACATACATCTGAGTGAAACAGATTTAAAAATAAAAAAAATAAATGCCGCGTGGGGACTTGGTTTTATCCATTGGTTGTTAATTGGTTGAAGGCAGATCTACTTTCACGCTTGCAGTTAATTGTGAGAAAAGGGGTGGGTTTCAAGAGGACTAAATGAAAAATCCAGCACACATCACCTGGGTGAAGTCTGTTGTTTCACTGGAAGATTGAGTTATGACTTTTCGATTAAGCATTATTATTAAAAAAATAAAATAAATTTCAGGGGCAGAAAAAGTATTTATGCTAGGATTCATTTTTGTAATTTTGTTTTTACTAAAATTAATTACACTATGTATCTTAAGGCTTAAACATCTTTGATGTGTGTATGCAGCCGTTAGGGTTTTACAGTCCGCTTCAGAGATAACATCTCACCTTAACCCCGAGCACAGGCTGAGTGCTGCAGAAGAGCCCTCCACATCCTCGATGTAACCACTGTAATGACAATGACCCTGATGGAAAACGGAGAGAAAGAAAACACAAATTCCAACAAGAACAAAAATGTAATTTCAAAGATTTGACTGACAAACAGCAACATTCTTGTCATTCTAAACCTGAATTAAGCTCACAGTGTTTGCTTGTCAGGGACCAGAACCTAGTAAGAGGGTCTGACAGATTTACTGTAGAGGTTCCACTAGGGGGCCTCAGTGTGATTTTAAATAAGACAAAACAAGACATTAAAATAAGCCAAAGCAACTAAAAGTCAAGACATTTCTTATTTTAATTCACTTTCTCAACGACAGTTTATTTTTCTGTAAAGAGCCAGAGTTTCCATGGTCTTGGGAAAACCTGGATAAATGAGTGTGATATCTAGACCTGCAAAAATTAAATGAATTAAATCTTATAACTCAATGGGAATTTTTATTATGAATAGACATTTTTTTCTAGTTGCAGTATGCCAAGCTTTTTTGTGAGTAAAACTATTTTTAAAAAATCCTTATGCTTTAATGGGACCTAATGCCCCTTTTTACAAGATGCATTAAAAGCCTTAGGTGTCCCCAGAATGTTTCTGTGAAGTTTCAGCTCAAAATCCTACAAAGAGCATTTATTATACCATGCCCAAAATGCTCCTTTTTGGGTGGAAGCAAAAACACGCTATTTTGTGTGTGTATCTTTAAATGCAAATCAGCTGGAATAGCAGTAGTCACAGTGTCTGTAGTCGTGATTTGTAACTGTAGTTAGTTGGTTTCTAGGCATTGTGCTTTGGGATGCCAATTCTCCTCTCTTTTCTTTCATTTATTTGGAGTGTCATTCTCTACATCATTAAGACCTATTCCTTTGTTTTCCAGCTTAATATCATGATAGCGATTAGAGTTAAAGAGTAAATAGGCAACCAGTGCAATTTTGTGAGAGGAGTGACGTGTGCTCTCTTCGGCTCGTTGAAGACCACTCTTGCTGCAGCATTCTGGATCAGTTGCAGAGGTTTGACAGTGCAAGCTGGGAGAGCATTACAATAGTCCAGTCTGGATAGAACAAGCGCTTGGACAAGGAGTTGTGTAGCGTGCTCTGATAGGAAGGGCCTGATCCTTCTGATGTTGTACAAGGCAAATCTGCATGACCGGGCAGTGCTAGCAATGTGGCAGTTCTCCTCTGGTCAACGAACCAGATTATGATTCAGGCATGTTTTGTAAAAGCCTGAGACCGATTTCTAGAATTCAGCTTATGAGGAAATAGTGTTATGAGGAAGAATTTTGTTGCTGGGGCCCTTGTGAAATTATTATTTTTTTCCTTATTATGGGGAAAAAAATTACTTTAAAAGAATATACTTGTTAGCCTTCACCCCCCGCTTCACCCCCCACCCCCACAACCCCACAAAATGGCATACCCAAACTAAAAAAGACACAGTTCATGAACCCTTTGCACTAAAAGCATAAGTATGATCTTATCTGAAAGCAGACACTTTGCAGTTTATTGTAAAATCATACTTCGTTATTGTCATAATGAAAATAATAGTTAGAAATAGCTTCAAAGTTTTGTAAAGTTATTAGAAATTTATTTTTATGAAATATCTTTATGAAAATAAAATAGAAGTTGGCATTGTTTTAATCTATAATTGTACTGCAGCTAAAGCCACATGTCTGACCATGTTATATTTAAAATATGAAGATAAGTCTAAAACTCAGAATTTTATTAAATGTTGTTTAAGACCATGTCGGGGGATTTTATTTTGAGAAGACTCAAAAATGCTAACAGATGTTTATTGTCATTTTCTAAGCATCCATTCAGTGTATTGTCTCTGTTGTTTTGTGATGCATTGCAAACTACCCCATTCAGTTTCAGTCTTCCCTGCACACATTCACACCTCTCCAGCCTGCTTACGGTATTATAATTACTAACAACTTTCTATTCACACTGTTTTAATCCCTCATTTCTTTAATCAAACTTCTCACTTCACCTTCTTTGAAACTGTATCAAATGCTTTTCATGAGAGAAAAATAATCATTTCAGTGAACTTTACTATTCAAGATTATTCATAAAAATAACATATTTGCTCCGCTATAGGTGGCAGATGCATAATCTTAGGGCTAGCTAGCATATTAGCTTAGCACACGATCAATACATGACAATTTATGAGATTAAAACCATGTTTTAAATAACCTTTTGTAATCTAATGTGGCTTCGTATTAAAAAAACAAAACTTTTTTTAATAGTATTCTGCACAATGATAAAGGTTATGTCGATTATCATTGCATTATAAATATGATCTATAATTATGGAAATACTCGACATGGCTTGACGAACACAGATAAATCATATATCGTTGCAATCGTGTTCATTGTCTCCAAAACGTCTTTATCTGCATGTTACAGCGATCTCTGGAAGCCTTGTTTATGTAAAGGATTTGCTGGAGTGTCACATGATATGGCTGTTCAACACGAGTCTCATTTGTGGAATAAACGCGCATAGAGCGCCCTCCAGGTTTTAGTATGAATGAGTTACAGTACATTAGTGTTCAGTGGTACTGCACAGTCAAAGCACAGCATTTTGGGTTAAAAAAAAAAATTCTCTATAGAACTGTGCACACTTTTGAACTGAAAACCCTGAGAGACGTTGTTTTAAGCGCTTTCATGACAACCATACAGAAGTTTTTTTTTTCCTGAATAGGAGCGGCTGATGGTCATAATTCATATTAAAGGTATCAACTCCTTTTTTAATTTTCCTGACACAAATTAAGACATAACTGCCTCTACAATATTTTCAGAACAAATTTTTTTTTAAGTCAAATACTGAAGCTTGAGATGTTTTTTGATGAGTTTGTCGAGGTAATTATTACAATCGTTTACATTAAAACTTTGAATTAATATAAACAAAGAGTAATTCAGTGCACCATAGTCCTCGTGAAGCTTAAGAGGTAACAAACTAAATATAATTTAATGTAAAAGTTCAGATGTATAGTTTAAATGTATATGAAATGCAATTAGCAGAACTTTTAGAGTGTTTTTTGACCCACTTACATGGTTAAAGTGTATTACTGATTACACATTTGTAATGATTAAGTTGCAATTTAGTACATTTAAAATACTTTAGCTTTAAATGTAATATTGAATAATACACTACAGTTAAAATTATAAACAAGTACTTTACATGTGCTTTACTATGTTAGTCAACACCAAAATAAGTGAATTTTAAAGCTTATTAAACAAATTTATAGAATTTGAAAGATTATTAAAAATTATTTGAAATATACATTTTTCACATTATGACTTTTTAAAAGTGTGTTAAATTTAGGGTCCTATTTTATCAATCTAAGCGCATGGTCTAAAGTGCACTTAGGGCTTATCCGAATACTCTTTTGCTAGTTTATCGACTTGAAAAATGGTCGGCACGCCCATTGCATGGCCTAAAAGGGTTGTACCTATTCTCTGAATGAGTAATGGGTGTGTTTTGGGCGTAACGTGCAAAAAACAATCAGTCTCATCTCCCATTCCCTTTAAAAACCAGTTGCGCTCGTGCCTTGGCGGATTCGCTATTTACATGGTGGAATTTTCGAGCGAAAAGACTGAACGGTTCTCCACGCGCGTTGTGGTCCCGCTATAAGCGCAACATTACTAACGCACTTAAAAAAAAAAATAATAATAATAATTGTCTATTCAGTTGCCTTAATATAGCAACGCGCCAACAATGCGCCTGAACACACCTCATTGTCAGACCAACACGGCCATGGGCGTACATACAAATGGCCACAAATGCATTCGCTATTTAAACAACGTGGTGCAGGACGTGAAAATGAGAACTGCGTCGGGCTGAAACTAGCAAAACACACTTGGGTCACGCCTGGCGCTGCATTGTGCCTGGTATATGATAGGGCCCATAGTCATGAAAGTGTACTCTATTTAAGTGACATTTTATTTCATTAATATTATGTTGTCTGCAAGTAGTTAGCCTATATTTTTTGTCTGCAAAAAATATATATTCTTATAAGATTTTCTACAAGTGCGCATGCAATACAATTAAGCAAGGCTATTTTTTCACAAAGGGATATAAATAGTTTAGATTTAGGAGAATAAGAAAGCAGAGGCTGGGAATCAGCGTGTCAACAAACCCTCACTTGTGATTGCCTACAGATTGCCTACAGAACAACCACTGGCACTGCTCCCTTGTACCTGAACTCATTACTTCAGACTTATGTGCCATCCAGAAACTTGCGCTCTGCAAGCGAGCGGCGTCTTGTGGTGCCATCTCAAAGAGGCACAAAATCTCCTTCTCGGACCTTTACCATGACTGTTCCCTGCTGGTGGAATGATCTGCCTAACTCAGCCAGAACTGCTCAGTCCGTAGCCATTTTTAAGAAACTGCTGAAGACGTATCTTTTTCGGCAGCACTTGATCCAGTAATACTAACACTTTCTTCTCTATTCTAACTAAAAAAAAAATACAAAAAATTGCGTTAGATTGAACTGTGAAGGGTCAAAGCACTTACATACTGTTGTCCTACTGCTAGTTTAATTGCTTCTATTGTTTCTCATTTGTAAGCTGCTTTGGATAAAAGTGTCTGCTAAATTAATAAATGTAAATCTAGTTCTTCTTTTGGTGCACCAGAAAAAGGCAACTTCTGCGTATAGCCAGGGGGACCAGAGGATTATAGTGAGGGCTTTTCCGCCTGGTAACCAATCCCTGTGGGCCCCTCACTCCTCTATCGCATTGCAAACATGTTGAGACTGTATTTGTGGGTGGTTATATTCTCTTATGAGAACATGACACACAGACTTGAAAGCCATGCTTTCAGCTTTAGGGGTGCAGTGCGACGCGTAATCGCCTTGCCCCGCCCGCGTGCCTTTCCGGATGTGTGTGAAGAACTTTTTGCAGTATGGAAGAATTTTGGTGCAAATATGGCAAGCCAAACATGCCAAAAGCTGCAGAAAAACTTTTTCCTCTCTCACTACCCTCAATGGAAGGGAAGGTCAGTGCTACTGCAGACCACCTCTTCCCTGCATGTGACGACCACTCTGTTAAAAAAAAAAAAAAAAAAAAAAAGGTGGAAGGTCAAACAGTCATAATGCATGAGGGTGCAAAGACCCTGTGCAAAGTCAGGAAGGACAAGGACCGTAACTAGTGCTCCTCGCGACAGCCCCTCCTGGCCCATTTCTCTGAGAGAGGACCCGCTCTTTCAGAGACAGGGCACCATATGGCATCCGCGTCCAGACCGCTGGAAACTCCATATCTGGTCCATGGACGGGACGTGGAGGTTCTAGATGACCTACTCCAAGCGGTAGTTGACACCATCACTTCCGTAGAGCCCCCTCTACAAGGCGTTTCTATGCCTTGAAGTGGAATCTGTTCGTTGAGTGGTGTTCTTCTCACGAGGAGAACCCCCGAACTTGCTCGATCAGAGCCGTGCTTTCCTTCCTGCAAGATGGGTTGGAGCGAAGGCTGTCTCCCTCCACCCTCAAAGTGTATGTTGCCGCTATTGCCGCACATCACGATGCAGTGATTACCTGATCGTCAGGTTCCTGAGGGGGGCGAGGAGACCAAATCCGCCTCGCCCGCTCTCTATACCCTCTTTGGATTTGTTTCTAGTCCATTCGGCACCTGCCCTGCCCGCCCGGGTTGAGAGCCCACTCCACTAGGAGTGTCACTTTTTTTTTGGGCGCTGGCACATACTGCCTCGCTGACAGACATCTGTAGAGCTGCGGGATGGGTGACACCTAACACGTTCGCAAGGTTTTACGTGTTGAGCCGGTTTCTTCCTGTGTGCTTGCTTTAACCAGCCGGTAACACCGAAGTTCCTGTTCTAGTGTCGGCTTGCTAAGCCACTCCCCTCCACATGGAGCCGATACGTGCGCTTTTCTGCTTCAATCGAGTTCCCCGCTTAGGCGAACCCTGTTGAGTACCTCCGCACCCCTTCGGCAGTCAGACGTTGCGGAGATACTGACGCCAGGGCACGCTCGTATGCTTGTGTAACTTGTGCTAGGCTGGGTTCCATATGTGGTGATCCCTGCAGCGATCCCATATGCGTATTCTTCCGCTCTGCCGTCACTGTCCGGTGTAGCCTCCCCCTCTCAAGCTGGAGCCACCCCTGAAGAAGTGAACGGAGACGTAACGTTCCGTCGCCACGGTTTTAGACCATCGCTGTACGGCCGAACACGTCTCGGCTCCTCAGCGTAAAGCAATATGCGACGCACCGGCTCCTTGTTATATGCTCGCGCTGCAAGCAGAGCAGCTGATGCAATTATTGCATTATCGCAACGTGCATTGACCATATTAGCCCTGTTCTGTCAACACTGCATTGTCTCCCTATTACACATCGTATACATTTTAAAATATACTGATTACTTACAAAGACCCAAACGTTTAGCTCCCCAGTACTTGAGCGAGCTCTTAACGCATTATAGTCCTTCACGTCTATTGCGATCTCAAAATTCCGGCCAGTTGATAATACCTAGAATAACAAAATCAACTGTAGGCAGTAGATCATTTTCCTATTTAGCACCTAAACTTTGGAATAGTCTTCCTACCATTGTTCGGGAAGCAGACACACTCTGTCAGTTCAAATCTTGACTAAAAACACTAAGACTAAAAATCTAGACTGTGAAAATTCAAAGTTGCTTGTTCATTTTTACACACTCTATGTTCCTATTGTTCTTCCACAACAAGTAACTATGAATTTGTTGTAACACATTTCTACAAAAATAAATTGCTGTTACTGTTTAGGGTTGTGACGTTCCTGCATGTTCAAAATTGGTATGATTGTGCTGGGCAAACTCCATATAGCCTACTGTATGCTTCCAAACTTGATTGGTTGATTGGTAAGATTGTGATTCCTATTTCATTACAATGGCAGGCCATTTGCCAATTTAGCAGATATTATTATCATTCATGTCATAGGTATTTATTGAAACATACATGCATGTATGACATTTTGCTGAATGGATCAGTTTGCATGTGATGGCTCACAATGAAATGTTTAGAAGTTGTGAAGAGTTTGACCATTTCACTGAGAATCAACTCATCTGTTTTGATCAACAAGCCATGTGCATTTAGTTATTGTGCAAATTGTACACTGTACTTACTCTTTTGAACACGTGCCAAAACACATGCAATTTGCTTAAATCAATTAGAGGTTAAAAAAAAAAACATACTAACTATCCAGAGATCTAAACTGATTGTATTGAGAGAAAAAAATTCTCATTCGAGAATTAAGCCAAAGCGATTGAGAAACACTGTAAGAGATTTACTATTTAGTGTAGACCTATATATATATATAACAGGAGTTTTTGCAAGAGCCCAGAGCTCAAGTGAACTGAACTGAATTGATTGACCGCTTCAGTAAAAATGAAGGGAGCACTCTTTTTTAAAATACTTTATTAATTTTTGAATAAACATTTCAAAATGTTTTAACATTCAATTCAAGTTCATTCCTCCATATTAGGGGTGGAGCCGAACCCGAATACGGTATTCGGAAAGGCACAAATAACGTGTTTTTTACAAATACTTATTTCGAACAAATACTTTAAAAAATATTTGTATTCGGGAACAAAAAAAAACTTTATTTCAAAAAGCTGCGTTTCCTCATGAGACCGCAGTGCACGCCCGGATGAGTGAGTGAGTGACGGACACAGGCTGCTCCACACAGCAACAGAGAGGGCTCGGCTCAGCGAAAAAACACTATTTTTGTTGAATAGACGTTTGTACCTTAACTGGGTTCCTGAGGCAGTTTATAACTTTCGAGAAGCGATCGGGAGATTATTCCATTACGCGGTATTATTAGGGCTGGGCATCGTTCAAAATCTTTCGATCCGGTGCCAATTTTCGATACCTCAGTTTCGATACCGGTTCCTAACGATACTTTTTTCGATACCAATTTTATGAAATCCATTTTAACAAGATTACATAACATATTACCTCAGAAAAACTTTTATTTTTTATGTATTTAGTTTTATTTTTTTCAGTTTGACTCATGCTCCTTAGCCAGTGCACAAAGGAATAAAAAATGTTTTATAAAGCGCTCATGCTCACCAAAGCTGAATTTTTAAATAAAAAAATACAGTAAAACTTTAGTAATATTGTGAAATAGTATTACAATTTAAAATCGTATCTAATATATTTCAAAATGTAATTTATTCCTGCGATGTCAAAGCTGAATGTTCAAAATCATTACTTCAGTGTCACATGACCCTTCAGAATATGAAAACAGTTTGCTGCTTAATATTTTGGAAACTATGATAATTTTTTTCATGATTCTTTTATGAATAAAAAAAATCAAAAGAAAAGCATTTATTTAAAAACGAAATATTTTGTAACATTACACATGTTTTAATGTCACCTTTGATAACTACTGAAAAAAAATTCTGACTAACCATTAACCAACACATTTTTGAACGGCAGTGTACATTCAGTAGGTTATTATTTATTGCAATATAAACACTGTCCGAGTGATCAACAAGATATCTCTTCATTTACCAGTCGAAGACGGAGCAACTTTCTGCTCTTATGTTTACTCTGTGCACTGTCAAGGTCTTCATCGTGTTTGTCGTGGTACCGGTCTTTGCAGCAATTATTTTACCGCAAATACTGCATCGCGCGCGGTTGGCATCGAGCCTGGAGAAATGTACCCACACTTTTGATCGATTTTTCCACATCTTTAAGGTATTATGTGTGTGTGCTCGCGTCTCATATGAATATGTGCGCGGAGAGTTTGTGTGTGTGTGTGCTCGCGGCTCATAAGTATGCGTGTCGAGAGTTTGTGCGTGCGCGCGCGCGTCTCATATGAGTGTGCGCGGAGAGTTCCGCGTGTTTCGTGTGAATAGAGTTTGTGTGTATGTGCGTGAGCGACTTTATGTGTGTCGTTGTGCATTTCATATGTATTTGTTTGAGCACTGACGTTGACGAGTTAACTCCTTAGGTATCGAAATCTGGAACCGAACAACATGTCATTTTTCGATACTCGATAGTATCGAGGCAATTGGGTCGGTACCTAAAAAGTATCGAGACTCGGTGCCCAGCCCTAGGTATTATTGACGTCTGCAGTCGGTGCTCTCATGTTCGCTCTGTTTACGTAACGTCAGCTGTTTACGTAGCTGTTTAGCGCGGTAATTTAGACAATAGGCTGTTGACCATTAGGAAACATGGAATTAGCTTTCACTGTTATGCCGACGATACTCCGCTGTATATTTCTTCAAAACCTAACGAAACCTACCAATTCAAAAAATTAACGGAATGCATAGCTGATATAAAAAATTGGATGACTAGTAATTTCCTACTACTAAATTCAGAAAAAACAGAGATTCTAATTATTGGACAAAAAACTTCCACAAGTAATAACCTAGAGTACTGTCTAACACTTGATGGCTGCTCTGTTAAGTCTTCGTCGTCGGTTAGGAACCTGGGTGTGCTCTTTGATACCAATCTTTCATTTGAAAGTCATGTGTCTAGTATCTGTAAAACCGCTTTCTTCCATCTTAAAAATATATCTAAATTACGTCATATGCTCTCAATGAATAATGCAGAACAATTAGTTCATGCGTTTATGACCTCAAGGCTAGATTATTGTAATGCTCTACTGGGTGGCTGCCCTGCACGCTTAATAAACAAACTACAGCTAGTTCAAAACGCAGCAGCTCGAGTTCTTACTAGAACCAGGAAGTATGACCATATTAGCCCTGTTCTGTCAACACTGCATTGGCTGCCTATTAAACATCGTATAAATTTTAAAATATTGCTGATCACTTACAAAGCACTAAATGGTTTAGCTCCGCAGTACTTGAGCGAGCTCTTAACGCATTATAGTCCTTCACGTCTACTGCGATCTCAAAATTCCGGCCAGTTAGAATATCAAAATCGACTGCTGGCGGTAGATCCTTTTCCTACTTAGCACCAAAACTTTGGAACAGTCTTCCTACCATTGTCCGGGAAGCAGACACACTCTGTCAGTTCAAATCTAGACTAAAAACACATCTCTTCGGCCTAGCATACACATAACACATTATAGACTTATATAATTAGGCTGCATAGTTTAGAACAGCCGGGACCGGGAACACTTCCCGTAAATCCTGATGTACTTGGTACATCATAAGAAGGATGGCGTCTATGCTAATATTAGTCTCTCTGTCTATCCCGAGGTTTACCGCTGTCCACCGAAACCAGGCCGTATCCAGATCTGATGAAGGACCAGCGCCAGGACACGACGACGACGCCGCTGACCTGAAGTGTCAACCAGTCTCTCCTCCTCTCCACTGCGACTTCAACCAGCCGGAACTGGACAAATACTCTGATTCATTCTGAACTTCATACACTGTTCACTCATTGGCCAGAGGAGAACTGGCCCCCGACTGAGCCTGGGTTCTCCCAAGTTTTTTTTTCTCCATTCTGTCACCTGATGGAGTTTTGGTTCCTTGCCGCTGTTGCCTTGCCTTCTGGCTTGCTTAGTTGGGGACATTTAATATTCAACAATATTATAGATCTGCCTTAAAGGTGGATGATGATGAAAATTGTTTTTTTGTATTATTTTCATGTTATTACTGTGAAGCTGCTTTGATACAATCTGTATTGTAAAAAGCGCTATATAAATAAAGATGACTTGACTTGACTTGACAGAGTGACGTTATCGTTCGGTTAAAAAGGTTAAAAATGCTTGTGTAGTTGTCGAATTGTATGCACGTGTGGGAGTTATATGGTACGTAAGTTACTCTGTCTGTTGCAGACAGCAAGATGTACTGTAGGCTGTAGGCTTCATAATGTTCACAATGGTATTTTATTAGTTGTTGGTTTAACCATGGATGAGGTAATGGCTGTTATGTTATTTTATTTTCAATGACATTCCTTGTTTCATTGCTGGATTTATGGAAGAACATCAACCAATATTCCATATCCATAATTATTATAATGGATATAATTAAAGAATACTTACACATAACGTAAATTAGAAGTGTAACGCAATTTTTTTTTTTTACGATTACGATTTTTACGGCTATTTTGAATTTTACTCGAATACAAATACAAATACTTTCCCCCCCTCAACAAATACAAATACAGATACAAATAGCGGCTGCTTTGCACACCCCTACTCCATATACATATATATCCTCCTTTATATACTAAAATATTTCTTGATTTAATGTAATGAATCATTCATTCATAGCATGTGTGCGTTGTTTTGGTAGGAAGAGCTGGACATTAGTTTATGTCAACAGATTGAAGACTCATTGTTTGAATGAAGCAGATTGTTCAAGGTTTTTTGAGTTTATACTCACTGTACAACCTATACAATACTAATTAACTTTCCAGTACTGTATGTGTGATTACAAGTTTACCTTTTCTAACTTCACAAATTAATTAGTATTAATTAATAGAAAGTATTAATGTAGTAATGTTAAAAAAAAGTTATAAAGAAAACATGATTCATGAATTGAAATAAGATATGTACTATTAACATTAAAAACACAGTATTTTTTAAAAGAGTGCGAGTAAAACTTATTTTAGAAAAAGAGTAAGTAAACTTTACTGGATAATTTTAAATTAAACCAAAGAATTTTGTGAAGATTTTACTTGAAACCATGCTGTTAATTTTACTACCAATTTGTGACTGAAAATAGTTTCTTAGCTTTTTTCCAAGTAAATCAAACTCCAAATGTTTTACAGTGTAGGTGAACTGAGACAGTAAGTCAGCACAATGAAAGAAAGCATGACAAATCTCAAATAGCAAACACCGAGTGACTTCATTCAGGTCAGGGCCAGTGACTCATATTATATCTCTAAGCAGACATTCAAGTCAAGTCAAGTCAAGAATATTTGTATAGCGCTTTTCACAATACAGATTGTATCAAAGCAGCTTCACAGTATTAAATTAAAATAATAATAAAACGTCCATGTTTGGTAATGCTAATCAATAGTAATATTGATTGATTCATTAAATTGAATATCCCCAACTGAGCAAGCCAAAGGCAACATTCATCTGTGAACACAACGATAAAGACCTTCATTGGGAATGCACTTCCCACTCTCCTTTCACTCTGTAAAAATAGTTTTTCAAAGTTCTAAATAAAACAAAGACTATTGGAGTATGATTTACAAGAACTCATAATGTTACTTGCCATTTCTTTGAAATTGTTTGTGAAATTTACAAGCAATTTCTGAGCCAAAATTGTTTCTACATCAAATTCTTTCAGTGCGTATACTGTACATTCTGCTGCATTCTTTTTATATATTTTGTGCCTCTATCACTTCTTACAGTGGTGTAAAACTGAATTCCAGTTAGTGTGAGTAATGCAGCTCTTCCCAGAACTACTCAACTGCTCTTGGCTTCAGATGCTGCGTGTGTGTTTGGTCACGGCTCTGAGGAAATCGCATCAACATTTACAACAGCAGACAATACCACATTATAATACATGGAAGCTGTTCTCACCTGCATTCTGTGCATAGAAACGCTGCTAACAAGGTGAAACTAGAGGACACCTTTTAAGGCGAGACCAGCGGTACGATTCATTTTTGTTATACGAAAGAATATATCAGAATTCCATTTCTGATTGTCAGTGCTTTATTTTTTGCGTCTATAAAGTGCCCGATTTGAGTGTTCTTTTACATGCTTTCCCCTTTTTAATAGAGACAAGTGCTGGTGTGATGTTTGGTGACTTACCGTCATGTTTGGTCTCTCTGTGACCAGCGAGCCATCTTTGGCATAAGAGTACACAGTGAAATCCTCTGGAAGAAGCAATCTGAGAGGAAAAAAGAAACACACGCACCACTATGTAAGGATTCATTGTTGCAGGTATATAATATACTCTCACATCACACACAGACTGTCATAGACAGGAATGGATTATCTGTAGATCCATAAAAATGGTGACCATTGTTTATAAGTTTTGGTCAGTATTTTTTTTTATATATATTCATATATTATATTAAAGTATTAATACATATTTTATTAAAAAAAAGGATAAAATAGCATTAAAGGGGTCATGAACTGAATTTTTTTATAATGGTAAGCCCTGAAGGCATTTTTAGAGTAGTTTTTTTCTGAGTGACATACACAAAGGACTCATAACTCCAAAATTATAGCAAGGAGAGTAAAAAGGTAAGTATCGTTTCATAGACAACTTCTTAAATTTGTAGAAAATATAAATTTTCATTACATTTGGACATTCTCATGCTGAGAAACTGCTGAGAAGGACAAAAACGTGTGCTAAAGGGAAATTTTACATATCTTTCTTATTTGACATGCAATAACAATAAATAATGTTTGAGGAAATCTTTTTAGTGAAGTTCCCCTCCATATGAGCTGCATCGGGAACGAAATTGGTGGTTCTAAGATAAAGTAATCAAAAGTTACAGCATTTGGAACCAAGGTAGCCATTATCCATGATCTAAGCATGTTTCATGAAGTGTAGAGCAAAAAAGCCACGTGAAAGCTACCTTCTTTTTCTTACTCCGATACATGCTTGCGGTGTTTTATGTGTTATAACTACATGAGGAATATCTTTAGATCTAAGTGACAGATTATGGTGAGGGTACTTTTTGCCAACTCTTATTTATTGTAATTTGTTTTGTAGTGCTGTGAATTCGGACATACTGTACTTATTTTGTCACATACGGTTTTTCACCCTAGTGGGGAAGCATGCGATGTCGGATGCCGCCTTATTTTGTAATTCTCTTAAGGTCTGCAGCGCAGACCGATCAGTGAATAACATCTAAGCAAGAGTGACTCGAAAGCATATGGAGCAGTCTGCTCTCTAATCGCTCTAGCGGTTTGATGTCATTCACCGATCGGTCTGTCTTGCACCCCTTCAAGTAGAACACACCTTTAGTCTTAGTTCCTGGTCACGTCATGTCATGTGACTCCCTGAACCCCTCATGTGGTCCTGTCATGTGCTTCCCCTGTTCATGTCTCATGTTCTAATTGGTTGTTCAGGTCATATGTTTTTCTGTTCTGTTTTGTGATTGGTTTATCGTCTTGATTGTTCACAGGTGTTTCTTGTTAGTCATTAATCTGTGTGCAAATATATGGGACATTCTACAGCAGGGGTCACCAAACTCGGTCTGCAGAGTTTAGCTCCAACTCCACTTAAACACACCTGAACCAGCTAATCGAGGTCTCACTAGGCATACTAGACACTTTCAAACAGGTGTGTTGGAGCTGGTTGGAGATAAAATCTGCAGGACAGCGGCCCTCCAGGACCGAGTTTGGTGACCCCTGTTCTACAGAATTGGTGCAAAATGCTGTCCCACAACCAAAAAACACATTAAAACGCATTTCAAATTGTATTAAAAAAAAAAAAAAAATTTTTAAAGTATTCAAATCTTATGATCCTTCTATAATCTATTGAATCCCACAATACTATTTAAAATATCAGTAAGCTTTATATATAAAATCATAATTTAATGGGTACTTTCAATTGGGAGGTGGATGTCCCGAACCCCTAAATTTCAACTTATAAAAATGATATTGAGATAATTTTTGCAATTTTTTTCCACTGTTGTTTTTAAAAAAGTTTAAGACCACACTTCTACATTTTTAATCAGGTAATATTATTGTATCCCCCTCTCTCGTAGCTACATGATGAGTATAGATAGGGCTCATCATTTTGAGGTAAATCTGTTCAAAAGTCTGAAAATCTATGTGTAACTTTAAGGAAGGTCACTACCAAACACCCTTTTTCTGCAAACTTTTTTGGGTGTTATTTGGGTGTTATTCCATAAAATTTTGTTTGCGTGTGTAGGCCTACAACTGTTCAGAACTGTGCTAGCTAACCATGTGCTGATTAGCATCTTTGAGCTAGGCTCAAAAGTATCTAAAATTGTCACTACCGAAACAGTCAAGACCAAAACATGTGGTAAAGTTTTAATTGTGACATTACTGTTTCGGTAGTCACAAAAGAGAACAGTTTATTTGGGGGAAATAAGCACAATTTTAGTACAGTTATGTAAATCATTAGTAGTTTAGTATGTTTTATTATGCAAATCATTAGTGTTTTAGTATGTGACTTAAAATTCTGTTATGTGATGTGGTTGATACCAAAACATTACGGTCACTATCGAAAATGTGCAGTCAAGACCGAAACATGGGATGTTTTGTCAAAAATAAAGTATATTGAATTATCAACTAAGATATTATTATAGTGTTTAGTTCAATGTATATTCAAACTAATGAATCAGTATGATAAACGTTATTACTTTAACAAAGAAAGATTGGATTCAAAATACAAATATATAGAACTATATATCATAAAATATATCATAAATTGCACTTGAAATAGTTAAAATTGTAATTGTTACTTGTGAAACCTTTTTAATAGCAAACAATATATTTACAAGGTAGAATAGGTCACTATAAGCCTTCTTATTAAATAATGTATTATTGTGTTTCGGTAGTGACACATTTAGGGAGAGGAATTCTGTAGAATGGCCCATATAGTCCTCATGTTCCCATTGTCTCTTATAGCTTTGTTCATGTAACTCGCTGTTGATGAGTTCTGTTTTGGTTTTCAAGTCAAGTCTAAGTCAAGTTATTGTTTGGTTCTGGTTTCTTGTATTGATTTCACTTTTTGTAATAAACTGCAATAGGGTGCATCTTCAACTTGCCTCTAGTGGACAAGTTACACGATATGAATTACGTTTGTTTAAATATCAAAGTTAATAGCATGGCCTAAATTTCCCTGATCCAATCAATACCCAGGGTAAATTTGAGTCACATCCTATATCATTTCTTTTGAAGGTTGTCACATTACGGTAAGTTAAATGTCTTGCAACAATGTCCCTCTCGTGATAAATGTGTGGCTTCATGTTGTCTTTAAATTATGGTCAGTTTTAGCTTTTAGAAATGAAGATTTCGAGTTCCTCTTTTCGGCTTCTTCTATTTTTGTTTTCTTAAAGAGTTCTGACAAGGGAGAGAATCATACTAATGTCATAAATAACAGGGGTTCGAGTTCACCGGATGTGCACACTTGTTCTAAGATTGTTTAAGATCTTGGATGATCTGAGAAGGCCACACACTGTGTAAAAAACGTAATATCTGGTGATTAGCTGACCTTTGTCACATCTTCTCTGCAACAGACTGTAAGCATAGCTGGAAATCATCAACTTTTCTGAAAGAATGACCACACCTGCCACAACACATTTAGCACTGACTGTCAAACTCACTCAGTGAGTGCAGTGACTGTGCTATGTGGTCATACACTTTGTGTTATTTATATTGTATATCAAAATGAGAACCAATTCGCCCTTGTTAATTGTACAATTTATTTATTTTTACTTTGAAGGCACATCTTCAAAACATCAACAAGCTCTGCATTCAAAAAAAGCAACAAACTGTCAAACTTTGTTAGGGTTAGTTGCTTGTAGTTATGCATTATTTACTGTTATTACAATAGAAAATACAAATAACGTGTAATAAGGACACTTTAAAATATCTAAATATTCAAGTGAAGAGCACGAAATGTTCAGGGGATGCATTAAGAAGTATTGGAAGTTTTATCTGGCATGAGACGCATTATGTGAGACAACATTCTAGAGAATGAGAAGTGAAACATCCATCCCCCTATGCTTTATTTGAGTCACATCCTATATCATTTCTTTTGAAGGTTGTCACATTACGGTAAGTTAAATGTCTTGCAACAATGTCCCTCTCGTGATAAATGTGTGGCTTCATGTTGTCTTTAAATTATGGTCAGTTTTAGCTTTTAGAAATGAAGATTTCGAGTTCCTCTTTTCGGCTTCTTCTATTTTTGTTTTCTTAAGAGTTCTGACAAGGGAGAGAATCATACTAATGTCATAAATAACAGGGGTTCGAGTTCACCGGATGTGCACACTTGTTCTAAGATTGTTTAAAGGGTTAGTTCACCCAAAAATGAAAATAATGTCATTAATGACTCACCCTCATGTCGTTCTAAGCCCGTAAGACCTCCGTTCATCTTCAGAACACAGTTTAAGATATTTTAGATTTAGTCCGAGAGCTTTCTGTCCCTCCATTGAAACTGTATATACAGTATACTGTCCATGTCCATAAAGGTAATAAAAACATCATCAAAGTAGTCCATGTGACATCAGTGGGTTAGTTAGAAGTTTTTGAAGCATCGAAAATACTTTTTGGTCCAAAAATAACACAAAATAAGACTTTATTCAGCATTGTATTGCTTTATAATCAAAATATTATCAAATTTTATCAAAATAGAAAATACAAATAACGTGTAATAAGGACACTTTAAAATATCTAAATATTCAAGTGAAGAGCACGAAATGTTCAGGGGATGCATTAAGAAGTATTGGAAGTTTTATCTGGCATGAGACGCATTATGTGAGACAACATTCTAGAGAATGAGAAGTGAAACATCCATCCCCCTATGCTTTGTTCAGCTGCATGTCAAATCTGATAATATCAAGAGACTTTATTTGTGTGGCAATTATGTAGTGGTTGTCCAACAAGGTCTGCCAACATGTAGCAATATTAAAAATAACTTAAGAAATACATAAAGAGCAGACATTTTTTAAATTGAGAACTTTGAGTTTTTGGAGCACATAGCATAAAACCATTTTGGAAAGGATGATAATTTTTTTTTTTTTTTTTAAATCAAGCTCAGTCTATGCCAAGCCTTAACGTGAATGAGGCCCAAATGCTGACAGGTGAAAAGGCTGACGGTATTAAAACATTGTCCCATTCTGTACAAGCTTCTGATTATCAACAAGGCAAAACATTTTACAACATAACAATCTGGTTAGCCATAATGTAATTAAGCAAGGTCTAGGCTAGATATTAGGAATTATTGTGAAATATTATTACAACTTAAAATAACTGTTTTCTATATGAATAAAAAAATGTATGTGATGTATTCCTGACATGGCAAAGCTGAATTTTCAGCAGCCATTACTCCAGTCATCAGTTCCATATGATCCTATTTGAAATATAAATTCATCTTTTGTAACATTATAGACATCTTTACTCTCACTTTTTTTCGGTTTATTGCATCCTTGTTGAATAAAAGTATAATTTTTTGTTAAACAAAATCTTACTGAATCTTACTGTATTTAATGAACAGTCAGCCTATCTTAGCTTGGTCGAGTTCAAATATTTTTTACATAACATCCATCCAAGTGAGAAATATGTAGCATTTTAAGCTTAGAAGTGGCACACAACCAAGAGAAAGAGTAGATAACAGAATATAAATAAATACAAATCAGAGATGAAAAAAGAATCTTGCATAAATAATAACATTTATAATACTAATATTTTAAATTTATAAATACTAATATTACATTTATAATAGTAATATTATATTAAATGTATAATACTGATATTATAAATATAACATTTATAATACTAATATCCTAAACTGAAATCTTGCATAAATAATACAATTTATAATACTAAGTTCTTGTTGTATTCTAATGATGATGTATTTATGATTGTGACAAGCTGAAAATCGGTTCATCTTATCATAACATTTTAATCATAAAAAAGGATTTTGGTCTAGTTATAGAGTTATCAATCCCTACTTCCGAGACTTCTTATACTTTTGGGACTGCTAAATACATTGTTAATTACAAACCAAGGGTAAAGAAAGAAAAGTGTGAAACATTGAACATAGTAAGAATGCAGAGAGTGCTATTTGGATATAACATCTTCTTCTGGTTCTCTCTGGATAAGAGATAGTTAATTCCATGAAAACATATGAAACCAAGGTACTCAGGATTAATACATCTAAAAAGCCATTTATTTACTCAAGGCTTAAATAATTTAAAAACAAGTTACAAAAACTGCACACTGATGCATTGTGCCCAAGAAGACGGACTACCAGTCTTGCTGGGCACAACGCATCGGTGTGCAGTTTTTGTAACCGTTTTAAAAAAAACGATTATCACACTGAAAATAGTGGGCATGTCATACGTCAGGTCAGAGTCCGTACACCCTTACGCCGGAACTTAACTTTCTCCTGAGCGCATGTACGGCCGTTGCCGAAAGCCAGTGATTATAGTTTATAGATAAAGTTTGAAAGATGCATTAGTCTTAGGCTATGTTTACACGGAAACGATCTGAAGAGAAAACGCAAAAGTGGCGTTGCGTTATCACTTTTTATTCTGCGTTTAGACGAGCGTTATGGGGGGAAATCTGTGTGCATATGGTGACGCAAAAGTGTGTGAAATTTGATGTAGTATGCACTCCAGGCAGCTAGGTGGCAATGTGAAGCACTGAAAGTGAAAGAGCCGCTGACACAGTTTTTCATGTTTAATACGGTAAAGCTGCTGCTTTAACCCTCGGTGCTCTTCACGTGTCGCTCAATAATATATATATATATATATATATATATATATATATATATATATATATATATATTTTTTATCAATGAAATTAATGCTATATTTTAGTTTGATAATGTTTTGTTATTTTTTACGCGCAACGCCTTGTCTAGCAGACGATGGTGGAGCGGATTTAAGATTTCCACTCTGGAGGGTGGTTTCACTTTTTTGCGTTTTTAAGCCCCAAAAACACCGCCGCCGTGTAAACGAAAGACACATCCGATAAAATATTTTTACGTTTTCAGCCGCGAGCATTCTCGTGTAAACAGGGCCTTAAAGTGACAGCAGCCTAACATTTCTGCTGTGGTCTGTGTTTTTAATGTTAATCAAACAACAAAATACAAAAAAAAAAAAAATAACTCACTGCTCTTGACTGAATAACTTTTGTATTGTAGTATGCGAGTAGTGCGATTTAACCAAACTAAACGAGGCAGGTGTGAAAGCACCCTAACAGCCCAAATTAAATCTGTTCAGCATATAAATATTGTGTCTTCAGAAAAATTTTACTTAACCATTTAAATTCATATGAATTAGTTTTAAGATATTTTATTAAAGCAATTATGCTTATTATTATTATCTATTATGCAAAATTCACTTTTACATGGTGTTTGAACATAAATGTGTGTTGGCAGTGCGTGTACACAACCACCCTATAATGATAAAATTCCACCCAGTGCTTTTTATTAAATCCCCATAAATCATAAGCACTGTCTCAGAACAACACGTTCTCAGATTCGGGCCAATGTGACGTACTTTTGCACAAGCCCCGCCCACGACTGTTGATGAACAATGCAGTTTTACCATAGACCCGCCCTGAGTGAGCTAAACACAGTCCGCCATTGTTTACACCAGAACCTATGCACAGAACCTATGCACAGAACAGAGATTGTAGGTAGGACGGCTAATAGAAATGGCACTAGTTTGCGCTTATCCAGGATGTTTAAACCGATGTAAAAAAATACATTTACGTAAGCTCGCGCGAACTCATCCGGGAGACCACTTCCAGAGCATTCCGGTGCTTGCGCAGACTAAGTAAACAGATTACTTGGACGTGGTTGTGTAAAAGAGATAAAAACGATATAAATACTGTTCGTTTTATCACACAAACCGCTTGTTTCGTGTCTTAGGCCATCAATGTGCACTTACGATGGGGAATTTTTTAATTTGGACTTTTCTCTGCATGCTATTAGAGACATCTCTGCATGCTTTTGGAGACAGTACCTATCAGTGATACGCGGGTTGATCCAAAATGAGCGGGTGCCTGCAGTCACCCGCGGTTACGAGTCATCCAAAAATATTTTTAATGATATTCGGGTCGCGGTCGGTCGGGTCGTTTGAAATAAAGATGCCAATTAAACCTTTGTAATTTATATAGTACTAGACACAATGTTCTATGAAATGCATAGGTCTACACTTTATTGGCTGAATATCTGGCGCGAGGATGGCGCACGAGCTCAGTCTGCAGATGACAGTGGGAAATCCTTATTTACCTTTTGAATGTTGAGCGCGTTATTAACTTTTGAATAAAAGCTGACGCGGGACAAAATGCCCGATTTCCCAACATGTTGAACTGAGCAATGCCATTGTGCCATTTTAATAGGCTACTTTTAAACGCATATAGCTCAGTAATGTCAGTTTTATGTATTTGCTGAGAGGGGGCAGGGTTTTTGTTGGGAAAGTCGGGGGAGAGACGCACACTTCGATTAGACTGGATAAACACATGCAGCATCTTAATTGTTAAGAAAATGAAACAAAATAAATGAATAAATCAAGCCTTTATTACAAAACACTAGGCGATATCATACAGCATTCAGAAAAATGCACACCCCTAGTTCATGGCCCATGACTACGATGAGCATTTACTAGCTACTTTAAAAAAACGCGGGTCAGGAAGCGGGTCGGGTACAATATTTTCTTTCTTTTTTTTTGCGGTCCAAGTTGCGGGCGGTTAGTTGAAAACGTCGGCCGGGTGCGGGTTGTTTATACATTGACCCGCGCATCACTGGTACCTATATACCTGCATTATATGACTGACAGACAAGAATGGTTTGACCTAAAAATATAAAAATTGAAACTACTGCGGAGACAAAGACACCTACATCTTGGATGCACTTCAGGTAAGCTAATACATACCAAAATTTAATTTCAAAGTGAACTATCCCTTTAAAGACTTTAGGAGAGAAAGCAAGAGAAGCAGAAGGAAAATACTCACTCATTTCTCTCCAGAATGACGACATGTTCTTTTCCTTGAGCTTGGATTATGTATGACACCTTGAGAAAAAAGACAGAAACCATCATCTCACTACTCGTTTAAAGGTTAAAAACAAAAATCAAAAAAACAAGCAGGACAGAGATGCAATGAAATGAGTCTAGAATTATTGTCTTGCAGTTTAATAAATGAATGTAATAAGTGAAGGGCATATACTGTCCGAATTCACAAAATAAAGCATAACACATCTAGCATTGCATTCCTGCTACAGTTTACGTGATCTCTGTCCTATCACCACTGAATTATGTTTGAGTCGACGTAGTACATTTGTGGTGAAACCAAACAAATAGGATACTTTCGTTTAGCCCAGGGGTATTTCAAACCCATTTGTGAGTCGCAGAGTGGTGAAAAAGGTAGGTCGCGTGCAGTCACTTGATCATTAACGCAATGACATGATGGATTATTTACGTAAAATAAACTTTGTTGCCTTGTGTTTATATTTGAATCCCCTACCCCAATACTTCACTTAAAAATAATTTGGTGGGTCTTGAGATAGATTTGACTTGTCTAGGTGGGTCCTGGAAGGAATAGTTTGGGAACCCCTGGTTTTGTCTGCATTTCTGAGAATGTACTGTGCCATTATCCTATTGTTAAATTCTGCAGGAAATGAATCAGGTCAGAAAATTGCCAACAACAGACATGCTGGACTGAATTAGGACTTCATTGCCTTTATTGTACAGTGGGAAAACAACTGCAACAACATTTGAATAATGTTGTAGCAAAACCAGATTAGCACAAATTTGAGAAGAGAAAAGCTCTTACATAACACTAAACCAGCAGTAAGATCATTAGAAACTGAGGGTGCTGTATGGCCAAATCTGATCTGAACAAGACTTGATCTGAATATATTATTAATCAAAATATACAGACACATGTATGTGCTAAAAACTCTGAAATGAAAAGGGTTAATATTTACATGACACCCTCACAATATGTAAGGGTGCTTTCACATCTGTAGTTTGGTTCATTTTGTCCGGACCAAGGGTGAAAAATGATACTTTTTTGCCTTTTTCAGGCGTTTTGGTTCCTTTTCACACCACACTGATTGCTCTGGTCCGTAACAGTTGATGAAACGAACCAAAATGCAGTCACGTGACAACATCCACATCATTCGTTGGCCAGATGTGTCTTGAACGTATTTCCATAACTGCACTTAGATTCTGTTGGAATTTTCCTGAACGTTAATTCTGACACATCGATGAAACCCCCTTTCTGGGGGGTGTTAAGCTGTTTGCTTAAAGCTAAGATGTCACTCTTCTTGTGAGTTTTTGAAAGTTGGGACCTAATATGGTCATCAGACCAAATTTCTTTGAGGCTCCGCGCCTCCTCAAAACTCCCAAGTTTGTCCGCGAGCTGCCATGCTAAAAGTGCAAACTGTCAACAAACATTAATCCTCATCATCCCATAATGCACAGTGCAGCTGATTATGGCAGCCGGTTTAGCCCAAAAATGTGCAGTTCTTTGTTGGGTCTGTTCGAGGTCGGATCACGTTCTCACCGCTCCAGAGTTCGTTTGAAAGCGTACCGAGACCTCACGCTTATTTGGTCCGCTTTTGGTTCACACCCGAGTGTGATTGCTGCATTCACACCTGCCCAAACGAACCACACCAAGGGGGACAACGAACTCTAGTGCGATTCAACCGAACTAAACGAGGCAGGTGTGAAAGCACCCTAAGAGTGTAAGATTGATGGGTAACATAAAGTGGCGGCTTTACCAACATGGTGTGTGACGGGAGTTTGAAGAAAGATCTCATTTTACACCTGCCTAAACACGCTAACATTTACAGCTATTTTAGCAGTGATCTGACAAACATGTCTTTATCTCACCTTAAACCCTGTAATATTATGGAAAGAGATATTTTGAGGAAACAGGACTCCACACCTTTTCCACTAAGCCATTGAGCTTTTTAAAGTTGGCATGAAAAGGAAGTTGCGATATACTTTTCTTCTCTATTGTGATGTATATCAAAGTAAAACGGCTTCTCGAACAAGAAAAAATACAGGGTGGGATTTTATTTTTATTTTCAATATTCTTTTGAAATGCAAGGATTTAAAGAGTTACTTTATGGAAAATGCTAAACCACCTCATAAATAGTCACAAACAGCGTTGTTATTGTTTATTAAAACTAAATTGTAGTGGAAGTAAAGCTGAATTATATTAAATATAATATAAATATTAGACTACAAAACTTCAATGAATAATATAAATGTTGCTGTGGCAACTAACCAAAATGAAATTAGATATAAATTTAAGAACTAAAGTGCTATTATATTACTAAAGCTTAAACCAAAATAAATATAAATTAAAGTAAATATGTGATATACATCATAATACAGAAGAAAAGTCTATCGCTACTTCCGTTTCATGCCGACTTTAAAAACTGCTATGGCTTAGTGGAAGATTGTGAGTGAATAATAACTTAAATGTATTTATTTTCATTATGATTGTTTTGCAGCAAGAAACCTTGATTAACATTATAACTGGAATTCAGGAGTAAAAAATACAAAAGGGCATTTTTTTTTACAAATAAAAAAATGTCATCAAATGACAAAATTCATAATTTCTTCAACAAAGACATTTTTGTGTGTGAATGTTCCTGGTTTATAAATGGAGTCACAGGTTTCAAGGCTATGCCAGCAAAAATCGCTTTTCTCCCGAACTCATGCTCTTCTTCTCAAACTCATGCTCTACCAAACTCTGAATACACTGTGTCTCAATGACACAGAGGTCAGAGGAATATTAAGTGTTTGTTTGTGCCATGCTGGTGGTATGCGTCTCTCAGCGTGGTCTTTTAATAACTACGCCTACGCTGCTGGGCACGTGTGCCTGCCAGATGGTTCCTGTGGCATTATCTTTGAAGCACCACTGGTGTAGATGGATATGATATCAGAACAAAATCATTGATAGGTCAGGAAAAATGGGAAAAGGAGGCGAGGATGTACAGAGAGTGAGAGGGACAAGCTAAAGATATTATCCACACAGTTAATGTCAAGTAACTCTTGTGTTTGGTAAGGTTGTTTACCTTATCTGCACTGTCCTGGTCTCTTCTATGTCTGCTGATGCGTCTCGGTACCGTCACCTCATAAGAAGAGAGCTGAGAGGTCTGCTGGTTTATTGAGCCTATGAACAGAAACAGTCCCATCACAACACTGTCTATGCATAAGACCAATACACACACAATGAATTATACAAGATATATATATACACAAGGAAAACTTGCACTGTATAAGCAATTGTCATTTATTTCTCAAACTATTTTCCTCCATTATTCCTCTCACTGCTACAAAATATATTTATATTATGAAACTACTATTGTGATCATGGGAGATTAGATTGAGTGCAATTGACTGGTTGGCAATCAAGTGCTCAGTGTTTTTTTATGTTGGTGGAAACAACCAGTGCTGCACGGGCATGAAGACCTCAGGAAGGAGAGGCATACCACCCGCTCCTGAGTCATCAGTCAACAAGTTGAATGAAACTTCCTTTGCTGTTTTCCCGAAAAGGGTAGATAAGACAGAACAATTCATAATGCTTGCGTCCCTTTACTGAACATTCACACACAATTCTCAGAGAACCATTTATCTTGATCTTCAGGCTTTCAATCATTCTCAGCTCAAAACATGCCCTCAATTTCCCTAACAGCCTGTGTGTTGGCACTCGTGTAGGAGTCTCACTGTTTCTATACCTAAAACGCTATAATAAGTGTAAGCAGACACTTTTAAATTGACTTACGGTTTACTTATTACACAGGGCTTAACGGGTCTGATGGCCCACAGCCAATGAAAGAGCATTTCTGGGCCAGTTGACAGAACTGTCATGTGCTATAGCCTATTAGGCCAGTGCTGCACACTACACCTTTGTTTACTGATCATGTACATGTGTTGTTATGTTGTGTGTTGATGCAAAAACAAACTGTTTTGAAATTGTGAAAATAATATATTTATATCTGCCATGTTATATGTACAATCATTTTGATGATTATGGCTTACAGCTTATGAAAACCCCAAATTCAAAATTAGAATATTGTAAAAAGGTTTTCATAGCTATATAAGCCATAATCATAAAAATTAACAAATAAAGGCTTGAAATATCTCACTTTGCATGTAATGAGTGTCTATATAATATATTAGTTTCACCTTTTAAGTTGAATTACTGAAATAAATGAACGTATGCATGATATTCTAATTTTTAATTGCAAGTCTTCCCAGGGAAGATTTGAAAAGTTATCTTTGACTATTGTAAGTTAGTTTTGTTAAACTAATGAAAATATTTAATTTCAAATATCAAGTAAATCTTACTGTTTTAATATTATTAGATATAGTGTTAGTAGCTTTTTAAAGTATTATTATTATTTTAAGTATTAAGTACATACAGAAAGATTAAATGAACAATGTCTCAAGCACCATCATTTAATTAACTTTTAAATATAAGCGTTTTGTGACAAATAATAAGTGTTTCATATGACAAATATGCAGGCCTACATTTACATTTATAAATGGTTGCCACGTTTTAGTTCTAATTATTATAGTTCATATTAAAAGTTTTTATGCTTTCAAACAAATACATGTATAAAGTATCAGTAAAGGGTTGTAAAATAAAAAAAATGTGATTACCAAAATGTGGAATACACACTGAAGATACTAGTGTCCAATAGTACTTAAAAATTGGAACAGATACTAGTCAAGTATGCATATGAATAGTTGACAGTAAAACTAGACATACTACCGTAGTTGGAATTGAACAGTTGGCCACAGACAGAGGTTGACAGTAACAAAGAACATTTACTTAAGCACTGTACTTAAGTACACTTTTTGAGTATCTGTACTTTACTTGAGTATAATTTTTTCTGGAAACTTTTACTTTAACTTCCCTACATTTGAAAGACAAACATCGTACTTTTTACTCCACTACATTTCTGCCAAGGTCCTTGAGTAGAAAGTAACGTCAGGGATGATTTGTTGCAGGGGTTGCATTTTGGTTGGAAATGAACGTCTGGTTGACGTCAGAACTCGAGTGATGTTGGTTTCTGACGTCAAAGGATTTTCAACCACAATACAACATCTGTCCAACGTTGGAGATTAACGTCAATCTGACATTGGATTCTCACATCAACATGATTTTAATTTTCAACGTTGGGTTTGGTCTTCTAAATGCAAATTTTGTCATTGTTTTGGAGCACACTAGCTTATAGATAACAAGGCTAACATATTCATAGGATACTAAAAGCCAAAAAACTGGGAACAGCCATTTGGGTGTCCGAAACCATTGTGGACGTTATTGAGTACACTTATTCAATCCCAATACTGGAACTGTGTTCTAGAAATAAATGTGATATTGATATGAGGGTAGGCAGGCAGAGATTCAGAGGCATACTGTAAATTGCCTACTACATGCAACAATGCAGCAATAATAAAACATTTACAATGCATTGACATAAATTTACTTTGATACTAAAGTACTTTTAAAAATGAGTACTTCTGTACTTTTACTTAAGTTTTACAATTTTTACTGTAATATTTGACCAGTAGTATCTGTACTTTTACTCAAGTAAGGAAGTTGTGTAATTTGTCCACAGATTCTAATAGAATTCACTAGCAAAAAATGTGTTACCAGTTTGTTACCAGGTAACAATAGAAGCAAAGGTAACATGAATAAATACTACATACATAGGCAACTACTAGAGACTAATGATTACATAGGGTACTAGTGTAGAACATACTAGTACATACTACATACATAGGCTACTGACTAAAGTATTAGGTGCTAGTAATTTGAATAAGTTCTAGTATGATGAATTGTTTCTCTAGTAGTGGATATAGTTCAATCAATATTCTACAGTTTCTAATGGAACTGAAAAAAATACAAGTCATAGGAGTACTTGCGATTTCTCAGAAAGCACTAACATAAAAATAGCTACAATTTACTTTAAGGAAAACATGTTAAAACTGCTTTTTTATAGCGGTGGCACTGCCTATAAATTCAAACAGTAAGTGTTGTGGACAATGTATGACTCGCAATGGTGTCTGTCGTTGTTCTCTCACCTCCACTGCTGTCGATGAGCGCGTGAAGCATTAACCACATAAAGACGCTTTTAACAAGACGCGAACAAACTGCATTAACCATGTCTGTAAAGTATCCGTATTCAAATGCCGTTCCGAAGTAACGTCAAATGTTGCCCTCTCTTATCCAGGCGTTGTCCTCCAAGCAATGGCAATGAGCCCGCTCCACATAACGTTCCCGTGAAGAAATAGATACGGCACAGTTTCAGCTACCTGCTCATTTTGTTACACTTTATCCTTCTGTTATAAGTTTGTTTAACAGTTCGTCACAGATCGCTGATCAGGATGTGTTTGTATATCAGAAAAGGGTCCCGTTTCAGTTCCCTGTTCGAGATCTTGGGATTAGGCAATTCGCTCGGACTTGCATCTCCAATGAGCCCCGTCTGTAGAAGGCGAAACCGAGCATGCGCGTCACGAAACAGTTTGGCTTTTTAACCCTTTACCGTAGCCTAATACGGCAATGCAAACTACTAGAACACTAATTCATATGAGCTTTTACCTTACTTTCACCCGCCCACAAAAATGTCCACTCTTTTGCAAAAAAGGACACTCTTTTGCTAGCAGCTAAGAATATGTGTTAGGGATAGTCTGAAAACTACACATACATTTAACTATTTTTCTAACGAGAATAACTGCGACGTTTCTCTCTTTTAAAACAACTACAGTTTAATTGCAGTTGAGTAAGGTTGATCTAATCATTGTCATCAAGGAAGCAAAAAAATTACTGAAATATTATGAAACAGAACGAAACTACAAATAAGTAATTTGACTCGGTCCACAGGAACTTAAATATGGCAATATCGCGAGAGTTCAAACAAACAGCAATGCTTTGAGTCACATCATATCTTAAATAGTGTTATTTATCCTTGTTTTATGACTACTGGTATAGGTTAGTATAATTGTAGATGGATTTTTAAATGAATGTAGAAGTATACGTTAAACATTAACAATGCTTAATTAACTTGGAGGACTAAACTTGCTTCACGGTATATCCTGCTTTGCTAACATTTAACGTTACAAACACCAGGTGACTCATTCCTTTATTTATCATTATCAAATTATAGAACCATTATGTTTCGAAAATTATATTCCAGATAATATAATAAGTAGTAGCCTAAGTATTCTACTGAACAGTTGTTTTTATGATAGCTAACTAACAGGTTATGCATATCATTGTATTTGATTGTGTTTTCTTTCACCACCAGTGTATAAAGTTAGATGGGTTAAAGAAATAGAGAATAACATATTTGTGTGGAACTTTAAAGGTTCTCCAGTGGCATCAGGTTTTGGTTTTTCAGTGTGATGATGATGCCTAAACATGCTGTCTCCGTAGGCAGTCACTAGATCTGAAACAGAACTATATTAATCATATTCATATGCATTATGTTGTATAGTGAAATTAAGGAAGCTTCAACATGGACTCAACGGCAAAAATAATGGAGGAAAACTTAGAGAAGATTTTGAAGGGTGAGGGACTTGAGTTGAGAGAGTTTGATTTAGACCCGGAAGTGAAGCCTGTCACACTGAGGAAAAACGTCTGTTACATTGTCAGCGCAGTGATCTTCAACTCAAAGGTAAAAGATTGCGTCATTCTTGTATGTCTTCTCTAAGTTTTATAGTCTGTCCATTGTCCTCTTATTACAGTCAGCCCCCTGCCGAACATTTCACTGGGAGCATTACATTTTTTTTTTCTCCTGGCAAAAGAAAAAGTAGTTTGGTAGCTAACAAGACAATAAACTGTAGACAACACAGTCAAGGTTGCTTTCTCTTACACTTCACACAAGCCAGTATTGTGTCCATTTAGGAAAAAAACAGAAACACTCTTGATCATCCTGGACATGATCCAGATATTGTAAGATCTGTCATTTTTGGTTACCCAAAATTACATTGAAAACATATATGAAGAGAATGTACATACTGCATGTACATACTATAGGTTTTCTGATAGAAAACCAAATAATGTTAACAAAAATATGATTTTATTAGACTGAACAAATGAAAGCATAGTTTTCTTCACATTTTATTGTTATTTAAAGGAATAGGTCTCTTAAATGTTTTTAAGTCATTTACTCACCCTCAAGTTGTTTCAAACCTGTATGAATTTCTTTCTTCTGCTGAACACAAAAGAAGATGTTTTGAAGAATGTCGGTAACCAAACAGTTGATGGGCCCCATCACTATGGGGGTCAATCCACTGTTTGGTTACCCACATTCTTCAAAACATCTTCTTTTGTGTTCAGCAGAAGAAACAAATTCAGAAACAAATTCATACAGGTTTGAAACAACTTAAGGGTGAGTAAATGATGACCGAATTTTCATTTTTAAGTGACATATTCAACTATCAAGGTTATTTAACTGTTAGTTGAGCCACTGGCACACATAAGCCCACAACTTAAATTTTGGTAAATATACTTTATTTAATAATTCATGGTTAATCTTTAACCTAAAATATAGATGTTTTATATAATGTCAATTCACCAGCATGTACAGTATGACTCATATTTTTTTGAAGTAGATGAGTTTGCTTTTACGTTGTAAAAAAAAACTACTTTGACATGCCAAAATAGTTTTGTAGCATAAAAATTTGCTAAATATTTCAGTAACACTTCAACAGTGTCATTGGTACACGTTACATGTAGTTAGTAATAGCTAAATTATGCATAATTACATACCCTAAACCAAACACTAGTCCCTACCCTAACCTTATAGTAAGTACATGGAGTTAATTAATATCACTCAGTACTTCAATGTATAACTACACTCTAAGTGGACACTAATTCCACTACCCATGATTAATGTCAACTTCTTCAGACATAAAAGTTTTGCATGTGTGTTTGTGTTATACAGGAGGAGGTGTTACTAGTTCAGGAGGCAAAGAGAGATTGTTATGGCAGATGGTACCTCCCTGCAGGTCGTATGGAAGAGCGTGAAAGCATTGTAGAGGCACTGCAGAGGGAGGTCAAAGAGGAGGCAGGAATAGACTGCCAGCCAATCACACTGCTGCTGGTTCAAGAACAAGGGCCACAGTGGGTTCGCTTCACCTTCCTCGCTGAGGAAACAGGTTAGATTGAATGATTGATTTTTAAGGATGCATGTTATATATCGAAAAGATGATATCACAATATGTGCAGTTGTCAAATCACCCAGGCTGCAATTAAATAAATATAATTAAATATATTGAATTATTATGAATTAAATAAATGGACTCATATAGCATCTACTGGCAAAAATAGAATGCGTCAGAGCTCGTAATAAAACAAGAATCAACATTCAAATAATTGCTGACCCAGAGAAAGCAGTTATCATATGAAGCGGCTTCACAAACAGTCTTTTCAACCACATCATTATTTCTGTGTTACAAATATTCGGCAGCTATCACCCTGTAGCCCAAGACTAGTTGCCTACTGAAGCTAAGCAGGGTTGAGTCTGGTTAGTACCTGGATGGGATACCTCCTGGGAAAACTAGGTTGCTGCTGGAAGAGGTGTTAGTGAGGCCAGCAGGGGGTGGTCATGTCACCCTGTGGTCTGTGTGGGTCCTAACGCCCCAGTATAGCGATGGGGACAGTGAGTAGGTACTTCATTTCAATAAGTACTTACTTAATGAGCGCTAAAAGTGTATGTACTAAATAGCATTCATACACTAACGGCGGTGTCAGCCATGCAAGGTGATCCAACTCGTCGGGAGCAGCTGGGGTTAGGTGTCTTGCTCAAGGACACCTCGACACTTGGTCAGGTGGAACCGGGGATTGAACCACCAACCTTCCGGTTTGTAGACAATCTACATGAACCACTGAGCCACTGCCGCCCCGTTGAAGAAACAGCTGCCAATTTATTTTATGATTGTTGTATAGTATTTTGGGGTGATTTTAATTCTTATATTTTTAACCCTTTTAATGTGACCCACAGATGTTATTTTGTATATCGGAAACCCAAAATTGTTATCTTTTGAATATGTTGTTAATTTCTTTATTTTATATGCAAAAAAATTTTATCCTCAAGCAAGTGGCTTAAATGTCCTTTATGGTTTCCACTATCTTGTTTCATCCCTCAGGCTTATAAATAACAAAGACTTTTTTTTTAAAATGAATTATGATGAATTATTCAAAGATAGCCTATAATCTCATACTATTATGTATGCAAAACCATGATATTTCTGTTTTTCTGTTTTAATTTTTTGTCATTATGATTGTTCATTGTTAAAAGTACAACAATGGTGTCTTTCCCTGGGGTCTCATTTATAAAACTGTGCGTAGGATCCTTACTAAAAGTGTACGTGCGCCCGAAAGCCAAAAATGGCGTACGCAAAACAATATTCAGACTTATAAAACTGTGCGTACGCCAGAACATGCGCAGGATTCACTTTATAAATCCCAGTCGGCGGAAGATTGTGCGCACATGCGTCTCCTCCCCGAAATAACCATATATGGAGCTTACAACGCCTAGTTTTACTATGCATATCCTCATCTGCATATCATTTGCATATGATTATTCACAGACGTGTCACGTGATAACATGTTTAATGGTACAAGACATTAGGAAAATAAGAAATACGGATGTGCCATCACATTACATTAATAAAAATAATTTAGTAGCTGTGGCCCTATCCTTGCCTTGTTTTTGAATAAATAAATCAAATAGTGTAAAATACATTTCAGATAAAGTTTTTCTCAATCTTTTCCACTGACCAAATAGTGTTTTTCATTTATTTATATTTGTAATGGAAACCGATAGACCTTGTTGAGCATTATATTTGCACAATCTGCTATTATCATAGGCAGCAATTATCTCTGTATTTAAAACATTAAAACACAGCATGCCAAAGGAAAAGTGTTGAAAAGCATATGCATCCACAACAAATATTTATAGGCTATTTATATATATATTTTAACTTTTCAGTAAATGTCATGTAGCTAGTTTAAGTGTTTAACTCCATTAATGAGAATGGCATATTTAATCTAAATGTTTATATCAGAAGTAAAACAGTTTAAATCATTATTTTATTTAAACTGTAATTGTGAACATGCACTGTAGCCTATTTATGATTAGGACTCATAATGAAGATTTACAGTTTTACTTCATCTGCCGTTAGATATGCGTCAGTTTCACTAAACGGCCCAACGCGCTCGATGGCGCGGACATTTAATGTATGGATATTTGCTTCAAGCGATAGGCTTGGTGAGTGAAATTATATTTGTATTATCTTTCTGTACATGTATAATTTTATTTCGATTTTCTGTCTAAAAGTGACCAAAAAGACATTTAACTCCAGCTCACCATCAGTGTCGCCAATTCCCTTTGTCTCCAGAATGTGCGTACGCACGGCTCAAAGTTTGCTTAAAGGTGCGCACATTCTCCCGTCAAGTTTGTTTTTTTATAGATCACAACCTTTGCGTGGGAACTGGCGTACGTACGTTTCCAGCCCCGTTTTGTGCGTACGCACGCTTTATAAATGAGACCCCTGATCTTTATTTTTAAGTATTTAATTAAAAGTTCTGCAATAAAAAAAAAAGAGATATGAATGACGAGTGCACTAATACCTCATGGCATCAGTAACCCTACCTAGTACGGTTCAGTGTTTGTAATGTCTGCACAAAGGAGATGTCGGGCAGATGCTCCAAGATCTCGCCTTTGGAGAAGACGATTGATTTTATACTTGAGTCATTTGAATCGTTCATTCATACAGTTTTGTTTTGAAATAATTAATTCAGATTAAATAAGCATTTTAAGTAAACTGCAGCAATTAACATTTTGTTTGAACCTCTAAATTACATGTTATTGTTTTTATGTTTTCTGTTTAGAATCGTGGGAGAAATGTGATCTCTGTTTGAAACCAAAAAATCAAAAACCAAAAGATTTTTATTGTAAAGGGTTTAAACCATGTTTTCATGCTTGTTCAATGAACAATAAACAATCAATTAATAAACATGAACATGAACATGTGCAACAGTCATTAACACAGTGTCTACATCAGATGCAAGCGACACAACGCGACAAAAGCAAAAAGATATTCATCTTTGTAAAGAAACCTCATTGCTTAACTCTGTAAAGAAACCTCATTGCTTAACTCTGTAAAGAAACCTCATTGCTTAAAGGACAAGTTCGGTATTTTACACTTAAAGCCCTGTTTACAGACCGTATCTGATGAAATAGAACGGTTAAGATTAAAATTTGGACACATGCTCCTGTCCCGAGAATTTTAGGTTGATTTAGCGTTTGTGGACCTATTTTGCCAAACGCGTCACACCCAGATTCTTCCGTTGAGAGCTTGAATAATAGACACCAGTTGGTGGCGATAATGCACCTTTGCCAATTGCAAGCAAACCGCTGGCATTTCATTGAATACACAGAAGAAGCAGAAGAAGAAGCGGTGGAGGAATATCGTACCTCACACAGCACATTCAATACAAGTCAATGGAGTTGGACAAACACTACGATAAAACCTGTTGGAAAGCATCTTTTTCAGCGATTTTTTTTTGGGATCATATCAGTGAACACCCCTGACCACTCGGTGAGTGTCACGTCTTTGTAAACGAAAGTTTAATGTGTTTTAGGAAGGAATCTGCCAGTGCACATAGACAACCATTGTGGGGGTGGGGGGGGAAAGCTAAATAAACCTAAAATTCTCGGGACAGGAGCATGTGTCCAAAGTTTAATCTTAACCGTTCTATTTCATCAGATACGATCTGTAAACAGGGCTTTAAGTGTAAAATACCGAACTTGTCCTTTAACTCTGCTGTCTCAGACAAGACATTTTTTCCTGTTGGCCACCGAAACTTCTGTTGGTTGCAATTTGCAAACTTACCGCTACATGCCGCTAAAAATTACACACTGCACCTTTAAGTGGAAAGAGACTTTTCACTATCTTGTTCACCTTAGTTTAAGTTGGTTCTTACTGTTTTTTAGCTCTTGTATATGAACACCCAAATAGAGCTATTCAAGTAATCTGCTTAAAATGTGTGTATGTTTTCATATGTAGAGATGAAAAACAAAATGAGTTTTGACAAAATCATAATACTTTTCAACAGGAAAAATGTCTTATTTCTCATTGTGCCACTAGGGGGCTCACTGAAGACAACGGCAGAGGCGGATGCTGAATCCCTGCAAGCTCAGTGGTGGGATCGTGAGTCTCCACTTCCTCTTCGTGCACGTGACATACTGCCCCTCATTGATGCTGGGATAAAATATCGCCGAAATCCCTGCTTTCCTGCGTTACAACCTGTTGACTTCCCTTGTCACGTTATTTGCCAAAGACTTTTCATCACATTCGTCTCCAGCAGTGGTACCACTGACACCAGTGATGAGGACCGCCTGTGGCTTCTGCTGAGCAATAATAATGCCAGTTCTCATCCCAGTCTTCCTATTGAAGTATCAGTTAACACATACATCTCGTGGGCTGCGCACAGACTGATTAAGGAGTGCATACCTTCATCTTTCGCGTTCATAAACATTATTATATGTGGCATTCTGGGAGTGCAGCACAATGGGAGAACACCAGGGAAAACGGACGGCATCTGCTTCAACACGCTTGTGTTAATGGAAAATTCAGAGGGCAGGCCTGAAATCAGCAGCCCACCACCATTGGAGAGTGACAGTTACAGATGGCATGAAGTGACCAATCAGAGCCTAAGGGCAAAGATAAAACAGAGGATTAAAGATGGGTCTGTTCTGCCTGTTCAAAGTCAATACTGATGCTCTGCCACTCTAGTAGAGGACTCATCAAATACATTACGCAGACCAGAATTGAACCTGCATTTTCCACATGAGAACCAAAGTTCAACGTGTCTGTTGCATGTATGCTAACTGCTAGGTCATGGCTCCAATGCATTATAACCTTGCACGTTTGAAATATTAATCTTGAACCTTATTTACAGGGACGCTCTGGCATTCCAAATCTGGGGTTCTCTTTAAAATCTCACAATATGCTGTCAATTATGACACAATAATTCCATACACAGTTTTCATATGTGTGTTCCACTCACCTTTCATTAGAGTCCGCTTTCCGTTCCAGTGAAATCACAAAATAAAATGCAACCAAATATTAATTCTAACACTGATATACATCCAATATATATATATATATATATATATATATATATAAATAAAATGGTTGTTGTTTTTTTTGTAATAATATTCATAAAGCTTTGAACAGTGAAATCACAAAATAAAATGCAACCAAATATTAATTCTAACACTGATATACATCCAATATATATATTTTGTATGAAAGTGGTTTTGTTTGTTTAAAAGTCTTATAAATGCATGAGGTGGCAAGGTGAGCCTTTTACCCCACACACGGAATAAAAGGCTCACCAGCATGGGACAAAAGGCACAAAGTATTGATACAAACACTTTAGCTAAAATAATGTTTTTAACACTAAGTCAAATCTTTAGCAAGTTACTTTAGTTTACTAAGGTACTATTTTCGTTTTATTTTCTGAAAGTATTGAATGAGAATGGAATTATTAAATTATTAAAACGTTTTTGTTTCTTCACTCCTTCGTGCACGTTCATTACAGTTACCGTGACTGATATTCTTTTAAAGTATATTTAAATATACTTATTTCCATAAGTAGCCTACTCTCTTTAAAAGTAGGCCTACGTCAACGTGTACTTAATTTTTACAGGGGACTTTGGACATTAAGGACATTATAACATACACATAGCACTCTTGTAGCATTTAACCACAGTCATCTATATCAATAATTTTATATAAATGAATGCTGTTAGAAAAAAGTGTTGAAACATGAGTATATTGTCATTTACATTTTTTATATATTTAATATGACGCATATAAATTATGCATTTCATATTAAGTTACTAATATGTATAGTAAACATTTATTAAGTCTGTCTATTTTACCTGCCTGTTTATTTTATATTTGCCTAATACATAATTTGCTATTAGCTATAAGGGGCATGTACACAAACGTGAAAGTGAGTCCAGCCATGCCAGTTTTAAAGGGGTCATGACATGGGTTTTTTTATTTTATTATTATGTTCCCTTAGGTGTAATTATAGTATTACTATAGTTTTTTTTACAAAAAACTTTTAAAATGTAGTGATTTATGACCTTTTCCCACCCTGTTTCTCATCCTCTGGTTCAAACAGTCTGTTTTGGGGGTGTTTCCCCTTTAAGAGTTCAGTGTTAACGCCCACTGTTATGATTGGCTAACGTCAGTGCCTATGCATCAATTATTAACGCCCCCAGCCAGAACATTTGCGGATTCGGCGTAACTGTTTAGTAGCGGGTGATGCATGCGAAGCGATGGCTCTTGCAATGATAAAACCTTATTATGTTTGAGCCAGAATCAGAGGAAAATGAACCATCACCACAACAACGAAGACTGGATCAGCCCGTGTCCACATGGAAAGTGAAACTATTTTGAATTAATAAAAAAAAATTAACCCGAGACACTTGAAAACGGATTATTGTTGCATAATTATCCTATAGCTTCATTTGCTAACAGTTTAACATTATTTAACTAATTCCAATGAAATGATAGGGTGTACCACGGACAAAAATGCATGCACAGACAGGCCATCTTTGAAGATGCAGCATTGATAAAGGCAACATTTTTAATTTTCTATCACATGTAGGCCTACTAGAAAGGCGACATATTATCAAGATTCTCTTATACAAATGTGTTTATATTAGCCATGGTAAAAAGTAAGTTTGCGTCGTCGTTATTGAGCCCATAGTCGGCACGGACTTATCTTTGAGCAACCGTTTTCTGGCAAAGCCAAGCATCATATTGGGATTTTTTCCTCAAAACAGTCATCCTTAAATGTACAGAACACTGCCGTGACTGGGACGTCCGCAAAACATAAAGTGCATCCATTTTTCCCTGACGACTGGATCTTTCAGCGTATTTAAAAAGTAGTTTAAAGTTTTAAATACATTACTTACAGTTTGCGTCGTCGTTGTTGAGCCCAGAATAGACGGCACGGACTTATCTTTGAGCAACAGTTTTCTGGCAAAGCTCAAAACAGTCATCCTTAAAATGTATAGAACAAACGCTTAAACTAACACTGCTGTGACTGAGACGTCCGCAAAAAATAAAGTGCATCCATTTTTCCCTGACGACTGGATCTTTCGCAGCGTATTCAAAGATGTTGTTTGTCCACAGCCAGGAACAGCACATCTGCGGCGTCGTAATCTCCCTGTACACAGACCCAACTCGCTGTCCGTCGACTGAACACTTGTGAGGCGCGCGCTCTTATATACGGTCTATGGGCGCGCGGCGCGCGGGCGCGACAACGATACGAAATGAGCGTAGTTGTCTTGCGCTTAAAGCGTAGCTGTCTTGTGCCGGAGGCGGTCATATGCAAACGCTGGTACGTCACTTCGTACCGTGACGTCACTTCTTACCATGGATCCAGAACGAGCTGTATTTAGAGCTTGATTAAATAAATGATTCGTTTATAATGGGGAGGACGTCTTAAGCTAAGAAACTTGCAGGACGTTTTAATGGTACAAAGACCTCTTATATACCAAAAGATCAAGGCAAATTTGGTTTCTCATGTCATGACCCCTGTGATGTAGCCTATAGTTATAGAGAAAATAGTTCTACCTCCATATGAATCAATCTGGTTAACAGTTTATAACATTATTATAATATACTCTATAACATCAATTATATCATCAATTATAAAATCACTCAAGTATTTAATAATGTGGACTAAACAATGAGGAAATAATCTTACAGGTTTGTTTGCCTTCTGCTTGGAATGTTCATACTTTCACACCTTTTATTTTCATTTTTATGTAGCCTATATATCATTTAATAGTTTGCCAAAATTGTCCAAATAGTTTTTGGCAATACGCTATATCATTGGCTAATGGCTTTCGTTCGAATACTGAGAGGTGATTTCTGTCATCATGTGTTGAAAAATCCGGAAACAGGAATCATGTAAATTCGAAAGGGAACGTCAACTCATCTTCATATACAGCGATGTGCGCGAGAACGTGAGGCTTTTAACATATATTTTAAGGTTATTATGTGACGCCGGCTAGCAGGCAAGTCTATCTATAAATAATGCAATTATATTAAATGAAACGCGTTTATTTATATTCTGAATATAATAGTTTGCTTCTCACAGTACCTTAATATGAATGAAGAGCCGGATGAAACACCAGACGTGTTAAAACTAAACATAATTTGTCGGTTTCGACTTTTATTTAAACATTGTTTTTTTATGATGTGTGCGAGGAGCGTCTGAACAGGTTTGACAAGTTGATTGACAGTTTGTTTGTGCAGAAGTCGTCCAATAGAAAAGCTCACCACATTTATTATTATAAGTTTATTGAATAGGATAATCCCCTTGGGATGAACCATCTCGTTTTCGAGGGGGGCCTAATTTACAATACAATACAAAACAAGGAACAAATCAAAACACATTACAATAAAATAATAAAACAAACAATACCACAATCAGCACAGTACAACAACAAACTAAATAAATAAATAAAAATATTAAGCATTTAAGTAAATACAACCACTTAATAGCCACACATAGGCTAAGAACAAATATTTGTCAACAAAAGCATATATATATAGTAACTTGTAAATTATATGCAGGTATATCAACATCTGAAACAAGAACAATTTAGATCAAAATAAGAAGACAAACCATTTTTAAATATGTATAGTGATGTTAAAGATCTTATGTTTGAAGGTATTCCAATCTGAAGGAGCCTTAAATATAAATGCTCTCTTTCCTATTGCTTTTTTGACTATAGGAATGGAAAAAATATTGTGTAGAATGCCTAATGTTATGAATTGAAGAATACGGCACCAGAAGCTGTTGAAGATATTGAGGATAGCTAAAATGTATACATTTAAATATGAGCTGCAACCAATGTATGTGTCTTCTAATATTGAGTGAAGGCCATTTTAGTGATTTATACATTACACAGTGATGAGTATTATAGGAACAACCAAGAGAAAATCTACAGAGATTAGTGTATGCTGTCTTTAGGGGTAAGGTTAGTTTTAGATGCATTTTGATACACAACATCGGCATAGTCAAAAAGTTGCAATACCAGTTGTGTGGCAAGTTTTTTTCAGACACTAAGTGTAAAACAGTTTCTGGATCTAAATAAAACACGGGTTGCGAAATTAATTTTGTGATGAAGGTGGTCAATGTGAGGTTTGAATGTAATTTCAGAATCAAGCCATAAACCCAAGTATTTAAATGTATCAACCTCTTGCAAAAAAGTACCGTCATTGCACGTTATAATTAGATTATTAGATTTTGTTTTTAGAGTTTGTCTTGTACCAAAGACCATAGTGTAAGATTTAGTTTTAATGAGCAATAGTTTATTAAATAGCAGCCATTTCTGCAAGGTATTAAAATCCAATTGAAGAACAGTTTGAATTTGCAATAGATGTGGTTTAGACATATAAATGACAGTATCATCTGCATAAAGTTGAACAGAGGATTGGAACAAATTAAAGGCAGATCATTAATAAAAATAGAGAAAAGAAGTGGACCCAGCGTCGAACCTTGGGGTACACCTCTTTGCTGAACAAATAAATCAGATCTACTCCCTTTAAGAACAACATATTGTTTCCTATTATGTAAATACGAACTGAACCATAATAATGCATTTTGAGATAAACCAATTGCATACAACTTATCTAAAAGTAAATAGTGATCCACCAAATCAAAAGATTTTCTGAGATCAATGAAAATAGCCCCTGTAAGATGACCAGTTAGCTGCTGAAAACACATCATTAGTAAGTTTTAAAAGAGCAGTAGTTGTCGAATTATTAGGTCTAAAACCGGATTGAAATGGTGAAAGGATCTTATTGGTCTCAAGATACTGTGATAACTGATTAAATATTATTTTCTCAAATACTTTCGCTATAGAGCAGATAATTGAAATAGGTCTGTAGTTATTAGGATCAAGACTGTCACCACCTTTGTAGAGTGGAGTAATGCGTGAATATTTCCAGATAGCTGGTAACTCAGAAGTAAACAAAGACATATTAAACAGATCAGCTAGAGGAAACATAAGAATATGAGAAGCTAATTCGATAAATCTGGATTCAATCCCATCATGTCCTGTCCCGCTGCTAGAGCTGTGAGATGTTTGATAGCATTGAAGACAATAGGTGTTATTTTCGTAAAGGAAAAAGAACTGTGACAAGACGAAATGTTCTTAAAACTTTCAGTATAAGAAACATTCAATATTGGATCAGAGCATACAGAAGAAAAATGCTGACAGAACACTTGAGCAATAGATAAAGAGTCAGAGATTATTATATTGCCATCTCTTAAATGATTAATGGGACTTATGTCTGACGTATTTATTACAACATATTGTTTCCTATTATGTAAATATGTAAATAAATGTATAAATATTAAAATTTATAAATATTAGACAAATTAAGAAAATGAACATAGATCTATTCATTAATGATGTGATTCTATTAATTGGGATAGGTACCAATTAATACCCAATGTGCATGATGCCTGGGATTTTTTATACTCCGAGTTCACTCAGGTAATTGACAGACACGCTCCCTGGAAAATATCAAAGGTTAAGGGAAGACACCTGCCATGGATAAGTACAGAACTTATAAGTCTCTTTAAGCAGAGGGACAAGGCTTGGGCTTTATATCGTCAGTCAAGGAAAAATTATGATTGGGAATCATGCAATTAAGGAATATTTCTAAGACAATGACCCGCAATGCAAAATCTAATTATTATAAAGAATGTCTCACTAATAATTTAAAAAATCCTAAACAATTCTGGAACAGTTTAAAAGCCATAGCCATAGCTATCCCAATTAATAGAAATCACATCATTAATGAATAGATCTATGTTCATTTTCTTAATTTGTCTAATATTTATACATTTTGGTGGAGATTTCGGGATTTTAATCTTCCATATACAAAAAATTGCTGAGTGATCACTGAGGCAATCAGACAAAATGCCCGCTTTAATAAATCTGTCAGGGTGAGAGACAAGTATCCAATCGTGTAAAGACTGACATGTTGGGGTAATTCGAGTAGGTTCCTTTATAAGTTGTGTTAAATTTAGATTTCCAAAATTATTTTTATCCTTAGTAGAAGATTCGTCTAACCAGTTTTTGTTGAAATCACCTAAAATAATAATTTAATTTTTTACAAAAAATCGAGTCAATAGTGGAGGTTAAACAGTCAGAAGACTCTACAGGGACAGAGGGAGGTCTATACACGTTACCAATAGTTATATATTTATTCTGATGAAAAGTTATTTTAACAAACAGGCATTCAAAATCTTTTCGGTTTAACTAAGGTTTATCTACATTTAATAAATATAGGCTAGTTAAATATCAATATACACATTATTAATACATATTATTTCTACATATGTTTAGAGCGTCTGCTTTAGGTTGGTTGCATCATGTCCCCGGACTCGGAGCAGATGGTGGAGAGGGTTTTGAGAGGAGAGGGACTGGAGGTGACAGAGCTTCATTCAGTCCCTGAACAAAAGAAACCAGTCACACGAACAAACACATGTTTTCCTGTGTGTGCAGTCATCTTCAATTCCAAGGTAATGTCACACTGCAAACATTAGCCTACATCTAAAACATCTTATGAAATCATCCTGCCTAATAATTAAAAATCTTTAAAAATTATTTGGAAGGATGATTTCATAAGACGTTTTCGATGTAATGTTTGCACTATATGAGTGACTCGATCATTAGATGATAGATGTTGAATAGGCTAACTAAATACAATTCTAACCAATAGCTGTAGTAAAGTTACTTGGTATTTCTAATAGTCTATATTTTCTAATCTAGCAGATCCTTCTGTTGGGCTGCAAATTGCTAAATTGATCAAACTCCTTGTTATTAGCAATTATATCACATGCATTATAGTGATCGAGAAACCAGTGAATTCCAAAAGTTTTGTTTCAGAATAATATCTTTAAAGTTTATATTTGTGGCTTGGAGATTGTAAGAGTTGTCAATCCGTTAGACTATATAGACGTTTTCTCAACTAGTCTACAATTTATTTTCTCCATCTTTAAAGCTACGCTGTCATTTTTTAAAATATATATAAAAAAGTAAATGTTATTAATGGGAGAGTGCAAAAAAATAAATTTTCCAAACCTTGTCTTAACTTCACCCAAATACACTTTGATAAACCTAATAATGACTTATATTTTAGAGCTGACAGGACAGATTTAGCAGGAATTTATTTATTTACCCATGTGTGTCATGAATTATCTATACAGAGAGAAAAGTAGCTCTGAGTGTGTAGCATGTAAACAAATGACTGGCCAAAAGTACAGCTTTATTCATTTTTCCATCCGCTCTGAATAAGATGTCATGTATCTGTGTTTGCAGTGCCACGAACCACATGCATCCACGTAGAAAACAATGTTCTTCAGCATGCAGTTTTATTTGTGAATCACTACATATATAACATATTGTGCTGATTGTGCATATGTCTGTTTGTTTCACAGAATGAGGTGTTGATGATTCAGGAGACAAAGGCAGTGTGTCGTGGCTCATGGTATCTTCTCCCTGCAGGTCGTATGGAAGATGGTGAAACTATTGTAGAAGCCCTGAAGAGAGAAGTCAAAGAGGAGGCAGGAATAGACTGTCAGCCAATCACATTGCTGCAGATTCAAAGGGGCCAAACTGGGTCCGCTTTACTTTTCTTGCTGAGAAAACAGGTTAGATATAGATATGGTGAATGTTTCATGGTTTGCTAGTTTATATAATTGTCACAGTTGCTTAGTGGTTCTCTCATTGCCTCCTCTATCCACCAGGAGGCTCTCTGAAGACCCCAGAACAAGAAAACGCTGAATCAATGCAAGCTCAGTGGTACGATCGCGATTGTCTACCTCCAGATATCCGTAAACATGACATTCTCACACTCATTGACGCTGGGGTCAAATATCGTCAAAGTCCCTGGTTCACCGTGTTACAGCCGGTTGACTTACTCTGTGATGTCGTCTGTCAAAGGTTTCTTCTCGCATTCACCTCCAGCAAAGGTAACAGTGATGAGGACCGCTTATGGCTGTTGCTGAGCAAAAACTTCCAGCTTCCCGTTGCGGTCTCATTCGAAGCACAAATTCTCGCATTCACCCCCAAAAAACTGGTTGAGAAGTGCATGCCCTCCATTTATGAGCAGCTGAGTGTGAATACATGTGGGATTTTGGGAGTGCAGCACAATGGGAGAGTTCCTGGTCAAACTGATGGGGTATGTTTAAACACTCTTGTGCTATTGGAGTATAAAGAGGAAGAGGAGGAAAGCGATCTTAGCAGTCCACCGAAATTAGAGAATGATTGTTTCAGATGGCATGAAGTGACCAATCAGAAGCTGAGGACCGAGACACTACGGAGGATTCAAGAAGGGTCTGTCCTGCCTGTTCAAAGCCTATGAATGAATTCACTAAATAGCGTCTCTCAGCTTAGGCTTGTGTTGTCCATCATTTAGGTGTGGTTTCTATTTGTAGTGTTTATAAACTTTGTTAATGTATAAGTAAGTGTGAAAGAAAAAAGTGTTTATAGTAACAACTAATTAAATCACTGTAATATTTGCAAATTTAAATTGCTCTTTTTTGCAATAATTTATATACTAAATTGTGATTGGTTGTTTATTTATTTCCATTTTTTTTTGTGCAGCATAATGGGATGCGGCACAGAAACCATGTATCATTAATTGTATGCAAAGCTAAATGAAAACAAGACACGTCAAGTGCCATACCACAGTGTTTTTGACGTTGACACCACTGGTTTGTTTTCTGCAGAGCTGTTTTATAGCTAATTCAACTTTGTTTCAGAATTGACAAATTTTGCAACATTTACACTGTTATTGAACTGAATTGAATGTTGTTACATATTGTCTTATGTAAAGATAAAGCTTTAACGCATTAGCTATAGCTAAATTGAACTAATTTAATAATTGATGAACTTAACACAGTTATTGAACAGAACTGAACAATCACTATATATATATATTTTTGGCTGACTCACAAGTTCAGCTTCAGCGCATGCAGCTCAAACAGCAATGCACGACTAAAACAGAACACTAAAAATGACTCAAATCAAATTCCATACTTTTTCCTAGCTGGACAGGAACCCTGAAAGAGGAAAAAGTCATAGGAATATAATTGGGAAAAGAAGCATTAAGTATACTAGAAATGTTTTCTAGCGCGAGAGACGTTAAGAGAGCAAGGAGGTCTGAAAATGGATACGGAGGTAACATTGTATTTTTGCTGTTTCACAGAACTAAGATATGCTGTTGTTGTTCATCCATACTTGCGTGAGATGTCTGAAGCGCCAGCTGTTACTAGTGGTTGCCTGTGTAGCATAACGTGTTTGTTATTTTGGGGGTGGAGTAATGAAGGGAGGGTTGTGTTTCTCAGAAATCGCTAACTGTACCTTTAACTCTGTTCAAAGAAAAATATGTCACATTATGAACTAAATAATTCCCAGTCTGTCAGTAACACTCTGTCAGTTACTATTTTAAAATATTGTATATTTATGGTTTTGTGTTAGTAAACACATTGATACTAGTATATGAGAACATTCGCTTTGACTGAAGCTATTTATTATTTTACAATTTACAAACTGCCTTTTACAGCAAAAACGTATATCAAGCTACATTTAGTTTTTATTTAAGACCATAGAGACATTTGATACAATGAAATTGTATGAATATTCAAGGAGTTTATTGCTGTGACAACATAAATAAGCAAGGATTGAGTACAGTCGTCACAAAAGACCTCGATAGAAAATAAAGATCTATATAGAGTACCAGCCAATGGCAAATCACAAACACACAAATCTTTGTACCTCTCCCGCCCTTAGATTCAGCCATATAACATTCAGAAATACAACAGCATTGATTATTCACGTTTTAGAGAAGAAAAGATAAATAAAATTATTTTACACACCATGATACATTTAAAGTCCAGTTAATATTTAAAGAAAAAAAAATTAAGAGGGGATGTACAATAGCTTAAAATCCATAGTGTAAGAATTCTGATCTTAGATAAGGTTTTGAATTGCATATTTGAAAGAAAAAACATTGAAAGAGGGAACTGAGCATAAACCAGGTCTCTACACTATTAAACAACTGCCTTGCTGTGGAAGTCGGTGTTACCAGTGTTACACAGTGGTTGACCATACACCGATTACATTACTTCACTTGTCCACAGCGGCACTGACCCCACAGTCATCTTGCTTTTTTTATAGAGATAAAAACCATGTAGTTCAATTGGACAACGAACGCTACAATTATAAACGGAAAGCTGCAGAATCACAGCACACTGCGGCAGGAGTCAGATTTCACTTATTACTTGACGAGAGTAAGGAGAGATGACTGACTGGCGAGACATCCAACCAGAAACACAGAATCAAAGAGGAGTGAATGTCTGGAACTAAAACTATATAATACAGTGTATATAGTAAAAACTTAAATATTGTGCAAGGGACAAAGTTTTTTTTCTATTGCTTCCACTTAAAGTGAATTCTCATCATCGTTCAGCAAGACGTGCAGCTGTGGAGAATAAGCAGCTTTGTACGTCAGACAGTGTTTATGAAATCCAGTAGCACATGTCTGAATACCTTTATTCTTTTTTTCTTGGGCAAAAGTTAAACTGCCATCAGACAGGTTGACTGCTCCCTGAAAACAATCTTTAAAAGTGACTTGCAAATCTACAAATATCGCCACTTAACTTTGTGCAAATCCATTTTCTCCTAATGACGGAGCCATCCAACAGATGTTGTTGGGTCATGATCCTTTGTATTGTCTTTGGTTTAAGGTATCATGGATTCATTGCTCTTCTATGGGTAGTTTGACAAACGCTACGGCAGCCAGTTCCTTGCAGAACTCCTCCAGAACTATCACACCTCTCAACAGAGTCATGTGATCCCCCCTGACAGAGAGAACAGATATTTTATCATTAAAAAGAACAATAACAAAACAATGAAAACATTTTGTCAGCCTAACATTTACACATTATGAATGCTTCTTAAAAGGCCAGTTCACCCAAAAATTGTCACCGCTGACCCCTTTTGTCTTTCCATTTAAGGCTGGAATAGCCTACACTACACAACTTTTGCCTAGATGTCTATCCCGATAGAGTCTGTAAGTTGCCCACGCTAGTTGCTGAAATCAGTCTGCAGATTTGAGTAGACAGATATCACAGGAAATCCTGTAGTGTATGAAAAGCACAAACTACATTTTTAGCTTCAGACTCTGATTCCAACCATTCGTCGGATATCAAACATGTTTAATATTTTGAGCTGATTTTTAAAACACATATCTTTTTCATTTGTCATGTGTTGAGGAGGCGCATGTTTCTGTGTGGGTGAGTTGTGTTCACAATAACTTCTAGTAGTGTGTGATCCTCAGTCATGTATGATGCCCAGTTTTTTTTTTTTGTAACAATTTAAAGTCTGTAAGTATAGCATTTAAAATGTGTTCAGATTTTGAAAAGTCATGTAGCGACTTGCAGAGAATTCTAGTCTTAAACATATCAGCATTCAGGTTTTGAGAGGCATTATGGTGAGTCAATGATGACAAAACATTCCTTTAGGTGGAACTGTCCTTATAACAGATGCAGTGACTATCTTACACAGTCTCCTCCTCCAGTCCCATCAGCTGTCTCCTGACCATCAACAGTCTGTCTGTCACACTGTGGATGTGTTGGATCCTCTGCATTAACTCCCCTATCACCTACAGGAAAACACAACGCTCATGTTTTACAGATCAATGAGGCAGACAGGGCTGCTGTTCTGAAAGTCTGTAGCTGATACATCAAGCTTTCATTCACAACAACATTACATATAGTCAGCTTTTGTCATGGTTCTCACCCTGACTAGAGTGGAGAAGAGGGATCGTGCTCCAGGGCTCAGGCTGATGTACGGGTTCAGCAGGTACTCATGCAGGTGAGGGTGAGGAAACACAGCTAATCTGGACAGAACTGATGTCACCTGCAGATTTAGCTCATATGGCTGGCAGAGGGAAACAAATTTTGAATTACCGGTAAAGAAAATGTTATTCTTATTATTCATTCTTATTTAAGATACAAAAGTTATTCAAGATCAGCGAGTCATCATTTTCTCTTTGTCTTTTGATTAACATTAATTACACAGACAGAAGCAGGTACAGTTTATTAGGCTGCTGTCACTTGAAGACCGAATGGATGGGCCGAATACACTGACACACATGGTTTTCGGCCAACTGTTTACATTCACTTAAGACAAACGACTGTGTTTATGTGGATACTCCACACAATGGGCATTTTGACATAATTGTTTGTGTATTTCATTATTTCAGCGCAATAAGCCTCGAAAGAGAACTGAATTCAGGATCACCTGCTGTCTGCGTTTCGGGTGTGTGTCAGTCAGCACGACTACGCATTGAGTTCTATTGTTCACAGCTTATTGCACTTCATAACTCTTTTAACATCATGCACGTCCCGCTTTTTATCTACTACGAGGATGTATTTATACACCACAATATAAACAATACAGCAAAATCTCTAACAATTGATACTTTATATAGATGAGACAATATATATCATCATACCGCCCTAGTCTGGGCAATGGGCAGGCTGGCAAAGACAAGCCTTTTCTGACAAAAACAAACAAACATCCAAGCTCTGCTAAATTTTGCAAAAACATAAGCACAGATCGTTTTTTCAGAAATTTAACAGAACGTTTATCCAAAAAATGAGTGGGAATTGGAAAATATTACCATGTGTCAAGCTGATAGACACATTCAAACAGACTGACAGCTGTAATCAAAAATGAAAGGCTGCTTCAACTACTTTTTAGTTCAGCGGTGTGCGTATTTATGCAGTTAGTTATTCCAAGTTTTTTTCTTTGTTGTTGTTCTCTGAAATGTGTCACTTTGGTTTTCAGTGGCATACATATGGTTGTAATTTTTACATTAAACGTGCAAAAGGTCTGATAGGATTTTCTTTGTTTACATCACAAAAAAACAGCTATTTTAACGGGGGTGTAGACTTTTTATATCCACTGTACACTGTGGATTATTTATGCAAGTGACATAACAGTAGGATTTCAGTACAATAAACATTCAGATTTTAGTTTTTCAAAGAAAGTTTGGAGCTAGCGGGTGATGATTTGGGACGAAATATTGGGAAGTGAGATGGAAGGTCCCTTTAGGGTCTCTGAGGATGTCAAAATGACTTCTGCAAGATATGTGGAGTTTATAACCAACCATTTTCTGCTATGATGTAAAGAGAAGGATAGTGCCTTTTCATTAGGACAATGCACTATCCGATGCTGCAAAAAACACCACAGCAATAAAACTGTTTAAAATGTATTTCCACACCCACTCTAAATGTTTGCTGCTCAACAGTGGCTTTTTTATTTTTTTATAGCTGTCCTTTTAAACAATTTTTTTTTTTTGACAGAAACTTTCCTCAAGCCTTTATCTGATCGAGATCTCTTGTGCTGTAAATTACTCACAAATCGTATGATAGTTTGATAATATCCATTTAGTTTTCACACAATATTAATTGTTTTCATGCCTTTAGCATAACATTGCACCATTTCATGCTTTTCATCAGACCTTACTTCCTCCCCATAATGCATGAGAACTGTGACTTAATGTAATAATGTGGAACAACTTCTTAAAGTAGGGTTTCCATTTACCCAAGTAGACCTGGCTGGCAAACTATTTTAACAAACCTGTCTGAGATTGATACCAGTTATCTAAAAAGATATGGACAAATAAAACATACAAACACGTTCTTTGAAAAACTCAAATCTGAATGTTTATTGTACTGAAATCCTACTGATATGTCACTTGCATAATAATTTGGAACACAGTGTATATTCAAGTTAAGAGTGAGGGATCTTGCTGAGAATATTACTCTACCTGCTCTAGTATGCGTGCAATCCTGTCAAACAGGGTTTGTAGGAAGTGCCCTTCGTAGAATTCTGTATCTGGGTTGTTTTCAGTGGTTTTTGCAGAATCTGGCCAGTTCCAGTCACGTGAAAGAGCAGTACATTCGTTTAACTAGAGAGAGAGAGGGAGAGAGAGAGATAGAGAGAGAGGTAGAGAGAGAGAGAGGTAGAGAGAGGTAGAGAGAGAGAGAGAGAGAGAGAGAGAGAGAGAGAGAGAGAGAGAGAGAGAGAGAGAGAGAGAGAGAGAGAGAGAGAGAGAGAGAGAGAGAGAGAGAGAGAGAGAGAGAGAGAGAATATTTGAAAACCAAACTTGAAAAAGCAAAAAACACAGTAGATTCAACTTGACCGAGTAACATGGCAAACCGTGTAACAAAAAATTTGGTTTAACTTTTATTTTGTTTTCAGTTTGCCAACTCACCATTTTGTGCGCATCATGAACGTATGTGTCATATCCTGCTCCCTGAACAAGATGGGATGTTTTTGCCTCTTGGGGCACTAAACACAAGAAGCTAAGAAAATTAAAAACAAGTTAGAAATTCAAACAATCAATCACATGTATAGACATCCAATATATCAACCAGTCCATTTAATTGTATGATATTTGACCACTTGATTATTGGCACTGTCTAAAAAACAATCTTTTTTAATTTTATTAAAATCTTTTGATACTTGTTTTTACATACAAAATACAGTAAATATACAAAAAATACAGTAATATATTATTAATTTAAAATTACCATTTTCTATTTTACTATATTTTAGGGTTATTTAATATATATTTAATTATATTTTATATTTTAATAGGAAGAACAGAATTTATTTGAAATATTTTAAAATCTGCTGTAACATTATAAATGTGTCATTGCCTAATAAAATCTTAAAAAATTAAAATCTTACTGACCCCAAACTTTTGAACAGTAGTGTGTTTGTGTGTGTGTATATATATCCTACACACTGAAGGGGTCTACTATTTGAAATATTTGATCTCATGTAACCCCAAATATGATGATCCCCTTCCTAAATAGACAGCTCGATATTTTGATGTATACAGATCTAGCTGTGTGAGCATGATATTATGAAAACATGTTTCCAAGTGATTTTATATTGTCATTTTACTGATGCATTTATTATTGTCATTTACAAATATTAATAAAATGCATTTTTTGAGCCTTTATAGGTTTTGTTTGAAGATCTGCTTAACTTTTTAAAAATATGTTACAATACTGAAAACCAGACTGGGGAAACTCTTTTTTCCCAGTACTGTAAGGGCAGTATGGTTATGATGCTCCTATAGCTTTTGTCCTTCAAAAATTCAGTTTTTATACAGAGCATGTGAGTGAAGCAGAGCGGTATAACTGTTCATAAATCCGCTCTATGCCAGTGCGATCCGCTCTATGACAGTGTGATCACTGGTAAAACGACGTTTGCTCAAATCCCACTGCGACATGCATTTTCTCCGTACTACATGTCTTTGTCTTTGTAATGAATTTCTGTAATGTCTCAATTACAGTAGGCGACAGTTATAATACGCCTATTTATGGCTTTAAGCAATATTAATGTGGTATAAAGTGGTATAAATAAATGTGACGTGACTTGATAGTGCCGAATTGCAAACATATCCACATGGCTATGATCAGATGCTTTCTTTCCTGCTGTTTATTTTTCTTGTATGTTTATTTTGTTATTAAGAGGGAAGTGCGCAGCACATATTTACACATTCGTCTAAACGGCGCTCTCAGCAGAAAACCTGTATACATTTCTTTGATCTGCTGAACACAAAGGAAGATATTTTAAAGAATGTTTGCAACCAAACAGTTGATGGGCCCCATCGACTTCCATAGTATTTTTTTTTTCCCATACTATGGAAGTCAATGGTGCCCCACAACTGTTTGGTTACAAACATCCTTTAAAATATCTTCCTTTGTGTTCAGCAGAACAAAGACATGATTACAGGTTGGGAACAACTTGAGGGTGAGTAAATGATGACAGAATTTTCATTTTTGGGTGAACTATCCCTTTTAAAACAATATTTGAACTCCATTATATAAGATCCTTTGCTTATTTCACAGATTCTCCAAACAGCATATTACAAAGGGCATTCTGGGTTGAGCGAGCGGAGCAGAATCTTCAGAAAGGCGCTCTCCACTCCGGAGGAAACATTACCGCTCCACTCACATGCTCTGTTTTTATAATATTACAAAGCAAAAACTTAATTTTCTTCTAATGATACCTGTTGACGAGGTCAGCAACTTGTGTGTGCGCTCTGGGATTACGTCTTTCTCTAGCACTGGGCAGAGACAGAAGCGGCTCCTGGCCACTGAACCCACTGTCTTCATACATGTCCGTGAAAAATGGATCCTCTTCCAGCTCCCTGATCGAGAAAGAGAGTGAGCAATAAATGTATAATAAATGAGCCACTATGAGAAATAAGAGAATCTGTGTTCAGTCTCTCTGCTCACTCAGACTCTTCCACAACATCACTCTCGACTGCATGTCTCTCGTCCGCGGCCCCTGATCCGGACAGCCTGTAGCTGCGCTTCTCAAGATTACGCAGCACCAGATTGGTCAAGATGCTCCTGCTGGGCTTCTGTAAAAGCTCCTCGAAGAGACGCATTGTTGTAATACTGATCTAACAGGGCAAAAGACACGTTGTAACAAAGTGATGCTCTCAAGAGTGAAAATGTATGAATCCTTTAATCTAGTTACCTCGTCTGAGATGTGGTTGCAGTGTTCAATAAGGCGGTAACGTAGAATGTGTGTATGTGTGTCCTGCTGCTGTTCACAATGTGTGTCATTGCCCAACAGAAACTGAACCAATTCCTCCAGAAGTGCAGGGGAACGTATGTGACGTACAGAACAGGACAGCAGAGCGGTGTGTACCAGGATCCCAACCTCTGACCTGGACACCCAGAGTTTAAAAAAATCAGCACCACTCTTCCTGTCATCCTGTAAACTCACAATTCTGATGACAGCAAACTTTGAGGAAGTTTTGTGTTTTCTACTCACATCTGAAGCAGATGAGGCTGGATGACTCCTTTAAGCCACTGAAGGTGAATTGCTCTCGCCAGTTCAACACCAAGTACCTAAAGGAAAAAAACATATATAATTATGTGCAATACGTTTATACCATAAAAATATATATAAAACAAATGATAGAAATGTAAAAAACGAAAAAGAAAAAAACCCCGTAAAAAATAGCCTTAGAGTGTCATGAAACCCCCCCTGTTTTTGCCTGGTCGTTCACACCTCAGAGTTTAAAAAGTCTTAAGAAATGGGCATGTAGAGCTGTGGAAAAGTGCGAGTGTAGACGGGAAGAGGGGAGACAACAACCCATAAAACACAGACCTGCAACACACTCATTATACAGACACATGAATATTTAAATATGATCATGGAGGGGGGGGGAAGACAAAAAGCAGAGTTGAGGGCATATTAATTTATCTTACAAATATAATGCTATATGACAACAATCTCTCAAGAACGAGGGAGAAACCTACATCCCTTGAGAAACCCTTAAATTCCTACATCAAACCAGCATTGTGTTTACTTGTGCTGAATGATTGAATGAATGAAACGCGGAAGAACATTTAAAAGTTCTAATAATATTTTCGAGCGCTAAAATCTCTGAACAAATGACACACGTCAGTTTAACACAGAAAGAATAAAGTCATAGTTACTTTTTTTACATTCTTCTTTGAATTTTCGGTCCACATCACTGTCTTCTGTGTATCAAGTCAAGTCACCTTCATTCATATAGCGCTTTTAACAATATAGGTTGTTTCAAAGCAGCTTTATGTCAGCTGCTTTGGTATCAGGATAATTCCTTGTATCATCGCATTCATGATCAGACGTACGGCTGTATCAGTGTCCTTCTTTGCACATACCGGTATATTTAATTTGAAGAAGACGTGATGAAATATGTGCACATACATGTGCTGGTTCATGTTTAGAGTTCAGGTGTGCATTCAAGTCCTTTTGAGCAGAATTATTCGTAAAATGACTTTTATGTTGTATATATCTAATTAATCTCATATAGAATGCATTTGGTTGAGTTTATTAACCCGCCTGCAAACCGTTTCAGTTCACCGGTGTTCATTGACTCTTCAGAGTCAGCTCAAACAGCAATGCCCGGCATTATTGGCTATGATTGGGTTATTTGAGACAGTCATATTACTTGTAGATTTTTCTATTTCAAAAACATTGATGATATTATTAATAACTCAGCTGAGATATTTTAATAATTTTTCTCATCATATTTTTTCAACAGTAGGCCTATGTTTTAATTAAAATAGTTTTTCGTCATGGCTTCGAAAATGTGCAGGGATGTCTGGAATCATTTGATAAAGTAGATGAATATACAGTTAAGTATGAGATGTGCAGCGCCAATCTGTCATATACAAAACATTATAATGATAACAATTTTGAATGTTATGTATTCTACGTGCTTCATTGCCCGTGCTTCAGTGCATTCTTACAGGAAGAGTGCATCGACAACGGGATTAACACTTTCTGGGTAGTACGTAACTTAGTCCAAGTTCACATGCATTTGTGTCCTTTTGTGGGGATACAAGTTGTAATGTTACGTTTATGTTGTGTACTGAAGAATAACACATTTTAAGAATCTATTTAATTTTAGGTTTAACTGATGATTATTGAGTTTCCAGCAGTAGATTCCTGCAAGACTTGTAAATGAGTCAGATCATTGAGACTCTCACCTTTTGTTCTGTAAATGGTTTTCGGAGCCGTTTGCTCAAGCCCATCAGGGCCCAAGCCCATTTGCCTTTTGTTCTGCAAATGGCGTTCGAAGTCCTAAGCTCAGACGTTGAAACATTAGGCTGATTGGATTAGCAATACAATAGAGTGAATATGCTGATTGGTTCAGTTTCTCTTGAAGCAATCTAGATAACCTGCAATACAGGTTTTCGCTGGATAGAATCAACTCCTCCCTGCCCCTAAAAGTACATAAATTGAAAGTACACTGTTACAGTTCAGACTGTTTTGAAGAACTGCAGCAGCGCTCAATAAAGAATAACTTCTGCTTGAACGTGATCCAAACGTCTCCTGGTCTTTGCTTAGAAGAAGGAAAAGTTTCCTACAGTTGTGTATCTAGGATACATCTAATCTCATTTAGGATGTGTCATATAGAACAGGCTTCAGATTACTGCTGTTCACTCATTCTTCAGCTTCACCTCATGCTGCTATTCCTTTTAGATGTTTATTTTTCTAAAACATTAATGCATTATTAATGTAATGTAGCAGTGTTGTAGTAGTGTAATTATTAATGTAATGTAATTGTTTTAATGTATTAATGTAATGCAGTGTAATTATTGTAATTATTAATGTAAACAATTATTAATGTAATGTAGCAGTTATTTTATATAGCTAGTCATATTTTAATATTTTGATAGAAATTTTCATGTCATAATTTTATAAACATTAATTTTAGTAACAATTTTATGATCATCATGATGGACACGGCCCACCCCTGAGTACTCGGTTTTGAGACCTATCAGTAATCTAAATGAAAAATTGACAAAAATGCCCATCCCTAGACTTTTATCGTATATAATATTTAACTTGTGCCTCAAAGCGCACAAACGAAACGCAATTAACAGTCATGTTATCTTGCTTTCGGAGTCACTTTGATGACAGACCTTGACTAAGGCATTTCAGAATGACCAAAACAACATTTCAGATGCTGTGCAATAAGATCAGTCCACTGGTTAGTCAGGTTATGTCAACCCATCGCACACATGTCGGTCACATGACTTTTTTTGATGCGCATCAAGTGATATATGTGTTTCAATTATAGTTTATGCAGTTTTCTTATCGGATAAAAATGTAAAAAAATTATTAACTGAGTGCATACTTTTTTTTTAGCTTTTTTATTTATTTATGCAAATCCTGCCATTTCCATCCATAATTTTTTATGCGATATCTCAAAATGCGCATAAAATTGGTGGATGGAAACATTGCTAATGACTTTATTCAGGACATATTTCAAACTAATGCAGTTGTACAGATAAAATACACATATGGTCAACACAAAATGAATGATTTTGTCAAACCTTTGGTGCTTCTTTGATGAGCTCATTGCAGTAGTCCAAAAAGCAGAAGAACCTGTGGACGTTCTCACTGCCAGGAAACGACGGGCTCTCCACTGTACTGTCCTGTGTGAACTGAGTCCTGCAAAACCAACAACAGATCATCAATGAATGTTTAGAAAAAGAAGATAAGACACATGTCCACAAATGAAGTGTAAACAATTCAGCACTTCATAATAGACACACACCTCCACTGTACACTGGTGTAGCTGTGGATGTCTGCAGGGTCGAGTGATGAGGGTATGAGGCAGTAAAGTTCAGTCAGTCTCTGAGCGAGTAGGCGACACAGTGGAGTTCTCTCCGCCAGAAGATGTCCAGTGTCTTCCTGTGGTAAACTGACCAGCAGCAGCAAACTCTCCATGGATCTGAGCACAACATGACTTTTCTAAGAGAGAGGGAAAGGGAGTCTCATTAAAAACAATGATTCTGAATGTAAAGTTGACTGAGATTTATGGCCCGTTCACACCAAGTAAATGGCACAAAAGTTTACCAATTAGATTTTACACAAAAAAGTGAAATTCATTGGCTTTAATGCACAACACATCAATGAACCATAAACTGTATTTTTACAAATATGTTGGAAACAATTGTACTGGTTATTGTCTATTGTATTTTTTCCCCCCAAGGATCAGCTTTTAAAATAGAGTGTCAAGACGGCGTAAATTATTATTGTTTTTGAGGGTCTAGTGTCTAGTATTGCGACCAAATTTGTTTCATCATATGTTGAATGCTTAATGTTATCTCAAAATTTGGTGACTCTACTATATATGCAGTCCAAATGTTAAAAATGGTGCTTTAAACTGTAAAAAAAACTAACTAAATAAATTTAGCACGTATTTATGCACATTTATGTTTAGGAAGTTTTTTTGCTTTTTTTTGGAAAAAAACAAGGGACCACAATGCAATGCTGGGGGTCCACATAAGATTTTACAAAATGTATTTTAGGGCTGTCAAAGTTAATATGATAATAATAATAATAATATGAGTTTAATTAAATAAGTTTAATGCAATCGTTACCAAATTAATATTACAATTGTGAAATTATTTCATTCTATTTTTAAACTAAAAGCTAGGACCTAGTTTAGGACCATAGCTTTTAGTTTTTAACAGTAGAGTAGTTTTATGAAAAACTTTCATTATTAAGTGTTAAAAAGACTTCTCCTAGAAATTTAAATATTCATTTATTTTTCAGTAAATGTAATTCAGCTACACCATAAGGATGTAATTGTAATGCATTGTGCCTTTTTTAAATTAACTTTAAAATCAGCCTTGGGGTGTGAATCAGCCTCTCCCCAGTCATGCATTCTGTTTAGTTACACATCCAATCCATCTTGTGTTTTTTTCATGATGAATCACCTCAGTTTTCCCCAGGTGAATGAGTACAGGGATAATGCCTGTGGCTTCCTGAGGTGAGCTGGAGGAGGCAGAACTGGTAGAAGGAGACGGTGGAGAGGGAGCCCTCTCAGGACTGGAGCCCTTATCCACAGCCTCATCAGAGGGAGAACTGGACCTCTTCTGAGACTCTTTGGTAATCTTTATGATAGAAATGTGGGTGTTTGTTATCACTTTTAAGATTCACAATCTAAATCAGATTCAATCCAAACAACAGTCAACACAATAGTGACAGAAGACATAATGAAGAAAGTACCTCAAGGATATAGTTGAGGACATAAGGGTCTTTTTTGACTCGAGTGCAAACAGCAAGGAGAAACTGAGACTCTTCTTTTTCCGTCTGTGAATCAGGGAGTCCACACAGATGGATCAGTTTCTAGAACAGAGGGAATAAATTAGACATTATTTTCCACATGAGAGAGTGTAATGCAACCTAATTTCCATTGAAATATTGGATGCTTCATTTCATCATAATTTCCAAAATGTGGTGAATGTATTGCTCTCCAAATGTTAAAAATCAACACACTGGCTTTAATGGAAAACATCATGGTGCTTAAATGTGTAAAAAATTAAACCGTGAATAAAATCAAATCAAATATATTTTTTAAATAAATAAATTCACATTATTTTTCATTTTTTGGTTGTTTTAATGTCCACTTAATGATATAAAAGCTAAAGGAATCTTCCACCTAAAAGATTCTGTCATTATTTACTTCCGCTACTGTTCAAAAGTTTGGAGTCAGTCATTTATAATGTTACGACAGATTTCTACTTCAAATAAGATAATAAGAAATATTTCTTGATAATACAATCAGCATAATAGAATGATAATTTCAATAATAATATTAAATAATAATATGATATGAATAATAATAATACTTTTTTCACAATAGTTTTTTTCTTATGAAGCCTTGGTAAGCATTTCAAAACTTCTTTTAAAAACATTTTAAAACAGTTTGTATTTTTTTTTTTTCATTGTCCCAAACCCATATATATATATATATATATACATATATATATATTTTAGGACAATGTTTTATAAAACTTCATGCAGTTCTTTTCCATACAATAGCAGTTCCTACTGACCATGTCTTACCTGTACGGGCCGATAGACATTGATTAAATGCAGCACAGGTTTTGTGATCTGGCTCAGGACTTTAGAGAAAAACAGCATCACTTGTTGACTCATGCCAGGAGGATACTGCACAAATGAAGCAATATTTCAGTTTATTTGCAGCTTTAAACATTTTGAATCTGTGTCTTGAGTCTGTGTCCTCATACCTGTGCTTTTCCCAGCGTGCAAAGTGTCTCTAGTATTTTGTGCTGGAGCAGATACTCCATGCAGGGACCCGTTTCCTCTCCTTGCTGTTTCTCCTCATACACCAGGATGTCCAGCATCTGTCTGAGCCTCCAAGGGATGTCTGTGTGCTTCACCGGGCGAGACTCATCTTTGTACAAGAGACAAACATGCAATTAAAACTTTCGTTTAACTACTTTACCTTTCCTCTTTATGTATCCCCCCCCCAATGATCTAAGATTGAAGCATGGCATAATTTACAGTTTAACAAACACTGTATGTTATAAACACTCAAATACATGAGTAAGCTACTGCTTAACTTGAATTTACACTTATAGTTTTACCTGAAGTTTCAATGTAATAGTTGGTAATTGCTTTCCAGTGATCCACAAAAGAGTCCTGCAGGTTTATCGAAGGCTCCCTCTATAAGAATCAGAACAGGATCAACAGTATTATTACTGCAATAACACTTTCATTACTGTCATTAATTGTATATGATAATTTAACACTGATTTCCTGTAAATTCATAATCCTTAAAACATAATAAAGTCTTAAATAGTAAGAAGCAGAGGACAAGGTCAAATTCATAATTTTATTTTACATACACTACCATTCAAATGTTTGACAAAAAAAAAAAAAATCATATTTCCAAAAGAAGTCTCTTATTCTGATCAAGGCTGAGTTAATTTGATAAGTTAAAACAATTATTTAAAAATAAATTTGTGAAATAGTAACAATTTAAAATAACCTTTTTCTATTTTAATACATTTTAAAATGTAATTGATTTCTGTGATGACAAAGTTGAATTTTCAGCATCATTACTCCAGTCTTCAAAATCATTCCATTTGATGCTCAAGAAACATTTCATATTATTATCAATGTTAAAATAATTTGTGGAAACCGTGATAGTTTTTTGCTATGTATATGCATGCTGTCAACCTTTGGTTCTGAGGACGTTTTTCTCCTGTCAAAAACTTGTCCAGACCCGCGCGTGCATATCTGCACCTTCCACGTGAACAAATTTTAGACAAACCCAAAAGTGTATGGCGATCAAAGAAAAACTCACATAAATACCACTATATCCACGGACTTAATAAACAATACAAGACAGCAAACCAACGCAATCTATTGATTAGTGTACAGTAACTGTTACTCAACTTCTGTAGCACACAAGCTAAACTGAAGACAATGCATATATCTTCATATAAAACACCGAAAGGAGTGACAACACGTTGACAGTCTACCAAATTTCGTTTATGTACAGCAGTTAATAACGTATATAACACTTTTACAGTATCGCGCAACAAGTGTCTCGAGATTTGTTTTCTATATTAAGTTAGCTCGGCTAAGCTAACAGGCTAGTTTGAAAATATTCAAAAGGCAAAGTTTACTTACTGTTTCCAAAGCCTGCTGCAGAAAAGCCGTCACTTTATTAAACATGTCCATGGCTGGATCCCAGCAGATCTTATCAAATTCTACATTACGTTTAGGTCATTTTAATATCGTTATTTAGTGCTAGTGTAGTTTGTAAACATTGTTTATGTGGCTTAGCTTGAGCTTTACTACTATCTGCCTCCAGTGGCGAACACTGACCTCCACTGTCATGACTGTCACTCACAGTATACAGTGACTAAAACAGTCTCAAAAATCAGAATTTTTTTGGACAAGTAATTACAAAAAAAAAATCAGTTTTAATTTTCAATTTATGTTGTATTTATCTACATATTAGATAAAAATTAAAAAGTCAACTGCAGAAACACCACCACACCACTGTTATTTGAAAAGTTGTCAACAAACTCGGTCCTGACTCCGGCCTTAATTCAAATACCACAAGGGTTTTAAAGAAATTTCACAAATAATAAGTATATTGAATGTGCACTTGTAGGCAAATACAAATAAAAAAATATTCTATTTAAAAAATAACATTTACTTGCAGATAAAATCATATTACTAAAAGTCATTTAAAAGAGTAAACTTTCATGACTATGTTTCTCAATACACTTATGTGCACTTTTAAAATGTGCACTTTGTAATAATTATTTAAAGTACATTTTAAATTAAGTTTTAATAATCTTTTTTCATGCATTATATAAGTGCAATTATTTTGACATGTTTATACTAACATACTAAAGCAGATGTTAAGTAGCCCACTTTATTATGAATTTAACTGTGATGTGTTATTCAATATTACATTTAAAGTTAAAGTAGTTAAAGAAAAATGCTTTTTTTGTGCCACATTATTGCAACCATACATATACAATGTCATACCATTTTACATCAAATTTATGTATCTCGAGAAAACAAGCAGACAAAAAATAAGATTCATAGACAAGGACAAGTGAAGAAATTATGCTTTATCCAGCATTGCTTTATTTATTGTACAAATACTATTAGTGGTGTTTTTGTTCTCCACAGTTATCATTTGTACATCAAAAACAAGTTACCAAACTATACAAAAAAAAACTTTCCCTAAAGTGGGATCAATACCAGCAAAATCTCTTCAGCTGTAATGACAAATCAATGCTTCATAAAAACATGGATAAAAAACGTGGTTATGGTACATTATTAAAAAAGCTCAACACATAACACACTGCATGTGCACTGATATATAAACTGTACAAATGTCGATAAATTACCACAGATTTGTGAGTCTTGTAAAAAAGAAAGAGGTAATTACTCTTCAATAATCAATAATCATTTAGCTATAATCATATTGTGTTTGATCTTCACACTGACGATTCCTGATTTTGACCACGACAATGCCTTCCTGAAAACCGCAAACACAGTTTAGGTTGAGTTCAAGTGCAAAGTGATTTACATAAGGATAAATATTGTGCTATGATGATAAACGTAAAAATCCACTTTATTTAAATGTGCCATTCTATACACATAGTTATTCTACCTGAAATGTTGGTGTCAAAGTTATCTTACATGTCTACAGAAAAGTACATCAGCATCATCTCAACAAACATTTACTAGAAATGTAAAACTATGTTGTAGTTGCTCCCTATTATATAGCGCTCTGAGTGTGAAGATGAGAGTTTGCATATGAACAGAATATGGCGCTAAACAGTTTGATTTTGGTTATTTTCCTAACAGTACCAAGGACCCCCAAAAAATAACAAAGAAGTTTAAAAATCCAAACCACTGCATGATCCACATGCTTGGAAAGAATATTATTTTCAGTGCAATAATATACTGACAATATGAGGGGAATGTGGGAGAGACTTCTCTTGATGTCAACCTGAAGCTTTGGTTTCCCACTCCTACAAACACAAACACAAATAAGTTAAGGGTCATAGCAGTGTTATTTTACTATTATGTGTATACAATAATAGTTGTTATAAATATTTTGAATTAGCTTTTATTTTTTATTTGTAGTAATATTCATTTTAGTTTAATATTTAGTAATTTTGTTGTGTTGTGCTTTTGTCAGTGTTCTTTTTGCGCTGTCAAATGGATTAATCATTGCATCTAACAAAAGTTTGTAAATATATAATGTTTGTGTGTGTGTGTGTGTGTGTGTGTGTGTGTGTATACTCTGTGTGTGTGTGTATATATACATACCATATACATACCATACATACACACACAGTAAATATATATATATATATATATATATATATATATATATATTTTTTTTTAGATGCGATTGATCTTGATAGATCAATTTGACAGACATTTTTAAATATTAATGTTTAGGTTTCATTTTTTTCAATTTCAGTTTTAGTCGTTATTAATTTCAAGTTAGTAATTTTACTTGCCAAGCTAACAATTTAGTTTGAATTCATCTAATATTTAAATTTTACTTTACTTCAATTAACAAAAAATTGTTATTGATAACAATAAAAACCTCCTTTCCTAAAGGAGAATTATGTGTTGGTCTTGATCGTGTAATTTATGACTCTTCTGTGGAACACAAAATATGTTTAGCAGAATGTTTTTGTCCATATAATGAAGGTCAAAAGTCTTTCAAGCGAGAGGCTGGTGTTAGCTGTCAGTTCATCTACTGAGTCATGGGGAAATCCAATACAATCAACAAATGCATGTGGGAGGCTGTGCAGTGTCCTCATGCTGAATCCTACCTTCCTCCTCTGGAAGACCCTGCCATGCTCGATAAACAAGGCAGACGGAGCTTTCTTTAGGGTGCTTTTTGCTGAGGCAGTTCTCCTCAAGAGTGGGGTCAGAAAGCCCCCCTTTGAGAGAAATAGAAAAACAGAGGAGAGTGTTCAAGACATTTCCTTTTATAGGGTGAAATGGTCAAACATCCTAAATGACTCAAACAAGAGTCACAGCTCCTAAAAACATTTAAAAGTCAGCAGACTCCTCCACTGAGGAACCACTCATCATAGTTTGATAAAGTAGGGTGTAATGGTCGGTTAAAACAGCTCTTATCTGAGCGTTATTCTCTGCTCCTCAGGGAGGAAGTGGCTCCCAATACAACCCACTGTAATTACTGGACTCACAACAGCAGCGACAACTGACAGAGAACCAAACAAGACAGGAACAAAAATTACATAAAAAAACACCTGAAAATGGCCCAAAAATCGTACAAATCCAAATTAACTTCTTGCAAAGTGTTGCAGTAACACAATCCAAAAAACAGGTGGCAGTGTAAGCACTTCAACTTCAGCAGTTCAGTCATCTAGCCAGACCCAATGCCACTTTAAAAGGCTCCTATCAGACCTTACAAATAATACTATGGTATTATCATGTTTTCTGGGCATGTACTAAGATTACTGTGTTTTTCCTGACATTACTATGGTGCAAAAGGGCACTGTGGCAGCACTCTCGATACAGTGATGTCGTCAGATGCCAATGCCATCACACAAGGATATAGTTACGGTAACTAAAACAAAACCTTTTTTTGTTACTTGAAATAAAATAAACGTTAATGGGAATAAAATAAATATTTAAAAAAGTTTCTCATTTCTAATTTTCATCTAGTTTAACTATAACTGTGCAAAAATAACTAAAAGTAAAACCAAAATAAAAATGAATAAAATCTACATTATGTCTACAATCTAAAAATGACAAAAACAAAATTGCTTACATTTTAAGTAAAATAAAAATGGAACATTTAAAAATCAAAACTAATTCAAAATGATAATAATAATAACTATAATAGTATCTCAGTGGTTCAAAAATAACAAAATAATATGTTTTTGATATATTGAATTGACATGGTAAGAATAACAAGGTACTGTACTATCATGGTATATGTAAAAACAAAACAAACAAAAAAACACGGTATTACTGTGGTACAGTTTTTTACTGTAATTTTTGTAAGTATAGTAACACCATGGATTTCCTTAAAATGTCTTGGAATACCAAAAACCATGATGCATGAATATGCATCCAGTACCGTGATATAATATCAAAGTCCCATGGTATTATAATCTGATATCATCACTGTTCCATGTTATTGCTACAGGGCTTTTATTGTAAGGGACAGTTGTTACCTGTGCTCGTTCAGTGCAGAAAGCAAGGGACCGTCTGAAGGAATTCCGTTTAGCTGGCTTCGCCCCCACGCTCACGAGGTTGATCTCTGACCCTGTTCGTAACTGCACACGACTCTTTCCTGTCAAGTCCAGCTTCTGCACACCCCTCTCACTCTCAAACACTTTTGTACCTAAAACAAACACACAGGGGATTGGTAAGCTTTTGTAATGTTTTGAAAGAAGTCTCTTATGCATATCAACCCTGCAATTATTTAACAGAAATACTGTGAAAGATTATGACAATTTAAAATAACTATTTTCTATTTTAATACATTTTAAAATGTTATTTATTTATTTATGTGAAAGGTGATTCTCTGCAGAATTTTTTTTTTGTTATGCTGGTTGAAAGTCTCCTCATATCCTGATAATCACTATGTTGAGCGGTCTAAATGTATTTTTATAAATGTATGTCGTCTGTGGAAGGCGTAGGACCATTGAATGTTCGTTCAATCGTTGCGTTCGGTCCGAAGGGTCCTATAGCATGTGTTCCCTGTCGGTCAATGTACAAAACTTGCTGCATCTAATTCCATTTAAAAAAAATTGTTTACGTTTGGTATTGTAGTACTGTTACTAACTGTACTGTAAAGTTTTCTCACCGGTGAATAACACATAATGTATTGCAGTAACGTTGTCTCCGGTCTTCTGGGCTGTGCAGCGCTCATGCTTTCAGGAGGCTTGGCTTTGGACGAAGATTTGCAGGGAGGGTGAGACGTACGCTTTTAGTGCTATCAGGCTAAAGTTAGCATTTTCCCAGATGTCCTACTGCACCTTTAAAACTCACCTTTGATCACCAAAATTACATATTTAAAAGTAATTTCCTTCATTTTTTTTGTCATACCTTAAAATAGCTTGAATGTAACTCTTCACCCTTGCCTCATTTAGTATATGCGGTTCTATAAATATGCAAATGAGCCCCTTCTCCACTCACTCACACCAGCTTAGAGATCCACTAGTTGACGATCACACGGTGATGTGATTGGTTACAAGGTAGTTTGTGACGTCAGAAACACCAGCGATTTCTTTGGCTCGAAATGGAACTGCAGTGAACCAGTCTCTCGACACTGTGTCACCGTTAGGTGGCGCTATGGGGTTATCCCTCCTTCTTCTAATCTACTGAAGCTTTATGAAATGTTTATAAAATTAACTTATTGGTCTGGCCCTGCCTATCAGCTGTGAGCACTCCTAGGAACGACCCTATTGGCTGTTGTTCTGTAGCTATCGTAAGAGCTGGTTTAAATGCCCGAATGAACGCCAATCAAATGAACAAACTATGTGTACATTCCTGAATTGAGTGCGGCTATCTCCCCTCTACATGAGTGGAGTGCGCGACTGTATCCCCTCCCTGTTTTAAGCAAACCTCATGCCCTTCTACATGGCCGATTCGTGCTGGGCACTCTGGTCAGTTGTGTGATTAAATGTCTCCTCACTCATATCGTGATGTTGTCTTGCATGAGGATTATATCTACAACGCGAACTGACTTTGTGGGTGTTGTCAAACAGGTCATGTGACTATTATGACAGTTGTTTACGCCCCTGCTAGTGGTGTTCAACTATGTTTGTTGTTACAGGCGCACACACTGCTGCCTTCTGCGCAAGTATCTGTGTGCATTCATGCTGTAAAAGCACAGACATGGAATCTGTCATCATTATGGTTTCTCCCACACAAGTAATAACCTTTGCGGAAAACCTATGCCAGGTGGGCTATGAGGCACCTTGCATGTTGCTATGGCCTATATGGTGTTATAACCTGGATGTCCCTTGCAATGCATGTATTGTCCGTAATGGCATCAGTTCTTCTGCTGCCTTCGGATTTCATCTGCATGGTATTACCACGCTTGTATTATGTTCATGACAGCACCGGCATCGCCGCTACAGAGGACATCAGTACTAGGCGTTGGCACGACCTCAGCCATTATCCCCTCTGCGATGTGTTTGCAGTGGCCCATGCTTGAGCAACTTGCTCTTATAGCCGCTATGCTGCTGAGCTTATACAGTAGGTCTCCATTGTATGGAGTTCTTTTAGCTTTCAGCGGCTTGGCTTGCTGCCGATCTGGACCTTCGCTATCATCACGGCGGGATTTTATAGGTCCCTACAGCGCCCTAGCGTAACCTCTGTTCCCTGAGAGGAGGGAACGAGACACTGCGTACGCTGCCGTGTTACATCTCTCAGAGTCTTTGTCGGCTGTGCACTGCTTCAGTCCAAGATTCTGAGGCAATGGCAACGCCCTATAGTGCTGTGCAAGTGAGTCCGTCTCTATTTTGCGCGCTTGAGCGAATTCTCGCCCGTGAGATTTCATAAGGCTTCAATAGATTCGACCTAACGGTGACGCAGTGTCTCGGTCCCTCCTCTCAGGGAACCGAGGTTACGTTAGGTAACCGGAGATGTTTTAAGGAGAAAATACTCAGCAATGGTGTTGACTTATGAATTTGCACATGGTTTGTCTTACATTGTCTTACATAAAACAAGCACTATTTACTTAAAATGAGGAAACAAATTAGTAAAACAGGCTGACGTTTCTAGTAAGTCGTGGGAACAAATTGTTCATTTGTGGCCATGCCATGATATACATATTTTTTTGTCATTTGTGGGGTTTCGAAAAACTAACTAATAATATGAATTACATGAACAATTTCAATGAAGGGCTTGAAATTAAATATGAGAGATGTGATGTGTAAAAAAAATTAACATCAATTTAATTGTGAGCAGAATATTTATATTGTGTGTAATTTCCAATTAAACTGTTATTTTGTGCGATTCCACCACAGAATTTAAAACACTATACATCATTTGAGATGTGGTGGAAATTAGACTTTATAACCTTCATAAAAAATATTTTATTGAATTTTCCTCTGAAACATGTCAACTGCTGAGCAGTGTTAGTAGGCAAACCATTTGAGTATGAAAAGCATTTTAAGAGTTTATTTTCTAAAAGGTACTGTATGATTACTCTTCGTCTTGTAGATGTTTATTCACTTTTCTACTTTTTACCTTGTCTTATACTCCCTGAGTACAGCATGTCATGGAAAGTTGGGTTCAAAAAGAAAACATGATATTCTCATGGTTTTGACAGAAGAATCTTAAAGGATGTGTGTGTGCACGCGCATGCCACAATGCTACAACCCTGCACTGTGACCAAAACCACAAGGGAGAAAAAAGCCAGCCGCCACTGATCCCTACCAAAATGGGAGCACAAGAGTGTTGCCTTCCTCTGCTGAGACAGTCCAGAAACACAGAGTCTAAACCTCACCTCACATGCCCTATAGTACACACTATAAAACACATGCTCACACACTGACGTATTCTAAACACAGCTTTAACACTGCCATTCAAAACTGAATGTGTAAGTAAAAGTGCTTTTTTTTAAATGAATACTTTCTTGTGACAAGGATGTATTAAATTGATCAAAAGTGACATTTATAATGTTACAAAAGATTTATATTTAAAATAAATGTTGTTCATTTGAACTTTCTACTCGTCAAAGAATCCTGAAAAAAAGTATCATGGTTGAGAAAAACAGCACTGTAAATAAGTCCATAATCATGATCTAATAAATCAAAGTCAATATAAACACCAGTTAATGCCCATTTGCACAAGAAAAGATCCGAGCATCTAAACATTCCTTAAGAATGTAATGTTAAAGTGATTTATACAGGTCACACTGGCCTTAAGCAAATAAAACATTTGAAAAGCACAACATTATGCCCTGGGATGTTATACATATCCATAAACCATGAGGATGGAAAGTTGAGCTTTGAGCTTTCAGCCACCATAAAATTATTTAGTACTGTTCAAATTAAAAGCAGATGCCTCTGAATTGTGAAGTATTTGCCGTTGACGAGGGAGTGATGGGCTAGGGCAGGAGGGCTGTATACATGTCTTAATCATATGTTTTGTGCACAAGTGGGCCAGTTCTATAGGCGATACAGGCGGTCGTCTAGGGCCTGTTTATAGACCATCTCACGGGCACGTTTATGAACCATCTCACAGGCCCTAGACGACCGCCTGTATCGCAAATGGATTGGAAGTTATGATCTACATTTGTAGATCTTAACTTCCAATCCATTTGCATCTCTCATTTTATTAACCAAATGCATTAATGTATGCTTAAAGATTTTTATGAGAGAAAAATGACCTGGAAAGACTAATTATATGTGACGATGCTGATCTGCTTAAACAAATGAGGTTAGAGTGAAAAAAATTCCCATGAATGTAAAAGCAGTTTTTAAAATGACTTTTACAACAATTCGGTGACAGATGAGAGGGACCAGGCAATGAGAGTAGAAAATGGGATAAAATGAATGAGAACTATACATGTACATTATATTTTAATCGTAATGCGTTTATTTTCTTAAAAGTGCAACTCAGGAGGATTAGGGACTGGAGTAATATGACTGACTCACTGTGGTTGCTGAAGATTTCATTATTGCTGTAGTTGGCAGAATCCTTGGATGACACCAATTCTCCATTTCCACTAGTGTAGGGTTTCTGAAACTGACAAATGGATGGAACAGATGAATAGGTTAGTTTGTCAGAGTAGCATTGAACAAGCAACGACTGTCCATGAATTTTAAAAAAAGGCAACATCAAATCAAAATATAACCTATTTACTATCGTAGTGCACATTGTGAATAATTATGCAATAACGCATGCTATTTAAAATGTTTGTCTTTGTAATCTTTAATCAAAATGTGATAACTTGCTCTGAAATCATTTTCCTTTTTATGGCTGATGTCACCAAGCTCTCTAATTTTTCAATCCCACACACACATGGTATTGGGCCGATAAACGGCAGATATTAAAATTCTATACTGTAGAAATAAATAATATTAACAATAGAAAAATTAAACCGAAACTACAAGTGAATTTAATGCTTCACAAGATTATAAATAACAGTATGAAAAATGGATTTTCATTTTGAAATTTTCTTAACATTACATTTAACAGTGTTATTGAATTATTCATGTTATTAGTTTTCAAATAATAACTTTAAATGATTGTTAGATGATATGTAATCTTAATGTAAAAATGTGGAGAAAATGAGCATCACAATTAAATATAGAGTATCAGCTGATATACAGTATATCCAATAATGACTGATGCTGATAAAGTAAAAAATATGTAATATCGGATGCTAATGAACACGGTACCAATTGTGCTTTAACACATACAGTATCATTCACAAGTTTGGGATCAGTACTAATTTTTTATGTTTTTGAACAAAGTCTCTTATGCTCACCAAGGCAACATTTATTTAATCAATATACAGTAAAAACAAAAATATTGTGGAATATAATTCCAAATTAAAATGAAAATAACTCTTTTCTGTTTTAATATATTGTAAGTAATTTATTCCTGATGGCAAAGCTGTATTTTCAGCAGCCATTACTCCAGTGTTAATGAAATCCTTCAAAAATCCATCTAATATGCTGATTTGGTGCTCAAGAATTTTTAAATTTTTATTAATGTTCAAAACATAAGCTTTATAGTATTTTGTGGAAACCATGATCCATTATTTTATCAATTGAAAGCATTGTTTTTTTTTTTCAAAATTAAAATTTTGACTTCTGAATGGTAGTGTACAACCAATTTTATTTTGTTTATTTAAAAAAAAAAAAAAGCCTAACCACATAGCATACCGTAATTAGTGATATGCAACTAAACTGCAAACAAAACTGACCAGCTTGCTCAAATCAGAGATATGTTTTTTTTTTTTTTACTCTGGTTATATAGGTCACATGCACTTCATTCTTTAACGGCCTTTTTAATACCCCCCTGCTGGACCGTACCATGTGCTCCAGTATGGATGAGTTTGAATAGATGGGCTGAGAGTGGATTCCACCACACAGCTGCTGAAAGGGGTCGTCCATGTACATGTTTGAGGTGGGGAACTTGCGGCTTTTCAGACCACTGAGGAAACAGAAGAATGGAAAGAGGATGCGGAAAGAATGTGAGTACTTTCGTGTGTGTGTGTGTGTACCTCAGTGATTCATGCTTGGTTCATATGGAATGCTGGCAGCAGACAGACAGCATGTGAGTATGTGTGTACCTCAGTGACTTGTGGCTGGTGTGTTGATATGGAGAACCAGCTACAGTGGAACTCCCATCCTGCAGGAGCTGAACCCACTGCTCTTTATCATCTGCACAATTTGCCTGCACATTCATACACATAGAATAACATCTACAGTAATTCATAACACAGTGATAACAGTTTAAAACAACAAGAAATCAAAATAGACCATGCATGGGCCCTATTTTAAGGATCTAAGGGCATGGTCTAAAGCGCACAGCACAAGTGCACTTAGGTCGTGTCCGAATCCACTTTTGCTAGTTTAACGACGGGAAATATGGTCGGCGCACCCGGCGCATGGTCTAAAAGGGTTGTCCCTATTCTCTTAATGAGTAATGGGTGTGTTTTGGGCGTAATGTGCAATAAAACAATCAGAGTCTCATCTCCCATTCCTTTTAAAAGTGGTTTCAGTATTTACATGGCGGAATTTGCAAGCGGAAAAACTTAACTCTTCTCTAGTGAGGGAACAGATCTGCTCGTGCACGAGGTTAAAGCATGTGAGCAGTCCATCTACAGGCCGCTCTTTAAATAACAAAAAAATATTATATTTCAGTTGCCTCAAAATAGCAACGTGCCAACAATGCGCCTGAACACACCTCGTTTTCAGACCAGCACGTCCATGGGCGCACAAATGGGCGCAAATGCTTTTTCTATTTAAACAGCGTTGGCGCAGGACGTGAAAATGATAATGATAAATGATAAAATGATTCAACCTGTGTCGGGCTGAAACTAGCAAAAAACACTTGCGCTTGGTGCTGCATTGCGCCGGGTGTATGATAGGGCCCCATATTTACTTTGCCCAAATATCCCTGAACTTTATAAGTAGGCCTACTATTGCAGCTCTATTGTACAGCGATGGTATCAGATGTTGATACTGTGGTAATTTTATATATACCAAGGTACATGCACAAAACAACAACAATAAAAGCACTATGGTACTTTTTGGTATTGTTTAAAATCATGGCATGTGTAAAAATAACATGGCATTACCATGATACTATGCCCTAAATATCTATTTTACACTTTATTTTAAGGTGTCCGTGTTACAGTGTAATTATGCATTTAAGTACTGTGTAATAGTAATTAACTACATGTACTTACTATAGGGTTAGGATTGGGGTTTGGTTTGGTTTAGGGTTAGTTGCATGTAATTATGCATAATTTATAGTTATTACTACACTAACTACATGTAACAGTGTAACAAGGTAACTGTAAAATAAAGTGTTACCATATCTACTATAAATGACTGGAATAAAAATCAATTAAAGAAATTACTAAATAGTAATATTTAAAAAATTTTAAACATTTTTGTACCTCTAGTACAGCCACCTGGTCTCCGTGCTGTGCGATAGTAATGCGGTAAGCATGTGCTGTATCCGGGCCGGGACGGACCTCACTCCCTCTGAGCTGAACCGTGTACTGAGGGGTCTCTTCTGACGCCTCATCTCGAAACATCTTCAGAACCCCGTCCTCCACGCGACACCACAGACTCTGCCACTGACAGTTCATCAGCACGTTCAGGAAGGCCGCTGAGGACAGTGGATAAAGAGTTAATACACGTTACAAGTGTCTAATAATAATTTGTGTTCATGGTATATTTGTGTGTAGCTCATTACATTTCAAATTGTGACCCTGGTTGCCTGCTGTTCTTAAAGTTGGCGTGTTTAATTTGACCAATGTTTAAAAACTTTATACTATTTCAGCTGAAAAGCAGAGACAACTATTAGTAAGCCACTCTCTTACAAAAAAGAGGGTTATTAGTGTGATATTTGTAAACTTCTTTTAAACTGAATTATAACTATAAAATAGTATGGTTGGCTTGTTTAGAGTATCCTATACTTTTTCACACATAATGGCTTATTTGAGGTAGTACTCCAGCACATGTTTGACATACTACCTTATAAACTTACATGTTAAAATTTAGAGTAACCAGTCAGCTCTGGGGTGGAATAGTTTAGAGTAAATAGTACAGTACATGGGTGGAACTGAATCTGATCTTCACAGTGCTCTCAACACACACAGAAACAGATAAACATTTGGCTGATTTAAGTTATTCTTCCAAGATATCAAGAGTATTGTAAAATACTTCATAATGGCTTCTATTATAAACCGTTATCAGAATAAATAATTGTAAATCTCATCATAAAACATCAGGTCAAATAGCAAAAAGAGACAGTCTCTTTATGTAATACATAAATCATAGATGTACTGTAAATCCACTGGTAGTGTACATACTGTAGAGTTACTGCAAGTCTAATTAAAATACAGTTAAATGCATATTTGTTGATGTATAAAAATGAACAGCTAAATAGAAACTAAGCAGTATACTTAAAATGCAAAAACAATATAGAATTTGTAAACTAAAAATAATATGTTAAGTTCATGTAAAGTGGTTGACCAATATGCTGAAGTATATATCTAGTAAACTATTAGTAGTTCACAGTATAGTTGCCACACACAAGACAAATACATTTGTAAACTAGTTGTTGGAGTTGTAGGGTTGGGAATTGGTCGGGAGTCAGATATTTGTTACAAAAGAAAAAAATGGATTACTGTGTGTGCATTTTAATGTGATTTTAAACCATGCAAGCACAAGACGACGCGAAAAGAGAACCGTTTTCTTAGCCTACTTTTAAATTGTCGCTGCAAGTAGATTTTTTTTTCTGCAGGTCCATAATAAATAAAAGACACATAATTAATTTGTTTGTTATCTCAATATTTTATATATATATATATATATATCATTTTTTTTACCTTATTGGATTTAAAACAATCAATAAGAATTGTTTAAGCCTCTTGTTTAATTGTTTAAGCCTACACATTGGCTCAACCAGTGATGTATGTTTGTGGTGGTTCTGTCTGTTTCCCAACCAATTGCAGATGGGGGAGTGATCAGAAGAACAAGCTTGAAAACAATTCAAACAATTTTTGTCATTCTGTTTGCTAGGGGTGCAGAAATTACACACTTTACCATAAAATAAACGCAGAGTCTATAATCAAAGTATGCTTGTACAAACACAAATAAACAAATAAACTTGTATGAAAGTTTCCCTTTCAAGTTGTTTGTGGAGACACGTGAAGTCGACATCTACACGTCTCTAATCAGGGAGCGCACGTTTCCAATAACAAAACATTAAAACATTACTCAGTGAGTGGTAAGTCTTAGCCACTTCTAAGTTTCAACTAAACTTTTGATCTTCCCCAAAATCGAAATCGAGCTTATATTTTTAAATAAAATAAATAGCTTTTCCTGTTTCAAATACACGCTCTGCTTACATAAATGCTGAGCCACTATCAGAAAGTTCACCCAAATATTTAAAACCAAACTTCTGAGTTCACTGCTGTGGTTGTCACCCCAATGTCAAAGGTGACAATAAAATCTCACAGGAATCCATCCACAGACAATGACACAGTGTGGAAAACACCCAGCCTGTGTCCTGTACGGCACGCAGTGAATTTAGCCCTAATGAATAACACCAAAACGAGTGAACAATGGCACAGTTGTGCTAATAGAAGGGCTAGCTCAGATGCAACGTATGCAGACCTTCTCCGCATAATGGGTATAAAGCATATGTTATTGGTAGACTTCTTTAATTAGAAACAGCATTAGGTTACGGAATGACAACAAAGAACCGTGGGAAATGCAGACATTAAACACTGAAGTCAAAACCGACCCTATTTACATTCTTACATGATAATGGTTTAGTTTTCAAAAACGTGCACTTTGAAACCTGTTTCAAAGTTTGTGTTCTCAGGCCACCAAAACGGCGTTGTCGTGTAAATGAACGGCAATAACCCATTTAAAGTTACTTACCGGTACTTAAACTGGACAATGACTTTCTTCTAGAGCTGCTGTACAGCCAAAACAAATCTTTGTTGCATTATTTTCCTATTATCACTGTAAAGCTGATTTGAAACAATCTGTATTGTAAAAAGAGCTATATTAATAAAGGTGATTTGACTTGTCTTAAAATTTTATCTTGGTGAATGGTGAATGATTGATCGGTGCACTTTATTCAAAACTAAAAAAAAGTTGCATAATTTTTCATCAAAATGTAATACATCGCAACCTTGGTAGGCTGGCATGCATAAAGTCGTGATGTAAAGGAAGTAGCGAAGATCTTTTCTTCCGCAATGCAAAGTAAATCCGAATGAAACGGTTGTTGAATGAATGGGCAATCAAAATGTAATAACTGGACCCCCCTCTGAAACAACTTTCCTTTATGGCTGACATCGCCAAGCCAAAGATTGTTTATTTACCAAGACAGTCCACTCATATTACTATGAATTAAAGAAATTGCAACACGCAATGTGGTGGAATAAGTCTTGCCTTCTAAATATAACAGCCAATCGCCAATTGGTAATCTCATTGCATCACAGCAGCGGCCGTTAGAAGCTCTGCTACCACAGAAGTCAATGTCCTGAGACAACGCATTGGCTGAAATTACCTGAAATGAGCACTTTTTAAAGCTATTTAAGCATAAGAAACATATCATATATCATTTCTGATTTGAAATATGATATTTAATTGTTAGTTCGGCAAGCTGTTTTTGAGATCTCAGTATGTCTCCATTTAAGCAGATAGGAGTTGGTTTTGCACGGCCGGAAAAGCTGCCGGGAAGTGTTGCAAATATGATCGCCGAGTGATGTTCCTTGATAGGGACTTTCAAGGGCTGAGAGTGGGACCTTCTTTTGAATAAGAAATTACTTCTCGAGTATTAAAAAAAAGTATGTTCTATATCCACCTTTTTCCTGACAAGCCTACTGCGATTCCATTTGAATTATGGGAGGAACTTCGGGTTAGGGGAACTTCCACTCAAAAAGACTGAAACAAATAATTTCAAATAATAAGGTTATGCTACAAATAATCCTTATCAGACAGTTTGACTGAATGAGCTGTCAATGAATATTTTATTTTCAGACGTCAGAAAAATGTAACGCTTGGTATTTTAATGTGATATGGTATCACAAGAATATCTGTGGCAAGAGCTCTTTTCAGTCTCTGTTGCATTCTTTTCCTCATGATTCTTATCTTTTTTTAATTTGCATTCCGCTGAATAAAGACAACAAACACTGCGCATTTGTGGTCTGCTCTCCTGTTTTACTGTACGAAATATCCCATGTACAAATGATTTACTTGAATGCACTAACAATCTCTCGTTTTCCCCCCAAATCCTCACATCTCTTTCCAGGTTTGTTTTCACATGAATGCTTTGAAATATAATTGTCTTTTCAGTTCTAATCCCTATTAGCAGTGTGTACTGGAACGCTTCTAAAGTAGGTAAATAGAATATTTGTTACCTGTCAAAATGACGGAAAGCACTTAATATTATCACTCAATGCTAAAGTTAATGAACATTTTTGATTAAAGGCAATGTATGTTACATAATATAGACAAATATTACTAATATTTAACCCGTCCGTAATATTGCTGCAGAAAGAATCAAGCTTTTAGGGTTATTCATGGTCTGTTGTAGTAATTTGTACATTCTTTTACACTTTAAATTTTCCTTTTAATGTTCGATGGTTGAAGGGTGAGAACAATAATGACACTTCATTCTTCCCAGTTTTAAACAAAAAAGCTTATTATTGCGTTCAAAGAGCGAGCCTTTCACTGATTGCTTACAGTTTAATGGAAGTTACTCCCATCATTCACGTAGGAAAAAGGACATAGGAAAAAGGTGGATAGTATGTAGTATGTAGCATGAATGCATTGTCATTGTCATTTGGCACTGCCGTTCACAAATCTAATTCCCGTAGCTTCATGGGATATTAAAGTGTCCATTGGATGCACACATCTTGCCAGAAGTAGTAGATCATCCAGGTATTTTTCGCCTACTGTGTTTATGAATACTGTGAATTCAAACATATTTCTCATCTCACATACTGTTTTTCACCTACTATATATTAGGGAAGTGTGTGATTTCGAATGCAGAGAAGCTCTCTTATTTTTAAACCCTTCCCCTCCAAACACTTGGTTCCATTATGGTACGAAACCTTTTCATCATCCAACTAACACTGTGTGTCCAAATTCAAGTGTGTCTGCTCACCTCTGTCTTTGTCCTTAATCTCCACACTGCTAATTGCAGACGGAAGACTTGAGATTTTCTCTTCATCCGAGTCTGTATGGAGGACAGTACTTGACTACAGCGAGAAAGAGAGATTGTAAGAACTCGCTAATTGACATAAGCAAGTACAAAATATTCTCCAACACAGGTACGGTAAGTCAGTCCTTTATCTACAAATTGGCTTAAGATGGAACACAAGACTTTGCTAATCAGTTTAGTTCATGGCTCAAGCCAGCAGAAAATTCATGAAAGAGACTCTGGAATGAACTTAAGGGAAAGGTCTCCAGATGAATAACCTCCAAGCTAATTCAGTAACATCTCTTTCAGAGAAATGAAGTTATCTCTCGCTGTGTCCATCACATTGATAATGTTGTTAACATAGAGAGCAGGAACTGGCATGGTGTCAGTGAGTATGTGTGATTTACCCTGCAAGAGTCCAGCCTCTCGCTCCTCAGGATGGATGAGGAGCTTCGGGATTCAGGCTCGTAATAAGAGGAGCCGCTCACTTCCTCTATAATCTACAAGTGAGACAAACAGAGTTAGTTAAAGTTACAGTTTAAAGTTGGCATGAAATGAAAACACCCTATGTATTTTCAAAATGTATCTTATTGTGAACAATTCATCTGTGGATGTATAATTTGAAAAAAAAAACTTTTGACCTCATAATGTTTAATCAAAACATCATAACTGAACCTTCCGATGAAATGACAGACATCTCTCTGGTGATGTAAGCAGGATCTGCAATCACTTCGTTTGCTTAAACCCCGCCCTCACATTCATCTACCTTCACTTTTGAATGCACCGGACACTTTATTAGGTACTGTATACCTTGCTAGTACCGGGTTGGACCCCCTTTTGCCTTCAGAACTGCCTTAATTTTTCGTGGCATATATTCAACAAGGTGCTGGATATATTCCTCAGAGATTTTGGTCCATATTGGGATGACAGCATCACGCAGTTACTGTAGATTTGACGGCTGCACATTCATGACGTGAATCTCCTGTTCCACCACATACCAAAGGGGCTCTATTGGATTAAGATCTGGTGACTGTGTAGGCCATTTAAGTATAGTGAATAACATTTATCTACCGCTTTTCTCTGCACTCAAAGCACTTTACATGGAAGGGTGGAATCTCCTCAACCACCACCAATGTGCAGCATACACCTGGACGATGCGATGGCGGCCATAACAGCACCAGAACTTCCACCACACACCAGCTTATTGGTGGAGAGGAGACAGACTGAACTCATTGTCATGTTCAAGAAACTAGTTTTAGATGATTTGAGCTTTGTGACATGGCACGTTATTCTGCTGGAAGTAGCCATTAGAAGATAGCTACACTGGTTATCAAGGGATGGACATGGTCAGCAACAATCCTAAGGTAGGCTGTGGGATTTAAAACTGGTACTAAAGGGGCGCAAAGTTTTCCAAGGAAATATCCCCCACACCATTACACCACCAGCCTAAACCATTAATACAAGGCAGAATTAGACCATGCTTTCAAATTGTTTAGGCCAAATTCTTACCCTACCATCTGAATGTTAAAGCAGAAATTGAGACTCATCAGACCAGGTGACGTTTTTCCAATCTTCTATTGTCCAATTTTGGTGAGCCTCTGCTAATTGTAGACACTGTTTCCTGTTCTTAGCTGACAGGAGTGTGTGTCTTCTGCTGCTGTAGCCAGTCTGCTTCAAGTTTCGACATGTTGTGTGTTCAGAGATGCTCTTCTGCAGACCTCAGTTGTAAGGAGTGGCTATTTGAGTTACTGTTGCCTATAAGCTCAAACCAGTCTGGCCATTCTCCTCTGACCTCTGGCATCAACAAGGCCTTTTCACACAAAGAACTGCCACCCACTGATAAATATATTTTATCTTTTCGGACCATTCTCTGTAAACCCTAGAGATGGTTGTTTGTGAAAATCGCAGTAGATCAGCAGTTTCTGAAATACTCAGACCAGCCCGTCTGCCACCAACAACCATGCCACATTTAAAGTTACTTAAATCACCTTTCTTCCCCATTCTAATGCTCAGTTTTGAACTTCATCAGATCATCGTGACCATATCTACATACCTAAATGCATTGAGTTGCTGCCATGTGATTGGCTGATTAGATATTTGCATTTATAAGCAGTTGAACGATACCTAATAAAGTGTCCGGTGAGTGTACGTCACAATATGAAGGAAAAAGTCTGTCACTACTTCGGTTTCATTGCAACTTTAAGTTGAAAGAAAGTTTAAACTTGGTTTAGACTTGGTCAGACCTTCCTCCACTCTTCGGCCTGCGTGCTGCTCTGGAAGCCCAAGATGACTGTGTCGGCACTGGCCACCACCTTCAGCTCGTGCTGCATCTTCTTGCTGTGTTTAGGTTTGTTGACCACGTAGCAACCCGTGAGGTTTAGCTCCAGCAGAGGGTGTAAGTCTTTAGCACACTTAAAACACTGCCAGAGAAAAATGTATGTATTACATACTGAACAGTTACTAACAACATTCAGTTCTTTGTAAAGATATAAAAAATGAATGCAATGTTAATGACACTTAACTGCATGTAATTTACAATTAAATGAAAATGTATTGTAGATGCAATTAGTTGTAACTCTAAAAGGCTTATTTGACCCACTTAACTAAGATTTACATAATGTACTTATGACTTATGTATTTATGTACTGACAAGCATTAATGTTAAACTACAAATACGCACTACACTTCAGAATATCTGACAGATGGATTCGACTAACTCGGGTTAGGTTAGTAACTTTTTCCAGTGCAGATCCGTGAACACTCTAATGGCTAATATTGCCTACAACCCATTGCGCATTGGATGAGGAATCGAAAACTACAAACACGAGTAAAAAGTGTTAAAGAACTACATACATGGAGGATGTGCGAGTCCAGCGGTTATGTAGAGGGTGAGATAAAGGGGTTTGAGTGATTATGATCAGTATCTAACCTGACGTAAAATGTATTTATTCAATGTTGTCCACATTATATTTCATCTGCAGCAGCATTGTGAACTTTGGTAAAGACACGTATAGCCATTAACTTTTAAATGCATCATTATATTCAAATTGCAAACACATGAGGAGAGTCTCCCCATGAAAGATCAACGTGCTACAACATTTCTCTCCAAAATGGTAGGAAATTAAATTAGATTGAATGGAGGATTTTAACTGTGACAAGATGATTGGAAGGGCGCACGTAACTAAGCCACAGAGCTGTCCATTAAAAATGACGAAGTAGGATGCACCAAAGCTTGCCAACTCTTTTGCTTCACACTCAAAAGTATTAACATTTTTTTTAACAAAAAGAGTACATACTTTTGGGGCATAGTATAAGTAGGTGAATTGGGACGCAGCATATAACTAATGAAGAGGGAGTCAAAATAAAAGTCTGGGATGGCGTCAAAATAAAAGTTCCACTTTCAACACATCAGCCAAACAGAAAAACTTATTGGCCGATGCCAATACTTAAATAATCCAAATATCGGCAAATATATCAGCCATGGCGATATATCGGTCAACCACTAGTAATTTGTGGGTGGGAGGGACATGTCGATATTGTCCCCACCACTTTTCAAAACATCAGTTGACTAGCAGAATATTAATTTCATTCGTTAAATAAGTGGCGTTAAACAAGTCTCTCATCAACTTGCACTAGCCATTTGCATTAAATTCAAGGCACTGATGTTTACCTACAGAACAACCACTGGCTCTGCACCCCTATAACTAAACTTCGGACTTGTTTGGCCTCAGAAGCGTGCATTCTGCAAGTTCTGCATCACTTTCACGGACCTTTACCTTGACTGTTCCCTGCTGGTAGAATAAATGTCCTAACACCACCCGTTTTCAATAAACTGCTTAATACTTGACCCATTAATACCAACTCTTTGTTTGTACTGTGCTAGACTAACTGGGACTTGAAAATGCACTTGTTGCTTCTATTGTTCTCTTAATTTGCAAGTCACTTCGGATAAAATGTAATTGTAAATGTATAAAATAATAACAGCAACATTACAGTATAATACAGCAATTGCCTTTTAATGTGAAAATATTTTTTACTTATTCTAAATCAGGGATAGGCAACTTCGGTCCTTGAGGGCCACTGTCCTGCAAAGTTGAGCTCCAACCCTAATCAAACACACCTGATCCATCTAAACAATGTCTTCAGGATTACTAGAAAGCTACAGGCAGGTGAGATTTTTTTATCAGGGTTGGATTTAAAGTCTGCATGACAGTGGCCCTTCCAGGACTGAAGCGCCCATCCCTGTCCTTAAATTAATAATTTATGTATCTTGAAAATATTTCTGTAAAATAACTAATACTAGTCTGAAAATGTGCAGGTTCCTTTGATTGAAAGTATGTATTCTGTACTTATACATTTAGTTAATTTAACAGAAATTGTCTGTAAATGTAGCTATTTTTTATTTTTTTTATTTTTTTATTTAACTTTTATTTATCCAGGTAAACTGTTTGAGAACATCTTCTCATTTACAAACATGACCTGGCCAAGAGGCTACAGGAATAAATAGAAACATACTGTACATAATCATTCACATAACACATAGAACAGGCAATAAAAAAAATCTAAATAAAATAAAAGTAGACAGCAAAGAGAGAGAGAGAGAGAGAGAGAGAGAGAGAGAGAGAGAGAGAGAGAGAGAGAGAGAGAGAGAGAGAAATAAAGAAAGAATATAGTGCTTAAGTATGTGTGTATAAATATGGTTCAGTATTATCAGCAGGAACAAGAGTCAACTATGTTGTTTTGGAGGTTCTGCTTAAAGGTGGAGATTGGGATCAGAGACGTAAGTTTCAGAGTATTTTGTAGTATGTTGTTGCATTACGTCCAAAGGTAGTAGAAATAGGAGGGGTACTAAATTTAATAAGATTACTTGATCTTGATCTTTACATATTTCTAAATACTTAATTTAGAGATTGGTCAAATAAGTTGAGATTGGATCTATAAAAAATAAAGATTAAACTTAGTTATTGTACACAGAAAAACTATTTTAAAAGAAAATGACTGTAGATAGAAAAAACATTATTATAAAATAACTTTATAAAACCATAAATGTACAGTTTGACCTGAAAGTAAGTTGTTTTCTATGTAATTTGACATTATTTATCAGTTTTTCCACGGTTTAATAAGCATTTATCAACAGTGATACTGTATGATGTAATTTCATTAATTTTGACCGCAAAATCTATTCTGTATTTTTACAGTTTTTGCATGCAGTTTAGTGAAATGGCTGTAATTTCACTAAATCCATTTGGAAACTTTGCTGCCAGACTTTTTACAGTTCTTATTTTTTACAGTGTGGATTAAAAATATGGATTTCTTGACTTTAATCGATTCTCATTTTGAAGAACCGTTAACGGTTCTTAAATCAAAATAATCAATCTTTCAGTCTCTGCTGTTTTTAGTTGATGAATGAACAAAGCTTTGTAGCGTACCTCCAATAAATTGCAAAAAGCTTTGTGCTTTGTTACTTCTGATATGAAACAAAGTCACAGCTTTCAAATTCTGTCAATTTAATTTATAAATTCAAACAATAAATACCGTTTTGTAGCTCTTTAATGTGGCGCGACAGATCACTCTAGCGCCTGCAGTTCAAGTGAAGTGGCAGCGCGAAGCTCACGTGAACTGACCATCTCTTTCACATTACTACTAGTTACAGCATGAAATAAACAAGAATGAACATCAGAAGGTATGTTGAAAGATACAGTACAACTTACCAAAATCCGTATATATAGTCAGATGTCATTGCTCAATCAGTGTTTTAACCGGCGAAACGTCAATAATTGCTTAAGGCTTGAAAACAATTAATGTTAATTTGTAATGTTATATTTACCTAAAAAAAGCCATTCAAAACTCATTAGTCAGCTGAAGAAATTATCTCAATATTAACTATATAGCATGTTCATTGTATTTTTTACTAAACCTGTTCTTTGATATCTAATGTATTTTTGAATAAATCCATCATTTTTTTATGACAGCCACCATTTAAATGTTTCTATTTTAAAAAGTATAAAATTATAAAACATAATTAAAGGTAGGGTAGGTCAGAATTGTCGAAAAAAAACTTTTATTCAAATTTGTTTAAACTGTCTTTATATATAATTAAAATGTAAGTACTCTGATAAAAAGAGTATAAAAATCGAGTGACTCTAGACCGTTTAATCTTCATTAAACACAGCTCATTAATTCCATTCACTCCCACCTAAAAACGGGTGCGCGACTGCGCGCACGTGGGCAGAGCCAGTAATAACGGCGGTAGTCATGGCGACGTCGAGTGACAGTCGCGCAAGCCAATCCTGTGATTCGTCCCGAATGGAAATAATGAGCTGTGCTTAATGAAGATTAAACGGTCTAGAGTCACTCGATTTTTATACTCTTTTTATCAGAGTACTTACATTTTAATTATGCATTGATATATATAGAAAGTTTAATCAAATTTGGTAAAAAGTTTTTATATAAATCCTACCTACCCTACCTTTAAGTCATTAAAAATGTAATGTTGTTATTATCAAAAATGTCCTTATGTCCAATTGGCACATTAATTAGTAAGTAGCCTAAAATCAGTTAATTTAAACCTTGGGAGATGCTTGCGTTAACAAAATAGCAAAGCAGTTTGGAATAGAGGCATATTTAAAAAAATATGAAACCTGACTGAGTCTCTTACCAGTAGTGAGTCGTGCTTAATAATGAAGAGCTGGCGGGTCCACTGACCCAACCACTTCTTCCTCCAAAGGTATCCGCAAATGCGTGACTCTGGCACGGGTCTTAAGCAGGGCTGAGAGGAGCTCCACTGGATGTAGTGAGCTCTGTCCTTCACAAACTCGTCCTCCTCTTCACCGTACGACTCGTAGTGACTGCTGTCTGAGTCCACTTTATCTGAGGCAAAGATGGGGATTTTAGCATAACAAAGTTTTTAATCTCACACCTGTCAGTTTTTTCATTAAACTGTTGTCTCTTGTACCATGTAAGAAAGTAAGTCATGCAGGTTTGTACTGACATGAAGGTAAGTAAATGACAACTATCACTTTAAAAATTAACCGCTATAGCATTATAAAATGCTTTAAAATTGTGATATTCATTGTAATATTCAGCTATTTGTCTTATAGTAGTCGGCTACACTGACCTGTAGTCTGACTGGCCGGGACAAACGGTTCTGCCTCCTCGTAACAGTCATCCTCCTCTAAACACGGGGGGTGTTGGGGAACAGCAGAGCTCATAGACTGAAGACACAAACACACAAAGAAACGCACATAAGATATATTTTCAATGTTCAACAACTCATTAAATATCTAATCAGCCAGTCACATGGCAGCTCAATGCATTTAGGCATGTAGACATGGTCAGGACGATCTCCTAAAGTTCAAAATGAGCATCTGAATGGGGTATAAATATAATTTAAGTGACTTTGATTGTGGTATGGTTCTCGGATGCCAGACGGGCTGGTCTGAGTATTTACCAGTAGACTGGTAGGGTTAGGGTTAGAATACATTGACAAGTTTCAAATTTACTTATAGTCAGTTGAATGACTGTTAGGGGACCATCACAATAAAGCAGATATTAAGCAAACAGTCTACTAATCTAATATGAGTTAGTTGACAATAGGTGCAACGTTACTTAAAGTCAACAGAATGTTCAAAAGAGACCATTAAAATAAATGTTACTAACTATATATATATATATATATATATATATATATATATATATATATACACACACAAAGCCACAGTGAAGACCACACAACCAAAATCTGGACTCTGATCATCACGACTCACATGAGCTGCTCACGGCAACCACAAAGCTATAAATGACAACAACACAGCTGGCCAGAGTGATCACCTGAATGTGCACATGAGAGGCACTGTATCTGAGGTTTCCAGAGAGAAAAACAAAATTGAGCTGAAACATATGGAGCTTAAATCCCAGAATTTAAGTACAGCTCTGCATTTAAAGGAAGAGAAAGAGAGAGAGACTACGTTTTTAGTTGTACTAAGGGTCAGTCAGTCCACAGTTTTTATGAGAGCATGGTGCAGACTGTTCTAGAGGAGTGCAGCTGAAGGACAATGGCTGTGGTCTGCAATGGGGTCAGTAATTTGTAGCCGGACAGTGAGGGCAAATCAGTGGCACTGAAACAAAGCCTTCTGGAAGTTGAAAACAAAAAGGCAAAAGTAGACAGCAGAATTTGTAAGGTCTTAAGTTCTGTACTCTTCAAGTTGACGTAATTCCCATGTGCCTTTACTTTATATTTTTCAAGATTCAATAAGAGTTTTCCTAGGATGTGAATTAAGAAAATAACAAAAAAGAAAAATGAAGTGTACTTACAATATAAGCATTTTTAAAACACAATTTTAAAATGGCTTGTATCGTTTGTAACCTACAGAAAATTAACATCAACAAAACTAAACCGGACTGACTTGAAGCAAGTGGGTTCATTTACCCTTTTATATCCCATCTTCATTTTTGTGTCTGTATGTTGGAATGTGGATGTGTGACTCAAGAATTTCAGAATGTTAATTACAAGTGTTTCTTCTGTTTTATCTCTTGCATATTTTCATTCTTTCTGTTTACCCCCTCGCGTTCTTGGGAGTTTGAGAGCACAGCGTGTACAGCTCTGGGGATCAGATACATATCTGTGAATGAAAGATGAAAGGGGTTTTTGTGTGTTCACGTGTATGTGAGAGAACAGGAGATAGAGGCCCAGTAAGAAATATAGATGTTCAATTGGAAAACAAGTAAAAAGTGCCAAAAGCAAATGGATCAACAACGCTAAGAACCAAGTACGTAACTAATTTTGACTTTAAAGAGTGAGTAAACCACTATTCCCTGAAAATCCATCATTGCAGATTATGTGCGAATGTTTGTAGTAGAAAAAAACACACACAAAAAACCCGTTGTTGCACTTTTATGATGGGTAGCGGAGGCAGAATAGGTCCTGAATACTCACTAAGCCTGTAAACATTTACTGCACATTCCATGTTTACCTCATTTAATTTGAACAACTCTAAATATCTTAATTAGGTCCCACTTTATATTAAGTGGCTTTAAGTACTATGTACTTACATCGAAAAATAAGTACAATGTACTTATTGTGTTCATGTTGTATTGTAAAACACTTTTGCTGCTATTGTGGTGTGATACGGTAAGGTTAGGGACAGGTGTGCTGGTATGGTTAAGTTTAAGGGTGGGTTAAGGTGTAAGGGACATGTCAACAGTGTAATTACAAATGTAATTACATACATTAATTACAGCTGTAATTACATGCAGGTATTTTAAAAATATAAGTACAATGTAAAAACATGTATGTACACAATAAGTCCATTGTATCAAATTAGTAATTTCAATGTAAGTACATAGTACTTAAAGCCACTTAATATAAAGTGGGACCCTTAATTAAATAAAAAGAGCTTCTACTGTTATCATACAAGCAAACACACATTAAACCATGCAGGTCAATTTAACCCTGTCAAATTGAGCTTATGTTACCTCATGAAGCACAAGAGAAACCAATCTAAGCCTGTAAAACACCTCACCTCTTACTAACCCACATAGACACACACAAACTCATCTTATGTAAGGATTACTGAAAGAATGACACACGACTAACACATGACCCGTACCTCGGAGGCCCTCTAAAGAGTGCTAAGAAAGACCTATTAACTTATGTTGTAGTCAGTGTATGCTTTTCCCTGTAAGCTTTTTGTTTTTCTATGCATTTTTTCCCCCAGTTAGTTGTACTTTTACATTTAGATTAATGAAGTTAATCTTTTATAACACTGTAATAATTTAATAACACTGTTAAATGTAATCTTTAGCATATTTCTAAATGTATATTAATTTTTCATACTGTACATTACACTATTGTCCAGATTATGTTCAGTTTGAGTTTGCTTTCTCTTTTCTTTCGCCCTGCCTGTCAGTTTCGTTATTAGTTACTATGGTTACATTTGATTTGTCATTCTGTTCAGCTGTGCGTGATTAATTACCTTTGTTTGTCTCTTGTATTTAAGCTCATATGTTTCTGTTCTTAGTTGTCCGGTCTAGTCAATGTTTATCAGTTGTTGCTTTGCCTACCTTCATCTTTGTTACTTTATGTGGATTATTAATTAAAGACTTTTGACTTTCATCATCTTCGTCGTGTATTGGAGGTGCCAATATTTGTAAAAATCTGTTTTCAAGACAAAAATTGTCACTACTGAAAACACTATTATGTTCCAAAAATGCTTTGTACAAGTAAAGATACACAACGTATCCTTTCATATAAAGCCCAAAATGAAAGGATTGTTGAATCTTGAATCTAATAATTTTAGCTCATTTTCATGAATGGTGCCAATAATTTTGGAGTTGGCTGTGCAGTTTATTTATTATATATTTATATTTACTTGTTGTATTATATTATAAGACCAGGAACATGTATTAATACAAAAGGGTAAGGAAAAGTAAATATGATCACACTAGATTTTAAGCTAACTTTAAGAGCTACTCTGTAAAAGATTCACAAATAAGGATAAATCAAGCCTTTGATTATTTTTTATCATTGAAATCATCCATAGATGCCTAATCTGTGGGCTTGATGTGCTCATGCTTACAGGACTGAGACCATCTGGTTGGCATGGAAACCCAAAGGTTTTGGCGCACACTTGGCTGGTGACCTCATCGCTCCCACACCTCCCAGGAGATCCTCCATGCACCATCTGACTTCCTTCCCCTCTGAGCGGTTGTCCTATCGGTCCATCTCTCTATCACTCCATCATTGTCCTCTATCACGTAGACAGCAATAATTATCCTCCCAAAGTCCACTTCCTCCCTTCTTCTTCCCTTCTAGCCAATCACACTGCAGAGTTGGGTCACCGAGAAGGGCCTCTCATTTAAACATGACATTTCCTGTTAAAGATACAGTCCGTCCCCCTCACTTCCTCCCCCCTCAATCTTTTTCAAACAAGCTTTTGATTTTTCTCAGGGTTCTGAAATTAGGTTAACTTCCTATTGCACTTAATTGCTGTGATCTAGAAATGTCCACACTGGGATGTTAGAAGAAAACAGTAGAGAGAATAAAGTGATGTCATTAGAGGAACATTTCACCTAAAAACAAAATTGCCATTATTTGCTCTCCCTGAAGACATTTCAAAACTGCCTGCTGTTATTTTGTCAGTGAAATAAAAAGTGAGAAATTATAAAGAATCTTTACGCATTACATTTAGCATACAATTACATTTCATAGTCATCATGGTTCTTCAGAAATTAAAAAAAGGAGGGGAAAAAAAGAGAAAACATACAATAGCTTGAGAAGAACATTCTAGTGTATAATAGTAATATATTTCTGTTATAATTTCTTCAATCAAACTTCAATCTAAACAAATTTAGGAAATATCTTAAATTATTGCATTATACTTTTATGTTTAACGGGTTATTTCAATTTTAGGAATAAAGAATGTTTACGAGCTGTTTAATTCATTTTTATTAAAAAAATTAATTAACACAAAATTAGGTTGCAATCACACTGGCAGCTTTGTTCTAAACAGGGCACGGTTTGCATGAAAAATTGGTAATGTAAAAGCTGTCATGCGGACCTGTGAGCGTAATGTGGTACCTAACCTTACCTGTAGGATCTTCCTAACATTGTCCGGGAAGCAGACACACTCTGTCATTTCAAATCTAGACTAAAAACACATCTCTTCGGCCTAGCATAACACATAACACATTATAGACTTCTATAACTCAATGTTAGGCTGCATAGTTTAGATCAGCAGGAACCGGGAACACTTCCCATAAGCCCTGATGTACTTGTTACATCATAAGAAGGATGGCGTCTACGCTAATATTAGTCTCTCTGTTTATCCCGAGGTTTACCGCAATCCGCCGGACCCAGGCCGTATCCAGATCTGATGAAGGACCTGCACCTGGACACGACGACAACGCAGTCCTGAAGTGTCAACTAGTCTCTCCCCTGTGAAGGCCTCCTTCCCTTTACCTCTGTACAGATAAAACGTTGTCGGGATAATTCCGGTTCATGAGGCTATGCGAAAGCGATAAAAAAGTCTGTATTATACATTATTCAAGACTTGTACCTTGGAACCTATTGCATGGTTTGCGTTCTCGAGTCACCAGGCACTGTTTTGTGCAAATGAGTGGACAGATCGCATTAAGGGTTTTCTGTTGGAGCGGTGTCGTGTTAGTAGCCCCTAAGTTAATAACTAATGATATTTATGAGGAAGTGAATCAATCAAAACTAACTTTAGCTGGACAATAACTTTATTCTAGAGCTGCAATAAAGTCAAAACAATCACTGTTACTTTAATTTCCTATTATCACTGTAAAGCTGCTTTGAAACGATCTGTATTGTAAAAAGCGCTATATAAATGAAGGTGACTTGACTTGACTAGGAGGAGGTCTGAGCTTGGTTGCAGTGGAACTGTGGCTCGATTCACATGAATGTGAAGCAAATTGAACTCGGGTTCACACTAGTTCAGGAAATAAAGTTACATGCGCATGTGTTTTAGACGATGACAATGTCATTGATTCAACAAAATACATGTACAGTGGTGATGATTTACCTTGGATGTGAGTTAGAGTTAGTGCAATGTAATAGTGCAGAATGAGTGCAATCTGAGCAGCAAATGAATGGCTCGCAATCAGCTGTCTCCTCAAAAGAACCTGAAAGTGTTGAAAACGACAGAAATGAAGACATACAGTACAGTACAACACACATACAGTAGATACAAGTGTCGATCACTCTGCTGCGCCTAATAGAACCTCAACATTGACGTGCGTGATTACATGCTCCGCCCCGCAGCGCGGGTATAAACATAGAAGTGGACGCAGGCACCAGTTGCCTTTAGCTTCGGAGCCGATCGGATGTCTCTGAAGATTTAGTACTGTTTACACAGCAAGCAAGTGTGTCAGTGTTCTTGCGGGAAGACCTCCCAGTGTTGGTGTTTCTACAGCGCGAGTGGAGCGGTGATCGCGAGCTTCTTGAGCTCTTAACTGCTGTTTTAACAGCATAAAATTTCTGTTTGTTTGTTCTTACGGTTGGTTAGAGGGCGAGAAGTGAGTACTTCACTGTTTCAATATGCTGCGGTCATTCCCTGTGTGCTCCGGCACTGGGTTACCTTCCCAGAGGAGGGCTGGGGTGCCGTCCGAGCTGGGTGATCTGAGGATCACAGTGAGTGACAATACGCCCGGCAAAGCCCCATGGATCCCTCACTCCTCCTTCACACCACAACTGGTGGAGCTCCCCGATGAACCCGCTGGTCCCTCTGTAGTGGACCGACCAGGTGTTTCATTCGGGGCCCCTCCAGAGGACAGGATGTCTATCGCAGCATCGGAAGGGGAGCTGGGCTCTGGAGATAACGACTCGGCTGCGCTGCCTCCCTCTGGGAGACCAGCGTTGCCCAAGCCAGATCCAGAGATGACAGCTATGCTAAAAAAGGCGGTAGGGCTCGTGTGGAACCCTCCATCGTGTCTCGAACCGTCTTGGTTGGATGATTGGTTTCTCGGGGCGGGCCGGGCTGTTCCGCCCCTGTGCCTTTCTTTCCTGAAGTGCATGAGGAGCTTACGAGGGCATGGATCGCTGCCCCACCTCGGGTACGTCTGTGGTCTCCTGGGCCTGGTTCGTAGAAGCGTAAGAGCTTCCCAACCGGTCCGGACCAGATTGTGACTATCAGACTCGGCTATGCGATTCATGATCGCCGACACCCGCTCAAGTTCAGTGATAATCATCACACTAGGTGTTGAGCAGAGATGCTCCTGAAAGTTCAGTGATATTCATCACACCTAGTGTTGAGCAGTGCTCCTGTCTTGTGCACGCATGTTGATGTCCTACTGGCGAAGGACACGATATAGCCGCTCCCTGCAGCCGATATGAGGGCCAGTTTTAAAAAGAACTTGTTCTTCATGTACCTAGTGTGAGGTGGTTCGTGACCATCTTGGCCCTGTGTCACTTGAGACGGGCCCTTTCTCGAAAGCCTCAGTCCAAGTTACTACACAGAGAGGCATCTCAGAATGCCCCGCCCCCAAGCTTGGTCTGCAGCGTTCGACCTGAAAGACATGTACTTCAGATTCTCTAGCCTTCGGCACCACAGGCCATCCTGCGTGTGCGTTTGAGGGTTCGAAGTATCAGTACAGAGTCCTACCCTTCGAGTGCTCCATAGCCAGTCGGGTCTTCAGGTTAACTGGGAGAGAGCAATCTCGCCCACGGGCTGAGTATCTCTTTTCCAGTATGGAGATGGGCTCGCTCCTACATGCCTCTTCAAGAAGAGAGTGTGTCAGGTTGGTGCTACATAAAAGAAGTGAGAAAGGGTCCCACTGAAAGATGTTTCAGAGGCTCCTGGGGCATATGGCAGACGCAGCTGCATGGCTTCCTCCATATGAAGACCGCTTCAGCACTGGCTTAGGCTGAGTCCCGAGGTGACCGTGGCAGAGCGGCATGCCCTGTGTGACAACAGATCCCCCCGGCCTGCCGCCAAACCCTCAGCCCGTGATCAGACCTTCTGTTCTTCGGGCCAACTGCTCCTAGAACGACATCGACTGAGGGGCCATGTACAAAGGGCATGCTTTAACAGAGGCCTGGGAGACCTCCGACTGCATTGGCATCCATTGCCTCGAGTTGTTGCATTTCACCTCGCGTTGAACCACCGCTGCTCAGCGAGCTGGTACTCTACTAGAGGGTAGGGACTTGCTAGCTTTCGGTCAATGAGTTGTGCCTGGAATTCGGGCCGGCTAACTCTCACGAGCTGAGACCCCGGCCTGGATGTGTGCCCAAGGCTCCTACCTCTCCCTAAAAGGTGGGACCAGGTGGTGAGCCTGCAAGCGCTGCCCCGGAGGAGGCAGACCCAGCCCTGGCTTTCTCTGTCAGCTACATATTGTAGCTTTAAATGTCTCTGTACAATCCCAATATACACCTCCACATCAATGGCTATGTTTACATGCAACCAAATAATCCGTTAGTAATCGGATTGACGACTCAATCGGACTGAATAGCCCTCATGTAAACACCTTGATCGATCCCATTGAGCTCGACCTGAATGAAATTGAAAGGGGTGGTTTATTCCTTTTCTAATCCGATCGAGAGAACATGCAAACCCTTGAACGGATTGAAAACCAAAACTGGAATGGACTGCGGATGTGCAATGATGTAGAAATAGTGCAATTACGTACAATGATTGGTTGTTGTTGTTGTATGACTGTCATTCTAGAGCCGAGAGAACTCGCCGGCATCTCTGCATAGAACTGATGTATAGATTTCTCCTTGCGTAAGAGAGATTCAAGTGTCATTTTTTGATGCACTGTCAGACTGTGTTAAGTGAAAAAGTTTTTCCAAAGTACTCATGAGCACATCTGGCTATATTTAACAGAGTAGCATGACGGTTTCTCATGCAATGCCATCTGAAGGCTCAAAGGTAGTTCACATTCAACAGAGTTCCTGCCTTGCCCTACAGTACATGTAATGATATTTCTCTGGATTCCCTGAATCTTTTCACAATATTATGAATGGTAGACAGTGAAATACCTAAATTCTTTGCAATTCTCTTACGGTATTTGGCAGAAAGTGATGAGCCATAACCCATCTTTGACTGAGATGCTCCTTTTACACTCCATCATGATACCCTCACCTATTACCAGTTTACCTACTTATTGTGGACTGTTTCAAAAGAGTTTCACTTGGATATTCTATAAGCTTTTCACTCTTATTTTGCCTCTGTCTCAACTTTTTTGGAGTGTGTTGCAGCCATCAAAATCAAAAAGTTGGTCAGTGAAAACTTTGAAAACCTTTTCTTTGTACTTTTGTCATTTAAATAAAGGTTAAAGATAATTAACAAATCACAGATTCTGCATTTTACAAAATGTCCCAACTTTTCTGGATTTGGGTTTGTATTATGGACTGTGCATGTATGTGGTGACGTAGGATGACAACAAACGCACCAGGGAACAATCGCACTCAGAATCAGACTGTAGCAAATGTGCCAATGTGAAAGCCCCTTTAATTAAAACTAAATCCATATAATAATCCCATGATGGGAATCCCTAAAATGCTCATATATATATGAAGCGTTTTACAATACTCTTTAAGTGTCTAACCCTAACACTAACTTTTAGGGACAGTGGACTGGTAATGTCCAAATAAGGGGGCATCCATTTGTTATTTTAATAAACATACACTGCATATGTTATAATTGCATAGTGTTTTATAATGTACAAAAATACACTGAGGTCCAAATAGTATCTGTATAAATCAGGGTTATTATCTAAACTAAATCTAACTAAAACCATAAAAATAAAAAATAAACATTTTCATTACTTAAAGCAAAATATGTTAAATGGACAAAAACTTGTTTTTATTTCAGCTAGTTGCAAGGCAATATTTCTAAATAAATAAATAAATAAAATCTAATTCATAATATTAACAACAACTATAATAGTATATCAATGATACACTGGTATAAATAACATCTAACACTACTTACATTTCTATAGGAATCTAAGCAATGGGGAATTTCACGTGAGGGCAAAAGATTTCCGCACACAGATTTCACTGTTGGTCACACAAATGTTCTGCTTTGAACAAAAGAAAGCTGCTTGGGTTAAATATTACTTCAGTGTGAGTTGTGCTTCATGCATTGCTACACTATCAACAATAGACAACTGGATATTACTCTTAAAATGTCACAGAAATTTTGCTAATGTGACACACCTTAACTGCTCTATCTTCTTAACAGCCATGAGTGAGTTTTCATAGCGGTTCTTCTTCCAGCTCTGCTCTTCTCTTTTAGTACTTCCCGTCCCTGTTGTTTATATGCGATTGCCCACTTGAAAGACCTCAGTTACGAGGCAAGATTTGACCTCTGACCTCATGCCCTGCACAACCCTTGGGTGAGATGAAGGTGCAAGACCACAGTGAGGCTACGCTGAAGCTGGGAGATACTCATCAGGTGGCCACAACACAAGCTTTGGTCCAACCCCGAAGCTCTGGGCCTCGTAACCACTAGTGTGCAGCCTGCCCATCTGCCCTGTTATTATGGCCATAGAGCTAGTGTCTCTTAAAATACACATCACAGTGCAAGTACACACAGTAATGGGCCCTGGAGTATACATTACAACACCATCAAACACTAGTGTACTCTAAAATACACATCACGGCACATACACACAACTTTATGTTTTTAGGGTATTTACATCTATATATCCCTTACATACTGTATGTCTATGTCAAACATATTGAGGCACACCACACATAACAGTTGGGAACATTGCCCCGGGCCTCATCACAGGAAGGGACCACTAAGGACCTCAAAAGTACAGGGTACTTATTGGGCCAGAGGAAAAGCATTACAATTTAGTCCCAGGCCCCATTCATTTTTACCATGCTCTAAAAATACTTCAAAAGTGACAGTAAATACATTTATAATGTTACTAAAGATTTACATTTCAAATAAAATCTGTTCTTTTGAAAGAATTCTGTAAAAAAAAATCGACCATTTCCACAAAAATATCAATCAGCATATTTGTTTTCAACATTGTGGGTGATATGTTCAGATCACATGACCAGTCAAAGTCCAAGACCACTGTCATATTGGCTAAAGTAACAAACAAAAAAATTACAGTTCAAAGTGGAAAAATTATCCATTGAGGTAAAAGCTGTAGATGCTGGTTGCGACAGTACTAATTAACTCAATTCTTAATTTTTTAAAACTATGTATGATGCTGCAATTTGTAATAAAGTTAAAATAAAATAAAATAAAGTTTGCACACAACACAATCCCCCCCTCTAACAACAAATTCAAATTAATTTCACTCATAATTTGTAGGTGGATTCTGTCCTTGAAGCAAGTACTGCTATCGTTGGTTTTTAACCATGAATCACTCAGGGGAAGCACTGGAATGTTATTTTTGATTTCTTGTAAATCTGAATCACATTTGTAACGGTCTTGGTCTGTTTTGGTTTTGTTTTCATTCTGTTCCCTCTTACTGTTTGCCTAAATTGTGTTTGCCTGTTAGTTTCCCTAGTTACTTATTAGTTTTACATCTGTTTCTAATTCTGTTAATTACCTTTCCCAGTGTATTTAAATCCTAAGTTCTGTCAGTTCCTTGTTCGGTATTGTTTGAGTTAAAGGTACAATATGTAAGATTTTTGTAATAAGATATTCCAAAAATCACTTGCACAGTGTGATATATTTCCAGCAGTTGTGTACTTACAATATTTTTAATTTCAGAGAAATTTCAATTTTAAATAATGGCTCATCCCTGGTCATTGTCGCCTGTTAATTATGTAATATCCACGTTCTCCCTGGTTTCCGCTTGTACTGCCATAGTAACCATGGCGACATACGTGGACAACTGTGTTTCGTCTAGCGGCACGCTCACGCTGTTGTTGTTTCGTTCAAACATTATGGACCATGGCCAGCAGACTTTGGGACAAAAGGAGAAATAAAACGAGGGTCAATATCAGCTTGCCGTTTTCGAAATTCCTAGAGCTCCACGTCCGTGACTAACTTCAACTTGACAGAGACACCTCTCTTGCATGTATTTGCATTAGACAGGTGAAATGCGATGAAATGTTAGAATACGATCAGTATCTTATTCTAATGTTGATCTAGCTTACTGCTAGTCACATACAGCCACTCAAATGCAGTTTAGTATGATAGTGTAACGTTAGACCAAGTGAAACAGCGCTGCGTTACCTCACAAGTTTAATTAGTCAAATAAACTGACCTGTGTGAGTAGTAATTCAGCACTTGCGGGTAGTTCGGTAGAATAAATGTCCATATTCCTTCATATCCGCAGGACTCGCGTGTGACGCTGATATCTGTCTGAAAATATGCTATTAAATGCTGAAAATAGTGTTAGTATTGTTAAATAAAGCATTTCTTTGGATCTCCTACGTTGTGCGCATATCATGTGGGATCATATCTCCTTACTACTAGTACATGACAGCACAGACACCTGTTTCTAGACAGCACAGACACCAGCATGGACAATGTATTTTTACCTTCGACCCTCCCTAGCCTTCATCTGTCCCCTGCTCAGCCAGTCCTCCAGCCCCACCTCTGCTGGTTGTTGTCAGCCCTTCATCATCTCCTGCAATGCCAAGCACTCCGGTCGAGCTTCAGGTCCTGCAACCACCATCAGCACCTGAGCTGATAGATCCAGTGGCTCCGATTTCGGCCTCAGAGTCTCGGCCCATCGACCTGTCGGCTCCATTTTGGCTCCTCCCACCTTCGGCTCCACCAGACACCCTAGGCCTTTTGACTCCCCCGGGTTCACCTCTGCCACAGACTTGAGGATCTTCCGCTACGCTGCGTTCCTCCACCCCTGTGGCTGCAGCAGGCTCCTCCTTCCCCCTGGTCCTCCATCACACTGGTATCGCCTCAGTCCTTGGGCAGTCTGGCTCCTCAGACGATTGTCGCCTTGGCATCGCCTAGGCCTCTTGTGCCAGCGACGTCTATCTTCTCCATCGGCTCTCCGTCTTAATCAGTCCGATCTGGGTCTGTGCCAGACAACTATCATCATCGCCGCCAGGGTCTCATTATCAGGCTGTCATCATTCCTCCGCCAGCTGCGATCACCATCCCTTCGCTTACTCCTCTTAGCATCCCTGCACCATATCCACGGCCTCCTCCTATGCCTCCAGCTTCACCTCATCAAGCTATAAGGTCACGCATTCTGGGAAGGGGGGAGTACTGTCACATTCTTCAGTAACCAGACAAGTCACTTCTGCACTACATTTCCCATGATCCTTCCTGGCTCCCACCTGCACACTCTCCTCAATCATCCACACCTGCCATCAATCACCTTCATTAGCTCCACTACATTTAAAGCTTGCTTCACACACTCTGATTTTTTAAAAATTATTATTAAATAATTAAATTGGACAGATTCAGTACAGATTCATTTTCTGCTACAAAATTTTTTTTGGTAAAATTTGAATGTGCTCAAAGGCTTGTGGGTGACTAGAGGGCGCAAAGGATATGTGTGATGCATTCTTCAAAATAAGCCAAATGAAGGACGCGAAACGAAGGCTGCATTCCAAGGATACTTGAAATTGAGATGTGCTTAGACGTCACTTGATGACTTGACAGCCTTGATATGCAGCCTGTCTAGGACACAGCCTTCCGATTGAGAAGCACCCATAGAAAATAACTAAACTGTTGAATAAAATTATGCTTTCATAATAACAAATTTTCCTTAATTTTTTTTAATTAGTAACTCTTTAAATTATTCAAATCATGTGTTTAAATAACTCCTCATTAAAATAAAGCTGATTTCTTTTTTTTAATATTAGATGAAACGCTTAAACTTAAAATAAGTTGAAGTACTAAAACTGAAAAAAAAGAAAGAATGCGAAATAAACTCGCAGTGGCTAGCTGTGGTTTCTATGTGATTTGAGTAGGAGGAGCTGGCTGAAAAATAAATAAAGGCTAGTGACGTGATTTACAGTTATTACATTGTGATGAAAGATTAGAAAGACATTTTTTTATTTGGAAAACTGTGTATGAACAGATAAATGGTGCACGATAAGAGACTGAGGAAAGAATAAGTAAACAGGGTCCATACCAAGTCAAATAATATTTGCTCGTAAGTAATATTGGCTTTCATACAAACCAAAATCTTTCTTTGATGAGCAAGAACTTAAAGCTGTAACATTCTATTTAGAGCTCATACCATGTCAATAAATCTTTCAGTGTTATATCAAATCATGGAGTCATGAGGGCTGGACTCACCCCTTGCTGCAGTCGTTCAGTAGAGGTGACTGAAATGGGTTCCTCTGTCAAATGAGCCTCAGTGGTGGTGCTTTCCCTGAAATCACTGTGGCCTCCAGAGGGACAGTTCATAATCATGTACTCTGCATCCTCTGCTAAACATAAAACAAATAAACACATAAAATTGTAATTTATTATATTATATTATATAAACATTCATTAAACTGTAAGAACCAAAAACCCAAAGTGGAGCTATAAACTGAAGTATGAAGAAGTTAGACATCCATAACAGAAGTCATTTACATATAAAAGTCTTAAGATATGGTGGTAAAAATGACCTTTTTATATTGGTTATATGAGAGTAGCGGTCTTTGAATTGAACACTGTCCCCCCAATCTTACCATGACCTTCCATGACTCACTTTATCCTGCAAAATGGGTAAAGTTTAGTCAATCACTACAGCTGCAGGTGGATCTGCAGTGTTTCCAGACAGATATGGAAAAAACTGTATAAAACATGACAGCTTTATTGGAGCTGTGCTGCAGTGATAGCGTACATATTGGACGTTTAAAGAATTCTGTGGTGAAAATCAAGCTTTTAATATTGTTTATGTCTATGTGGTGTTTTTAATATACTTTAAGACAAACCATGAGCAAAGTCACAAGTCAACACCATTGCTGAGTGTTTTCTCCTTAAAACTGCAGTGAAAAAAACCCCCTCTCAAAAACGTGGTTTGAAATCGCCAGTATTCCTTACGTCACAAACTGCATTGCAACCAATCCCGTCAACGTGCCCGGCTTTAGCATTTCATGAACTATGCTACGAAGCAGGGAGTATCAAGAGAAGCCAGATTATCCCGGTTTATTTTTCTGTTGATAAGAAAAATTGTGTACATTTAGCTATATAGCGGGTGAATTATGTATATGATGTATAGTATGATTTTATGATGAACTATATGCCTTTCTATAAGCGTTAAGGATGCTGATTTTTAGGCAGCTGTCTGACTCTGAGATGGCGAATGGTAACATGGTTTGTTTAACATTAGCAAACACATTATTAGCTGTTTGATAACATAGTCAAGCAAAAGGCTTATCATATTATTTACAGTTATGTGTCCGGCGTTGTAGAGAGCGATATATAAAACGCATTACCATGATACATCGACTTGTAGGCGAGACTGTTTAATTCACTCTTTCACTTCTTCTGAAACAATTTCTGGTTCAAACATATGAATTAAACCAGTATTTCCATATTTGTGGGTCCGCATATACTAAATTAAGCAAGGGTGTGGAGTTACATTCAAGCTATTTTAAGGCATGAATATTTTTTTTCACAGGAAAAAAAGTTTAAATATGTAATTTTGATGATCAAAGAGGAGTTTTAAGGGATAAGATGATTGACTACGGGGGACTTTAACAAAAGAGCACTCTTTGTACGTTGGAATTTAATCAGTCTGCTACTGTCAATGTTTTGCTACATGGACGTACAGACCTCCTTGCTTCCTGGATTATTTTGTTTCTTTTGGTTTAGTTAATAGATGAGTTTTTGTTTTGTAAATAAACCCAGCATTTGAGTTCATCTCCTTCTGCGACATTACCAGTTTTACTGTATTTTTGATCAAATTAATACAGCCTTGGTGTGAGCGTAAAGGTCCTTGCACACCAAGTCCGAAATTTTCGTATGCATGTTTTCATATTCGTCATTCGGTGGCTCTGAATTGTCAAAACGCCTCTCAAAATGCTTGCTACGGATGCAAAAAACGCAGAAAATCAAACCTGATCTGATTTATTTAAAAAAAAATTATGAGAGAATTTCGGACTCAGTGTGCAAGGACCATAAGGGTCTTCTTTCAAAAACATTAAAAAAATCTTTCCTACTTCAAACATTGGAACAGCAGTGTATATTATATACAGTCACACATTTACTTCATATAACCAAGTGTTTACCTGGTGTGTCCTTATTGTCCTGTAGTTTATATAGCAGCTCTGAGATGGATTTTTTCTGGGCCTGAGCAATATAACTGAGATTCTCACTGTCCAGAACCAGCAAGAACGCCTGCAGGTCCGAAACCAGCCGAGCCAGCACTACAAAATCAAAGAAAACATACATATGCATCATCAATAAACACAATTAAATGATTTTTCACATTTTTCAGAATTCAAAGAATAACAGCTTGATTGGAAATTACTCTGTATAAAAATCCTTGATTTTTCTTTGTCTTCATACATCGAAGTCTAAGGCTCTGAGACTGACACTGTTTATGATTATTTGATGTTTAACTATGCAATGTGATGATTTCTAAATTGTAGTAATATTTGATGGATATATGATGGATTTTTCTTTGTTTTAGATTGAAAGTCTGTACCTTGGGACCAAGGTAAAACAATCAAATCTATACATAAAAGACTTTTGAAATTCAGTTAGCAGAAACCGATGATGAAGGCTTGAAGAAAAGTTAACTATCTGCCTGACTAACCTGTTATAACTACAGTTCAATCTTTTCAGGAGAGAGGTATTTAAATCAAGTCATGCTGAATTATCAGAATGATCATTACTGAGTTTTCAGATTTTCAATCATTGTTTCAACAGCTGATTTTATGACCGAAGCGGAGGGCTCCTAAACTGCTGGTTTATTTACTCTCTAAGCTGAATAAGTGTGTTCTATATTGCTTCGAATGATTTACTAAAGTGACTTTAAAACAATGTTAGAGTGTATTCCTGCAGCCGAACCCATTCATCACATTAGACTAATATCCACACAAACATCAGCACATGTGCCCCTAACACTGAAGTTCTACCTTTACTGTTGACCTAAAGAGTTATTTTAATATTGAATTAAACACATTTCTCCCATCCTGAATAGCTGAAATTGTGAAATCATGCTGTGATATTTGGTGATTTGAGAAGGAAATGAGGCCTTTACCTGTTTTATAATGGTTTAAAGTGAAGCCTGCTCTCTGTCTTATCCTTATTATGTTGGCTACAGACAAACAGGCCACTGTTCAAGCCCTCACCACAGTAAACATACAGGGACTCCACACACTGTGTATATTACACAGAGACATCAGTGGGCCTTTGTGCAGCAGTCAATCCTCTCTCACTCTTTCTCACACATATTTTAAAGTATTACACTTCAGAACATAACTTAATCTGAACTATGAAATAGGGACCATGAACCACCTAGCAACCACATAGCAACATGTTAAAAAACAACCTTTTGCACAGGTAAGTGTCACTCATATTTTCTTCAGAAAATATAAAAACCTAGCTGCATACCCCTGTTCAACCATCTTTCTCTCTTGTGAAAAAGAAGTATGCTTAATAGTATTGAATGTGCATTTGTAGCGTACTTCAAATATTTAAAAAAATATATATAATGGCAGATAATATAATATTAATAAAACAAAATGCCACTTAAGTGTACTTAAAGTTACACTTTCATGACTGTTTCTTAACACACTAAAGTACACTTAAAAAGTGAACCTTGTAATGTCAATCTAAAAGTTTGAATAATATTGTTTTAATAAGCTTAAGTTGTGTTATAGTAGACTTATTTGAAGTAGTAGACTTATAGAAGTGTTTTCATGTGTCGATCTTATTTTGATGTGTTGACTAACATTAAAAGCATCTGTAAAGTACTTGATTTGGTAACACTTTACTTGAAGGGGTGTGCATAAGACATGACACCTTCATAATCATGACATGACACATGATGTATTGGTTTTTGTCAAGTTGTCATAACAAAGGCATCTCAAACAATGTCATATTTGCAATAAAATGTCATAATTGAGCGAATTACACATAATGACAGTTGTCATAAACATGCATAAAATCTCTTTCATATTCATGACGTGTCATGTCATGATTATGAAGGTGTCATGTGAGTCTTGCACACCCCCTCAAGTAAAGTGTTACCAAAATATTTAAATACATGACATTACATTTTCAATAGAACTTACATTAAAGTATATTTTATTTAACCATAAATGCTTGGCAGTACATATAGCAGTACATTTTAACCATATTTCAAAGACAATATAAGTAATAATGAAATAACATATGAATATGTACTTAAGTCCTAATTAAGTGGGTCAGAAAAGCACTCTAAAGTATATTATTGCCATATACTCTTTTTAATGTATGCTAAAGTGCATTTCTTTTTTATTTAATTAAAAAAAAAAAAATTTTAAGTGTATCAAAAGAACATTAAATCGTAAGGTCAGATATTGCTAGTCCGGACACACAATGTAGCAATTTGATCTCTGGTGAAAAACCTCAACACAGGCCAGCTGTTGTGATAGAGCTGAATGGTCCTTTGACAAGCTCTCTGTAGGGAACCCCATAAAGACCTAGTACGTAAAGCCTTTGAAACACATGGGTAGTGTTATTTCACTACTCGTTTTAAAATATAAGTTTTCAGTCAATCAATCTAGTTTGATACCGCAAACTTATCACATTAAAAATTTAGTTTTCTTCTAGGAAAAAGTTTGATGACATTTTTTTTTAAAAGCATCACATTATTGTGAGTATCCTGAGATAATCAGATAATCCTTTTGTAGCAAAGGCTGCTACATTAAAATTATGATCCAATAGAGAATGTGAATGTGACGTCACGCGTTTTACTCTGCGTTGCATTTCGGGAAGGCGCCGCCATCTTTGCAGGATACGCTATCCGTTGCCATGGTTTCTTCAACAGTGAGACCGAGAGAAATAGCGGCAGAGAGAGAGAGCAGCTTGATATTTGTTTGCATTTTGCGATACGGCGCAGTTTCTTGGGAATAAATGGAGAAGGAGGAAGCGAATGGAAAGTGGCTCTATCAAGAGAGAAGAAAAAACAACGCCAGGCAGCGCTATTTAGAGAAACTGCTTGACATCAACAACATGGACCCGTACGACCTGCCAGCTACAGAATGGACGAAAGACCCAGAAGCACTACCACCTTTCACACACCCTGACATAGTCAATTAACGTTACCTGGTTTTTGGTATCAGTGCCAAGATGCAAGAGTTCAGAAGCTTTCAGTCATTAGAAGCCTATAAACAAGTCTGCTGCGGCTGGGTGCAAGACTTAAAACCAGTAAAAGTCGTCAGCTCAGTCATACTTGAGGTTTCTGGCATCATTAGTATGTGGAAATAAATCTGATATGAATCTGATACGTGCATTTGTACCTGCCGCGTAAGCGGACAGATCATACATTCTGTCAATGCGAGTCGTACGTCATTGAAAAAAAGTTACTTTTTGAAACATTTTGTGGTACAGTCAGATATATATATAACAAATTAAACAACTTTGACTAGCAGACTTTTCATTTAGTTTGTTTGTGTTAAATAAAAGGCGATCTGGCGCTAAAATGTGTTGCTTTTTTTGTCGTCCCATCTGTCAGTTTATTGACAAGCAGTTTCTCTAAATAGCGCTGCATGGCGTTGTTTTTTCTTCTCTCTTGATAGTCACTTTCCTTTCGCTTCCTCCTTCTCCATTTATTCCCAAGAAACTGCGCCGTATCGCAAAATGTAAACAAATATCAAGCTGCTCTCTCTCTCTGAAATGCAACGCAGCGTGACGTAGGTTCACATTCTCTATACCAGGCTAATTGTCTAGTATGTTTTTGGCTAAGCTAACAAACTAATCAGTTAATGTTATGCTAAGGTAGCAGGTTAATCGTCTGATATTAAAGCAAGTGGAAACCGTGCTCCGGAGTGTTTCCGCGGGCCCCCCACACCATGTGCCTTGTGTCCGCTGAGGTTAAGGCAAGCTGAACACACATTTACAGCCTTCTCTAAGTTAATTCTTTATTCTCTAATCTTGATATTTTTTCTCCTCTAGTATAACAAGAAGTCTAATAACTCTTTCTCAATTGCGCATTAAATATTACACTAGAAGAATTGTGACTTGGTAAGCAAGTGCTCTCCAGCACTTGTGTTATTTACACGACAGAGAAGAAAAGTGTAAACGTTGTTTTATCTGAGGCAGAGCTTTAATCATTTGCCAGAGAAAGGATCACCGGATCCAAGAGGTGCAGTTTCAAAGAATGTCCCTTGAGTCTTCTTTACAATCAAATCTCACTGAAACCTGCAGTCAATGGAAAATCGTCAGCTTTGACAATCAATGACATACAAAAAAATACTAAGCTTATGTGAATAAAATCCTTTTTAGATCAAGGTTGGTCAATTTAAACTCAAATAAGACCAAAATGCACTCCAATAATTTTACAAACTCCTGAGCTTGAAACTGAACTTACAGTCAATCTATGCAAACCACTGCTCTCAGTTAGCACTGTCTGTTTTCCCAAATAGGATACCAGAGTTGAGCATCTTGATTGTGTCTATTCAGAAGAACTCAATCCCATGTCTGCAGGGTGCAGTTGTGGTTTAGATCTCCAGCTGTGGCTACATCTCCAGGGAATAAATCTTAATTCCCATGGGTTTATACAGGGTCATGGGCGAGTACTAGTAGACATCTACCAATGCCTTAGCAGCCTTATTAAAAACAAACATTTCAAGAACATAAAAAAAAGCTATGAGAATGCAGTAAATCCCACCACAACTCACTTAATTTTCTAAAAGAGAGCTCTATCTACAACCAATGATTTGCAAGCTTAGATGGAATCTGTTGACTTGCTTTTATTGCACAGATTTGAGGGAAAACTGTACAGGATTGGCATTTTCATTGTGTGAATGGGTCAATAACAAAAACGAGTGTGCAAGATAAAATATATATATATATTTTTTTTTTTAAATCTCAACAAAAGTTTAAATTTAATTGTCATGAAATGTTAATTAGGAGTAAACATCAAGTAAAAGATAATGCATATTTTCTTTACACATCTTAATTTATTTTACAGAGACTAATTGACCTTGACACAGTCATGAGAGTCTGCTGGGGTCCTCCCTATGATATAATTTCCTATTTTTTCTCTACGTTGGTTGCACCACATGACAATTATTGGTGAACATAGATAGATAGATAGATAGATAGATAGATAGATAGATAGATAGATAGATAGATAGATAGATAGATAGATAGATAGATAGATAGATAGATAGAAAAAACAATAAAATTGGTCCCAAGATGAGGCCTTATGGAACCCCATTGGGGCAAGCATGGTTAAAAAGTGAGGAGTTAAATAGATCCTTCAAACTATTTAAATATATTAAAACCTCTTAAATACTCTACTACAGCTTTTTTTCTGCACTTGGGTTCTGTTCTTCACACTTGACAGAACGAAGCAGCCAGAATTGAATCTAGCGAACAGCACATTGAATTGAATCTCCTCCGCCCAGCTCCACGAGGAACCACCTCACCAACCAAAACCCAATCTGCAAACTCTCTTGTTCCCGGGGCAGGGGGACCTTTCCATCAGGGCTTATGCTCAGGTGCTCCATGACAAAGCATTAAAGCTGTGCAATGGTGAAACTAGGAAGAAGGGTTTCTTCTAAAGAGGCCTTAAAACCCAAATTCCCTCGTCGGAGCTGTGCAATTTCCACCAATGGAACTATGGGGAATTAGTGGAGCACATGTAGCACCTTGAGAAAATGAGAGCTCTTCAGAAGTGGAGCCCTTCAGCTCCCCCAATCACAAAGCAGCACTCTCCGAAGCAACCAGGTATGCTCCAGCTTCCCACAAAGGCCTCCCAAGGTATGGCTGTCTGAGAGATCCCAAGTCTAGAGGTTGCAAGACCAGTGGTCTCAGTGGCCCTGACTCCGGGGGTCCCAGAGGCCCTATTTACAGTGGTTCTAGTGGTCCTATGTCCAGTAGTCTCAAGTCCAATGATCCCAAAGGTTCAGAGTCCAGTGATCCAGAGTCCGGGTGTCACCAGCTTTCACTGTCTCTGCTACAGAAGGCACCCAGAGGCACAAGCTCTCCCAATCTTGCTCACAGAGGATGTCCCAACAGGTCTACGCAAAGAGACAGGTAAGTGTAATGAGCATCAAAGAGGCGCACCCTCCTCGAACCTCACCAACAGCCTTAATAGCAGGCCCTGGGAGCAAGGTCGGTGCTTTGACATACCATTCGCCACAAATCCTAAGGGATGCATAACCTCACGACTTGGCAATCTCTGCTGCTACTCACCGCAAGCTACTCACCTCAGGTATTCAGAACAATCTGGTTTGGCTATCAAATTCAGTTCTTCAGGCGCCCGCCCAGATACAGTGGCATTCTTTATAGGAGAGGAGAGAACGTTGCTGTCCTTCGGGAAGAGATTGCAGTTCTCCTAGTGAAAGAAGAGATAGAGCCTGACTTCCGGTGACGCAATGCTGTAAGCAGCAACCTTGAAGTTGAGCTCGGTCCAACCAAATACTAAATAACCTTACAAAATACATCACAAATTGACAATGGCAACATCTTCAAGAAACAGACCTGCAAATAAACAAGATGCGTCAAAAGAGAAGAATGATCATTTGAAATCAAATCAACATGCTAGCAACGACAGCGATAGCCCAGAATCCAAAATACTAGCCGAGCTAGAAAAGTTAAGGTCAGAAAACCAGGAAGGACATACTCCGACAAAAATATCCCTCAAGAAGCTGGAGACATCAATGGAAGAACTGAAAAGTGAAATGACAAAGCTAGAGAAAAGAACCATGGAGGCAAGACCGTATAAGTGCTGCTGAAAACGACGGCAGGAGATATGGGATAGCTATACGCTATCTGCTACGCCGAGAGAGCTAACAGCTAGATTTGAAGATTTGCAGAACAGAACAAGACATAACAATCTGAGGATCTATCGAGTGGCTGAGGGCAGCGAGGGGAAAAATGTGGAGACATTTGTCAAGAAGCAGATTCAAGCTGTTCTTAAACCAATGCCGGACGTGAATATGTAAATAGAAAGAGCACACCGCTCTACAGCTTCCATACCGAAAGACCCCAATGCTAAACCCAGGTCTTTAGTCGTCAGATTTGTGGATTACTCAGTCAATGACAAGATCCTTCGACAAGCATGGAGCCAAAAGCTAATATACAAGGAGCAAATATACTTCGACCACGATTACTCTCCGGAATTGCAGAGGAAGAGAACACAAGTGTGAAATGTCATCAAACAACTAAAGGAGAAGAACATTAAAGCCAAGTGCCTTTATCCAGCGCAACTGAAAATGACCATGGAAACTGGGGAACAGTCCTACCCCACGCTCACAGAGGCTCTTCCAGTCCAGGCGAAATACAATATACATCCAAAGGGCACAGATGGAGGGAGAGATGTCCTGCTACAGGTGGGATGTTGTGGGGGAGAGGCGGGAGGAAGGTGCAGCGGGAGCGTTGCCTTCTGCGGATCTTACTGCGGTCTTCGAATAAGAGAGTGACGCGAATGCAGAGACTTAGTCCTTTTTGTATGGATACTAGGGCTGTCACTTTTGAGAAAAATCTAATTCGAACGGATATCAAATACCAAGCTATGTATTCGAATATATTCAAATAACTTTTAATGAAGATTATTATTATTGTGTATTAAAGCGCCTTGCGATAGTTTGCACGTTGGCTTGACGCTTGATGAATAGATCATCTGCGGTGATGCGTGTTGCAGCGCGCCGTCATATCTGACCATAACATACAGCCTGTAACACGCTTTAAAAATAACATGTTTAAAAAAAAAAAAAAAAAAAAAACGGTCTAATCAGACTATTAGAGATTAGAGATCTATTACTGATTAGACTATAAAAAATGTGCTACACATGGCACTTTAAAAACCGGATAGTTTATTTGTAGTTCGATTACGGATATTTCACGTCATGTTTAAATGCATATTCAGTATATCGAGTAAAAAGTGACAGCCCTAATGGATACGCATAACGTTAGGACCACTAACTTTTCCTTTTAGTCTCAATGGATGGAGCTCAGCTGAACTGTGAGTGAGTACGCACAATGAGCAGCAACCGCTCCACGAGTTGGACGACAGCAGCCAAGACACCTTGTGTGAATCCCACGGAGGAACTGTCACCATCCTCTGCCCAGGTCACACTGAGATATGGTTTGCTTAGGTTAAAGGTACTTTTTATTTATTTTTCTATTGGCCTACAGCAAACCATTTGGGTATGTGGAAGTTCATTGTTGTCAGGGACCAAGCAGTTAAGCAAGAGGAGTCGCAAGGGAAGTTTCATAAGTAAGGATATTTATTTCCCAAAAATCATAATAACAAAAATAAAGATAAAGTTTTGGGCCCAAAAAAAGGGTCAAATACACAGACAATAACTGAAGCTCTGAACATAAAAGACTCAAAACAAAAAAATACAACGTTGTATTTTGTGTTTATATTGTTACTGTCACCTTGAGAGTTTTAGTCAGGTTAATGGTAGAGCTTTGTTATCAGGTATGTTTAAACGTCAAGAATGAGTGATATAAGTAGGCGTAAGGATAGACCCCAAACATGTCCGCATAACTGGTATGAATAGTCTAAACTGCATTAGCTATAATGTTAAGGGCTTAGGTAATCCAATCAAGAGGAAAAAAATATTTAGCCAACTTAAACAATTACATTGCTCTATAGCAATGATCCAAGAAACCCATCTGTCAGAAAAAGAGCATTTAAAGCTTAAAAGAGAATGGGTGGATCAGGTATTCAGCTCTTCATTTGAAAAGGGGCAAAAAAGGGGCGTGGCTATCCTCTAATAAATCCATATACAGAAACAGTTAAAGATAAAAATGGTAGATATGTCTTGGTAAAGGGAGATATTAGTGGCACAAGAGTAACACTGCTCAATATATATGCCCCAAACGAAGACTGCTCTGTCTTTTTTAAAGACATAGCAACTTTATTAGCAGGAACAGGGGTTGTGTTAATAGGAGGCGTTAATTTGTCCTGAGACAAAATATGGATAGGCTACCTGCAGAAGTTGGCTCAGTATCTAGAAAGTCCACCACACTACAGGCAATGATGAACGAATTGGGCTTAGTGGATGTATGGAGGCACCTACACCTCAAAGAGAAGGACTTTACTTTTATGTCACATGTTCATGGCAGCTACTCCAGATCTCTTTAGGGTCAATGAGTGTAATATAGAGCCAATCACCATATCTGATCACGCTCCAATCACCTTAAAAAGTAAATATAGGGCCAACCAAAGCATTTAAATACTGGAGACTCAATGTCTCATTGTTAAATGATGATTTAATTAAACAAAAAATACACAAGGGGCCCTATCTTGCACCCAGCGCAATTGACTTTGAACACCGACGCATGTATCATTCCTATTTTGCACCCGCGCACAGCGGACTTTTCCCTCCACAGACGCACGTCGGTAAATTAGGAAATTAACTTGCGCTCGCGGGGGCGGTTCAGCGCAAAGAGGAGGCGTGTTCCGGCGCAAAACTTCCATGGTGCTATTTTCCAGTTTTAGAAAGCAATTGCGCCATTGACCAGGAAAAAAACAGTCTAAAGACAGTGGCGCGTTGCGCGTTAGTGATATGGTATTTTAAGGGCGCGTGCTTGGCCATAATGTTAACGCGCATCCACTTTGATTCTATAATATAAACAGATGCAGCAGTTTTCATTTTTGCAAATCATACATTATTACAAGGAAAAATATTAACACACGAGGAAAATCATTGTTGTGTCCGTGAAGATGTGAAAAAGATCTATCTAGATAATAAAAAATAAAAAAAATCTAGATTAGATTAGGAGAGAATACAATGCTGAATAAAGTCTTATTTTGTGTTATTTTTGGACCAAAAAGTATTTTCGATGCTTCAAAAACTTCTAACTAACCCACTGATGTCACATGGACTACTTTGATGATGTTTATATTACCTTTATGGACATGGACAGTATACTGTATATACAGCTTCAATGGAGGGACAGAAATCTCTCGGACTAAATCTAAAATATCTTAAACTGTGTTCCGAAGATGAACGGAGGTCTTACGGGCTTAGAACGACATGAGGGTGAGTCATTAATGACATTATTTTCATTTTTGGGTGAACTAACCCTTTAACGTTAACGTTATTAACGTTACATTGCTTCCTGATATCACATGCGCAAACAAATAACCTATATTTATATATGTTTATACTACAGGGCCGTTGAATGCTTGTATCTGATAACCGAGAAGCTCTTGTAATTATTACTTTACCCCACCTCTCCATGCCGAGTGATGCAGTAAACACAGCCTAGCTAACGTTAGCTGGCTACGATTTCAGTACAGTAATATCAAAGATCCTTGCTCCTCCTCAATTATCTGGTAATATTCTATTCACAAAATACAACCAAACGTACGGTAATGTTAAAATTTACTTGTTAAAAGTAATCCCGGGCCCTATTTGCGCTGGTCCGCCGATTAGAACAGGAAAATGCTCCACAGTGCTCTGGAATCTAACTGCTGCTAAGCAACGAAACTAGGAGTACGACCGGTTTAAGATGGCGGCCGTATTTCTCGGTGCCCAGCGGCCAATAGGGCATCTAGTCTCTATATAATATCTATGATACAAACTAACAGGACAACACACCTGAAACAAGGGACCTAATAATTAACATGACTAGGGATAACAGAATACAATTAATAAGACAGAGAAACAAGGTACAAACTGAATGCAAAAACCAAAGACAGTGAAACCACAAACATGACACAATAAACACTGTTACATAGTGTTACATGCACTGAAAGAGACAAGGAAAAAACTGGACGACCTACTAACCTACAAAGCTTTAAGATTTACATTTAAATAGTTTAACTGAAAACAAGGGAAAACAAAAGGACCAGACAAAAAAGCACAATGGGGGTCAAAAACCGGATAAAACCCGGCCGAATGTTGACAGGTCTTATGAAAGACACTTCAGACAATACTCTTCATATTAAAAATGAATGGGAAATGGAACCTAATACAATTATAGAGGATGAAACATGGGAAGACATATGTCGGGCAAGTCATACAGGGATTGGAAGTCAAATGTGGAACGAATTTGACTGGAAGATAAAGATAAGATTCTTTAGGACCCCTCTTAAGGTATCAATGTTTAAAAACAATGCCCCCAACATTTGCTGGAGGAACTGTGGCATGATGGGGGATCATACCCACATATTCAGGGACTGCTCTGTGATACCAACATACTGGAAAGACATTAAAGAGGAAGTGGGTAAAGTTTTCAAGATGGATTTTTCTCTGGACCCTTTAATTTTTTACTGGAGAAAATACCTGAAAACTTGCTTTCTAAGGACCAACGCCACATGTTACATACTTTGTTAATGATTGCAAGAAAAATTATCACTATTAACTGGTTGAAGCCTAGCCCCCCTATAATAGCCCAGTGGATACAAAAAGTCAGGTTAGGGTTAGGGTTAGGGTTAGGGTTAGGTTAGGGTTAGGGTTAGGGTTAGGGGTTGTACGGTTAGTCCGTACAATGGAAAATATGACTGCTATTTTACAGTTGAAATTACCTGTGTTTGTAAGAAGATGGACTCCTGTCATTCTAGGCCTTGATTTAGAATAATAGCTTGAACATACTGTGATATGCAATTATGTATTTACCCTGCTTCTATGTAGTCAATATATATCTTGAACGTTTCTCAACCACAAGGTGACTTTTTTGTGTGTGTTTTGTGTGTTCTGTTGCTTTAACCTCTCATTGAGAGAGTGTTTGTGGGTTTATGTTGGTACTGTATTGCATAAATTGGCAGCAATGTTTAATATGGGCAATAAAGTAAAAAAAAAAAAAAAAAAAAGAAGAGATAGAGCCTGTCCCTCCAGCTAAGATGAAGGGGTTTTAAAGCCCTTACTTCATCGTATCCAAGAAAGGAGATGAGTTGAGACCAATTTTAGATCTGTTTTTACATCGATATCGCAGTATAGGGATCGTAGTTGATACATGATACGTATGGGCCAGCTGCACCGCGGTTCAGAATGCATGTGATTCGCAGATTATTTGCAAAGTTTAACCATCATTGAGTGAAAGTTTATCATTTGAATGTGTTTTTAAGTCGAGTCAGGCATCAAGCGCAAGAGGACTCACGCACTGTTTTCTGTGCGCATAAACAGACAGCACGTGACCGGCGAATTCAGTCCCTTTTTCTTTCTTTTGAGCTTAAACGGACACGTGCAGGCAAAATTAAGTCAAAATGCCGGTCTCTGCGAATATCCTTGTAAACAAAGTCAGTTATATGTTGTAAACAATTAAGAAAGAAAATGGATGCGTGTCATTTATATTAAGTCTGTGCATTAATCTTAAAGGGAAAGCAGCCTAATGTTCCCGCAGCCGTTTGTCAACAATGGTGATAAAACAACCAAAGTGGAAAATTACTTTTGTAGCTTTAAAGGTGCATTAAGCAACTTTTCATGTTAAAAATACCCATTTTCTAACCCATACATGCTTAAACAATTGCCTGATGGGATGAATGAGCCCTTCTCTGATCACTGAGATTGTCTCTATAATCCAGTAAAGTAAAATAAATAAGAGGGATTCGGGCCGGAATTTTAGACTGGGCGTGACGTCATGCGCGTTCACGGCACGCTCACATAGCTATGTCTGGCAGGTTTGTGTATTCGCCGGCATTCTCCGTAGAAGATGGATTGTAAGAGACCTGCTTGTAGTTCATTTCAAGTCAAGTCAAGTCAAGTCAAGTCAAGTCACCTTTATTTATATAGCGCTTTTTACAATACAGATTGTATCAAAGCAGCTTCACAGTGATAACATGAAAATAATACAAAAAACTATTTCATCATCGTCCACCTTTAAGGCAGATCTATAATATTGTTGAATATTAAATGTCCCCATGTAGTCCATTTCAAAGTAGTTCAGTCAAAACTTTTGACTCTCTTTTCCAGCATTTTAGACACAGTTGCTCCTCTGTGCTTAAAGAAGATTAAATCAAATGGTCCAACGCCGTGGTACAATGAGCACACTCAGGCCCTTAAGAGAGCAGAATTTATTTATTTTTCGCACTTCATTGAAAGAGAGCACGATCGTGTACAGAGAGGCCTTAAAAGCTGCTAGATCTGCATATTTTTCAACCCTAGAAAATAAACAAAACCCTAGGTATTTATTTGAAACCGTGGCTAAATTAACGAAAAATAAAGCTTCAACCCCAGACGTTCCAAAGCAGCACAGCAGTAATGACTTTATAAACTTCTTTACTTACAACTTCTTTACTTACTTTACTTTACTTAACTATGCAACCGTCTACTACAGTATCGCATCAGGCAGTGTATTGTAGTGTCTCCCTGAGGACATTTTTTATTAATTCATTGCTATAGAAGCATTTTCTAAACTCGTTAAATCATCTCTAAAAACTGATTAGCTAGTATATGGGGATTACGAATATAAGTAAAAAGAAATCGCTAGTTAATACCACTAACAAGGCTCAAAATACTTATAACGCTAGTATATGGGGCATCGAATATAAGTAAAAAGAAATCGCTAGTTAATACCACAACAAGGCTCAAAATAGCCTCATACTAACACAGTAGCATAATGAGGGTCCCTACATGCAAACCGAAGCATTGAGAACTTTGTAAGTGTACAGACAGTTTAATAAGAAGATACTTTATAAAGACAGTACACGTCGCGTATACAGACAGGAGCCATCTTTGTAAAACAGTCTCAACCAGTCGAGCCACGAACGCCGTCCTAAGTGAGCTGGTCGATAGGTTTAAGTCACAGTTCAGCTCACGTAGCACGGCGTTCGTGGCTCGACTGGTCATAGTCACAAATTATTTGCTCTTATCATCCGATCGTGGTTGTATCTCTCTATTAGTGTTACTCGATCTTAGTGCTCCATTTGATACCATTGACCACAACATTCTTTTAAATACACTTGAAAATTATGTTGCCATTATAGTGGAATTGCATTAGCATGGTTTAAATCATACTTATCTGACCGCCTTATCGATCAAAAGTTCAGTATGACGAACCACAAGGCTCAGTACTAGGACCGTTGCTGTACACTCTGTACATGCTAACCTTAGGAAATATCATTAGGAAGCAAGGCATTAGTTTTCACTGTTATGCTGATGATACTAGCTCTATATTTCTTCACGCCCTGACAAAACTTACAAATTCACCAAATTAACGGAATGCATAGCTGATATAAAAAATGGGATGACTAGTAATTTCCTACTACTTAATTCTGAAAAAACTGAGATTATAAATATAGGACAAAAAACTTCCTCATGTACTAACCTATAATACTCTCTAACACTCGATGCCTGCTCTGTCAAGTCTTCGTCGTCGGTTAGGAACATGGGTGTGCTCTTTGATACCAATCTTTCATTTGAAAGTCAATGTAATGCTTGTAATAATTGAAAGTAATGCTCTTATGGGTGGTTGTCCTGCACGCTTAATAAACAAACTACAGCTGGTCCAAAACACAGAGGCAACAGTTCTTACCAGAACCAGGAACTCAATGGTTTAGCTCCCCAGTACTTGAGCGAGCTCTTAACGCATTATAGTCCGTCACGTCTATTGCGATCTCAAAATTCCATCCAGTTTATAATACCTATATCAAAATCGACTGCTGGCGGTACATCCTTTTCCTATTTAGCACCAAAACAAGACTGGAACACGTCTTCCTAACATTGTCCAGGAAGCAGACACACTCTGTCAGTTCAAATCTAGACTAAAAACACATATCTTTGACCTAGCATACACATAACACATTATAGACTTATATAATTCAATGTTAGGCTGCATAGATTAGGTCAGCGGGAACTAGGAACACTTCCCATAAATTCTGATGTACTTGATACATTAAAAGAAGGATTGCGTCTACGCTAATATTAGTCTCTCTGTTTATCCTGAGGTTTACCGCAGTCCACCGGATCGAGATCTGAGGAAGGACCTGCGCCTGGACATGACGTCAACAAATTCCCCTGTGAAGGCCTCCTTCCCTTTACCTCTGTACAGATAAACCGTTGTTGGGATAATTCCAGTTCACGTGGCTACGCGGAAGCGATTAAAACATTTTCTGTATTATACATTTTTCAAGGCTTGTACCTAGGAACCTATTTCATGGTTTGAGTTCTCGAGCCACCAGGCAATGTTTTGTGCAATTTGGCCAGATCGCATTAGTTTTTTTTTGTTAGAACGGTGTCGTGTTGTTATAAGTTAATAACTAATGATTGTTGCAACGGAAGTGAATCAATCAAAACTAACTTTAGCTGGACAATAACTTTATTCTAGAGCTGCTCTAAAGCCAAAACAATCTCTGTTACTTTAATTTCTTATTATCACTGTAAAGCTGCTTTGAAACAATCTATATTGTTAAAAGCGCTATATAAATGAAGGTGACTTGACTTGACATGTAGTGATTCCCTAACAGTGATCCATATAATGTATTCTTCCACAGTTCGGTTTCCCTATCATCTAACACTGTGTCTTCCCCTGGACAGAGCCTGCTCTGTCGCCAGTTCCTGTGGCCGGTAGTCTCTCCCTTGTCAGGTAGAGCCCACCACAGGGAGGTGAGTCCATAGGATGTACTTTCCACATACTAACCTCCCCTTTGGGTAGGATGTTTTCTCCGTGGTGTTCCATTGTCAATAGAGAAGGAGAATGAAAGGGAACGTCTAGGGTACTACTGTAACCCTCGTTCCCTGATGGAGGGGAACCCTTGTCCTTCCTGCCACAACTCTGAACTGCCACTGAAGTGGTCGAGATGCCGTCTTGGGTCCTCAGCACAAACCTGAATGTGTGGAGCACGCTGGCCTCCTTTTATGTCCGGGGTAGTGGCTAGACATGTAAATTCCACATTCCAACTGCATTTGCCTGTTCTGAATACGTCAAAGGTGTTTGGGGCTCCCAAGAGTGACCCCTAGTGTCAGAATTTGACACAACGCCTCCGTTCCGACCATCAGGGAGCGGGGTTACACTAGTAACTGAGATGATTTTGCAGTCACAAATGAATGCAAACAACAAATAAATGCAAATAAAATATACTGTGGATGAACAGCTTATAGTTAACACTAAATGAAAAAAAAAAAGGTTTTTCTTCAGAAATTTGGGCCTGTAAAGGAGATAACACTTACATAGCAAGCACCTATTCCAAAAACCTTCCTGTAAAGATGTATGAGACTTCTGTTTCATTTATTGAACACACTGACCTTCAGATGTGACAGAGCTGGCGATGGAGTGCTAACAGTAAAGTCATTATGCAAACAGAGCTCCAGCCAGATGTCAATAGCTGCCTGTGGCGAAGGCCCTCTGTCCTTCAAATTGTCATTCTCAAGGTCTCAGTCTTCATACTAGCCTCTTTTCTTCTCCAAACTCCCCCATGTCTCACTGCCACACTATTGGCAACTTTAGAAAGCAATGTGTAGCCTTAATCTGACTATTATGTATGTGATATTTTCACATTTAAATGACATTTGATTCCATTGATATTCCACTGTTTCTCGTAGACTTGAGCCAATAACAACTGTTCGCTAAGAAGTTGCCCCACCCATTCTCACTTTGTGCAGGAACTGTAAAATGTGCGGAGGATAAATATTGAGCATTGTCATAACAACGTTTCAAAGGTCAAAGTATCCAGCTACTGGCTTCCGTCGAAATCAAACACACACAAACCTGCATCCTTTATATCTTTGAGGTTCTAATAAACCTTTCTTTCTAAAGTCCTTTCTTCTAACCTAATTTTCCTTAAAGCACACTACTGTACCTTGCTTTAACTGGGCCCACCTAAAGAGGAAAACCCTTGGATTGATGATGTGATTGATGAACTGTAGTTTTCACAAACCTTGGGACAAGGCCAAATTATTTTCTGTGGTAATCTACTGTCTGCGCACACAAAGTTACATTATAGAAAGTGATGCTGAACATTGTATATAAATTTCGTATATAAACTTACATGAACTGTTTGACCAGGTAAATTACTATACACTTGAACTCTGTAATTTCATTATCTCTATATTTAACCTTCCCTCTCCATAACCTAACCCAAAAGAAAAAAATGTTTCATTCTGCAAGTTAAACTTTGAGCATTTTCTTGTAAGTATCCTTATATTGATTACAGTATAAATATATTTTGGACCAAATACAAAATACATCTTTACATTAACACAAAAATCAGTAGAATGCAAAACTTTTTGGTAATCAATATGAAATAAAAGTCCTTTATCGTATGTTCTCATGCAACAGTGGCTGCATTCATATTAATGTAAATACACAACCACTTCTAAGTCACGTTCTATGAGGGGGTGAAACCACCCTCTGCATACGATTCATTAGCAAAACTAATGCCCCGAGGCAAATGGGCGTCATCAACATTTCGGAAATGCTTCAAACACCCACTTTGTGTGTTTGTGTTGCTGAGGACACAGATAGACATTTTGCATTCCTGGCCAAAATGCTTCAAAAGGGTGCATAACCTCTGGTCAACTGATTTGACCACTTGTTGACAGTTGACCCTTTTGTCTGACACAATAGAAAGTCTGTCTGAAGAGAAAAATGAATGAAATCTCAAGCAGATGTCCATGGTAGTATGCTAGTTCTCAGTGGGATCAAAACCAGAGGTCACGTTGACCGAATTATTATTTTATAGCAGTGACGGAAAAACCTAAAGCCAACAATCATTTTGACAGATTACACTGTGGGTGATCTATTGTAACTTGTAACTGTTATTCCCCACCCCTGTCCAGTCCAAGTTATAATTATAAAGTAATAATAATAACTTTAGAACTACATAATTATGTTTGTACTACATGTTTGTTGGCCCTCTCCAGAGTTATTTTTTCACTGAATGGCTTTTCTGAGGTAAATGAAATAACAAGGTAGGAAAAGCATCAGAAATCCATAAGACTCCAGTGGTTTAACCTTCATTTTATGAAGCGATGCAATTGCTTTGTTTGCGCAAACAAAAACATTATTTACCACTTTATTTACAAAGTATTAATCTCCAACATACGTTGAAATACAACATACCATGAAATTGGAGCTCAAAGAATTGGGGCTCAGGTCAGGAAGCTGACAGACTGGCTAAACCGACCGTCTGCTAGCTGTCACACGTCACTGAGGTCAGATAAATCCCATCACATAGAGACTCTTTCACCTAGATATCATCATATGGAGACCGTGTCTGTTCCCCGTACTAGGAAATACAAAAAACTCCCAAACCCATTTAAGGGTAAAAATTGTATTGATGTTCAACAAATAAAAAACAAATATAATGCAGATGAACAAATGATAAAGCTTGGGTTGCTGAATATTCGATCCCTTTCTTCAAAAGCACTTATTGTTAATGATATGATTAGACCATAACTTAGATGTGCTGTATTTGACAGAAACTTGGGTAAAACCAGACAATTAGCCTACATTACTTTAAATGAGTCCACCCCACAATATTACTGCTATAAACAAGATGCTTGTTTAAAAGGAAAGGGGGGAGGTATTGCTGTAACTTATAGCAATATCTTCAGTATTACTCAGAACTGTAGTTTCAAATATAATTATTTTGAAGTTATGGTGCTTTCTGTAACGTTATCTAGCATAAGTGATAAATCCCTTTTAACATTTGTGCTGGCTACTGTAAACAGGACACCAGGGCAGATTTTATCAAATAATTTGCTGATTTTATATCAGAGTTAGTGGCTGCAGATAAAGTCCTAAATGTGGGTGAATTTAAAGGTGAACTCCGGTCAATTTTAACATTGAGCTCAATTTTTAGTAAATTTGGAGTACTGTCAATACAGAGAACAACGACAAAAATCGGTGTTGCCTACACTGTGTTATCCTCTTTTTAAAATTTGCACCCTGTTGACTTCAATGGGGCACGTTTTTAACCTGTTTTCGGTCGAAGTCCAAAGTAGTCGATTGTCGAGTTCACGCGCGTGATCATAGGTAACTAAACCTATGCGCGTGAACTCGACAATCGACTACTTTGGACTTCGACCGAAAACAGGATGTAAATACAGGTATTTGCGCTGGCTGAAATAACTCATTTTTATTCATATCTTTCACATCTACTGTAGTCAGATTCACTCGTGTTCACTCTGAAGGAATCATCTAACATGGCTGGGCACTTGTAATGGCATATCAAAGATGTTAAGAGGCTAAAAGCAGGTTTAAAATGTGCCCCATTGAAGTCAACAGGGTGCAAATTTTAAAAAGAGGATAACAAGGTGTAGGCAAGACCGATTTTTGTCGTTGTTCTCTGTATTGACAGCACTCCAAATTTACTAAAAATTGAGCTCAATGTTAAAATTGACCGGAGTTCTCCTTTAATATCCAGGTAGATAATAATAAGAAGCATTGGGATTTACAGACATTCTGAACTCTATTGGAGTTACTGTAGACAAAACGTGTCAGGACCTACTCATTGTTGTAATTATAGATCTAATATTGTCACATGGAATCAGTGTTGATGCTGTTGAAATTCTGCAGCAGAGCGATGACATCTCAGATCATTATTTAATCTTGTGTATACTTAATTTAGCCAAGGTAGCAAAGCAGACTCTGTGTTATAAATATGTCAGAACTATCACTTCTGCCACTAAAGATTGATTTATAAATAATCTTCCTGATCAGTTTCATCTCTTCAGCATCCCAGATAGTTGAGAAGAACTCGATGTTGCAACAGACATGATTGACTCTCTCTTTTCCAGCACTTTAGACACAGTTGCTCCATTGCGCTTAAAGAAAATAGTCCAACACCGTGGTACAACGAGCACACTCAGGCCCTTAAGAGAGCAGCCAGAAAAATGGAGCGTAGCTGGAAGAAAACAAAATTAGAAGTTTTTCGCATTGCATGGAGAGAGAGCTCGATTGCGTACAGAAAGGCCTTAAAACAAACATTCTTTCTTTAGAAGAAAACAAACACAACCCTTGGTATTAATTTGAAACAGTGGCTAAATTAACAAAAAATAAAGCTCCAACACCGGACGTTTCCAAGCAGCACAGCAGTAATGACTTTATGAACTTCTTTACTTACAAGATGGATAATATTAGAGAGAAAATTATAACTAACTATGCAACCGTCTACAACAATATCGCATCAGACAGTGCACTGTGAGAGTCCCTGAGGAAAAATGTCATTCATTCAGTGCTATAGGAGAGGAAGAATTGTCTAAACTCTTAAATCATCAACATCGACAACATGTACAGTATGTTAGACCCTATACCGACTAAGCTATTGAAAGAGATGCTTCCAGAGGTCATAGATTCTCTTCTTAATATCATTAATTCATCTTTGTCTCCAGGATATGTACCGAAAACTTTTAAGCTGGCTATTATCAAACCTCTTATTTAAAAAACGCAACTTGATCCTAGAGAATTAGTCAATTTCAGGCTGATCTCGAATTTACCTTTTCTATCAAAGATACTAGAAAAGGCAAACAACAATGTTCGTTTTTAGAAAGAAATGGTATCTGTGAGGATTTCCAGTCAGGATTTAGACCATAGTACTGAGACAGCTCTCATTAGTTACAAATTATTTGCTCTTATCATCTGATCGTGGTTGTATCTCTCTATTAGTGTTACTCGATCTTAGTGCTGCATTTGATACCATCGACCACAAAATTCTTTTGAACAGACTCGAAAATGATGTTGGCATTAGTGGAATTGCACTAGCATGGTTTAAATCATACTTATCTGACCTTGTAGCAGTAAATGAAGAGATGTCTTATCGATTACAAGTTCGGTATGGTGTACCACAAGGCTCCGTACTAAGGCCGTTACTGTTCACCCTGTACATGCTACTCTTGGGAGATATCATTAGGAAGCATGGAATTAGTTTTCACTGTTATGCTGATGATACTCAGATCTATATTTCTTCGCGCCCCGACGAAACACACCAATTCACAAAATTAAGGGAATGCATAGCTGATATAAAAATTTGGATGACTAGTAATTTCCTACTACGTAATTCTGAAAAAAAAAAAACAGAGTTTCTAATTATTGGGCAAAAAACCTCTGCACGTATTAACCCAGAATAGTATCTAACAATTGATGGCTGCTCTGTCAAGTCTTCGTCGTTGGTTAGGAACCTGGGTGTGCTCTTTGATACCAATCTTTCATTTGAAAGCCATGTTTCTAACATTTGTAAAACCCCATTCTTCCATCTTAAAAATATATATAAATTACGACATATGCTTTCAATGAAAAATGCGGAACAGTTAGGTCCTGCGTTCATGACCTCAAGGCTAGATTATTGTAATGTTCTACTGGGTGGTTCTACAAAACGCAGCAGCTCGAGTTCTCACTAGAACCAGGAAGTATGACCATATTAGCCCCGTTCTGTCAACACTGCATTGGCTCCCTATTAAACATCGTTTGAATTTTAAAATATTTCTTACTACTTACAAAGCACTAAATGGTTTAGCTCCCCAGTACTTGAGCGAGATCTTAACGCATTATAGTCATTCACGTCTAATCTAATCTAATAAACTAATGTAATCTAATGATTTCATGTAATTTGTGTGCTTATTTCTATTCAGGAGAGTGACATATTTGATCTGATATAAATCCCGATATGTGTTTTATAGATCAGGCCAGCATGGTCGCCCCAAATGTATTTTGTGTTACATGTATTACATTTTGTTACATGTCAGATTGGGATTTTCCTTTGTGTTGTAATCCTTCCACACTATTTTTTTTCAGTGGATTTTAAATAACAAAATCGATTTTGGCAAAAAGTGGTGGTGAGTGGGAACACGTCCCAACGGCAAATAATGCCTATGTGTGTGTGTTTGTGTGGGAGGTCACATTCTTGTTTTGACCGATAGTGACAGAACAGGGAAGAGGAAAAAAGCTTGTTGGGAAAAAAAAAACTGAATGACCAGGCTAAATGAGATATATCATTATTATTTATTTATGTATTTTTCTAAAAACAGCTAAAAACGTGTTTAACCAAAAAAGCTAAAATCTTTTTTCAAATCAAAGCCATCATCACTAGTTTTCACTAGATAAGTCAAATTTACCAAGTTATTTAATTTTATATCAGCAACATCTATCATTTTTCAATATTTAGCTAATTTTTTATATATCTTCCAACTCCAGCCTAAAGAATTTCACTATAGAAAATGTCAGGAAAAATATTTTATAGAAGATAAAGAGTAATATTATCAATGATGCCAGTATTTTTCTCCAGCACATCTTTGTTTTTTTTCAGAAACAGAAAGGAGCACAGAAGGAGGTGGAGAAGCTCATTTGCTCCTGTCAGACTTCACACTACGCCGCCACTGGTGAAATTAGCCCAGCTCTCTGACCTTTACTTAAACAAACCAAGAAACTCGCTCCTCTCCTGAGATTTCATTCATGGCGGCGTGACTGATGGGGGAAGCTGTAGGACTATTACTGACATTCCAGAACAATGATCAAATCTGCACGACTACAACAACACAAACTGCAATTACGAGAAATTTACTTTTAAAAATTCAACACCTCTCTGAGATTTGAAAGAGTTGCTGAGATGTGTTCAGAAATGGATGATTGTTTGCACTGGTGGTGTAGTTTTGCAGATGGTAGTGGAAAGGTTGTTGGTTTGAATCCCAGTGGGACGGATTAATTTGACCAAGACATTTAGGCACTTTAATTCACTAAGCCACTTTGTATAAAAGATTTAACTGCATTAAAAAAAGTGAATGATACTGGACACAGACTTGTGACTTCTGCTGTTGACTAGTGTGACTAGCTGCTCTATAGATACATTAACTAAATTAATAACTAATGACTTTTACAACGGAAATAAATCAACACCGAACTTACTTAAGTTGGACAATGACACTCTTTTCTTCTAGAGCTGCTGTACAGCCAAAACAAACTATGTTGCATTATTTTCCTGTTATCACTGTAAAGCTGCTTTGAAACTATCTAAATGGTAAAAAGAGCTATATAAATAAGAGTGACTTAACCTTAAGGTCTTAGATTAAAACTATTCAATATGATTAGCATAATTACTGATTATTACTAGCAAGTGGTATTATCCACGGACAGTAAACAATTTAGGATCTTGCTCGATCTCAAATGCAGTGTCAATGCCACTGCACGCCAACTGACTCTCCAGTAACAGTAACACCAAAAAAAGTTGTTTCATATGGAAAATGCATGTCTGAATGTTATGTGGATCTGATGTGGCCCATATGAAGCTTTCACAGTTACAACACTCACACACTCTCATACACACTTCAGACTGACGTGACAACAGTGAAATACCTTTTTGCTTGTCCATCGCTGGAAATGATCAAAGCGTCCAAGTGAAATGTTCTCGGTCGCTTCCAGAGTTCATCGCTGAGTTTGTTCCTGGATGTATAAACGAAGTCTAAATTAATTTAAGTGCAATTTCGAAGTGAATCAAGGGAGAGTTGCGGGTTAGGCGACAGTCAAACGAAGATAACAGCAAAACTGTCGGAACAAGCGGCTACATTGTCAACATCCACTCCACATCTCTATCACTGAACTCTCCGCCTCCAGCTGTGCGTCTGAAATCCGCTAATGTACAGTAGCTCAACAGCGCCAGCTACACTCTCAATGCGGACAATAGTGGAAATTACAAAATAACCTGTCTATGATTAGCTACCAGTGAATAGTAAATTATTTATCTGTGCGAGGAAGTAAATGTTAATTCCATTTATAAAGAGAAACATTAGGTTCGCTCCCAAAACTTTACGTTTCTTTACTTTAGCATCCAAACAAATCCACAGCTATGTTAAGATTACTGCCAAAAACCAGACACAAAACGTTGTTAAAATCATAAGCTTTATTGAACTGAATATTAATTCAAATGATCTGTTAAAATCATTAGTAAGCCACTTACAAATCAAAATAATAAAACAACAATACTGATAAAACCACAACAATGTACACTCATTTTACTAAATCCATTTTATTTTTTTCATTCATCACACTTTCACATAAAAAAGGAAAAGAAGAAAAACACTATTCATGAAATAGAGACAGATCAATGTTATGTTAATATTTGGGACATTTTTCACATGAAAATTGTCAGATGCATGTTAAAAAGAGCTTATTTTCTCACTGTGAAAACATTCAACCTTTTAAGTGTAATATGAGTGAATCAAGTGCTTTAGGATGAAGTATGAGTGCCTTACTGCAAAATATTCCCAGCAAAAAGTATTTCATAAAGATGGCCTGACTTCTGAAGCCACAAATATTTTCAGACCAGAAAAACACAACTTTAAGCTGTCATTGAAAAAAAAAAAAAGATAAGTAGCATAACTTCATGATTATTGAGTATTGTGAAGTGTAAATCAGGTGTCAGATGGTGTTCACATAAAATACATTATTATAATACCATTGGTTTGTTAATAGGCAAAAAGCTAAGAATAGCTCTCACATATTTCCTTTTGAGCAGTGCTTCTAAAAACTGAATGTGGAATGTCTATTTTTGTACTTCTACATTCTCAAGTTGATATGTGTTGCTTTTTAGTGGTTTTGTTCTTAATACATTTCCATTGTGTAGGTACAAACTCTAGTCAAAAAGCATGCACTTTATCTAAGCACTTCATTCGGTCATTGGAGTAATAAAAGCATAGTCATTTCATGTGCTCAGAGATCAACACATAATATGTCATTAGAAGTGGGCAAGAAGAATATATGAACTACAGGGATCTGTGCCATTCAGATCTTTAGATTTGTTAACTCTTTTTCATAAAATTTAAATTAATATAGTTAAATCATTAACATAATTATGTATACTTTGTTGCAAAATGTGCAATCTCTCTGTGTGAATGTGTTAATTTTTTTTTTTAAATACAGTTCGGTAAATTCATCTTCCTGTTTTTCCAATTTAGCATCCTGTGAGTCGCGGCCAATTCAAAAAGGGAGCCAGTTAAATATTGTAAATCTACAGAAAGCAAAAACCAGGGTTGCAAAATCAAACCATCAGGCCAGCAGCAACCATCAGGTGTTAACCTATGAAATCCCTTTATTTCCTAACCTATCCTTATCCTATAAAACAGGAGCACTGTAAAAAAAGAAAAAGAAAATTCCACCCAAAAAGAACAAAAGAGGATAGAACCAAAACAGTAAAGGTGCTTTACAAGGCAATAGCAGCAAACTGGGGAAGAGGGAGCGAAAAAAAGATGTAAGAATAAAGGGAGCGAGTGAAACTGTTCGATCAATACATCTTGTGGAAGAAGAGAAGTATTGATCACACTCAAAAAACACAATGCATCATCATTGAAGAAAAGCAGGATACATTTGCCATGCAGGACTCATACATCTCATACCCAATACTTAGTAAACTCTCACTAATGTACAGTAGCTCTCTTTGGAACAGCAAACTCTCACTCTGTATCATCCGCTGTTGCCATGGGAATTGTTGCTATATGTGTATGTTGTACCGCTGGTATTTGCACTGGTATTAAGGTATTATATTGTTTGTGTTAAGGTGTAAAAAATGAGGGTGTGCAATATGTGCATCTCTAGTCCCTAGTATAAATCGTACTAATTTCCGAATGATCAACAATAGCTGCTTTGCTTAATTCAAATATTCAGACATTTAAAAAAAAATATGGGTCAATGACAAATAAGACTATAAAGTATAATAAATGGTATGGTTAATGGTTTTATGGTTGATACATGGTTTTTATTTGGGATTAATGATGCCGTCGCATCATCCAGGTGGATGCTGCACATTGGTGGTCATTATTCAGAATATTATTATTTTTTTAAAGTTTAATGTAAATGTATTGACAAAAAAAATCATATTTCTTACAAATATTATGAATTATAGAAATATGATGATTTATTCATTCATAAATAGATTTTGGAAAGTTGCACCACATGACATTTTACAACCTGCACTAACCTTACCGCATCATACAAAGGTCAAATTATTGAACATTTTAGGAACCTTATCAACCTCTATAATATCATTTCCTGTTTTGTGTTTTTTCTGCATGGTGGTTGGACTTTAATTTAGCAGACAAGTAAAGCAGTTTTGTTCAAAAATTGGATATCTTTCTAATAAATAATAATAAAAGATTATGCAAAACTACTTCAGGTTTCATGTTAAGTATTTCATTCTTTTAATTTTACTTCTTTATATCGGTACAGTCGTATCACCCTGACATTTTTACTGTATGCTCCCCAAAAAGCATGCTCATCATAGAAGAGGAGTGTTGAAGTCACTGCATGTATGAATCACATTTTCTATGTATTTCATTAAATTAATACATGTGGGGGCAAAATGAGCTTTATGTCACTGACCCATATTCTGAAGGTTTGGTAACTCATGCTTAGCACATAAAGGCTGAAAACTGTGGCAGTGACTTTATAGTGAATGAAACTCACAGGTTCCTGCTGGTCCATCTGAACTTCTGAATTTGGTCTACTCAAATAACTAGTGCGATTCATGTCGGCTTCATGTGTACTGCTAGCTTTCATGTCTGTGTGTATCATTTCAGCTTTATAAAGCACACAGAGAGGAACCTCAGTGAAGTCCTGGCATAGTAGCTGCAACTTGAAAAAGAGGCAACATCAATGACTCAGACATGATTGTTAGCTGCAATCAGATATGGGGCTTATCAAACGATAAGGATAACTGATTTTTTTTTTTTTGCTGGCTCCGTAATCACATTCCTCATCTTTCCTTAACTTACATCGCTTGTACTGCTTTCACAAGTGGAAGTGCAGATGTGTGACAGTGTTTGTAAAAGAACGCATTTCTCTGCTATTAGAAGAGAGAGACTTTCTTTTTCAGGTCGTTCCTCTTCCAAAGGGAGAGCCGGTCAAATTCCTCAATGGACATTCCAAAGACGTTCTGGAATTCCTCAGTTGACAGGTGCCTCTGGAGAGAGAGGTTCAATGGTCAACCTTTGTTCCCAACAGAACAGTTTAATAATGAGCAAAAACTATGCTTACCTCCAATCTTGTCCTGTCTACACCAGGTGGGAGTTTGTTTCTGCCTCTGTGGGTCACAATGAGCATCTCATGTGGGTAAATCTGCCAAACGAACACATAGATAGTGCAAACACATAATTAATGAACTTTGACCACGAGCAAGCAGTCACTTAGCAACAATACGTACAAGAGCTCTGATGAATACCAAACACTCTTGGTTAGTTTTTACCTTTTGTTCCAACATACTAGGGAGTGAATTCCCTCTGTCTATCCTTCTGCTTTGGGCATCTCCATTCTATAAAAGTGAGAAGACCACTGTAAGCCTATCATAACCACTTTTATTGCAATTAGTGCAATTATTACACAAAATCTGATTGTAAAATGTAAAAAAAATATTAAAAATTCTGCTGAGACTGAAGGTTGAAAAGCTTGACTCACTAAAATCTTTCAAAATATCAGAAATGCTGATACTCCTATTGTCAATTTACAATGAACAGCTTGTTTTGCGGTTTTCCTTATTTCAAGCTGGTTTAAATAAAAATGTCTGCTAAATGAACTAACTTAACCTGTAATTTGGTCTGTTTTAGCTGTTAAGAATATATATTTATTTGGTTACACTTTATTTGAATGCAAATTACTACATACCTGGAAATCTGTAAAGAGAGAGAGAGAACGAGAGAGAAATAATAATACAATGAATGAGCAAGAGGTATAAAAACATGACAAAGATCTCTCCTATTCAATTCAGTTTTATTTATATTTCTTTTTAAAAAGTTGAGAATAGATTACAACAAAGCAGAATAGAATACAATAGGATAGAATCGAACAATGACTCCATGCACTCTAATTAAAGTGTAAATAAACATGATCAAAATTACTCTACTATTTAAAACAGAATAAAATGATGACTCTTAAATTATATCTGATAATATTAAATTAATCATATATAATAAAATAAATAAATAATAATAAAATATAACCAGTGCTCGTAATACTGGGGGGAAATGCTCTGCTATTTAGAATAGAATATAAATATACGTCTCAATTACGGCACTCTAGATTTCTCATTGATTGAGAATAGAATAGAATAGAATAGAATAGAATAGAATAGAATAGGATGGAATTATGATTGCTACTTGATAATGGCACTCTGATTGAAGTGTAAATAAACATGACAAAAATCACTCTTACAATAGAATAGAATAGAATAGAAATATCGTAATCCCCACACTTACTTAGACTCCCTTTATCACTGTTTGAAGAGGAGAATTCAGCAGACTGCAGCTGTAACACATAAACACAAGACTAATTATATCAGTGTTATTAAGAATGGCTCCTTAATGATAATTAATTAAAGCTGACATATCAAATCAGATTTTATTTTCTCACCCTAGTAAGCCCGGTCTTAGTGTAGGAAGGAAAAGAGGGGGATTTGGAGGCTGTGTAAAAGAAAAGAAGAAACATGTTAATGTACTGGCACAAATATCATCCAAATACTCATCATATAAAAAGTATTGTTGCTGAAGTCAACATGTTTTTCCATTAGGGATGTGTATCATGTGGATGCAGTGCATTTCTTTACCAAAAGGGGTCACTACAAGGTCAACCTTTTAACTGGAATCACAAACCATTTTCAGTGACAGAATTCAGAGTAATGCAATAATGAAATTGTTCGAAAAGAGTTCTCCAGTCTAGACTCTGACCTTTCCCATGGAGACCTATAAACTCTAATCTGATTTAGATCATAGGTTTGTCATGCATAAGCTCTGACTGCAGGTGGAAAGACTGACTCAGATGTCCACTAGATACAACAGCTGCTGTTAGTAATACTGCTTATCTCCACGCATCATTGTTCTGTTCTTCCTTAATTGTTAGTTTAATTGACACACACACACACACACACACACACACACACACACACACACACACACACACACACACACACACACACACACACACACACACACACACACACACACACACACACACACACACACACACACACACACACACACATTTTGTCCCTATAAAGATAGGGAAATAAGGACCACACACACATACACACACATTCAAATATACCCAGATGCATGGGTGTCCTGTCGGGCAGGGACCGCGTTTTCCTGTGGACAGGGGCTGATCTCTCGATCTCCTCCTTTAGTATCAATTTTCCTAGATTAGACTGAATCTGTGACAAAGAGAGAGAGAGTGAGAGATGAAGAGGGAGTTTGGGGGGTGAGATGGAAACTGAAACAATATACTCAGGCTGAGAGACTGAATTGATCAGCATGGCTCCCTGTTTCGACGGGAAATGCAAGAATCCCTAAAGATTTGTCCTTCATTTGAAACCAACTATGGCTTTCACTTGAAGGTCGAGTGAGACAAAAGATCTTACAAATAAGAACCAACCCAATAATCTTTTAGCCTCATTTTCCAAAGAAAATAAGGTTTAAGAAAAACTGTTAATACAGGAAAGAAAGTTTAATTTTTAAATATACAAATAGGACATAAAGACTGGATGTACGATACTACCTTTCAAATTTTGGGGTCAGTAATACTTTTTAATATTTTTAATTCTCTTATACTCAGTATACTCTTATGCTCAGTATAAACAGTAATATTTTAAAATATTATAACAATTTAAATGAAATGTTTTGTACTTTAATATAATTTAAAATGTAATTTATTCCTGTGATGGCAAAGCTGAATTTTCAGCAGTCTTCAGTGTCACACAATCCTTCAAATATGCTGATTTCTAATTATTATCAATGTTGAAAACAGTTGTGCTGCTTTATGTTTTTGTGGGAAATTCTTTGATAAAATAGAAAGTTAAAAAGAACTACTCGGTTACTCTCGTAACCTCAGTTCCAGTTATGGGAAAAATCCTTTTCTCGAGAATATTGACGCAACTTTTTAAAAAGCATTGAAGCCGCCAGAATGGGAGTGGCCAGCGGCTATAAATGCCCCTGTCTCGCCATAAGAACTCAGATTAAAATTTCTGAAGCGATCCACTGACCGTAGCACAAGCACGGCATGATACGCAATACTCGTTCGTTCCCTCATCTCAGGGAACTGAGGTTACGAGAGTAACTGAGTAGTTCCCTATCGAGATGTCTCTCGTATTGCATAGCATATGCTATGGGAACCCCTTGCAAAACGCTGTGCGTGCTTTCTTCACTCCTGGACAGCCCAAGGCAGAAGCATGAGACTCGAAAAGAGAGAAATCAGTCCTATATATATATAGCCGGTCACCTGACGGGCTTAATGTGGGGACAGTAGAACGGAGTATAATGGCCAGATCAAACTAGTTGAATCTAGTGATTAAGGGGTAGTGCTTACACTTATACTGAAAGGACCTTAGCTTGCAAAGCGGGAACTTCCAGTTTGTAAAATTTCATAAATGTGGAAGGCGAGGCCCAGCCAGCCGCCACACAGATATCTTCAATGGGAACCCCACTGGACCATGCCCATGAAGAGGCCATGCCTCTCTTGGAATGGGCTCTGACGCCCAGAGGGCACTGAAGACCTTTTGACTCATAGACAGTCCGAAGCGGCAAGGGAAAGGTTGTCGTCCTTCCCAGTCCTCCTCGTCCGAAGTGCCGAAGGGCATAAGACCCGCGGCTTGTGAAGAGGGGCGCTGGTCAGCCTGTGTGAACAGGACAGGCGAGTGAGAACATTCCAGTTCCAGAGAGAGGTACGCGGGGACTGGACCGGCGTGTGCTCTTTCGAATCTGTCCACTCCGGTTCTCTCTGTGAGCGGCACTTTTTCTTGTGCGGCCCTAGCAGAGGAGGCTGCGGAGCGGGGTTGTCGTCGTTGGTGAAGATGGCCAACCTCGAACGTAATGAGGCTAAGTCCATTGCGTCGCATTCAGGGCAGCCACCCTTGGTGAGTGCAGCTTCAACATGGTCGTGGCCCAGGCAGGAAGCGCAGAGATATGACGGTCTCCACCTCTACACGAGGCACAGGCAGAACGAGGCATTTGAAACAACGCCTAAATTTGCTCTTTTAGGAATAGGAGGCGTGAACGCAACAGCGAACACGCTTCCGTGTAGTAAAGGATATAGATGCACGCCGGATGGCGCATCCAGACAGCGGGCTGAGGGCCGACGTCCTCAGATGTGTGTTGCAGAGGCTTGTCCTGCTGAAAGGCTTTTTCAATGGCGGCGAAGGCTTCAATTCCAGAGGTCAGCGAGGAGAAGAGAAGTCTCGCTGAAGGAAATTTGATCTGAGTTCCTATGGCGAGACAGGGGCATTTATAACTGCTGACCACGCCCATTCTGGCGGGCTATGACGCGACTGGGCGTTAAGCGCCCTGATTGGTTCGCGCACCTCCTCGCCATAGGTTTGTGCAGTTGCCGCAGCAAAGCCAATGACCGCTCTCGCGTTCAATGTTCTGGCTGTGCAGCTGCAATGTGTTTTAAAAAGTTGCTTCAATATTCTTGAAAAAAGGATTTTTCCCATAACATATGCTACGCAATACGAGAGACATCTCGATAGGGAACGGCATTTATTTGAAATAGATTATAACCTTATACATTTCTTTATTGTCACCTTTGATTACTTTTTTTGTTTCCCTAGTATAAATTGAATTGTTTTAATTGATATAACATATATATATATATATATATATATATATATATATATATATATATATATATATATATATATATATATATATATAACAGAATTAGAAAAAAGCCATTTAAAATAGTTAACTGTAAAACTGCAGGACTCTGTAGAGCATGTCACCCTTAACAGACAGATTTTACAAATAATTTTACACCTTGTTGAGCTCTTGCTTCTGCATTTTCCGAAGTCTCCACATGTCTTCAGATAGATCATTGTCATCATACTTATCATCCTCCTCACCCTCCTCTCCCTCAGCTGTCTTGGATGCCACATTCTTTCTCCGCTCTGTCTCTGTTGCACAAACACAAGAATATGGGATGAAGAGTGTAAGAACGAGTAGATGAACGAATACTACCACATCATAAAACTGTCCCGATACCAAATACTACTTACATTTGCATGTACTGTTAGTGTTCTAAAATACCAATATGTAGACAGGAGGCATGTAGAAGATTGCGTACAACATTTTGAAAATTTAGAGGCCGTAGAAATTTGCATATCAAATATAATACAGTAAGCTTTATAGGGCTAACTGAACTGCAGTTGGTGTTTCTCCTACAATTCCTTAAGAGAACGTGAGAGTGTTTTACCTATAACAGCGAGTGAGGGTGGACAGGGCCAGTATTCTGTCTCTATCTTAGAGGGCTGGTTGGGGTCTGGAGGCTGGGCGGCAGGAAACTTGGATGACTCGATGATTAAATCCTCCATGTGTTTAGAGTGCGGAACAGCTGATGAGACATCTACATCCATTCAAATACACATACACTCAATATGCTCAAGAAAATCATTTACATTTATATTGCAACTGATATTTCATACCTTGTTTATATATAGGCGGCTTCTTGAACATGTTGTTTCCGTTGTCTGGAAGGAAAAATGACGGTTGTTTAGATTTAGTGTGTGATGTTCCCTGATGTTTCATGTCTGTGTTTGTGATGGGCTGTGGTACTGAACCTGGCCTGTGGAAGTGCTGTTGCTGATGTGGGACTTTTGTGCTGACGGTGATGCTTTTACTCAGCTGTGTTGAGGCAGGAGAAGAGCTGCCCGATGACTTCGGCTCTGACCAATCCCGCACGTCCTTTGATAGACTGTTCTACAATTACATGTAGAAAGACTGTGTGTCAAAAATTATGCAGAGAGACTCTAAAGCAGATCATAATATAGTTTGATCTTTGAACATGGGCAAATATCTGCTGTAAGGAAACTGGTGGAGTTTTTAAAAAGAACAAATATGATTTAATCAACTGTGAATCAACTGTGCTTAAAAAAAACTTTACTTCATTTCATATTTTGTTTGATTTATATGTGTGGTATACATATTTAGGAACACCGTGAGCATATTAAAATTCTGTCAAAAAGGTAATAAAAAATACAATTATTAAAAAAATTACTTCTATTGAATATACATGCCAAGTGGTGGCAGTGGTGTCTTGCAGTCTGAATTCCAACTAAAGCTATATTTAAAATAGCATTTTTCTAATTCTTTAATAATTATTATATACAATATACACATGAACTCACATTAATTTAGACTTTAAAAATGTACAAAATAATTTGTTACAAAACTAGGGTATTATAAGACTATTTAAATTAATCAATTAAGTTCTACATTTACACAATCGTTCAAATATTTGGGGCCAGAAAGATTTATTTTATACTTTTTAATATTTTAATATTCTTTAAAAGAAATCAATACTTTTATTCAGAAAGGACATTAAATTGATCAAAAGTGTCAGTAAAGACATTTAAAATGTCAAAAGATTTCTTCAAATACAGTAAATGCTCTTTGTACTACTTTCTATTTATTAAATAATCTTGAAAAAAGTATTAGCGTTTCCACAAAAATATTAAAAAGCAAAAACTTTTTTTATCATTGAATATTTTTATATTAGAATGATTTCATGTGACACTGAAGACTGGATTAATGGCTGCTGAAAATTCAGCTTTGCCATCACAGGAATAGAGCATCACAGTCCCGCCCACAGCCCGAGAGGGCTTTGGTGCCGGAAGTAAATTTCCCATTCATTTCTCCCATTGACTTTTGGAAAAATGCGTATCTAAAGAGTTTTAGAGCATGTCTGAGGATAACCAGCTATGGCTGAACTCATAAGCATACAACATATCATTTCGAGTGAAAAAACGAAGAGAAAATCCAAAAAAAGGCAAAGGTACAAGACTGTGTACATATTTTCATTTCCGAGCGAAGGAACTACTCATCCCATAAACCACCGCGCCTCACTGAAGTCGACTGAAGCCATTTTATATAGTGAATGTGTTGTTAATAGCAGTTCTTTCAGTAGTAATCGTGTAAATAAAAATAATAGTGTTTTATATAGGTATTGTGTATTGAATTTGATATTTATCATCGTGTATTTTATATTGTGTGCGTGTGTGAAAGCGGTTAACGATAACGTTAGCAACATGGTGCAGTGCTTTGTACCTGACTGCAAATCACCGCTCAGTCAACACACGTGTGTTCAGTCAGTGTGTAGTTTGTGTGTTGTTTATTTCAAAGCCCTCTATGACACAGGACACTCTACTGACAGGACAGGTTGAGGTCCATGCTCATTTTCATGAAGTTATAGTTCATCCTTAATTGTAATAACATTTAATGTATTTTATTAATATCCACAACAAGAGAAAATTAAAAAGTGATGGTCAGCAAACCAGAAAGTGCACAGCGCCACCGGTCTGATGCATGGACCGGTGCATGGTCTGCTCTTGGACCATCATATTCAGTTTATTAACTTGCCATGAATTATTACACAAATGTTCAGTAAATGCATGAAGAGGTATGCCTAGGCTAAATATTGTTTTGACAGTGGCATCATAAAATGCTTGATATGACTCATACCATATGAAGGCTACAGTAGCCTATCTACAGTGAACGATAAGTAAGGGATAATGTAATTCATATTTTGTGTCAAATGATTGAATCAGGCTGATTCAAGACCCCTCCGCTTCGCGTCGGGCTCATAACTTAATCAGCCTTTCGCGAGTTGTATTCGCTATAACAACCGCCTCGCTATACATTATCCCGCTTATTACATTGCTACCTAACAAATAAATTAATACAAAAAATTATTTTAAAAAGGAATTTATTGATTTAAAAACGATTTATATGGCTTCCGCTAAAGAAAACAGTCCGTTCCCGTCTCTACTACGGTTAGAATCCTGCTTCCATGGCAACGCTCTGTTTTCAAGGACCTTCGCGGGGTTTACACGACTTCCACCAATCAGATGCATCACTGTTGGATTGTGGGATTGTTCAGGATTGTGGGTAATGAAGTACTTTTTCAAGACATCGCGTTTAAGATAAAAGGCATTTATCTTAAAACAAGGTTAGTGCCCCATGAACTTTTGCCGTTTATATGAGCATATACAATCGCTTAGTACAGCCGTAGCTGGTTTTAAGTCTACCATGTATGGTTATGTTTTTATGGCTTATACCCCAAATGTCTATGGAGAAATTGTATTGAATTTTTACTTCCGGCACCAGCTGTGGGCGGGACTGTGATGCTCTATAACTAACATTATAACTATATTAAAAAAATAAGTTTTTAAATGTTTTTTTAATACTATTTCATAATATTACTGTATTTCTGATTAAATAAATGCAGCCTTGGTAAGCATAAGAGACTTCTTTCAAAAACATTTAAAAATCTCACCGACTCCAAACTTTTGAACAGTAGTGTACATAATCTGTAACATAAATGTTTTTGTTATATGTGAACCCACCCTGTTTTCAATACACAACAATTACTTCGGGTCCTCTAATCTGATTGGACAAGCCTCATAGCAAGAGTGCTGATAAAATATAAACAGCATATAAACCTGCCATTCAGTTGACAGATATTAGGCTGTATATTACTTATTTGTCATTTCAACCTCACAGACAGACAGACATGTACTACACAACTTACCTCTGGAGATGGAGGAGGGGAGATAGAGCGAGGAGATAATGACCTCTAAAGAGAGAAAAAGACAGCGAGAGAGAGAGAGGTCAGTTGTTGGCAGTAAGTGAGATATCTAGTCATTTCCACAGACAGGTTTACAGAGTTAATGAAGCGTAAAGCTTCCATCACAGCGAAACAAAAAGGAAATTACTGTGGGAGAGCCGAAATAACATGACGTGTGTGTGTGTGTGTGTGTGTGTGTGTGTGTGTGTGTGTGTGTGTGTGTGTGTGTGTGTGTGTGTGTGTGCTGATCTCTGTGCAGGAGCACTGATGGCGAGACATCACATCCATCAGGAAACTAACCAGTGAACACATCACACATGCTGACAGACAGACCCAAAGTATGCCAAGAAAATACCCCTACACACACACACCATTACACCACCACCGGCCTAAATCGGTCATACAAACCAAGATGTATCCATGCTTTCATGTTGTTTACACTAAATTCTGACTCTGCCATCTAAATGTCACAGCAGAAACCGAGCCTCATTAGACTAGGCAACGTTTTTCAAATCTTCTATTGTACAATTTTGGTGAGCCAGTGTGAATTGTAGCCTCAGTTTCCTGTTCTTAGCTAAGAGGAGTTGCACCCAGTGTGTGTCTTCTGCTGCTGTAGACAATCTGCTTCAAGGTTCGACATGTTGTGTGTTCAGAGATGCTCTTCTGCAGACCTCGGTTGTTATGAGAGTTTATTTGAGTTACTGTTGCCTTTCTAACAGCTCGAACCAGTCTGGCCATTCTCCTCTGACCTCTGGCATCAACAAGGCCTTTTCGCCCACAGAACTGCGACCCACTGGATATTTGATTTTTTTTTAGACTATTCTCTGTAAACAGTATAGATGCTTGTGCATGAAAATCCCAGTAGATCAGCAGTTTCTAAAATACTCACCAACAACCATGCCACATTCAAAGTCACTTAAATCACCTTTATGATTGCTTGATGCTTTAGCAGATCGTCTTGACCATGTCTACATGCCTAGTTGCTGCCATGTAATTGGCTGATTAGATATTTGCGTAAACGAGTAATTGAACAGGTATATACCTCTGAGCGATCCATTGGTGAATAGCTGAAGTGGGGCTCATACATCATCAGGTCAGGCCTCTCGATGTCAAGAATGGCTTTGTCTTTAGGTATAGCTGCTAGATCCTTATACCCAATCACTTGATTGTCCATTTTGGCCTGTAGAAATCCAAAATATGAAAGGAATAGAGGAAATGATAAGCAAACACAGAGACATAAGGTACAGTATATGTCAACCAGCTCCCTAGCTCCCTAGGTGAATCATATTGTGTACACGAATTAGGCACTGGTAAGAACAGTAGGAACCTTGGCTTACTACACATTGGGTCACTGATGAAAGGACAACTTCCTTATTGTATAGCGTTACTACTGGAACTTATGAATGGACAGCACAACTGATATTTATTTTTCTGAGATGTATTTTTTTATGTCATATAAAGTACATTAGGATAAATACTTTGATTGTTACATTTTCCAACATTTCCAATCACTGAAAGGATATTTTGACTGAGACAGCCCTTAACTCTGGTGCTCCTTGCATGGCGGTCAAAAATGACTGGATTTTTCTTTTTTAATTTAAATTTAATGTATGTACTATATTTTAGTTTGATGGATTATATATATATATATATATATATATATATATATATATATATATATATATATATATATATATATATATGTGTATGTATATATATATATATAGTATTTTTAAGGATTTTCTGGTACTAAATAGTTAAATATTTATGCTTTAGTTTTTATCCATTTATTCATCCATCCATCCATCCCATCTATTTATCACCTATAAACTATTTTCTGAGCATAGACCTAAAATTTAAATTAAACTTCAACTGTCATAAATATTAAATGCTTTGAGAAACAGACTTAAGTTTGGTCTCTTTTAAAGACACTTTATTTATTTTTTTCAGATTATTGCTGATGTCAGAGTTATGTTTAGTTTTATTGTGTTTTGTTTTTGTTTTCCCTGTACCCGTTTTGCCTGTGTTCCCAGTCATTGTTAGTTTCCTGGTTGTTAATTAAGATACACACCTGTTCCCTGTTCTGTTGATTATCCTCCCTTATGTATTTAAGTTTTCCCAATTCTTTGTTCACTTTTGTTGTTAAAGTAAATTTTTTTGAGTATTGCAGTTAAAATCTGTTTCTGCTTAATTCTCTGTCGTCATGAGTTTACCACAGCCACACCATGACAGCTGAAGTAAAGTTATAAAAAGTGAACTGAAATAAAGTTATAGAAGTTTAAGTTTATTGTTATGAAAAATACACAAAAATACTATTTACATTTTTTTATATGAAATTTTCCAAAACATGTTTTACTCTAAAACTGAGAAAATAAAAGCCATTAATCTAAACAAGCTGTTTGTTTGTGTGGAAAGCCCGCTTTTATTAAGCAACTCTAGGAAGGCATTCGGAAATGTCAACAGATGAGCACATCAGCGTACATGGGGCAACAAGCGCACGTTAACACAGGCGCGCACATTATGCATGTTTCGTTGTCACAGCTACATAAACAAATTTCCGCACACAGGAAGACAGGATGTTAGGGTAATATTTTACATTTATTTTAATCACAAAAACGAACCTTTGTATCAAGTGAAACTACCCACATAAGCTTTTTTAAATCTAAAATGTTCAATGCCTTATCGCGCTGATGTAAGCGAGCCTGACCCGAACCCGAACATCATTTCTAAATATCTGTCCGAGCCCGGCCCGTCGTGTACCGTTGTGTCCCGTCGGGCTCGGGTCGGGTAACCATCCTCTAGTGTTATGTTTATTTTTACAGTAGGCCTTTGCAGTAACATCTGGAAAGTGTGTAGCATGCACTGCTATACATACCACTATAGTGACTGCTGGGGTTCCAGGACCACCTCCTGCACGTAGAGAACAAACAGTGCCCGGGGAGGTACTGGCCGATTGCTGTTCACATACAGTACACACAGGTCAAAGGTCAAACCATTTCATTCTTCTTTTTATTTGTTTTATGAATATCTATCATCTTATTTTATTATGAACAAATAACAAATCTACTTAAAACATTTGCTTTTAATCACCTTATGCAGCATCATTTTGAAAGAGAAAGCGCTCCCTTTATGAGGTCACTGTGGAAAGAGAAGAAAATGTAGATGAGAACAAAGCTTTAGATGGATGTCAATGGCCTCTAAAAGACTCAATGCAGATGTATGCCAAGTCAGATTATGTGTATAATGCTTTTCACAATAGACATTGTTTCAAAACAGTTTTACAGAAAATTATTCTGTTAATATTTAGCTATAATATCTTTACATTTGAATATGGTTTACATTTTGAGATCATACAAGCAATCAAACAGTTGAGATATACTATACATCGCCCTATGCAAGTTTACTGTATGTATGCAGATATATAATGTATACGTATATCCGACTTTATATATAGAGATAATAGTTTACATTTTGTGATGATTTATCACTTTTCTGTGTGACCAGGATTGATTTACAGATGCTTTCCAACATCCGCTTCACCAACTTTAAGTCAAAAGAATCTAGTAGGTTGCAGAAAGTTGCTAATACACACAAAGTACAGAAAAGTCAGCAGTGTAAGAACCTTAAAACCTTCTGCAGTCAATAGACTATGAGCACAATGATACTGTTTCTCTGGGCTTTTCTGATGGATCGCAATACAAAAGCTTTATTCTAGCATCCTGTGAGTCTTTTGTATTCTACTGAAAAGAACACATTTCTCACAACCCTTGCAGCATGCCTGTACAATAAAACACTGCAAAAAAATTAAAGGAAGCAATGGTTCATGGTTCATATCAGGAAAAATATATAAATATGCTCATGGAGATCTTGTCAAGCCATCATGGTTCTCATAATGGAGCCAGCCAGACCCTGTCAGTGTGATGGGTATTAAGATGGACAGAGGTCTGAATGGATTTCTGTGGCTAATGTGTTCAATTAAGAGGTCTTCGATCTTGGCTGTATGGTTTTAGGTTAGGTCAGTTCTGGATTTGACAAAGAAAAAAATCAATGCATAGTCAAGGAAACCAAAAGGAAAGACATCTTTTTTGTTTCACAATTGATTCTCCATATATTCAACAATGTCTCAGACTGATATGTCATTTTCTTGTTACTTGTAACAATGCCATTTCTGAATATCTTTAAGCTGGTTTCCTCAGCAAGGCAAATAAGGGTCTATTAATATCATAAACTAACCAATTGACCTTTGGCTAAGCCCCGCCCCCCTTGCTACGTCCGACAACTTCATCTGGGCTCTGGTTTGGTATCAACATGGCTTATGCTGTGACAGCTCTTCCTGCTGAAATTTTATCAAACTTTTATAAAGCAGCAAATAAAGTGTTCGATAGAAGTAGGCAAAAGGGGCTGCAATATGCGTTCGAAGGCTATATTCAAGACATACCGGTGAAACGCAAGCAACAACAAAGGCATCCAAATAGAGGCAAAAGCATAGCCTAATGGTCACAGTCAAAAAATGAACCACCGCATATCCTACTAATCGAGACGGATTTAACCCAATTTAATCCAGTTTAATCCAAAAACGACACTTGTCAGGATTTGACTTCGGTTTTGGGAAGGGAAAAAAACGGACACCCCCCTCCAACCTCTCTGGGAAACGCGTATCTGTGTTACAAATGCCCCAGGCACAACGTTTAACCATACTTTTGATAAAACTACGACGGTAATAGCCTGCTGAGACCAAAAGTATGAGACGCCTGTGTTAAAGTCAATGGAGCGCTGTGAAAAAGTGTCGGACCTCTGTGGGAGCTTGTTCTTGGCTGCGCTGTGATTGGTCAATCTACATTATAGGGTGTGTCTTAGCCAAAGGCGAATTATCAGGAAATTTGTTCTTAATGCATACAGTCAATCTTATTTTTAGGGTAAAAAACAAACAAACAAACAAAATGCTTTAAATAGCTCTAAATATTGACATATTACAGCACTGCTAAAAATATCTTACGTAAATGTAAATGTAAATGTATGTAAAAATTCCTTTTGCTAATGTTTGATTAGAGCCCTGGGTAGGTGTTAGTGGGTATGGGTAGGTGTTAGTGGCCGGTGGTCTGGACCCTAAAGTCGGCTTGACTGGAGTTGTAGCTGGAAGTTTGACCGGGTGTATCTCGGGAGCCAAGCCGAGCTGGGGCTCCATACTCTGGGGGTTAGGGGGTACCCTATAGTTGGCCCCCCATGCCTGGAGTATGGAGCCGTAAATGGATAGCCGTAAATTCTGTCATCATATACTCACCCTCAAGTTGTTTCAAACCTGTATGAATTTCTTTCTTCTGCTGAACACAAAGGAAGATATTTTGAAAAATGTCAGTAACCAAACAGTTACCAGGTCCCATTGACTTCCATAGTAGGAAAAAAAAATTCTATGGAAGTCAATGGGACCTGGTAACTGTTTTGTTACTGACATTTTTCAAAATATCTTCCTTTGTGTTCAGCAGAACAAAGAAATTCATACCGGTTTGAAACAACTTGAGGGTGAGTATATGATGACAGAATTTTAATTTTAAAGTGAACTATCCCTTTAAGTCAGCTTGGTCCCAGAGTAATGCTCGATCAAAGTTCCTCAGAAAGTGACCATATCTCGGGAAGAAAGGTCCCGAGTTTTACCCGGTCAAAGCTGGACAGGAAGTGTCGGTATTTCGGAGCCCGACGGTGCCCAGAATCTCAAGCCTTAACTCAAGCCTCAAAGCCTTAAACTCAAGGACAAAACAGGCTCTATCTCATTTGAATGAATGTGTGTAATTTGTAGGCCTATCTACATATAGTTGTAAATTAAGGTAGTAAGTAAGGTAAGGTTAAAAGGTTAGTGAGGTAAAAGCATACAAAAATTTTTATCATTAAACATTTTCAGAAAATGTATCAAAGTTCCTGGGTATCAAATGTATCAGGGATTCCTCATTGAAACACATAAGGTGGGCTTAAATGGTTCCACAGTGAGTAATGGTGAAAAAAAGACTATGTTTTAATGTAATGTAAGACAAATACATGCATGGAGCTTAAATATACTGTGGTCTAAGTATCATAGTAATTTTCATTGTGCCCACTTTGAGAAATGTTACCTTTTTTTCATTCAAGGTTAGCTTGTGTTGGCTATAATAATATTCTCTACAAAACAATTTATGATGTATTTATTGGTAAATGAATGTAAAATGAATCACAAAACATTTATTGTTTGCAGTTCAATTCTTAATTCTTTGGCAGTCTAGCCTTTCTGTAAGGCTAATGGTTTGACCTAGAGATTAGCTTTGAACGCAAGCTAATAAAACTCATCTTTCCATTTAAAGGAAATTTATATAAAATGATAAAGTACTATTTGTTCATACACACACACAAAAATGTATCTCTTATTTGACATAATACCAATGTAGTTACCAAAGAAATGGCTGAAAATTGCAGAAATGTGTTGATTTCTGAAGGGTCCCGAAACACCAAAGTTTTGGGGTGACTTTGTGTGAAGAATTAGATGTTTTGTTTCCAGTCAACACTTACAGAAAGTTATTCATGCTTTTATCACCAGTAGGGTGGACTATTTTAATAGACTCCTCACCAGCCTTCCCAAAAACACCATAAGACAGCTATAGCTCATAGAACGCTGCTGCCAGGATTCTGAACAGACAGAACCAGAAAACATTCTCATATCACACCAGTCCTCGAGCCTTTACACCGGCTCCCAGTTACATTTAGGATTGAATGTAAAGTACAGTTACTTTTTTTATGAATCACTCAATGGCCTAGGACCTCATTACATTGCAGATATGCTCACTGAATATAAACCTATCAGAGCACTCAGATCATTAGGATCCAATCAGTTAGAAATACCAAGGGTTCACTCAAAGCACAAAGTCTGCTTTATAGTTATTATGCCCCCCATAGCTGGAATCAGCTTCCAGAAGAGATCAGATGTGCTTCAACAGTAGTCCCATTCAATTCAGACTCAGACTTATTGCACTTTATTTTATCTATGTATCCTTTTTTTATTCTTTTTATTCTAACTGATTAAATACATTTTAAATTAAGGTTTAATCAATGTCTTCTTCCTATGTAATTGTTGTGATTATTTTATGATTCTTAAAAAAAGAAGACGTTTTTATGTAAAGCACTTTGAATTTAGCCTGGTTCTACCAGATTCTCGTACATTTCGAGAGTCTGGCCTCTCTCCATTGACAAGTGTTAACTTCCTTGAAGGCGGGTACTCTGTTGAAGTTTAAAACTATTGGATCTGCCCAGAGCCACTCTGGATCTGCCATAACCAATCGCTAATGTTTGGTCGTGACGTATGACGACTCGAACTAGCGCACAACCTCATCTCTGCTACACTCCCTTTGTTCGCTGAATGGACCGGTAAAAAATTTATCGGAGAAAACCCAAGAAAATGAAACTTGAGCGGAAGTACGTAAGAGGGCGGAGCCAGGCTACTTTGAATTCGTGTATGAAATGTGCTAAATAAATAAACTTGCCTTGCCCTCAAAAAAAAAAAAACCTTAACTCCATTATGGTCTTCAAAACCATGGAGATTCTCACTTCCGAAAACGTTTGAGCACATTTTCGATTCGGCATAAATTTTCGTAAAAATGCCAATATTTAAAATCTACACAGTTTATTTCTCGCATCAAATGTTCTCAGAAGTGAATTTAGTGATGAAATAGCGTACGAAATAGTAGAAAAAACGACTTTCTGTGTTGACCTGCCTCTCCTTCCTCGAAATCCGAAATGAATGCTGGGATATTTCAGCCGTCAAGTTCACACAAGTTACCAACCGATGCATCCTCGGTAAAATGGACGTGTCAAGAACACTTCCGGGATTTTTAATCGTTCTTACCATAATGCAAACTTGTGTATTGGGACAGTTGGGCCACAAAAGATGACGTTTCACAAGAACACAAGTACAGACAAGGACACAGATTGAGAAAGGCCCAAGGAGATACAGATTCAGAGGTGTACACGGAAAAAAAAGGGTAGTGGTCAGGGGTGGCAGAGAAGGGGGGAGGGCAGATAAATAGAAAGGATGGACACGATGGATAAAGAGAGATGGAAGGTTGGGGGAGGGATGTGATGGAGATAGAGAGAGATGATAAAACACATTACATCCCTGCAGTCAGCACAGACGGATAGCGTGACAGACGACTGTGCCTCCCTTCCCCCATTAAACCAGGAACTATGTCAAGTATAAGCTACAAATCCTGTCAGCTGTCTTAAAATGAGAAAAGTCAGGGTTAGCACTGAGACTGAGGATTAGCGTGATGAACTAAAAGTCCAGAAAATTACAGGAAAAACATATACAGCATTTATTCCATTATCCCATCACTTTTGCTTCATTAAAATTAGCTAATATGACACAAAGATTATTGTGTGCAATCAGTTTATATTTGCAAAGTTAATTTTAATGGATAGTTCATCCCAAAAATGAAAACTCAGTCACCATTTATTCCCCCTCATGACCTTCTTTCCTCTCTGGAACACAAAAGATGATAAAAAAAGAGGCTTGTAGACCATTAGGAGGATTTTTAGATGTGATGAAATGAACAGTGAAATCTTACCTCAGGGGGTGAAAAGGTTCATGACACACATTTACAGGGTCTCCTCGCCCTAGACCATTCCTGAAACACCCAAATAAAGGATTTCATTACTCATCATGACATGACAGTTGAACATCAAGTAAAAACTGTTCAGTGCAAAGAATTCAGAGTACTTTACAAATGCATTTGAAATATATTATATAGCTATAAATATATTATATAAAAATATATAAAAAAACGAAGTAAACATTCTGTGACAGCCAATAAATATGACGGAGAATGACAGTGCTCTCTGAAGTGTTTCCTCTTCAGGCAGTGTCTCTGAGTTATTGATCTACAGGCTGAGCTTCTGAATTCACAAAAGTCAAAATCACTCAATTATTCATGCCTCAATGAACTCTGGCCTTGAACTGGAATGTGGATATCTCAAAAAGAAAAATATGTAGCTCATATTTAATCCAGACCACAAAATAATAATAATAACACATTTTATTTATAATGCGCTTTTCTTATACACAAAGCACAGTACAAGTACAGTACAAAAGTATATCCGGAAAATAAAATAAAATAAAAACCAAACTGCAACAACAGAGTACATTATACAACCAGTTCCAGTCTCTCCAATTAAGACACAAACACTATCTTAAAAAGAATGCTGGGGAATTCTTAACAGTTAAAGGAAGTGCATTTCACAACCTAGGGGCTGCAGGGGTACCAACAAAAAAGGACCTCTGACTTTGTACCATTCAATTTAAGAAAATTATAATTTAATTTCCTGCAAACAGTCAGAAAGTGTTGTCGAGATACCTGTGATATTAGTTTCTGTGCTAATAAAGATTTTGGTATAATCAGCATAAAAGTGGAACCCCAAAACATGCTTTCTGATAAATACAAGAAATGCAAAAAGTGCTGCACGGGGTGTAACTTCAGTATCTCTGTGCTCTTTGGGTGAAGGGATTGTTCCGCTCATAAGAAAAAACAATCCAAGGCCCTCGAGTGATTTGTTTTTAGAAAAATATAAAAAGCCTTTATTCTTTCATGGCTTAGATTTTAAACAGGTGACAAGCAACGACACATCTACCCTTTATCAGGGTGTGAGTGACAAACACAATCATTTGTTTTAAAGGGGTGGTTGATTATAATTTCACTTTTCTAACTTTAGTGTGTTAGTGTTTGAGCATAAACAACATCTGCAAAGCTACAACACTCAAAGTTCAAAGCAAAGGGAGATATTTGCTTTTAAAGAAATCTTTTTTTAAGGACTACAACAAACAGCTGGTAGGGACTACATGACATTCCTGTCGGGTTAGTGATATCACCAACCCTAGAATTTGTAATGTTTGCTCACTGGCTAAATCATATTTGACATATAATAACTGGAACAGACACGGACCCTTCGAACTGTGCGCTTTTATTATTATTCTGCCATTACACACACCTAGTCTCGCGAGACTTGCCCGAGGGCTACGGTGTCCCTTAATGGACATACAGTCAGGATGTTACATCTCCCTTCTTAAGAAACAAATGGTATTACCTAAACACACACAACATTAATTTCCTTGAACATAACAATTGTGCTTAATGCACATATAAGCAGTCTGACAAGTACAGTCTGTGGTCGTCATTAGTGTTATTGCTGTAATGTAAACAAGTACGGGCAGCATTTAAATGACATAAGACGTGGATGTATACAAGTCATTCGTTTTCTAGTCAGAACCCATGTTTTGATTTTTTGTATGATTCAAGTAACTTGAAGGTGAACTAGTTGTGAAAAGATAGAACAGGCAGTCAAACTGATTTCACAGTGTTTCTGAGGTATCGGGTAAGTAACAGGTTTGTAAAAACATTTTCTTTCGGTTTTCTTTTCTTTTTTTTTCCTTTTTACAAGAGACAACAGTTTAACTACAATTTTTTTTTTTTTTTTTTAGGGCAGCGATCCGCCTACACCCTTTACATTATAAGTCAAGGACTTGTCTTGGCCTGGAGATGCGGCCAAACCTTGTTGTGTAATTGGGCTTTTGTTGGTTTGTTGGTTGCGGGTGGTCCGCAGGTTCAGGTTCTGGTGCCTGTGTGTTATTGGTGTGTGTTTCTGCATGCTGTGTGTCTTTAGTGTCTGGAGCATCTCTGCTTTCGCGGAGGTGCCAACGGTTGCGTCGTAGAGTTTGTCCATCTTTTGTCTGGATGTGGTAGCTCCTATGTGTGTGTGCATGTTGTGTTACCGTTGCAGGTCTCCAGGAACCATCCTCCTGACGGAAACGAATAGGTGTGCCAGCAGGTAGGTGAGACAATGGCTTGGTGCCTCTGTTGAAGTATGCTTGTTGGCGGTGTTGGCACGCCTTCCGTCTGTCTTGGACAGCTTTCTGAGGTGCAACTTGTGGCCGCAGATGTCTACTGGTCGCTGGGAGTATGGAACGTAGTCGTCGGCTCATCAGAAGCTGGGCCGGTGACTGGAGGTTGTCCACTGGAGTGTTCCTGTACTCCAGCAGAGCGAGGTAGGGGTCTGTGTTTCCAGCTTTTGCCTTGTCCAGGATGCGCTTTGCTGTCTGGACAGTCTTTTCAGCAAGGCCGTTGCTCTGTGGGTAGCGTGGACTTGTGGTGGTGTGGGTGAAGTTCCACGCGTTTGCGAAGCAGCGGAACTCCTCAGAGCTGTAGCATGGTCCGTTGTCGCTGATGACTGTCTCTGCGATGCCGTGACGGGCGAACGCGGACTTGAGTTTGGCGATTACTGCAAGTGAGGTGCAGCTCGTGAGTTGCTCCATTTCAAAGAATCTACTATAGTAGTCTACAATGACGATGAAGTTTTGAGTGTTCCATGTGAAGAGGTCTGTGCCTACCACTTGCCATGGTCTCTCGGGTATATCATGTGACCACAGGGGTTCTTTGTGGTTAGCATCACGTCGTTCCTGGCATATACAGCACTGTTCTACTACTGCTTCTATTTGTTTTCCCATTCCGGGCCAAAACAGGAGGTCTCGTGCTCTATGCTTGCTTTTCTCCACACCCATGTGTCCTGCGTGTATGCGCTGGAGCATGCCTCCTCTGAGGCTCTGGGGAACTATGATTTTCTCACCTTTGAAAAGTATTCCTTCCATCTCAGAAATCTCATCTCGGTGGTTCCAATATTCCTGGATGCTGAGCGGGCATTTCCTCCTTTCGTCAGGCCATCCGTTCTGTGTGGCTTTTCTGAGTGTAGTAAGCTGTGCATCTTGTGCTGTTGCGTCCTTGATCTCCAGTAGTTTGCTGTCACTCACTGGAACAGTACTTATGAGTGTATGTACCTGTGCTTCCATGCTTTCCATAAGGCTGCTGTCTTGGTGCTCGATGGATTTCCGGGACAGGGTGTCGGCCACTGGGATGTCCTTTCCGGGCCGGTGGATGATGTGAATGTTATATTTTTGTAGCTGTAGTATCATCCTTTGTAGCCGCGGTGGTGCTGCGGCCAGCGGTTTTCGGAGGATTGCTTCCAGAGGTTTGTGGTCAGATTCTACAATCACACTCCGGCCATACATGTATTCGTGAAAACGCTTACAGCCGAATAAAACTGCATACAGTTCCTTTTCTATTTGGGCGTAATTCACTTCGGTGCTGTTGAGTGACTTGGAAGCATAGGCGATGGGTTTTTCGTCTTGAAGCATTACAGCGCCGAGGCCGCATTTTGAGGCATCTACTTGGAGTCTTAGTTCTTTTTGTGGGTCAAAGTACGCAAGCACAGGGTGATCTGTTATCAATTTTTTCGTCTGCGTGAATGCTTTGTCGTGGTTTTTGTCCCATATAAATTCACTGTCCTGCTTCAGCAGTTGGCGTAGTGGTGCGTTTATCTCGGAGAGGCGTGGTGCGAATCTGGCCAAATAGTTAATCATCCCGAGGATGGTTTCCAACTCCCCTTTGCTTGTGGGTGGCTGCATTTCTCGTATCGCTTTCACCTTTGCCGGGTCTGGCTTGACGCCTTCTCGCGAGAGCGTGTGACCAAAGTAGCTGACCTCTGATACACTTATTTGGCATTTGTCGGGATTTAGCTTTACCCCTCTTTCTCTTGTGCGCTTCAGCATGGCCCTGAGGTTGTTATCGTGTTCAAGCTTTGTCTTACCGAAGACCAGTATGTCGTCGACAATGGCAGCTACACCTGTGAGGCCTTCATATGTCTCGTCGACGCGCCTTTGGAATTCGTCTTGGGCTGAATTGATTCCGAACGGCAGCCTCAGGAACCTGTATCTGCCGAAGGGGGTATTAAATGTTGTTAATAGGGAAGACGTTGTACTTAGCTTTATGGCCCAATAGCCTGATCTGGCGTCGAGGACGCTGAAGTACTGCGCTCCGGCGAGCTTTGTGGTGACATCTTCTAGAGTCGGCAAGGGGTAGTGGGGCCTTTTTATTGCCTTGTTGAGGTCTCTGGGGTCCAGGCAGACTCTCAGCTTGCCAGTCTGTGGTTTTTCGACGACTACAAGGGCGTTAACCCATTCTGTGGGCTCTGTCACTTTGCAAATGACGTTGTTCTCTTCCATCTTGTCGAGCTCTTTTTTCAGTCTGTCTCGCAGAGCGATCGGTACTCTTCGTGGTGGGTATACTACTGGTGTGGCGTGTGGGTCGACATGGAGGTTGCACTCCCCTGGAAACTCTCCTATGCCCTGGAAGACGTCTGTGTATTCTTTAAGAAGGCTGTCTGTGTCTGTACATGGTTTCGCTTCTTCCTCGGCCACAGCCAGTATCAGTTTGATTAACTTGAGGTCTAGACTAGCTCTCATCCCTAGGATGGGGGGTGCTTTGGTGTCTACTATGTAGAATTCGAGCACGATGGAGGTGTTTTTATACTTGCACTTTAGACGACAGGTGCCCTTCACTTTCAGGAACTCACCACCATAGCCGGAGATTTTTTGGGTGGTTGGTTTTATGGCAGTATCTCTAAACCAGAGTTCTCAAACCGGTTCCACGGAGGGCCTAGTGTATGGAGGTTTTTGGTCTTTCCCTTCAATTAGTGCCCAATTAAGACCTAGACTACCAGGTGAGGGGAGATCTTAACCAATTAGTGACCTACTCAATCAGTTTGGTTCAAGGTAAAAGAGAAAACCTGCATACACTAGGCCCTCCGTGGAACCGGTTTGAGACAACTGCTCTAAACAGTCTTTCAAATGTGTGTACGGGAATTGCATTGGTCTGTGCGCCAGTGTCAATTTTGAATTTGACTTTCTGAGTCCCAATTTCAATTTCAGCATAAGCTTGTTCGTTATATTTTCCTGTGTTTTCACTTGTAAGTCCGTCAATAAAAAGTTCTACCTCCTCATCTTCAGTGTCTTCATCCATAGTGTGAATCACTTTTCTTGAGTGTGTGTTTGTGTGTAGTTTTGACTTACAGACTTTTGCAAAGTGATTGAATTTTTTGCACTTCATGCATTGCTTTCCTTTTGCTGGACAGGCGCCTTCTTTGGTGGTATGCAGGCCGCCACATCTATCACATTCTCTTTGAGCTGTGGCGGGCTCTCTCGGCCTGGCTTTGTAACTCGTGCGCGTTTGTCTGTGTTCCGGTCTTCGGGCTATGGCGTGTACAGCGTCGTTGTTGGGGTATTTGCTTCCCACCATCTCTTTTAGTTGGACTTGTGCTAGCTCATGTGATCGCGCGATGTCGATGGCTTGATCTAGCGTTAGCTCCGCGCCGTGGCTGAGCAACTTCTCCCGCACTCGCGGTGAATTTGTAGCGAAAACAATACGGTCTCGCACCATCTCGTCACTGTTGGGGTATCCACAGTCCTTTACTAACAGTTTCAATTCCGTGACAAAGTGTTCGAAAGTTTCCCCATCACCTTGCGTTTTCTCGTGGAAACGATATCTTGCGTATATTGGGTTAGACTTTGGTGTGAGATACGCGGTGTACTTATCGTAGTATGTTTGTAGTTTCTTCGCGTCTTCGTCTGCTAGCGTCCATGTGTTGAAAATGTCGCGCCCCTTTTCCCCGATCCATAAGAGGAGATAGCTGCATTTGTCCTGTTCGCGTTTTTCCCGTAGAGGTCCAGAGAATATTAGCTCCGCGTGCTGCTTGAAACGTCGCCACGCTTCTGGTAAGTTAGCTGACTCCCAATCCATCTTGGGTACTGGGACGCCGAAACTATCCATGTTTCTGTCGGACGTGAGTACTATAGCCTCTACTCTGACACCATGTAATGTTTGCTCACTGGCTAAATCATATTTGACATATAATAACTGGAACAGACACGGACCCTTCGAACTGTGCGCTTTTATTATTATTCTGCCATTACACACACCTAGTCTCGCGAGACTTGCCCGAGGGCTACGGTGTCCCTTAATGGACATACAGTCAGGATGTTACAGAATTTACATAAACCCTGCCCCTGGAACACGATTTATAGATTATCATGACAGAATATGCTAATCAATGACAAGAAGATAACTACACATCAGCTACATAAATTTATCAACTAACCATTCAGAAATGTCCTGTTGCTTCTACATGTTGTCACTTCTTCTTGAGTCTCTAGATTGTCTGACTCGACAATGATCAGTTTGAACATAAAAGGCTAAAAGTTTTTGAAAATTTTAGTGCATGTCTGTGTGAGGTAAATGGACTCAAGCTGTTGTAGCTCCGCGCTATGTGCCGGGAGCAGCAGTTCATTTGCATTTAAAGGGACAGAAACAAAAACGGTGCGTTTTTGCTCGCCCTTAAAAAGTGACAATTTTAACATGCTATATAAAAATATCTGTGGGGTATTTTGAGAAACTTCACATACACTGGGGACAACAAAGACTTATTTTACATCTTGTGAAAAGAGCATTATACCACGCCTTTAAACAGCAATCAATTAGTCACACGACAATCACCTAGATAGGTGTGCCGTTGCTTGTCACCTGTTTTTAAAATCTAAGCCATGAAAGAATAAAGGCGTTTTATATTTTTCTAAAAACAAATCACTCGAGTGCCTTGGATTGTTTTTTCTTACATGCTTTCTAATAATCTGCCTTGAGTTTGCCACAGACTTGTCTCACCTTCTAGAACGCAACTGAATGCTTTTTCAAGCGTTTTTTTTACTTGAAAAACCATGGAAAACTACTTTTAAACAGGAAATTCCCAAATATTTATGTACATATTTACAGCGGGTCTATTCGCACGGGATTAGTATTACCTGAGGTAATTTTTCCGGACCTTTTTACTGAAGGTAAAAGTCGCCGTAATCTTTACTGACATTGTCCGTAATGGTTACTGAGATGGCACATTCGGACGGGACTAAAATCACAGAGAAGCTCTTGTAATTATTACTTTTCCCCACTTCTTCATGTTAAACTAGTCCTATCCGAATAGGGCTTTACCCTAAAGCGGCACTGCCTATACTCAGATGCTTATGCACATGTATATTACAGAGATGCGGTGGCCAGTACTAGGCAAGCATCTATGTTGTTGAGAAAGGCACCCCTATACTGTACATGGACTTAGTGTCTGGCCTAAACATTCATATTGCTGGAAATGAAGTGGTCTCACCCCCCTCTCCTGCCGTTGTGAGACAAGTTACGGCAGCAACAGAGGCCATCAGATGCACTAAAGGCTTTGTACATCGGGTGAAAGTAAGAGAGTCAGTGCCCCCTGTGCAGCAAAAGCTGCGCAGACCTCCTTTATTGGTTAGGAATGCAGTTTCCAAAGAACTTTGTTGTTTACAAGCTGAAAACATAATTGAGAGGGTGGATGCCTCCCCATGGGTGTTATCTATTGTGGTGATAACAAAAAAACTGAGAAATTTGTTTAATTGTGGATTTGCGGGAGCCAAACAGGGCAGTAATAATCGATAGCCATCCACGTCCACACATGGAGGACTTATTCACTGAACTAAAGGGGGCCACGTTTTCAAGCATCGATCTGAACCACGCATACCTCCAAGTGATGCTTCACGAGGACAGCCGAGATCAGACGGCTTTCATCACTCAAGAAGGATTGTTTCGATTTCATCGGGTACCGTATGGCTTGGCTTTTTGCACCAGCAGCTTTTCAAAAAATTATGGTTACAATACTGAAAGGCCTTCGTGGAGTCCAGAACTATCTAGATGATGTGATTGTGTATGGACGCACTAAAGCCGAACATGATCGCAACGTACAGGCTGTTTTAACAACACTACAGCACACACGTCTCACACTGAATCGGGCAAAATGCAAGTTCAGCTGCACAAACCTTTCTTACTTAGGACACACTATCACTGCGCAAGGCCTGCTACCCAATGACTACCATTTTCACCCCCAATTTCCACCAGATGCGGAACGGCTGCAGAACGGCTCAGCTGCGTGACAGCTCCGTGTTCCGTCGTCCGTCAATACCCACCAGGTCCGGATTTGTTGCAGAACGGCTGCGGCCGAGGACCAACGAGATCTCGCTAATTCACGTGTGATCGCGCGATATGTAGTTTCGATAAACAGAACCACCAAACCAGGAACAGTTTTCCGCAATGATCATCATATTTTCCGCCAAATATGATCCGCCATGATCACGGTGTATTTTATTTTGAAAATTAAACGGATATTTTATTTTGTTTTGGTTTGTTCTGTTTTTTGCTCAACTTCCTGTCCTGCGCACTCTGCCCTGTAGTGCTGCGGAGCTCTCCGGCATCCGGCAAAAATAGAAGCTCTGCGTATCAGCTCCGGAGGGCTGCGGATCGCCGGAGTCGGAACGCAGCTGTTCTGCATTCAGTGGAAATACACACATTGACTTTAATGGAAACCGATTGACTCCGCCGCCGTGCGCGAGCCGTAACGCAGCCGTAACGCATCTGGTGGAAATTGGAGGTCAGGCTATCTTGTAGGCACCAGCTCCCACTGACGCAGCCAAATTAAGTTCATTCTTAGGACTGATGTTCTGGTATTCACGGTTTGTGCCGAACTACTCTTCGGAGGTGGAGCCTTTGAGGGCATGCTTAAAGAATGTGGGTGTTTTCAGTTGGACTGAGGATGCACAGAAAAGCTTTTAGAAAGTGAAGGAGCTCATGGTGAACAGCCTAGCTTTGGCTATCTTTGATCCAGCACTGCATACGCTGGTAACCTGTAATGCTTCGTATTATGGAATAGGGGTGGTGTTAACTCAGATTCATGCCGACGGTTCTGAGCGTACCGTCGCCTTTGCCTCTCGTTCACTCTCAGCAGCAGAGTGAAAATATTCCATTATGGAGCAAGAGGCCCTAGCCTGCCTTGCATGTGGGCTGTGTAACAGTGGCAAACATTTTTGTGGGGCCAACGGTTCACGCTTTGGACAGACCATCAGGCGCTAACTACCCTGCTGGCGACTAAAGGTATGGAGCATGCTGAAATGCGCATCGTGAGATGGTCTGCTCTGCTTTAACCATGAAGTGTCATACAAGCCAGGAGCCGAAAATGTCACAGCAGACTGCCTCTCACGCCTATACCTTTCCACCTGTGAGGATGCTGATTCTACCATTGAACCCAATATGGTGGCATTCTCTTTCTGCTGAACTCCGTGCTCTTTCATTGGAGGAGTTCACCAAAGAATGCACTGCTTGTCCTGAGCATTGCGACAGCAAATACTTACAGGCTGGCCTAAAAACAAGAAAAACCTTTCACCTGAGCTGGCATCATACTTTCATGTCAGGGATGAACTTGCATCACAAGACAGCCTGGACTTCAGAGGTTCATAACGCTTGGTGGTGCCTGTATGTCTGCAGGGTGTTCTAATGAATCTGCAAGCAAACGGGGCTGTGGAGCGCATGAACCGTGTCCTGAAGGATTGCGTTCAAACTGCAAATTTGGAAGGAAAGCCCTGGAAAACTTCTGTGAGGGAATTCTTGCTGTATTATCATGCCACACCTCATGCCACCACTGGTGTTGCTCCCAATAGTTGCTGAACTCTTGCTTGGACGCAAACTGAGAACAACCTTATACATTCTACCCACCCGGGCCTCTGCTTGTACTGATGCTACAGTGCAAGATCGCGTTCAAGCTCGCCAGTCTCAAGTCAAGACCTACACTGACATCAAACGTGCAACGAAACCATCTGCTTTACGACCAGGTGACAGAGGTGCGGGTGAGGATACCTACACATGTGAAAAAGGGCAGGCCGAAATTCAGTCCACCTTGTTCAGTGCTGGGACAAAAAGGTGGGAAAGTGTGGAACGCAATACACCTGTCACCATGTCCGGGTCAAAACCATTCGGATAATGAACCTACAGAGGTTCCAACACCGGTTGTCACACAGGTAGCTTAAAGACAGTCCAGAATCCGACGCCCGCCAGTCGGGCACAAAGACTTTGTCACATGAACTGTACACATCCTCATCACGATAGTACATCACTAAAGTAAAGTTGTTAATTTTTCAGATGTTACATGTTGATGTTGAATAGTGTATCTGCACAGTTCTGCTGCTTCTGTGATTGTATGTGTTGAGATATGCTGGAGTACGTAATTGTTGAGGGATATGAAGAAGCATACACATAAGACAAAGTCACACACACACACACACAAAAAAGAATTCCATCCTACAAAATAATTTACTTAAGAATAGTACTGAGGTCTTAATGCCACAGACAGTAACTCTATGTCTTTTGTGCACACTTTCTCCTTAACGGACACAGATTTGCACCAGTTCTCTCTAATATACAAACACACCCCACCTCCTCGCGCTTTATCGGTTACCGTAGCATCCATGCAAATGGGCACTCCGAAGTCATCCAGTCGTAGGCTTGAATCTGAATCCCCTTCAGAGAGCCAAGTCTCCGTGAACTCCATCACGCAAATCATGCGTTCCTGTAATCATGTTAGAATTTCCGTATTTTTCCGTAGAGACTGCACAAACAAAAGAAACTCCTGGGAGTATTGAATTCTTTCTGACTCCTGAGATGATTCGAACACACACAGACTCAGGTGGATCAAAGTCAATAAAACAATTACCCCCCTTTTCTCCATTTAGCCTACTCCTTTTTAAGTTCTTTAGGAAGGTGTAGGACAAATCTCTGCGTTCAACAGTGTTGAGTCGCACCGGGAAAAAACATTTCGAGTTCTATAGACTGTCAAAAGTTAAAGAGAAGAGTGCAAAAAACTGACGAAAGAAGGCGTGTGTGGTTGAGAGAGGTACAGCATCAGCCACATGTGTTAGCGTTGACTATGGCTAAAATGTTGACGTAGTTAACTATGGCTACATTCACACTGTCAGTCCACATCCCATTATTTTTGTATCCGATTGGAATCTGATCTAAAATGATGTCCACACTGTGTATCACAACTGTTCAGATCCGATTTGTGTGTCCATGCAGCTCTTTGGCAATATGGCGTTGCGTTGATGGAGGGGTTTGCATTTGCAATAGAGATGTTGTCTCATTTAAATTTTACAACATGGAAATGTGTAGCCGCCACGCTGGACTACTGCATCTTGAGCTTGCGGCAGAACTGTAGGAGGCTGTTGTGTACAGCTTTTTTTCTGCGCTCTTGTCTGCGCCGGTTTCCAAATAGGTTTCAAAAATAATAATTTTCTGCTCGTCCAGCACTATGCAACAACACAGCATTGTTTCGCCAGCGACTTTCAGCATGTTTCCTATAACAACGTCTGACATTCACATTTTACGTGGCGTGAGAGTCACATACCAAGCGAAATCCGATCAGAGTGTTCAGACTGAAGCTGATGTCCTGATATGTGATTTGAATAGGATTTTAAACCACATATGGATGCTCTTGAAACGGATTTCATGTGCTTTTTTTGGACTGACAATCTGAACGAATGTCGGGATAAGAAATAGAAGGAAGAATTGTGGTTAGAGAAGGGCTAGAGAAGCTAACGTTAGCTCGTTCAGATCTTTACCACATATTAACTTTAGTTTGTCAAAATTTTGCGCTCTTTCCAGAACGTGACAGTCGGTGAAAACTCTCTATATACACAAGGACTAATGACAAACAAGAAACACCTGTGAGCAATCAAACAATGAACCAATAGGAAACAAGACACATGAACAGGGGAGGCACATGACATGATCACATGAGGGCAAGGAAGTCACATGACAAGAAACCAAGAAACATGACCAAGAAAATGTCTAAATAAAAAAGACATGAACACAAACAAAACAGAAACCAACGTGACAATCATGCACAATTAAAAATCAAATGTTGGCTGCTATCCTGAATATGGAGATTTCAGGGTAGGATCTTTAGTCAGTTTACATTCACCCAGAAAACCCTAGTAGCAGCATGGTAATGCACTAAAACCCTCGTAGAACATATTGGCAATTGCCCTGGCAACCACCAACAGCTCAGTTGCAAGTTTGCACATTCATGTGCACATGTTTCTGATTTCTCTTGAGGATCCTGACATGTTTGGACCCCTCTTCCCAATAGACTTTCTTCTCACATAACAAGAATCAGGCCCACTACCTCATAAATGTGGAAGCAAACATGAAGGTTCTCTGTGCTTGTGTGTAGTGTAGTTTGTGACCACAAGCCTAGTCATGACTATCTTAGTCTCTTAATTATTATTGGTCTAATATTCCTAGAAATAGCTTTAGTTAGTTAGTTAGTTAAGCTTTATTATCCCCATGGGGCAATTTAGTTTACAGCCAGCAGTCACATACAACATACCATCGACACAAAACAAAGAACACATTGTAAAACAATACATTAAATATACTCATTAATTTAAAAGACTAATCGCTCTGGGGATCATGGACTTTTTGAACCTGTTGGTGTTACCCAGTGGAACTTTATAACAACGCCCCGAAGGAAGCAGTAAAAACTCTTGGCACAACGGATGAGAAGGGTCTGCAATAATAGCCTTAGCCTTCCTCACACATCTTACCCTGTACACCTCGCTAAGGTTATTTAAGGCAATTCCAGCAATCTTATTACACACTTTGACAACATCATTAAGACGGTTCTTTTGCTTCTCCAAGAGAGAACCGTGCCAACAGATAAATGAGAAATTAAGAATTGATTCAATAAAACAGGAATAAAACATTTTCATAAAAGTAGTATCCAGGTTCAAATTTCTAAGTTTCCGATAAAAGTACATACGTTGATGAGCCTTCTTGCAGACAGCATCTACCTGCGACTCAAAAACACAACTTATTGTCAATGACCGTCCCCAGGTATTTGTAGTTCTCTACCTGATCCACAGCCTGGCTGTTGAGACACAGGTGACCTGCCAAAGTTGATGTACACTTCTTTAGTTTTGTTTACATTTATGTTTAGAAAGGCAGTTCCACACCACTCAACAAAATCTGATAAAACAGGACCATGAAGTGAAACAATGACAGAGTCGTCAGCAAACTTAACAACATGACGACCTGGATAGCTGCTCTGACAGTCATTAGTATATAGGATAAATAAAAGTGTTCAAAAGAACATCCGATTGGATCCCATTCACCCTGACTCGCTGAGGCCGCTCTGTTAAGAAGTCCATCAGCCAACTGATCAAACCTGGATCAATGTTGAAGTTTTGTTTCAGTTTATAAGCTAAAACATGAGGCTGAATACAGTTAAATGCAGAAGAAAAATCAACAAAAAGCAAACGGACCAGAGAACCTGCCCCTTCGAGATGTTTAAAAAACAAATTTAAAAGTGTTCCCGTGGCATCATCCACACCTCGACCTGGTCTATAAGCAAACTGTAAAGGATCCAGTCTGTCCTGCACAGAGTCCATTATGGCAGTCTTCACCAGTTTTTCAAATGATTTCATCACCAGAGAAGTGAGTGCTATAGCCTAGGTCGAAAGTCATTCAGTAGCTTTGGGGCTTTAATGGTTAGCATTCCTGTTCATCTCAGTGGAAATTGTTAATATAATCCTTTCACAGACCTTCCATGTTCTGTATTGAAAACTTTTATAATGGCAAATGAAAAAATGAATAATAATTATTATAATTTTTGAGCATATTAGAATCATCAGCAAACAATTTAACAATGTTTTCTGAAGGATTATATCATGTGACACTGAAAACTGAAGTAATGATGCTAAACATTTAGCTTTGCCATCACTGGAACAAATTACAGTTTCATATTAAAATAGAAAACAGTTATTTTAAATTGTAATAATATTTCACAATATTACTGATTTTATTGATTAAATTATGAAATTTAATTAATAATAATTGAATAATGCAGTTATGAAATAATCTTAATATAACAGGCATTGTATTGGGATGTATATATTAACATGAGAGTAATTAGATGTGTTATTTGGCTTGGACCTTTGGATTTATACTCAATGACTGCTTATTAGAACATGTTATCAACATTTGGCTTGAAACAATTGTGGTTAAGTAATTTCACAAAATGAAGTTTTATGTAACAAAGTTCGGGAGGAGCATGTTCAGGTAATCATCCAATCAGCACAAGAAGGAGCCAGTATAAATAAAGCCTTTCCTTACCTCCTGTCTCATGACTAATTTCTCAGCATCCCACCTCCACCCCTTCACCCCACATTCGGCTGGGTCCGTTCATAGATACCTATGATCTCTAAAGTTATGGGGGGAGTACTCTGGGGTCGGGCCGAATTCTGAGCTCGGAGCCCTCCCCCCGGACAGCAAGCCAAATACGCATTATAATATTACATCAGATTTCATTAACATGTAAACTCGTGAAATGCAATTTGTCCTCTGGCTGAGTTCAACTTTACTTTGAATATGTGTCACACTAGGATCAAAGCAGCTTACAAACCAACCAGCTCTCACCCCCTACTAGCACAAAATCTTCAGTATGCTCATCAACATTACTGTCTGCTTCACTGAACTTCAAGGATGCAATTTAAGACATAAAAAACAATTCTGAGTGAAACAGAAATCATTTCAGTGGGACCATTTCAAGTGGTCTATGATATTGGCTAATTTCGCCCCACCTCGGTTTCCTCTGTCAATAATATAAAATGGGGAAAAGGCCAATAAAAGCATGTGTCTGTGTAAAGAGTGACTAAATTCAGCCTTGTTCAGATGTGTGGATTGCAAAGTGTCATTTGCCATAGCAACAGATCCAATGTTACATAATGCATTAGGAATAGGAAGAGGGCGAGAGGTCTGGCTGGCTTAATGTGGGAGATGCTGAAGGGTATTTTTAGGCTTCTTGTGTTGTTCCTCCTCTCTTGAACTGCAAGTGATTCGAGAAGGATGCAGAAGAGGAAGGTACAGGATACACACCAAAATGCGTGTTTTTGCTGTGAGCATACAGTATTAATCTGATTTTGGGTGAAGTACTGACAATTCTATGCTTGTGTGTTGCTAACATAAATATGTCACCACGTGAATGTAAAGATAAGCACATCTTGCCCATGATTCACATCTATCCAATGGCCTACATGGATAGATGTAGACAGCGGCGGCCTAAAGCATCTGGGGGCCCGTTTCAATAATTAATATGGGGCCCTATCCACATAAAACAGAAACATAATAGAGCAGAAAAAGCAAGGATTCCTGTTGATTTGCATCAATGGTATATTATTTTATTACGTGCACTTTCAGCTTCATGAACAGGCAGCTCAACATAGAAATAATCCAACCTTATTTTATTAAAACTATATACAATTATAACTATATACAAGCGTTTTATGTTGGAATAAGCCTCGCCCTTTAACGCAGGGCAACTTCACTGCTTAAAGATTTGCGGCTGGGCAGATCAGCTGTCTGACTTTTTTTTTAAAAACAGCTCAAACATCCCCTCAACTTTCCTGCTCAAAGTAACATATTAACCTAACGGCAAAACTACCGATGATATACTTCAGATAGCTTAAGCCGTCCCCGGGGGCGGTAAACATCGCCATGGTATCCGCAGCGCGAGTTCGACCAATCAGTATTTCTCCAGAAGATGGCAAATAACAAGGTTGATTTCATACCTTGCGGCTTTGAGCAGAAACTTTCGTTTCACAACCTCGTAGCTCGTGGTCAATCTACCTTGGATGGTTTAGACATTATGGCTGAAAATCAATATCTACGGAGAAAATGAATATGATTTTGCTGGTCTGTTGGGGCCCCCCTTGGAGGGCGGGGCCCGTTTCAATTGAAACGGGTGAAACATAGGCAAGTCCGCGTCTGGATGTAGATATATTCAATGACTCTAGTTGTTTCAGCGGTTTCCTGTCTGCCTGAGTGGATTGCGTTTGTTGCTTTGTATAGCTTTATTAACCTAAACCGCTATTGCTAGTACAACGCGCTAGCATTTCGCTAGCCTTTTAACCTGCCATCCGTGCTTACCGTCTTTTTTTCTTAAGCGCGTTCACGCCTTTTGCGAGTCCATCAAACAACTGTGATCAGTCAACAAACACGGTGAGTCATATCATCTTCTCCTGTTATTGTCACTTGCACTGCCTGCCACATGTATAGCATAGCCTTCTCTGTCAGCGACAAGTGACAAATGTCATAAATGCAGGGAGATAGTCAGGCTGATGGATAAGATTTTAGAACTAGAGACACCCATCCAAACTTCAATCAAGGATAATAAGAATGCAAGGGCTTTAGATACTGCTTTGGATCCGACTAGCTTAGCAAACCCTGTACATTGTTTGGTTATGGTTGTAGAGCCCGTGTATAGAGACACCAGCCACTCGGGTTGGATATCGTTTGGCTTTTTTTCGATAATGGTGCCAAAACGATTCTTTTAAAACGGTACCGGTGCCTGAACGGTGCCAGAACCGATACTTTTTTTAAAAAAAAGGCTCAAACCGATTGTGAATAACATTTAAAGTATGGCTTTTTTATTGAAAAAATAAATGAAAAAATCTTCAAACTGAATATTAAAATGTAAGTATATATAAATATAAGTAGTCTAAATACAAAACACAACAAATTTACATAACAAATTCACAATAAAACCTAAACCACCTAACCCAAATAAAATAATTTAACACTAATTAACACTACAGTACTTATAACCCTCGTGGAAGGGGACCCCATCATGTTTACAACTGTGGCAATGAACGCTCAGGATCAACAGAAGGCTAGATTTTAAAAAGCATGTGAAGTTCGCGGCTCTATTGTTGGAGCAAAACGTTCTTGAATAATGAATTTATTAGATGTACACCGGTCTTTTATTGTATGGACATCGACTTTACATTTTGACATTAAACATGACGCGGAACAAAACGAACTGTGATTGGTTGCGTGACATGTCAGTCAGTCCTTAGCTGATATTTTTACTCTTAAATACATGTGAATGTGTTTTTTCATTTAAGAAACCTTTATAACGATCATGATTAGTTGATCTATAACGCACAATGGGCGCCATGCTCGGTACCCAACCCTACCAACCACCATAGTCACATGATTGCCGAGAGCCAGAGCACCTGACATCAAAGCAAATTTAAAAGTGCTGGCTAATGCTAATCATAAATCCTCTGAGATTATTATTCACGTCACCACTAATGATGTCTGACTTCGCCAGTCGGAGATCACCAAAATTTATATTAAAGAGGTGTGTGAACTCGCAAGTACGATGTCAGACACTGTAATATGCTCTGGTCCCCTTCCTGTTCGCCGGAGTGATGATATACTTAGCAGAATGTCCTCACTCAATGGCTGACTTAAGTCTAAGTGGTGTCCGCAGAATAACATAGGGTTCATAGACAATTGGAATAGTTTTTGGGGCAGACCTGACCTGTTGAAAAGAGATGGTATTCATCCCTCTAATAATATGGCACATAGTCTTAAAGTTGAACCTTGACTAACTGGAGCCCAGGTCAGGAGGCAGGCAGACAGACTGGCTAAACCGACCGTCTGCTAGCTGTATCACGGCACAGAAGTCAGATAAATCCCAACACATAGAGACACTTTCATCAAGATATCATCACATCGAGACTTATTAATTACAAAAAACTCTCAAACCAAACAAATAAAAAAACAGATATAATACAGATAAACAAATAATAAAGCTTGTGTTGCTGAATATACGATCCCTTTCTTCAAAAGCACTTATTGTTAATGATATGATTACAGATTGTAACCTAGATGTGCTGTCAGCTGTGTTTGACAGAAACCTGGCTAAAACTAGACAATTACATTACTTTAAATGAGTACACCCCCCCCCCCCCCCCCCCCCAAGATTATTGTTATAAAAACGAGCCTCGTCTGAAAAGCAAAGGGGGAGGTGATGCTGTAACGTTAATTTACAGTAATATCTTCAGATCATTATTACCACTACTTAAAGGTGCACTGAGTAATTTTAGCGGGATCTAGTCGTGAGGTTGCGAATTGCAACCAACAAAATTTACAGTGGCCGACAGGAAAAGATTTCGTCGTCTGAGACAGCAGTGAGTAGCCAGTTAAACAATGATCCTTCTTTACAAAGATAAATTAAGAAATTAGGTTTACTTAATTATTTAGTGTAAATTGATATGTTATTGCGAATATTATTGTTACTTGTTCATCATTGTGTCAGTGTTTTATTAGCTGACTTTAGCTAGCTTCTTTGCATGAAGAACAACAGTGATGAAACGCGTTTGTCCATTTAGGGCTACTATTTAAACATGTCGGTGCATTTCAATGTAAGGGGACCCGTGGTGCATGTAGATAGAAATGGCTCATTCTAAGGTAATAAAAACATAACGGTTCATTAAGTAAGGTCTTTATACACCACTGAAAACATAGTTATGCATATGATATTGCATTTCTGTCAACAGATCCTCCTAAATATTACGTAATGCACCTTTAAGTCCTGTTTTGTTTGAGATTCACTGTTGGGTCTCATATGCTTGCTTGCTGGTAGTTGGATTTACCCTGTTCTGGTTATTAAATACTGCCATTTTATCTTCATCCTTGTCATTGTGTGTTTTTCACAACTCTATAGTTACAAACACACATTGGCCACAATCAATGGCACCCTTTTATTCAATACTTTTTGCAACCTACTCTTGACAAGATCTTCTTTTATAATGCCTGATGAGTTTGGAGAACAACTGACAACATAATGAAATTAAGTTGTGGCAAATATTCAGAAATTGAAAATTCAAACGAATTAAACTGAACAAGAGGCTAAAATATTTTTTAGTGTATTAAATCCATTTTTTTATACTGAACATCCATTTTTCACACATAATATGGAGCTTTAATTCATTTGAAAACAACTGCATTCGTGTTTTATTATTAATTTATTTAGACAAAATACAGTGTAGAATTTTAATATCAACCATTTACCCGTTATTGGCCATAAAATAATAAAAAATAAGTATTGGTATTAGACATAATTTTAAATCATTGCATCCCTTGAAAAGCACACTAATTATTAATATTTATTTTTTAAATGTATAGAGACTTATATAGCACACAGTTTATCTGATCAAGGCCAAAAATTAGAAGCAATGCTCTTAATGCCAGTAGGTAGAGGACTAGGCTTTGAATGCATTTTCAACAATTAATGTTATGGCAGATAAAAGGCCGTGTGTGGGCCTGGTTTTGTGAAGGACAATTCTCTCTCTCTCTCTCTCTCTCTCTCTCTCTCTCTCTCTCTCTCTCTCTCTCTCTCTCTCTCTCTCTCTCTCTCTCTCACACACACACACACACACACACACACACACACACACACACACACACACACACACACACACACACACACACACACACACACACACACTCACATAATGTGAGGGATTAAGTGTTTTGAGCCCAGCCATTGTGCTGTTGCCCATGGGCAGCACTCTGCACAGATTTATTGGATGCTGCCTGGGTGTTTAAATCTGTGTGTTCATGAGCATGTTGTTATTGTGTGTGTATATGTTTGAAAACCCATTTAGATATCATTTTCAATTCAAGTACAGCTGCTTTAAGTATGTTGTCAGTAATGTTGGTATGTGAGCGTTTTTAAAAAAAAAACACAACTGAAACATGAGTGTAGATTTGAAAGCTAATGGCCCCACTGATGGATGTTTATGGAAGCATCCATTTTGGCTTTATTGTGTTAGGATGCTGTACTGGCAGCCTGACAGGGCATAAAACACTGAAACACATTACAGATCTCCGGCCAACAGCACCATGGGATCCTGGTACAACTATAACCACCAGAAAAGCATTACCTTATGGAAAGAAAAAGCCTTATTTAAAGAAACAGCTGCAGTTAAGAAGGTTTATACACTGTATATAGTAGGCTATATCTACTCCTGTGTGTGGAACTACTGGTACTTTCTGTAGATCATTGTGATAAATGATTTGTACAGAAGTACAATATGATTTGTGTATTCTAATAGGCTGCACTCTAAAAGTGTTGGGCTCTTTAAGAACGTCCTTGGCCCCTCTGTGCGCATACTTAACACATGTGAACTATGTTAACATGTAATGTGCCATGTTTGTGACTCTGTTAATAAAATAGGCTATCATTGCATTCACATGTGGCAGTCACTGTGCTAATTTATGGAACAAACAACATGGTGTCAAAAAACGGCACGGATTTTTCTCCTGGCTGTGAGTGAACCAACTTTGTAGAAAACAGAGACTGCTCGTGAAAGTTTTCTCAAGACCAAGTAGTGAGTGACAACGGCGACTGTTTTAGAAGACCAGACCCGCTCACTTTTGAAGAAAATATCGGTGACAATTACCGAATCTTCGAGCAAGAGTATGACATTTTGACATAAACAAAACACAGAACAACATGATTCACCAACCATAACCAATTGCAGAAATTGTAGAATAATGCAGCACAAAAAAATGCCCAGCTTTCGGACAACAGTGTTATAACTGCAAGAAAATGAATCATTACAATAAATGTTGTAAAGCACGTGCTGTTAGTCAGTTTGGTCAGAAGAAAGCGGTACATGAACTCGAAATAGAAAATTGACCATGACCCTGACCATGATGACACCTTTTATGTTGATGGCATGGCATGTAATTTGACAAGTGCCCTCACATGCCAGAGCTGTTATCCCTCACATGCCAGAGTTGGAAGAGGGATTTGTGACTTTACACAAAGTGTAGGTGAAAAGTTGACAGCGGGGGAAAATGCAACGTAATGTCACAAAAACCTTTCGAACAAGTTGCCAACAATGAATGGCCAGAGACGCAATCAAAGACACCTAACCTTGAAGCTTATAGTGTAAGTAAAATCAAAACAAAACGCTTTTTCACATAATTGCAGTGTGGCCTAAATGGGCAAAACTATCATTCTTCTTGGTGGATCAAGATGTCCAACCGCTGTTAGGATTTTTTCATGGCTTGACATGGGCATCGTTACAATCAGCACGGGTGTGCATCATGTCAATATGGACAGCAGTACTGAAGACATTCTTACAGAGTACAAAGACTTATTTACCACAAGCTCTGAGAACTTCCAATTACGAATTTCATGACAGTGGACCAGTAGCGGTTCTACATTGAATCACACCCTGGGCGAGACCCCTTAGAGTATTGCTCTATACCAGGGGTCTCCAACTTTTTTTCATTTGAGAGCTACTTTAAAAAAAAGAAAGTGGCCAAGAGCTACTCATGTAATACAATACTTAAATCTCTTAAATAATGTTTTCATAACTCTCATATTAACAACTATCCAAACTGTTTTAGACCTAAAAGAGTTTTTGTAGGCCTGTATAAGTCACCCTTAAATGTCAGAGAAAAGAACAGAATCAGACATTCATTTTTTTATAGAAAATTGTACTTTGCATATTATACTGTAAAAAAACATACGGTAATTATAGTTGATTTTAGTTGATCATAGTCAGTGTTGGGGAAGTTACTTTTAAAAAGTAGTGTTTGCTCGTTACTAGTTACTTCTTAAAAAAGTAATCCGTTACTTTACTTAGTTACCCCCTTTGGAAAGTAACTTTTTACGTTACTCGTTACTTTTACGTTACAGTACATTTATGTTGCTTGAGTTTGGGCAGAACCCAATATCTGTTCCTAAATGTGTATAGGCCTACATAACTCTACTTATTGAAAAACTAGAAGAAAAAAATAGAAAAAAAAGAGATTTTAAAATAGAAAAATAATTATTTTTATTAAAAAGCATTTGAAAAACCTGTATAAAGTGAACACCAAAGAACAATATTAACTATTGAGCGGTGGTGACGCGTTCATGAAAAATATCACAAAGAACCGGCAAAAGTAATGATTATTAATATGCCAAATATATCAAGGAGACATATCAATTGTTTATTAATAAACAATTGTTTTCTGTCGGTGTTGGCTGCACCTGTTCTGTCAACACTGCATTGGCTCCCTATTAAATATCATATACATTTTTACATTTACATTACATTTAGTAATTTAGCAGATGGTAAATGTTGCTGATTACTTACAAAGCACTAAATGGTTTAGCTCCCCAGTACTTGAGCGAGCTCTTAACGCATTATAGTCCTTCACGTCTATTGCGATCTCAAAATTCCGGCCAATAATACCTAGAATATCAAAATTGACTGCTGACGGTAGATCCTTTTCCTATTTAGCACCAAAACTTTGGAACAGTCTTCCTAACATTGCCTGGAAAGCCTCTAAAAACACATCTCTTTGGCCTAGCATACACACAACACATTATAGACTTCTATAATTCAATGTTAGGCTGCATAGTTTAGATCAGCCGGAACCGGGAACACTTCCCATAAATCCTGATGTACTTGGTACATCATAAGAAGGATGGCGTCTCTATTTATCCCGAGGTTTACCGCAGTCCGCCATATCCAGGTCTGATGAAGGACCAGCACCTGGACACGACGACAGCGCAGTCCTGAAGTGTCAACTAGTCTCTCCCCTACGGTGGACCCGTTCACAAACGCATCCTGAGGTGCCAGCCTCATCAGCCCTGTGAAGGCCTCATCGACACGACAGCCATCGGCACTGATCCTCAACAAACTCGTCTCCATACCGGCGTGATGACTCCGACTTCCAAGCAGATGGAAATGGATAAATACTCGGAATGTTCTGATCCAATCTGACTTCTGACCTGTAATGCTGCCCGAATCATAATCATACACTGTTCGTTCATTGGCCAGAGGAGAACTGGTCCTCAGACTGAGCCTGGTTTCTCCCAAGGTTTTTTTCTCCATTCTGTCACCTGATGGAGTTTTGGTTCTTTGCCAGTTTTGGCTTTTGGCTTGCTTAGTTGGAGACATTTAATATTCAACAATATTATTGATCTGCCTTACTTAAGGTGAATGATGACTAAATGTTCTCCTAGAAACAAACTTTATTGTATTATTTTCATGTTATTATCACTGTGAATCTGCTTTGATACAATCTGTATTGTAAAAAGCGCTATATAAATAAAGGTGACTTGACCTGACTTTCAAACAGAAGCAAACATGGCGACGGCAAGCGCATAGATGTTGACATTGACTCATTCAAAACGGAGGTGTGGCGGCATTTTGACTTTCCAGAGACTAATTATCACTACAGTGAAGCTCCAGTCACCTCTGTCTGCATGTAAAAAAATATTAATAGGCCACACTAACAGGCGGATTTACAGCCCCACTCTTGGCGAGGAGTGCGAGAACCACGGAGATCACAAGGTGCATCTGTGTTTTCATGACAAAAGATACAAGACTGTTTTTTGTTGTAATAAATGCATTCCAGGCTCACCAAGAGAAAGACCAGCACGAGGATGTTTTCCACAGACTGAAGGAGAAAGCTGTGCTGTTGCAGGACCAGGTGTCTTTCTCTAAATGTCTACATGGATTTGTTAAATAATTTGTAGACCTATATGTTTCTAAATGTGTTCTTTTTTTCTAACTCTTGCAAGTGTAATGATGCAAATTAAAATAATTAATCAAATAGTATTAAAATCTTGCCTTTAGAACAATGTGAAACCCTGTGTCACTGTTGTTCTTAAAATTTATAGTCTTTTTATTTCTGCTATTCCTCTGTGCACGATGAGGGTAAAGAAGGCGCCAGTGTCCACCCCCCTGAAACAGACAGACTGAGCTGAAACAACCTCCTCCAGAGAAAACACCATCTCGGTAGAGGGGATTTGTTTAAAAATGTCAGTTTAGTGTTATTATTACAAAAAATATATTTACATTTTATAAAGAATTGTGCAGCATTTTGTATGAGAAATAAAAGGACACTTTTTGTAAGAATGTACAATTTGTACGAAAAAAAATCGCGAGAAAATCGTATTGTGAAACCAGTATCGCATCGCATCGCATCGTGAGTTGAATCATTGCATCCCTACCTGCTAAACATGTTTATTATGGTAATTTCCAAGTTTTCAGTATCATTCTTTGTGGATCTTTTTTCTTCCTGCATTCAGAGATCATCTTGAGATTTGTATCTATTATCGTTCAGTTCACGAGTTCACACAAATAAGTCAGATAGAATAAATGGTATGCATATTTGGCGTGCTGTGTGAGGAGAGGGCTTCGGGCTCAGTATTTGGCCCGAAACCAGAGTACTCCCCCCGTATTTCTGGCTGTGGTAGGAACAAGCCAAGAGTGAGGAGTCGGGGTGGTGGAGAGATGCTGAAAAACTGTTGAGGAATGTAGGTGAGTCGATTGAGTGAATATATATGCTTCCTCTCATGCTGATAGGATAGACGTGGTAATTTACAATACATTTACATTTATTCATTTATCAGACGCTTTTATCCAAAGCGACTTACAAATGAGAACAATAGAAGCATTTAAACTAACAGTAAGACAACAGTATGCAAGTGCTATGACCCTTCTCAGTTTAATCTGACGCTGTACATGTAAAAAAAAAATATATATATATATAAATAGAATAGAAGAGAACGTGTTAGTATTGCTGGATCAAGTACTGCCGAAAAAAATGCGTCTTCAGCCGTTTCTTGAAAATGGCTACGGACTCAGCAGCTCTGGTTGAGTTAGGCAGATCATTCCACCAGCAGGGAACAGACCAGGAAAGGGTCTGAGAAAGAGATTTTGTGCCTCTTTGAGATGGCACCACAAGAAGACGTTCACTTGCAAGTTTTTGGATGGCAAATTAAGTCTGAAGTAATGATAAAAGGGAGCAAAGCCAGTGGTTGTTCTGAAGGCAAACGTCAGTAACTTGAATTTGATGGCAACCAGTGCAATTTTGTGAGGAGAGGAGTGACGTGTGCTCTCTTCAGCTCGTTAAAGTCCACTCTTGCTGCAGTTGGATCAGTTGCAGAGGTTTGACAGTGCAAGCTGGAAGACCAGCCAGGAGAGCATTACAATAGTCCAGTCTGGATAGAACAAGCGCTTGAACAAGGAGTTGTGTAGCATGCTCTGATAGGAAGGGCCTGATCCTCCTAATGTTGTATAGGGCAAATCTGCAGGACCAGGCAGTTCTAGCAATGTGATCTGTGAAGTTCAATTGATTATCAATTACAACTCCAAGGTTCCTGGCTGACCTTGATGGAGTTATATATGACGAATCTAGCTGAATGGAGAAGTTGTGATGAAGTGTTGGGTTGGCAGGGACCACAAGCAGCTCTGTCTTCACAAGGTTTAGTTGAAGGTGGTGGTCCTTCATCCAGCTAGAAATGCCAGCTAGAGATGCGAGCAGCTACCATCAGATCATCAGGCTGGAATGAGAGGTAGAGTTGTGTGTCATCAGCATAGCAGTGATAGGAAAAGCCATGTTTCTGAATCACAGATCCTAGTGATGTCATGTAGATGGAGAAGAAAAGTGGTTCAAGCACTGAGCCGTGAGGCACTCCAGTAGCTAGATATTGGGTCTTAGACACCTCACCCCTCCACGACACCCCTAAAGGACCTACCTGAGAGGTAAGACTTGAACCATTGGAGTAAGGTTCCCGAGACGCCCTTCATCTTTAGGGTTGACAGGAGGATCTGGTGGTTCTGTGTCAAAGGCAGCAGACAGATCCAGCAGGATGAGAACTGAGGATTTGGAAGCTGTTCTTGCCAGTATCAGAGCTTCAATTCCTGAGAGTAGGGCAGTCTCAGTTGAGTGTCCGCTTTTGAAACCAGACTGATTGTTGTCCAGGCTCTTTAAGAATGTCCTTGCTTGCCCCCTCTGTGCGCATGTACTTAACACGCGTAAACTATGTTAACATGTAATGTGTTGTGTTTGTGACACAAGCTCTGTTAGTAAAATATAACTGCATTCACATTTGGCGGTCGCTGTGTTCATTTATGGGACAAACAACACTTTCTTAGGTTGATCTGCTTTTAACTTGATCGCCTCATTTTTAGAATGAAGTGCCATGCAGGAAATCCAGCCAAAGGCCCAAGACATGAATGGAAATGGTCAAAAAATGTCTTCCTAGCGCATGTCTATAGAAAAACAATGAATTGAGAAGAATGCAAAAAATACGTTCTGTGTAAACATGAATATGTTAAAAACTTAGAACATGTTTTTTTGTTTTGTTTTGTATTTTTAACTGCAAACCGCAAGGTAGTGGAATGAAAAAAAACCTGCAAGGTCCACAGACTTGTTTTTTAAAAGTTGAACAGCTTTTAAATTCACACTCTAAAAAATGCTGGGTTGTTTCAACCCAATTTTGGGTCAAATAAGGACAAACCTAGCCGTTGGGTTACATTTTTTAATTACACTTTTAACCCAACGTTTGGGTTTGTCCATATTTGACCCAAAATTGGGTTGAAACAACCCAACATTTTTTAGAGTGCAGTGCTGCGTTTTTAGATATTAACACAGAAAAGCAATGCAAAATGTGTTTTGTGTAAATGGCCCAACTGCATTACTACGGTAATTATAAAATGCCACAATGTAGCTAGCAACGAAGGCTGGTTCTGAGAACTTACGGGAGTAATGTCTGTTTTTGCTCCACTAATGAAAATAATTCAAAACAAAGTCACAGCAAAACCACTGCAACACTCAAGAGTGGTATTTTGATCCTGAAAGAATCAGCGTTTTGAGCCAGTTTATTGAATGAATTATTCAATGACTCACTGATATAGACAGTCACTTCTCGCCATCTACTGGTATAACAATGCAACTTGCAGAAAGAGTCTCTGAAAAATCCCCACTTTTGATAATAGTCATTTTGTGTGATGGTAGCAGTGCACAATGAAAACAAGGAAGATCTCAATAATAGTATTTATTAAGCTAAACAAAACTCAGAAACACTGGAAAATCACAGAAGCAAAATAACACAATGCATCAACAAGAATAGACCAGGAAGGCTTAAATACAATGGGCTTAAATACACTGAGCAAACAAAGAGAGCCATCCAACTGATGATGATATTGACATCAGCATCAGTTATTTAAAAATTAATTAGTTGACCAATAAATTCTACATAACAACCAGCCACAGAAATTAACATGAATCAATTGATTATTTGCATTTGAATTACTTAAAATTACCTCTTAGTAATAAACCCATTTCTAAAATCCTGTTAAATAAAATGTACATGGAAATGCTGTTTAAAATTAATCTTTTACTGAAGTCCCAAATCAGGCTAGCTACACCAGCTTAGATAGCTATATCCGATAACTTTCTGGAAGTTATAACATAAATCATGTTGTCACATGAGGCTTCATAACGTGTTTGTCTCTATTTGCTGCCTGTCATTTTCAGGCTATCCTCCAAAACAGATCCTTGCGTTTCATCTCAGAGAGAAACACACTTATCTCAGTTCAGCAAAAACACATGACCAGCAAGCTGCAGTGAAAGATAAGAGAGGATATACTGTGACCTGCTCACACACTCTCTCTCTCTCTCACACACACAGTCAGAAGACATGCTGTATGCCTAAAGTCAGTTTCATAGTAATAAATGCACAAATGTATCTTACTTTTACATAAAACTCGTGACCTTCTTGTTGGACCACTGGTCAACAAATTCCCTGTAGCAGGTGATGGTCACAGGCACAGAGGTGTAGCTTTAATTTAACTGAGGTGAATGCTATCTATCTAATGAACATGTAGAACATTGAGGGAAAAAAAACAACTTTTATTTCTAATAACAAAACCATCACTTTCATAAACACCTGTTTAACTTACTGTAACATTTTCCTGTATCATAATATTTGAGGTCTTGAGGTTTGGCAAAGTGAGTTTACAATGGCTGCTCCATGAAAGTTTCCCCAAGGGTCTTTTGGTGCCTTTTAACCCCACACTAGGCAGTTAATCATAATCAATTCAAAAGGATTGTGGGATATCAAAGGCAGAGAAGAATACATATGTTGCCTCCAAAAATCGATTAGATGAAAGTATCTCAGAAGACAGGAAGTGAAGCTAACACTGGATTTGGATGTGCCTTGATGCCTTAAAAAGTCATAATTTAATCACCCTCAAATTGTTGCATGACTTTCTTTCTTCAAACGGATTTTAAGAAATGTTTTTAAGTCAATGAGGTCCAGTATTGTTTAGACCCCCATTGGCTTTTAAAATATATACTGTATAAATGATGTGCCACAGAACGGGTTGTGATGTCACATGAGAGTGAGAAAATTAGGACAGAATTGTAATTTTGACCATTCAATGAAAGTCAAAAAAGCACTGGGCCCCATTTACTTTCATTGCATGGACAAAAAACACAGGGACATTCTTCAAAGTATCTACTTTGATTGTTTTGCAGAAGAAAGAAAGCCTTACAGGCTTAATTGAAATCTGTGGATCAGCTACTGAAGGAATAACCTTGCTCAACAAAATAAAAGCTCTCTTTTGCTTTAGTCTGTTTAACCTTTTGAAGGGCTTAATCTGGAACTTGCTCAGGGTTTTCTCTCTTTAGCCCCCACTCCCATCCTATCTGCCATCCCTAAACTCAAGCGTTTGCCACCATTCCTCTACTTTCCACAAGCAGGAATCATCGTCCACCTTTTCAGGAATCAGCTTGACACTCCTTATAAACGGTCAATCAAATCTGAATCAGGACGCCAATAATTCAGTCCAGAAATGCTCAAATCAATGCTTGAAATCCTCATCATTACTGAATAGTGTAATTGAACACTTAAAAAAAGAACTATGAATGGAAAAAGCAACTATACAATCTTTTGCCTTCACTTATCTATCAACATCCACATTCCCTTTGTCTCTCTTATTCCTATACATTCATCCCTGCACAGATCAGATTGCAATGGGGTTGGTCACATTTTAATTAAAATCCTCTAAAAGGGTCCTATGTAATCCCTCCCTGGTTAAGAAGCTTGAAGAGCGAGTACAAAAGACTACACATAAATCTTTGCTTTATTCTGTCCCAAGGCTGTAATCAAACCCATCCGGTGAACTTGTCAAGAAGGCTCATGTCTCTTCAAACAAATCTTAGACTTCATCTAACACCAAACCCTGTTTACACTAAACAAACACACTATTTATGCAATATCACAGCACCAGATCATGCTTGTTAAAAAGTATAAAGTTTGTCGTCATGACAACCTGTTGCCATGGTCCACGGTGGTCCCTGTTTTTAATGAGAGTGACAATGTAATACACCTTTATGTGTCCCTAGAATAAAATTGCTTATGCATTCCGATCCATAACTCATGAATATGTATTTCACATAAAAACAGCCTGTTTTTCAACACCTACTGATTCAGCCTCATAGTACGTAAAGGGCTTATTGTCTGTGATTGATAGTGGGTTTCAGAGACGTCTTTAATAAGCGGTAAGAAGCTGGCTGATGAATCATCACACAGCAGATGGATGCTTTTGAGCAAACAGATGGCCTGCTACATGTGGTCAATTAATCCACAGATCTCCATTAAAATGGCCACATACCTTCATCCTCTCAAAGGTATGGATGTCAGGTGCATTACATAATCTGAAATGTGGGTGTTTGATAAAGTGATATATAAATAGATATGTTCAAACAGATGTCTGCTTAGAAGAGCTTAGGCAGACTTTGAGGAGTAGTTGGTATTAAGGGCCATCGGTTAATTGGATTCAGAAACCTCTTACAAAGAGAGTTTAGGGTATGCATATTATTACACATCAACTACTGATAATTAAGATCTCTCGTAATCAGGGGTTTGGCGGTCTCTCAGTAATTAACATCAGCACATTCCTCTGAGATTTCAGACGAAATTTAAAACAACTCTGCAACTAGGATCTGGCTCAAAATTGTTGAGCCATACAGTATTAATTTTACTGTTGACTGGACACAACTAAACACAAACAACTGTATGCAAACATATTACTATTTACAAAAAGCAGTATGTAAAATGGTTGAGATTATTCTAATAGATTTTTCTGAGCTCCTAACGACAATTATTGTGAGCATTATTTTTTGAACGCCAAGTGAATTTCTATAATCTAATAGTGAGTAGCTATCCGTATATATATTTTTTATTTAAGTAGCAATTTATTATATAGGCTACTTATAGCCTACTTATTTTGAAATTATTGACTAATACTTATCCCAAGGTGACATGTACCTATTCCATAGGAATCAGTGTGTCGGACACCAACATTCACTTTTGAGTGTTAAATAATCCTAAAAGAACTAGAATCTATTTCAGTTTCACTAGCCTATCTGTTCAATAGAGATTTTTTATGTGATTCATTATCCTTGTAACCAGTAACAAAATACGTATTCACAATTTGGCTAATATTTTAATTTATATTTAACAAATATAAGTATTTGTTTATATATTAGTTGTTAACTATGAAGACATTAGCACATTTATTACAGACTATAGATTCCTATTGATACAATAACATTTTATAGGGACCATAATGTATGAACGTAATAATAAGAACAGATTGTTCTGTCTCATAAACAAGCACAGTAAATAAATATGACGTGTAAGTACACAACGTAGGCCTACTAGTTAAAGTAAAGCTTGAATATACTAGCAACTATTGAGTTACTAGCATCTAATGAATAAAACTGGAATAGACACCAGCAAAGAAAAATGCATACAAGTCAGAATCAAGTTAAAATATTAGCCAGATTGTGAAGTGTTTGGCTAAATTGTGAAAATCTTCTACTCTCTGACGTAGGCTATTTTGTTGGTTACAATGATAATGAATCGCAGCAAAAGTCTCTAGTGAACAGATAGGCTACAAGTGAAACTGAAAAAAAAATTCTAATTCTTTTAGGATTATTTAATAATAACATACACATTACACGCGCTATTAAACATAAACACAGATGCTATTAAGTGTTTAAACGGCTTGCCATAGGCACCTGTTCTCCGTCTCTATCGCCTGTTATGTAAAAGCATCGCATCATCCACTGCCATAATCTCGCCGACTGCATCAATCCTGTGGCGATTTGTGATTTTAGGTTGACGAATAACCAGACACATCACCTTATATTATAACGTACACTTGCTCTGTTTTCCTTTAATAATACTGTTTGACTTATATACGTAACATATAAGATAATTTTATAGATATGCTTGAGTAACAGACCAGTGGTGATCGTGGCGGAATCGCGGTTCAATCCCGGAGAATATTTTGCGCTGGCCAAAATAATTTTACTAGAATTTATTCAGAATCAATAAGACACTATATGTGAAGTATAAACTTACCTATCCAGCAAATGTGATCCAAAAAATACACAGCCTGCACCCCGCACTTCTCCCGGCGATATAATCCTCCCGTTTAATTCTACAAAAATAAATATGACTTTCTAGAACGGAGCAGGCGCGTACCCTGTATTGGCTCGGACTGGTTGGTTGCCAACAACCAGCCACAAATATTTATCTGTCGTGACTCCGCATGTCGTGTGACAGATAGCGAGAACGTGCTCGCTGCCGTTGACCGCTGGTTCAATCCATTCACCGCACCGAGGGGTATTCCAAAAACATGACACTGCACATTTACACTACTACACAGGGATTAAACCACACCAAAACAATATTACATAGTTGGCCTTCCGATACATTATCTCGTTTAGACTTTATCAATTCATATGTATAAAGCATTTAAGTTAAACACGCAAGTTAAAATAGTTGCTGTGCAGCTTATCTCTAAAATGTTTAGCATTTTGAACAAACATAAACGTCACATCCTTCAGAATTCTTCATTATTATTTTTATTCTGTTCTTTTAACTAAATATTTATAGCATTTTCTTAAATTAGTGTGCTTAATTGTTCAATTTTATTTAATATATTACATCAGGTCTGGCTTGAGAGCTCTTGTTTTCCTCATGGCTTCCAGGAGATGACTTCAATGGCAGTGGATGCAGCTCTCTGGATGATGGAGTTAGGGTGTGCGAGTCTAGACGTCAGCAGAGGCACATGCTCCAGCAGTTGTGCCCGGGCCCTAGGAACCTCTGCCAGGACTGTAAGGGCACGGAGGGCATTGGCACACACCGCTGTATTCTCACTCACCACCAGCCGCATCAGAGGGGCGATGGCACCTGCGTCCAGTGCCTCGGACTTACCTAGAAACAGGCAGAAAATAATATCGTGCATGGTATAATCTTATGGGGGTTTCAAATGAGAGAAAAAAAAGAAAAAAAAGACATTTCGCAAAATATCTACATGAACATTCCACAGAATAAAGAACAAAGTCATAGAGGTTTGGGGCAACATGATGGTGAATAGATTATGACATAATTTGAATTTTTGGGTGAACTATCCCGGCTTAAGTGTTTTCAGACGACACTATAACAGATGTTGAATTGTTTCTAAGTTCATTCACTGATTGACTAAAAAAATTACAAACATGCACAAAGTTGATTTTGGTGCTGACCCTTAGTGATAACAGCTGTGTTCATAATGGTCCCTGCAGCATTAGCGACAACCCCTTGGTCCTCATCTGACAGCAGCTTGACCAACATGGGCAGAAGATCTTCCTCACACACCTTCATCTTCCCATCTGCAGGCACACTAAGAACAGGAGAGATGTTCCATGATCCAGGGTTTCTTTTTTTACCTGGTCTATGTACTCAAATTTACCACAGTGAACTTAACCCTAACTAGATTGTTGGGTGCCATGTTGCCTACCTGATTCCCACTAAGGCAGATGTGGCTGCCTGGCGGATGGCGGGGGACGGGTGAGACAGCTGATCTTTCAGGACCGAGATCGCATCACTCTCCAGTGCAGGCAGGGCGTTCACACTCACACAGCAGCTTAATGTGGAGAGAATTAAAGCACGGATGTCCTCTTCTTCATCTGATACCTTCAGCACCAATCTGGGCACCAGTCCCATACACACCATAAATACTGCTCCTGTAGAGGATATAACAGAGGACTCTTCAAACGAAAAAGTTTGGCAATAAATGTACTGTGAAACAGAAGTATAAGAAACAATAGTCACCTGAGGGAAATTCAGCGATCCTATTGAGTGCCTGGTGCACATTTTTACGACAGGCATTCTCAGGGTCCTCTAACAGGTTTGCAAGGGGACCCACAATGTCAAATTTCAAAAAGGCATCTCTGTGTGAACACAATTACATTTAGTCAAACTTGCTAAAATTACTTGTGTTGCAAGTATTTCAGTCGTGTTTCACAAATTTCACATTCAAATTCTCTTTTCAAATTTTCAATTTTCAAAGTATTGGACACTAAAATATTATTTGATCAGAAATAACTGTTACTGGAAATAACAATCCTTTCTTGATATTTTATTATTAAAGCATCAAGGGCATAGTCAGATTTTATTTATTTTTGGCTGCAAAAGTGTGTTTATGAATTTACACTTCCATTCATCACTGGGTTGGTCAGATGTTTCTTCTGTACACCAACACTGCATTTATTTGATCAAAAATACAGTAAATGCAGTAATATTGTGAAATATTTTTTTACAATTTAAAAAAACTTTCATATTTTAATGTATTTTTAATTGTAATACTGTATTCGTGTGATGCAAAGCTGAATTTTCAGTATCATTACTCATTACATCATTCTAATATGCTTATTAGTACTCAGGATTTTTTTTATTGCTATCAATGATGGAAAAAAGTTGTGCTGATTAATATTTTTGTGGAAACCATGATATTAATGAATATAAAGTCTCAGGATTAATTAATAGAAAGCTCAAAAGAACAGCACTTATTTAAAATATATTTCTTTTGTAACATTATGTCCTTGTTGAATAAAAGTATTAACCGTATCTTTTTTTTAAAAGTTTTGACCTTTGTGACCCAAACTTTTGGACGGTAGTTAATTACATTTTACATATTTTGTTTTTGTAAAAAATATTTTTAATTTAATACAAACATCTAATAAAATTATAAATATACCTAAATAAATATTATAGTCCTTATGGGTGAATCCTGTTAAGGTTCCACTTACTCTGTAACAATTTAACATTGTTAAAATATATTTATATAACTTGTAACATAATTTATATTTTTTTAAAAACACACACAAAGGCTACAGGGTCAAGCACATTCACATGCCAAAAGCAAACTATAACACAAGAAAAATAGGCCCACGGACTCTTGTATGACTCACCTTCCCAAGCTGTGTGAAGCAAGCACATAAAGCACTTCAGTAGTTTTGACCCTGACTAAGTTATCCTCATCTTGCAGCAAAACCTTGAGTCTTTCCATACATCCTATGATGAGGTCAAGAAATGTTATGGTTGATGTACACCGGGGCATTATAAAACAAAGTGTGTGGTGGTATCTTCAAAAAGTTTGAATTAATGCACAAATTTCTGATTATAACGTTAATTTCTATATAATTATATATTTATGGACACAAAAACAAGCAAGGTTATTAAAGATGCGTTTACCACTGAGAATGGCTTCATATGCGCGCTCGTGGTCATGGACGAGTTCGCAGAGTGCAGCGAGCGCCCTCTGCCGGGTAAACAGCTCGACGTCCTGCAGCTCCATGATCAGCTTTGGAAGCGCCCAGTTCCCGAAAGCGACCGGCGCTTGTGTCGGGTCAATATGCGGCGGGGGCTGTTCGGTTGTTTGCGGACTTGCCATCTTCGTCGACAGGGTGATTCAAATGTGATTTCGTTAAATGTGTTTACATATCAAAAATGTATTTATTTTAATGGCCGACTCAAGTTTGCAGGTTTTTTTGAGGGTTCATCATGTCATATTCAACATGTAAAACAAGTATTCCAAATGTATTTGCATGTTCAAAATCAGAATTTGCAGGCCAACAATTTGTTAAAGATAATATTACCTTATTCGCTGGTTATAATAACGTCCTCTGCTTTTCCCCCCCTTGTATAGTTAGGCTGCTATGGTAACTACGGAATTAACGCACTTTTCAAGTAGCCTAGTAACGTAAACTCCGTAATTCTTTCCACAAGACACATGTATCACTGAAAATATTCGGTGTTCAATAACTCTACCACGTGTATTAGTGTTCTTCTTGGCTTCACTGCATATTTAATTAATTTACATATATATTTGAACAAATTTCATATTTATAAATGCAAGTTTACTAATAAAAATCCAACTTAGTGGTTTTTGTTCAATATTTGCATTTGAACTTAAGTGTAGGCTATGTGTGCATACATCTATTCAGTAGAAGAAGAAAAAAAGCAAGAGAGATAAAAAGTTGTCAGTTATGTTCATTTTAATACGTTCATTTAAACTTTAATTTGAATGGAAAAGAGCAGGAAAATTGACCGAATGCATTTCAAGCTGCACAAAGTTACTGCCCTAAAAATATCAAAACCCACATTGATCCATATTTCTTCTCTCCCCTCAATTTTCATTTTAACTAATGGTGATAGTGCATCTTAGCCATATAATTGAATGTGAAGGTTGATCAGTTGTCTGAGGAAGCCAGGATTGGGATAGATGCCTCTTCTTTCTTTTACCTTCTTGATTGCCTCTGCCAGAGTCATGTTTTGTTTTAGCATGAGATATGCCAAAACTATAGTTGCAGATCGACTCACTCCAACTTGACAGTGAACCAGGATTTTGCCTTTGATTAAAAAATATTTGAGTTTAGTGAACACAGGAAGGTAGACTGGGTTAGGTTTTGGACACACAACTATACTGACCTCCCTCTTCCATTGCTGTATGTATAAACTCAGCCCCATTGTTAAAGTGGGCACTCATGTCATACATGGGTGAATCATATGCGCCTATGCCCATGTACGTGATGCCCATGCCATCATAAATCTTGCCATCATGTCTTGAGCTGTGGGCGCAGTTCAGGACATGGGTGAATTGCATACTTCTCAGCTCTGCGCAATTCACAGCTATACCCCTAACGAAGAGAAAATGCGTAACACAGCATTATTATTGCATTATTCTTGAACGTACGAATTATAAAATGTCACCAGAACACTTGTTTTGCAGGTATCACAGTTGGTTAGTAGATGCTTTGTTCTTGTTAATGGAACTAACAGTAAAACTGTTTATATTATTAACTTTTGTTGTGTTGTTAACACTCTAAAATGTCCTTTGGGCAAAAAGACGATTTTCTTTTTAAAAATAACAATGATTAGGCTATGTAAAACGCTTAAAAGGCAGGACACAACAGCTCCTCTCCTTTTTTAAAATAGCCAATAGCATTTAGTTTATATTACAGCTCGGCCAGAGCCGTTGAGCTCGGTAAAGTCGCAGTTTCCTCCTAATCTCGAACTGTTTCTCCTCCTAATCTCCTTCATATCGCTTTAAAATATAGCATTCTGGGTAAAATTCAAATGGGTCTGATACGTTTTGTGTTCTGTGTCGCATAAAATCCACTCACTGCTATCGTGTTTCTAGACCGGTGCAGACTGTGCAGGCTGTGACTTCATTCACCCCAATGGAAAGCATATTTACACTGAATTGTTCCATATCCCCTATGTAGTGCACTATGTGCCATTTACCATATAGAAAATAGTAAATGTGTGAAGAAGTTAACATTTTAGCCTCAGCTTCAGCGTCTATTTGGGGGCGGGATGCAAATTCTAGAGAGCATTTCATTGGGCAGAAAATCTGCAGAGAAGCTAAAGTGCAGAGTGATGTCATCAAAATTATTGATCTATATTGGCGGAAGTGAGAGACTGTACGTTTATTTCTTCTTTATTTCTTTATTACTTATTTCTTCTAAATTAGATTTTTTTTATTGTTTTGGAGCACACTAGCTTATAAATAACAGTTAATTCATACAAAAATTGGAAATTTATTTTTGGAAAGAATCTAATCAAAGCAAGTTTTTGTATAAATCTTCTTTTATTTATTGGAAAGTTTCATAAATGTAAATATACAAAAAAAAGAAAACCCCGGTTTAAAATCTTCAAACAAGAACTAAATTTGTATTTAAATACAATTTCAATGTCTGTTAATAAGAAAGCTATAAAAACATCTAGAGATTGTGCCATGTTTAATATTCTTTCGTAATATGCTTTAATAATAAAACAATTATTTTACATTTCTTGAGAAATATTTTTCAATAGGCTAATTAGGCTTCTTTATATAATTTCTCTTGTTAAATATTGACTTGTTTATTGTCTAAAAGTGTGTTTGAGTGTTATTTTATCCTCTGTTATAAATAAAATAAAAGTTATTAGTAGAATAAAAAACTACATAACTTGACTAAAAAGAAACTTTTCAACTAACCTACAGTAGAAACTACAGAAGTGTATATCATTTTAATATAGTTATATAAATCTATATGAGTCAAAATGGGGAAAATTGCAGTCTGCTTACATGTCCCCGATGTAAAGATGGGGCCAGACTTCATCTGCGTCGTTAGTGAGGATGGCTTTTCCTGGATATAGAAGATCGTCAACTCCCTTCATCGCTGAAGCGGGAGAAGTGAAATCAATTGAACCACTTGAACCCACTGAACTTGAGGTACCTTCTGAATATTTCGACCTGAAACATACGGAGCCCCTAAAAGGTCATCGTGAAGGGAAAAAATAGGCCTATAAGATGGAGGATTTTTTTTCCCTAAAATTTTATCCGTGACCACAACAATTTCAGCGGGAATTTAATCCCATAATAAATACACTCTCAAGTCAAAATTTAAATGTGATGAGCTCGTAATCACAACATCTGAAGTGGAAAATTTCCAATAGCCCATGAAGGCAGCATAAATGCCCATTTACAACTTCAAATCTTGTACTACGGAGCCCTTGGCCTTGGGACATGGTGGTGGAAAAAAATATGCGAAGTCAATGCTTTTGCGTTCTCTCTCAAATGTTTTGCAAAACTTTTGCGTGCTGCCGAGAAACTTTGTGTACGCTGAAACGCAAAGTTTCTTGGGGAAACGCAAAAAGCATTGACTTATTATTTTTCCTCCAATCTTTTTTTCCACCACCTTGAAAGAACAAACTCGGAAGGACACAAGGACACAAACGCATCTTTGTGAGAATTGAGATGTCCTGCGATCTTGTTGCTGAACTGACTGTCCCAGCATATTATAAGTAGCGGCTAATGCCCAATAAACACAACATAACATCACAAACAAGTGTCATAACCTATTAAAACATTTCTTTCATATTATTATAGACATTATTTTCCCGCATGTATTTGTGAAAATGAGTAGGCCTATGTATGTTTAATGTTAGGCTACCTATGCTTTATCAATGTTAAGATTTTTTTGTAATATGCCAATAAAAATACTGCCGGCTTTCTTGGGGTCCTTATCACTTTATTAAAATTAAGCAAAAGAAACGGACACGTTTACTTTCTCAAGCTGTCATGTATTTGTGAGCTTCACGAGAATCTCTTAAGTGAGAACGAGAAGATTAAAGCTTACATGCTTCCGTATGTCGACTGCCTGCAGCATCTTCTGGGATTTCTAATATCAAGAACACATCTCGGTACTTTCATGCATCCTCTGTACTTGCTTTCTTGAGAATAGGAATTTAACCTCAAATTTAAGCTGATCGAGCGGGAAACACGGCGGACTACGCAATGTCTCGTTCCCGACTCTCAGGGAACTGAGGTTACAACAGTAACCGGAGAGGTTCCCTTTCGAGAGAGGTCACTTCAACATTGAGTAGCAATTTTGCGGGAACTGTATACAATCCCGCCGTCAGAGTGATGAAGATCAGCCCAAAGAAACAGGGCTAAAGTTACACCAAACAAGGAGTAAAACAGTACACAATTCAACCACTGGGAGTGCTCACAGCTGATAGGTGGAGCTAGACCAATAAACAGCCAGCTCATGTACACCAAAATTAGCATATCGGATCAGCTGAAGCGAGCGGGCTGCACTGAATACAGGGCAGATTCAGAACAACAACAGTAAGCATACACAGGCATACACAGTGTCATCAGCCAAAGCGGGTAACAAACTGTGTCCAGAAGCAGTCTTAGTAAGAAAATCCAAGCAATAAGTGAGGTTATTCACTCACCAAAAGCACTTGAGATACCAAGGACAGCACATCCAACTTGTAAAACCTGGCAAAAGTGTTATGTGAAGACCAGCCAGCCACAAACCATATATCCCGAACAGGCGTGCCTTTAGAACAGGCCCATGAAGAGGCAATAGCCCTCGTTGAGCTTTACGAGAATCTCTTAAGTGAGAACGAGAAGATTAAAGCTTACATGCTTCCGTACGTCGACTGCCTGCAGCATCTTCTGGGATTTCTAATATCAAGAACACATCAGGAGTCCCTGGCTCGCATAAGCCAAAGCGACAGCGTCGACTATCCAAGGAGAGACCCTCTGCTAGAAACTTAGAAAATGTCCTTTAGTACAGGGTATCTAGCCCCTCTAAGACCCCTGAAGCAGCCATGCATGAAGGCTCTACAACTCTTGGCTGGGATGCCATATTGCGTTGTTTGCTTGAGATAGCAGGAGGGGAATATGCACACAAGGGGGAGCCACCAGCATCTCTCTCAGGCCCGGGAACCAAGGCTGATTCGGCCAGCTCGGGGCGACGAGGATCACCTACACTCTCTCCTCCCTGATTTTGCATAACACCAGAGGTAAATAACACCCTCTTCACAGGAGGGAACACTTAAAGTCTGTCTCTCGGCCCACGCGGGCGTTGCAAATAGATGTTGATCCGCCCACAATAGGATTTATGTACGAAACAACAGACATATTGTCGGTGCGAATCAACACGTCGCTGTTCCAGCTGCGGCAGAAAAGTCTAGGTCGCGCCATGGTCTCAGAGCTGTGTGTGACCAAGATGTGCATACGACCTGAGGTCAAAACCTTCCACAGGACTCGAGTTTTCAGCCATAACTGCAGCGGTCGCTGGAGAAGACCCAGGTGGCAAACTGATGAGGCCGACGCCATAAGTCCCAGTGCCTGATTGCATAAAGCACCTTAAAAGAAATATCCCCTGAAGAACGCCTTTAGGTTTCCCTTAAACTTAAGGGTGTTGCAAAAAATAAAGTGTCACTTAAGATTTTCTTTAGGTGAAACGTCATACACCCTAAGAATTTCCCTTAAAGCAACACCATGTAGTTTTTCAACCTTCATAATATATTTCCAAGACCCTTGTGATGGTACATCAACTTACAATAGGTTGAAAGACACGTCTGCCATAGCCTGACGGGGTCTGTATCGCTTTTACTGGCACTACGGAACTTCGGGGTTCGGGTAGTAACCCGAGCACAAAAAGAACTACAAAATTCGACTGCTTTACGGCATACCTCACTTCCCCCACCACTTCCTCAAATTCAGACGTGAGAGCCCAACTAGCGTTTGTTTGCCGCTGGTATAGCGTCTGTATGTTGTTGTCACGGCCGAAGCAGCAAATAAACCGAAGAAGGCAAAGGTTTTGTCGGAGGAGTCTAGGAAGAGAAAAAGGGAGAGTGATAAAATCAAAGGCCGGACGAGGATATTGATCCAGCGTTCGCTCGCTGGCATGAGCTAAAGGAGGAGGAGGGGTGCCCGACTGATGCTGACTTGGCCGTCATGCTGTTGGGTTAGGGTTAGGGTTAGACGGACAAAATCATCTTTTAGGATAACTATCCTAATGACTGCAGGCTGATAGTCATGTTTGTTTATTTATTTTTTCTGGTGAAAGTGTCTTGCCTCAGGCTATAATGCAAATCGATTTTTCAAATTTGCAGATTCATCTATGGTAGCTTGATATTATAATATTGACGATATATGGCTATTACCTACCACACAAACATTTAATTGAATTAGCACATCCATTATGTAAAACAGTAGCCAATAGGCTAGCTACTATAATGACGCTGGCTTGTAAACGTGAGCTACGCGATCTTTTGGCGTTAAAAATAAAACCCATGAAATTATATTCATATGACTTGCTGAAATATATGCCACTGTACCTGGGATGAAGACATTTCACACGCAACGCAGGCAGTCTGCCCAAGACGTGAGAACTCCTTCTGCAGAGTTCGGGGGTATCGGCTTGTCAACAAATACACATGTATCCCCTGGTGTAACCATGACAGATTTTACGACAGTAGTAGAAGACAATACTGTTTCCCAACTGTAGGGGGACCCCGATAGCAAAAGCTACATGGTGTTGCTTTAAGTTTCTATTTTTCCCTTAAGTAATCTCTTTAAAAACGATAAGTGTTGCATAAAGCCCCTTAACTGTCATCATCCTAAGTATAACATAAGGTTTAGGAAACTTCAGTTTTACACTGTTACACGGAGCGAGTGGGTTCAATCCAAGTCTTCTAACAAGACGCGATTGGCCACTTTATATGATAAACAAATTTTAATTTAGCCATTTTTTACATATAAACACATAAAGCACATCGTATATGGGTAACGGAAGCTCAAACGTGCGTGTGTCAAGCGCAAGAACAAACGTCTTTAGTTCTTGCGCTTGCGTGCATCCTTGAGCTTCCGAAACAACCTGAATCATATTGATTACTTTTATGTCTTTCAATAAATGGACAGAAATGATGAACGAATATTAAAAATATCTTTATTTATTTCTAAAGATGAATGAAAGTCTTATGGGTTTAGACTGACAATAGGGTGAGTATGATGACAGAATTTTCAATTTTGAGAAAACTTTCAATTTGAGTTTCTGTCTCGTCTGGACCTTCTCTGTAACATTTTGTTTTATTTTTTGTTTTCCTTATCCATGTTATGCTGTTTTATGTGAAACTTACCGCTGTTCTGTATTAACAAATAACGTGTCCATGGCAACAAAATCTGATTTTAAAATGGCAAAACCTGGGTTGTTTACCTAGGAGAACCGTTTAGGGATTATATGCAACACCCATAACTTATTCCCTTAGCTAAGGGGAAATCACACCTTTAAGGGAAAAACTTAAGGTGCTTTATGCAACCAGGCACAGAAGCCTCTGAAATTCTCTCAGAATTAACAGACCAGTCCACTATATGGAGAAAAATCCTGGAATGTTTTCCTCAAAAACCTTAATTTCTTTTCGACTAAAGAAAGAAAGACATGAGCATCTTGGATAACGTGGGGGTGAGTAAATGAATAGGAATATTTAATTCTGAAGTGAACTAATCCTTTAAGGAGCTGGTCAGCTAGGGCCGGTGAAGGACCACCATGGATCGGCCCTGCCATCTTGTGCACCGTGGATCTTGCTTCGCCTACGGAGGTGTAGGCCTTGTGAGTAAGGTGGGGGATCTGTCCACATGGGACAAGATGGCCTGCGTAGTAGCGTGGACGCACACCGGCTTGGGTGCAGACCACGACTTCACCAAATGGTAGTGGACATCAGGAAAAAACGGGGCCCTCCTCCTTGAAGCAGCCTGGCTGTGGCTCGATTGGAAGTACCAGGAGTTGAGCTTACTCCTGGTGGGCTCTTCTGGAGCACTCCATGCGAGGTTGAGCTCCTTAAAAGCCTTGTCAAAGACCCTGGCGAGCTCCTCTTGGAGGTCTGTGTGGCCTTCTGTTAGGGTGGTCCCGCTCCGACGTTGCCCAGTCATTTTCTGACGCCGAGATGAACATGGAGTCTTCATCTCCGCGACGGCGGGAGGGGGATGAAGTAACTCTCGTTAGAGAAGAGGACTGGGTAATGGAGCGACAGTGGAGGACAATGGCCCCGGGCCTCGTCCCTGTCAGGCCACCAGCAATGTTCCTCCGAGTCCTCAGGACACGCTGTGGTAGGTCGGCTCAAGGCCTTTTTATGCTTCTGCGTCATATCGACGGCGTACCCCCGCAGACCCTTCTGCGTCGACGCGAACCCCTCCGCCGTAGCTCGACGTGCACCTCCAAAAAATTTTAACTACGCGTCGAGGCGACGCAGACCACAAGGGCTGTGATTGGTCACACCCCCACCCCCCTAGCATTCTGGCGGTGAAATGCACCGCGATGCAACACAACCCGACGCAGAACCATAAAACGGCCACGACGCCGTAGGAGTGACGGCGTAGCTACGGCGTGGAGTTGACGCAGAAGCATAAAAAGGCCTTCAGTGCCAACAGTCGGACTTGGTGAAAGCAGCCTCAGCGTGGGCCAGGCCCAGGCAGGCGATGCAGTACTCGTGTGGGTCCGGCGGGTCAATGGGGCCCGCGCAAAGTAGGCAGAAGGAAGACATTGAATGCAGTGAAGAAGTATATGTTGTCATCTTCTTCTATTGCGTCTTCAGCGATGGCAGCGTGAAGTAAAAGATTCTGACGCAATTGTCGCTCCTCCACATTTTATTCTGCCCATAGGCTCATCAGTAATTGCATGCGATTTGCATATTCGTGACAACTGGCCAGTTTTTTTACTGCCGTTATCCTATAAGGTTTCAGGAAATTCGAGAAGGGGAAGAGTTCCCGCAGTGCTGCTACGCAATGTTGAAGTGACCGCTCTCGAAAGGGAACTCATCTGTCTGTAGTATTAATAATCCTGAAGACTGATTAGCAGGTTCAGGTGTGTTTGATTAGGGTTGGAGGTTTGCTCATGTGGTATTGCTTAACTGTATAATTTTATATCAGTGCTATACAAAATGTGATGAAATTTATAAAACCATAAAGCAAGCATATATTATTATTATAGTATGAATGAATGTTATTTTTTTAACAGTAATAGCCATAACAGGTATAGACGAGCCACGCACAAGAGTGGTGTTGTGAGGCCGGTGCATTGGCCATAGTGGCAGCTGCGTCACAGGGTGCCAGGTTCAGTAGTAGGCGCTGTCACAGAGTCAGCCACACCGTCACAGCCCCAATCATCACTCAATCACCAGGACCCGCCCCACTCGTTCACAATCACCAGAGTACTGACTCGCTGCACCTGCACTCCCTCATCAACACACCCTTTATATGCCCGTTCACCTCTCACTCCTTGTCTGGTCTCGTTGCAGTATACACAGCTTTATGTCAGACTCCTTACCAATCTACTCACCTGAAATCGCCTCGTCCTGTATCCTAGGGATGGGCAAATGAAGCCTCATGCACTGAGGCTTTCCCTGATTGTTCCGGGAAAAGATTTGAAGCATCAAGAGTGTCGAAAACAGCGCCATCTTGTGGAAGTTCAAATTTATAGCAGCCATAAACCCGAGTGCACAACGCTGTTGTTTTATCTATTACAGTTTTTTTCAGTCGCTAACAAGCGTTTGTCCAACCAGTTGTCACATTTTCAAAACTCTAAATACAATTAGCACAGCATTGGTCTTTTGTGGCCATACCATTCACACATTTCATGTCGTTTTCACACAATATGCAGTCAGTGAACACATTTCCACAATGCTTACATTTTCTTAACAGACAAGCTATACCTCCCAACAAAATTATGGATTGTTTTTGTAGTATTTACGAATGTTAACACACAACATCCCACAATAGCAAAAACAATATTCCAAACCTTAGATACAGTATAAAAACCTCTGATTCTGCAATGATATCAGTTCAAAAACAATATATCTCAGCTGATAACAAACAAACAATTGAATAATTGACACAGAGCTGATTTATGTTGGGTAAATTGGGCCAACCACAGCTGATTCCAGTCTGGCTTAGATTCAGTGGCAGGGGTTATTTTTTTCTATTACATTGACACTTATACAGTAAAAGGAGAACTTTGAGGAGTGATGTTTTTGGAAACAGAAACAGAAACAGAAAAGGACAAACACTGTAATGTCTGGACGAGGAAGAGCAAGAGCAAGAGGCCCAGGGAGAAGAGCAGGCCCAAGGAGAGGGCAAGGTAGAGGTGTAAGATTTGTGTGGTGGTGGCATTCCAAGGGCTGCAAGAACAGTAGTCAGTAATGAAATTCGTGCCACTATCATTGATCATGTAATCAACCACGGTCTTTCACTAAGAGAGGCTGGTGAAAGAGTGCAGCCCAATTTGAGGCGGTCAACGGTTGCATCCATTATACGCATCTTTCAACAAACGAACAGGTAAGTATTGCATTTTACATGGATTTACACGCATCCTTGCCTTTCTCAATGATCTCCACCAGCGCCTGGTTCCAGAGCAGGATCAGGAGGGTGAAAACATGAGGAGCTTTGTAATTACCTGGGACAATGTGGCTTTCCATCATTCGCAAGCAATAACAACATGGTTTGAAGTCCACCCAAGACTGGTAAGTCTCTTCCTTCCACCCTATTCACCTTTCCTCAACCCCATAGAGCAGTTATTTTCTGCATGGAGGTGGAAGGTTTATGACCATCAGCCACATGACCAGATGTCCCATGGATGCTGCTTGAAGCCATGGATGCTGGCTGCAGGGACATTACAGTTCATGATTGCCAAGGGTGGATCCGACATACCAAGCAATTTTATCAAGTGCATCGCCTTAGATAATATCAGATGTGATGTTGATGAAAACATGTGGCCTAATCCTGAAGATCGCAGAGATTAGATACAGTAATTTTGTGCTTTTTTTAGTTCCCCCCCTTTTTATCTGGGCTTTTTGCTGTTGTTTTTTTTTTGTTCAGAATGCTCTTGTGTGTTTCATGGATATTTTGTTCACTATAAGCAATACTGTAAAACTTTTTCTGTTTTATCTTACCATGTTTCTACTGTACCTCCTGTAGTAAACAGTAAAGGAAAAAAAAAATATTTGCTTTTTACTGGAATGCTTTTGAATGTGAACATTACTGTACATGGACATACAGTTCCCAACCAAGAAATTTCGGGTAAAAACGGTGGATTGCATGTTTTGCATGCAAATACCTGTAAAACTGAAACATAAAAGTCTATGCAGTTTTTGTAATGTCAACAATAGCCAGTATTTTGAAATCTGGTGTACTTTGATTGACTGCCTGTACCTTGTGAAGTGAAATCAAGTGTTATTCTTTGACAGAATAATTACATTTTGAGAAAGATGTGTTCTATTTTGAAATGAAGAGTTAGTATATATTTAACAAAATTTGTTTTTGAGAAGAAAATTATCCATTTGGCCAATTGTGTTTTGTAGGTGTGAGTCTGTGTTAAGAGTTTAGAAAAAGTATCTGAAGTATGGTTTAAGTGCTTGTTAGCGATTGAAAAAAAACTAAGCACAAATAAAAGCCTGATAATGCTAAATGTTCCGTTTTCTGATAATATAATTCACATATTAAAGAGTGGCAATAAATTAAATGTAAAAGTTATATTAATACTAATTATAAAAATACCAAAATTGTTGATTGATGCAAGTAGCTTTTATGCAAGTAGCCTAAATGGTGGTCTAATTATTTTATGGTTTCTATGTTGAGTATAATATGGCAGAATATATGATCATGTAACATAGGCTATATGCTTATTTATTCAAATAAATAGTAAATTGACTTAAACTTTCAAAAGCCTGTAGAGTAGGTCTGGGTTCAACATTCCGACACGCAAAGTGAAGCATTCACGTGACTGGAAAGTAAATGAGGCTTAATTTTTCGTTGATCACGTGTTTCTCTGAAAACAATACGCGCTCTGACACAGAGCTTCATGAGAAATATCGCTGCGAATTCGATACACGCTTTAAAGCTTCAGTGTCATATGTAACATCACTACTGTATCCAGTCTCCTTCGTGTTCCACTTCAGTCGCTTCAGTCCACTTTAGTCATCGCAAGTCACCATCATCATTCTACAAGTCACCATCCTCTCACCATCTGGTTCCTGTTGTTCCACCACCACTCTGCATTTAATAAACACTGTGTGACCCTAAACCTGTCTGTCTCCTCCTGTGTTTGTGACAGAATACCACACCATCATGTACAGTCCTGTTGGAACCAGCAGGGAGCATCCACCGGATAATTTTGCCGAACCTGTGCAGGCGGTTAAGCAAACCGCATCAGAATTATCAGTCCATGATCGGCTGTTCAACCTCCGCCAAGGTAATACTTCTATAAATGCTTATGCTCTGCTGTTCCACATGTTAGCGGCATCTAGCGGCTGGAATGAGATGGCCCTGTTGACAGCCTTTCGCCAGGGTCTGAACCCAGAAGTGCGCCACCAGATGGTCATTTATGACCACACTGTCAGTTTGGAGAGTTTCATTCAGAAAGCTGTGCTTATCTCTCAGCGTCTTTCAGCCTACTCATTTGATCAACGCGCTTCGCATCCTCCACCCATCTCTCCATCTGTCGCCCTTCCAGAACCAGAACCCATGCAGGTAGTCACTTATTATCTGTCCAACGCTGAGCATCAAAGAAGACTAACATAGCACTTGTGTCTGTATTGTGGGGGAGAAGGTCATATCATCACCAACTGCCTGATACGACCACGACCACCACCCCCACGGTGAGTATCATCCAGTTTCTGCCCAAAGTTGCACCTCTCACTCGCACGCCTGTCCAAATTCAAACCCCCAAACTTCTCGTTTCAGCGCAAGCACTCATCAACTCCGTGTCTGCGGGGAACTTCATCTCTCATCAACTTCTCCAAAGACTCAACTTCCAGAGGAAACGCTCACAAAAATTAGCCATTCACACCATTCTCTGCAAGCCGCTGGGCCGTGGTCGTGTCCGCCACTTCTCCCCCACGGTCACGCTAAATGTCAGCTGCCTGCATGAGGAGAAGATCTCATTCTTGGTGCTGGAAGGATCCACCGTTGACATCATCCTGGGACACCCCTGAATGACCCAGCACGAACCCACCATCAATTGGAACTCTGGAGAGATTTCACAATGGAGTGATTCCTGCTTCCAGAACTGTCTGTCATCTGTGATCAAACCGTCTCCACGTCGAACCTGTCGACATCTCTCGAAATCTTCATCCAGTCTCCAGTTGAACTCCACCTCCGTTGAAAGCCCAGAGACTTGAGAGTATAATTGAAATCCCTCCAGAGTACCGGACGGTCCAGGATGTATTCAGCAAACGGTTGGCCACTCTACCACCTCATTGGCCATGGGACTGCCATCTACATATTTACTGCGTAAGTTCTACCACGATTTAATCAACTGTTGGCTACTACTGATTTCACCGTGACCTACCGACCCGGTACAAAGAATTACAAGGCTGATGCCTTATCCCGTCTGTAACATCCTGAACCTGAAACCTGTCCTCCAGAACCAGTTCTCCCTCCAGCTATGGTAGTACAATCCAATGGTCCCTCGACGATCAGATCCTCAAAACCAACCCCACCGAACCTGCGCCGGGACGTCCTGAGGGACGGTTGTATGTACCATCCGCCTGCCGTCTGTCCCTCATCGACTCAGCACACACCTCTCCGGGCTCCAGACACCCAGGCAACCAGCGAACCCTCTCGCTCCTACAGGATTGCTACTGGTGGCCAAACATGGCCCAGGCCAACACGCCAAGGAAGCTACCCGAGGGAAAGTTGCTACCTCTGCCGATACCCAGACGTCCCTGGTCCAATCTTGGCATTGACTTCATGACAGACCTTCCTCCGTCCAACCATCACACCTGTGTATTTGTCGTCGTTGACCGCTTCTCCAAGGCCTGTAAACTCATCCCTATCAAGGGCCTGCCCATGATACTCCTTCCTTCTGCCTTCTTCAAACTCCTCTGTGGCTCAGTGAATCTATCATCAGGTTACCATCCGCAAACCAACAGCCAGACTGAGCGCAAGATCCAGGAGACCAAGACAGCTGGAGCTGCTACCTCCCCATGGCGGAGTATGCCCAGAATTGCCTACGCCAATCCACCACTGGGCTTACTTCATTCCAATGCATCCTCGGCTACCAACCTCACCCTCGGAGGTTCCAGCTTTCAATCACTAGTTCGAAGAGAGCGAGAGGGTATGTGACTCAGCACACTTGCATCTCCAACGGGCAATGCGCAAGCACAAAAGAGCATAATATCAGCAGAAAATGTTAGAGAGCACAAAGTAATAAAACCAAGGAAAACAACTTTAAAGAACACATAAACATGATTTTAAGATTTGTGCAATATCATTTGTAAAGTGTTTAAAGTTTTGGTTCATGCTTGTTATTTTTTTAAATGCGCTTTTAATTTTTTAGATAGACACTTTTAATTTTGTTATTAAAATATTAATGTTGTTTACTATTCTGATCATTTTGCATTCTTTTTTTATTTTGTTTTTCAGTTTGTGCAATATGTTTTTACCTGTGTTTTTAAAATTTGTATTAGGCCTAGGTCTAATTGCTTATTATTTTTTTTATCCGTGAACGCAGTAGCCTACTTTCGGCGGGAATTTAATCCCATGGGTTCATGTCCAATGTTTTGGTTTTAACTAGGAAACTATACAGGTAGTAACGTTAGGCTATTTACGATAATTCCGATAGCACGTAAAGGCAGCATTATTTGTCCACTGCTTTTGCCTCGCGAAGTTGTTCCGATTGGTCTACTCTAAGTGCACGACAATTACGCCTGTTAAAGTTATTCAAACTGTCAATTAATTTTCTGCATGAATAAAAGCCGTCTTTTGAATTTCAGTGCAGGTGGTTATTTTAGGACTAGGGAGCTGGATATCTTTCAAATTGGGCCTGTGCATTCACACCAGAACATATCCTGCTCATGCAATGTAACAATATACTGTATCTTCTCTATGATTTACTGACAGCAATTGATTTCAATTGCTTTAATCAACAGTAGGCTATAATTTTATTACAACAAAACCTTTTAAGGCGATGCAGGAAAATATATTTTGTAATTTCAACATTGACATGAATTCATAAATTGTGGACACATCACATAAGTTGGTTATTAAATAAAAATATTATAGAGTAGCCTACTTTTTCAATTAAGAAATATAAAGAAAACTGACTTACATAGTTAAAATGTTCTCCATTCAAAATGTCGTTATTATAATATTTGAATGTATATACCACTGAGTGATCAGTGATGTATACTGAACTGCTATTGGTCATCTTACAATTATTTGCATACTGAATTGTGATTTGGTCTTCCAGTTCTGTATAGAATCAGCATGTGGTAAAAAAACGTTTCTAAAGGTGCAGTGAGAATAGTGAAGCTTTTTATAAATGTTCATAAATTCATACTGTTAACTGTAAAGTTGTCGTGAGTCAATGAAACAATAATACACAATAATATGAATGTCCTGATTTTTAATATGAGACCCTACTGTCAGTTGACCTTTATTCAGTCCTACAACATTATGGAGTAACAGCCCCTGTTTGTGTTCAAAAACATGCATTACATTGGGGACTTCAGCAGGCAGGTTTTTGGTCCTTATTTGGGAACTGAGTTTTTCAATAATATATTCGTTATACAAATATACTTTTCTTTTTTTCCCCTGTAAAGATTAATCTAATAACCAATTTCAGGTATATATGAGATCATTTACAGAGAGAGAGAACGGAAAACACATACAATAAAGATAAACATGGAATCCGAGACTTCATGCAGAGCTCAGTTGATTTGCAGTTTTATGTATTTGAAATACTTCTCTGATGTGGTATGAAAAAGCACCTGCTGATATTATGGCACTGTTTTTCCTGGTTACAAAACAGACATAAGATCCTTGTGGTAGGAGGAAGACCTGTTGGACGGTCCGTGATGTCAGTGACTTTGGTGCAAAGTATTAAATGTAGTGAATTTAAAGGGAACTTTTATTCCATAGAGAAGTCCTGATGGTCTGTCCATAGTCCGCATCCCCAGTCCAGTCTTTCAAATAGAAACTGTATATTATTCCTTTATGTCTTTTTAAAAAAGGTCTCCTGTTTGACTGTAAACAGGCCTGTAGATCAGCCATGTCAATGGCTGCTGCCACCTGAACACTGACGCAGATGTATCCATTGAATCAGTTACAAATCAATAGTCTCACAAAGAGAGAGAGAAAAAAAAATGTCCTAAAGTCCTCCGAACTGCCAGATGTAAGCAATAGTGTTAACACAATGGCCTGTACAAAAAGGTGAACTGAGATGCAGGCGCGTCGAACAGGCGCATTGAGATACAGGTCCATTGAACATTTTAGAAACCCCATGAAATGGTTTGATGAATGCATTTTTTATCATACTAAAACCAGTTCAAAGGGCTCGTCTTTTTATAAAATGGCCTAGTTTACATCACAGCCTTGGAAAAATCATGATTTGCTACTCGATATTGCTTGTTAGAGGCAGGTGATACTGAAGGGTAGTCAACTTTTAGCAGTACATTAGCATGTAGAAGGTCTCAAAGCTAACTGACACGTGTAAATCCCACAAAATGGCCATTTTAATTTAAAAGGCTCTTTAAACTTCAGATGTAGGCCTAGAGAAATAGCGGGGAACTATGCAGTGATGGCAGTGAAAGCTGGTCTAAAATCCATCCAGGGTGTGGGTTTGTAACACTCAGTTTGGACAAGATAGACCAATGATTGTGTACGAAAACTAGCATGTCACATTTACAATTGCTCTGCCAAATTTTCCTAGAGACATCAAACCATTTCAATTGGAATCCACACAATCGGGAGTTTTGCATAAGAGCGCAACATTTCCCCCCGCAACATTTTTCACAAAAATTTACCAGGTTGACTTCTGTGCGAGTGGTGTTTCGTGCATCGCTACACTTTTAACTATTGAAAATGGACCTTTTTTGCTGAAGAACACATTTTCAAGAAAAAGGTGACAATGAAACAAATTAAGAAACTTATACAAAAGAAAAAGAAAATGAGTGAAATTACATGGATTAAGAGCGAGTTACCAAAAACTGACCTTCCTTCCTTTATTTATTAATCAATTATATTACAATAAAATCATGAATGTATTGGTATAATAGCAGTGCTAAACAATATTTCAAGTACAAAATGAGCAATGGAGGCTTTTTTTTTAATGAAACGTTGTGCTACCAAAAAGCCCTGGAAAAAAATGAATTAGCTGTTTTATCTTTTCCATCTAAATACCCTCAAAAAAAAAAAAAAAAAGGATCTTAAGTCCGTGTTATGCAATGAGACTTTAGACATGAGCAGACTGCAGGATGGCAGAAGGCTGGTTCGAGTATGGCACTGCAATGATTAGGACATTTTGCGCCTGTATTTCGACTAATACATTACCGTCATTAGGATTCATCATGACCCAAAAACACCACAATTTAATGCAACTAACTGACAAACTGTGAAAATCATATTCTCTGATCATGAGAAAATATCATTAAAAAGAAAAAGCAACAAAAGAACATCCAGAACCATCATCAATCCACGCTGTTATTAAAAAGCCTTTCTCTCAAGGCGGTCTAAGATGGCCTGGATCCTCTTAACGGCCTCTTTGCGAGCCTGTCGAACGACTTCCTGCCCGTTGGTCTCGACCGAGTCCAATTCCAGCAGCTCTTTTGTCAAAAGTTCCTCCAGGAACCGGTAGCTCTTTTCCGTCTTTTTCCCCACAAACTCGTCCACGTCCTCTTGGAGGAGCTGAACTCTGGCCATAACCATTTGAACTCGAGCCAGGCCGGGATTATCACTGAACGGGGCAGGGGTGGCGGTGGGGTGGGAAGACGTTGGAGGTTGTTCATTCTGGGCTGGTTTGGCCTCAGGTCCTCCACCTCCAGAGGGACCCTTGTTGTAGATTTGAGGTGGAGCACTGAACTGGGCTGGTTTGGGCGGCGGTGGAGTTGGGTTTGGAGTGCTGGCACGTGGTTTGGAGCCTGGAGGCTGGTTTCGAGGGTGCATATGAGGCTGGCTGTGATATGGTGGATCCTAAGAGACAGATATTCATTTAGATATAAATAAGTTCTCAATATTACACAATATACCAACCCAACAAAGGGGGTTTTGTCCTTGTTAAGTCTGAAAATCACAACCCGTTTTTTTTCTAACCGTGCGTACTCTGAATGCTCAACTTAGACTTTTTTTTTTTTTTTATAAAAAAAATTACTGTAATTCACCAAAAGGGTTTTTGGTGACTTACTACAGGTGAATAATGCAAAATCTCACCCGACTATCACTAGGAACGTACTAAAACTTTGGAACATGAATAGAAAAAAACAATTTACAGTAATAAAAGATAAAAAAGTACTGTTCAATCGAGATATTGGCTGGACATACAGTAGGCTAAGGTAGTCTGCCCACTAGGCATTTACTATAACACTGAAAGTATCGTTCATTTGAATGAATGATTGGACGTTTATGTTTTTTTGACTGGGAGTGGAATTTGCTGATGGTCCCTTTAGAAAATGCGGTGAATATCAAACCTAAAACTTACTTCACTGCGCTCTCGGACCGGTTGCTCTCCCATACACATGCAAAGTTAAACGCAACTGCAGAATTTCATGTTAAGCTTTTTAATTTTAACAGGCTCAGGAAGGAAAATGCCATAAACGTGAAATGTTGCGCGTCGCGTTCATATAGGCTCTTGTCTGTAGGCTATATAGTTTCCCTCCCATAGAGCCGATTATTACGAAAAAGCTTAACGTCAATGCAGTAAGACGGTGATATTATAACTCAGTAGCCGATACACCTTATTGAACATGTAACGCGCTATTGCATGTTAAGCGTTTTATAATGGTTTTCTATGGGTGTTGTTCATAATCTGATTTAATCTGTTTGCCTCTATAAAGTAGGCTATGCTTTATTAATAAGGTAGGCCTATATTGTGTAAATTTGGTGCTTCAATATCACTCACATCCATTAAGTGTCTTAAATGGAGAAGACCGCTTGATTAAACTGCCACTGTCTGTTTTAGCAGAATACTGCCATCTAGTAGTAGCAGGTTTTCTCAGACAGCTGTGTGTGGATCGTGCCAGGCGAAACCGGCGAAATGAAAGTCTCAAAATCCAAATGAATCAAATAGGATCGACTCAGAAACGAATCAATGAATGCACGCGTCACCTCATCCACAAATGCACATTATACTTGTTGCATGCACACATTCTGACCTACATTAATACAAAATGTAGGTTTTGTATTAACAACTATGTCTCTATTTGTACAAAATGCTGCACATTCTTGTGATTCTGGATTTTGCACACACAAGTTGTATTGTATTAGTTTAAATGTTGCGACGCACATTGTGGTAGTTGTGCACACATTAATAATTAGCACCAGGCCTATTCATGTGTAGTTGTTTGTGTGGGGGTTGTGCTTAAAAACGGCGAAATGAAAGTCTCAAAATCCAAATGAATCAAATGAGATTGACTCAGAAAAGACATTAATGAATGCACGAGTGTCATCTGATCCACACATGCACATCATCTTTTTTGCATGCGCAAATTATGATACACTAATACAAAAGAAAACATTTGTATTCACAAAAATTTCTCTATTTCTACAAATTGCTACACATTCATTCAATTTAGAATTTTGCACATGCAAGTTGAAAGGCATGGATAAAACATATCTGCAACATGTATCAAGTTCATTGATAATTGTGCTTGAACGTGTTAATCATTTTGATACTATATTCATCCCATACAACTCTGGCCTGGGCCGTTGTTTTACTGTCGATAAAGGGATAGAACAACAACAAACAACTTAATGGACAAGAACAACAGACTCCTGAGTTGGCAAACATTTGAGTGAGGGGGTTAAGAGAAACCTGCAAATCCAGTTTAAATAAGTAGAAAGACATTTTTATTACTTATAACTTCTGGAGAGAAATAGCACAGACCCTGGACAAGGATAAAACCTTCTAGTGATCACGTCTAAGACTTTCACTGTCCACATAAGTTAAGCACGCGCTTCAAAACTGAAGTATACTTTGGGTTTTTGGTCAGGATATTCAAGAGGTAGTCTTTTTTGAGAAACTAAAAGTCTGAAATTAAGATTCCCATTATTTGTACACTTTCATTCCTTGCAGGAAAAAGGCAATTGCTTTTAAAGTAAGACTACACAACAAATATAGTCCCCTGCAACGAGTATTAAATATGCTACCGCCTGTTTGTGAGTTGAAAACAGAAAATCAAAGTGTTGTGATGTACAGTAACATATTCTGATAGTGGGAGAGTTGAGCTGTCTTATGTAATCAGCTTTGGGAGAGAAGGAGGGGTTACATGAGGTGAACCCAGCGGTCTCTTAACTGTTAAATAAGCCTTCCCACTTCGTGTTTGCCAAAGTGCCAGTCAGTACATTTACCTGCACTTTAGAAGTATATCTGGCAGGCTGAAGCAATAATTTGTCTTTATAAAATATCATGTAAGTGTTTTTGGCCAACTATAATCTGAGTAACAAATTTATTGGCGTTGCGCTTGCTCTGAAAGACAGAGTTGACGCGCAATGTGTATTAATCATTCAATATTCAAATACACATTATCATGTACACTAGGACATATAGATGAACACTGCAGCTCAACAACGCAAAAACTTGCTTTGGCTCGATTATAACCTTGCATGTAATAGAACTTAATGTCTTTAAATTCAGCATGATTCAGAAGACAAAAGTTAATTTCTATGACCTACCATAGTTTTTAATAGTTCACCAAAATTATTACTAATTATAAATGATTAGTCATTACTAAATTAGCCATTACTAACCCTCATGCTGTTCCCAACCTGCATGCAGTTTTATTTTTCCAGTGAAACACAATTTTCATTTTTGGGTGAAATATTCCTAAATAAAGAATAATCCTATGATTTATAGATGTTATGGAGCGGAAATAGCAAGATATTTTTTGTCCTGCACTGTGACGTACATCGGAGTTTATGCATCAGAGAAATGCAAAAAGAAAAAGATCTGAAGTTGCAGTAAATTGTAAAAACAACAACAACAACGGGCAGGAGTAAGCAGACTAAATGACTGGAGAAGTCTTTGTCACTGGAAATTCGAGTTATGACATTATCATAAAAAATTATGAGGTAAAAAAAAATTAAACGTATAGATTGGATGAATTTCCATTTCATGGCGATTTTAAAAATTACAGTGATGTAGTTCCCAGGACTCAATTTACCTGTTTATACCACCATAGTAATTTTTTTATAATACTGATTCCATGATGAATTATGTAAAGCACATTTCAGACACAACCATATTTAAAACACTTTTTTCAATCATTTTTCCTCAACACCACATCAAAGTTTCATTTCTTTTGACTTATGACCTTTAACACCAGTGCTAGATGCAGAAACAACAAAGGGGAAGAGCAGGAGGAGGTGCTCTATTTCATTTTACTTAAAAGAGTCACAATCATCTTAAGGATTGTACTAGTAATTCAGCATAAAATATTATTACATTTGCTTTGGCTGTCCAAATATGGAAACCTTATTCAGCGGCAGAAAACATGTGATATAACTTTTATACTACTACTAAAGTGAACATGAATACATGTTTGTAAAACATCACACATACCTTGTGTTCATATGGAGGCGGTGCGGGTCCTTGCCACGGCGGGGGGTGAGGTGGTCGTACATGGTTACCATAGGGGACATGGGGTGTCTGGGTATTGGACGGCCACTGCTGTTGGGGCGGTGAAGGCCCATACCCTCCAGCGTGGGACCAGGCCTCATGCTGGGCTCTTGAGAGCATGGGCTGCTGGTTGGGGTAGGGGGCATTCGGAGGGCATCCTTCTCCATAGTGTGGGTAAGATCCTGCTGGGTAGCCAGGAGCCTAAGAGGACAAAGAAGACCAGAAAGAACTATTAGAATGAGAGATAATTTTTCAGATGGTGCAATCAAAACTGAGCGATTTTCTATAGAAGTTAATGAGTCTCTTAAAATATTAGATAATATGAGATGGTTAGTTCACTTCATTTTGTAAAATTGGTGTGACTCCCAAAAACGTAATGATATTTATGAATTAACGATATTTGTTAAAAATTATATTTAAAAACAATTTGAAAATAATATCTTTTTTCATTTTCATTTTAGTTTAAGTAATGTGTTTTTTAATATTTCTTTCATTTATTTTTATTTCAGATTTTCAGTTAGTTACAAGGCATCATTTCTCATTTTAGTGTACATTAAGTTTTTCATTTAATGTATTAATAATAGGCCAAATAATACCAAAAAGCATTTTTAATAGTTCTTATCAATCTTATCAATAATCTCCTAACAAAAATACTGCGATATCCGATTATTTAGTCTTGAAACGTTAAAGGTTTGATTTTCTTTTATTAGTTTGTGCTAAACTAACAGAAATCATTAGCTTTGCTGTTATGTTGGTGTTGCTAATAATTTCCACTCTGTTCTTATCGAATTAGTTTGAAATGAATTTTGTTTCGTGAGAACTGTTGAAGAAAACGTCTTGAATAAAATAGGCTTATTTTGTTCACAAGGTCTGATGTTCCTTTTGGGTATTATCACCCGAGTAGACATTTCGTTCTGAGAAGTTTAATTTCCTTAATTTATAAAGATGTCTTTAAACTTTATGCTATTATGCATTTGGTATTTGTCATGCATGTCTAAAATCAGGAATTAAAAACAAATTGAGCAAGAAGTTATTTTTCTTATTGTCTTTGAGTTCCGAGTATGTTAATATTTAACTGAATTTACCCCTTGGCAGTGAGGTACAGGGTAAGGGGGAGGAGCCGAGCCCCTCGCATTTTGTTCAGGGCAGGTCTGGCTGTGATACTGAGGTGGTCTTGAAGGAACCTGGTCACTGCAGTAGAATGGATTGGAAGGATGTAGCATACTCGTGGAGTATTGCCCTGGATTGTACACCCCATTGGGATAGGCTGACATTGCCTGAAAAGGGCACAGCAGAGTGAAGTGGGATAAGTCCTCTGTGTATTCGACTGACAGAGGGTGTTGCATAAGAATGAAGTGGCAGTACCTGGTGATTATATGGTGCCTGTCCGTTGACCTCTGTTCCAGGGGGGTACGAGTTGCTGTAAGGTCCGGCTGTGTGTGACTGGGGGTACCAATAGTTTGAGTAGCCAGGATACTGAGATTCCTAAAATAAAAACGAGTACATGCAGATGCAGTTATAGATGTGGTCAGACAAAATATTAGTGTGCCCCAATTATGCTATTTTAAAAGAAATTAAACGCCCATTACCATATCTGAATTTCAGATCCGGAGCTCCCTCAGCACTTTTATACACAGTGATACATACGAACAGTAACTTTGGCGTCAGTTCTACCGTATCAATTCAAGCCTGAGTCCTAATCCTTTTGAAGTGCATGCAAGGTGGCTTCGCAGCACAGAAAACAGCATCCTCTCGATGTGTTGTCGATAACTAAAAAAAAAATCTGCCAGGCCTCAAGCTACTATTAACTGAGTCCACTTTTTTTATCCCCTTCCCTCGCTAACTGCCCTGCGTCTCATTCATTCGGATGCATGTCATTGCTTACATTCCACAACGAGTGTCCACTACTGACGGAACTAGGGATATTTGGGCTCATAAAAAAACAAAAACAAAAACAAATATTAAATTAGTTTAACAAGTTCATTTTTTAAGTTAATTAAGTTTGTCACCATTTTTGAACAAGTTTATAATTTGGCCATATACACAACAAGCTTACATTATATATTGAGGTTTTCTTTGAGCTGAAAACATTAAACAATGTGTGTAAACAATAAATGAACAAAAGTATTAAGCTCAAACAGAGCAAAAAAATTAAATGCTAATAAACTGCTTAGGATTTATCATTGATTCACTGCATTTATGACCAGCAAAGCAACATGCAGCAACATTTGAAAAGTATTTTTATTTTTCGAATAATTATTACAGATCAAATAATTCAACTATTTGTGCACAACACTACACAGAAGAAGTGTATTCAAAGTATTTTGGATAATAACTTTTTTAAATGACCTAACTTAATATACAGCTGTACACTACTTTACATTTAATGCAAGTTGCTGTTGTGACGTCACGATCGTGTTGCATTGTGGTCTTTGGATCTGGCTGAAGTGTACATATTAGTGCATCATCCTATACCATGCCACCAAGTGGCAAGTCGTTGTTTGTTGATATTTTTTCCTTCCAAACCAAGATGGGCAATGCATGGCCAGTAAGAAATGCCAAGTTGCTCTGGAGTATCCACACATTCCTTCTATCCTAGGAGACTCTTGCAGGTAAAACATTTTTTTTGTAGCATCAAGCAATATCTAATGAGTCTTATCACAGTTAAATTTCCCAAGTAGCCTATTGGTTTTAGATTGGGAGAAAATGCTGATTAATCATCTGTCCACTATAGTGGACCTCATGCATCATGGCTATATTTCAGCTACAAGAATACTATTACCATGACTGTTGTTTTTGAAAATACTAAATCAGCAGTAACTTTTTGACTGTAAATAAATGTATTTGTGTTATTAGAATGCAATTTGCATTAACATAAAAAAAAATGTGATTACATAATGTATGCGACTTTTAATGCATTACTTTACTCGTAACATCAAACAGTAATCTGATTATGTAATGCACGTTACTTGTTATGCGTTACATTACACGTAACATTAAAAAAATCTGATTACGTAACCACGTTACTTGTAATGCATTACTTTACTCGTAACATCAAAAAAGTAATCTGATTGTGTTATGCATGTTACTTGTAATACGTTACCCCCAACACTGCTCATTTCAGATGAGATTGAAAACACCTGATCGCTAGGTTTTCTCAGAGGAGAGCTATGCTAAAAATGTGTCCATCTTGAACATAATCAGAATGATCAGCTAATAAGGGTAAATTGAAATACTCTGGTACACTGGAGGGAGCATCTGAGTGGTTTCCACAGTTGTACCTTGACAGGCTGTAGAGATCTCTGATGGAATCACGTCTTCATGTTATGATATCAAAGATACACAAAGTTCAACTTGTATGAAGTTCAATTGCCTTTGCAATATTTCGCATTTATATTTTTTGTATATATTTGATAGTTTTAACATGATTTTATATAATTGTATTGATTGGATCGTGTTATAACGATATTATTTTTAATACAGTATCTCTTCATTATAAACCATAAACGCATACCGTCCACAGTGGACATCTGAAAATGTCTCTGAAAAATATGTGTAAAAAATAATAATAATAATTTATCCTGTTTTACATGCCCTAGAGCAATAAAAAAACATAGGAAAAAATCCTGACTGAGGTTATCATAATTCATGAATTAAAGGGTTAAAACTTTGCAGACCTTTTGTGGTTGTCACATGCTTGTTTTCATCCATCAACGTAATTGGTTAGGGAGAGAGTAATCGGTCTCGTGACTCCCGTCAAATTAAATCGCGCATAGAAAAATAATGACCACAACACAGTAGATAGTGTTAACTGCTATTAATCATGGCAGCTGTGGAAGCACATCCTTCAAGCATCAATTCAATACAGATATCATTTATCATAAATCCTATTAAAAGTTTGTGATGTATCAGTTAGAGATTCATATTTGTTTTATTAATTATACAGGCCAGTTAATAGATATTTAGATACCAAAGGGATGTTCTAATGACAAAATAATTTTTGATTTTTTTTTTTTATGAATAGTAATGTATTTTAAGGATTATTTTTTGTGGATTTTAGTTGGTTACCCTGACTCCAAAATCACAGCTAACCCCTGGTCATCATCACTGATATTATTGGGCTGCTGCTTATGCAATGTTAGTATTGTATACTATAATTACAATATAATTAGTGTTATCTCACCATCTTTGCCTATTTTAGTGCATTAGGTGACGTTAACTGTTTGATAATATTAGTGATTCTCATTTCTTTATCACAAAATGCTAAAACTGACGCTGTACTGGAGAGGAATTGCCTATCTCTCTCTTGTTTAACCCGTCTCTGGTGTGTGATGCTGAACTTCACATGAGGGTTTTTGTATTCTTTGCACTGTTCTGAACATTGGTATTTTATGAGGAACAATAGCTTGCTCTGTGTTCGTCAAGGCCTTACAACTGATTTGAAATCTAATCTTTTCATGCATTATGATTCAAAATGGTGATGAGTGTACTGAAAATAACTTTTTAATCTTTTCATCCCGGTAATGGTATTTTCGTAATGTTTGGGGAAAAAAAAACATTTTATCAGAGATAGGTGATGTATTTGGAAAAGTTGTCAGTCAAAATTAAAGCAGTTTGAGGATATAAATATTCTTCATTCTTTCTGACAAACAGCAAAAGATAACGTAAATTACAGTATCAGTGTTTTCTACATTTTCAAATTGAAGTGAACAGCGTTTATTATAAGGAGTAGGATCCGCAGCTTAGTATTCACTACTCATGAGTACTTTTACATAAGCTACTCTTTTTTGCTTAGTCAAGTACTTTTACCTTTACTCAGACTCATTTTTTTTTTGGAAAGTAATGATACTTTTACTTGAACATATTTTTTCAGTACTCTTTCCACCCCTGAGTAACTATATAGCAACACCAGAAAAAAACATAACAAATAGCTACATTTAACACGTGTGATGTGCAGCATCATTCAGTCAGCACAGTCAGATTTTCTGATGGAAAATACATTTTAAATCATGTTGAACCCACCCTGTAGTCTAAATTCATTCATTCGAAGTGGATGCCATGCCGGGGTCAATATTTTTGACACGTCATTTATTACCCTCTGATGAGAATGATCCATACTTACTGAGTGAGTGATATAGAAACACACATTTTGTCCGAACCAGTGAGTGTGGTAACTTTATGCTCAGGCTCAAGTAGAAGTTACCAAGGGAATAAACAAGAGTTAGTGAGAACACAGTCCAGCTTTATGAACACTGCCTTTTTAAGGCATTTAAACCCTGGTTACTTAAATGGGGATTACACAAGCTGTGAATTAAATCCACGTTGCAACAGTTTCACGTTAAATGAGCGTTTCTATAGCAGTCATATTTATTTGCGCTGGTAAACAATAACATCCAGTCAGTGTCCATGCAAACCAGAGCATGCAAGGCAGAAAGCATGTGGTTTTGCCTGATGATTTAACGTTACTAACAAACCCCGCGGGCCGTACTGTTGATCAGCGGCGTACAGCTCGTTGCTTTGCAGTGTGAGCGACAGAAATCGTTAGAAATGCTAGAACGGCTTCAATGTTATTTCTCCTAGCGACCTCTACCAGTATCAGATGACAAAAGACTCACCATTCCGTTGTTCCAGTTATTGTTCTCCGAGTTGTAGCTAGAAGGCCAAGATGACTTGGGATCAGACTGCATCTGCTGATGCATGATCCACGCAGCCTCACCTCCGACTCTGTCGCTGCCGACTGAATCGAAAGCCATTCGTGACTAAACCACGAACTCTTTTAGTCTTAAGTTCACTTCTGTCTATCACAGCTTGGTTTAGAATGAAAGAGGTCTTCTCAAAAATGGCCTTTAATTATCTGCCACCACGTATCACAAAATGCTGTAGCTAGAGAGTGCGTCAAATGGATATATTTCCCATTTTGTTTGGTACATTCACTGCTGAGGCACGGCGCTGTCATTCAGTTCAACTCGCCAGCAGACGCGCCTTGACTGACAACTCAACTGGCCAATATGAGACGAGAACAATGGTGACGACACACTCATGTGACAAAGTTAAAAGTTTCTATGGGAAGTCCATTGCTAATCGGTTCTTTCTAAAATGTTAAACGAGTGTTTCAGTAATTATTTTTTACTTCACAACGTCATAACGTCAACATGTACTTGATTGATTAATTTAAAAAATAATAATAATTGTAATTTCACGTCACAGGTTCTGTTGAACTCATGAAACCATCATAATTTAGAACCTAAATATACGTTTCAGGTGCATTAAATAATAGTTAAACCCATTTACATCTCTTGACTGAAAATGTTTTAGGTGGTTTCAGTCCAATTCAAGCTTTTTTTCTCTCTCCATGAATCGGATATCGCAACTGTTACATTTTATGTCAGTGAATCTAACTAAAAACACAGAGAAATAACTTTAGCGCAATTTGGGTGTCATTTTAGGTAAATAAATAATTTAAAGAAACGCTTGGGACCTTTGGAACGAGCAGTAAGGAGTGGGGGGTTTAAAGGGTTAAAATTGAACCGGAAGCACTTGTTTCTGTGTTAAGTTACATCCTGTGGAATAAGGATACACTTTTGAAATGGTCCATGGCTTGATACTTTACGTTTAAAAACTCCCAAATGTCAGCAAAATGAATTACATGCCAGGGACTGCGAGCCTCATCGAGGACATTGATAGTAAGTTAATTGTGAAATGATTCAATATATTGGATTCACCCCGGCGAGACACACACTCGGCGTTGTGTAACGTTAATGATGTTCGCTTAGACGCTTTTATAAAAAGCATTTATAAAAGTCACGATGGTGTTGCATGTTTTAGCTAAAAATATGAATCGAGTGCTCTTTGCTGTTGTTCCGCAAACTGAGCTAGTATTATGAATCAAATAATCCAGAGTTCACGTGAATAATAATTTCCTCCATACAGGTGTTCGTGTGATAACATGAATTAATGTCAGGAATCTCAAAGTTCAATAGTATATGTGACTCACAATGCTTTAATTTCCCCTCTTTTTTTCATTCATTCATTCATTCATTTTTTTTTTTTTTTAGAAAAACACCTTGTTCTCCTTCGCGATGGAAGAACATTGATTGGGATCCTTAGAAGCATAGATCAGTTTGGTATGTATAGTTGCCTGTCATTATTTTGCAAGCATCTTCTTTTTTTATTTCAATATATTCCGCTGTTTGGTGTTTAGGTGGAGGTCTCAATCATTAAAAATACACTTCGATTTTTCATCATTTACACTCTCTCATGAAGGTCCATACTTGTATGCAATTCAATGAACACACTAAAAATTTAGAAAAATGTCTCTTTAGTTTGTCCACACCGAAAAGTCAATTTTATTTGGACCCCCACTTTTTAAAACATATTTTTTGTGTTCCAAAAAAGAAAGTTATACAGGTTTGGAAAGACATGAGGGTGACAGAATATAAATGTTTGGTTGAATTATGTAAGACTAGTAGTAATGTTAAAAGAAAAACCGACATTGCTCAGTATGAATGTTTATTTTTATTGTAAAATGTGCCATTATATTTGAACCTGCATGATTTCTTTTTTCTTCCACAGCCAATTTAGTTTTGCATCAAACAGTTGAACGAATCCATGTAGGTAAAAAATTTGGTGACATACCTCGTGGAATATTTGTCGTGAGAGGAGAAAATGTCGTCTTGCTCGGGGAAGTAGTAAGTACATGTGCTCATCGTCCTGCTACCCTTGGGATGATTTTATGACTTTGTGTAATATTTGCAAGGCATGTGGCGTATGAGACAACATTTCATGAGGGTAGTAACAAATCAGAAATTTTGCCACAACTCACTTTTATTATTTTTGGAGGGATTTTCCAAAAAGTTGATTAATATGCTGTTTTCCCCTTCCAGGATCTGGATAAAGAATGTGATCAAATCCTCCAGCGAGTTTCCATCGAGGAAATTCTGGAGGAACAGCGGACAGAACAGCAAGCCAAGCAGGAGTCCGAGAGATTGAAGCTACAGGCAGTGAAAGAGCGAGGTTTATCGATCCCTAAAGCTGACACGTTAGATGATTTCTGAAACAACATTTAGTTATTTTTTGGATGATTTTATTTCTGTTTTATTAAATGGTTTTGTTTGGTATGAGACGACAGTCTGTCTTGACTTTGAAATCATTCTGTCCATTGATAGAGTGAGTCTGACAAGATTATGACTTCAAGATTTTGTTTCACTAGTTGCTTGTAAAGGCACGTTTTGAGAATATCCCACCATCTTTGTTTTTTTAATGGCTGATGCCATAGTGAAATGAAGGATGGACCAAACTGAAGCACTTGTTGACGTTTAGTTTAAAATTAATCAACTGTAAATGTATACAAGAAAAGTTTATTTCAGTGTTCACTGTGTTATGGATATGACGCTATGGTTAAGTTTGTGTACTGTATTATGTAAAACGCAACAACACTGAAAATATTTTTGTTCTATTAAACCTGTTTTATACTGATAACAGGCTTTTAATTAAGTGTCACTCTACTTGATTCTGAAAAAACATATATAATTTTGATGTATTATGTTTTTTGGTTACTAATCTCCAGAAATGTTCTTAGTAGCCAATCAACACAGAGGGGGGGTGTTTTAAAACATTGTAACTATTTGCACTAGATTATAACACAGAGTAGAATTATTATAAAAAACTATTTTTTTACATATGAATATAATTAATTTAAAAATCTCCACATATACAGAAGTTTATTATGTGCTTGTAAGGCTTTTCATGTGAAACATGTCCTTGCATCAAACGGTAGCTAGGGGGTGGTTTTTGCATTTGTTCTTTTTTTAAAAAGCAATAGTTCATGCCATGGAGATAAGGACATTGAAGTTTAAAGCTAGTGTTCGACAACAATACTTTTCCACATCGTTATAAGAGTACATGTCATGCCTACAGTGACTATATTAGACTAAATTTATTACAGTGAGTATAATTTTCTCTTAATACCAAATCTTGGTGTTGAAGTTTATACGCTCTTAATGATTGTTTCATATTAATAAGCTCAGAGTAGGCTATTTGAGAATGTCAAATGTACAAAAGGGTAGAAATACCCTAAATTTCACTTTATTGGATTTAAAAGTGTACTTAAAATAATAACTATAGCAAAGCACAACGATACAGGGGACTGTACAACAGCTAATGTTCGTTGAGTTTCACTCTCCCAGCAAGTTTCACTACAATAAAGTGTAAATGAGAAAAAGAAAACCCGGAGTGGAACAGAGTGATTGAAAATCCTTTGGGAGGTGAAATCTTCTTTTTAAATTTCCAGTCTGGATTTCGTTGTTTGGTGACACACCAAACTTGATGCTTTGTTGCTTTGTCAAAACATAAAGTAAACATATACAAACTAGCTTGTCAGATTTGGTCTGAAACTCAATTAATTGAGTAGCCTAGAGAAGACTATTAAAGGGATAGTTCACCCAAAAATGAAAATTAGCCCATGATTTTACTCATATACACCTACACTCTTCTTTCAGACGAATACAATCAGAGTTTCGTTAAAAAATGTCCTGGCTCTTCCAAGCTTTATAATGGCAGTGAATGGCTCCAGAGGGTTATTAAAGGCCTTCTGAAGCGAAGCGATGCGTTTGTGTAAGAAAAAAAATCCATATTTAAAACTTTATAAAGTAAAATAACTAGCTTCCGGCCAAACAAACATATGGATTCCACGACTTATGCAAGTAATGCGATGTACGCTACTGCTTATATTTACGCTACGCCATGACGCACTCCGCTACTTCCGACGTCACAAGTTGTGTAGTGAAACATACTGCGTATGGCCGTTTGGTCTGAAGCTAGAATTTAACTTTGTAATGTGATATGAATATTTTTCTTACACAAACTCATTGCTTCGCTTCAGAAGGCCCTTATTAACCCACCAGAGCCGTGTGAAGCACTTTTATGATGGATGGATGCACTTTTAAGGACTTCAAAACAGAAACAGCCATTCACTGCCATTATAAAGCTTATAAAGCATTATAAGGAGCCAGGACATTTTATAATATAACTCCGACTGTTCTCGTCTGAAAAAAGAATGTCATAGCCTACACCTTTACCTGAGGGTGAGTAAAACATGGGCTAATTTTCATTTTTTGGGTGAACTACCCCTTTAATATCTTGAATTGTTTTATAAAAGCAATACCACAATGCGCATTTGTGTTATTGTTATTGTTATATTGAATCAAATTGATATCTCTGATAAGTCCTCATCAAATGGTGCATTAGCCTGAACACAAAACTTGTGTTATAAGGAAATGGACTTGAAATGGCCCAACTTAAATGAAACAAACCAAAAAATAGTAATTCGTTTTTGCTATTTATTGGCCTTGACTTTCAATCCCGGGCTATCCCACTTTCTATTATTGCGCCCAGTGCCGACTGAAAGAGCGGGAGCGGCTTGAATGTGCTGCTATCAAATATCCTTTGACAGCCATGCATGCTTGTTCTTCAAGGCTCGTGCGTCACAGCTGCATTTGAACACGCCCCTTTCAAACGCTTGTTGAATAGGAATGACAAGGAAACATGACAAGCGCTAAAGATGAATCTCGTACACCGTTATTATAACTGCGCGCGTCCTCAACCTTTCGCATCGCCACGCCATTTGAACGCCGCTCTACCGCTGTAAATCTGAACGGAGCCACGGGGAAAGCCGCTTGGGACCCAGCCAAAAAATTACAACTCAAAGCAGAAACCCAACCCTGCTTCGATTACGCACCGAGAGAGGGAGCACGCTGATAGTGACAGCGGCACTTCAACAACTCCTGTATGATCGACCGTATAGCCTACTCTACTTGATCCGTTTTCTGCCGTGCACCCTCGAAGGATGTAGACCTCGGCCTGCTGTCTTTGACATACACGTTTTAACGTGACTTGTCGCCAGTGGCTCGACAACGCTGTGTTTCAACAGGCAATGCCTTCCTTACGCCTTTTGTGGCGCAAACTACAACAACCACGCGCGTGTGTCCGCGATTCGTTGTTTTACGTGTGTATACGTGTGTTGATAATTGAAAATGCCTAGGTTTTGAATTGAATACTTTTATAAGGACGGAAAATAGCGTATTCTGCTGGGAGGAGCAATAAGGAGCTCTATCTACTCTTCGGCTTCCACGGCAATATCACGGTGTTTTTTTGATGGAGCTGGAGAATATTGTTGCAAACACGGTACTCTTAAAGGCAAGAGAGGGTGAGTACGGAAAATTAAAATGTGATTTATTATAATTATTTTAATCGCATGTAGTTTGCTAGTTTTTACAGCCAGGAAAAGCCCCGAAACCGCTGCTCGTGCAGCTTTTGTGATGATGTAATCTCAAACAGATGCTGTGTGAATTTATCCAGTACGACATGCAACATTGTTTGAACACCTCCAGTGGTTCTTTCATCTGTAATCGACGTCATAACGCCAGCGTCATAATGCTATAACATCGTATCGTTTGACAGTTGGTAACGTTACGTGTTACGGGTTGAACGCCCGAAAACATCAGCTTCCCACATCCGTTAACGAGCTGAAAAGCGAGTCGTGATTTTTAAAAATGCAAGTTAAGTGTGGAGATACTACAAACTTCTCGTGTTGAATAGCCCGTTTTGGTGGTATTTTCTATAGGCTACAATTCAATTTAGGTAACGTTAGGCTATAACGTGAGCTGTGTCACTCTGTAAGGAAATGGTATGCTACAGCTGCCACCTTTTTAACGTTTGTCCACAAAAACACGCACTAAGTTACTGATGTTATCTCAGTAGGTCCGCCAAACCAGGTCAGCAGTCGATAAGGCAATGTGAAGTACGCTTGTCTTACCGCGAATACCACAATAACCACTACTTCCTTTGCTCTAATGGTTTCAGACGACCATTATTAGACTGAACCTTGAAGTGATTTAGATTCAAAGTGAGCCAAATGTAAACCTGGTCTACAATCCTAGGGTAGAAATTGTTTTAGTATATGTCGTGTTTTTGTCAGGCCTCGAATTGAATTACCATAGGACAGATGATAAAGGATATCATAAAATAAAGCAACGTTTTTGACATATTCCCCATTTTGACAATCAGTGTGAGAAATCATTTTAGCTAAACTGCTCTCTTGAACCTGTGTGCATCATGGAAAATGATAATGTCCTGATGGGTCTTGAGAAGCTGTTTTATATATGGAACCGGCTGTCCGTTTTAAAGGGAACATATTAAACAAGAATCCATTCCATTTACATTTCACACTTCTCTGTTTTGCTTAGAAATGGAATCTGAAGTGAATTGCTAACTCTTGAATCCCAATCTATAGCTACAATTCAATCAGTGATTCACATTTAGCTTCTTGCAGTTTGTTGTGATCTCCAGTTACATCTCAGTGCTTTCATTCATCTTGTGCTTCTTGCTATCCGTCGTGATACTTCAGAGCTCAGTTATGACATTGTTCAGTAAAAATTGCAAAATATGGAGCTGGTGAACCTTGTTAGCCATAGCGTCTTGCACCATTGGCTCCATTAATTACCCAAATTCTCTTGTGGACTGAAGGCACAAGCCCAAACATTCAGTTCCTGTGCTCATTGTAGCCCAGAGTTTACCATAAATGACCAGGTTTTGACAAGTGTAAGATTCACAGTGTACCCGAGCACTAGGCCAGTAATGTTAGCTGATCTACAGACAAATAATGTAGATCATTTTTTTAAAATGATGAAGCTTGGTTTATTTTGCTTTTCCACACTTCAGATAGTAGACAAAAGAGTTTCTCTCAATGGACAGCAGGGTTTGCACTTTGCAGAGTGTTTGTGTGGACGGTAATGTGGGTGAGTGTACATAGTTTAATAGTTAAAGGAACATTTCACAACACTTTGTACAAATATTGAAAAAAGCCTTTTTACAGACATGTTCCTCGTCATGCTACATGCTCTCATTCAAATTGAAACCCTTCTGAACATACAGTGGACATCAGGAAATCAGTCTTTTTAAAGTGGTCTTGTGTTTATTGATGTGTGCAGTCGTCTGTGTGTGTGAGAGGGCACTTGTTCAGTGAGGGTCTGCTTTGTTTGTTCTATGTCCATGTGTGTGACCCCCCCCCCCCCCCCCCCATTTGTTTATCACGCTGTGTTTGGAGCAGAAAATGAAGCGCAAGGCACGCAGACTCTCGTCCAAATGTTCGACTAGCAGCAGATAACAGGAAAAGCAGAGTTTACAGGCCACACAGTCTGTTTACATGGCTGAAGCCACGCTTCCGAAATCATTAGAGAGTCCGGCAAGAGCCAAGGCAGCCCCAAACTAAACAGAAATCCCATCTACGTCTGCTAATATGATATTCTGCTTGGAGATATTCAGGAACAGACATTGAAAAAGGTAGGGCCCTTGTGCGTAGTCTTCATTTGTACTGAATTTGAATGTTTAATTTCATCGAGTATTCTTAATTATTCATGACTATAACTTTCTCTTTGAACTGTCAGTCCACTTTGCCGTAGTCAGAGCTCAGAAAACATGTTTCAAGCGGCGTGACTTGACAAAATACAACAGAACCCATTATAATCAGTGTTGCTGTCCACACTGGATGCGACACGTTAAATTCCCAACAGTAAACTGATGCCTGGTTCTATTTCTGACATATTCCATATTCCAAACAAATAGATTTGCAATGGTTGCGTTGTCATGTCCAGTGTAGACCTACTGACAGCCTCTAGCTGTTGCGGCATTCATAAAGTGAATCAATCCAATGTTATAGTAAGTCCCAATGCACATATGCCTACATTATGTAGTTCTTTAAGCCTAGTAAATTTCCACAAACATGAGCTGAAAGAATTTATTCGATTTATGGGGGAAGTTCATTTGCAAATGGAGAAATATCAAGATGACATAGGGCAAACACACAGTATCAGTCAAGTTCATGAGCTCAGATATCGGGTGTGATTATTATACACAGGCAATACAGACAGATAGGTCATAAAAAATACCCTTATTGTCTTCAGTCCAGGGTCAGCTAGGATGTAAAGTCAACATGAAATCAAATCTGACCCCGTTTAGTTTTTTTATGCAACGTGAATGGTTCATTGGTGGATTTTATTCCAAACAAATATGTTTTTCTTCATAATCCTTAAATGTATTAACGTACTCTTCCTCAGCTGATGTCACTGATGACATTTATTATTTAGCCATTATTTTAGCAAACTTTCATTTGATTTGGCTTTATTCTATTATGGATCATCACCCACTTTTTACCATCCAACCCCTGCTTTTTCCTCGTGAACAGTTTTATTAATTATGGTTTGGAGGTGGAATAAACAGTAAAGCAAATAACAGTAAAAGATCTATGAGGAAAATAATTACTATCATTTGTAGTATCAAATCTCAGTATAAGTGTGAATCTTATCCTGCCTCACGATTCTATTTGATTACAATTCAGAGGGTAATGATTTGATTATAAAATGATGCTCGATGGATTTTATTTATATATCAACATTATTTTTATTTATATAGCGCTTTTTACAATACAGATTGTATCAAAGCAGCTTCACAGTGATAACATGAAAATAATACAACAAAGTTGTTTCTAGAAGAAAATGGCGTCATCGTCCACCTTAAGTAAGGCAGATCAATAATATTGTTGAATATTAAATGTCTCCAACTAAGCAAGCCATAGTAGGCATGTCATGGTATAAAATTTTCATGTTGTGATAATTGCTTAAGCTTTTATCAGGGTATACATTATTATCACGATAAAAAAGTGTTGTCACACTATAACAGGTTTAATAACTTTTTTTCTTATAACAAAAACAACTCGACATATAAATACTACAAAGCAATACAGAAAAATGTATAAAGTAAACAAATGTTTCAAACAGATTAAAGTGCAAATTAATGATAAAAGTTAATGTTAGTTAAATACAACTGATCATTGTTCAGGTCCATTTAAATAAAAAAATGTTTACACAACTTTTGTCTTTAATAATGTTGAAATTAAATGTTGAAATTATGAACTAAGATTAATAAATGCTTTAGAAGTATTTTTTCATTGTCAGTTTATGTTAACTAATTACCTACTAATGGAGCCTTATTGTAAAGTGTTACCAAACAATAATAAAGAATCATAACTTTTTCAATCAATATCTAGGACATAGTCCAGATTAAAATATAAAAAAAATTACATTTGAAAATAAATAGCTTAAGTGTTTCATGTTGCGATGAACTAGCCTGGCTCCGACCTCCTACGTACTTCCGCACAATTTTAATTTTCCTTCAGTACTACGTCTGGGCTTGCGGTTTATTCTTGGGTTTTCTCCGATACATTTTTTACCGGTCCAACCAGCGAACAGAGGAAGTGGTTGAGAACGATGACGTTGAGTTTGTGCGCTAGTTTGAGTTGACATACGTCACGAGACTCACAACCAAACGTTAGCGATTGGTTATGGCAGATCCAGAGTGGCTCTGGGCAGATCCAATAGTTTTAAACTTTAACAGAGTATCTGCCTTCAATGAAGTTAAAGGGGTCATGACATGAGAAACCAAATTTGCCTGGATCTTTTGGTATATAAGAGGTCTTTGTACCATTAAAACGTCCTGCAAGTTTCATAGCTTAAGACGTCCTCCCCATTATAAACGAATCATTTATTTAATCAAGCTCTAAATACAGCTCGTTCTGGATCCATGGTAAGAAGTGACATCACGGTACGAAGTGACGTACCAGCGTTTGCATAAGACCGCCTCCAGGGACAAGACAGCTACGCTTAAAGCGCAAGGCAACTACGCTCATTTCGTATCGTTGTCGCGCCCGCGCGCTGCGCGCCTCACAAGTGTTCAGTCGACGGACAGCGAGTGGGTCTGTGTACAGGGAAAGTACGATGCCGCAGATGTGCTGTTCCTGGCTGTGGACAAACAACATCTTTGAATACGCTGCGAAAGATCCAGACGGCAGGGAAAAATGGATGCACTTCATTTTTTGCGGACGTCTCAGTCACGGCAGTGTTAGTTTAAGCGTTTGTTCTATACATTTGAAGGATGACTGTTTTAAACTTGGCCAGAAAACTGTTGCTCAAAGATAAGTCCGTGCCGACTATTCTGGGCTCAGCATTGACGACGCAAACTGTAAGTAATGTATTTAAAACTTTAAACTACTTTTTAAATACGCTGAAAGATTCAGTCGTCAGGGAAAAATGGATGCACTTTATTTTTTGCGGACGTCCCAGTCACGGCAGTGTTCTGTACATTTAAGGATGACTGTTTTGAGGAAAAAATCCCAATATGATGCTTGGCTTTGCCAGAAAACTGTTGCTCAAAGATAAGTCCGTGCCGACTATTCTCTGGGCTCAATAACGACGACGCAAACTTACTTTTTACCATGGCTAATATAAACACATTTGTATAAGAGAATCTTGAAAATATGTCGCCTTTCTAGTAGGCCTACATGTGATAGAAAATTAAAAATGTTGCCTTTATCAATGCTGCATCTTCAAAGATGGCCTGTCTGTGCATGCATTTTTGTCCGTGGTACACCCTATCATTTCATTGGAATTAGTTAAATAATGTTAAACTGTTAGCAAATGAAGCTATAGGATAATTATGCAACAATAATCCGTTTTCAAGTGTCTCGGGTTAATTTTTTTTTATTAATTCAAAATAGTTTCACTTTCCATGTGGACACGGGCTGATCCAGTCTTCGTTGTTGTGGTGATGGTTCATTTTCCTCTGATTCCGGCTCAAACATAATAAGGTTTTATCATTGCAAGAGCCATCGCTTAGCATGCATCACCCACTATTAAACAGTTGCGCCGAATCCGCAAACCTTCTGGCTGGGGGCGTTAATAATTGATGCATAGGCACTGACGTTAGCCAATCATAACAGTGGGCGTTAACACTGAACTCTTAAAGGGGAAACACCCCCAAAACAGACTGTTTGAATCAGAGGATGAGAAACAGGGTGGGAAAAGGTCATAAATCACTACATTTTAAAAGTTTTTTGTAAAAAAAACTATAGTAATACTATAATTGCACCTAAGGGAACATAATAATAAAATAAAAAAAACCATGTCATGACCCCTTTAACACTTGTCAATAGAGAGTGGCCAATCTCTTTACAAATGAAATGTACGAGAGTCTGGTAGGACCAGGCTAGCGATGAACACCATTGTGAATACAAAAATCTGAATGGCTGTTTACAACATTCAAATACTGTTGAGAAACTGAAAGTAGTGTGACTGCTTTGTTTACGGGGTTACCAGTGTAATGCCTTTATGCTGTTCCATCAGCTCCATCTGATGTCAGTGAACGTGCATTTTCATTCAGCCACTCGTTCCGTCATGCTGCTCATGCGTGTTTGACTTGTTTACACAAGTGTGTGTGCGTGCTTCTTTGACGCAGCATACAGCAGAGTTGAAAAATTATTCTTAAAATGCAATCTAAAAATCTGAATAATTCACAATAAATAATTATTCACAGTATTTTGAAGTGCCCACAATAACAATATTGTGCATATTCATTATTGTAATACATCGTTGGCACATGTCTAGGGAGGAAAGAGAGTGAACGAGGGAGATTTGAAGAAAGACTACAGAAAGAGAGATGGCTGAGAGACATTACAAAAGAGAAATGGTCACTGGAAAAAGAAGGCTTATGAGCTTTAAGACCCAAGTTAATGTTAGAAAAGATTTCCAGCTCCATACACAGAAACATTGGTTTTTCTGTTTCACATATGCTGTTATTGGAATGTTAGCTTTAGTAACTGGTGATGGGAAGTTTGGATAATTTTACTGACTCTCTTGTTCGATCTCGTTCATCAAAATTAACAAATCTTTTTTAAAGTAATTTCGTTCATTTAAGTGGCTTTAGGTATTATACTTTTAACAGCCAAATTCCTCGAACACGTCCACCTACGCAATCTTGATCATATTCTGAATTAAGATTATAATGCAGTCAAAAATTATTTACAGGGAACATAAATAATTGCTTTACCTTCCGAGTCTTTCGTTCATTTGTCACGTGGCAGACGCAATTAATGAATCGTTCCTGAAAGACCCATCACTAATAGTAACTGGACAGTTTTGAGTGTCATTGTTTGTCTGGAGCTGGTGTGCTGCTGGCGACTAACAGCCAACTCTCATCTTGCTTGAATACCAATGTGTACTGTATGTTCATTTTTAATTTTTCCTTGGTTCGTTTGTCATCTTTTCTTTATTTTTTGTGAAGCCTTATTTTGCTTCACTTCAGCAATGATAAAGAGACATCCACTCTTGCATTGCGTGTTTGTGCATTTTGTGGGCTGAGCAATGAATCGAGGGGTGTGTTTGTTTGGTTTGATTTCACGATTTCGATTTTTTTATGTTTAACTAGTCAACTTAAAAACATAACTACAATATGATTCAAGTAAATTTCTCTTAATTAATCATCTTTTTCAAAAAAGTTATATTCAAAGTGCACCACACCTGAAGTGATCAATCTAAATGTAATGTAAATTGTTATTTGTTAAATATCTTGGCAGAAATTTTTACAAACGTATCTTAAACATATTGTATGTACTATAGTGTTTGAAAGCAGCCATCTATCAGCGGATCCCTAATATATCCACTCATAAACGCCTGCTTTCAAATGCCTCCGTGTGTATCTGTTTAAGCGCTCGGTGAAGACAACATGTTTTTGAACCGTTGATCATTGTAGCCAATCACAGACATATTTATGTTGAGCACGTGAGCACAACGACCAATCAGTGACATATATGTTGGGTGCGTAAACACAATAGCCAATCAGAGACATATGTTGAGCACGTGAACGGAATGGCCAACCAGAGGTGTTTAAAATGCTCTTTTCACAAGATGTAAAATAAATCTCTGATGTCCCCAGAGTGTGTGTGTGAAGTTTTAGCACAAAATAACCCACAGATATTTTATATAGCATGTTAAAGTTGTCACTTTTTGAGGGTTTGCAAAAACGCACCGTTTTGTGCCTGGCCCTTTAAATGCAAATGAGCTGCTGCAGAGGGCGGGGTTTCAAGAGCTGGTGTGTGTTAGCAGCTGCGATTACCTCATGCAGACACACTAAAATGACAGAAACTATTCTGCCTTTAATGTTAAAACGGAGTCAAACTAAGATGGAGAGACTCAAAAAGAAGTGACAACATGTAGACAATACAACAGGACGTCTCTGAATGGTTAGTTGATGAATTTAGGTTGCTGATGTAAAGTTAACTATCTTCAATTAGCATATTCTGTCATGGTAATCTATGAATCGCTCGTATAGGAACTGTTGTGAGATGCACACAGAGTGACTTTCTATTGCATGTGAAAAGACGGATGCTCCAGTTTGAGCTGACTCACAAATGTGCTGGACTACAAAAACTCTCCCTCTTCTAAACATGGACAGCGTGTTCCCGTACATTCTAGGGTTGGCGATGTCACTAACCCGGGAGGAATGTCGTGTAGTCCCTACCAGCCGTTTGTTGTAGTCCTTTTCTTTAAAAGCAAATATCTTCCTTTGCTTTTTAAATTTTTAGCGATGTAACTTTGCAGATGTTGTTTATGCTCAAACGTAAACATTTCAAACATAAAACAACATTTCACACTAACTAAAGTTAGAAAAGTGAAATCATACTCAACCACACCCCTTTAAGAATCCGTTCAGCATCACTCAAAATGCTTGAAGAAAATGCTGGTATCGGCATATTTAAAAAAATGTCAGTACCGACTTGCCCATCAATTGGGATGGGTCACAAATTGGGATGGGTCAGGAATCAGGATTCGTGTTGCCAAAAGTACCGACTTTGGTACGTCGGTACTTTTGGCAACACTAATCCTGATTCCTGACCCATCCCAATTTGTAGATTGTTCCATTATTAAGATGAAAGAATTACAGTAAATGTACCATGGAACAATAACTAAGAGCAGCCCTGTTAACCAGGACCTTAGGTAATCTTTTTCCCTTTGGCATTCTCTCATGGAAGTACCATTGTATTGGTTTCTTTTGAAAGAATGAGTGAGTGAGTGACTGTGTCTGAGAGATGGTGGGGGGTGAATTCCTAAGCAAGGCTGTAATCTGACCCTGGCCTCCTCAGACAGCATAGGCGATGTGGAGTGCACGTCGTAACCCATGACGACGGCGGACGAGGGGGCTCTCCTTCCCATTCAAGAACTCTGGATCTGGCAGACTGCTCCTCTTTGCTGGAAACTGCCGTGTGAAATCCTGAAGAATAAACATCCAGACCCATGTAAAGAGGTAGTCAGAGGCAAATGGGGAGACTGAAGTACAGAGAGCAAAAGAAGAGGGATAGAGAATGCAAGTCAGTGAACGAAAGGAGAAAGAACTAAGAGAGAAAAAGAAATATTGTGTCACACATAACAAGGGGGGAAATCTGCTGCTGCTGCTTTGGCCAGATGCTAAGAAGTTGCGCCACTGCGTTGAGAAATTACATTCTTGTGGTGTTAATACACAGCTTCCAGTGTTAAAATGCACTCTGTCTTCTTATGTAGTTACACTGTCATAGGTGATTGTTGCTAAAGGAAGCATCTACTAGGCATGGGCAATGATTTTTCTGCCAGTATACAGTTAAGCTACTGAATATTGCAGTAATTTTGTTATGATAAAACACACACACACACACACACACACACACACACACACACACACACACACACATTCTCAAAGAATGCATAAAAACGAGTACTTTGAATACTGTGTTAGTTGCTTTAGGATAAAATGTCTGTTAAATGTGTAAATGTGATTGTACATGTATGATTTAATCTTCATTAGCTGCACCAAGCTGAAGTTTTTGTGTGAATCCATTATTCTTTTGAATAATTCAAAGTAATTCACAGAAATGAGTCATAGAAATGTCAGTGTGCCATTATTTGTAGTTAATGAAAGTAGGCCCTATTGATATATTGGTGCATATAGCATGACTGAAATTATTAAACATAATTCTTGGCTATGTTACTAAACTAAATATACCATGATTATTTTAGACTAAATTAGTTTTTTTGATAATAATAGATACTGTATTTTCTGTATACTTAATCAAACAAATCTTTAATTTCTCTAAATCGTTTTATGTTGGTTCATAACAATGTTATATGATTATAACAATGGCAATGGGATATATTTTATTAACCGTCTTCTAAAGGCTAACATTTTTTAATTTATTTATTATTGCTATTTTGAATAGGCCAGGCATACATAATTCTCACATAACATTTTGCTGAACTATTGTTTATCCACACCCAGTCTAGCAATGACTGCCGCATTAGATGGATGTGTTGTGGTACATGCAGCACAAATATGCAGCAGAAGTGCTGAAGCTTGCGTCAGGCCGGGACTGATAGGCGTGAAAATTGAATTTGACTTGCTGTAAATGGCCAGTTGGTTTGCGAGCGGACGTCTGTTGCCTTAGCTGATGTCATTTCTGTCTGATCTAATTCCACACGGTCAATATCCATGCTAACTTGTTGACTGACTTGTGGCGTTGGTTACATTTAGAAGTGGTCGAGGAAAAGTCACGTGTGCTACTGAAATGGCTGGGTTATGTTTGAAGTCAGACTTGAATGTTTTTTATTCAAATGTGGATGTGTCAAGAGAAGAGAGCAGGGTGTTTGGGAAATGTATGCAGATGTTAAAATCTAGAAAAAGTATGACCTCCTCCACTGTCAAGGACGTGTCCCTTTCCTAGTTATTAGATATGGGCCAAATTGTCCCGCCACAATATTTGATATTCTTGATGCTGCTCTTGTGCACTCTACGCACCACTCTGTATATTGCTAGAATGACTAACAGTTTTAAAAGTAATTTTTTAGGATGGTCTACCTCAGTGGTCTAACAGCGTTCGTCAATGAGCGTTTACATGCACCTTCTTAACCCGATTATGCTTAATATAATAATGCATGTGGTTATATAAAAACATCAACCCTCAAGGTCATAAATGGCTTAAGCATAAACCAATAGACATTTTCAATAGCCTCTTACCCCGATTTTGCCCGGCTTGTAAACGCATTAGCGGGTCACGGGAAATATATGGCAAGCTCCGACCCAAGAATTTCTTGACCCAAGATATTATAAAAATGTGTTGGAAACACTGTGTACTTGCGTCGATGGATTAATTGTTTGCTTGTGAACCGGGACAACGGGTTAATTCAATAAGATGATTTTTAGGAGTTTTTCATCATATCAGTGTGTGTATGTAAACATGTTCAGTGTTAAAATGTTTGAAGGCAGGCTTTATTGTTCAGAGAAGGCAAACATGAATTCCAATGTGACGCTTCAGTTTTAACGGTGAAAGAATGTGAAGATCAGCTACTGTAGACATTTAGTTAAACATTTAATATTTGACAACTGCTTTATGATAGAAATGTTAAATGACCAACAACAGTAATATCCAGTCAGGCAAACTACTCGACTTTTTTGTGTAATTTTGCCATTTTGAATTTAAGTGACTTCATAATGTTCATAGTGTTATTCATAATTGAATGTTCTGTGACAAGGCAAGAAACATTAACAGCTGTTTTCAACATATTAAGAATGAACAATATATATATATATATATATATATATATATATATATATATATATATATATTCTTCCCTAAAACCCCTTTAATTATTTAATTCCTATAAATGTCATTATTATACCCCTCCCCCAAACCAGTATTTAAGACAGTTCTGGTGCGTAATATAGTGCTTTGTGGTCTTTTTTTGGATATTGATTGACATGTTATTGTATAGAAATAAGCCATGTCAATGTGAGGAAATAACTTGAAGAGGTGCTAGAACAGAGTTCCAACATAAGGAAATGTCAAGACAGTGGCTTTGAGCTGTCTTGGTACTCATAGAATACATTGCTGAATGATTCGATAATTGTTGGCATGAACTGGGTTTTGACAGCCCTAGAAGTACTGGGCCAAGGTGCAATCGGGGGAAATAGGGGGGAAATACTCCATCTGATCTCAATTTAAGGTCTATATTAATGAATGTACACTCATAAAAATAATGTCTATTTATTGGCATCTATGGTTTTAACGTCCATGGAACCTTTCCAATTGGACAAAAGGTTATTTATAGTGGAAAAAAGATTTGTTACATTTAAAATTGTTCTTCACACTAAGAAAAAAGGTTCTGTTATAAACACAAATAATGGTGAGATTTAGACATTGATTTGCTCAATCATTTCCTCATTTATTTTTGAATCCTAAGAAATTAATATAGGCCTAGTTAATAGTTGAGGTTTACTTGCCTGTCGTTGTAGAGAAAAGCTAAATAATGTTTCCTGTAAAGGTTAGTGTTACAGTGGAGAGAATTTGGACTTGGGACTTGAGACTAATTAGATGGTGGCTTGTAAAGGTGTAAAATAGAGTTCCATTGCATTTTCACATCAAAATACGGAATGTTTGATAAAACTAAAGCATGTCGCAGCAGGTTTCGGGGGCTTGTGTTCCACCATGAAGAGCAGCTCAGCGGTTGCATCATCAGTGAGGGCATTGACATGAAGCTAAGAATGCTCGAGTCAGAACAGCTGAACTTTTAACCACATTCTGTCCTGCTGAAGTGTAGGGGAGTTTTTTCATTTTCATCTGCCACATTTTCCTCCTAAAGGTTTTTTACGGGCTTTATTGCCTGTCCTTAAATGCAGTCTCTTGCTCTCATTTTTGTGTGTGACGTAATGCAGTAAAGTTTTAAAAGCTCTTCTGAGTGGAGAGACTCTAATGGAAGGGAAGGTCCATCATCATGAAGTCTTACCTCGCCTTCAGCCCACTCACTCTCCATTAGAGCCTGCTTGTGTTTATGTGAGAGTGAGACCAGAGCAAACTGTGAAATATTTAGTCTTAATTTGGACTATCTGTAAAAAAAAAAAAAAAAAAAAAAACATGCATCACCCTATGTGTTCATCAGCAGCTTAAACACTTTTAGAGCTTTTTTGCTTTTTACTTTTGGAGGTAAAAGTGAGAACAATATGATTTACCCCATTAACCCCGGCCTGTACCATGGCGTCAACCTTGAAGGCCATTTCAGGTGACAGGTGACTGGTAGAATATCTCATTACATGTCTGAAATTCTGCTTTGCATATTACAAACCATGAGTACATGCCATGATTTGCATATTGCATTGTCCGAACGAATACAATGTGTCCTATTGATGCAAAATTTGAATAACCTCTAATATTACAGTATAGAGGAAAGTAGGATAAGATGTGGTATCCTTAATCTTGCACACTGTGTATTTCCTTCTTTAGGATGGGTTCATCACACTGAGCAGTACGTGACTGAAAGATGTATGAGAAAAATTTATTAGCATTAAGGCTATTTTTTCTCTCCTGTCAAAGTATTTTTTTTGTACCTGGCAGGTAAAATAATTTGTATTAATTGACTGTATAAATCCATTGCTAAAAAATATGTTATAAATTAATCAAGCATTTTTGGTAGCGCTGGGGGTAAAGAGTGCCAGATGCCTTGGGGTAAGCTGTGCCAGTGGCTCTAATAGTAATTGTGAGCTTTGCCTTAAATGTATGACATAATTTACCAAAATGTTGAACATTTTTTACTACCGGTACTCTAAAATATGTCAGACAATATGCCTTGGCTGGTTTATGCAGATAATAAGCCCACTGTATCATATGATACGCACATTTCTAAGAACTCTAAATTATCAACATGACCAACTTCGCTGAAAAACATGTTGTACACAATCGTCTACATGCCTTTTGTCGTCGTCAGATTGATATATAGTATAATTGTAAAAATGGTTAAATAATCTTGCATTTCAAGAAATTTTCAGACATTGGAATATTTGTAATGGTTCAATGAATGATCTTTAACATCCATGTAATCATTGCACGAAAGGTACTTTATAGTGGAAAACGTTTATTTTTATTTTTATGATTAGATTATTAAAATATTCTTCAAACTAATAAAATAATGCTCCTTTTAGGAAAAGATCACTGAAAGGTTCTTTGGGAATCCGAAAATGGTTCTTCTATGGCATCACTGTGAAAACCCAAAGTATGACGAGTCGACCCAACCCCCCCCTAATGTGGAGGACTTTTTCGGAGGAGAAATTGTATTTCTATGGCCATATACTGTAGATGTTTTCTTGTAATTTCAACTGCTAACAGTTCTCATACTAGGAGTATTATTATTACCTCTATCTAATTTCTGCTCGCATAGAGGACAACTTAAAGGTAGGGTAGGTAGGATTTATATAAAAACTTTTTACCAAATTTGATTAAACGTTCTATATATATCAATGCATAATTAAAATGTAAGTACTCTGATAAAAAGAGTATAAAAATCGAGTGACTCTAGACCGTTTAATCTTCATTAAACACAGCTCATTATTTCCATTCGGGACGAATCACAGGATTGGCTTGCGCGACTGTCACTCTCCGTCGCCATGACTACCGCCGCTATTACTGGCTCTGCCCACGTGCACGCAGTCGCGCACCCGTTTTTAGGTGGGAGTGAATGGAATTAATGAGCTGTGTTTATTGAAGATTAAATACACTAGTCACTCGTTTTTTTATACTCTCTATTTCAGAGTACTTGCATTTTAATTATGCATTGGTATATAAAGACAGTTTAAACAAATTTGAATAAAAGTTTTTTTTAGACAATTCTGACCTACCCTACCTTTAATTAAAAGTGGCTTATGCCACTTTCCCCTATAAAATTCTTCAAACAGCAACATCCCTCATAAATGGACATTATTGGTGTTCATTACAGAGAAATACAAATTCTAAAGCTCTCTGTTGATAAATGTCACCTGATGTTATCCTAATATGTTGTGAAAAGGATCGCAAAATGTTGCATCGAGCAGAAGGACTACACTTTTTTGGTAGTTGAAAGCACAAGCAAATCCTCCTAAATATTTAATAGGCGATCATATTAGGCTTGGTTAGAGCTGAATAACAGCTGTTCAAATTCAGAACACCTTCTTTTCTTTTCTTTTTTCTTTTGTTTGGTTTCATTTAGGAAAAAGATCAATAGCTTGAAACTAATTGGATTTTTGCTCCGATCATAATGAATGCAGCACTAAACTAGACTACGTTTTTGCTCAGTTCTTATTGGACAGTGATGATGTGCCAAGAAACCCCTGAACTCGTAAGAAGAGTCCATGGGTGGAATAAGAGGAGCTTGAGGGGGAAGAGAGGGAGCGGCAGTGGTGTAGAGGAAATCAAGAACAGCTGGCGAGGAAGCTAGGGGCTCTACGAGGAATAGCGAAACCACTTTGACCCCTTGTCAAAAACAACTACTGCGAACGTATTTCCGTTTCGCCGCTTTGAAGTTCTATAACCAAACCATTGTCAGATTTCTTGATGGCATTCCATGCAACCATTTAAGGCAACATCCCTGATTACAACAGGCCTTTTATGTTTCTCTGAATGACCTGTGTGTAAAAGAAAGAATAAGAGATAATCAAATGCCATTTGCCTCTCCCTGATCTTTCGTGTTGAGGCGGGGATCGAGAGGTACTGTAACTGGCCTCTCCACTTTTTTTTTCTCCATTGCTATCTATTCTTTTCCTGTGGACTTTGAGATTGCTCGATGACCGCATTGTGCGGCACACTTTGAGTGCAAATGCTATGTGATGCTTGTGTGTTATGTAATTGTAGCACAAAGCATCCATGATGGCAGTCAGACCGGCATGCTTTCTCACATTCCACACTGTCGCTATATATAGTGCCAAGGAGAGATACGACACCTGGCTTAAGTCTCAGGAAGAGTTTAATGATTCCTTTGTGGTACAGGTCCTACACGGATTAAACATAGACAGATTTACATGCTCACACACCCACACACACATGCTAATTTGAAATTCACATCTTTCATACACACAGATATAGTACAAATTAGGTTGTTAGGGACCTCTATACCTGCATTTTTAAACACAGAAACACATTCTGTGTAAATGGCCCCTTGTGACCATTTGGTTATCTTGCAAATGTGTTTTAATTAGGAATGAGCTAAACGACTTATTGGTGGGTTGCCTGAATAACTAGTTGATTAAACTGCCCCTATTATGCGTTTTCGGATATTCATTTCATGTAGCATGTAGTATAGCTGTTTGGGATTGTAAAAGGTCAAATTGCATGATAAATAAATGTTGTTATTGTACCCCAAAACCAAAAAAACAAACAAATTCTGAACTGCCTGAAACGAGTCTTCAGTAATTCTAGTCTTTCCTACGTTGGTTTGTAACAAATTTCTCTCTCACTGGCTGTCTGTGAACACTATCCACTTTGAAACGTAGTTGTAGCTGAGGCCTGGAAGAGTTTGACGTTTTATTTTTTTTGCGTGCACGTCCAAAAGATGAGGACTCTGGCTCGAATTGATGCGGTAAATCAACCTATCACTGTGTATAGAAAAGCTGAGAAATCCTACAGAGCTGAAAACGCTCTGTGAGAAAACGGGTGATGCTGCAATGGATATTGAGATCATTTAAGTGTTTTTGTCCTTTGGTTGGATGCATACCTATTGTTGGAGACCTCCAAAACAGAAATTTAAATAAAATAATTTAAATTCAAGAATTCCTGAACAATGATGCTGGTTTTAAGTTCATCTGACCAAGCAGATGTGTTTCTTAGTGGTGTACATTAGGGCTTTACGATTAATCGCAATTAAATTTTGAAATCGCAAAGGCTGTGAATTTTTTATTTATTTTTTTATGCGCTGCTTGTCATTGATGTACGGCTCTGTAAACGCTGCTCCATCTGAAAGCACTGAGTTTCAGTCACTTATAACGTGCATTTGACACAGCAACACACGTCCGTCAAACATCTTTCCAAACATGAGAAACATTCATAAACCTCTTGCCCAACAAAAGACAACATTTAATAACATGCTTTTACTCCAAACTCACTTGATAACGACAGTTGAGCATCCTTCTGTGAGAAGATGTGGCTTCTTACACAGAATAAGGCAGTCGTGTGTGTGTGTTTATTAGTCATGTTTAATCAATCAAAGCGTTTCAATCTTCTGTTTATTCTGCTACAGATAGTGCTGGAATGACGTGTGTTATTGTACTTCGGCGGGGCATATTTTGCGTGTCTGCGTGAGGGCGCCCTCAGATCGATCAGCCGCACAAGCTGTGCATTAAATAATCGCAGCCTTTGCCAAATCGCTCAGCCCTAGTGTACATAGTTCTTGGTGCGTTCAGCTACGCGAGTACTACAAAATAGTTGAATGCAGGGTCAACTTTTTGACTAGTCGACCCACTAGGGCTGCGTTCAATACATTGATACAACAATGTATTGTCACATACTACTTGTCGATATGAGTATTCTCTTTCATGAGATTACTGCATCTTCTTGGCGGGGTTACGTTTCTTCAAGCCGTTAACTCTAGGGACAAGGCTTCTAAACCGTGACTTTTTAGGGGAGTGCTGTTCAAATGACGATTGTTTTCAGCCACCACATTTGTCAACGAATGTTTCATCAATCACACGTGAACCCGGTCATAAGATGATTTCTGCGCTCGGATCTGCTATTGTTATTGTACATTTAAATGCTATATATATTTAAGATATTTAGCATATGTAACGTTTATCAGTATACTGGTAAAAAAGTTTGGAAGAATTACGATTTTTAATGAATAAAAATATAGTAAAAACAGTAATATTGTGAAATATTATTACAAAAAATATTATTACATTGTAATATGCTGATTTGGAATAATTCAGATTTTTTTATGTTTGTAGGCTATATGAATATTAGTATTTATTATATTTATTTATGATGGGGGGAAGTACTGTCTGAACCACTGGTCTCATTGGGCCAGCAGAATGTTACGTTTGACTTTTGTACAATAGGACTGAACCTGATTCACAATCACTGCTGAGTTGCTCTAAGGTCACACACTAGGCCGACTGTGTTCCCACTCGATGTATTTGCAACAGACCCCATCTGACGTGTGTGTGTGTGTGTGTGTGTGTGTGTGTACCAACAGATTTTCCCCCCGAGCTCAAAAGCTATTTTTAATTCTGGTAATTATCAAATGTCACATTAAGTATGCATGGCTTCAGGAGGACCAATTGAATGTATATCAGCTGTTTGCCACAAGCTGTTCTTTGGTGTTTGAAAAAATTCAGATTATTGTTTTAAAAAAAAAAAACACTAATGTAGTGTCAGTTAGTTGTGTAATAAATTAATGCCCTGTCAAGTGAATTATTCTGACACCAGTTTTTACTTATAAATTGGATCTAGAATCTAGTTAGCTCATGCTAGATAAATCTGCCTTTTAAACATATGTGTTATGAGAATGCAAGAAAGATCATTTGTGAAGTCATGCACTATGTAAACCAAGACTTTGCATTATGTTTGCATTCAGGTAGCAGCAGCTCGGTTTTTCAGATGGAACTTTCTAAGGCCAGAATGGTGCTAGATGGTTAGGGGTGGTTGGCAGGGCATTGCTATGCAGTTGCTAAGATAGTCTGGGTGTTTTTTTTTTTAATGGCATTGCTAAGGCGTTAACATAATGGCTTACATGTGTGCTGCTTTTACTCATAGGATAGTGAAACTGTCTATCAGATTCAGATGCACATATTAGATTCTGGGATGGATATTTTTCACCGGCTCTTTAATGAATTCATTTGACATACTATTCATTTGACTTACTGCTTTTGACATGCTAAACAGAAGGGAAGTTGGCATATTCAGAAGCAGCGATGGTCTCTATAATATTCTGGTCCCTAGGTATGCCTTGGGTTTTAATGCAAAAACCTGATCCCTTAGAAAAGTTTTAGCCTTCCTATCTTCAACAATTTGTTCTAAAACTTGTAATAGTGATGCTTAACTTAGTTGTAGTAGTTAAAGTCTTGAGCATTTGCTGAGATAGTGGCAGACAACCAAAGAATAGTGACCTCACAACCCTTAAAGCTATTTACCAAGTTATTTATGTTGAATATTTTTGAACTTTCAATAAAAAACATTTTTGGTGACGCACAGTCTGTAAAATAGATAACTGCCTTTCTGTTGTTCTGTAATCTGTAATGTGCCAAAAAGAGCGTGGACCTATGTCAAGATTCTTTGTGAAAACGTTTCAAATTTTTAATTGTTCCTTACATATGACTTCAGAAGTTGTGGAAGCAAAGACATTGTATAGACTGCAGTGCTTTGATAATACTTTTATGGTGCTTTTTGTCATGTTTGGAGCCTGACTGTCATCATCCCACATTCTTCCAAAAATTACCTTTTGTGAAGAAATTCATTCAGATTTGAGTGAGTAAATGATGACAACATTTCTATTTTGGGGTGAACTGTCCCTTTAAATGGCGCAGACTTTGTTGAATCTTTTACAAAGCAAGCACTGTTAAGTTGAGCAAAAGTGAGCATGGCCTGATTGCTAAATTTCTCTTGGTCATGACTCCTTGAGTTCTTTGAAAAGCTGTTTGAAGCCAGTGCCTTTAAAGCGATAATAAAAAGACAAATGACCGCATCGCACTGGAACATTTCAACAAAAGGCCTCTTCCTCCAATAGTCCTGGCCTTCACCTTTGGAAAAGGCGGCACTTTTTTACATCCTGTGGCACAAAGGCTTCTGTTGTAGTTTGAGGGGCCACACCTTGGAGAAGTCCTTAAACACATAAGCACATGGACTTGAAGATCAACTATGTATAGAGCAGGTTTGTTTTCACTTAACACAGGTAGTCGTGTCACTTTTATTTTCTGTACCCAGACTGTGTTGGCTACCGTTAGTAGCCCGCGCCGTGGCAAAGCAGAGTTAAATAAACACCAGCTGTGCTGAGGTTTTGTTTGAACGAGTTTCTAACACGTTGGCCGTCTTTTGGAAACCAGTTGTGTGTTCTCACTTATGTTGACATGGACTGACGCAAAACCTGATAAAGCCATGACTTTAACATAATTTCATGCTGTTTATTATAATTTTTTTTAAATTTGGTGCCCTAATATCACTCTATATATGCTGGTAACAACCAGGTTCACATTTAGTTTTTTTTATTGACAGACAATATTTGCCCCGAAATTGATTTTTAAGGGCATTTTTTCCTAGACATGTAAAAACACACAGCTTGAGTCAATTTAGACTACTGTTCGAAAGGTACGATTTTGTTATTGTTTTCAAAATAAATATCTTATGCACACCAAGGTTGCATTTATTGGATCAAAAATAACAAATACAGTAAAAATGTGAAATATTCTAAGAATTTAAAGTAGCAATTTTCTATTTTAATATATTTTAAATAGTAATTTATTCCTGTGACGAAGGAATGTGATAGAAATGTCAAAAGAACATAATTTATTTTTCTGTAACAATCTTTACTGTCACTTTTGATCCACTTAATGTGTCTTTGCTGAATAAAAGTGTTTTTTTTTTTTTTTTTTTCATACTGACCCTAAACTCTTGACAGGTATATATATATGTCAAATACTTTATTTTAAAATGTACAAATGTACAATAAATTTAAAGTGATAGTTCATCTAAAATGTTAAATTCTGTCATAATTTACTCGCCCTCAAGTTGTTCCAAAATTGTATGAATTTATTTCTTCTGCTGAACACAAAAGATGATATTTTGAAGAATATGGGTTTTTTTTTGGAACAACTTGAGGAACAACAATTTTGGAACAACTTGAGGGCGAGTAAATTATGACACAATTTTCATATTTGGGTGAATTCTCGCTTTAAATAAATTCTCAGCTTTAAGCAACTATGACTTTTAACTATCAAATCAATGAAGTTCTGCAAAAAAATGATGATGATGTTGTCGTCGTCCAGTTCAGTTCAGTTCTCAACAGCGTCAGTACATCAACACACTAAATGCCCTTGCTGGTTAATTAATTACTTTGGATATGCAAATGTTTGAGAAAAAAAGACTAAACCAGTATTTGTATATAGGGGAAGTCAAGTTTTTGATAGTGGTTCGCAGATCCCTCCAAATGGCTCCAGCATGAGCACTGGCAGTTAGGTAGATACACCTGGAATACATTATTAGGAAACATCGGTAACGGATGGAAAACAGAAGTTCAGTGAGAGGGCATTTTCATCCCCACATTTTAAATATCTTGAGCATTTTTGCCCCAAGGCCTGATTCATTTCTTACACGGGTCACAGTCCACCCCTTCTTACCCAAAAAGGGTCTACAAACTAGATTTTTTTTTATTTATTTTTTCTAAAATACCAATTGAGAGAACATATAGTGATGCTATGTTTTACCTCAATGTTTGACCTATAATGTCTATTTGAGTTGTTAGACAGTATTGTAAAAGTGCTACACAGACGGTTAAACACACATGGCGTTGTAAAAAAACGATCTCTTTTTAATGGGTATGCTATAATTATAAGTATAAACAGCATTCTCTCTTGTCTTCCAGGAATATCCTCTTTACTTGATATAAGGCAGGTTTGGCCTTTTTTTCTTTTTTCTTTTTTGTGTGTGTGTGTGTCTTGTTCAAGTCTGTGAATGCTTTGCAAACCATTCTGCTAACTCTGCGAATTCAGTGACTGTAGTTTCATTCTTAAAACATGAAAGTGAATGAACACAAAATGGCAAAACATGGCATCAGAACAGAGTGTTCTCGTAATTTTGACACATTTATGGTTTTGTCTTTAACATTTGCACATTTTTATTGTCATACTATTTGATGTTTTTTTTTCATGCCTTAATTTAGTTATGCTATTTTTACAATATACTTTTTATGTATAGATTTTATTTACCCTCATCCCAGACCAATGGAGTCCATTTCCACGGAACAATTTAAAACAAATAGATGTATTATAATATTTATAATTTTAATGAGCAAATCATTTTTGTTATCGAAAAACCCATGGGCCAAAAGTGCTTACAATTGAAGAAACTGTTACTGTATACCAATACCAGTCCAAAACAGAAGTCTTACACATTAATTCACATCCAATCACCATGTAAACATGAATTAGTCTTAGTTGCTTTTAGTCTGTTGTGCTACATTATCAGATTTGATCTGCATTTGGGTGCTTTCATTGGATTTTTTTTAAAGAAGGTGGGTTGCCATTGAGGTAAATAAAAGAATGCCATTCAAACAAGCGCTACAAATTAAAACCCATAGGCTTTTGCATGATTACATGCCACTGAGGTTTGCATTTTGCACTATTTGACTCTGTGGTGTGGCGTAAATGCAAATCGCTTTCCAGAAAGAGAAGTCTGTTTTCTCTTCATTCACCTCGGCGTTTGCATGCAGCTTATTGGTCATCAACGTCATCTTTCAATTAATTGATCATGTGGTAGTCTTTCTGTCATTGTGTGCATGCAAACCAAACGGGCACCATTTTGGTTATGCGTGCTTTTGATGTTGATCTCTGACATGGGGTTTATTATTGTGTTATAGTGTGTGTTTGAATGTTGCCAGTGTTTCCTGTTTGACATCTGCTGTCAGCCATCAGAGCACAAGAGATGCTAGATAAGACTGTGATGTTTGATACACTGTCAACAAGCAACCGATACTGTAATCTTTTATAAAGATAGTAAAAGCCTTTTACAGGTTTAAATTGCTTTAAAATAAAAATAATACTTTGTGTAGCTATTTAGTTAGCCTATTATTAACTGTTCTTTATCTTTTATGAATAAATAAATAAATATAAATAATAATTTGATGACATAAATTATCATTAGTCTTCAAATGCTCTGTAAACACTTGCAGATGTAATGAAAGTCAGTTTTAATTCAACAAAGCTGAATGTTCCCCAAACTTCCTCACTCACTGGTCATTTAATTTTTAAAATCATTTCAAGTTCATTTTGACATGCCTTTATTGGAATGCTTTTGAGCATGAATGCTTTTTTCATCCGCAAGGATAATAGCATTATGTTTTGTTTTGTTTTTTTACCGGTTCATTGAAATTGAACTGTCCTAAAGAACCAGTTAGCAGAAAAGAATCAGACTTTCTATCACCATAGCACCAGTGTGACCCTTGCATGATTTGTTGACCATTTGCAACCATGATTGAAATGCAATATCGTATTGTTGAAGAAATTAGCCAATCACAGTGCCATGGAAACACTGCCTTCTCATACGAGACTTTTCACCTGTATTTCTCCCCTTACGTTCTCCGTTCAAAGTGCGGTAAAACGCTGCTGGTTACTCAGAAAAAAATGGGTAACACTATTTCGATGGATATCCATTTTAGATATTCTACTAACTTAAGTACTTAACAATTGATTGTCAAGTCACCTTTATTTATATAGGGCTTTATACAATACAGATTGTTTCAAAGCAGCTTTATAGTGATAACAGGAAAATAAATATTCAATCACGCAAACATAGGTCAATTCGGCTGTAAAGCAGCTCTAAAAAGTAAAAAAAAAAAAAAAAAAAAGTGCCACTGTTGTTCAGCTGAAATCAGTTCAGTGTTTTTTCAGTTCTTTTGTAAAAAATAATAAATTATTAAATTAGTTCAGTTTGGCTATAAAGCAGTTCTGCAGAAAACAGTGATGTCATCGTCCAGCTCAGTTCAGTTCTCATACAATAGTGTCAGTGCAGTTCGATCAATAATATTGTTAAATATTAAGTGTCCCCAACTAAGCAAGCCAGAGGCAACACTGGTGACAGGGAACCCAAACTCCATCAGGTGACAGAATAGAGAGAAAAAAACCTTTGGAGAAAGAAGGCTCAGTCGGGGGGCAGTTCCCCTCTGGCCAAATGAAGCAACTTGGTGTGGTTGTCAACTATAACTTTCATTAGAGTATTAGTAGACTGTCTGCTGCTTAATATCTGTTAGCACTTTATTTTAATGATCCCCCTACAGAGATTCTACTGCTTTGCAACTGCATGTCAACTTATTCTACTCACCTGAACCCTAACACCTAACCTTATGGTACCTTGGTTTTGAAGCCAAAATAGCACATTCATCCATCATAAAAGTAATCCATATACAGCTCCAGTGGGTTAATAATGGCCTTCTGAAGCGAACAATGCATTTTTGTTAGAAAAATAAATCTAAATTTACATTTATGCATTTGGCAGACGCTTTTATCCAAAGCGACTTACATTGCATTATCCTATACATTTATACATAGGTATGTGCAATCCCCTGGGATCGAACCCACAACCTAGCGTTGTTAACGCAATGCTCTTACCACTGAGCTACAGGATATCTATAAATTATGGAATTATTAAATTTTTTTGGGTGAATTAACCCTTTAACCTAACAATCTACTAACGTCTACTGATACTCTGATGAGAGTTAGTTGACATTTAGTTGCAAAGTTACTTTAAAGTCTAAAGTGGACTGTCAAAAAAATTTGTTTTTACACCTATTTAATCTCTTATTACTTGTAAATATTTAAGTTTTTGTATATTGTCTGTTTCCTCATCTACATTTTTTTGTTGTTGCATCACTGTTTTTTCTTTTCTTTTTCATGTAGGCTATGTCTCTTGCCGCCTCAGAGAAAACGCCCTTGCTGTAAAAATATACCTGCTACCTCATGTTTGCAAGTGCAGCGCACGTTTTTTCTGTCTGGTTGATATGGGCCTGCTATTTTTCATCTGATTTGTTCCCTTCCTCAGGATGTGGTTCACTTGTGAACAGTCTGTGTGGATGAACGATTAAGCAAGAGAATGCAGTCAGCAAAAGCATGCACTTGTGTATCTGAGCTCTGCAGCTCGTATGAGAGAGAGAAAACACACAACATGAGTGATCTGTCAGATAAAGATCTACAGTATTCCTGCACATACAAAGTTGGCATGAAACGGAAGTCTTGTGGTAGTCTTTTCTATACTTGAGACATATATCCAAGTGAAACGACTTCTTGAAAAAGAATAAATGTAGGGCGGGACTTGGTTTTGTCCATCTGGAGTGGTTGATTTTTTGTTTGCTATTAATCTGATCTAATGTGTGTGACACTGAGATCACCTCGATCATTATGTATCTATTTTAGTTAAATTAAATGTTGTATAAATTACTATATAAATGATGTGCTATAATAGTAGGGAATTAAAATATAACATTTTTAAATGAAAAAAAAAAAAAAAAGTCTTTACAAATATTATTCAAAATGACATTTGGATGAGTAAATGACATATAACGAATAACAAAGTAACTACATTTTTATGTTTTGGGGCAACTGTCCTTGGTCAATATTTAGGCCTTCTTCATTTATCTGTCAGGCTTGGTACCATATCCGATGTAGCGGTAGATGTGAGCCGGCCTACAAGACATCATTGAAAAACCTCTCCCCTAAAGATCGACTCTGTAACCATACAAGGAAGCGGCAGCGCTGCTCCGTTGCAGATTTCTCGTCAATCAAAGCGCGGTCAGGTTCCTCTTCGGTTCACACAGTCACATGTATATTTAGCCAGACGTATAGTACACACATACACAAAGTAAAAAAGCGCCGTTTTGTTCTCAGAAAGTGAAACTAGGTTGTGGCCGGTCGGTTGTTTCTTTTCCTCTTGTGTTCTCACACCTTAATATTTCTCAAGCAGCTTTCTTCTAACCCAGTCTGTCATGATAAAAGTGTGGTTAATTAAACATTTATGAGGTTTTGAAAAAACTATGATGGCTGACGGCAGGCGTTACATTTTCAAGCAGTCACAAGTCTTTTAGTTTAGTTTTGCACAGGTGTTGCCACATGTTTGTGGTGGACATGTGCTGTGCCATGTTCACTTTTGCATATTTTTGTTTCAGTAAATTTGACTAAAATGGCAGTGGCACACAATTTTAATTAACAAAAAGAACATTTTACTATACAGTATCAGTAATATGCTAAATGTTTGGATAGGTTTTTATTTGAATAAGTTCTTAAAATGTTTTAAAAACATTGTTAGTGCATTTGTTAATGTCTTGAACCGTTTTTATGTTAATATTTTTCTCAACTGTGCATTTTAATTACAATGTTAATTAAAACCACAATATTTAAATTTAGTGTTTATTATCTATAATTGTAATGTTTTAGGTTTTGGTCTTGTCATAATTTTTGACGTATAAGTGAATATCATAAGTAACTTCGACAAGATTCTGCAGACTTGGCAAAATGTCTAAATACTAATACTAAAAAATACTAGATTCTCATAGTGTGTTCATTTATTTAATACTTAGACTAATATTAACTATTTATCAGCCACATAAAGAGCATAACGGTTTCTGTTTGACAATTTGCTGTTTGAATTTTTTTTTTTTTTTTTTTTTTTTTACTTGGGCTTGGAACAACATGATCAGCCAAAAAGCAAAAATATGTTGTTCATTAGAAACGGGGCTAGCAGAATGGATTTTGCTATGATTTCAAGCCATGAAAGACTTAAGGTTAATAATTGATCATAATCCATTATCAATTCATTGCTAATTTTAGACCCTCAACTGATGTTGAACATGGATTGTTTATCAAGTTGACTAGGTGTTGCATGCAATCGCTTAGGCTACTCGTTTTTCCATGACACCGCGTCTGTCGAGTCAATACCTGTTATAGTCTCACCACACCACCGTGTTTTTTTCACTAAAACACCAGCACTGGTTGCAGGAAAAGAACATAGACACTGAATCCACCGGATCAGGAGAGTGGATGTCGTGATGTGAAGTTGAAGTGCACCAAGTACCAAATCTCTATAGAATTAATTTGAGATTCTATGAGAATGTAATTTGAGGCGTTGTATGAAATACAGAGCATTGTAGATTCTGTATTATACATGGCAAATATTTTTAAGTTGAAACTACACTGCCATTTCAGCAGCCTGGATTTTACATACTGAGGTGGTGTAAAATAGTTGTAAATGGGTTGTACTTCAGTTTGTGGATTGCGGTCAATAAACAAATCCTTAATGCGACGCTCACAGACGAGTGAACATAATTCCTTGAACAGGTTCTACGATTTATTGTAGAGTTTTATTTGACAGTTGTCGTTCCTATAACAACTGTTTCCCATTATTTGAATTGTTCTATAATCTGGCTGCGTTTAACTGTAGTTAATGTGCTCTCTAAAGACTTAAACCTCAAGGAAAACAATCAACGGTAAAACGGCCTAAAGTTGCAATGCAGTAAATGACGACCGCCATGCGTGCATCCGTTGCTCTCCATGATTCTGACAGATGCATGGCATACTCTTGTGAAGCATATTTTTATATTGTGCACATTAGGTCATATCTATAAAAACGAACATGAAACAAAAGGGTGTAGTCTGAGTCTTGTGGAACAAATTAAAACAGGCTCAGTTATTCTTCAACATAATATGGCCTCCTTTTCTTTTTTTAAAGCTGGTCTCTGACATGAAATATATTTGTGTGTATGTAAGGACACAGAGAGACAAATAATTGATTTCCTGTCATCCTCTCTCTATGGCGTGTTTGTTTTAGTGTATTGATCACTCTATGTACATCGAGGGTACTTTATAAATGCTGCCCAAATTGTGAGATCTATTGTCAAAATAAACGAACAGGTTACCAATTATCGTCAAAAAAGAATAGTAGGTAAGTCACAAAAAACATGAAATAAGGCGACCCGAGTAAATTTATTGAACGGTAGAGTATACCTTTTTTCAGCATTTGAGCATGCTTTTTTAAGATAGTGAAAAACTTTTTTAGTCATATGTGTCAATTTTTGACTGATCCAGACAAATTAAAAGAATGTTTTGAAGTCTCTGTGTCCAGACCTTCTATGTTATTTGATTTTAGATATTATCTAAATGATGTCTCTCCAGCACATCCTAGTACAATTTCTGGAAATGTGCAAAATTTCTCAAAGCACCAAAATCCTACTGGTCAGCCATCATGAGACGCATTTGAACATCTAAATTATGTTGTATGCAATAGGGTAATTTTTGGAGCCCTACAGGACTTTTTTCCCCCCACTCATTCAGAGGAAATATTGTAAAGTATTAATGAAGCTGTTTTTTGAGAAAAATACACAATACAAAAGGGTGCTTATACAATTCCCAAATAAAGATACACACATGCACCTGACCGTGCTGTGGCCCACACACACTGCCATGACTGGGATTCCTGGACTGAATCCTCACTCATTTTGAATATGAAAACAACACAGTGCGTTTGCCAAGCACTCGTAAATGCTAAACGCTGGGATCTGCGTTCCTTCATAATATTTTCAGCTTAGCCGTGTGTGTATGTGACCTGTTGTTGACTTTTGAGGAGTAATTCTGTAGTCATCACTAATGAATGATAAAGAGGAAAGATTTGACTAACTGTCTGATTTATTAAGACTGAATATCTGCACTGTCATTTCGTAAATGATTAAATCTGTTTGTTCAGACAGTATTTTCAATAGTTTTGGCATAGGGAGACATATGAGAGTAGTTGTTGTTGTTGTGGAATGCAAGTGGATGAAGCACTGCAGATTTCACCAATGCTCTTTCATAATCTCATGTCAAGCACATCAGAGACTCAATCATTTAATAATAAAGACAAAGTAAATGGTTACTGCTGTTCCTCTGATCTGATGCATGTCCAGCTGATCTGAGCACATATGTACAAAGCATTTACATAAAGCCGTGTACGCCTTGCGTCCACCTAAACCTCTCCAAATATTGAGACCGGATCCCTATCCCGCTTCAGTCATAAGGGTGGTGCTTTGACTTCGCTTTTCCAGCTGTAATAATCAGCAAGAGCTCCATCAAGCTCTCTAAATGTCATTCTCAGCAAATTCGATTCTTGTTTATATTACTCGGATGAGTGAGCATCAAGCCTTCTGACCTTCGCTGTCAATCTGACTCTTCTAGTTGGCTCTGGGATAGACTGAAAGGAAGGAGGTTAATTGCATCTCTGTTTTTTTGACCCACTTTCTTCCAGGTGTTTTACGTTGTTTGATGCATTGACTTCGGCTGGCCCGTGATGCGTGCTCTGACTTGATCAGACGTCTGGCAGGAAGATGAAGCGAACATTCTTCTCTGGTGTGATTGGCATATGTTTTTTTTCTGAGGCAGTATCGTCACTATTGTTACTCCTGCCGTCACTTTACCTTAATCTGTTACAAACACGCATGGATTAAGGATTATGTTAGCTGCAAGTTTTTGGCAAATTCTCATGATCAGATTATTGTTTGTTGCGTATGGTCTACAGTATTTGTCGTCTTTTTCTATTTTCGACCTCAACACAGTGTATTGGGGTTCAGTTATAATCTAAAGGTTTGTAAAATGAAAAACATGACTTAAACTTTTATGACCCATGGGATGGATTCTATTAAAACTAACAAATTTAAACGTTTGTGTGCGTGCGCACGTGTGTGTGAGTGTGTGTTAAGCAGTGTTGAGGGTAACGCATTAAAAGTATCGCGAGTTACATAATCAGATTACTTTTTTCAAGTAACGCTTTGCATTTACAACGAAATTTGCATTTCCTTTAGCCTTAGGCTTATTCATTTCACTTTTGTTGTGAAAAGTCTTTTACATTTTGCCATCATATAAAACATTTTTAATTAAAAAACAATCAAGCAAGCCCAGTCCACATGAGAAATAGTATTGCAAAAGTAACGCAACACTTTACTTCCATAAAAATGAACTAATTATGCAATGAGTAACTTTTTTAGGGAGTAATGCAATATTGTAACGTATTAGATTTAAAGGTAACTTTCTCCAAAAGCCCGGCATTTCAATAGGAATCCACGTGTTTGGGAATTTCGCTTGAGGGAGAATTGGGTTAGTCACACAAATTCGTTGCATAAAGAATGCACTTCTGTTTGCAAAATTTCATCAGTTTGACTGTACCTTTAGGGCCCTTTTTTAACGATCTAAGTGCACGGTCTACTGCGCACGGCACAACTTGTGCACTTGGGGCATGTCAGAATCCACTTTTGCTAGTTATAACACTATTACGACGGAAATGCACAAATGGTCGCATGGTCTAAAAGGGTTGTCCCTATTCTCTTAATGAGTAATGGGCGTGTTTTTGGCATAATGTGCAATAAACCAATCATTTTCATCTCTCATTCCCTTTAAAAGCCTGTTACTCTCGCGCCATGGCGGAATTTGCAAGCGGAAAAAAAACGTACGCTTCTCTAGCGAGGAAACGGATCTGCGCACAAGCAGACCATCTACGGGACAAAGTGTACGCGCGTGCGTTGTGGACCCGTTTATAGACGCATATTACTAACGCGCTCTTTAAATAACAAAAAACATGCTGGTCTGAAAACAAGGTGTGTGCAGGCGCATTGGTTGCTATTTTGAGGCAACTGAAATGAAATTGACTGCGCCATTAACTGAAACCTGGTGTAAAGTTTTAATTGTATAAATAATATACAATAATAAAATAAAAAGAATAACATTTTGTTGGTTCCAAAATATGACAGTACAGAAAAATTATAGAATTGTCCTGCAGTGTGGCCAAAAGTGCCCATAGTTGCAGTGTCCTGTCGCCAAACACCGAACTTGATGTGTATTTACAGCCAGTGACTTGCAGGAGCATATACTAAACTGAATTTCCTGCAAATAAACAAGATTAGAAGGGAACGTAAAACATGAATGCATGATGTACATTCAAATGCATCATGTATTTTCATAAATAATTGTAACAAGTTAAAATGCATTATAATATTTGCAGATTCCTTGTAATGTCTTAAATTGGTTGTTGTCATGTTAAAATAATTGTTAATACACACACACACACACACACCTTACTGTAACATGCAACATTTCTCTCATATTTATTTAAGGTGGCTGAATCTGGCTAGTACTAACATCCCTTCAAAAATTCTGCCGAAAGGATTTGATTTGTGGCTAATTAGCCAGGCCTGTCATGTACGTGAGATTAATGTCTTGAAGGGCCGGTCTTGGGTTTTACCTACCCTGGTTGTTTGTGTTTGGAAACATTCAGCACTATTCATTCACAATGCTGGAATTGTCAAATGCCTCATGTTTCAATCCCAGAGTGGGAGCACCATATAGCAAATTCTCCTTAAATTCAAATCCAGAGTGAAAGAAGTGATAAAGAGCACTTTTGTAACCAACAGTATCTAACTGTAGCAGAAGCTGCTCTGTTTTATTGGCCTCTGTGAGTTTGAATGTTTCAAAAGGAAACCGTTATTGCAGAGCGTGACATAGTTTGTTGTAAAAGCTCCTCTTTTCTCTTGGGAGGGAATGCATATTTTTGACCTGTGTTGACGTCAGAAATGACATACTCGCTTTAACTAGAGCTTACTTACTCAGGCTGAGAGACCAGATGCTGACATGTTTTATTACACTGCACATGTTCAAAGTCACAAGGAGATTTCATGAGGTTCAAAGCTAATTAGTGGTCACATAAAGCATCCTGGCATTTAAAGTCAGCATGAAACGGCATCCGCAACGCATTGTCCTGTAAAACTGTATCTTCTTCATTGGGATTTGTGATATTTTATTATTGGTTCATATTATTTTTCCTTTCTCATACACAGTTATTATTAACCCTGTAAAGCCTGACAAATTATAATAATAATAATACAACGATGACTGTTCAAATAAATAATGTTCAAATAAACCTTCCTCAAAATCCTGATCATATTTGATTGAAACATTTTTTTTTTTGTTGAAAAGTCATGTTAAAATGTATATAATAATCAAACAAATAAGTTATATTTATATAAGTTATATAAGAATAAACATACAATAAGTTGCCTCTGTCTAGTAAATGTTCATCCTGAAATGTGTATATATATATATAAAAAAAAATATATATATATATAATGATTTCTCTGCAAAGACACGTGAACCACGACTTGAAGAGGGACATTTTTATAATTATACTAAAAGGCCTTTTACCTGCTAAAAAAGTATGAACTATCAATCAGAGGGCCGGAGGCATGAAGAAGATTGTGTACAACAGGTTTTTCAGCAAAGTTTTGATCATGTTGATAATTTAGAGGCTTTAGAAACAACTTGCATATCAAATATGGTACAGCAGGCTTTATAGGGTTAATCATTTAAAGGTTGTTTCTCTGTGTTTACATTAATGTTGATTATACATTTTTTTTTAATGACCATTTTTGTGTTTTTTTCTCCCTATCTAGGTGGAGGAGGAAAACGGAAAGGAAGAAGTAAAAAATGGAGGGAGATTCTTCGTTTTCCTCATATCAGTCAGTGCACAGAATTGAGCAAAACCGTCGGTAAAGTATCAACACTGAACTTGTCTTCCTGTTATTGTCATGCTCCTTGTCAGCTGTGGTGTTCTCCTGGCCAAATTTCCCTAACGGTGATGTCATTTTGCAGTTCAGCATTGTTTAGTCATCTCTGAGTTTACATTGCTTGTCATTGTCTGAATCCCAGTTTGCTTACTATCGGAGAAATAGTATGTGAGATAAACATTGGTGCGTCTCAAATTCCAGTAGTATGTCAAAGGTGCCTGGATGCCATACTTGTCCCAGTAGATTTGCAAAATATCCAACCTTGCATGTTTTTGATCTAATATTGTGCATAAATTTTTTTGAGCTACAGATTAGGAGTGACTGTCCTCCATCAACTTTTTCAATTGTTTAACAGTAACAACCAATTCAAGACTTGGTTTTCTAATTTTAAAAAATATTATTACAATTTAAAAGAACTGTTTTCTGTTTGAAAATGTTAAATTGTAATTTATTCCTGTGATGCCAAAGCTGAATTTTCAGCATTACTCCAGCGTGTCACATGATGAAATCATTCTAATATGCTAATTTGCTGTTCAAAAAAACATTTCTGATTATAATCAATGTTGAAAAAAGTTCAAAAGAACAGCACTTATTTGAAATGGAAATCTTTTGTAACATTATAAATGCTTTTACTGTCACTTTTGATCAATTTAATACATCCTTGCTGAATACAGGTATTCCTTTCCAAATCAAAAATCTAACTGACCCCAAACTTTTAAACTGTTGTGTATATTAATAAATCAGAATTATAAAAGTATTGAGACATTTTTAAATATTTAATTTAGCTAGATGCTAACACTAACATGCAAAACATTTTTTCCTAATACTTACTGTCTTAACAGTTAACCCAATAATGAAAATAAAATAATGCAATTTACTCACCCTCAGATTGTTCCAAACCTGTATGATTTTTTTTCTTCTTCTGCATGTAATATTATTAACTGTTTTGTCCATGCGATAAAAGTCAATGGTGTTCAAAACAACACTGGACCCTGCTAGCTTTCATTGTATGGACAAAATGTCATCTTTTATCTTGCACAGGAGACTGTAATACAGGTTTGAGAGTCACCAATCACTGTGCCATGATGCCACTAAAGCACATTTTTGTTAAGTTTCCCTTTTGTTTGGTGTCTCAGAGCGGGACTACTTCAGCCTGTGTGAGAAGCAGCCCATCGGGAGACTTCTGTTCCGTCTTTACTGTGAGACCCGACCGGAGATGCAGCGATGCATCCAACTTCTGGACTCCATGGTATGTCAATGCACACATACATGCGTCTCCAACGCTCAATGCACCTGCTTTATGTTCTAATGAAAACAGAATTAGTTTAAGATCATCAAAACAGCTTTTAGTCACTAATTGCTGGGTCTTTTAAGCAGTTCATCCTCTCTGAAAATCTCTTGCCTGTTCAAACTCTCTCAGGATTCTTGTTAACCCCTCCACCAGTGTTCCACTGGCCTGGACAACATGCTTCCAACAAGACTAGCTTGGCTAGCATGGAATAAAGCCCAAAATATCAGTACCGGCATCTGGTCACTGAATGAGGCCATTGTCTGTTCTCTAACACCACTCTAGACCCCAAACAGTCTGAACCCCAGGAACCCGAACCCATGACAGGAAGTCACCATCATAAAACATGGGGCAGCATATTTGTGTTTTTTAGGACATGGAAAAGGTGTTCATCTTGGAACTTTCTCCGCCTCTTTATTTATTTTTTAACAAAAACCCTTTGTGCCGTGTCGCCATATAGCTGAACAGCGAAAGCTTTACTGATGTGCTATAGAGACTCGTGCAAATGTCTGAAAGTCAAATGAAAAAACAAAAATGTCCTAAACATAAAAGCGTCATACAATCTGGGATACCAGAGACATCATCCGAAATCGCGTACTTAGCAATTTGCGCCCAAATTCCCTGTACTCATAAAAGAGTATGCAGAAAGCACCCGAATGACTTACTACTGCCAGGCCAGATTCTGCCAGGCCAGAAGTGTGCATACGATGGACACTTTGCCATTCATAAATACTGTCCTGTGGCCTCATGGGATGGTAGTGAAGTGGTAGTAGGTCACATGACAATGACAACATGGCAAATGTAGTACGTCCGGATTACTTTCATACTACATAGAACTTACTAGTAAGTCTTGAAGTAATGACTTGTTCAAAATAAGTACCAATAAGTACTTAAAGGGCTGGTATAATGCCCTTTTCACAAGATGTAAAATAAGTCTTTGATCCCAAGAGTGTATATGTGAAGTTTTAGCTCAAAATACCCCACAGATATTGAGGGTGAGCAAAAACGCACCGTTTTTGTGCCTGGCCCTTGAAATGCAAATGAGCTGCTGCTCCCGGCAAAGAGCGCAGAGCTTCAAGAGCTTGCGCTCACACAGACACGCACTGAACATTTCAAAAACTTTAAGTCTTTTATGTTCAAACCGGAGTCAGACAATGATGGAGAGACTCAAGAAGTGACAACATGTAGAAGCAACAGGACATTTCTGAATGGTATTTAGGTAGCTGATGTGTAGTTATCTTCTAGTCATTGATTAGCATATTCTGTCTTGATAATCTATAAATCGGGTTCCCAGGGTTTATGTTTATGTAAATTTTAGGGTTGGTGATGTCACTAACCCGGGAGGAATGTCGTGTTGTCCCTACCAGCCGTTTGTTGTAGTCCTTAAAAAACGATTTATTTAAAAGAAAATATCTTCCTTTGCTTTGAACTTTGAGCGTTGTAGCTTTGCAGATGTTGTTTATGCTCAAACAGCAACATTACACACTAACTAAAGTTAGCAAAGTGAAATCATAATCAACCACCCCTTTAAAAAAAGTGTCTCTACCATTGGAGAAAGTGTAATGGCCAACTAGGATCACGTGTGCTTTGATAACCAATCACATTACAGCCTTGACGTCATTGAAGTTGTGCGACAATCAATCACTGTTTGCGGATACCATAGAAATGAATGAGAAGTGCCGTAACCTGAATCCTACATGTTACAAAATTGTCTGTGACTTCTCTTATAAAAACAGCGTTTTTCCTGTGTAAACTCTAGAAATAGATCCAAAACAAATGTTTAATAGCAAACTTTAGCCAATATGATGTTGATTCATTAAATGATAAGCTGGTGGTTTCACAAAAATTACAAAAATATCTCTGCTCTCCAGATCATGGGAAGTAATGAAAATAACTATAAACAAACTTAAAAATAAAGCACCCAGACACATTGTGGTAAGGAGATTCAGGGTCAAATTAAACTAACAACTAAAATGTGAAAGTTAATTGTCTTTATTCAAAATATCTATATATATTTTTTCAATATGTGTTTTGATTTATAGGGTGAAATACTCTGCATACTCTTGGCTTTGTGAGATTCACCCAATTAAACTGTATTCTAAAGTCTAGAAGAAGTAAAAGTAATGCTCTTTATGACCTGACATGCATCAAAATGACTTCTGGACTCAGTTTTGAATAACAAATTGAATGTAAACACAGAAATGCATTGAACAGAAAATACTTGAATGTGTTTGTATATCCGGCCGCATATGTTCTGCCGGCAGCAAGTGTGCATGTGCGTATTTGTGTAAGCCACCATAAGGAAAGAGCCCAGGGGGGGGTTTGAGGCCTGATCTGACGTCAGAAAGTAGCGGGATCTCAATTGTTGTGGCGAGTTAGACGGCACTGTCTGTGTCTGCTCTGTGCGAGATCTCAGTGTGTGTGACAGAAGGAAAGAAGCGCAAGAACTTTATCGTGAGAAACCTCCTCACACATTATTTAGGTTTGAGTGTACACAAAGACAAATTAAATGTGTATGCAACTGACCTTCTTGGTCCGGGTTTTGTTTTTCCATCTCGGTGGAGGCAGAATAGTCCGATGTTATCTCGCACATCAGATTGGCCCAGTTCCCCTGTGTCAGAGGCAGCCCGCCGTTTGTTTTAGCCTGGTAGTGTAGCTCTACTGTACCATTCAGAGCCGCTGACGTAGGTCTGTTCTCAAACCACTATTATGATTGTCTCTCTCTGTGTGTGTGAGATCTCGAGTGTTTGTATTTGCTGCTTTTTTCCATGCGGTGACCTTTAACATGCAAGCATTGCAAATTCCCCTTCAAATTCCATCATTTCCCGTTTAAAGGATGGCAGAGAAAGTTAAAATAAAGCAGTGTCCCCTTCCCTAATGTCACTATCATCTACAGCAGTATAAAATATAAAAACATGTTTTCTGGGTTCAGTACAGATTAACTTAATTCAAAAGCATTTGTGGTAGGATAACTGCAAAAAATAACATTGGCACGTACCCAGCAAAAATAACTGTTCCAGTGAAGTGCTTACAATGGAAGTACGTGGAGCCAGAGAATAAACATGACAATAAACATTGTTTTACAAGTATAGCCACATTATGCCATTAGCCAAATATGACATTAACTTTTTTGCTCACCAGTCGCTGTGACTAGTGGTTTTCCAAAGTTACTAGCCTCTTAGCATTTTCACTGGCCACAATTTTGACATCGATGCCATATAGAACTGCCATATAGATGTTTTTAATATTACCTAATAATTTGTCAGCACGTATATTAGGCTGCTGTCACTTTAAGACCTGACGCACGGATCCGTTATACTGTTACACATGCGTTTACGTCCTCAACTTACTGTGTTTACGTGAATACTTACCAAGACTTGCATTTTGACATTATTTTGTGTGCATTTGACTGCTTAAGCGCAATAAGCAGCGAAAAATAACTCAATGTAGTACTGAGAGGTGGCGACCACTTTGGGTTTGAGCACAAATTCTGCGGGAATGAGTAAAATTATGCGCAATGCGCACAATCCCACGGCGGAGTTCAAGCCCTGTAACACAAACAATATATGTGATTGTGTGTCAACTCGCTGTCGGAGAGATGAGTGATTGAGAAAGCGCACCTCGGTATCGTGTATCTATTCTGCGGAAAATGAGTATCGATATGTATCGGAAAATGTTAAATTTTTACAACAATACACTGCATTGCACAGTTTATTATTTCAGATGCCTTTTTAAAATACTACAATTGAAAAGTTTATATATAAAATTCAACCCGCCAAAGTGGCAAGTAGGAGTGACTGCTGAAATTTTGCATCATTTGGCAGGTGTTAATGTCAAGCCCTGGCCACAAGACCTAAACATTGTACATTCATTTACCGTGTAGATGCGTATTTATGCTTAAACCCTTTGTGTGAAAAAAAGTTGTATATGCATGATTATTAGAATAACATTTATAACCGTTAGTGTTTATAAGGAAATATTGATTAAATATTGATGTATTTTCTAAAATACATTTGCAAATAATGTAATAATTATTCATCAAAGTTTTTATACACAGCACTGTGTATATTAATATTATTATTATTATTATGAAAGTATACTATTATTATTATTAATAAGAACAAAAAATACACTACCATTCAAAAGTTTGTGGTCAGTAAAAGTTTTATTGTTTGTTAAGCTAGTCTCTGATGCTCCTCAAGGCTGGGTTTATTTAATCAAAAATAAATGAAAAACTGTAATGTAACTGTACAATTACAGTATAACTGTTTTCTATTCTATAACTGTTTTCTTTATTATTTAAAAATTTAATTTATTCCTTTGATGTTTTAATTTTCAAGCATCATTACATCAGTGTTCAGTCACATGACCCTTCAGAAATCATTTCAATATGCTGATTTGCTGCTCAAGAAGCATTTCTTATTATTAGCAATGTTGAAAACCGTTGTACTGCTTAATATTTTTGTGCAGTGATCACTTTTTTCAGGATTCTTTTTTTCGGGAGTCTCAATTTATTGCCTCCTTGCTGAATAAAAGTGTTGTTTTTTAAATAAAAAAAAGTTTTTACTGACCCCAAACTTTTGATCTTTTGTATGCACATCATAGCTTAATCTGAGATAATTTCTGCATCAAAATTCCGACGATCTTATAAGCTGCAGTCCGCAGTTTTTCCTCTTTGTCGCCATCTCTGTTTGAAATCTGCAATTGCAGTTATTCGCGGAATTATCAACTTTACCTGAGTTGTGCCTCGGCACGGCACAACGCGGATGAGTCCAATGTTTTGAGGAGAATGTGCGGCTGTCAGTCACCGCGCCGGTGTGGATACTGGCATTCACAATCACAGATTCTACTTTTTGGAAGTACAGTAGGACCAACATAAGAATTGTCACCGGAAAATGTCATATGAACAAAGTAACATGCACTTTTGTTCTGACCAACTAAGGGAAAAAGGCATTGCAGTAAATCGAGCTGATTCAATCTAACGATCGCTTATCATAATCACGTCAAACCTTGCAAATTATAATATGTTCTCAAATTTTTTATGTTAACAACATCAGCATTGCGTGACTACATTTAATGCCCTTCCGATATTTATCCTTGTTTTCGCATGGCCTGGTTGCAGTCTCTTTTTTTCTGTAGCCACTCCGAAGTCCAAAGTCTTTTGCATTTTACAACGGTTGAATCTCCAGTTGTCACTGGTGATTGACTTTTGAACCTTTCTGGATCCGCTATCAAATGAATAAGTTGAATTATATCAAGTGCTGTGAGAAAAGGCTATAAATCTCCACCTCCAACATCCTCACACGCAATATAGCATACTAGCCGAGACTTCTTGTTTATGTGTACAGATGTGACGTAATGACGCAAAGACATGCTTGAATTTCCTGCGTAAATCCACCAGTACCACTGGAATTAAAAACATTATTACAAGCTTACCGTTTTGAATTGAGCTACGGCAAGCAGATGGTTTTGAACACTGGCTGGATATGCACTTGCTCAAAATTTATTTTGGATCATTTTTAACCCAAAAATGTTACGGACTGGAGCTTTAAGTAATTTGATTCAGCTGGTTGAGAATGGCAAACATAACTTGTCCTTGTTACTTAAATATGGTCACACACTCCCTTATTTAAAATAACCCAGATTCATCAACCTATGAGGGTAAGAACTCATTTATGCTGGTAAAGTCAATACACTTTTGCAAGATACTCACAAGATCGGCAGAAAGTGATGTAAACAGTGCTTTACAGTTTGTTACGTCATATTCCACCCACAGGACATACTAAAGTAACTAACAACCTGAGGTTCAGACGACTGGAAAAGTAGTTCCACCTCAATACAGACGATTTTAACAATTAGACGATTTAGGTTGATTAAAAATAATAATAATTTAGACAACCATGAAAATAATAAAGTATTTCATGTGTTTTAAGTGCTTTAACAGAAATGCTGGCTTTACATTTCTTTTTGGCTCTCATCGGTTGAAGGCGTCGGGCCGTCTGTGAGAGTAGGAACTCTGATTGGATGTTCAGTTTAGCGAACGATTCAGTGCCCAAGAATTAAAGCGAAAGTGATGAAAGAGAGCAAGTAAGTCAGGATGGCACAGACAGAAAGCTGGTTTAATGTTATGTTATCCTACCCGAGCATTCCAAACCGTGAATATTTGCATAACAACATGAGCCGCTTAAAATAAACGAAGTAACCAACACAACTGATATTCCAAATGGTAAGCAAGTGCTGCTTTGTTTACCTTTTGGTATATCTGCGTATATCTTGTATATCCTTGTTTCGGTTTCTCTTTTTGAAGGATGAATATAGACTGTTGATACCTGCTGATCATCAGTTCATTCCTTACAGACAGGCGCAGAACGTACATGCTAGTTTGCAGTCGTCTGTAGTCTGTGCTGTGTGTTCAAGTGCAGCTTTTTGATCCAGACACAGCCAACGCTGTCCCAGGCTTAAAGTCCCCCTGTGGTGAAAATCAAGCTTTTAATGTTGTTTATATGTCTATGTGGTGTTTTTAATATGCTTTAAGACAAACCATGTGTAAATTCATAAGTCAACACCATTGCTGAGTTTTTTTCTCCTTAAAACTGCAGTGACCCAAAGACGGTCTCAAAAACACTTGAAATCGCTGGTGTTTCTGACTTCACAAACTACCATGTGACCAATCACGTCAACGTGTGGATCTCTGAGCTGCCGTGAGTGGAGGCGGGTTTAATTTGCATATTTATAGAAACGCATATACTAAATGAGGCAAGGGTGTAGAGTTCAAGCCATTAGAGGAAAAAAATTTTGGTGATCATAGATGAGCTTTAAGGGATAGAATTATTGACTGCAAGGGGGACTTTAAGACTTTCGTTCATCCTTGAAACACAAATGATTTTTGTCTCTCTATTGTAAGTCCATTCCACCAAAATGTTTACACTTCAAAAAGTCATAAAGACATCATAATAATCTAAATGAATTAAGCAGTTTGATCTAGATTTGAAGACATGATCTCTTTATATGATGAACAGATTTAATTTAGTCTTTTATTCTTAAATAAACATTGATCAATGCTCATCAAATATGGTCAATGGAAGCTCAAACTTGCTTGGTTGTTCTCGCATGCCACGCAAGCATGTTTGAGCTTCCACAATGAGTAGGACAGATCTTTAATTTATGGGTGAACTATCCCTTTAACTTAGGGACTAGTTAAAATTGTTTCAAAAGAACTTGACTTCTATTGAACTCTGAACATTCCATGTAACATTCTTTTCCTCCACTACTCACGGCAATCTTCCAATGGATGAGTTGCCAAATGTGTTAAGGGGAATGGAAATCAGTATGCGCACACACACACACACATCCCCCACTATGTAATGACGTTCAATGTATTTAGTGACGCTGCTGGGCCGTGCTGTGGCGCTCCAGGACCTTATGGAATCCTGCCGTGTTGACTGGCTGGTTACCAAGCAACCTGAAGTCACACACGGTGGGCTTCATGAAGCATGTGTGTGCGGTCTCGAAGCATACGTGTATGTGCTTTTCTTACTCTACAGCCGGGCCGTGTGACGCGGGTGCAGACGCGTGATTTGTGCGAAAACCTATTTGTGGGTACATATGCTTCGTTGTTTGGCGCGAGATCTTGTGTGTATGTGTTTACATCATTCGGGATGGAACCGAGAGGGGGGCAGGTGGTCATGGAGAGTCTTGCGTAATGGGATCCACAGAGCACGAGGGCTGGAGAGAGTGTTGATGAGGGTGTCATCAAGTATTACCCCCCTAACACACACACACACACACACACACACACACACGGGCACATCTACGGCCCTTAGGGAAAGGACGTGCCAGACTGTGGAGCTCATTCATTGTGTAATCACTCGCAGACTCAATTACATGATGCCTCTTCCTCATTCAGCATATAGAAATAGATACCATCAGTAATGGTGAAGTCACTGGATGTAGTTTCTTTTTTCCAGTGTTGAACAAGTGATATGAGTTCACTTAATACTCTCTGTCTGTCTCTGTTTCATTAGGCTCAAGATTTTTGAGTATCGGCAGAAAGTCTGATCCACATTAGTCTCATGCGACTAGATATTTGACTAATACATAAAGTCTGGTCCATGTTGCTTGCAGCTAATAATGACCATAAAAACCTCCTTAGACAGGAAGAGATTGTTTGGCCGGCATTATAATTTGACTTACCACAGCTGTTTTTACATGCTTTGAGTTCTGGAATTGATCATACAATATCAATAATAGAGTGTTGTGAAAAGAAATTAAATAATGGCACAGCATTTTGTATTGGATACCCCTGAAAAATTGGGTTGCCGCATCAACTTTAATTTATAATTATTTCAGTTTTAGCTTCAGGTTTAACTTTAACAGAAATTAGAAATGTTGTCTTGGTGGCAACTTACCAAAATGAAAATAAGTTGAAGTATTTCATCTAAAATGTATTTTACTGTTGCTTCCTTTGAAACATTGTAATAGTTTTTTTTAGCTTTAGTTAAGAATAATTGCCAATTACATTTATTCTCATCATTTACTAGCCATTCCAAACCTGTTTGGCTTTCTTTATTCTGTGAAGCACAAAAGAAGATATTTTAAGATGGGCTCCATTGACTTCCATAGTATTTTAATTTCCACACTATGGAAATCAATTAACTTTGGTTACTGACGTTCTTCAAAATATAATCTTTTGTGTTCAGCAGACGAAATAAATTCATAAAGGTTTGCAACAACTTGAGGGTAAGTAAATTATGACCGTATATTCTTTTTTGGGTGACCTATTCCTTGCATGGTATGAACCTTGGGAACTCAGGAAGGGCTGGGAACTTGTAAACCAAATTTTGTTTCTCGGTGGACGACTGATAAAAAACCTGTTCTCCCAGAAACTGCAATTTGACATTTTTAGGTGCCATATAATAAATCAGGCTGGTTACGATTTCTAAATGAAGTGCATTGTGTCATAAGGTGTGTCATTTATTATTTTGGATTATGTTGTACCTGGTTTGTCTCAATGTTCAGTTAAAACTTGTTGTAATTTGTTTATATCTGGTCATTTAGGAGGACTACGAGGTGGCACCAGATGAGAAGAGGAAGAGTCGAGGAGATGAGATCATCAAGAAGTTTCTCACCAAACAGGTGTGATTTGGTTTAACTTTAGTGTGTGTGTGTGTGTGTGTGTGTGTGTGTTAATTTTGGATCTTAAACGTCCCAGTGGGCATCAGTAATCAGAGCATGTTGTTTCTCTGACAGTCCTCTGAGTGTGTGGATGTTGCTGAAGGTCTTGCTGAAAGTTGCAGAGAAAATCTAGAACTGAGCCCCTGCAAGGAGATCTTCAGTGACTGTCGCCAGTAAGACAAATGCAAATACGCTTGTGAACACATGGACTTCTGTTGCTCTTAAACTAAGCAAATTCAAATACTTTAACCTAGGCCCCAACCGCTCTTGTTACACATATATTGTGGTGTTTTTACATTTGTATGGAAGTGTTATTTATATTGATTAAATATTATATTAATAAATACTATTTTACTACTTTTTTTTTAAGTAAAGATTTTACTATGGTTTAATTTTAGTTTGTATATTTGCACTGTATGCTAAAGATATGTTCTCCACCTAGTGATGGGAAGTACACTACCTTTCAGACATTTCTGATTCTCACCAAGGCTGCATTTATTTGATCGACAATACAACTAAAACAATAATATTATGAAATACTATTACAATTTAAAAAATGTTTTCTACTTTAATACGTTTTAAAATCTAATTAATTCCTGAGATGGCAAAGCTGTATATTTACTCCAGTATTCAGTATCAAAATCAGAAATCATCATTCAGAAACATTTCTTATTATTAGTATCAATGTTGATACTAATGTTGCATTTTTTTCAGGATTCTTTAATGATTAGAAAGTTTAAAAGAAAGAACAGCATTTAGTTGAAATGGAAATCTTTTGTAGCATTGTAAATGTCTTTACTGTAACTTTTGATCAGTTTACATATGTTCTTGCTAAGTAAAACTATTAATTTCTTACTCAAAATCGTACTGACCCCAAACTTTTTAACTAATACCCTAACCTTACAGCTAAAAAGGCTGGGGTCAGTATGATTTTGAGTATTATTGAGTAATTGAGTTAAATTATATAATTGAGTACTATTAAGAAATTAATAGTATGTAGTAAGCATCGCCATAATTGGGACAGGCTGCAACAATCATTTATACTTCAAAAAATCCTCTGAAAATGTTATGCAATCTGGGCACCTTTCACATTCGGTACGATTTTAAATGTAGACCTAATATTGGATACTATATACTGTAGAAAAGACCGTATGCAGAATTAAGGGTTATGTAGTTTTTCTGGGATATTGATCATTGAACACATTTTTGTCCCTAAAGAAGCAAACATTATACTTCTGGAACCGTTGCATATTTTGTCTTGTGTACAAGTTAAGTCACCTTTATTTATATAGCTCTTTATACAATACAGATTGTTTCAAAGCAGTTTTACAGTGATAACAGGAAAATGATTCAAAGATGCGAACCGAGGTAATTTCTGCCGTACAGCAGCTGTAAAGGAAAATCGTGTCATTATTCAGCTAAAGTCAACTGCACTAACAGTGCTGCTTATGGTCTAACAGTCTCCATGCTGTTTTAAATCTCACAGAACTATTCATGACTACTTAAGAGGTGCTCCGTTCTCTGACTATCAGAACAGCATGTACTTCGACCGCTTCCTCCAATGGAAAATGCTGGAAAGGTTGGTTACACGCTTTATCTCCCTTTCCTCTGTCTTTTACCTTTTTAATCTACTTAAAAGTTGTGTATTTCATTCTTTTAGTTTGCTGGAGGAAGTTCTTTGCTCTGCTTAAACCAGACATCCTGCTTTTGTTTCATTTGGCTAAATCATATTCAGCTGTTATGGCAGTACAGACACTAATCCGTTTAAATTATTTGTTAGTGTAATTGTTAACAGCTCAACACATTAAAATCAAACAGTCATGTTTTGGGTCATGAAACGTTCAAGTTACTTTGCAGTGTCCAAGCCTATGCCATATAAACTGTTTTGAACAACTTTACTTTTAAGTGGCCCATTAAAAAGTTATGAACAATTGGTCACACTTTAGATTAGGGTCCAATTCTCACTATTAATGAACTATTAAATATGATGACTTTTGCCTCAATAAACTCCTAATTCCTGCTTATTAATAGTTGGGTAGTGAAGTTAAGGTATTGGGTAGGATTAAGGACGAAGAATGTGGTCATGCAGAATAAGGCATTAATATGTGCTTTACAAGAACTAATAAACGTCCAATATCCTAGTAACATGCATGCTAATTAGCAACTAATTAATAGTAAGAACTGAACCCTAAACTAAAGAGTTTTTCCTGCAAACAATTCTGTGAAGGCTTTTTTTCATAGATGAGGTGGAAAATGTGTTTCTTATTGACTGTGTTTTATAATTGTAATGTTGTGTATAACTTGTAATGTAGCTTGTGCTCCACCCAGCTTTGTTAATGGATCTGAATGTTAAAATGTCAGGTTCCTGTCTGCGCTGATTTGATATCAGATTTTGTGGTTTCGTTTCCAGACAGTCCATCACAAAAGACACATTTCGGCAGTATAGAGTTCTGGGGAAAGGAGGCTTTGGAGAGGTAAGGGTATTGTAAAACGTGATGACCTGCACTGTGTGTGTACTGAATATTCCCTCATTTGCTCTGTATAAAAAAACTTGTGAGCTGCCTACATTAGATCAGTGTTTCACAACATTATTATTATTATTATTATTATTTTGCCACGGCAGTTTTGATAAGTAAAAAATCCCACAACACACCACTAAGCACTAAAATAACAAAATTGCATAAAAATGCATTACTTTAAATGTCATAATAAAACTGAATAAAATATTAAACGTAGTATTCACAATTAAAGTGAAAACTGATTTTAAGTCAAGTAGACAGCAAATACCAGACTTGACTATTCTCCACTCTTTAAAGGCGAGGTGGGTGATTTGTTCCAGGAACAATTTTTGTTATACTGGTTGAAAGTCTAAGTTAAGTGGTTTCCCTCGTCGGGAAAAAGTAAACCGTGTCCGTGTCTATAATACTGCATGTTAGCTTTGAAAAAAGCAAAGTGTGAGAGTTATCACCAAAACCTAAAAAAAAAGTAATAAAATGCAAATCATTACAAAGAATTGCATAACACAATCGGTGTGTCATTTCAGAGGAATTATGGTGACAACTGGTTTAATGTAAGACAACGCATCAGTTACAAGGCTTAGTCACAACCTCTTTTAAATGCTTTTCATTGGTTAACTATTTGTAAAACCCTCGTAAAGGATGACCAATGACATACATTTTTTTAAAAGATGGAACAAAAATGACAAATTATAGAGATACGAGGTTTCCACCCGACAGCAATGGTATATTCTTATTTGTAGCATTTATTTTTATGTATTTTTTGCTATTTGATCATTTTCCACCATTTTTTCCATGATCAAAAAAAAATTTTGGTCCAACTTTATATTAAGTGGCTTTAAGTACTATGTAGTTACATTGAAATTACTAATTTGATACAATGGACTTATTGTGTACATACATGTTTTTACATTGTACTTACATTAATATCCGCTGTAATTACATGCAGGTATTTTAAAAATATATGTAATTACATATGTAATTACACTGTTGACCCTTCCCTTACACCTTAACCCACCCTTAAACCTAACCATACCACCACACCTGTCCCTAACCTTACCCGTATCACACCGCAATAGCAGTAAAAGTGTTTTACAATACAACATGAACACAATAAGTACATTGTACTTATTTTTCTATGTAAGTACATAGTACTTAAAGCCACTTAATATAAAGTGGGACCCTGTTTTTTTAATAATGTCCATAATTTTGGACATTACAAGTGTGATCGGCAAAGACTGTTTCGAAATATGATATATATATGATACATCATACTGCCTTTTGAGATGCCTTATTTTGGCCAAACAGCGAAGCAGTGCATGTATCCTCATAGGTAGTCCCAGAATAGTTGATGAATACGTCATTGTAATCCACTCAATAACCAAAATTGTTGATTCAGTTGTTGCTATCACCTTAGCCACATGCAATCATCAAACTCTTTTGGAATCAGTTTTGAGTCTACTGTCTAACTCGCATAAAGAGCATTATTTGTGTGTTGTGCAGAGATGCTGCCTATGATGAGGTGCAGTCAAATCAGTGACATTTCACCCAAAAAAATTATAACCCAATAACCCAGTTATATTGTCAATAGTGTAACAATGTATAAAGTCACTTTCAAGTTAAGATGCTGTGACGTTTAACGTTGCTCAGCGAAATTTCACGATTAAGTTTGGTATAAGCAGATATCGCTCGTGTTCAAGTTGGTCACGTGAATTCACCGCTTTGACCAACAAAAGCTTCTTGGTGAATTGTGAACTGTGCACACTATTGACAATGGACAACTCTCAATTTTCTTGCACGCCAAACCTTGTGACCCAACCTTAAGGCAGCATGTAACTTCTCGTGTGTGTATATATTGATGTGGTGATAATATATGTACATCCCTGCCCAGGTGTGTGCGTGCCAGGTAAGAGCCACAGGTAAAATGTATGCTTGTAAAAAGCTTGAGAAGAAAAGGATAAAGAAGAGAAAGGGGGAGGCCATGGCTCTAAATGAGAAACAGATTCTGGAGAAGGTCAACAGCAGGTTTGTGGTAAGCGGATTCATTCATTTATTCTGTTCTTTCATCTCTTTTCCTCTCTTTACTCATGTCATGTTTACACCTGGTTTAAACATCCATCTTGGGTGATCCAGTCGCAAGTGGCCAGGCAGTAAAGCCTCAAATCTGCATTCCTCAGTACATTTCTGTCTCTGTTAAATTTTGTGTCCAATAAAGGCTTGCTAACAACTTGTATACTTATAAAAAAAGGGGGAAAGAATGTATTTTTGATAATCGGCATGCTATTCTCTCTGACTCTCAGGTTAGTTTAGCGTACGCGTATGAGACCAAAGATGCCCTGTGTCTGGTGCTGACCATAATGAACGGCGGTGATCTGAAGTTTCACATCTATAACATGGGAACCCCGGGCTTCGAGAAGGACCGTGTGCAGTTCTATGGGGCCGAGATCTGCTGTGGTCTAGAACACCTGCACAGAGAGTCTATCGTCTACAGGTGGGCAGGAAGAAACGTGTGACTCTACACCATCCTCAAATGCACCCAATCCTCATAAAATGATAATGAAATTCTATGGTTGAGACATTTCTATCTTGCTTTCTTTCATTCTAGGGATTTAAAACCCGAGAATATACTTTTAGATGATAATGGTAAGTCAAGAAGATCAGTTTTTCATTTAAATGAGCTAAATATGATATTACATTAAATTGGATTTGGTCTAGGGATGTACTGGGATTTGGTCTAGGGATGTACCGATACTGGCTGAAACTGGCTTCCATCTAAATAACAAAGTTTATTTTTTTATTTTTTTTTATCATTCACACAAAATCTCGAACTAAACATTACTTCATTATAAAAGACAAAATGAAAAAGATTATGCATTAAAAAATGCATACATTTATTTAAATATTTTTTAAAGGACTAGGACTAAGTTTGCCATATTGATAAATATTTAATTTAAAGGGGTCATGACATGTTTTATTTTATTTTATTATTATGTTCCCTTAGGTGCAAATATAGTATTACTATAGTTTTTTTTACAAAAAACTTTTAAAATGTAGTGATTTATGACCTTTTCCCACCCTGTTTCTCATCCTCTGATTCAAACAGTCTGTTTTGGGGGTGTTTCTCCTTTAAGAGTTCAGTGTTAACGCCCACTGTTATGATTGGCTAACGTCAGTGCCTATGCATCAATTATTAACGCCCCCAGCCAGAACCTGTGCGGATTCAGCGTATTTAAAAAGTAGTTTAAAGTTTTAAACACATTACTTACAGTTTGCGTCGTCGTTGTTGAGCCCAGAATAGTCAGCAAGGACTTATCTTTGAGCAACAGTTTTCTGGCAAAGCCAGCATCATTTTGGGATTTGTTCTCAAAACAGTCATCCTTCAAATGTATAGAACAAACGCTTAAACTAACACTGCCGTGACTGAGACGTCCGCAAAAAATAAAGTGCATCCATTTTTCCCTGACGACTGGATCTTTCGCAGCGTATTCAAAGATGTTGTTTGTCCACAGCCAGGAACAGCACATCTGCGGCATCGTAATTTCCCTGTACACAGACCCACACTCGCTGTCCGTCGACTGAACACTTGTGAGGCGCGCAGCGCGCGGGCGCGGCAATGATACGAAATGAGCGTAATTGTCTTGTGCTGGAGGCGGTCATATGCAAACGCTGTTACGTCACTTCGTACCGTGACGTCACTTCTTACCATGAATCCAGAACGAGCTGTATTTAGAGCTTGATTAAATAAATGATTCGTTTATAATGGGGAGGACGTCTTAAGCTATGAAACTTGCAGGACGTTTTAATGGTACAAAGACCTCTTATATACTAAAAGATCAAGGCAAATTTGGTTTCTCATGTCATGACCCCTTTAAAGCCCCAATGTCAAAATATATAAATAAATGACATTATATGTAAATATAAAGTATATATAAATAAATGTAATATTCAGTCAGTGAAAGTGTAATAAATTGTGAAATGCGACAAATAATTAAATCAACATTTAACTTGTTTTGTTCTGGTTTGTTTGCTACTACTCCCTCTCTATCCCTACAGGTCATATCCGGATCTCAGACCTGGGACTGGCCATTAAAGTGCCTGATGGAGAACAGATCCGGGGTCGAGTGGGGACTGTGGGCTACATGGGTAATGATCTTTAGCTGTATCGATTTAAGCAAAATAGCATCTTTCATTTATAAATAAATCATAACTCTCTTATATGGGTTTTTTCCCCCAATCAAATTAACGAGTATTAAATGTATTGATTTACATTACCAGGTTTTTTTTTTCTAAGAAATTCATACATTTTTGTATGGCAAGGATACATTAAATTGGTCAAAAGTGACTGTAAAGTAATTTATAATGTTACAAAAAAAACATTTATAATGTTATTAAAATATTAAGCAGCACAAGTTTTCAACATTGCTAATAATAAGAGATGTTTCTTGAGCACCAAACAGCATATTAGAGTAATTTCGGAAATTTTTTGATAATAATTCAAAAAACTTAGACCGCAAAATTTTGACCGCTAGTGTAAATACCAAATATAATCAAAAGGCTGAAAAATATCAGGTTTTGTTTTTAGCTGCACCACTCAGTCCTACTAGATATCTATTCATGGCTATATGAAGCATTGAAAGGTTATTTATTGATTGAACTGAATCTGTTTTGATGGACAGCTCCAGAGGTGATCAATAACGAGCGCTATAGCATGAGTCCGGACTGGTGGGGGTTGGGCTGCCTGATCTACGAGATGACCGCTGGACGATCGCCTTTCCGCGCTCGCAAAGAGCGAGTGAAGAGGGAAGAAGTGGAGAAGAGGGTCCAGGAGGAGGAAGAGGAGTACAGCGACAAGTTTTCAGAAGACACCAAAGCCATCTGCAGGATGGTGAGGCCACACACACACACACACACACACACAAATAATGAAGTTTCTATGCTGGTCAAAATCCAAGATGACACAGTCGAGTACAACTAAGAGCTTGTATCCGAAGCTACATTATCTCCTCAGTCAAACACGCCATAGAAGCTGATTAAGAGTCCATTGATTGAGCGCACAAAACTGGTCAAATCGAGTCCATTCTGTACGTTTGGCTCATTTTTCTGGCTGCTATTGCATGTTTTCGGCTGGGGAAGACGCTGATAATGAGCTCTCTGAGAACTGCTCAGTTCAGTATTGTTTAATACTCTAAATATATTGTAAAGAACCTCAGCTGTCTTTTATTTGAGCTGTGTCATGTGACTGGCTTTCTGTTACAGTGACAGTTCACCCAAAAAAGAAAAATGCCATTTACTCCCCATTACGTTGCTTTAAACCAGATTTTACTAAATATATTTTTAGGGATTTGAAAGTTAACAAGTACCCTTAAGATGTTTATATATATTATGCATTCACCAAATTTGATAAAATGACTTCTAATTATAATTTAAAAGCCTAATTTTTCATACAATATCTTTACAATATCACACTTGATATTATACTTGTATAATTTAAATGTTTTTGGTTGTTTTTTTACATGAAAGTATACACTACAACTTTTATTCAGCATTCTATTTCAAATAAATGCTGTTCTTCTTAACTTTCTATTCATCAAAGGATCCTGGACAAAGTATCACAGTTTCCACAAAGACGTTAAGCAGCACAATCTTTTCAACATTAATAATAAGCATCAAATCACCATATTAAAATACGAAGGATCATGTGGCAGTAAAGACTGGAGTAATGATGGCGAAAATCACAGGAATAAATTACATTTTAAAGTATATTCAAATAGAAAATATATATTTAATATTGCAATATTATTTCACAACATTGCTGTTTCTACTTATCAAATAAATGCAGCCTTGGTGAACAAAATAATCTTCTTTCAAAAACATGTAAAAAATCTTACAGACCCTAACATTTTGAACGGTAGTGTAGCTGCTTTTAAAAGGAGATATTTAGTTATTTTGAAGAAGCTAAGGCCCTCATCTGATTTGAGACTTTTGGTCTTCATGCAAAACGTACTTAAATTACTTTTTTTTTAAAGTTAGTGAATCGAATGGAGTACTTGTTTTGTTGGAGAATGGCATAAGGATAAGTGAATGATTACAATTTTAAAGCTGCATTCTGTAACTTTTTGGGTTAAAAATTATCCAAAATAATTTGAGCAAGTGCATAACCAGCCAGTGTTCAAAACGATCTGCTTGCCTTAGCTCGATTCAAAACGGTAAGCTTGTAATAATGTTTTAAATTCCTGTGGTCCTGGTGGATTTACGCTGGAAATTCGAGCATGCCTTTCCGTCATTACGTCACATCTGTAGTGTACACATAAAGGAGTCTCGGCTATATTGCGTGAGGACGTTGGAGGTGGAGATTTATAGCTTTTTCTCACAGCACTATATATATTTAAACTTATACATTTTGATGGCAGATCCAGAAAGGTTCAAACGTCAATCACCAGTGACGAGATTCACCCGTTGTAAAATGCAAAAGACTTCGGAGTGACTACAGAAAAAAAAGAGACTGCAGCCGGTTCATGCGAAACCGAGGATAAATATCGGAAGGGCATTAAATGTAGTCACGCAATGCTGATGTTGTTAACATTAACAATTTGAGAACAAAGTATAATTTGCACGGTTTGAAGTGATATGATAAGCGATCGTTTGATTTAATCAGCTCGATTTACTGCAATGCCTTTTTCCCTTAGTTGGTCAGAACAAAAGTGGATGTTACTTAGATGACATTTTCCAGTGAAAATTCTTATGTTGGTCATACTGTACTTCCAAAAAGTAGAATCTGTGATTCTGAATGCCAGTATCCACACCGGCGCGGTGACTGACAGCCGCACATTCTCCTCAAAACATTGGATTCATCCGTGCTGTGCCGAGGCACAACTCACGTAAAGTAGATAATTCCGCGAATAACTGCAATTGCAGATTTTGAACAAAGATGGCGACAAAGAGGAAAAACTACAGACTGCAGCATTAATTTGAAATTCTATGTCGCGTGCGTCATGCAAATGGCTTCCACATCTTAGCTCACAAAAGTTCCCAGCCTAACTCGTTCCTGTGTGTGGTTTTGTGATGTCTGGTTTGTGATTGCTGACCCTAGTTTTAGGATGTTTGCCCCATTTAAATGTCTTCATTTGGCACACAAGCTCTTTTTCCTAGTGTTTTGAAGCCATTGACCAGCTTGGCCTCTTACATTCCACTCTTGAAGAATGTACAAACCTGTGTTCCTAATGTCTGGCTGGCTGCTCTCCGCTCCTTGTCTCACAGCTGTTAGCCAAAGATCCCAAGCAGAGGCTCGGCTGCCAGGCGGATGAAGGTACTGGAGTCAAAGCCCATCCGTTCTTTAAGCACATCAACTTCAAGAGGCTGGAGGCCGGCATTCTGGAACCTTCCTTTATGCCTGATGTGAGTTCCTGTTCTCATGTAGTTGATGTTAACACTGTAAATGAAATAATAGTCATACAAACTTTTAGACATTTTTATTTATATAAAGTTGGCTTACCTTTAAAAAAAAAAATTGTATCACATTTGATACATCAGTCTTTAATGGCTCATATAGGAGGGTATGGAGCTCATTCTCAAGGAGGTAAAAACACTAAAAATGCAATTTAGTGCAGTAATTTAATTCTGATAGCTTGTGATGTAAATCAGTGAGATTATTGCAGACTACTTGTATAAAATACATATAAATATCTGTTTTAACTCTGTATCGCTCAATAACATGTCTTAGTAAGGTGGTATTAAAATGCCTTGTTTTATGATTAAAGCTTTATAGTTGTTAAGGGATGTAATGCAATTTAATGACGATTGAGAGATGTTCAAATAAACCTTCCTTCAAAATCCTGATGCATCATATTTGATACTCACATTTTAACATGATTTTTCCAAAAAATGATGCATGGATAATAAAGTAAACCAATCAAATGTTCTCCTTGAAACATTACCAACACTATTAAAGTTATTCTTACATTTACATTTAAACATCAGTGAAGATTTCACAGCAGAAAGACACTTGAAGGGGGGGAGGTGTTTTAAACATTATTCTACAAGGCCTTTTACTTACAAAAAAGTATCTATCAATCAGATTACAGGGTTTTAAGGAACGTTAATGTTGAACATTTCAAGGCTTTCGAAATTTGCACAGGGTTGGATTCTCTTATTACCGTTTTTCACTTTTGTTTCCCTTCTTTTGCTCATTTCATAGCCCAGGGCGGTCTACTGTAAAGATGTTCTGGACATTGAGCAGTTCTCCACCGTTAAGGGTGTCAACCTGGACCAAACAGACAATGATTTCTACTCCAAGTTTGCCACTGGCAGCGTCTCCATCCCATGGCAAAATGAGGTATAAAGCTGTGCTGAAATCTTCTGCCAACGTAATGCCATATGGCACAACAAAAAAACAGATAACACGATAATGAATCATTCAACCTGGCATCATCTTTAAAATTCCATTTGGTCCATTTGGTTCCATTTGGTTCCATAGCAGGTGTTAATAGTGTATAGCTGTTAATAATGTATATAAGCATGACTGGAAGGCTGTATTGACCAATCAACATCCAGAACTATAATGGTCCTTTCTGTAAAGATGTTAGAAAATAAGGATGATTTGACCTTCTTATCATAATTTCTCTCTTTTTGTTTATCTGTATCTGTCTGTCTGTCTCTTGCTATTTTGTCTGCTGTCTATCCTGCAGATGATCGAGACAGAGTGCTTCAGCGACCTTAATGTATTCGGGCCTCAGGGGACACGGCCCCCTGACCTGGATTGGAACCAGCCTCCTGAGCCTCCTCGGCGTAGCCTGCTGGACAGGATCTTTAGGAGACATGTGAGGATCCCCTCCACCTCCACCACAGAGGAACACCCCAGAGAACACAATAGTTAACTACAGACCAGGTCAAACACCCCATCAGGACACCACACGCTCACACACGTAGAGCAGAACAGCAACGATCAGACTGAAGCATTGTACCCAGGGGCCAAAAATAACTTTGCCACATTCATTTAGAAAATGTAATGAGGGGGGTTTTAGTTTAGAAAATGTAATGAGGGGGGTTTTAGTCTCTTCACAGGAATGCACATGATCAAATTCAAAAAAATGTATTATTTGATTAATGACCTAGAAAGAGTGAAGGTTTTTTTATTGTTTCTTCTTCATTATACATTCAAATGTTTCTTTGTGGTATTTTTTTCTTTTCTTATATTTTCAGTTATTTGTCAAATTTCACTTTATTTCATACTGGCCATAAAGCTGTATTTCACACACACAATATCAACATTGTAATATTTATCTGTTAAACTGCTAACATTAACACCTCATGATTTTGTTCTTCATATTCTTATTTTGTTGTTTTACTGTGAGAAATACACTACAAGAACTACACAAAAAGTTTGGGATCATAAAGTGTTTGATTGTTTTTGAAACAAGTCTTTTTGCATTCTGCATAATACAATTCAAAGGAACCGTGTTCTATTTTAACTATTTAAAAGGTAATTTATTCCTGTAATGGCAAAACTGAATTACTCCAGACATCTTTTGTTACATTATAAATGTCTTTACTGTCACTTTTGATCAGTTTAATGTGTCCTTTCTGAATGAAAGTATTCATTTCTTTAAAAAATTGCTGTCCCCAAACTTTTGAATGGTAGTGGAAGTGTTTTGTAAATAAACTACAAAATAACTAGGCGTCCTAGATACTGTAACTAATCACCTTTTTCTTTAATGTAACTAATCAAGTTTACTTGCCCAAGATGCAAGTGATTCTCAAAGAGACAGCTACACATGCAGAGATCTATGTTGTGAGGCAATACCCACATTTTGATATTTTGCCTACAAATAAACAAGCACAACTGAACTGAACTAAAACACACTCATTTATTTTCATTCAACACCCATTTCTGGAGAAATATGGAGAAGAAAGAGTTTTTCAATTGATTTAGGAAAAAATAACTACACTGAAAAAGATTATTGTTGGTTTAACTTAAAAAAAGTAAGTTATCTGGTTGCCTTAACAAAAAAAAAATGTATTTCAATAAACTCAAAAAGTTAATACAACAAATAAATAGAAACTCAAAATATTATGTTATCTGAGTTGTTTTGACAAAAGATTAAAAGTTGTGATAACAAATCATGAAAAAACAAATTGAAAATATATTTTTTTTTACAGTGTAGTAATGTGCATTACCCCCCAACACTGCTGGCGAGTGTTAATTTTGGACCCTGATTGTACATGTCTATATCATGTGAGATATAATTAATAAATAATAACTAACATGAATTATTTTTATCTGTCATTTTCTCTCATCTTTCAGCATCCAGAGGTGACCATCGCTCAAAGCCGGGTCTCGTCTTCCAGTGTCAACTCTGTTGACTCCATGTCACACTCTGCCCCCTAGTGGACAGATCGCTGCGGGACTGCAGGGGACAAAAGCGAGTGAGCGATAACGAGAGGAAAGAATAAGAGTGGGGAACTCCTCTTGCCCTTTAAAGACCAGTCGACAGAGCGTGGAAGAGTTCGTTTCCCTTGCCTTGGCCCACACTATCCATCCACGGCCCCGCCGAGAGGACAGGAGACAAAACAAAACTCCTGTTTAAAGACCTTTATTTATCCGTTTTGTGACAAAGGAGAATTTATTCCTTCACCTCACGCTCCCTCAGGATTGCTGGAACATTAAAGAGCCACTGACAATGACAGAATATTAACTCATATTATTCAGGGGATTTTATTGACAAAGAGAGGCCTCCACAGGGAATGGGAAGGGGGCTTTTTAAGTTTTTTTTTGCAAAGGAAAGCTAATATAGTGAACTTAAGAGACTTACGCACACACTCGCAAACACACGCACTCTCGTTTCCTCCTCCATCCCTCTCGTTCTACCCAACCACCCCTTTTATCTTTCCATCTATATGTAACACCTCCAACCTCAACCCAAAATGTGCATTGCCTTGCATACTCTCAGGCCAAAGATAGAGCTTATTACAGGAAGACACGTATTTGAGTGATGTTGCCCTGTTTCGCTGCAGAGAGTGACGAAAGGCCTAAAAGCACAAGGAAATAGGAGCTCATTGGAGCTGTATATTCTTTCCTTCCCGTGTCATCTGCAAATTTTGTGATATCACTGAAAAACAAACTCAATTTGGCAGCTTCCGCCTATTCCAGTCCACTCTAAAATCTCATCTGCTCCATTCGCCGGACGCTACATGGTCTGCAAACATAAGCTAAAAGCATCAGTTCCTTTGTGCATAAAGACCGTTGACCGTAGTGAAAGGCGGAGCCATCTCAGTGGGCGTGGTCTTTTGGGTAGGTAGCCAATCACAGCACAACAAATCAGTCAGGGAGTTCTTCTCATTTCATCGCATTATTCATAAGTGGCTTATTTACCCCATTTACAGAAAATAAATGATAATACTTCAGCTTTTCAGAGGCAATTTGGCAATGAGTCAGAGGATATTGCTGGACTCTTCAATCTGTGCTACTGTGAGATTTTGCTGATGTGGAAAAGTTTAAAAATGAGCTGAATTTGTATCACGGCAGCTCCAAGAGGAGATAGAATTGACCATCTAATAATAAATCTACACAGTCAAGCATTTTCACTTTCTAGGACAACAAAACAGCTTTTTTTCCCAGATTTGGTGTGTAAATATGCCTTCATTTAATCACATTTCAACCACTAATAAACTGAAACTGTCACCACTTCACTTCAGCCTTTATGCACACACACACACACACACACACAGACTCATGAAATTTCATACCTCAGCAGCTGTTTTCTCATATTTATGCAGTTTTCAATCAGATGCCAACTGGTAGAAAGACATTTTATTCATCTTCCCCAACTGTAAATTTAAAGTGTCCAGGATTTCAGTTGTATAGACATCATGGGAATCCAGAACACACAGCCCTAACAATACATTCATATCCCGTGCATAGAGAATACATGATAGGTTTGGAGTGTTAAAATGTTTCTTTAAATTTTTTTTTTTAATAATTTATAATAACCCAACGGAGTGACTCAAGAAGGAATAGAATATGAATCTAAACCTCATAATCTTGCATTTACAATACCATTCCAAGTTTCTTTTCTTTTTTTTACGCCTCAAACTTCAATAGAGAATCTCAAGACAAATCAAGTGTATTAAAATGATGACTTGAAGCTATTTCACGAGTACGTATGCTAAGTGCCATGTAATTTCCGATCATTAAACTGATGTGTGTTTACCAAATTATGCATCAGTAATGCCATTAATTCACAGTGCTAGAAATTCCCTCTGAAGGGTTTAAAGCGAATAAGTGTATACTTAGTGTAGGTTCTGACATTTCGAACTTCCTCTCATCTGAAGTGTGTGTAATAACTGGTTATTGCACTGTGTTATGACATGTTACATAAATTGCACTGCACACTGCATGGTCAATCAACTATTCATCGAGCGGGACCAATGTGTCTGTTAGAAGGTTAATGGTTTAGGGGTCTGATCTCTGTGTATACTAGTGCCATGCTGTTGTTCTCTGTGGTGAGACTTTATACGCCACATACTTGTGATGATTCATGGTCACTTTCAGGTGAAATTTAGAAAAGATTCATGTTAATGCATTTCTCCTATTTGAAAAATTTGTGGCCAATGTTGACAGTTTGTTTGGAAGTACTTTATCTACCATTACAGGGAATATTCTTCACTTTTGCCACCTTGTTGCGTATCTAAATTGGGGAATCTTCTAACCACAGTTGGTTAATTGCTATAAAACTTGATTAACTTGATGCTCTTTAATCTGAGAGTCGTGTTACTGATTTTACATTGAATTTAAAGCAGAATTTCCCCCAAGTATGCATTGATAAACTGCATATTATTTTTGTAATAGTTCATTAAGTGTTTCTAGCACTCTATATCATGAATAGGGACTGATCTAAACTGATATTAAATGCTATATTGGCAAGTAAATGTTGATTTGGTCTATGGAAACATAAAGGAAAGGTTTGCCACTTTTTTTTCCCTTTCATTTAAACAAAATGGTTGTAAATGGAAGGCCTGGTTGTTTAAACTTCAAACTTATTGGTTTATATTTCTATAGTATCCTCTGAACTAATTTAACAGCTGTGAAGTTTAGAAATATGAACCTTTCCCAGACTGAGAGTTGATGCTTTGCTTATGTATACTTCCTGTATGTCCTCCATACGTACAACAATGTGATGAATGAACTGGTGGTGACGTATGTAATTGCTGCATAAAAGGGAACTTTGCCTTTAAAACAATGACCAAACTAAAAGGGAACTGAGGTGATATTTATTTGGCAAGTAAAAACTGAAATTAGAGAAGATGAGGTTTTGAGGACATGGCTCCTTTTGGATAATTTTTTTGTATAGGTCATTCTGGAGATAGAAAACCCCAATGAAGTGCCTCCTTTTTAGTAGTCTAGTCCAGGTTAGTGATACGGTTTGCACTTTGTGTGTCACTTCAGTCATTCACACAATGTAAACATGCACACGCGTGCACACACACACACACATTTTAAAGAGAGGTGTTGTACTACGCTGACTGCATGTGAAGCCAAACCTGAGTCCTTCTGAATAAAACCTGTGCTGGCCTGAACATAACTGTGTAGTTCTTTTAGAAATGTGAATGTGTTTGTATTATGATAACGTACGTGATTATCATGAGCGATACATAAACGTAAAACTTTGAATAATAAATGGCAAGGAAAACTGAATTATTTTGGTTTAAAGCGTTTTACTTCTTTTTTTTTTCTTTTTTTTAAGACTCAATTTAATCTATTATATTAATGAGATTATAGATAAATTACATTTAATGATTGTAATTAATTGAAATATTGACAATATAAGTAATTTGAAAAATATATTACATATCTGAGTAATTAACTACAGTACATGTACTTACTATAGGGTTAGGGTAGGATTAGGATTTGGTTGTGGGTTAGTTGCATGTTATTATGCATAAATTACTGTCATTACTATGTAACATGGACACTATAAAATAAAGTGTTGCCAAAAAAAGCCACATCATGTAATTAATTCAATTAAAGTTTGTAATCCATTGGCAGCTATGGTTTGCACCTGTTCCAGTGTAATTTCAACAGTCCGTGACTGTTCCACACCTCCTGATTAGAAGTTTGTCTGATAAAGGTTAAGGCTTAAAGTATAAATTACTCTGAGGGACACAAGCCACAAGGTTGTGGGTTAAGGTGCTTTCACTCGTAAAGACACTTTTCCCCCAAAAGATATTGCTTCAATGTTCTTGAACAAGTTGATTTTACGTCAAGCTGAAACCCACAAGTCATTAAACAAATATTTTCATGGAACTAGGAAAGTTTCCATTGCTGTAGAGGCCAAGGCTGCCAGATCGGCCTTTTATTGTTGTCAGTGATGGAGAATTGATTCGTTGCAGGTTTGATATGGGTTTGTGCAGCACAGCGTGTAATAAGATGTAACTTGGATTTGCAGAATACACTTACATCTTTTGGCTTACATCTCTATTATTGAAAGCTATAATTAGTCACATTAAAAGTACACACACAAGTTGTCACCCAGGTTTATTTTCGGAAAAGCCACTAATTAGCCACCAAGTGATGATGTCATTTTATTTGACCCCTTGGAGTTAGGATGATGATGATTGTTAACATTTTTGGCTGATGATTTGTCATTATAAACTTGACCCCCTGGACTCAGGAGAGCAAGTCGTGTCGTGTGTGACTTTTTTGAGAGTTTCCGGCTTATCATATGCCAAAATATATCCGTAGTAGATGAGTAACACTGTTTGTTGTGACTTGGAAAAGACAGACAACATAAGTGTACAAACCAGTGTTCTGTGTGGGTAGTCTTCAGGCACTGGCCGTTATCTGTAACAACGTGTTTATAGTGGTAACAGATAGGCCGTCGTGTTCACTGCACATCCTTGACACACAGGGTCACCCCCGTGCTCTGAGTGATGGTGCTGTTTTATCTGCGAGGTGACGAGAACATAGCCTTGTCTGACGGGGCTATAAAGGGAGCGAAGCGGGCAGCTGTTCCTCAGATTCCACTTCTAACTCACCGTGCCCACATTTCAAGTCTAGTCATTCATTCATCAGTTAAGAAACTTGTATAATGTTGCCTGCAACGGTCAAACTGTGTGCTGGCATTTCCTACAGGCACGTGAGAAACATGACAGGTAAGAAGCTGTTTCATGTACCCAGGTTTTCTGAAATATTTTGTATAATATGCTAGTATTTATTTGCGTTTATATATATATATATTGTCTTTTTCTTTCACAATCAGGTTTGAGGAGGAATGCAATGATTGCAATTCATCATGAGCTGAAAAAGCTTTCTGGACCTGGACCTGGTGCTTGGATTAACCACGTCCGAAGAAGGAGCTCACTTCTCAGTAAGATAACTTCCTCTCCACATTTATATATTATATATATATTATTTTAGCCAACTAAATTCTTTAAATGATTTACTCAGTTATTGTCCTGTTTAACAGTATGTTCAATATATATAATTTAACAAAATATATATAAACAAAAAGTTATTGGTGAGTAACTTTCAATTTAGACAGCATTTTCAACTATTTGTATCTATTTTTGCTTCAATCACTAAAATAGTTATGAACAAAGCCACAACAGAATTGTGCGTCTGTGAGCAACACAGTAGCCTAATGGTATCGTTTTAAATTAATCAGCATTTTGAACGTGTGAATGATTCAATTACTTAGTCATAAAGACATTCACTTGTTTTGTTCTTGAACAAATGAGTGTATTTTAATTCATTGGTTTAGTGAAAGAAAGTCCCTGCATCTGAAATCACATACTTCTCTACAGTAGGTGAAAAAAATAGTACTCGGATGACCTAATACTTCTGGCAAGATTATGAAGTGTTTATCTGATGGACACTTTACTATCTCATGAGGCCACGCCAGAGTAGATGTAAATTGCAAAGAAGCAACTCAATGGATGCCATAGGTCACATGCCAATGACAACATGGCGGATGTACAATACTATGTCTGGATTTCATTCATACTACAACCATTAAGAACATACTTTTTTAACGGTGATGTAAGTTCTTTATAAAATGTAGTAGCTACCTACTCATGTGAATTCAAGTAAATTGGGACACTTTTTGCTATTGAGATGACTGGGAAAAAAAATGTCCCAATTTACTTACATTCATATGCGATTTTGGACACAGTTACTCACTTGTTTTGTTCACTTGTTGATTCAGTGTTTTTAACGAATTGGTTGAGTGAATGATTAAATGACTCACTCATGACACGGTAATGAGTCTCTGCATCACAATATTACGACTTCCAATATAGTAGGCAATATTTGACAGTATGAGTCATGTGTTCGAATTAGACCAACTAATGCCAACAGGATTCCGAAATGCACAAGTGATGGACTCTTACTATCAGCTAGTCACTTATTTGATTCCTAAATAATTCAGTGTTTTTGAATGAATGATTCAGTAACTTATAAAGACAGTCACTTATTGCCACCTACTGGCATAACAATATGATTTGCAGTAGGGGTGAATCAAAATTATCCACCATTTTCACAGAAATGCACATTTTTCTTCATAAATCTAGTATGTATTTGTTGTTTCTCTACTGAGAAGATCATGTTTATGTGTGTGTTTCTTTGCACAGGTAGTCGGATTGCAGAAGAGACGTACAGTGAAGCTGAGCAGTGCTATGTGCAGCAGGGACAGGAAGCTCTGCAGAAGTCTATCAGCATCCTCGGTGACCAGGACGGCTGGCAAACTGAGATTGAGACTGTAATAATAATAATAATAATATTTCATCATTCATTCTGATGAGGCCATGTATAGATGCCTTTTATGCATGCTTATTTTAGTATACAGTTTTATACAGCACTTTGGTGTCCAGGGCCTTTAGAGCTCCAAACCTTTAATTTTTTTGCTCATATATAGCCTACTGTAATGATAATAATTTAAACTTTTTTATGTGGGTTTTTCTCTCTCAGGTCAATGGAGATAAGGTGATGAGTAAAGTATTACCAGACATTGGGAAGATTTTTAAGTTGGAAGTGATGCTTGAACAGCAAACAGACGACCTTTATGAGGAGCTGGTGGATAACATGGAACAAATGGGGGAGTGGAACCCCAATGTCAAACAAGTCAAGGTGGGTAGAAATAGATCTACTGACTGCCAGATTGCTGCAGGCCTGTGAGCATTTTTAGTCACTGCACTTTTGAAGGACTGCCTATCTTCTCATATCTTACTTACAGGCCTCCATCACAATGTAACAAAACATACAGCTACTGTTGCTTAGAGATGTTTGGTATTCAATTTAGTTTTGGTCCCTCTCAGATTCTTCAGAAGATCGGTCAGGATACTATGATCACACATGAGGTTTCAGGTGAAACACCTGGAAATGTGGTCGGCCCACGAGATTTTGTAAGTGTCCGCTGTGCCAAGCGCAGGGGATCTACATGCTTCCTGGCCGGGATGTCCACTCAGCACCCTGGGATGCCTGAGAAGAAAGGATTTGTGAGGTAAGGGAAAATTTGAACCACTCCCCACCAAAAAATAAAAATGCAAACCTCTTGCAATGTATTAAATTTAATTCTTATTTTCTAAGGGCTGAGAATGGACCCACCTGTATTGTGATGCGACCAAGTGCTGATGATCCCAATAAGACAAAGTTTACCTGGTTGCTCAGTTTAGACCTTAAGGTAAATCAATTGCGCTCTCAGTTAAAGGTCCCATGACATGGGGTTATTATATTATTTTATAATGTTTCCTGGGTTGCCCTTATAATGTTAGTATGTTTTTTAGATAAAAAATAGTCATAATTTAGAAACAAAAGGCATTTTTCCTATCCCAGTTTTAGCCTCAGATTTGAACGCTCTGTTTGAAGGGGCGTGTCTATGTGAGACTTCAGTGTAACCGCCCACTGCTGTGATTGGCTGACATGCTTGCATATGAAATAGCTACTTATTACATGTGAAACTCTCTCGAATACTTTTACTACAGTTATTATACGTTTTTACTATTACAGCTATCGAGATTAACAAATCGTCAGAAGTTTTTAAAGTATTTAGATCTATTCCCATCACATAAAATGTTGCTGTGATGAGCATTGAGCAAGCAGATGACAGTCTGTTGTTGATCGCGAGAATGAAGATCTTATCATTGCAACGCAGTTTCTGCACTCTCTCTAATGCTTTCCCCAATGCAAACACGATGATGTAAATACAGTAAGAGCTTCATGTGCAGTGTAACGAGCGTCATTGATTTCATAACGAGTTTGGCAAGTGTCCAGATAAACTCGATCGCGCTGTGTCCATGAGAAAATGAGCTAGGAAGTAGGAACGCGCGCGCGCGCGATCCCTACAAAGATTGTTCTTTGATCGCTTTCTGTATATAATTTATTCACAATTGAAATACGATTATTTTCATCCTACTAAAAGAAAAGATGTGAAGTTGATATTTTAGTCACTGGCTTGACTTACTGAGGCATAAACAGCAGTATGAACGATCTGAGAGAAAGATTACCTGTCTGAACTTGAACAATTACACATCAGAAAGTGTTGCTTGGTAGCTCGATCGATGTATTTTCAGACGTTCGTCGAGGCCAGCTCTGTATTGACCCAAGTTGAGGAAACAGTCGTCGGTGAAATGTTTGCCGCACACATGCAAAACTTTGGGGAGTTGTGTCGGCGCATTTCCAGAGAAAATTAAATTAATCCACTGGGGCTTGGATGAAGGAACTAAAAAAAAAAAGGCTTCGGTGTTCATTTGTACATCCAATTATTGAGCAATTATTATGCTTCGCTCGCTCAAAAGCCATGATATCTCCCGTGGACAAACTAAAATCGCGCGCACGCGTTCCTACTTCCTAGCTAATTTTCTCATGCGGGAAATATTCTCTGGGCGGGCAAAGCAGAGAAAGGGGAGGTAAGGTAACATTTCCTCCGTATGACGTCATACGGAGGAGATTCAAGATCAGCCCGATTGAGCTTCCACTTTTTCAAAGGCAGAGAAAGATAGCAAAAGCTCGATTTACACCGATTGAAATTACTAGAAACTTGGGGACCATATACAGGCTAGGGGAACTCATATTAATGTTAAAAAACCTCAAAAAGTGAAAATTTCATGTCATGGGACCTTTAAAAGTTCAAATGAAGTATGCAATTTCTTGGATGTTAAATAGCCTACTTTCTCTTATTCCAGATTAATATGTATGAGCAAGCCATTACTAGGCTGACTCCCCTGAAAAGTTGCACTGTTGGTGTAATCAAAACATTGCTTTGTTTTTATATCAACAAATAGCATGAGTTTGAGGCGGCAACCAATAGGGGGAGTTTTCAGGAAACTTGTCAGAGAATTATTTAAAGTTATTTTTCTTAAGTCTTCTTTGGTGTTTTAGTGGCTTTAAAAATTACACAGTTTACCTTTGAAGCAGCTGTGAATTTAAATGATAATTGATAGTTAATGCTTTAAATGGTCTTTAATAAGGAAGATCTACAAAAGTAAAGTCACTCTCAATGTAGTATCGCTTCCAAATAAATTGAATAAGTCTTCTAATGTATGGTTTGTTCCTGTTCTCCAGGGATGGATCCCGAAAACTGTCATCAACCGGGTACTTTCGCAAACCCAGGTGGATTTCGCAAATCACCTCAGGCACAGAATGGCATCCAGTGGTGGTGTGGAAGCAGCCATTGCCTGCTGATGTCCACATTTACACCCTAAAAACATAGATGTCACAACAAAGGCAGATTCTTTTCGGGGTCAAGCTCCTCCCACCCAAAGCCGTCACACCAATTCCAGCCTTCACTTGTGTTTCACACAGATACAGAAGTTAAATGGTTAAAAGCAATATGCTGCTCTTTGATCAAGCCACACAATTTAAAATGTTTTCACATTGCATGCACAGAACTATAATAACTAAAACATTTATGCTGTAGGTTACTGGGTCATTGTAATGGAGGTTTAGTAAGTTTTGATTTCAACCTGGTCAACTCAATTGACTTCCTCCGTCACCTCCATTTTGTGGCTTTAACTTCCTTTTATTCACTCATATACTTCTGCAGAACACCACTGATTATCAATTTATGGGTTCATGTTTTATCATTGTTTGTGTAAAAAAAGTATTTATTTTAAGTTATAATTATTATTGCATCACCCTGGAAAAGGATGTCTGCTAAATTAATATTTAATAAACCTATTAAAATGACAAACTACAATATCAGTCTTTTTTGTTCACGGTTGTATGTATCACAAGAGGAGCAAACATTTTGACTGAAGCCCTTATTTTGCAGACTGAGTAAGGAAATACAGGAAATAGCTTCATCAACATACTTTGGCAAGCCACTCAGCCAGTTATATAAACAACATTTTGAGTCAGTTATGTCCATTAGCATCTCAGCGATGTTCAAGCAAATTGCCCCCGGAAAGGGAATGTGACTCGTATTACAGCCAGAATATTCAGTCCATAAAAATGTCTTGTCGTCTGGACTGAATTAGCACGGGCTTGCCAAAGCAAGGAGGTGTTTGGTCATTCACATGTGTTTTAGGAACTTCTCGGCTCCTTGAAGGTTTGTTTGAGCCAACATTGCACAAAGCAGGAAATGAGGTCAACACTGATGTCCTGGCCAAAGGCAGGCCACATTTGCCTCTCTAATGTTTTTCATTTTTTCCGATGCAGTTGGCCATTTCTGATGATATTAAATCAATTTCAAAGCAAAAGTTGTGTAAATGACCCCTCTGCATTCACCGTGTTGGGAGATTTCAGAAAGACACATGTTGAATATGTTGTTTATATGCCTATGTGGTGCTTTTAATATGCTTTGGGACAAACCATGTTAAAAAGTCAACACCATTGCTGAGTATTTTCTCCTTAAAACTGCAGTGAACCAAAGACAGTCTAAAAACGGGGCTTAAAATGTTTCTGACGTCACAAACTACCATGTTACCAATCACATCACCGTCTGATCATCAACGAGTGGAGTGAGTGGAGGCGGGGCTAATTTGCATATTCATAGAACCATGTATGCTAAATGAGGCAATGGGTGTAGAGTTACATTCAAGCTATTTTAAGGCATGAAGAAAAAAATGCTTAAATATGTCATTTTGGTGATCAAAGATGAGTTTTAAGGGATACAATTATTGACAGGGAGACTTTAAATTAGTAAGTTATTATTAGTATTCGTTATCCAGGTGTGATCAGAACACGTTTGGTTCCATCCCTTATGATCTTAGACATTGTACATACAAGCTCAGTTTGTTCTTTGTAATCCATTTTATCTCATTTGCTTTTATAATGTAACTGTACAGCAATCAAGAAAAGATGTGTATGCAAATAGGATTCAGAAATAAAACCTTAAAAGGATGAGCAGTTGGAACAGAGAGAGTGTCAAAATCCAAAACCCAAATTGTTTTATGCAAATTTTATTTCCACTTAAAAGTAATTCATAAGTCTGGCTGCTGGCACTGATAGTTGTATGCATTTTTTTACATTTTATTTTAACCAAGTTTGTACACACTTTCTTCTTTCTTACCAATTTCCACATTAAAAGGAATTGTTCACTTTAAAATTAAAATTCTGTCATAATTTACTCACCCTCAAGTTGTTTCAAAACTGTATGAATTTCTTTCTTTCTGCTGAACACAATGGGAGATATATTTCTGCACTTTCCTGCAGAGATTTCTTCCAACCCTGACCAAACTCACATGCCTGCTTTCTGGTAATCCTGAAGACCTTGTTTAGCTTGTTTAGGTGTGTTTGATTATTGGAGCTAAGCTCTGCAGGAAAGTGGATCTTGAGTGCCAAAGTGGCTAACCCCCGTTACAGAGATACATAGATCTAATAAACTTAGGTACGACATGTAGACTGTATGATGTTGACACCTATTGAATCGTGGGCTACAACACAAGTTGGAATAAAATGTCATCAGCCTGCGCTGGTGTTAAATAGAGCCAGATAAATCGTACTCTGGCAATTGTTTTTTTTAGGTGCACTGAAAAAAAGAGGAGGACACAGTCATGGCCAGAGCAAAGAGGCCAACTTGGCATGCCAATTTTGCTAATGGAGCTTGAGGAAAGTAGTTTTAAGTTTTAGCGCCATGTCGGGTTGATCAATAAGCCCTTTCATGTTTATTGGTTAGAGACTAGCCAATGAATGAGGAATTGTCCATGATTTGTTTTCTGTCAAATATTTTTGTGGCATGATATATAAACTGTTTCCCAAAAGTTTTGTTAATTAACTTAAAATGTTATGTAAGGTATAAAGGTTTACTTGTGATAAGAATATAGAAAATTGATTGTAAATACACTTGAAGACAAATATATAAACGTCCTTATTTGTTGTATTACGGTAATGTCCTAAATTAAATGACATGCAAAAGTGTATTGGAATTGTATGGCACATTTGTTTAAAACTTTTTGGTGACCTTGATGGAATAAAAGGCCTATAGTTTTTGCTACAGTTTTGTGTCTGGATCCTTTTTTCTGCCTTCATTCCATGCATCACTGGATGTTCTGCACTTTTGTATGGACTGATTGAATCTTAGTTATTTATTATACTTAATTATACAAGAATCCTTTAAGATTATAGCTGACTGCTGTCTCTTTGAAACAAAACGAAACAAACAAAGAAACAAAAGTGTAGATTTTTTTATGTTTTGCCATTCGCATAGTTTTAACTTCTCTGTTACTTGAAGGACTGTTGAGCCAAAAGCATTTAAGCATAAACTATGCCATTATTTACTATTATAATTGTGAAAATACAAATATATTACATAATTAAAATATCATAAAATGGCATAGCTATACATAAATTAAAAATATAATTTTATATATTTTTAGATTAAGCACTGCAGTCACTGTTTTTGCTGAAATACTGTTAAAAAAGAAAGAAAAAGAAAAACGAACTTTACAGCGTGACTTTAAGCACTCATACAGCACCGGAAGTCTATTTACAGTAGAAGAACCACAATTCCCACAAGGCGTCAGGGTTTTCAGTTACTGTGGAAAGGGGGAAGGGAAGCTGAGATTGGAGGGAGAGAAACTGAGGTAAAAATAAAACTAATATTTAATACTTATCATTCTAGCAAGCGTATAATTGCGTAATTAGCAGTTAAGAAAGACAACGCTACACTGTTCGCACGGTTTGGTATACATTGTCTTATAAAAGACTAATTATAGGCAAGTTAGCTAAGCTAGAAGCGAGAGTACAAAAAGATTGAGGCAGTTTAACGTTAGCTCGACCAGGTCGCGAGACAGACGCTTTACCAGTCACTGACTGAAATGTGACAGTAAATATAACATTTTTAAACGGAAATAAGTAACGGCAGGTTTTGAGTGCTGAGGTAAACGTGAGCGTTTCGTGTTGCTCATTTAACTTGAAGAGAATGAGGAGGGGGCTGAAATGTACCGTTATTTGTGGCAGAAATAGCCTAACTGTTGTGCGAGTAAGTTGGTCAGTTTTTTTTATTGGTCTTTATCATTATTAGCCGTCTGATAAATCTTTCATATTCAATATATGTTGCTAGATTAGTGATTGCTGAAGTAAAATACGAGTAAAGTAATACCGTCATGTATGTATAATGGTTAATGTATCTTTTGTAAAGGTGTTTGACAGTTCACTGGATGCTGTCATACATTCATGCTGTGCCGCATTTGGAGCTGATGCATCATATCTGATGTCGCTGACATCCAAATCAGCGTTAATTATCGATTAATACTTTGGCTTTTGAGTTGTCTGTCGTTCATGTTTATTATAATGTTTAGTTAGTTCAGGTTTTGTGAGTCAGGATATAGATGACGTCATCCCTCATCCGTTTTATTTTTATGAATGCAATAGATTCAGTTATCCGCCTTATAAAGCCTGTCTGCACATTAAAGACATTGCAAAACGAAAATAACCTTTTGAAATTCCACCTGTGGTAATTGATGATCGTATTACTCCATCTATTTCGATTTCTTAGGGATGCAGTTTTGATAAGATGACGTCATCCCGTTTGGATGCCTATTTTCTGTGCAGCGCTCCTTTACATTGTTCAATAATGCAAACTGGAGAGTGTATCATGCCTATATATTCTGCACACGGTGATATTTGCTTTGCATATACCTTTTGAAATCTGTTATATACAATTTGCATATTCTAATATATATTATTGTATCCTACAGAGACTGTTGCTGACATCAGAAGGCCACAGGGAGGATTAAGAAGAGACCCTTAGTGACCCTCCAATCCATCGTTAAACTCCCTTTTTAGCGACACATCCCCATAATAAGCCTTCAATCCTCCAAGTACAATTTCATCAGAGTCATCAACACAGGCACTGTCAAATACAGCTTCATCACTGCTGTACCCAATCAATGTCTGATTTCTGCTCCTTTTGCAACACTCCAGTCTCACATAAGTGGGCCGATAACAAGCCTAACTTTCACCTATTAATGTTCCACAGACCCGGTACAATTAGCACTTGACGGACTTGAGAAATTCATTTCCAACAAGGCCATCACGATTCACAACTCGCTGCACAGTCCCACTAGAACGAAACCTTAGGCCTGTTACTACTGAAATTATGCTTCTGCTCCTTGGCCCAACTCTGTTTCTACCAGCCCCTCTTTGAATCTCAAGAAGTGGCACGGTTAAACAATGCACTACTGAAAGCTCTTCTGCTGTTTCAGTCTTAAACTACGCTTGTAGGACAAGGAGCAGGTGCTTCTGAAAGCATTAAAAGTGCTCTAGAACCATGTGTGTCCAGTGGGCAGTGTTTACAGTTGGCCTAGTCCACAGGATGGGTGGACAGTAGGGGACAGCGAGACCGTGGACTCGTGTCATGGAAGGGGTTCTTGCAATCGCAGTACATACAGAGGTATGTATGACATCCCTACCTAGAGTACTTCAAGCCACTACACTACACTATACTTCCACAGGTAAAAAAAATGGTCTCCTCTAGAATTGGGTTACCAAACGTTTTGTCAGCAGAACTTCTTAGATGTAAAATGTTTACTTAATATAGATTTTAATTGAATATTTCAACAATTTTACGACACAAATACATGTTCATGGTTAATTTTCAAATGACATTTAAACATAAAATATATTTTTTAGTAACTTAAGTCAGTGTTTTATTTTGATGTTTTTTCATTTAAAACAATATTTTAAAAATTGTTTAGCTGGTTCTTTGCATCCACGTCATGGATTAAAATCATGCACAGCTAAATTATCCCACTTATACATGGTCATTTAGAGCATTGACAAGTTAAAGCTGTTATTAATGTTTTTAGCACTACATTTGACGGCAAGGGTTAAAATGGGTTAAGCTACGACTTGTTAGATCTAGCATTCTGTCTGCTTTAAATCAGACAAATAAAGTAGTGCGGTTAAGGTTATATTTATTTGATTGAATTATAACATTTATTTGAATGAATTAGCCTATCAAGAAAGAAAGAGAGAGATGTGAGTGTGAATTACCTGTCTGTGCAGTGTCTCTACTAACTAGTGTTAGTTTTGTCATCTAATTCTTAGTCCTGTGTTAAATGTACTTTTTAGTTTATATTATATTTAGTCAACCTTGTCCTGTTTTTGTTTGGTGAAGTTTTAGCCGACTAACCTCTGGTTTTACAGACAAGGCTTAAACCTAGTCCCAGACTAAAACGCATGTTTGAGCTGTTTTAAATGAAAGCAATTTGCACTGGCATATCTTAAAATATGTTAGTGCCATTGTTTTGTTTTAAGATGCACACCAGTAAAGTTTTTTTTCTAAGGAATGTTTATAAGCTACCTTAAAGGATTAGCCTAGTTCACTTTCAAATAAAAATGTCCTGATAATTTACTCACCCCCATGTCATCCAAGATGTCCTTGTCTTTCTTTCTTCAGTCGAAAATAAATTAAGGATTTAACATTCCAGGATTTTTCTCAATTTAATGGACTTGATATAATGGACAACCAACCATTCAAATGTTCAAAGAAGGTTCAAATGTCCGTCTCAATGCAGCTTCAAAGGCTCGACACGATCCCAGTCGGGAAATAAGGGTCTTATCTAGCGATAAATACCTTTTTTAGAAAATGACCAATCGTTTCGCTGGATAAGACCCTTATTTCTCGGCTGGGATCGTGTCAAGCCTTTGAAGCTGCATTGAGACTGACATTTGAACCTTCAAACCGTTGGTTGGCATAGGAGTCCATTATATGGAGAAAAATCCTGGAATGTTTCCCTCAAAAACCTTAATTTCTTTTCGACTGAAGAAAGAGAGACATGGACATCTTGGATGACATGGGGGTGAGTAAATTATCAGGACATTTTTATTTGAAAGTGAACTAATCCTTTAATGTCCTAATTGAACTAAGGCCTAAATCTGGCTTAATCTAAGCCCTGTCTGTGAAACCAGGCTTAAATGTCTGGGATTTTTAGTTAAGTTTTAGTCAGTGAAAACTGCATAATGGTTATATTGATAATCACAATTATTTTGCTCAAAATTATAATCACTATGTCATTTGAGAAATGTATTTTTCTGATTTCATCAGAATTATTGCTCTTTCACCTATAAGAACAAATCAAGAGATAAAAACTTAAACGCTCTACCGAGAAACTTTGTGTTCTGGCTTCTTGGGGGAACGGAACACATTTTGCGAGCGAACGCAACATATTTGCGAGAGAACAAATAGATAGATACTGGCTCTGGATTGTTTACAATATTATCGGATCTGTTGTGTCAATATTGACATGAAATCAATATTTATTCCTTTAAATATGGTTATATTTTTAATACCAGTATATTGTGATATCCCTAATCTTAACCGCTAATTTTATACAGTTTATTTGGGAATAAGGAATTTTTATAATTTTTTTATACAGTTTATTTGGTTTACTAATGATTTTTTGGAGAAACATCTGAGTCAAAGGTCATTAAACGAAACTGAGAATGGAAATAAAACATAGAAGTCCATTTAGTCTGCTAATCTATGAAAAAGCCAAACTATACTATACTATAGTATACTAGCTCAGGACTGATTTTGTAACATTGGGGCATGCATATACACAGATGTCCTGTTGATGCTGCATTTAAAATTTCTTAACAGGTGATGCATACCATAACTTACACTCTTTGTTTTACTCTGGGAGCAGACAATACAGAGGGAATTTCACAACATGAAAACTACTCTGACTAGGGAGATTATATATTGTAAATTAAAAGCACTGTTCAAATGTAATCGTAAATGCATTTGTAAAGTGCTCATAATTTAGACTATCGGTGCAGCTTCAAATGGACATTGCGATACTTTGGAAAAACTTTGATAGAATTCATTTTAGACCTACTTGCATTTTAAATTTAGTTGAATTTCAAACATTTGTGGCAGCTTTTCAGAAAAATTTGGGGAAAGGAATAATATTACCAATACAGATTTTTTGTTAACACTTTACAATAAGGTTCATTAGTTAACATTAGTTAATGTATTAACTTACACAAACTAATTATGAACAATACATTTGTAACAATATTATATTTCTTTGTTAATGTTAGTTAATACAAATACAGCTGTTCATTGTTTGTTCATGTTAGTTCACAGTGCATTAACTTATGTTAACAAATACAACCTTTGATTTTAATAATGTATTAGTAAATGTTGAAATTAATATTAACTAAGATTAATAAATGCTTTACAAGTATTGTTCATTCTTAGTTCATGTTAACGAAAGTAGTTAACTAATGTACCTTATTGTAAAGTGTTACCGATTTTAATATGTTGTTTAATTTCTTCCTTTTAGGGCTTGAATGGTTTTCCACAAGAGTGTAAACAGACAGAGGACCTAACCAATGGGCACTCCAAATGCACAACTGTGAGAACACACTGCTAAAATTTGTTCAGTGAAACTAGGTCTTGTCACTATCAGCATGGATCACAGTTGCTTTCTGTTGCTGTGCTTTGGATTTTTTTTTAGATCCTAAATGGATTGTCTCCAGGTAATTGCATCAAAGAGAATGGCAACGTGAATGGCAACCCTTATCTCAAAACTGTCCCAGTGAGTATTTCACTTAAACATAGTCACATGATGTTACTGGTTTGTATAGCAATGGTAATGGTGTGAACTTGTGGTTGTGTAGATCTCAGCACTAAAACAGAATGGACTCTTACAGTCTCTGGCAGCAGGAGGCAATCAGACTAAAACAGAAGGTAAAGACTTCATCACTCAGAAACATTTTACACACAGAATGATGTCAGTAGTTCAACAACATCCTTTACTCTATATGTGTGTGTGATTTTGTCTGTCTAGAGGTGAGCTTGGAGGTGGAGCGAGCACAAGAGGAGTGGGATGCCCTGGAGAGCATCCAACCAGGTGAGACCAATTACCTTGTCACCATGGAAACAACGTCCTGTCAGCCTGGATACTGAGCACATTACGTCACCATGACTAAGCATACGCCCCTACCCTGGAGAGATGGCATCACCTCCTTGGCTAAAATAGATGCATTACGAAACCTGATCGCTGTCAGATACAATCTGGAGCATTAGCATCTCTTGGTGAGATATGTGTGGACAACAAATGGGCAATGATTTTACAGCACAATAACTATATTTAGACATAGGAGTGGGCGATATGACCAAAATCTTTTCATGATATGAGACATTTTAATATAATTTTAGCAAAATATCTGTCCCCTGACAGATCTCAGTAAATGTCATGACATATCAGACTTGTTTAGGCTCTGTAAACTGAACCATAAACTGCTCTGAAACTCTCAAAATGTGACCGAGATTCTTTAAGCCAATCTAAAGACTTTCAGCTAAGTTTAAGTGGAGTTTGTATGCTAGGTGATTTAGAATGAATTAATAATTAAAAAGTTTGATACTTGGAGTTAAAGGTTTAGAAAAAACCAATATGGGGGTGCCTTTCAAACACTGTAATTAAAGGACCTTTGACTGTCCACAAAAATATTAAGGAGCACGACTGTTTTCGACATTGATAATAATAAGAATTTTTTTTTAATTATTTTTTAAAGCATCAAATCAGCACATTAGAATGATTTCTGAAGGATCATGTGACACTGAAGACTAAGGGTTGAATGACTTCAGATTTTCATGTCAGAAATTCATCCGAGCGTCCAATTGCTGTTTTGGGAGGGGTTAATCGCCTCTCGTTTCCCCCTGTACACTGCACGACAAATGACGCATGATAGAGCTCTCAGCCTGACTCAAAAAAGAGTCGCACAAGTCAAGAATTTGGCTCAAAATCAGACAAAAATCACACTGGGTATGCCCGGCTTAAGACGCAGTCTTTACATAGAGAATGCAACAGGCCATAAGTCTGGATAATATGGTAAAAAGAAAACGTAAAACCGTAAAATATTTGCCCCTATCCTACTTTCAGAAATATAAATTAAGAATTTCCTACAATTGTGTCACATATGCAGTGTGTTTTCATGATGTTTGAAGCTGGCAGTCAGTGCAGCCAAAAGTTTTGAGATTTTTTAACATGACAATGAATTTAAGGTGCATGTTTTCATTGCTCAAAACTGTTCATCTTTATCATAAGTCTCTTTTCATCTTCGTTAAATGAATGAGCGTGTGACTCCCCATCTCTCAAACCAGCAACAGATAAAGGGAGCGTGCTATTATTTTTATCAAATGTACTTTGCTGTTTGATGATCGTGCAATATCATGTTTATATAGTATCACACCGATACTATCAAACCGTTTTAGGTTTTTCTCATCATGTAGTATGTTATCACTTATCACTTAATTGTATAATATTACAAACATTATTATACTGGATAGGATATCCTGCCATTATTTAGAAAATAATATTTTCTAAATAAATGTATTCAGTGATGATAAAATGCATTTTATGTTTTAAAAGTTTTAAGTTTAAAATGTATAAGTTTAAAACTTATAATATAAATTCAAAATATTTTAAATGTATGCAATATTTTTTATAATCCACATTTCTCTTGGTTTGCCCTCCATATTGAACTATTTTTTAGTGACAGAATATGCTTTATGTATTCTGATTTTCTAGACTGAACCATGTTTATGATGGAGGGATGCATTGTGTGGTCATCTGTCAGAAAAAAAACAATGTGTCTTTTATAGTTCTTGCTGAGGATCTCACTCCATCACCACTGATCTCCTTCAATGAGGCTCTGCAGCATTTTCAGACCACTGACCTTGGAGACCTGCTTGTGAGTTTGTTTCAAGTGAATATGCATTATGAAACTATGATTGTCATGACTATTGAGACCAATCTCTTTCTTTCTTTTTTCTTTCTTTTTTTACTTGCTCTTCTCCTCTATCAGAAGAATATTCAGCCCACCATTCACAGGACTGGATTGGCCGCCATCACCCATTTCCTGTTCGGACCTCCACGGCTACACAAAGACCTTGTAGAAGAGAGAGACTTAGTGTTTGCCATCGCACAATGTGAGTAGAACATATGACTTGACAAGTCAGGTAGCATGCTTTGTTTTAATGACTAGATACATTGTTTTTTCTAATATATTCCAATGGATAACTTGTAGGACTGTCAAAATTATTGTGTTAATGCATGCAATTTAATTGTATTTAGTTTCAACGCGTTAAAAATCCATCCATCCATCTTCTTCCGCTTATCCGGGGCCGGGTCGCGGGGGCAGCAGTCTAAGCAGAGATGCCCAGACTTCCCTCTCCCTAGCCACTTCCTCTAGCTCTTCCGGGGGGACTCCGAGGCGTTCCCAGGCCAGCCGGGAGACATAGTCTCTCCAGCGTGTCCTAGGTCTTCCCCGGTGTCTCCTCCTGGTGGGACGCGCCCAGAACACCTTCCCGGGAAGGCGTCCAGGAGGCATCCGGAACAGATGCCCGAGCCACCTCAGCTGACCCCTCTCGATGTGGAAAAGCAGCGGCTCTACTCTGAGCTCCTCCCGAGTGACTGAGATCCTCACCCTATCTCTAAGGGATCGCCCAGCCACCCTGTGGGGAAAGCTCTTTTCGGCCGCCTGTATCCGGGATCTTGTTCTTTCGGTCATGACCCAAAGTTCATGACCATAGGTGAGAGTAGGAACGTAGACTGACCGGTAAATCGAGGTGCCTTTCTTCACCATGACAGACCGGTACATCGACCGCATTACTGCAGGAGCTGCACCGATCCGTCTGTCAATCTTCCGTTCCATCCTTCCCTCACTCGTGAACAAAACCCCAAGATACTTAAACTCCTCCACTTGAGGCAGGAACTCTCCACCAACCTGAAGTAGGCAAGCCACCTTTTTCCGACTGAGGACCATGGCCTCGGATTTGGAGGTGCTGATTCTCATCCCAGCCGCTTCACACTTGGCTGCAAACCGTCCTAGTGCATGCTGAAGGTCCTGGTCTGAAGGGGCCAACACGACAACATCATCTGCAAAGAGCAGAGATGAAATCGTGTTGTTTCCAAACCCGACACCCTCCGGCCCCTGGCTGCGCCTAGAAATTCTGTCCATAAAAATTATGAACAGAACCGGCGATAAAGGGCAGCCCTGCCGGAGTCCAACATGCACCGGGAAGAAGTCTGACTTACTGCCGGCAATGCGAAACCAAGCTCCTGCTTCGGTCGTACAGGGACTGGACAGCCCTTAGCAAAGGACCCCGGACCCCATACTCCCGGAGCACCCTCCACAGGCCGCCACGAGGGACACAGTCGAATGCCTTCTCCAAATCCACCAAGCACATGTGGATTGGTTGGGCAAACTCCCATGAACTCTCCAGCACCCTGTAGAGGGTATAGAGCTGGTCCAGTGTTCCACGACCGGGACGAAAACCGCACTGTTCCTCCTGAATCCGAGGTTCTACTATCGGCCGTATTCTCCTCTCCAGTACCCTGGCATAGACTTTCCCAGGGAGGCTGATAAGTGTGATCCCCCTGTAGTTGGAACACACCCTCCGGTCCCCCTTATTAAAAAGAGGGACCACCACCACGCGTTAAAAATATTTAACGTAATTAACAGCAATTTTTCCATCAATCATTGGCTAGCGTTACAGTATATGCGAGCTTTATATACAGTATACCATTCAAGCGTGATAAGACACAAAAGAGAATGCAGTGCAGTACTGGCAGTATATATTGAATCTCCCAGCCTAATAAACCTGTTGCTGTTATATAAATGTAATGCCATTAATGTTAATCAAAGAACAAATCACTCACTGCTCTTGACCATTACACAAAAAATATACTGTATTTATGTTGTTTATTACAATATAAAAATATAGTAAAAATTAATGTTAATCTTAATGTTAGGTACAATTAATTACAGAAAAATGTTTGATTAATAATCATTTAAATGATTTGACAGCACAATTAATATTTTTTTTAGTGTAAGAGTATAAGAATCAGTTAAAGAGGTGGTGAAATGCATTTTCAGATCTTTTCTGGAGTTTAGCTTATTAATTTGGCAGAGAGCACACATCCTTGATTTAGAGAAAAATCATGTAGAGGAAAATCATGACATCACGATCGAGGCCATTTCAAATCCTGTCATTTCAGAAAGGTGGAAAACAAAAATTCATATTTGAAAATGGGGAGTTCGCTTGTAATATACAATGCCAGGTTTATTAGTAGGGGTGTCACGATTCTCCAAATCCTTGATTCGATTCTAAGGTCAGTAGCCAAATTACCCTGTAGCCCAAGACTGGTTGTCCACTGAAGCTAAGAAGGGCTGAGCCTGGTTAGTACCTGGATGGGAGACCTCCTGGGAAAACCAGGTTGCTGCTGGAAGAGGTGTTAAGCTACGTTCACACTACAAGCGACTTTGTCGCTGCAGGTCGCCAGTGGCTGGCGGTTAGGTCGCTAGTGGTTGTTCCCGCTACTGGTTGCCTAGTAATGTTTTTGAGTGACATTCACAGATGTTTCTCCATGTTCTAGACAACAAATCCGTTTTCTTGCCACTACAAACAAACATTTTGGATGGAAAATTCTAAATATAAATGGAATCAGTACATAACATGCATAATATTAAAAATGAACGAGAAACTGTGAGTGCTTTTTGCCATCGCGGCTATTTAATTGCAACAAACCGGCAAATACCGGTCTATATGGGTTCACGAAACCAATCAGGCTCTGAGTCAGTACTGTGAATACCACTGTACACGGAGATAGGACAGTTTCTGACTGCTACAATTAGCTTCTCGTTCAACTTGCCTCTGTCAGAGAGTGACGGATGATCACCCGCGCTCCACTGACTTCACTCCTATTGGTTGTCGCTCCCGAAAGTCGCACTTCATTTGCATAAAGTTCATCATTTGCATAATCTCAACTTTGTCGCGTCGCCCATCAGGTCGCCAACGGCCGCGATCGTGCGTGTTTCCGGAAAAGGCCCGCTCCCCATTGAAATGAATGGTAACGTGTCTCTTTGTCGCTTGTAGTGTGAACGTACCTTTAGTGAGGCCAGCAGGGGCGCTCACCCTGTGGTCTGTGTGGGTCCTAACGCCCCGGTATAGTGACGGGGACACTATACTGTCAAAGAACACCGTCCTTCGGATGAGACGTTAAACCGAGGTCTTGACTCTCCGTGGTCATTAAAAATCCCAGGATGTCTTTCGAAAAAATGTAACTAATTATTATTATTATTATTATTATTAAAGCACAGGTTACAAGGCCATTTTTAGAATAGACTTTTATGCAATATAATATCTGACCTTTGTTCACAATGTACCACACTACTGTACATTGTCAAATTTAAAACATTTATTAACAACATAATGTAACAATAACTTATATCTTCAGTCAATTGGAAACTTGAGCAAATAACCTGCCATCTAGTTTCTCTTTTGTAAAGGCAGTCTTCTTCACAGAAGATGACATTCAAGTTGACAACAAAACAAACAAACAGTTGTTGGTTTAACAGATAAATGTAAGTTTTTGTGGTGCCTGCGGAGATGCCCTGCCATGTTAGGCCCCGATCACACCTGATGCGTTTTTTTTGCAGCGAGAGGTGCCTTTTTTCAATTGTTTTCCTATGGCAGTGAGCGTTCTGCGCGCTGTTTATGCGCCCCAGGCGCCTCACGTTTTTTCCCTCTGTCCAAGCAAATGAATGGAGAGGGGGGCAGCTGTTTCGGTGGTTGCCTAGCAACATAAAGAACGCAGCGCACTGCTCATTCTGTGTAATTGGCCAGTGCTGTGTGCCTCGCGTTTTCGAACCTGAAAAACCAGCAGGTGTGATCGGAGCCTTAGTCGTGCTGCCAGTGGAAGAATATGGTACAGAGCTTGCAATCTGTGGCTTTTTTGAAGCGCGAACGTTGAACACGTTGTCAACATAACTCATTGGAAATCCAAAATACTTCCACACTGGTGACTTCAGTGAAAGAGGAGGGGGTTCAAGTTCTGTCGATGGGTCTCCTGCATCTGCAGTTGCCATGCTATCTTTTGACTGGCTGTAGCTAAGTTAGAGGAGGTTGACGCGTGTTTTTTTGCTGCTTGGCAAGCCGACCGGACGTGACATGGGGGCGTGGCAGCATCGACGATTCTATTTTTTAATTCGAAGTTCGAGATTGTGACTTAATTTCGGTCAATTTCGATTTAAAATTCAAAATCGTGACACCCTTAATTATTAGACAACTAGATTAGGAAACAAGCTAGTGAAGAGGAGAAATGCAGAGACAAATGTTTGTGATTCTGTAGGTTCTCTGGATAATGGACAGTCAGTGCACATGCGTGTACTCCAGACCGTCTACAGGAAATTGACTTGCACTCGAGCAGACTGCCCTCGCTATGGACCACACTGGGAGAATGTGGGCTTTCAAGGTACGTCAAAAAAATATTATGGCACCTCTGCTAAAAATGTGTTAAATATCAAGATAAACTGTTTAACCACAATAATCGACTATTTAATTATTCATGATTCCATTAACCCTCTGTGGTCTAAGGTGTTTTTGGGGTCCTTGAGATGTTTTGACATGCCCTGACATTTGTGCTTTTTTCAGTTGCTTATAAACATATTAATGGCAAAGGTGTAACACTCTATTTAGCACAAACAGGGCTACCATAATATTTGAGCAACATGTATACATACATGATTGTATTTTTGAGAGAATAATGTTTATGAATGGTTATTGAAAAAAAATGATAATTAAAGTTTCTGAAATAAGGCCACAAAACACATACTAAATATGTGTTCACAAGACTTTTGATTAATTGATGTTGATGCCTAGAGTGCTTCAAAATGATCTGAAAATCATCCTGCCAAATCATTCACATAAAACAATACATTGATTTAATTTTTTTAAGACACTTTTTGTTTGAAAGGCAGTATGTGTGTGGGCGTGATTGATCATGAATACTGAGTGCTTCACACCTGAGAAGACAATAATAGCCGCATAATGAGCTGCATAATGAGCCTTTCATTCAGGTGTGTCACTGAGCCACAAGAAAGAATAAATAAATAAATACTTTGTACCGTACCGTATTTTTCGGACTATAAGTCACTTTTTTTCATAGTTTTGCTGGTCCTGCGACTTATAGTCAGGTGCGACTTATATATCAAAATTAATTCATACTGACTGAGATGAACCAAGAGAAAACATTACGTCTACTAGGGCTGGGACGGTATGGATTTTTTTCTTACCGTGGTTGAAAAGCAAGAAATTCCCCCATATAACAGAAATTGAATGATGTCTAAATAAAGTGCTGGCAAAACGAAATATAGGCTAGGCTATGGTTTACATTTTTTGCTTGACAGACTTAAATGTTGTTACCTCAGAAAAAAACGAGCACACTTTGAAATAGTCAAATTTTCATCAGGCAGTAATTCAATTATATTCCATATTTATGTACATAATATAATGTTATTTTATTATTTTGATTTAATATATGTTGATTACCAGTATATGAAAAGTGAACAGCATGAGTAGGATCATAAGATGGGTCAGAGATTATTTTGACCACTTTATTAAAGGGTTAGTTCACCCAAAAATGAAAATAATGTCATTAATGACTCACCCTCATGTCGTTCTAAGCCCGTAAGACCTCCGTTCATCTTCGGAACACAGTTTAAGATATTTTAGATTTAGTCCGAGAGATTTCTGTCCCTCCATTGAAGCTGTATATACAGTATACTGTCGATGTCCATAAAGGTAATATAAACATCATCAAAGTAGTCCATGTGACATCAGTGGGTTAGTTAGAAGTTTTTGAAGCATCGAAAATACTTTTTGGTCCAAAAATAACACAAAATAAGACTTTATTACGCATTGTATTCTCTCCCGAGTCTGTTGTGAATCTGCGTTCAGGACTCCGCAGTGACGCTGCTGACGTAAGACGCTGATGACGTGTTATCTGGTGCGCCCGAGCTTTGTTTACAGTCTGAGGGAGACGCACGCTATATTCAAGCTATTCTACATTGTTTGCGTGGATATCATTTTTTTAATGGTGCGTAAATGTGCATGTCGCGGATGAGACACTTTTACAGCGTGCGTTTCCCTCAGTCTATAAACGAAGCTTGGGCGCACCAGATAACACGTCATCAGCGTCTTACGCCATCAGCGTAACTGTGAAGGATTGACAACAGACCCGGGTGAGAATACAATGCGTAATAAAGTCTTATTTTGTGTTATTTTTGGACCAAAAAGTATTTTCGATGCTTCAAAAACTTCTAACTAACCCACTGATGTCACATGGACTACTTTGATGATGTTTATATTACCTTTATGGACATCGACAGTATACTGTATATACAGCTTCAATGGAGGGACAGAAATCTCTCGGACTAAATCTAAAATATCTTAAACTGTGTTCCGAAGATGAACGGAGGTCTTACGGGCTTAGAACGACATGAGGGTGAGTCATTAATGACATTATTTTCATTTTTGGGTGAACTAACCCTTTAAGATTTATTTAGTAAAAAGCCTTTCTTTAAATCGAATTTCGTTTTGTATAAATTGTATCTTAATTTTAATTAATGTTTCATCAACCAATTGCCTGGAATTAATAAATAAGAAGCAAATATAGCAGACATATAATCAGGACGTCGAGGCGCCCGCGTGCGATCTCTTGCATTGCATTTCGTAGAGAAGACTTTACTCTGTGAAAATATATATATTTTTTTATCTTTATTTATTTTTGTCCCTGTGCGCCGATCGGAATTCTGGGGATACAACAGAGCCAATAGGCTATACTACGGGCTTTAGCCGTTAAATATCTTTGCTGCATTGGATCAGTCTCCTTTCTAGAACAGCCCGGAGCTTCTAGCCTCGCGGCAGCAGCGCCTTGCATCGCACATAGACCTTAAAACAATCAGCGGATAACTGTGTGTAACTTAACTTTGTGTTAGCCTACGTGTCGCCATACACATCAGCATAAATGCTATTGTTATTAATGTTATTAAAGCATTAACATTCACAATCCACTGTTAATTTAACATAAAAGCAAGCAGGCTGGTTTGCCATGATTGCGCGCAAATGCGCGCTCTCTTAATAATTCTTAAAAAGCTGACATCAGTTCATCGCGATCTCTACATCTCTGTTATTATCAATGAAGCTGACTGCATAATGAATATTTCATAATATCTTTTATAATCAGAGGATTTGCCAGCATGCAGAATTCAGCACTGAACAAAAAGTCAGTTTTGAGCCGTGAGGGGATTCTATCTTAAATGCTTCTGATTGGCCATTGCGTTCAAGAAATCAACACATATGTCTGTGATTGGCTACATCGCTCAACGCTGCAAACATGTTACAAATAGAAACTCTGGCCTGTAAATCGTTTCTATTTTGTTTTAGTTCTTCTTGTTGTGTTTCTGCAACAGATGAATAACAATTTATTAGTTTTTATACGTTTTATTCATATATATTTATATTTAATCGTTTTATTCTCCCGCAGCCCGCACACACATAGTGAGTGCATTAGGCTACCGCTCGCACTCGGCCATCACATCTAGTCCCGCACTACACATCTCTAGATCACGGGTCCGGCCCGAGTATAGAGGCGGGAAATATCGGGCTCGGGCAGAGAATCTAAGCTCTAAACAGGACAGAGTAACACGGCGGATATCGCTCATATACTTTTTGTTGACGACGTAGTTAAAAGCGGCAGGCGTGTGTTGCTTAGCTCCAAAGTGCTGCTGGAAACCCTGTGTTACGTTAACATGCCGGACACCTATTTAGCCTGTTGTTCTGTGTGCTATTGTGTAGCTGAATAACTTGCCTTTTCTTGGTCTTGGATTTTGTGAAATAAATTTCTAAATAAATGCGACTTATAGTCCGGTGCGACTTATATATGTTTTTTTCCTCTTCATGACGCATTTTTGGACTGATGCGACTTATAGTCCGGAAAATTCGGTAATTGTGCAGTTAATTCTCATACTGTATTTTCAGAAAGTATTGGAATATGAATCCTCTCCCCAACTTTGTCAGTAATAAAACACAATAAGAATAATTATATTGACATTTTAAGATTTTGTTTACATCTACCTTGTAAATACTTGCTATTTTATTAAAGGTTACAATTACAACAGCAATTACAATTATTTCAAGTGTAATCTTTCTTTGTAAAAACTAAAGTAGGCCTATACATTTTATCATACGTATTTCAAAGTTAAGGATTCATTAGTTTAAATATAGCCTACATTGGAACAAACACTATAATAACATCTTAGTTGATGACTTTATTTTTAACGAAACATACTATATATTTAACATATGAGCAGAAATTGACGAACAAAAGCTCATTTGATGTGGCAGTAGTCTATTTTACAGTACAAACTTTATAATCTATCCAAAACTAGTCAATGATATGTTGTCTTTCATATTTCGTCTGTAACATATTGTTCTTATGATATAATAGGGCAGTGGTTCCCAACCTTTTTTTGTCCGAGACCCCCTTTTTCTCAAGAAAATATTTTAGGGCCCCCTTCAGATTTAATGATATTATCGCTCTTGTAAGCTTGCAGCAAGGATGACAAAATATGTTGTTTTCAAACAAACGGTATGTTTACTATAACCAGATGTTTATGCACAAATAATAGCCTATAATATTGAAAATACAATAACAAAAACATCAGTAGGCCCATTGTAATTAAAAAACGTAAGCATAGGAGTAGCCTATAAATTGGCCCTATTTGAAATGCAATATCAAAAATATTCACACTGGTGTGTAGGTAAAAAAAAAAGAAAGAATAGGGTATTACTAAATGACTGCTGTCTGGTACCTCAATACTTGCATGTTATTTGTGAGGCTTTATTTTTGACGCTTTTGGCGCTATAGCAAGCGATAATAAACTTGCGTTTATTAACAGAATAATGCGTCTTTCGGAAGAACATTGCAGCCGGAACTACTTCTCTCTGTGTACGTCTATGACGAGTCACGCAGGTCCTGGGCTACTCCGCATTCGAACCCGTGTAAAATAGTCCCAATGTTAACACTTATTATAGGAGTACCAGTGGTTCAGGATAAGACAAAAACACGGATTGGAAAATGGATTCATGATGAACTCGCTCATTATGTACATTTTTAAATTTTGAACAGAAAAAAGTTAAGAACTTTTATTTAATGCTCATTGCTCAAAACTTTTCAACATATGACGCGACCCCCCACAGAGCTCGCTGAGGCCCCCTTGTGGGCCGCGACACCCCTGTTGGGAACCGATGTATTAGGGCATATATGTTAATTTGCAGTTTAATACGTTGCTTATACAAAGACATTTTATTTCAACATTTGATTTTTGTTCAAATGTTCATTTTGTTCAAAAAATCATTTTGATTTTTACTCATCTCAGTATAGCAATATAGTTTGGTAAAAGCGGTTCATTCATTCACACACAAAAATGCGATTCATATTTAAACAGTCTTTTTGCGAGCTGTAAAGAACTTAAGAATAAAGAACTTACAGATTCACAATCTCAGCTGGATCCGTGTCTTTTCGAAATAAAAATAAACCAGCACTTCGGAGGTAACTTTTCCAGGATTATTATTATTCCTCACAGCGTCGCAACGTAAAGTACACTAATCTGATAAACCTTGGTGTGTTTTATCAACCTGATGTGGGCGTTGACAAGTTTGCATGGGTTGCCTCAGATCATTTGCGTTTGAATAGCGTGCGCTCTCCGTGGGCATGGTCACGTTAACACTTGATGAGCTATAATGAGAACGAATGACATCTCTCTTTTCATACAGATTACATGAACTTTTTTATATAAATGACTACTTTTAAAAGAAGAGAATTCAAGCTTCATGCCTGTATGTCTGCGTGACTGAGTATTCGCTGAGTTACAGTTCATTTTCGGACGCGTTTCAGAATGGACTTCACTGACAGAGAGAAGGCAGAACTCGCATCATGTTTATTTTTCTTTATTTGGCAAGTATATACACAAAAATGGACACTTAACAGGATCGAATGATGTATAACAATTATATGTAAGATCAAAATCAACAGAGTATTTTGAGTGTCTTTTGCACTTGATAAGAAAAAAAGCGAGTTGATCACACCGGCGTGATTGCCGACCCCAGGGGGTTAAATAAGTCACCTGGTTTGTAAACTTTGTTTTTGTGTGACACTTTCTTACTCCTAGGTTCAGACCCTGCTACAGATCTAAGGGGAACTGGTTTTCTGGGTCTGATGCACACTCTCTACTTTGTCATGGACCCAGAGATACTACCACTTGCTAGAGATATCTACAAACTCTCTCGGCATCCAGTCCAGGTGATGCAAAACACAAAGAAACATACACTTGCTCACTTGCATGCTTTAAAAACTATACACTTACCGTTATCACTCAATTATAATAAAAATACTTATTTTAATTTAACACCTGCAGAATTTTCCGTTCAGTGTGATGTCAATCAACATGACCCGAATAGCCCTACATGCTCTTAGAGAGGAAGTGCTGTCCAAGTAAGTCATAATTTGTTTCACAAGATTACCTGAACATTAACTGATTGTTATTTTGAGTAATATTAATTACGGGTTTTTTAAAGCTTTGAAATCATCTGGGTGTGTTCGTGCTGTTGCCTAACATAACTTCTTCAGTTGTTTTCATGGCAATAAAACATTTTGTTGCTTTATTATGTCACCTAGGGAGTGTAACCGAAGGCAACAGGTTGTTGCTGTGCTGAATGACTTTTATGTTGCAACATTCCTGCACCTCTACCAGCTGTGGAAGAACCAGCAGAAAACTATCTTGGATTCTGGCCATGTACTCAAAGGTGACTTTTCAGTTACAAATTAACAGCGTAAAATTTGTTCTTGGTATCGTTTTCTGACATTCAGCAGAGATTTTAATTAACACGGTGTCATTTGGTCAATATCATTTAAAGGGGCCATAATTTACTTTTATTTTCCCCCATAAAGTCCACTTATAATAGTAAAGGTTTGATCCAAAAACATGTTTAACTCTCACTGACCCTTGTTACTGTGACCGTGTATATTGCCCTTTGTAGTTTAGAGAGTAGTCTGGAGAGCCACTTTCCTGCTGAGTTTTGCTCCAACACACCTGCCTGGACGTTTTCAGTGATCCTGAAGACCATAATTAGCTGGTTTAGGTGTGTTTAATTAGGACTAGGACTAAATTCTGATGAAAGGTGGCCCTCCAGGAGCAGGATTGAACACCTTGGGTCCAGGTAGCCTGGATGCTGAACATTTAAGTTTATCTACTTTAAAAAAAAAGAAAAGAAAAAGTCTGACCACCTCTTTGTCTGTTCTGTGATGCACAGAAGTGGAGCTTTTTGCTAAGAAGAACCCCAAGCAGATTCTCAAACGTCTCGAGGGCTACCTGAAGGAGCGACGTGCTGGGACAGGACACCGGACATCACCAGACACGCTATCACATAGCAACCCTTCACCTTGTGACACTGGGTCTCAAGCAGGGAGTCAAGGCGGGAAGGAGGGGAAAGAGATTAACTTCACCGGAGTGTGTGAGCTGCCACCTGAAATGGAGGGAGAGGCGAGACTAATTTGAGAGACATAGAGGCATTTGATTTGTACAGTCTCGACTATCTCTCATGCTCTAACTTGGTCTTTCTCTGTTTCTTTGTTTCCTTTCTGCCCTTTCTTGCTTAAGTACACTCAGAGACAAGTCTATGTTGTAACTGTAGTTGCTATAAAACTCTTTACTGTCTTCTGTTCTCTTATAGTACATATTGGCTCTTTAATGCTTTCTATGAAAAAGACCAGTAGATTTAGTTGCCAACTATCAGTTTAAAAGGAGAATCTTAGAATGACCTGCCTTAGTGGCAGCAGGTTATCTTGAACCTATCAGGAAGAAAGAGGCTTACAGGCCTCATTGGTGTGCAGTTGCAGAGTGGCCTGCAGAAGCAAGCACCTTACCCACGACTGTGGTATTGAGTGAGAATGACTTCCTGTGTGAGGCCTGACTATTAGGCATGGTTTTGATTGAGACTAGTCTAGTGAAAGCTTTGTGGTCCTCATGGTCAGTTGAACATGTTCACTGTGACCGAGTCAATGTTCAAGAAAGTTGGCAGAGTTTATATTGATGTTGGCTCTTTACTCTTCACTGTTGAAAAATGGTATTAGGTATCAAAACATTGGATGGAAATAGACTCAATAGGCCAAAGGTTTTTATTTTATTTTTATTTTTTAATCCCTTTAGAGAGAGTCCCTTTAGAGAGATAAATGTCACAATAAGATTCAGAGATTTTCTGGCATGTTTCTGTTGGCAGGAACTCTTCAACAAGAGCCTGAAATGGTAAATTCAGGACATCTTTTTGATGGGAAAGTGCATTTTAGTGACCTGTAGACCAAAATGTATGAATGTGTGAGTATCTATTTTGCAGTTCTGTTACAAAGCTAACATTGACCCTTGCAGACTGATCACTATTAACAGAATTTTCCTTATCAGCTAAATTCTGTTTGCGCTTTGAGCTACAATTAGGACAGTAATCAAAGTTGAATGTGATATTTGGAGGTGTTATGCTTGTCTGCATGAAGCAAAAGCCTACATGTTTCAAGCAGGTACATTCCAGTTGTAAGTAGTCATAACGTGACTGTGAACATGTGGACGAGAGTGAGGATGATCCCATGGGCAAATAACTTGTGCTGGGTCATTTCTAGTATGCCGGACGAGTCCCCAATTGATGTTGTCAATCCCTGTTATGCCAGAAATAATCCTAAAAAAGTTGTTATCGGTTACTTATGACTTTTCTCATGCGGTACAGCTTTCTCAAGCTGTCTACAAGCTTGTCCTGAGAGAATAGATGGTGTATTTTTAAACTGTTGGACAGTGATTAGATCATTACAGCACTTTTAGCAATGAAAGTGTGTAAACAAGGCTTAATAGGGCTACTCGTGTCTATAAAACATGGCTTAAAAAAACATTAGCCAGGAAGCTGCAGGTCATTTAAGCTGTATGTTATACGTAAGCTAACGATTATTTCCTTCAGAGTTGCATGAGACGCGTCGAAACCTTCAATATCTAAAAGTGAATCACTCTATTGAACTTCTTGCATCTAACAAACAGCATTCAAGTAGACATGTGAGACCTCTGTCTATAGTATAGTCAAGGACACCGTGAGACTTGTTGATTTAAACACAAAAAAAAGTAGAGTACCTTATTTACTGTTGAGCCACATCAAGTTAGTGCAGAAAATAGTTGAGAATTTGATGTATTTTTGTAATTTGCGTCTTGTTCTCCTTAGTCCAGGTCCATTAAAGATGTGAGGGTTGCAACAGTCATGTAAATTGACAGTGATGTACTGTACATTTTGGGAAAAAAAACTTGATGGGGAAAGTCTTTCCTCCCTTTGCAACCCTATCCTGCACTCTCGTCTTGTAAGCATGTCAGGTAGCGCTAGAGATGTAGCATCCAGGAATCGTTGTTTTAAATTCCTTGTTAAAAAAAGCTTGTTAATCTAACTTGGTATGGTTGCATATGTTTGTCTAAGTTACCTAGTCCAAAGTGTTGTTGTACGATATGAGTACAGTGCGTTCTGTATGTTTCAGGTTTATTTGTTACGCTCTTATGTTATTATTTTGTAGTTTTTTTTTCTTAAACGACACATGAATATAAATACTCAGTGGATGTATATTAGAAGTCCTGTCACTTTAGCCAGTTTAATTTTATATAAAGCAGAGTAGTATTTTATAAACTTGAATAAGAGCAAAAGCATGATGGGAAAAAGAATGTTTATATACAAAGGCAAATCACCCTTTCCTGGGTTATTTAATATAGTCTGGCTGGTTTGTATTAGTTTATATAAGCTGGTCCAACGCTTTCATAATCCTATATATCCGAGTGAATTCAGTGCTGTTGTAAACTCCATGGCAAGCATTGTATTTCAAATATGATTTGTTTTCCACACTGACCTGCTGAAAGCAAGAGTGAATTTTATGATGTTGCATAATAGTATGTCAGCTAATTTCAGTTTCAAGTGGTTAAGAGGAGACACAAATATTGTCAAGTGAGAGTATTGGCCAAAAACCGATGGAAAGCACATGTACATAATATCCTTCTGGTTTAGGATATTTCAAGCCGTCATGTGCAGTTACTACCCGGTTACTACTCCTCAAAAGTGTGCTTCTATTCAGCTCAAAACTCCTTATGAACAATCAAACCTGCAAATGATCATGATATGAGCCTGGTTTGGCACCTTTTCTTGTACACGTGTGCACAATTAGTTGTTGTTTTGCTGTTTTTTTGTTTTGTTTTTTAATGGAGAGGGTGGTCTGTATGTGAGATTACTATTAATGTATATATCTTCTTTTCTTCTTCTTTAGCGTTTATCCTGCATAGAAGAAAAGAAGATATACATATACACATATATATATATAATATAATATATAACAAAATTATATGATTGTAACATTATGATTGTTACCGGGGCATATTATGCATACCTCAGGCTTTAGACAAATCTCTTCTGGGCAGACATTTTATTGAGGACAGCCATGATCCCATGTCGTAGCACAAAATGGTGTGGTGTCTCTTGCAGTAATCTACCTAGCTTGAGAATGTACTGTATGTATATGTATGTACACTAATGCAGCACTGCAAAATATTGACTTCTACAGTATATATTTCTATAGCCCATGTTTGTGAAAACCGTAGTCTTACACGCTGAAACGCAACCGAACCTTTGCTGGAGGATGTTTTTAACAATCTTAATGGTTTGACGTCGAAACAAATCAGACGATTTTGTGGCCTTTGGTATTTACTGTGCTTTTGTGAATGGTTTTTTTCAGCGTTACAATGTCAAAAAACGATTCACTCTACTATGGCACAATGTAACTTATTTGTTTGGACCAAAAGGAACATTTGTGGGTTTGAAGCTGGTTTGGAGGTCAAGCTCTTTTAATGAGAAATCTTGCCATCCTAAATGTTAGAATCTCTCCTAAATGTTAGATTTCTTCCCAGTGTGTTTTTAGAAGAAAGCATTCCACAATACTTCATCTATCTGGTCCACAGAGATGACATTTATTTGTTGAGAAGATACAAACCCAAATGTCCAATTTGATTCCTTTAGTTGCCCTGAATCAAATTACAGTACGTCCAAAATATCCTGCACTTAATTTAAAGATGCATCATTATTGTCTGTTATGATCCTTCAGAGCATTTTATTATATCTGAACCTTGATTGTAGAATACCTATTTTATAATGAAAATATATTTCAGAATATATGCGGTGGTACAGTGATGTATCGTATGAAGAGTAATAAATAAATGCAACTTTAAAAACAATGCTAAATTGTGTTACATCGTAATTCCTTACATGTGCTTTTGTTTAAACCAAATGGAAAATGTCTCTATCATAATCGTTATCGTTCTTGCATTGTAATAGTGTGAATTGGACATTAGGGGTCAGTCTACTGTAATGGCTGATGCGGTCTGAATACTAGCATATGTTTTCCTGTACTGAATGTTTTTTCATCTGTTTATGAATAACAACTGTGGTTTCCATCAGGAATTACTTTTATCTTTGTTGCTTTATAAAGTTTCGAATGGTTATCCACAAGACACAGGAATTACATTGAGTTATATAGTGTAAATGAACATGGTGTAGACTCAGAGAATGTCATCTTGTTTCTAGCAAGAAGACCCACATGAAATCTGTGCCGCAGAACTCTACAGGAAGCTCCACAGATTTGATGGAAATGCTATTGTTTCCATTGAATTATTAATCTATATATATATAATTTCTACATATACTAATAGATTTCATTGCAAGTTGTTTACATTAACATGTTAAATGAACATGAATTGTTCTTTTTTTTAATTCATTATAATGAACACTGAACAAAGGTATATTGAAATATGACCATTGCCGTATATTAAGGTTTCTAAAAATAATTGATCATATCTAATTCATTAATATTAACAAAGTGAACCTTGTAAAGTGTTATCTTTTTCTTATGTCTTTAATACTTCAGCATAGTATGTTTTTATTTTATTTTTTATACACCATTTTGAAGTGCTTTCTCCTTAATATGGTAATCCAGAAGTACATATGTATTCATTATAGGACTGTTTTTCCTGCATGCAATGAACTACACACACAGCTCCTCTGAGGATTTTGGCCTACATTTCCCTGGCTGACGCATCAGAACATCAAATGTAAACCTGCTGTGGATTTGATGCTGTCCCTGTGTCCCTTAGTCAGGGTAACAGATCCAGACGGCTCTCTCAGGGCTCAATTTGTAGAGACCGGTGATTCTTCCAGGAATTTCTGAATCAAGGAGGACAAACATCTGGCCTGCTTTGTTGAGAGCCAAAGAACAAAGAAAAAGGCAAGGACAAAAACAAAGTATCCGATAAATAGTTGTTTTAAATGTATCCGCAACATTTATTATAACAAATGCAATATTATAATTATTGTCTTTTACATCTCCTTTAGTTCCAGAATCGTCCTGGGTGATATCTGAATCTGGCTAGGCTGAGGAGCCGCTCTGCTGGAAATGCTTATGCCAGATGACATCCTGTCTGGATGAAGGACACAAATGATGGCCAAGGAGTTTGTGTTTATAGACACATGCTTGGAACAGAGAACAGCGCTGTTGTATTTGTCTCCGTTCTACTTAGAAGGAAAGCTTTCACTTCTCTGTAATAAAAGGTTTACGTCATAAGTTTAAAAGCATAATTCACCATTTTAACTAGGAGAAATTAAAAGGGGAGAGTCAGCAGGTTATGTCGGGAGTCTGCACCACATTGATGTGAACAATGAAAATTAATGGAGGAGACAACTTTGTTCTTAAACTTTTATTTCTCAAATATGAATAGAATAATGTACAATATTGCACACACACACACACACACACACTAAAAGCGTTAATAGAACAGGACAGATTTAATTAGGTGTAGTTTGCAGAATGTCCTGACTGCTCTTTTCATACAATCATTTGTATGATTGTACAAATATTATTGCCTGCCTGTATTGACACCATTATATGAGAACTGAGCTGGACGATGACATCACGGTTTTCTTCAGAGCAGATATATATATATATATATATATATATATATATATATGAACTAATTTTATTATTATTCACAACAAAATGAACCATCACTGAACTTACTTAAGCTGGACTATGATGCTATTTTCTCCTATTAGCTGCTGTACAGTGGAAACAAACTGTTGCATTATTTTCCTGTTATCAATAAAGCTGCTTTGAAACAATCTGCATTTTAAAAAGCGCTATATAAATAAAGGTGACTTAACCTGACTTGACAATAAAAGTGATTGGGGATGGTGTACATTCAAATAATGCTTGTCACTTCATGATGCCAGATCTGACAACCGTTTCACATATTAGCATTGAACCTGTGAGATTTGAGGTATACGGTGAAGGAAAATAATTTTCACCAGCATAATTCATAATTCAATTTTAGTGAATGTTGTTGTTTTTTTCAGACAAAGGTAGGCATTCTGCCAAACATCTCCTTCATGCTCGGCTGAAGAAACAAAGCTGGTACAGGTTTGCAATGACATGAAGGGTGAGTAAATGACATGTTTAATTTTTGGGAGAACTGTCCCTTTAAATAATGCTGTCATTTTGTGTGATAGTTCTGTTCTTAAGTTGTTCAACTCAATATTGACTGTGAGAAGGGTTACGATACGATAGAAAGAAAAAAAAAAACAGAAAGGGAGAGACATGTTTGTCTTGCAAATGCTCATCAGAATGCAGTCAAGACCGATGGCTACATCTTTCACACATAAGCAAGCTGGCCACAGTTTCCCTCAGCCCTTCAAATGTTGTCGCAAGCTGCAGACCCTCTTTCCCCTTCATCACGGGCTCAGTGGTTTGTGCTAAACCTCTGTCAACATTTTAGTGTCGTGACTCAGAGAAGCACACTGGTCTTTCCATGACTGAGATGAAAGTTGAAACTTTTTTTAGTGTGTGCATATTTAACAAAAGCTGTGTGCTAGTTGAAGACTGTAGACTGTGTGATCAGACATTCTTTCAACCTACTCCCCATCTGAATCTTGAGAGCCTTCTGGCTGATCTCTCTCTCTCTCTCTCATCTCTCTCTCTCTCTCTCTCTCTCTCTCTCTCTCTCTCTCTCTCTCTCTCTCTCTCTCTCTCTCTCTCTCTCTCTCTCTCTCTCTCTCTCTCTCTCTCTCTCTCTCTCTCTCTCACTCTCTCTCTCTCTCTCTCATCTCTCTCTCTCTCTCTCTCTCTCTCTCTCTCTCTCTCTCTCTCTCTCTCTCTCTCTCTCTCTCTCTCTCTCTCTCTCCTCTCTCTCTCTCTCTCTCTCTCTCTCTCTCTCCTCTCTCTCTCTCTCAGCTGTGTGTTCTGGATCTTTCCCTCCCCCTCCTCCTTAATGCACAATTTTCCTACTTTCATTTCTTTTACACCAGCCTCTCCCCTCCTCGCCTTACAAAGCCTTTTTTTCCTCTTTGCTCTTGACAGTCCTTGCTAGGGTCTGTAAGGTCATTTTGTGGTTGGTCGGACAGTTCAGTTCATGTGTGTTTCCTTCAGCACAATTCAGGCAAATGAGTACATACAAGCACAAATATACAGCTCTCCTTATACACAAGAGGTGCGTTTCACTTGAAATCCTGCCATCGTCTCCCTGTCTTAATATTTGTCTGCCATTCAAAAAACATTTTACCATAAACATACTTTTTTTTGTCATTAAGTAAGCTTAATATTCACCTTTGCTATATTGAAAAGAACTAAACATCTGCTAAACATCTCCTTTTGTGCTCCGTTGTACGTGTACAGAATTACATTTTTGGGGGAACTGTCACCTTAAATAATGCTGTAATTTTGTCTGCCTATCTGAGCAAACCTCTTTTTAAGTTAGAAAACAAACTGGTGTATTGTGGAAGTTTAAAACAAGGGACATAATGAAGATTTACTTTATGGGTCAAGAGATTTGGTCCAGGAAGTCTGCGTGTGTGTGTGTGTTGGGGGGATGATATGAGGTGTCTTTTCCGTATTGCTCAGATTTTCTTGCCAGCATGGGGATATTACATTAGTCCTGTGACACTAAAGGCCATCAGTAATTCCATTTCAGGACTAGGAAGGAATTTTCTAACAGAAGTCACTCTATGTGTGAACGTGATTTAAGAATCTTTCTAAAATTTCACCATTGACTAGTTTTCTATCAAATACATGTTTTGATTATTGTTATTCTATTCTATGTTCGTGGGATTTGAAACTTTATTTTCAATGTCATGTTTTCTAACTAGTTTAGTGTAAGTGTAAAAATTTGACTACTGCATAAATCACCCAACTTTAGCATAATTGTGAGAATATAACCCTGCATTCAGTTCTCAGTTATGAGGAGAAGTATGTGTATTGTGCATTTTGCACATACCTCCTTGCTCCTTATCTTTGATGAAGACATCACTGCCTGGTGATGTCCCTTGTTATCTGTCCCCGTTTGGATCCTTATATCCTTGAACATTCCTTTCATCCTATCTCTTTTTATATGGCAAAGTATCCTTGCTGGCATTGAGTTTATATACCCTAGCTGAACAATAAACCCGTGAAGAAGCTTCTGTGTTTCTTCCTGTGACTGTGCATTCCTGACTGAAGGGGCTGAGAATATTTGGGGCGATGAGAAATAACCTAACAATAATATATGGTGGAGCTGGTATCATATTGCTGACAGGGTTAGTTCAACCAAAAAATGAATCTTTCACTCATGCACGGGTCATTTCAAAATGGAAGGACTTTCTTTATTCTATGGAACGCACACAAGTTTTTTTATGGAAGCATATTTTCCACATTATGATGTAAATTAATTCTCCAAAGTTTTCTGAAAGTCTTACCTATACTGCTCAAATCTCATTTGTCTATCCATATTCCAACCTACCAGCTTAGGAGACAAATCACATCACATTGAGGTCAACTTCATTAAAAAAAAGTATAAATTATAAGAATAAAAAAAACAGTGTTGGGAAACATTACTTAAAAAAATAATGTTGCAATATTGTTTTACTCCTTAAAAAAGTAATTTATTGTGTTACTTGTAATGGAAAGTAATGCGTTGGTACTTTTTTTTTTTTGTGGCAAATGTAAAGGCCATTTCACACCAAAAGTGAAATGAATATGCCTCAGGCTGAAGGAAGTACAAATCCATGCCTGTACAGTAGCAGCTCCATAATCTTTTTCCGAATTTGTAGATATATATATATATATATATATATTTTTTTTTGTATTTTGTAATTTAATTTTTGTATTAAATTACATTTTTGCTTATTAGTGTGCTTGAATTTCACCAAAGACATTAAGTATATTTGTGAATTTGTCATATTTAATTATTGCAGTTTTGCGTAATATTCTGAGTTTGCATTTCACTGTTTTTATTCATTTTGAGGAATACTGAATCTGTTTATGTGCAAGTGAGATGAGTAAATGCATTTTCACACAGTGCACACAACGCCTCTGCACTTAGTACTCCCGATTTCTCTTAACACGGGGACATGGGGGTGTCACTCAATAAATGGGAAAATAAAGTAACTAAAGTAAAAGTTTTATGACAGATGTTTGTTTTGTTGGAACATTTGGTGCTGTAACAAAGCCAAACTGGAATAACGGGAAAACAAATTTTAAATGATATTTAAAAACAAAAAAATCTCAGTCCTCTTTTATTTGACGCCAAGTGTAAGTCTGAAATCTGAAACAATTTACCCCTTTACTATGATTTTGAGAGTGTGTTGAATGGCACCTACTCAAAACAGTGTTTTAAAAGCTGCTGTGGGTATATTTTTATGTTAACATACTTTCTTCTGTCCCTGCAGAATGTAGAGACAACTAGAAGTAAACTATCAGTAAGGTAAGTGTAAAAGTATAAGCACTGTATAAGCATTTTCAACATTTCTCTGATGGTTTGATTGCCCTAACGTACCAAAATTGGCTAGGACAATTGCATCTGTTTGATTGGCAGACTGAGTTCAGTTTATTTGTATAGTGATTTTCACAATACAATACATGTGTGTATATATATATATATATATATGTATATATATAAGAGACCAGAAGAATTGGGGTGAACAGGATAGGACCTTGACGGGACATGAACTTAGGTCAACCAAAGCGCAGCTGTTCCATATGTCAAAGCATTGCCCACAAAACTACAGCTCTGACGAAGCAATCAATCTAAATGTCTAATCGCTTGAACACTATTTCTTTAACGTAACATTGAAAACCCAGCACTTAATATTACATGCCATAATGTAATTCCAGACTCTGGCTACAGCTTGTCTTTAAATGTCTATATATGGCATTTGGATCTCTTAATTCGTCTTCATTGAACAACTCTATATAGCTGACTGCATACATTTCTCTTTACCTAGTAAAACTACAGTTTTATACACCCTCAGAAAAAAAGGATTTTAAACACTTTTGTTTCTTTTCTTTGTTTCTTCCTTTCTTTCCTTCCTACCCCCTCTCTTTAAGTCTGTTTTTACAGACCTCTGCGGCTCCTCATGTGTCTCTCCCCCCTCCCCTTCGCCTCACACCCCTCTGTCTCGCTCGCTCACATTCTCTTTCTCCCTCTCCAGCACTCACTTATCTCTTCCTAAAAACTGTCCGTGGATCTCTTCTTCTGTTTGCAGCCGTGAATAAGGCACCATGCCGGGACTAAGGGACCAGGCGCCACTATCAGTTCTCTATCTGTCCCTGCTGGTTTACTTCTGGACTGTAAACGGACTGACAGAACACCGCGAATCAGAGATCAGCCACACAGCTCCAGAGCAACATGTGGAGCGCAGAAAGGCAACATCTGGAGCAGGTACAAAAGGCACAAGACTTTTGTCTAAAGTTCAGTTTAACCCTTAAAAAGTACTGTATCAGGAAGATCTTGACTTGTTGTAATAATCCCAGAAAGCTTCAATAATATCTGTCAATTGGGTTTTACTTGGTTGTTGGGGGTCTCTGGGATCCCAAATGTATAAGAAACAAAAATAACCTTTAACCAAGTACAAATTGTTGGTGATCTGGAAAGAAAGCACTTGCTAATTAGTATTCAGTTTTCCAACAGCACACTGCGTTTACTTAGACAGGTTATATTTTGCACATAGTTTACAGCACATTTTGAGTGGTACTTTACGAAAGACAGGGATTCTTCTTGAAGGATGCCAGAGTTTTTTCAGTTACGTGACCAAAGCTCTTGGTGACAACAGCAATACTTGCACCTGCGCTTGGAGAGCCACGTCTAAGAAGAGAACTCACCAAGGAAGGAAAATGCTGAGTTGACTATTTACCTGACGTGATGTGACAAATGGAGATCAACTAGCGCTCTGTACGTTGAAGACAGACTTCCATCCTTGTGTTTCAAAAGAATTTGATGGCTTCATTATTCTTGCAACTCGAATTAAGGAGTTAATTTAAGAGTTAATAGCAGCACTGTTGCTGAGGTTTGGAAAATATGGTTACTGGCAGGCTTCTGGTATTCAATAACACAGCATTTCCATTAAATGCAGGAACGCAGACTCACTTTTACAAACTGGAAAGATCTGTGAAATTACAAAGAGTAATGAGAAGAACCCAATAGGAATGCATGTATTTACATGTCTTAGGCAAGAATATCTGTAGTGTTATTGGTCACTCCCTAGAGTAGCCTCTCACAAGATTTGTATAAAGGTTGCTGCCATGGTGGGAGAGTAAGAGCCTTTTGGTTGCTTTTTAGGGCTTAAAGTCAACATGAAATTCATATTGACCTTATTCACTTCCTTGCCTTGTTGTGAATGATTCATTGATGCATGTAATTTCAGAGATGAAGAGTTTAATCAAATTGTAATAACTTATCTTTTCTCTGAAACGATTTGCCTTTTCCGCTGATGTCACTATGGCCTCACAGGCTATTTGATGTTGTCAACCAGTTGCTATTTTAGGCATTATTTTAGCAGGCTGTGAACAAACGAGTGAACAAAATCAAGTGCTGCCCTGCATTTTTACTTGTTTGAATCTTGTTTTATTTGGAAATATGTCACATTAACCAGGCAAAATGAGGGTTTCACATCGACTTCAAGACCTTTGGCTTCTTGGCTCAGTTTTGGCCTAGCTGTGGTTCTTCGTTCTGAAGATGGTCTGGTAGAACAGACTTCATACACACCAGCCCAGGCTTCACCCTGGTGCTCCTGTCTGTTAGATGATTTAGTACTCTTAGACTGTCAGACTGAAAAGGATCAAATGATACTTGATACAATCTGTAAAATCTGATATTTTGGAAAGTTGAATGAGCAAACTGTTCTTCACGAAACACTTGGAAAAACACTAGTAATATTTTTGGAAATTTCTGAACAGTATAAAAAGAGTTTTACAATTACGCATATGTGAAGAAATGGTGAAACCCATCAAAAGCTGTCATTTGTCTTGTTTCGGCCTAAACTGGCGTAGTTGGTGCAAATGCTCTGTTGCCACATTGTTCTCGTTGACAATAAGAGTTTGACTCCAACTGAACAATCCTGTTCCTGCTTTTCTCATAATAATTTTGTGTTCTCTCTGGCAGTAAAAATGGCAAAAAGGGCCTGTGCTGAAACAACCTTAATTGCAAGCTAGTGTTGATCAACAGCTAAGTAAACTTTTGCCAGATTACTCCGAGACACCCAAGGACTGGCGTTGTGAACTAGCTCTGTGGGTAATGACTTCACAGCAACAGGCAAGAATGTTGCTTAAAACTTTCCCAGCAGGCATGAAACTGCCCTTGGGACACAGGACAGGATGAGTTTCAAGGGCCAAAGCGTCTGTGTCAACATATGAGGCTATGAACTCTAAAATTGGGCCGTCTGTGTGTGTGTGTTCAATTAAAGATGAGTTGACAATGTGGAAATGAAGAGCCAAGAATATTTTTTGTTTTTCTAGATGTTCCACAAGTGAAGATAATCCCACCCTATGCAAAGATTGAAGTTGGACAGTACAAACAATTGCTGTGCAAAGGTGAGAGGCCAACATAAACATAAAATAATAATTTTGTCATAATTTATCCACCCTTGTGTCATTCCAAACTCGTATGGTTTTCTTTTGTGGATAAAAAAAATATTAATTTTTGGAGAACATTGTGGCTACTGTTTTCCATACAATGAAATCAAAAGCGGATTGGATCTGTCATATATATATATATATATGTATATATATATATATATATATATATATATATATATATATATATATATATATATATATATATATATATATATATATATATATGAAAGTGGTCTACGAGCAACAAGTCTCTTGAAGTTATATAGCTTTGTGTGAGGGACAGACGTCATATGCAAATCGTCATTCACTAAATAAACTAGCCAAATAAATTTCTCAACTGGACAGCAAAAATCTAATTTGTTACAAAAATGCTGCATTTGAGGTTAAATTTTACTGACATTAATGGCACCATATTTGATTTGAGAGTGCAAGGAGTCATTTTTTTTATTGATTTATATAAATTGCGGTCTGTTCTTCACACAGAGCTATCATATGGCTTGGAATATATTGCAAGAGTATTTAATAAATAATAAAAACATAAGGCAGTGGCTGGATATGCATTTGTTCTTGAACTAACTCAGATGCTAAAGCTGTAGTATTCAGTAATTTTTCTATGTTATTTCCTAGTTGTTGGGGATGCAGAGGAGATTTACTGGTTTTCTCCTAACGGTGAGAAGATTCTAACAAAACATGACAACCTCAAGGTGCGCAGTCATGGCAATTCCTTGTCCTCTCTCATTGTTCTCAATGCCAATTTGAACAATGCTGGGATGTACAAATGTGTGGCCAGAAACAGAGACAAGGAATCAAAAGCCATGGTCAAGCTGGACATCCTTTGTAAGTATTTACCTTAATATTATCAGTCAACATGACAGTCCATCCTGCGCATTTCTGATTGATTTAACATTCTGGGTTCAGTGTTTTGTCAGTATACTGAAACACTTTGAATATATTCAGTATTTCAAATTGTTAAAATGTGTTTTTTTTCTTAAATGTCATGGAATTTTGCTAACTTCCACCATTTTGCTATATTAAAGACACATTATTTTTGCTCAAAGATTTTTATTGTGTATATTATTAAGTCACTTTAATATTTATAGTATTTTTAGAGAACATTTTTTCCTGTTTCCAAAAATGGGGCAGAAGTAACTAGAAGTGCTGTTTGAATCATACTTGAATTAGTCAGTCATCCAGAACAATGTGTTGGAAATTTGGAGAGAATTATCAAAGCGTAGCCAGACATCCTGGTAGACAGATGCATTCCTTTTTCTTTGTACGTTCCTGTTACAAGTGTCCAAGAAGCGTGGGTTGACTGAGGGAGTCAGTGTTGCAGTGCAGAAAACTAGACTTTTAGAAAAGCCAAAAATGTGGCTGATTGGTTTCCCCGAACTTGTGTGCAAAAAGTGTAATTTCCATTTGATCAAGCAGCTCAAATAGGTTAAGCTTGGCAGGATTTTTTCGTGGATGATAATGTTACTTTCTCTCAGCTGTGAAACATCTCTACATTCATAAAAACTAGCATGGAACATTTCAATTGCACAAAAGGCTCCTTACAGTGGTTTTTCATATTATTAATATGTCTTCACATTAAGAAAAATTGACCGGTATGTGTCAACCAAAAGAGCCTATTGTATCAGAACAGTACTTTTTAAACACAACCTGCACATCCTGGAATGGGAAATTGCATAAGTGCAGCCAATCAGATTAGCTTGCCGTTTTAGAAAATTAGAAAAAAGTTCGATATGCATCAGACAGTCTGAGACCAACCACAAAGTAACCTTCAACTTTAACATGTGTGGCTACAGTTTATGATTGAGCTATAATCTACAGTTTTCTAAACTCCAAAATTCAAGATGGTTACTTTTGCCAAGTTTGTTTCTTTCCTTCTCTCTGTGTCCTTTAAGTAAAGAGAATGCGTAGAGAAACTGAGAGGGAGGGAAGAGGAAAACGACAGAAAGAGCCAAAGCCCACCAAGAAGCCCAAAGTTCCCAAGCCCACCAAGAAACCCAAGGGCGAGAAAAAAGCCAAAGGAGAGAAGGGGGGGAAGAAGAAAGGCAAGAAGAACAGGGAGGAGACCACCACCATCACCACCACCACTATGGCACCCACAACCACTGTGCCCATTGAGTACGATGAGGATTTTTATGACCCTGAACCTGACCAATACTGGGATGAAGGTTAGAAAAGCCCTTCTTATTAAATTACTCACTCAATTAGATCTGTGCATTTTGGTGTGATTGGAGCAGAACATTGACTGCCTTGGTTCTGTTGAAGTATTGTCTCCATTCATTTTCTCCTTAGGGATTTTATAACATTCTTCATAAAGATTTCTCAACCAAACCAACCAGTTCAGAGATGAATAACAGCATTACACATTTGATCTGAAATGGTGATAAGAAAATCAGTCAAAGACCAAAGGTCAAGACTTAGTACTTAAATAATTTTACAAACGAATTAACTGCTGATACCATGCAGCATTATGAATGACATAATGAAATAAACAAATTAACAATGGTATATAAAACTGTGATATTGTTATATACTGTTATAAATATTGTGAGACTCATTCGCAATGATTCACAGGAGTAGTTCCTGATGAGTTTTTTTTGTCACAATTTATGGTTGCATGGTAACCGCTCTGTTGGGTGGATCTCTCTTTAGAAATTATGGGTAGTGTAGTACTTCACCCAGAAATCACATATGAAACATCTTGTAAAAAAAAATCATTGCAGAATGATTTTATTCCATGATCTGGAATATGGCTGGAATTGACTTGCACTCACAAAGACTGTTTGTATACCGTACATAGAATTTCCTGCGGAGACAACAACAGCGGCAAAACCTACATACCCTCCGACAGAGAAAACCACAGATTTCCCAACAGATTTTCCTCCTGACACGGATGAGTATTCCCAACCTTATCCTGACTCATGTGAGCTTAACATCATTTATGTCTGTGTAAATAAACACCACTTTGTACATTATTATGATCGACATTTCCTTTAACTTAGTTGAAGACGATGACTATTGGAAGGTGTATGAGCCCACACCCACAACTTCTGTGATTGCTGGCCGTCCAGCTAGTGAGGATGATTATTGGGATGCCGGATGTGAGTCTTCCAAAAATCGATGTTTACACATGAAGCTAGTTAGCAGGAGTCACAAATGACCAATTGTTCAGTTAGGACACACTTTAATAAAGTTATAAAAATGTTTTTTCTTTGGCAACAGATGAAGTGTCAGAAAACCTGCCTTTCCCTGATGGCAAAGAGATCAGCTCTACCGACAATGACTGGCAGTTCACTACCACAGGTAAACCGATCATTCCTTCTAAATGCTCCTCAAAATAACATTACATTTTAAACTATGATTTATGCAATGTTCATGGCCACTTCTCTGTTTAACTATTATTGCAGAATGGTACTTCTTACTATGTCTTAAAATAACATTAAGTTCACATTTTGTAATTGTAACTATAGTCCCAAAACAAAATAAAGATAATAAAAGTAGGTTTAATTGGCAGTTGGGTTAATGGCTTTCTGCTGTCTCAGACTTGTTTTTGTTTTTTTTAAATAAGATCTGTTATTACAAAGGAGTAAATTTAAGCACCCTATGAATTTATGTGTGAATCAAATAAAACTCTTACCACAATATACACCCATCTCATGAAAGATCTTGTTTTTACACACTTAAAAATCCGCAATGTCTTACAAAATACAGCAACCCAACAGCGACAGACAATTAGCAAACATTTTATGAGTCATTAAAGTTTCTCTACTGTACTCTCAGTAAATCTCGCAAACTTAACCTACATTTCTTTTCTTTTGTCACAGAGGAGCCTACCGTCCCTCCATTTGAAAACAACTGGTATGAAGAATATGAATATGGACATGGTACAGTACATGCTACTTTGATACTCCATTTTGAAAAGAAAACAAACATACATTGAGATTATGCATGAGAGGTGTTGCAGGTTTTAAGAGGCAATATGATATGGGGTGCATGCACGGAGGCAGAACCTGATTTGACCAAGTGCAGCATGTTCCTGGATCAACACCTTTGTGGATCCTGTAACAACATTTCCAATCAACCAATCAGATTTGAGGGACACAGTTTATGTCAAGTTTAGGCTTACAACCAGATTTACGTGCTTCTACATCAGTGTTATTCATTTCCCTCAGATTTTAGTGATAGGAAAGGGTTAGGTTTAGGGGTAAGGATATGGTTAGGATTACAATGGCCAGTTTTGGACTGGAATGTTTTTCCAGGATCAATAAAATATGTTGACCCAGGAACGCGTCTAACTCAGCAAAATCAGGATGTGCGTGCATGGAGCCCATATTTTAGACAAAGGGAATTTTTTATTAGGAAACAAAACTCTGTCCAGGAGAAAAACAAAACAGACAGTGTCTGTTATTATTAGGGTATAAAAACAGAATTTCGTGCAGGAAAAGATTTTAGCCTTAGGGAAATTTGGCTGGAACAATTTTGATTTGATTATATGATTCAGTTTATATCTAATTCACTTATGGAAATCTGACTATTAGACAATATTTTCTTACATATTTTGTATTTAGTATTTGGTTTGTCCTCTTTTGCTTTAATGATCTCCACAAGTTTCTGTAAAAGATCGTGTTTTCCAGCATGATTTAAGAATGATCCAAAGAGCATCTTCTGCTACAATCTGACATACTAATGTGTTCGCATGATCCATGTCACAATTGTATTATCTGATTTATGACCTAAAAGCTCAATTAATTTCTTATTCATTACATATTCATTATATACATTTTTTTTTTTTTAAACACGTTTCAACTTCTTTGAATCCGGCTGCACTTGCTTAATGTGTGACACTGACTCTGTTATGTTGTGCTCTTACATGTACACCCTTGCTTTCTGTTTTGTCATCAGAAAAGAAACTGGAAGAGGAGAGGGAAAGAGAGAGAAAAGAACAAGAGGAAAGAGGTACAGTGTTTTATCCTCATATAAAGAGAGTTTATGGGCCCTTCCTATTTTGCACCCGTGCCAAGCGGACTTTTCCCTCCACAGACGCACGTCGGTAAATTAGGGAATGAACTTGCGCTCGCGGGGGCGGTTCAGCGCAAAGAGGCGTGTTCCGGCGCAAACGTTCCCTGGTGCTATTTTGCAGTTTTAGAAAGCAATTCCGCCACTGACCAGGAAAACCCAGTCTAAAGACAGTGGCGCGTTGCGCGTTAGTCATTTGCTATTTTAAGGGCGCGCTTGGCCATTATGTAGCGTGTGAACAACGCTCAATATCTACTTTGATTCTCTAATTTTTGCAAATCATACATTATTACAAGGAAAAATATTAACACACGAGGGAAATCATTGTTGTGTCCATGAAGATGTGAAAAAAATAGGCATAAATCTAGCTTACACATTTACCCTAATTATTATACGCCTGTTTAACTGAAGCTAATTTGGGTGGGTTTCTCCCATTCCCATACAATGTCACTTCTCTGTCTTTTACGGCCCTGAGGAGAACGCCGGTCTCCTCGGCTGTGAACCGCGCCTGGCAAATCCGCCGTTATAATAGCAATTCGCCATGGAAAAAGTGTGTCTGCTCTTAAAGTGAATGTGAGAGGACGCTCTGTTTGGTTTATTTCACGTTACGCCCAAACCACACCTATGAATAATGAAGCTACTTCAGATCAACCCATTTTAGATTTGCTTCGGGCGCAAGGCTGCATTCCAGTCCAAAATTGTCATGCCCTTCACTCGCTAACTTCCCTCCGTGTCTTTCACTCGGATGTACGTCATTGCTTACGTTGCACGAGTGCCCACTACTGGCGGAAACCGCAGTGGGCTGAATTGGAACTTCCTAAGCCCTTAATCACTTGGAATCAGCTATAGAGATGATTTATAATTTAAATTTTTTTTTAAATATTAAAGAATTTGTTTAATGCAGCATCCAAATGTATATAGGAGTGTTTGGGTTGTTTTAAATAAAAAATATATATAATTAATATATCATAGAGTTGTTTGTTGTGGTGGTGATTAGAGGAGATCGGTGGTGACGTCACAACCATACTGCATTGTGGGACATATAGGTGCCTGAAGTGTACATATGAAGTAGACTCGCTCCCTCTGTCAAAATCGAGGGAAGGAGGGTCGGTCCATATAAACTTCCCTCGGGCTTCGTGAAGTGGAACGCACTTCAAAATGGCGGCAGGAATTCCCCCAAGGGGAAGTGCTTAGGGAAGTTCGCAAGTGCGTGTCTAAAAGTGGACTGGAACGCAGCCCAAGAGTCATTTATCCCGCCGGTATTATAGCAACAGTGCCCGGGATCCGCCCACAAAGTTACTTGCGTTTCGCGTTTGATACTTGCGTTTCAGATCGTTAAAATAGGGCCCTATATCTTTTAGCTGTGCTCTCAACTAAGACTTTATATTTAAGTGCAGTTGTACTGAATATGATGTAGGCTCTAGAACGCATTAGCCTGATATTCTGAACAATAATACAATTTAGAAAACCATAACTAGCCTACTTAGTGTGTGCTATTCAGTTTAACACAACAATAGTGTAGTTATAGTGTTGTATATTTCAGTGTAGTACTGGACTATCATTGGTTTCAATCAGATATTTGGACATACAATACATGAGTAAGATCACATATTTTTAAATCATTCCATTTGTTTGGTTTGTCTTGAGCTGGAAAACATGTTTTATTGATCAAAAACATCAACGTGTTTGTCAGTCTTTACCAGGCCTTTCTAACTATCCGTTTCTAACACAGTTAATAACACAGTTAGCATGACAATCACCTCTGTTTTGTCTTCCAGCTACCCTACATTCTGCTCACACATGATTACCGGTATTGACTTTGACAGTTGTGGGAAATTACCGAATGACAAGCATTCATTAACACCTGTGAACTCTGACCCTGTTCCCATAAACTCTGATGTTCAGTTCTAGTTCCTAACAGACTGAACAAAATCCTTCGCACTGACTAAAGCAGGAATTTAAAAAAAATATATATGCAGAATATTGTGAAATATTAACCAAAATAAGTAAAGCCAGCTGAGAAAGAGAGTTTGGGAGATCTTGAGAGAAACGTTCCAGGTTCAACAAAAGTTAAGCTCTTCTAACATTATCTGAAATCAAATATATTTAAACCTGATGTAAAATAATGATACTATATACACACGGTCTATGCCACAGTATAGTTATAAAGGGGTGCAAGGATGATGTCCTTGGTATCAAGGTTTTCAATTCATGAGCTATATAAGGTCTATAAGGTAAAGATAACTTGATCATTCTTGACCATTTTGCTCTACAACGTAAATTACACACATCCACATCGAAAACTCAAATTTTGAAGCTGTTATTTTTTTTTTTTTTTAAACGTATGTTTCTAATAAGTAACTAGATAAGAACGTTCGGGGTGTGAGTGTGTGCTGATGTTCTAGATCAGGGCTTCTTAACTGGTTTTGCTTCAGATTATGTTACAATGGCAGGTCTTTGAGCTTGTTAAGAACTATAATCTTCAGATCATCCTCCCATCTCTTGATTGTAAAGATGAATGTTTCTTGGAAATGGAGATCCAGACCATTCCAGATGATTGTGAACTGTTTGTCAAAAGTGTTTTAAGATATTTGGTGCCAGGTTCACTCCGGTTCATTCAGTTTTTTTGTAAAAGCTAAAGCTTATTTTCTTTTGATTATTATGTAATAATCACATCGATTATGTATAGGACTGTATACTTTATTTATTCAAATTAAACTGCATGTTTCCATTGATTGTGAAGTTAGACATTGAAAAGTGCAGATCAAGCGCATGGGGCTGCAGTTTTTCTTGTTATGAATTGAATCCTATTTTCCGTTATTACAGTTGACTACGCGAAGTGATATGGAACTGTAATGCGGTCAAGACCTGCCGGAACTACTTTAGCCGTGCGGTTCCCTGAAAATAATTGCACACTGTAGAACGTTTGTCAACCAATCAGATTCAAGCATTCAACGGCCCTGTAGTATAAATATATATATATATATATATATATATATGTGTGTATAAATATATATATGTGTGTGTGTGTGTGTTCTATCCTATTCAAATGTACAGGGACTATTAAAAATTCAGAATGCACTTCAAATAATAAATAATCAATTAATTTATAATTAATAATCAACACTCAAAAAGAAGCTAAAACTAACTTTACAAACATTTAAACTTGCACATGAGGCAGTTTTTATTGAAAATTTTTAATAGCAGAATTGTTTCTACTCCAGTTTGTTGGTCAAATATAAACCTTTAAATGACAATATACTTTGATAAATTGTTTTCATGACAGATTTATTCAAACATACATTAAATAATGAAGACATCACTAACAGGTTAAGTAAAAATATAATGAATATGTAATACAGTGCATATATTTAGCAAAATGAAAATAAAAAAAAGTTCAGTCCAGAGCTACTGTCCACACAGCTGACATGTTGGTAAACTTTAGTTTAGGGTCCAATTCTCACTATAAATGAGTTGCTTATTAGCATGCATATTGGCTGTTTATTAGTTCTTATAGAGCACGTAGAACAAAGTCATGCCTTATTCTGCATGACTTTGTTCTACATCCCTTAATCCTACCCAATACCTGAACCTTTAACAATTAATAAGCAGTAATTAGGAGTTTACTGAGGCAAAAGTCATAGTTAATATTAAATTAGTGAAATTGGAACCTAATCTAAAGTGTGATTGACATGCCATTGGAGAAGCGGTAATTAAATGTCTGTCTAAGTCACTGATTTCGGCCCTCCAAAACCATTTTGGCCCGAAACCGAAAATAGCTGTTTTGGCCGAAACTTTTAGGAAGCCGAAATTTCGGTGCATCCTTACTGTGGAGTGTTGAGCCATCCGTTAGCATTCACATTCATCAAAATGTGAATTCACCAATAGAATTTTACCTAGTTCCTCAGTGGCTGATCAATACCAAAGACTTGTTTTACTGATCAAAACTTTACTTAACTAGTTTGCGTGACAGTATTGTGTAGTATTGTAGTATTGGACTATCATTGGTTTCAATATATATTTGGAGATACAATACATGAGTAAGATAGATCACATATTTAAAACAAATTTTAAGACATTGTGAGACATGTAAAGGCAAAATTTCTCATTTTCATAATTTTTTTTTAAGTTGAATTAAACCAAAAAATATTTTTAATAGTTTTATTTAGATAACACAGTAACAACACTGACTACCAGCAGTTAACTACCAGCTTTATATTCATGTTTTGCTCATGAATCCATAGCATTAATGATGACATTTTTGTTTTTCCCAAAAATTTGTCGTCTCAGAAAGAGAAGAGAAGAGGCATGAAGAAGAGGAGGAGAGAGAACGCAGGATTCAGAAACCTCTACCACGCGTGTACAGAGAGCCTAAAAGTGAGTGGTTGGACTCGGTTTGGGCATATAGCCATATGGGATGCTTGCCATTAGCTTCATCACTTAATAGATAACATAAGACAAAAAAATACACTTAGGACAAAATGACTGAATAAATAATAAAATACTGACATGCAATAAACTTATGTAAGAGCATTCCCAGCTCTCAGTTCTGGCCGCAGATCTTACCAAACAAAAGCAACATTTTGGCATTCAGTTCAGTGACTTAGACATAATGTCAACAAACTGTAAATATAATTGAAATAGTGAGATCTTGATGAAGTATTCATTAAGTTCAAGTGAGTAGATACCTTAAAACTTTTAGAAGACTTCAGCTGTTTTTAAGTCATTGCAGATGCTGAATCCAGCCGAATCCTGCTTTATTTCAACAGCTGGTTCTTTTCAAAGAAAATTCCAAATGTCCTCCCTGCGCAGATGCATGGATGTAGTCCTTCATCTTAATGCACATTACTCTGAATGAAGACAATAATGGCAGAGCACTTATTATATTAAAACGAATTATTTTGAATTTAAAAAAAATATGTTATTAATCTTTTTTGTTGTTTCATTATATCTTTGAGTTTATTGTGTATCTGCATAGTCTTGTCTATACAGTTTCCATTTACTTTGATAGTTCAAACTAATATTGAGTTTATAATATATGTACATATTTTCATATTTATATATATATATTGACATCAAAACATCAATTTTACAATTATAAGAAAAAAATTAACATAAAATAATAATGATATATAAATTAATTGATATTTACTTGGAATACATTTTAGAACACAACGAAAAGAACAAGTATAAATTGAAGGACATCAATTTATTAATAAAATAATGAGGTGCCATCAGGAAAGTTTAACACAGTTCTTAGTGAGAAAGCACAGATAAACTGATTTCAGTCTGGACTAGAACATTTTGTGTCAATCACATTTACATTTATCAATTTAGCAGAGCTTTAATTCAAATCATGTGTTAGGACAAGAACACTTTCATCCATGTATTTTTCTCTCTGGTTTGCTGTATCAGTTTGTCCTCCTCTGGGTATGGAGTCTCATCGCATAGACAATGACCAGCTGCTGACTTCCTCTGTTTTTCAACATCGCTATGGCTCACACAGAGCTCGTCTTAATATTCAGGTATAAACATATGCACAGATACTCTAATGTATATACAGTACACTGAAAGGTATAAGAAATATACGTATATAGAAATAGATGTGTTGTCATTGTGAGCATATTGGTTCATGTAACAGGCGTCTGGTGATGAAGATGATATGAATGGTGGGGCATGGTGTGCTAACCCTGATGAGAAGATCCACTGGATTGAACTGGGCGCACGTACACTAACTGAGTTCACTGGCGTTATCACCCAAGGACGAGATGACCCCCTAGAGTAAGACAGATATTAAAAACTTAGGAGCCATGTGGTTAATTGTGTTTAAGAACTATCAAACTATCTAAACGGTATATATTTCAAATTTGTTTATTATTAGGATAAACCCCTTGAGATGTATCATCTCGTTTTCGAGGGGGTCCCAAAAAGTATACATCTACAGTCTTTGTTATTGTTTTGTTGTTTCAGGACCGACTATGTTTCTTCCTATTACGTGGCATTTAGTAACGACAGCAGAGAATGGACTGTCCTTCATGACGGATATGCTGAATGGGTAAGTTGCCAGATTGCCGTCATTTTCTCTTCTCCTTTTGGTATCCAAATCTTTCTGTGTTGCTTAGAGGTTGTAACTCATTAACAAGACAGAGATTTTCTACTGGGGGTCCGTGACCCTGATATTTCAAGAAGACCCAGTTATTATTTGATCTCAAACTACTTTTTTTGTAGTTAAACAATACATATTAATTTAACTTCAACCAAAGCTGAAGGTCAGCTAAATATGTAATATTTGCTTTTAAATTAAAATATACTAAGTAGAATTAATGTACAATTAATGTATGTGACTTTCATCAATTATGACAATTATGGTTTTGCAATAAAGCATCATACCAAAGTCGGCAAATACACTAATATGGTTCTATGCTATTATAGACCAAGCTTAAAGTGCAGCACTTGATATCACACAATATGTACCAGTAATTAAAAAACTATTCAACTAAAAGTATTTATTAATTGAGTCACTTTCCCCCCCCTCCCTTCTCTCTGCTCTCAGTTATTCTTTGGCAACTCAGATAAAAGCACCCCAGTTTTGTCTCAGTTTATGGAGCCGGTAGTGGCACGTTACATCCGCATCTTGCCCCAGAGCTGGAATGGTACGATGTGTATGAGAATGGAGGTTTTGGGCTGTCCAGTACCAGGTGAGAGACTCAGGACCTTTGATTAGACTCAACACAGGCATTGATGGGAAGCATTAAATTCAAACAAAGATGTTTTTTTCTTTGTGCATTGCGTGCTGACTAGGGGTGTACAGCGGAGCCAATGTTTGCATAACAGTCTAAAAAAATGTCGTTTCTGTATTCGGATTAAACCGGACGTGGGTTGGATATACAATTTATACAATTACTTGAGAAGACTATTATGTCTATGGCTTTAAATGTATATCGGTTTCGTTCTTAGTTATTATTATTGAACAAATATGCCTTGTATAACTCAAAATAATATGTTTTTATTATGATTATAACATTTATGTAAATATCTTCTAACTGTTAGAGCTGATAGCCTTGTAGGCAGTAATTCGATTGTGCTTTGGGTGACCTGAGTTCGAGCCCGATAAATAAATATTTAAATATCTTCTAATTAAAATAATAATAATAATAAAAATTAAGTTCAAAATTTTTTTTTTTTCCAGAGGAACTTTGTGTACAGAGTTATGTCAGGACAATCACCATAGACTGTAAAAAAATATGGTCCCTGTGTCCGTGACATCACACCTAGGTTTCTGAAGAGCATTTTTGAGGCCCTAAGTGGGCAGAGCCGGCCGTCGCCATCTTGGCAGCGCGTCACCACGCGTCACTCCCGGATAACCGAAACTGGGCATAGAGGCGGGATTTAGCTGAGGTGACGTGACCGCTAACAGACAGCAGACAAACGGCTAGTAGTGACAGCAGTGGCAATCCACCTGTCACTCAAGTGACCACGCCCCTAATTATGCAGAGTTTTAAGGCTTAATATAATTTAAACAGATACGTTATATAAAAATTCTCACAGGTGTCATGAAGAGCTAAATTAGCTATAGACCAAAACCACTTTTTGTACCAGGCTGTAAAATATATATTTTTTGCTGTAAAGTTAGGCATATTAACATGGGGGGTCTGTGGGATTGACTCTCTTTTGGAGCCTGTCTCTAGTGGCCAGTCGATCAATTGCAGTTTAAATCACTTCAGTGTTGGATTCAAGAGAGGAAGGTTGCCGCTTGACAATCACCCATAACCTCAAATAAGAGGAGTCATACTCTAGCTGATTAGTGAACAAAAAGTTGAAAGAAAATGTTCAGTGTTGAAAATTGCGATTGCGATCAAGCTATGATTATTTCATTAATTTGTGTATCATATCGTACAAGGTTTAAATAATTTAAATGTACATATCAAATAGTAGAACATATGTATGATGTAGAATTTAGTTTATATTTCTCTTGCCAAGCTCTGATTTCGGAGAGATGCATAGAGACCGCAACACGGCTATTTGATTTGTGATTTATTTAAGTATCATTTCGTGCTATCCCCTGGCACACATGTTATTCAGCAAGGAGTGACTGTGTCAGCCAAATATTTTTTCTATTATTAGGCAAAATTATTCATTATTTCCTTTGAAGCCAACATCCGCGCCTTTCCGAATAAGGTATTCGGCTTCGAGCACATTTATAGCATATAGTTTAAGTATATTAATCAACATTGTGCATTTGTTCTTTACTCAGATCCTCTAAACCAGCACCAGAGTCAGAATGAAGTGACGCATCGAGATGACCTGGACTACACCCATCACAACTACCTAGACATGGAGAAGGTGATTGGAGAGTGCCAAATGCTTGGTGTCTTAAAAATTCATGAATGGCAAAAAAGACAAACTACAATTTAAGAAAATGTAAAACTCGTATTTATGATAGGATGTTGTGGGTGGCTGCCAGAGAATTTCTGTGTTTCTAAGCTATGAGATTCAAGGTGTAGCACATATTTGTAGCACAAACCATGTGGAATGAGTTACACACAGAAGTTTAGTAGGCTTATGGATGTCAAATTACTAAATGTGCGGTACCGGTAATCGCTTAAAAATTTCACTTTTCCTATTGTCACAGCTCATGAAATCCATTTCTGATGAGTGTCCCAACATTACCAGATTCTACAGTTTGGGCAAGAGCTTTAAAGGGCTGGAAATTTATGCCATGGAAATTACTGATAACCCTGGAATGCACGAAACAGGTGAGGGATATCAGAGTAGGTATGGAAGAAACAATATTATTATTCCATTTTGGTTATATTACAGGTACTGGTCATTAAATAATTTGTTATCAGATTTGAAATTTTAATATAAACAAGGAGGAGAAACAAACAATGTGTGTTTATTATCCATTTATCTTTCCTCAGGAGAGCCAGAGTTCAGGTACACAGCAGGTTATCATGGTAATGAAGCTTTGGGACGAGAGCTTCTTCTGATGCTCATGCAGTACCTGTGTAGAGAGTATAAAGATGGCAACCCTCGAGTGCGCCACCTTGTGGATGAGACACGAATTCATCTGGTGCCATCAGTTAATCCTGATGGCCACGTGAGAGCTTTCGAGAAGGTGCATTTAAAATGTATAAAAAAGTAAAAGATGTCATTTCTGCATTACTAGGCAGGAATTTATAAAATAATTACTGCTTTTGAAACCGATTCAGAAAAAAAGTGAATAGCTACAGTCTAGCCATCTGAGATTTTGTAATGGAGATAATTCAGTAGCACTACAGCATGTGAGTGCATATTAGCACCATTTATTGTTTGCTTTTGGGATCTGATCTGATCTTAGCGTTTGGACCTGGAAACATCAACTTTATCAACCAGACAGGTTAAAGTCCCAGGAAACATGCAAACTGATTAATAACAGACAAATCAATGTGGATAAACAATCTGCCAAATGTACAAATATAAATGGTGTTGTGACATTTTAATCTCACTAAAGTTTATTAGTAACATAACTTTGTTTCACAGGGCTCAGAGTTGGGCAGCTGGACATTAGGACACTGGACTGAAGATGGCCGTGACATATTCCAGAACTTTCCAGACATAAATAACATTCTTTGGGATGCAGAGGATAAGGGCATGGTGCCCAAATTGACACCAAATCACCATGTACCCATACCTGAGGGTATTCTGTCAAGCAATGGTTCAGTAAGGAAATAATGCCATGTTATATGTGTTCATTTAATGAATCAAAGCACCACTCACAGTCTTGAACACCTTGAGTTTGACCAATTGGATTAGAGGACCAGTACTAACGTTTTTGTTTTTGTTTTTATGTTCTTCATTTTAGGTTGCAGTGGAGACTCTTGCCCTTATCTCCTGGATGGATAGTCATCCATTTGTGCTTGGTGCCAACCTGCAGGGTGGCGAGAGACTGGTGACATACCCCTTCGACATGCTCCGCCTCACCAAGGAGTCTGAGGATATGGAGAAAAAACTCAACTCCAGAGCAAACAGACGGAAGCGACAGTATGAGGAAGAGGAAGAAGAGCCCAACCCTTACCTTCACATTGGATACCATCAGGAGACCTACAGTGGCCCCCAAGAAAACCATGCATATCATCAAGAAAACTATGGATACCATCAAGAAAGTTATGGGTACCACCATCAGAACCAAGGATACCATGAGGAGAACCAAGGGTATCATGATGAGACCCAAGGGTATCACGAAGAGACCCAAGGGTACCATGATGAGAATCAAAGGTATCATCATGAGGGTCACTCTGAAGGGTCTCATGAGGGCTATCAAGAAGGATACCAAGAGGGATATGGAGAGGGTGAACCAGGGGAAGAGATCAGAGTGGTTGAGGACCAGTCTTTGTTTCGTTGGTTGGCCATTTCTTATGCCTCTACTCACCGCACCATGACTCAAACCTATCAGGGAGGATGCCATAGTGATGACCCAACAGGTGGGCTGGGAATTGTTAACCGTGCCAAGTGGAAGCCCATCCCAGGAAGTAAGCATTAGGAATTTGCGTGGAACGATAATTTAGAAAAGGGCTGTCCAATCCTGCTCCTGGAGGGCCATACCTTCCAGGTGCTGGATTGGACACCCCTGATTTAGAATGATCTTTCAGATCAAATTGAATCTGCTTTGACACGTTAAGGCACTGATATACTTATATATAAGAACAAACTAGTGTGACGCCATTTTGAACAAAATCAGGGCAAAACTAAATAAAAATTCACTCCGACTGGTAAACACCTTCCTACTACCATTGGCACGTGGCAATTACATAATATGTAGGTGTCCATTAGGGCTGCACAATTAATCGGAATTTACATGTAATCGCAAAGGCTGTGTTGTAAAGTTTTTCTTTTGCTCGAAGCAGAGACCAGTGAGACAGTTGGGATCGCGTTCAGAAGTTCTTGTTTATTGAACACGGCTGCAAGTTCGTCCAAAATCAGTCTGACCTAACGGTCTTCCAACAAAAAGTCTAAAACTAAACAGTTTGCATTGTGGTTATATACATTCCAAGGGGGAGGGATTACATAGAGGCGGAACATCTGAATAAAGCATGTAAATGAGGTTCGTACCTGAGTCAAATCTCTTACAGAGATTTCCTGATCTCATCAGCATAACAGTGATCAGTGATACTAATCCAATCAACAAGGTCTGGGCCAGAGGCTCCAAGAGCCATTTGGGCTCCAAAGGCCATTAGGAAAACAAAAGGTGAGAGTCTCAGTGATTCTCTTAATTTAACTTACAATGGAGAAAACAGGTCTGGCAGGAATCTCTTGCTGGCATTGCAGGAATCTCAATAATCATCTGAAATCAGTCTACTAAACTTTATCAGTTTATATACTATTGCAGTGGAAAAACTAAATTAAACATTTAATAAATTTGTAATCCTTCAGCTGCGATAATTTTTTTATGCGCAGCTTGTCATTGATGTATGGCTCTGTAAACGCTGTGATCTGAAAGCACTAACAAGCATCAAACATCTTTCAAAACATGAGAAGCATTTATGAACCTCTTGTCCAACAAAAGACATTTAATAACATGCTTTTACTCCAAACTCACTTTCTGTCACCAGAAACTCACCAATCTCACTTCTGTGAGATGATGTGGCTTCTTACACAGAAAAAGGCAGTTGTGTGTTTATTAGTCATGTTTAATCAATCAAAGCGTTTCAATCTTCTGTTTTTTCTGCTACAGATAGTATGATGCCCGATAGGGGTTTCCTGGAATGACGTGTGTTATTGTACTTCTGCGGCGGGGCATATTTGCCGTGTCTGCGTGAGAGCACCCTCTGGCGTTCAGATGGAGCAGCATTTACTACCGATCAGCCCCACTGCACTGACAAGCTGCGCATAAAATAATTGCAGCCTTTGCCAAATCGCGTGCGGTTTCATTGCGATTAATTGTGCAGCCCTAGTGTGCGTTGAGGCTCTACCTTTGACATATAAATCTTCTCTGGTTCATTTCTTCTGTGTAGTACGTAAGTAAAAACATGATCACCCTAAAGAGCGGCTTTTATAGTAGAAAAATATCTTTGTCGACAAATCGACTTTGTTACTGTCACTCTGTCACATCTTTAATATTGTAAAACTGCTTGATTTAAAGCAATCTATTTTATAAAATGGTATATACATAAACGTAATGTGAACTGGATGGACATCCGAATTGCAGAGCACGTGCAAACATAAGCGAAGAATGAAAAATAACTTTGCTGTGAGTATATCAGGGCTTTTCAGTGACTAATTTATTTTTGATACCAATTCCTGTCCCTTCTTCTCTTGTAGGTATGAATGACTTCAGCTACCTTCACACTAACTGTTTTGAACTGTCAATTTTCTTGGGATGTGATAAGTTCCCTCATCAGAGTGAACTTTTAAGGGAATGGGAGCATAACAGAGAGGCCCTGCTTACCTTCATGGCTCAGGTGAGCTGTTCACATTCACATCATGAGAATGGACCATAACAATTGTTTAAAACGTATGTAACACGGTTCCCTGAAGAGGGAACGAGATGTTGCGTCATGGCCTTGATGCTATTCAGCATGCACCGGTTACCGGTTTTATCACGTCAGTCCTATTGGCCGATGAAGGTCAGGTGACAAAGCATAGTGCTTCATAAAGACCGGGTTACAGTACATATGTAACCCAGAGATGTTGTCTTTTGAGGGAATTTAAAGCTGCGTCATGGTGTTGAAGCTATGGGAATGTTAAAGGGATAGTTCACTTTAAAATTTAAATTCTGTCATCATTTACTCACCCTCAAGTTGTTTCAAACCTGTATTAATTTATTTCTTCTGCTGAACACAAAGAAAGATATTTTGAAGAATGTCGGTAACCAAACAGTAGTCTGTACCCATTGACTTCCATAGTATTTTTTTTTCCTACTATGGAAGTCAATGGGTACAGACTACTGTTTGGTTACTGACATTCTTCAAAATATCTTTCTTTGTGTTCAGCAGAAGAAATAAATTAATACAGGTTTGAAACAACTTGAGGGTGAGAAAATAATGACAGAATTTAAATTTTAAAGTGAACTAGGCTATCCCTTTAATACCCATGCCGCCATACTGAACAAATGCCTGACCAACAAGGTTGTGATGTATGCTGCAAAAACCCTGTGGCTGACTGAATGAATTGACCCAGAAGGACTTGAGATCCTGTTGACGAATCCATGTCCAAACTGTAATCCTTATGAATGTGTGCAGAAAGGACCAGCCTGCCGCAACACAAACCTCTTGTATGAGCATCTTAGAAGACCGTGCGCCTCATAGGCTAAGTGAAAAATGCCTGCAAGTTTGTGAGAGTATGCATAGATACACACCTTATGGCCACTGAAGAACAATTAACCCAGAAGGACCTTAGATCCTGAGTTTGAAGCCATATCCAAACTGTTGACCTAATGAATGTGTGCAGAGAAGACCAGTTGCTTTGCCAGCCGCAAGAAGTCGGTTTGCCATTCTTCACACATGCCTCCACAGCTCAAGAGCACAAACATCTTGTAAAGAGGCACCCTTAGCTAGAAGAGGCCACACTCCTAGTGGAGTGGGCTTTGGTGCCTAGAGGTGAATCCATAGTGTGCGCCTCATAGGCAAAGTAAATTGCATCAACATTGCAATGCGACAAGCCCTGCTTGGTGGCAGGAACAGTTGATCAGATTTACACCACACTTCCCGAGTGGTCAACATGAATCCCTTGTGCCCTGACTAGACATAAGAGGTGAAGTCTCTCCTTCTCTGGCAAGTCAAACGGCAGAGGGAACAAGACTTGAAGAACGACGGATGAACAGTCAAGAAAGGCACCTTTGGAACGTAACCTGGCCTCAGGTACAATACAACTTTGACCAGTCCAGAGGCACAATCTAAGCAAGAGGATGCAACTGTTACTCCTTTTCCACCAAGGCAGAGCTGGTGCTGGTTCGGAGCCAGAGCCTAGTTTCAAATCGGTTCTTTGTTTTTCGACCACCAAGGCACCAGCTCCGAACCAGTAAAAGTGGTTCTTAAGTAGCATCAAAACATTGCTGGGCTAGAAGTAAGAACCACTTGCGTCAGGGGCTGGGGGCGGGGTTACCGTGACCAACAAGACCAAAAGAAACTTGTGACCGCCATTTTTGAAATAGCTGCTAATCGAGCTAATAGCTGCTCGATTGTAATCTCCGTCATGCAAGTTACGGCGAGCTGCACGAACGCGTTTGATTCGCCGTGTTTGGATGCCGATGTAGGTTCGCAAAGCCATGAGCATGAATAGTAACGCAATATCGCCATTGTTGATGTAAGGCTTGTTGGAGATGCACCGGAGCGTCGCGGACCGATCAGAGCTCCGGGAGTGTTTGGAGAGCATACGACTCCTTGTGCTTTTGGATCACTTTCGCAGTGCTTTGATGTCATGCGGCGATTGGTCTGCGAGAAGCCGAACCATCTCGAACAAACCTGGTGTGTTTTTGTTTGGCGCTGCCGCGCTAGCGTTGCTGGGCAACATGAGATGTATACACAGTGACGTAAGATCTGGCTCTGTTTTGGCTCTCTAGCCTGTGGAAAGGCAAACTGGTTCTTAGAAGACCCGTCAGTAGAACCAACTCCGAACTGGCTCTTGCTCTAGCTCTGAACCAGTACCTGGTTCTTGCTGGTGGAAAAGGGGTAAGTGAGGGCCTGCACATCTCTTTAAGCGATGTTAACGTCAGGGAAAGCATCACCTTGAGAGTCAGAAACTTCTCTGAGGCTGACTCCAAGGGCTCAAACGAAGCCACAAAAAACCTTCCAGGACTACAGAAAGATCCCAAAGAAACTTTGCAATCTGCAGATAAGCTTCAGCTATCTGTCACCGTGCATTAAATAAAACACTAAGCGATGCTTCCCCACAAGAGCTCCATCAATGTGGACATGACAAGCCGAAACGGCGGCCATGTACACTTGAATGAATGAATGAATGAATGAAGCATTTTTATAACGCTTTATTATGCACTATTTTACACCTATAGAGCTGGTAAGTCCCGCCCCTTCCGCTAACCCCGCTGGACCTCTAGGTTGAAAAATCGTCAATGCAAGTGAATGAGAGAAAATAATTATTTTCTAATCCCGTTTGAATTTTGCAATGAATGTGAACATATGTTGTCTGTGAATTTTTTTATATAATTTTTTGTGTAAAGAATGCTACAATTTAGCGGGTGTAAACAATTTCCGCCATGGTGTGTATATATATATATATATATATATATATATACATATGTATATAAAAAAAAAATTCAAGGCTTGCACCTTGGAAACTATTTCAAGGTTTGCGTTCTCGAGCCACCAGGCACTGTTGTTGTACGAATGAGCGGGCCAGAGCGTGTTAAGGGTTTTCTGTTAGAACGGTGTCGTGTAAGTGCCCCCTAAGTTAATAACTAATGACCTTTGCAACGGAAGTGAATCGATCATAACTAACTTTAGCTGGACAATAACTTTATTCTAGAGCTGCTGTAAATCCAAAACAATGTCTGTTACTTTAATTTCCTATTATCACTGTAAAGCTGCTTTGAAACAGTCCATGTTGTTAAAAGCGCTATATAAATGAAGGTGACTTAAACTTGACTTGACATGGTAGTCTTGCGATGGCAACATGCCCCAAGCTTGGGACCCTAGGCAACACCGACATCTTCCACAGAGAAAGGGTTTGAATGCATCTGTGCATAGCCCTTGTGACTCAGAGAGTTGCCTAAGGGGATACCTCTGCTCACCAAAGAAAGTGTGCATATATCCTCCATGTATAAAAGCAAGGATTGATTCATATGTGCAGGAAGTAGCACGTCTGTGTTGTGATCGAATCCCCATAATACCCCCAGAAAAGTTGTTCACTTAATTGGAGAAAGCACACCTTTCTGAAAGTGCAATGTCAAACCTAAACACCTTAACCTTAGGGTTAACACCTTAAATGAGTGAGAATGGCATCTCAATGTTGAATCGCAAACTGATTGAAGGTACGAGGTGATCAGGTCAGGCCGAGAGGACAACTCCATACTGGTGTGATTTAACCCCAAAGCAAACCCGCTGAAGTGAGTCCTATAACCTCATTCCACAGAGATACAATTGGCAGAAGTTACCATGATTCCAATCATTCTCTGCAGGTGAAAATGGTCTCATTTTCAGTGCCCTGAAACAGCTTGCCGGCAGGGAACAACTGAACATATTGACCGAGGGGACTAGTTGGGGAGTCCCCAACACTGTCCAGGGGGGCCAACTGCCTTGACAACCTATAATGTACTAATACTCTCTGACATCGCTCCACGAAGATATGGTGAAAAAGCCAGCTGGAGACTGCTAGTCCCAGAAATACCGAAGTGTTAGGGTTGGCAAAAAAAATCTCCTGAGAGCATCAGTAGCAGAGCAAGCTTTCATATCCAAAATGGGACAAGGGGTGAGGAGAAAGAGAAAGGGAAACATCTGTCTCAAATACCAACTCAACCTGCAATCCTCATGATCAAAGGCTGCCTCGCTGCAGGTCTTGAATCAGTGGCGAGCAGATGTCTGACCCTCATCCCTCGAGAATAGAGCAAGGAGTAGAGCTTTCTTATTGTGCGCCCTCGAAAACTGACTGTGCGTGCTCTAGTCCTAAACAAACAGAGATCCTGTGAGTCATCACCCATAAGAAAGTGGGCACATTGACACACATCTCCTAAATTGCTTGCTTGTATTGTTTTAGTACAATTAGTATCTAAACAAAATCAGTCGAACAGGACTTACATTTTTGACAATTGTACTGAAACAGACATGCTGCTTCTAAAGATAAAGAGCTAGGGATTCCGTGACATAGGTGCCTTTTTATGGTCTTGATGACGTGCTATACCTTCATCACCTGACCTCCATCAGCCAATAGGGTTGCAGTGATTTCACACATGATTCAGACACCAGCACATGCTCAAGACGATCCCAAAGTGTCAATGCCATGATGCAACGTCAAGTTCCCTCGAAAGGGAACCTTGTAGGTAGGACTTTGAGAACTCTGCACCAGTGTTGTAGTACTCAAGTCAGTCTTGAGACCGAGTCCAGGACCATATTTTCTATTACTAGTCAAGACAATCTCATTCGAGTCCAAATGCTTAAAATGTGGTCTTGGACTCTGACTTGAGACTTTAGTCTGAGTGCTGTCTTTTCCAAACTCGAGTACAACAACACTGCCCTGCGCAACCTTACGTTAACCATGGTCTCTTTCCCAGGTGCACCGTGGCATTAAGGGAGTCGTGAAGGATAAAGAGGGAAACCCTATTCCCAACGCCACTGTCTCTGTGGAGGGAGTCAACCATGATGTCAGGACAGGTGAGATATGTTCTGTAGTTCTGGAAATTGTACTGTTTTTTGTGTACTAAAGAGTAGCAATAAAAAAGACTTCTACACTTAGGTGAATCTGGAGATTACTGGCGACTTCTAAACCCTGGTGAGTACCGTGTAACTGCCAGAGCAGACGGCTACTCTTCCTTCACCCGTCTATGTGTGGTGGGGTTTGACCCAGGTGCTACACTGTGCAACTTTGATCTCAACAAGTCTAACTGGGACCGCATCAAACAGATCATGGCTCTCCACGGCAATAGGCCCATCCGGTTGCTGAGCAGTGGCAACAGGGGCGGTGGGCGGCACTTTTCACACGGCAATAACCAAATCCCAAATTCTAAATTCAGTAACCAAATTCCTGTCGGTAACGGTGGGGACATGAACAGGGCTCGTCTACGTCGATTACGGCTAATGAGAATCCGCCGCCTACGGCAGCAAAGACTACTGGACAGCAAGACGACACCCCCTACCACAACCATGACCACCATAACTTCACTTCCATCTACCACAGAGAGTACAACCCCCTGGTATGACTCCTGGCCCCTTGGGGAAACCTTTGAAGAGAACACAACCCCACCAGAAGAGATTGAGTTGACAGATGCACTGGACTACAACTACAATTACAAGATAGATGATTATTAAGAGCAAACTACAGATCAAAGTTTTGCTCCACAGATTGATTGTTTTGGACTATATAGGTCATTACACAAAAGACTTTTATTCCAGAATATGAAAGTTGACCTTGATAATTAATAACACTCAATTTTCTGGTTGCAAAGTATGTTCAAAGCAGCACCCAATGGCTTGCAAAGCCTGAAAGTAGTAAGAATAATTCTGTTGTGCATTCCTGGCTACACATCTACTGTATACTAAACTACAGTATACTTCCAAAGTGTAATATGAAAACTTCTCAAATGACCATCATATCTACTGAGAGGAAATGAGAAAGTTTTAATACAAGAGAAGGGGCTGTATTACAATTTCTTTCTCACAATAAACAGTCAGTCTTTGTTTGTATAGGGCAAGTGTACATGGGAGATTTTCCCTAAAAGTTCCACCAGGTTCAATGCCCTGTGCTAAAGGACAGTTTCTTACCAGTAAATAAAGCCTTGCTTTCATATTCACACTGTTTTTGTTTTATCTGCATTGGTTTCATGTGCACATCAAGGGCATCATTTATAAAACGTGCCTATGCACCACATTGGGTTCTAAGCAGGCGTACACACTTTTCCTTGTGGCAGAGTTGGGAGTGCTGCAGGTATTTGGAAATCTAAACAGCAATATGGATAATAATAAACCCTGTTAGCATTGTTACATAGCATTAAAGTTAAATTATTTGGTTTAAATAACATGCACGCACATTTGAGAAAGGATCTTAGATCAAATGTAGGACGGTTTCTAGGCAACATTTTATAAATGAGGCCCCAAGTCACTACCTTCAAACCCTGTCTGATGCTGAGCATTAGCCCTAACAGTACACATTAGGGTGACTGTATTCACAGTGTTAGCACAGCCTTTTGTAGCATACTGATTCAAGTAATAAACACACTTTTAGTCATCTGTGATGTGTATTTATTGGTTGGTAGGCTAGTGCATGTTGACTGAAGTACGCATGGGAGAAGTATAAAAACTTAAAGCAGCTCTATTCATTAAAATGAATACAAAAAGGCTAATAAGGAATAGATTAAAATAATTGAAAATGGTAACACTTCACAATAAGGTTAAATTCATTGATATTAGTGCATCAGGTATCATGAATTAACTAACAATTTTGAAAAATGAAAGTACAATGACCCAGGACAATTTGTCCCAGGAACTTCTTTCCCCCAGACCTGTTGCTGTGCGTTTCCACCGCGGTCTAAAATACCGTCAAGATTAGGAAAATTAGTCCGGTGACATAGGACTGCGCGCTACTTTACAGTTCCAGCTGGATTTCATCCTCTGAATTCAAGCTTAATAAAGCCTGAACCTCGTCGTTGGTCCATCGGTTGTATTTTCCATTGTTGATTTGAAAAGCAAACAACTGCGTTGTTTGCTGCACGCACCGTGTGGGGACATGACCAGAGCAAAGGCAGGAGACACTGCTTGTAGTCAATACAATTTTTTATTGACTTCAGAAAAATCATAATAAATCAACAGACACTGAAGGTAACCCACCTCACCAGAACTGCCTGAACAGACAAAAATTTATTATTTTACTGAAAGGTTCAACCATTTGATAATAATAGGGAATTTAAATAATATGTACAAATACATAAATACACTTAAATTAATATATTCAAAATACATTAACATTAATTATACAAGGAAAGTAATACTAATAAACAATACATTCCTACATACTATCAAAATAAACACAATGAAACAATAACCCCCTGCTCACACTGGGAAATGGACTATGCCTAGAAAATTCTTCCTCTCCTATAGTAATGAATGAATAACATTTTTCCTTAGGGAGACTACAATGCACTCCCTGGTGCGATACTGTAGTTGCACAATTATCATTTTCTCCCTGATATTATCAATATTATAAGTGAAGAAGTTCATAAAGTCATTACTGCTGTGCTGCTTGAAAACTTCTGGGCTTGAAGCTTTATTTTTCGTTAGTTTAGCCACTGTTTCAAATAAATACCTAGGATTATGTTTATTTTCTTCTAATAGGTTTGAAAAATAAACAGATCTCGCATCTTTTACTCTATATGCAATCAAGCTCTCTTTCCATGAAATGCAAAATACCTCTAGTTTTATTTTCTTCCAGTTGCGCTCCATTTTTCTGGCTGCTCTCTTAAGGGACTGAGTCTTTAATCTTCTTTAAGCGCAACGGAGCAACTGTGTCTAAACTTTACCAGACTCTAAAGTACTGGGAAAGAGAGAGTTAAAAGTTTCTGTCGCAATATCAAGTTACATGTAAATATCAGGTTAACAAGATACATGCTGCTCTTTTGTTTATTATTTCATGTTAACTAATGCACTAATTGCATGTAATATTTTATACAATATTATAAATAATTCATATATAATAAACTATATAAACAATTGAATGAATCAGAATAAACTATACCAGAGAGATGTTTACAATATGTATTTTAGCATGCACCAACAAATAAAGGATCAAGTGAGAGTGAACCGATGTGGATCATGTGGATGAAGGAGAGCCACGTTCATTTCCGGAGGCTGCCGTTTCAGGACTGCATTTCTAGGATTTGTAAAAAATATTTTCAATTTAGATTTTTAACTAAAACTACAATTTTATTTTGTTAGCCCTTAACATGTCGGGTGGTAATCAGCAAGAAATGCTTTCATTTTGAATTGTCTTCCCAATTTTTCCCCAAAATATTAATGTGACAAGGTTGAGAATAGTGTGATGGGGTTAAAGACGGTAACCGGTTTAAATGGAGGCATTGCCTTCAATTATATATATTTTTAAAAATGATCTTTTTCATACTGTGCCCTTCTTTCTGGGTCAACATAGTTGCATGCACAGCACTGTCTTTTTGCTGCTGGTGTGTCAGACATTTCTGACATCCTTGCCAATGTTTAAGTGGACACATTATATCAATAGTTCTATTTATAACAAAATTACGACTTGTCATGCTTTTGGTAAGTATATCTTCACAGAAACCAAGACTATTTTTTTATTCTTATTAAAAATATTTATAAATGAATTGAAACACGTTTGAGTGTGACGGGGTTGAGTTTTTTTGTTGTTGTTGTTGTTGCAAAAAATGGCCACTGCTCCTAGTGTAATGTAGGAGAGTAGTCGACTATATGGCAGCGATGAAACAAGTACATTGTATATACTTATGGATTAAAAATAATATTTAGAATAATAATAATTTTTCATCTTAATTTTATGTGATGGGGTTGAGTTGTTAAGCTTGACAGTACCCTCACTGGCTATATAGCCTACGCCTAAAAATATGAATAAAAAGTATGATAGGCTACTATACTTACCATCTTCTGTTAATACTATACTTCAGCACTGTTAAAAGACCATTGTCATTTCTGATAAATTATGTCACATATGGGTGGAGTCTAAATTATGAACGGGGTTGAGGTCAGATCATAGACAGTATGGGTCAGATTGAGGGACATCACAATTTATTGTCTGTTTTTTTTTGTATTAAATAAAATATCTTGCATTTGTTTTTGAAAAATATTTTTAACAAGAATGTAACACAAATAAATACAATATTGCCAAAGAAAATTGACACTATGCACATTTTTTTTTATTTTCTAAGTAGCCTACAAATTCAGTAAAGTGCCTCTGGGACATAACAAAATGCTTAGTACACAATAGAAGACATATTTATGATAAAAATAATAATATTTAAATGTAATATATTTTAATTCATTATGGACATACCAAAGTATTGAGAAAAGCTTTTAATATAATTTTGGTTAACCACCGTTAAAAAGTCTGGGGGACTGAAATATTACCGAATCCCGGGAATGACCCTGGGGCATTCCGATTGGAATTCGCCCCACGTATTTCTTGAGCTAATTGCATTAAATTAAATTACAAACAGCATCACCTGCGTTTGAAGGACCCAATAGAGAGCCTAAGTCCCTCCCCTTCCGGTCGACCACCATGGGACCTTATTTCGGAAAAATATTGTATGGTAGTCAATGGCGAGAGACAACAAATATTTTGATCTCGTTTGAATTGTGCCCTGAATTACACATATGATGTTTGTCAATTTAAAAGATACATTTTAAAGTCAAGAAAGTCGCAGTTTGATGTAAAACTGTTGAGGTATATAAGACTGTGAAAATACGTAATTACAAAGACTACAAACCCAGAAGGCGCACATGCGACGTCATACCTTTTCTCTCAATGAATGAAGCTAACTTTACTGAAGCTAACGTCTGTCATTTTTTCTATAGTCTTACATTATAATCCTAACGTTACGCCGTCATGCCTGACTCGTGTTTTGAGCCAGAATACACACATACGAGCAACGGATCTTGTGACGTAGGCTACATAGTGCGAGACGAGAGATGTAGTTCATCGAGCGATTTTCACATACAACTAAACGTTACTCTTCTGTTTTATGACAAACTGCGACTTTCTTGACTTTCATATTTACCTTTTAAATTGACAAACATCATATGTGTAGTTCAGGGGACAGTTCAGACGGAATCTCTCTCTATAGAGAGCCTAAGTCCCGCCCCTCCGCTTCCGGCTCATGGGACCTTATTTCGGAAAAAATATGTATGGAAGTCAATGGCGAGAGATAACTTATCTTTTTATTCCGTCTGAACTGTCCCCTGAACTACACATATGATGTTTGTCAATTTAAAAGGTAAATATGAAAGTCAAGAAAGTCGCAGTTTGTCATAAAACAGAAGAGTAACGTTTAGTTGTATGTGAAAATCGCTCGATGAACTACATCTCTCGTCTCGCACTATGTAGCCTACGTCACAAGATCCGTTGCTCGTATGTGTGTATTCTGGCTCAAAACACGAGTCAGGCATGACGGCGTAACGTTAGGATTATAATGTAAGACTATAGAAAAAATGACAGACGTTAGCTTCAGTAAAGTTAGCTTCATTCATTGAGAGAAAAGGTATGACGTCGTATGTGCGCCTTCTGGGTTTGTAGTCTTTGTAATAGCGTACCGCACCCGCACGATATACGTCACCTTTTCTCATTAATATTCATGAAGCTAGCGACGGTTGCTATGGGGGTCAAACTCGCGCGTGTCACTCATGCTAGACGCATGTAAACAGTTTACGGACGAGATGTCTACTGAGCTAAACCTGCTAACTCTGTCCGAAAATGATGTCCCCGGTGCCAAATTCACTGGTATAGAAGTAGAAGAACATACAAATATTCAATTGAAGAGATGGCTTGAGTGTAGAGGGCTGAAAAAGACGGGAAAAAGAGCCGACCTGATCCAGAGGTAGATTGTTATCGACAGAATTTCTCCCCCAAAAAACATCGCCTTACGCCACTGACAGTGACATTTTGCAGTTTCAACAAGCTATATTTTACCAACCTATGTCCTGTCTGTCATATATACTATGTCCTCTGGTTGTCTTACGTCTGACAGTTGTTGGGGGTAATTTATATTATTATTGGTAACACTTTACAATACGGACCGTGCACTAATCTGCATTAATTCATGCTTAACTAATGCACAGATAATCATGTGTTAATGTATGACTCATGAGGAACTAAACCATTAATTAATGATTACTGCATCAGCAACTAATAAAGATTCTAAATGATTAAGATTAAGTAGTAATTAATTAAAGCAGGCAACTGGAAGTTGAAGTACATGACTTTGACCAACTGTGGTAATTAACACATTCATTTAAACTTTTAGTTAATAAAATAAGTTCTTAAGGAATTAATACATTATCACACATTTAATTAATAACAATTCATATATTACTTAATCTATTAATCATTTAGAATCTTTATTAGTTGCTGATGCAGTAATCATTAATTAATGGTTTAGTTCCTCATGAGTCATACATTAACACATGATTATCTGTGCATTAGTTAAGCATGAATTAATGCAGATTAGTGCACCCGTATTGTAAAGTGTTACCTTATTATTATTAATGTATTTATTTTTTGTTTAGCGATCGCTAATGCTACTTGGTCACAACCAACAACACTTAATTTTTAATTCATATCAAATCTAAATTCTCTCAATTATTTTACCCCCAATTATTTTAGAGAGAGAGAGAGAGAGAGAGAGAGAGAGAGAGTTATTCATTCATTCAAAATAATGTCTAGGGCGTAGTACAGGACTAGTGTCTGTAGGCCTACATAAGTCTCTTAAAATGACACAAGTTCAATTATGTATTTTTCAGATGTAAAGATTGCATTGCATCAGGGAAAGCAGGAGACATTGACGTATCAGTTGACAAAGGGAAATGGTATCAGAAATTATCAGATACCCATACTGAGAGTCCACAAACTGCTCTCGAATCTAATGATTGGAAGGAGTTCCTACCATCAAACATCCCACCACTGTACAACTATGAGATTTGGGAGGTCATAGCAAACTGTGAACAAAAAATGAGTGCTGCGGTGAAGTTAAGACTGCTACACTACATCCGGAAAAATGTGTGGGGCCTCGACAGAATCACCACAAAACATATGATTGAAGGAATCAAAAACGAGGACAGAGCAAGGGACAGTTATGTGCTGTTTAAAAAAAAGACTGTTCCTGACTTCTCTTGTGAGAAGACCGGACTGTTTGTTTCACACAGGCTTCCCCAACTGGCTTGTAGCCCTGATGGCTTATCATATGATCCCTCCACAAATAGTTTTGGTCTTGCTGAAATCAAAATTTTAGGGCTTCTTCAGAAGAAATCTCCTCAGGAATGTGTTGATCAGTACAACTCTGGAGAAATGACCAGCAAGGACATCCAAGCCACCTGTTTCACGATTAGTGTCAATAAACTTGTTTTGCGTCGTTCTCATCCCTATTATTACCAAGTTCAGTATCAGCTTGGTGTCACAGGCCTTGAGTGGTGTGACTTTGTCCTGTGGTCAGTGAAAGGAGATCCTTCCATTGAGAGAATCTACTCCGATTCAAATTTCATTGCTGACATTATTAACTCAAACTATAAGTTGTGGAGCTGTGTTGTCATGCCAGAGTTGGTTGAAATGAGGGCCCCTCGTAATCTAATACCATTCATTCTTCCCAAATGAAATATCAACACAGTATTGACATTGAATGTAGTTTTCTTTTGACAAGTTTACTGTAATAGACCTTTCACCAAACATTTTTTACAGCAGAAGTGCCTGCTCAGCATTTACCTCTTATTGTTAAAACTTTAACTTTGATTATATTTACTTAAGACAATGGCGACATTTTGATGCTATACAAATGTTTGCTTCAGAAATGATCAGTTATTTATGGGTATTTCATTGTTATTCATGATGATTTTAAACTATTAACTTTTGAATTAAAATGTTTAAAAGATCATTTCATGTGTATGCATTTCATTAGTTTAATGTAAAATACATTTTAATAATACATGTTAATCTACTCATTACCTCAAAACTTAGAATATTTAGGGCCCAAGCCCTGAAAGGGCGCAGAGCCCTATTGTTCTTCTAAGGGTTTTTTGTTTTTCTTCTTCTTCTTCTTTATAATAATTTTTTTTTCAAGGTTTTTGCCACTTTTGGGGGCCTTAACGTGCTCAAAAACTCTTGAAACTTTGCACACTGGTCAGAACCCGCGGCCATTACAGCCGAACTGAAGCTGGTACCCGGGCGTGGCAGGGGGGCTCGACAGCGCCCCCTGGAACGGGGTCCGAAAACTTGGTCCATAAATCAAACACGCTTGCATGAAATAATATGAAACTCGGTACACTTATAGATCTCACCGGTTCATATATCCTTCATGCTCTGACTTTTTACCCCAGCCCAACAGGAAGTCGGCTATTTGGCGTAGTTTAAAAAACACATGCAATGGAATTTAAAATACTCCTACTAGACGATTCAACCAATCACCACGAAACTCGGTGTGCATGAAGTCAAGACATTGAGGATGAAAAGTTGCGAGGGGATTTTTGATATCTCGAACGGTTTGGCCGTGGCGAGGAAACGAATTTATGGCGAATATTGGAAACAGGAAGTGTGTTATAACTTCTGCATACATTAATTGATCTTGATGAAACTTCAGCAGTGTGTTCGCTGTAAGAGGCCGATCACATGGATGTGACTATTGTGAGTCAAAGTTATAGCGCCACCAACTGGCAGCAGGAAGTGTGTCACTTTCAAAATGCTTTGAAATCACCCTCTTATTTTTACCCGATTTGCTTCAAACTTCATCTGTATAATGTAAACACACAACAGATGTAGACCTGTGAAAGGATTATTGATATCTTTAATACTGTCGCCATGGCAACGCTTTCAACTTTTATATTCTTTTTAGATGCATTTGAGGCTCTTAACATGCTTTAAATTGCATGAAACTCAACATGCATTTGACATTTATTGTGTAATAGACATGTGCGAAGTTTCAGAAACGGGCGTGGTAAGGGGCTCAGTAGCGCCACCTTTAGTCAAAAATGGGGTATTAGTTTTACCTACAGTAACCAAACTCGGTACGTATATTCTTCTCTTCGATCCAGACAACTTTCTAATTTACAGTCATTAGCTCCGACCAACAGGAAGTCAGATATTTTGGTTTGAATGTGTACTGTTTGGAGCATTTTCCCTCTGCCCCCCTGTGTGTGTGAGTGTGTGTGAGGAGGGGGGCTAGTTTAGTTTAACCCTTTCTCTGCTGTGTGCAAAATCTCTGGCACTTTTGAGGGCCTTAACATGCTCGAAAACTCTTGAAATTTTGCACACAGGTCAGAACCCGCTGCCATCAGGGCCAGGCTGAAGCTGGTACCCGGGCGTGGCAGGGGGGCTCGACAGCGCCCCCTGGAATGGGATTCGAACACTTGTCCGTGTATCAAACACGCTTGCATGAATTAATATGAAACTCGGTACACATAGATTTAATCGGGCCGAACAACTTTCCCTGGGTCAAGTTTTACGCCAGCCCAACAGGAAGTCAGCTATTACGGGTTGATTGGAGAACGCTTGCTCTCGCATTTGAAACACTTCTCCTAGAGAATTCATCCGATGACCACGAAACTCGGTCAGCATGAAGTCAAGACATGGAAGATGATAAATTGCCAGGGGATTTTTGATATCTCGAACGGTTTGGCCGTGGCGAGGAAACAAATTTATGATTAAAAAAGGATGCATAAAGTGTGTTATAACTTAGTTATAGTTTTACCTACAGTTACAAAACTCAGCGTGTATATTGATCTTATCAAGCCGAACAACTTTCTAATTTACAGTCATTAGCTCCGACCAACAGAAAGTCAGATATTGTGGTTTGAATGTGGATTGTGTCTCTCTCTGTCTCTCTGCCATTCTGTGTGTGTGTGTGTGTGTGTGTGTGTGTGTGTGTGTGTGTGTGTGTGTGTGTGTGTGTGTGTGTGTGATATTTTGGTTGGGTGACAGTTGTAGGTTACAGTTTGACAAGAGTTTATAGTTTAACAAAAGCACAATGTTGTGCTTTATTGCGAGTGTACACAAATATAGAGAAACACTTTGAATGATGTCCTGTGTGAACAAAATGACGGAGTATGTTTTTATGTCTCCATTCGATCGAACCACACACACACACACACACACACACACACACACACACACACACACACACACACACACACACACACACACACACACACACACACACACACACACACACACACACAGCATTCCAATCTTGACATCGCAGCATGTTCATCATAGCCTTAATAAAATTTAATAATAAAATAGTCAACCTAACATAAAAAAATTACACTGCTCTGTTTAAGTCAGTTGTACAGTTCGTACCGTTCACAGTAAGCACCGCTCCACTGTGATGTTTCCAAGCATATATATATATATATATAATTAAAGCTGCAAGCAGCGATGGAGGGCCCAAGCCGGTAGCACCGCCACCCGGTGCCTTTAGTGCAACTAAAGGCACCAGGGTGGCGGTGCCACCGGCTTGGGCCCGCAATCGCTGCTTGCAGCTTTAATTTCTATTATCTTTCTTTATTGCTTTCACTGTACATATGAAGGCAATAGTGCACAACTGTTCTCTTTGCAATTAACCTTCATTCTCTCTGTGGATATAGGTTATAAATTACCCCTATATGTAAACAAAAATGAAATAATAAATCCAAGTAAATGTTTATAGAAAATAACTTTTTATATTTTCAAAGTTCAAGTGTATATTTCAGAATGAAATTGAATGGGGTCACTTGTTGGAAATATGATTGCCTTTAAGCATCAAAGTAATATTGAGATGACCCCTCTAAATATTGATAGATTTTGGATTAAATGTGCAGAATTAGTAGAACATTTTACAACTTAAATAAAGCTTTAACATGTCTTCTTTTATTTACTTTGCCAACTGATCTTGAAAGTTAACAAGACAACAAGCAACAAAGACAGCCTGACTTGCTATTGGAGTTAGAGACAAGGGAATCGTGCCAGAGATCAGTTTAAATTTCTTAATACGTTCGTTATATCGCTCTACATGGATACGTGCCTTTGCTATTTTTCTTGTCAGAAGCTCTTCTTGGGGTGTGAGCTTATCCCGACCTTTCAAAAATGGAGGAATGTTCATCTTGACCTGTCTTGACATGAGTAAGTCTTTCACAGTAAAGCCTCTGTCAACTAATAAAAGATCACCGGGGTGTAAATGCTCCAATATGCCACTTTGTTCAAATATGTCTCTGTCACTTATAGCACCTTCGTAAAGATCTGAGACGAACACACCAGTGCCATTAGGCGCAACAGCTATCAAACACTTAAATGTGTGATGGTGCTTATAATTTGAGAATAAGTTTCCTTGCTGAGAAAAGTTACGAGGCATTTGTACGAAGAATTCTGTACAGTCCACAGAGCACCGAATATTTTTGAACCCTTTGAATGATTTAGGCATAAATTTCTTGAGGACAGATCTATCTGGGAACAGTTTTACCTCTTTAAAGTGGCAGTACAATAATTGGAGCCATGTAGTAAATATTGACCTTAGTGAGGACTCCGATAATTTGAATAAGAATGACATTGTATAAAAGCAATAGCCACGACGTAGTCTAACAACAGTCATAAATAGTTCCTCGATTGGTTTTGTCTTTCTCCTCTTCTTAGTTGAACTCTGCTCACCTTTAATTTTTCAACATGTTATTCCAAACTGTGGTTTGGAAATCTGGTGACCTTTCATCATTTTATCATCTTTGAGCTGGAAAGAGACACAAAACCCCATTATCAAAGGTTAACTTTGACTAAAGGCTTTCAGCAGTCCATAATCAATAGAACAAAGCATAGTTAAACGCAGCTTTCTATGTCAGCTAATTCTTGCTCTCTCTTGTGTGCTTCTTCTGTTTGGGTGCTGATCGAATCAGAGAATCCTTCAGTTGTTAACTCACCTGTTGTTATTAACTGAATTATTACACTGAAACTCAAACACAGCATGAATATTACTATAAATAATATTAGGTATTTAATTGCATTAGGTAGCCTATTTATTCTAAAGTTAGCTTCATTCATTGAGAGAAAAGGTATGACGTCGCATGTGCGCCTTCTGGGTTTGTAGTCTTTGTAATTACGTATTTTCACAGTCTTATACCTCAACAGTTTTACATCAAACTGCGACTTTCTTGACTTTAAAATGTATCTTTTAAATTGACAAACATCATATGTGTAATTCAGGGCACAATTCAAACGAGATCAAAATATTTGTTGTCTCTCGCCATTGACTACCATACAATATTTTTCCGAAATAAGGTCCCATGGTGGTCGACCGGAAGGGGAGGGACTTAGGCTCTCTATTGGACGTGACGTCGGAACGAACTTGTACAAGTAAAAACAAAATTACGACTTGTCATGCTTTTGGTAAGTATATCTTCACAGAAACCAAGACTATTTTTTTATTCTTATTAAAAATATTTATAAATGAATTGAAACACGTTTGAGTGTGACGGGGTTGAGTTTTTTTGTTGTTGTTGTTGTTGCAAAAAATGGCCACTGCTCCTAGTGTAATGTAGGAGAGTAGTCGACTATATGGCAGCGATGAAACAAGTACATTGTATATACTTATGGATTAAAAATAATATTTAGAATAATAATAATTTTTCATCTTAATTTTATGTGATGGGGTTGAGTTGTTAAGCTTGACAGTACCCTCACTGGCTATATAGCCTACGCCTAAAAATATGAATAAAAAGTATGATAGGCTACTATACTTACCATCTTCTGTTAATACTATACTTCAGCACTGTTAAAAGACCATTGTCATTTCTGATAAATTATGTCACATATGGGTGGAGTCTAAATTATGAACGGGGTTGAGGTCAGATCATAGACAGTATGGGTCAGATTGAGGGACATCACAATTTATTGTCTGTTTTTTTTTGTATTAAATAAAATATCTTGCATTTGTTTTTGAAAAATATTTTTAACAAGAATGTAACACAAATAAATACAATATTGCCAAAGAAAATTGACACTATGCACATTTTTTTTTATTTTCTAAGTAGCCTACAAATTCAGTAAAGTGCCTCTGGGACATAACAAAATGCTTAGTACACAATAGAAGACATATTTATGATAAAAAATAATAATATTTAAATGTAATATATTTTAATTCATTATGGACATACCAAAGTATTGTGAAAAGCTTTTAATATAATTTTGGTTAACCACCGTTAAAAAGTCTGGGGGACTGAAATATTACCGAATCCCGGGAATGACCCTGGGGCATTCCGATTGGAATTCGCCCCACGTATTTCTTGAGCTAATTGCATTAAATTAAATTACAAACAGCATCACCTGCGTTTGAAGGACCCAATAGAGAGCCTAAGTCCCTCCCCTTCCGGTCGACCACCATGGGACCTTATTTCGGAAAAATATTTTATGGTAGTCAATGGCGAGAGACAACAAATATTTTGATCTCGTTTGAATTGTGCCCTGAATTACACATATGATGTTTGTCAATTTAAAAGATACATTTTAAAGTCAAGAAAGTCGCAGTTTGATGTAAAACTGTTGAGGTATAAGACTGTGAAAATACGTAATTACAAAGACTACAAACCCAGAAGGCGCACATGCGACGTCATACCTTTTCTCTCAATGAATGAAGCTAACTTTACTGAAGCTAACGTCTGTCATTTTTTCTATAGTCTTACATTATAATCCTAACGTTACGCCGTCATGCCTGACTCGTGTTTTGAGCCAGAATACACACATACGAGCAACGGATCTTGTGACGTAGGCTACATAGTGCGAGACGAGAGATGTAGTTCATCGAGCGATTTTCACATACAACTAAACGTTACTCTTCTGTTTTATGACAAACTGCGACTTTCTTGACTTTCATATTTACCTTTTAAATTGACAAACATCATATGTGTAGTTCAGGGGACAGTTCAGACGGAATCTGAATGACGGAATCTCTCTCTATAGAGAGCCTAAGTCCCGCCCCTCCGCTTCCGGCTCATGGGACCTTATTTCGGAAAAAATATGTATGGAAGTCAATGGCGAGAGATAACTTATCTTTTTATTCCGTCTGAACTGTCCCCTGAACTACACATATGATGTTTGTCAATTTAAAAGGTAAATATGAAAGTCAAGAAAGTCGCAGTTTGTCATAAAACAGAAGAGTAACGTTTAGTTGTATGTGAAAATCGCTCGATGAACTACATCTCTCGTCTCGCACTATGTAGCCTACGTCACAAGATCCGTTGCTCGTATGTGTGTATTCTGGCTCAAAACACGAGTCAGGCATGACGGCGTAACGTTAGGATTATAATGTAAGACTATAGAAAAAATGACAGACGTTAGCTTCAGTAAAGTTAGCTTCATTCATTGAGAGAAAAGGTATGACGTCGCATGTGCGCCTTCTGGGTTTGTAGTCTTTGTAATAGCGTACCGCACCCGCACGATATACGTCACCTTTTCTCATTAATATTCATGAAGCTAGCGACGGTTGCTATGGGGGTCAAACTCGCGCGTGTCACTCATGCTAGACGCATGTAAACAGTTTACGGACGAGATGTCTACTGAGCTAAACCTGCTAACTCTGTCCGAAAATGATGTCCCCGGTGCCAAATTCACTGGTATAGAAGTAGAAGAACATACAAATATTCAATTGAAGAGATGGCTTGAGTGTAGAGGGCTGAAAAAGACGGGAAAAAGAGCCGACCTGATCCAGAGGTAGATTGTTATCGACAGAATTTCTCCCCCAAAAAACATCGCCTTACGCCACTGACAGTGACATTTTGCAGTTTCAACAAGCTATATTTTACCAACCTATGTCCTGTCTGTCATATATACTATGTCTTCTGGTTGTCTTACGTCTGACAGTTGTTGGGGGTAATTTATATTATTATTGGTAACACTTTACAATACGGACCGTGCACTAATCTGCATTAATTCATGCTTAACTAATGCACAGATAATCATGTGTTAATGTATGACTCATGAGGAACTAAACCATTAATTAATGATTACTGCATCAGCAACTAATAAAGATTCTAAATGATTAAGATTAAGTAGTAATTAATTAAAGCAGGCAACTGGAAGTTGAAGTACATGACTTTGACCAACTGTGGTAATTAACACATTCATTTAAACTTTTAGTTAATAAAATAAGTTCTTAAGGAATTAATACATTATCACACATTTAATTAATAACAATTCATATATTACTTAATCTATTAATCATTTAGAATCTTTATTAGTTGCTGATGCAGTAATCATTAATTAATGGTTTAGTTCCTCATGAGTCATACATTAACACATGATTATCTGTGCATTAGTTAAGCATGAATTAATGCAGATTAGTGCACCCGTATTGTAAAGTGTTACCTTATTATTATTAATGTATTTATTTTTTGTTTAGCGATCGCTAATGCTACTTGGTCACAACCAACAACACTTAATTTTTAATTCATATCAAATCTAAATTCTCTCAATTATTTTACCCCCAATTATTTTAGAGAGAGAGAGAGAGAGAGAGAGAGAGAGAGAGAGAGAGTTATTCATTCATTCAAAATAATGTCTAGGGCGTAGTACAGGACTAGTGTCTGTAGGCCTACATAAGTCTCTTAAAATGACACAAGTTCAATTATGTATTTTTCAGATGTAAAGATTGCATTGCATCAGGGAAAGCAGGAGACATTGACGTATCAGTTGACAAAGGGAAATAGTATCAGAAATTATCAGATACCCATACTGAGAGTCCACAAACTGCTCTCGAATCTAATGATTGGAAGGAGTTCCTACCATCAAACATCCCACCACTGTACAACTATGAGATTTGGGAGGTCATAGCAAACTGTGAACAAAAAATGAGTGCTGCGGTGAAGTTAAGACTGCTACACTACATCCGGAAAAATGTGTGGGGCCTCGACAGAATCACCACAAAACATGATTGAAGGAATCAAAAACGAGGACAGAGCAAGGGACAGTTATGTGCTGTTTAAAAAAAAGACTGTTCCTGACTTCTCTTGTGAGAAGACCGGACTGTTTGTTTCACACAGGCTTCCCCAACTGGCTTGTAGCCCTGATGGCTTGTCATATGATCCCTCCACAAATAGTTTTGGTCTTGCTGAAATCAAAATTTTAGGGCTTCTTCAGAAGAAATCTCCTCAGGAATGTGTTGATCAGTACAACTCTGGAGAAATGACCAGCAAGGACATCCAAGCCACCTGTTTCACGATTAGTGTCAATAAACTTGTTTTGCGTCGTTCTCATCCCTATTATTACCAAGTTCAGTATCAGCTTGGTGTCACAGGCCTTGAGTGGTGTGACTTTGTCCTGTGGTCAGTGAAAGGAGATCCTTCCATTGAGAGAATCTACTCCGATTCAAATTTCATTGCTGACATTATTAACTCAAACTATAAGTTGTGGAGCTGTGTTGTCATGCCAGAGTTGGTTGAAATGAGGGCCCCTCGTAATCTAATACCATTCATTCTTCCCAAATGAAATATCAACACAGTATTGACATTGAATGTAGTTTTCTTTTGACAAGTTTACTGTAATAGACCTTTCACCAAACATTTTTTACAGCAGAAGTGCCTGCTCAGCATTTACCTCTTATTGTTAAAACTTTAACTTTGATTATATTTACTTAAGACAATGGCGACATTTTGATGCTATACAAATGTTTGCTTCAGAAATGATCAGTTATTTATGGGTATTTCATTGTTATTCATGATGATTTTAAACTATTAACTTTTGAATTAAAATGTTTAAAAGATCATTTCATGTGTATGCATTTCATTAGTTTAATGTAAAATACATTTTAATAATACATGTTAATCTACTCATTACCTCAAAACTTAGAATATTTAGGGCCCAAGCCCTGAAAGGGCGCAGAGCCCTATGTTCTTCTAAGGGTTTTTTGTTTTTCTTCTTCTTCTTCTTTATAATAAATTTTTTTTCAAGGTTTTTGCCACTTTTGGGGGCCTTAACGTGCTCAAAAACTCTTGAAACTTTGCACACTGGTCAGAACCCACGGCCATTACAGCCGAACTGAAGCTGGTACCCGGGCGTGGCAGGGGGGCTCGACAGCGCCCCCTGGAACGGGGTCCGAAAACTTGGTCCATAAATCAAACACGCTTGCATGAAATAATATGAAACTCGGTACACTTATAGATCTCACCGGTTCATATATCCTTCATGCTCTGACTTTTTACCCCAGCCCAACAGGAAGTCGGCTATTTGGCGTAGTTTAAAAAACACATGCAATGGAATTTAAAATACTCCTACTAGACGATTCAACCAATCACCACGAAACTCGGTGTGCATGAAGTCAAGACATTGAGGATGAAAAGTTGCGAGGGGATTTTTGATATCTCGAACGGTTTGGCCGTGGCGAGGAAACGAATTTATGGCGAATATTGGAAACAGGAAGTGTGTTATAACTTCTGCATACATTAATTGATCTTGATGAAACTTCAGCAGTGTGTTCGCTGTAAGAGGCCGATCACATGGATGTGACTATTGTGAGTCAAAGTTATAGCGCCACCAACTGGCAGCAGGAAGTGTGTCACTTTCAAAATGCTTTGAAATCACCCTCTTATTTTTACCCGATTTGCTTCAAACTTCATCTGTATAATGTAAACACACAACAGATGTAGACCTGTGAAAGGATTATTGATATCTTTAATACTGTCGCCATGGCAACGCTTTCAACTTTTATATTCTTTTTAGATGCATTTGAGGCTCTTAACATGCTTTAAATTGCATGAAACTCAACATGCATTTGACATTTATTGTGTAATAGACATGTGCGAAGTTTCAGAAACGGGCGTGGTAAGGGGCTCAGTAGCGCCACCTTTAGTCAAAAATGGGGTATTAGTTTTACCTACAGTAACCAAACTCGGTACGTATATTCTTCTCTTCGATCCAGACAACTTTCTAATTTACAGTCATTAGCTCCGACCAACAGGAAGTCAGATATTTTGGTTTGAATGTGTACTGTTTGGAGCATTTTCCCTCTGCCCCCCTGTGTGTGTGAGTGTGTGTGAGGAGGGGGGCTAGTTTAGTTTAACCCTTTCTCTGCTGTGTGCAAAATCTCTGGCACTTTTGAGGGCCTTAACATGCTCGAAAACTCTTGAAATTTTGCACACAGGTCAGAACCCGCTGCCATCAGGGCCAGGCTGAAGCTGGTACCCGGGCGTGGCAGGGGGGCTCGACAGCGCCCCCTGGAATGGGATTCGAACACTTGTCCGTGTATCAAACACGCTTGCATGAATTAATATGAAACTCGGTACACATAGATTTAATCGGGCCAAACAACTTTCCCTGGGTCAAGTTTTACGCCAGCCCAACAGGAAGTCAGCTATTACGGGTTGATTGGAGAACGCTTGCTCTCGCATTTGAAACACTTCTCCTAGAGAATTCATCCGATGACCACGAAACTCGGTCAGCATGAAGTCAAGACATGGAAGATGATAAATTGCCAGGGGATTTTTGATATCTCGAACGGTTTGGCCGTGGCGAGGAAACAAATTTATGATTAAAAAAGGATGCATAAAGTGTGTTATAACTTAGTTATAGTTTTACCTACAGTTACAAAACTCAGCGTGTATATTGATCTTATCAAGCCGAACAACTTTCTAATTTACAGTCATTAGCTCCGACCAACAGAAAGTCAGATATTGTGGTTTGAATGTGGATTGTGTCTCTCTCTGTCTCTCTGCCATTCTGTGTGTGTGTGTGTGTGTGTGTGTGTGTGTGTGTGTGTGTGTGTGTGTGTGTGTGTGTGTGTGTGTGTGATATTTTGGTTGGGTGACAGTTGTAGGTTACAGTTTGACAAGAGTTTATAGTTTAACAAAAGCACAATGTTGTGCTTTATTGCGAGTGTACACAAATATAGAGAAACACTTTGAATGATGTCCTGTGTGAACAAAATGACGGAGTATGTTTTTATGTCTCCATTCGATCGAACCACACACACACACACACACACACACACACACACACACACACACACACACACACACACACACACACACACACACACACACACAGCATTCCAATCTTGACATCGCAGCATGTTCATCATAGCCTTAATAAAATTTAATAATAAAATAGTCAACCTAACATAAAAAAATTACACTGCTCTGTTTAAGTCAGTTGTACAGTTCGTACCGTTCACAGTAAGCACCGCTCCACTGTGATGTTTCCAAGCATATATATATATATATATAATTAAAGCTGCAAGCAGCGATGGAGGGCCCAAGCCGGTAGCACCGCCACCCGGTGCCTTTAGTGCAACTAAAGGCACCAGGGTGGCGGTGCCACCGGCTTGGGCCCGCAATCGCTGCTTGCAGCTTTAATTTCTATTATCTTTCTTTATTGCTTTCACTGTACATATGAAGGCAATAGTGCACAACTGTTCTCTTTGCAATTAACCTTCATTCTCTCTGTGGATATAGGTTATAAATTACCCCTATATGTAAACAAAAATGAAATAATAAATCCAAGTAAATGTTTATAGAAAATAACTTTTTATATTTTCAAAGTTCAAGTGTATATTTCAGAATGAAATTGAATGGGGTCACTTGTTGGAAATATGATTGCCTTTAAGCATCAAAGTAATATTGAGATGACCCCTCTAAATATTGATAGATTTTGGATTAAATGTGCAGAATTAGTAGAACATTTTACAACTTAAATAAAGCTTTAACATGTCTTCTTTTATTTACTTTGCCAACTGATCTTGAAAGTTAACAAGACAACAAGCAACAAAGACAGCCTGACTTGCTATTGGAGTTAGAGACAAGGGAATCGTGCCAGAGATCAGTTTAAATTTCTTAATACGTTCGTTATATCGCTCTACATGGATACGTGCCTTTGCTATTTTTCTTGTCAGAAGCTCTTCTTGGGGTGTGAGCTTATCCCGACCTTTCAAAAATGGAGGAATGTTCATCTTGACCTGTCTTGACATGAGTAAGTCTTTCACAGTAAAGCCTCTGTCAACTAATAAAAGATCACCGGGGTGTAAATGCTCCAATATGCCACTTTGTTCAAATATGTCTCTGTCACTTATAGCACCTTCGTAAAGATCTGAGACGAACACACCAGTGCCATTAGGCGCAACAGCTATCAAACACTTAAATGTGTGATGGTGCTTATAATTTGAGAATAAGTTTCCTTGCTGAGAAAAGTTACGAGGCATTTGTACGAAGAATTCTGTACAGTCCACAGAGCACCGAATATTTTTGAACCCTTTGAATGATTTAGGCATAAATTTCTTGAGGACAGATCTATCTGGGAACAGTTTTACCTCTTTAAAGTGGCAGTACAATAATTGGAGCCATGTAGTAAATATTGACCTTAGTGAGGACTCCGATAATTTGAATAAGAATGACATTGTATAAAAGCAATAGCCACGACGTAGTCTAACAACAGTCATAAATAGTTCCTCGATTGGTTTTGTCTTTCTCCTCTTCTTAGTTGAACTCTGCTCACCTTTAATTTTTCAACATGTTATTCCAAACTGTGGTTTGGAAATCTGGTGACCTTTCATCATTTTATCATCTTTGAGCTGGAAAGAGACACAAAACCCCATTATCAAAGGTTAACTTTGACTAAAGGCTTTCAGCAGTCCATAATCAATAGAACAAAGCATAGTTAAACGCAGCTTTCTATGTCAGCTAATTCTTGCTCTCTCTTGTGTGCTTCTTCTGTTTGGGTGCTGATCGAATCAGAGAATCCTTCAGTTGTTAACTCACCTGTTGTTATTAACTGAATTATTACACTGAAACTCAAACACAGCATGAATATTACTATAAATAATATTAGGTATTTAATTGCATTAGGTAGCCTATTTATTCTAAAGTTAGCTTCATTCATTGAGAGAAAAGGTATGACGTCGCATGTGCGCCTTCTGGGTTTGTAGTCTTTGTAATTACGTATTTTCACAGTCTTATACCTCAACAGTTTTACATCAAACTGCGACTTTCTTGACTTTAAAATGTATCTTTTAAATTGACAAACATCATATGTGTAATTCAGGGCACAATTCAAACGAGATCAAAATATTTGTTGTCTCTCGCCATTGACTACCATACAATATTTTTCCGAAATAAGGTCCCATGGTGGTCGACCAGAAGGGGAGGGACTTAGGCTCTCTATTGGACGTGACGTCGGAACGAACTTGTACAAGTAGATGCTCTCAACTGATACCAACTAAGCAGAGGTAGAATTTCTTCCTTTATCGTCAACATGGTTTATTTGAGTGTCATCCTATTTACATGTAAGTGTTTATTCTCGATTCAATTCCTTTCGTGTTTGTTTTAAAAATGTAAGTGTTCGAAAAGTTAACAAGTTGTTCAAGTCCACGTTAGCAGAGTTTTTGTTTGGTATCCTTAGGTCCAATAACGGCCTTCAATCCGTGCGCATAAAGCGCCATACACTTTTGTTTATTTTTAATCGTGTTGAAGTCCTTTTTCGCCCGGACATGTCCTCTTTTGGACCTAAAAAAAGGCTTCAGAATTTGTATCCGCCATCGTCTATTTTGCATATTGCATAAATAACTATCTGCACGTAAAGCTTAATTTAAATTAAAAATGAAACCAAATGGTAGCCTACTATTGCCTCTCAGTACGACTGAGTTATCAATATACAGGTCGTCTTTGTTGATCAGTATTCGGTTTGTTTAATTTTACTGAAGCACTTCCATCTCTTCTGGAAGTTCTGAAATGTACCAGTACATTTATGGGTAATGAAATGTAACAGGAGTTGTCATTTAATTTAGAAACTTTGTTTTTCTTTTACAGTGCTTCTAAACTCCAGGTTGCTGATATCTGCCGGTAATTCATCAGTCCAGTTACCAATCAGCAGTTACACAACCATTACCGTATATGCTGTGTGCATAGTATGCTGTAATTAAGATAATAGACCTTAGTCAGGGTAAATGGCATATTAAATTTACTGTGACATGGATGAAAATCAGGGCTCTGAGGGATTGACTTTCAATCTTTACAATGGTGAGCAGACTGCACACTGAATGGGCTCAAAAAGGTTGTAGATCATGTAATTTTCATAACACAACTTTCAAAAACCAATTTATCGAATTTGTCTATTGAATTATTATTATTATTTTGGCTGGACAATCAACAACAGTAGGATCCATTTACAGTAGGTAACCCACTTTTACTTCTGTCCCTCACAGCTTAGTTTTCATTCTTGTCAAAAGAGAACTATGGCACTACCCTGACACTAGGGTCTATTACGAGATGACAACATGATGTTCTACTTGGAGCTGTTCATGTCCTCAGACTTATCTCAACACCTAAATGAATCTGTAGCGGTCAGGTGGTACACCGATCACGTGCTACGAGTCGGAGCTCTCAGATTGTTTTACTTGCGAGATCTTTGAGGACGTGAACACTTCTTACAAGACGGAATCTCAATTACTTTTTTTTTTTTAATCTTAAACCTTTGGTGTGTACGATGGTGTGTAGAACATTCTGTGTGGGTCAACAACAGCTTTCGCTCTTTGGCTGGTGCTTAGCATGGTCAAATCTGTCAGCAAGGCATTTAAACCCTGCATATAAAACCGGTTGGAGGTCAGCATCTTTAAGATCCTCACACTGTAGTGCTCTGCCGTAATTGTATGTGAAGTCATAAAACTTAAATCAGTCAATACATATTATGCTAAAGGCAGTTTTGCTTAAAGGAAGATATGCTCACTCTTAACTGCAACTTTGTTCTTTTTTTACTTACTGAAACCCAAAATTAAGTGATAGCCAAAGATACTGTAAAATGACGGATCGTGGTAATCCAATAAAATTCTTGTTACGTGTATAATTCACTCCAAAACCCACATTACTTAAGGTTTTGTGTCTCACAGCATGTAGTATTTTGCTGATGTAGTATCTGGAGTTTCTCTTCCCTCATAGTTTGTTAGTCTCACCTTATTACTAATGATGAATGAAACCTGAAGCTGGACTCTTCTCTTTTCAGAGACTGTTGTCACATGTGATGGGTTTGTCCAGCGTCTCAGTTGTGGTAAGATTGAAGATAAAAGCAATAAAATATTTTAGTTGAATGCATTTCATTATGAGTAATTTATGATGTCATGATGCTTTTCTTCCATTTAGACTCTGGTGTGATCCGTGTGAACTCTTCAACCTTTGGTCGCACAAACAGCAACATTTGCAGTGTTGGACGACCTCAAGGACAAACGGTTAATAATACTCAGTGTTCAATGGATGTTCCTGTAGTCTCTAAACGGTAAGAATCTCTTTCTTTGTGACTTCAGACAGAACAAGTATGGGTAGAATTGAGTCTGCTTGCTCGGTTTCGTCTCGTTCTCGAGATTCAAGAGGTTACTTTATTTGTCCCTAGGTAAATTTTTCTTGGACAAAGGCTGTCACATAAAAATAGTGCAGTAACAGACACCAAAACAAGTTTATACTGAGCGTTGTGACCCCAATGGACCTTATCTAAACCAGGTTGGATTTATATGGATCTGTCAAAAAAACTACTCTGAAACTCTTTTCAACTAGCTTCATGCAACAGGCCTCCGATGATGTATTGTTTAACAGACATCTGTCTGAGTTTACTGAGAAGGATGTGTGGCTGCAGAGTATTAAAAGCAGAGCTGAAGACTACACATGGCTGTCTGGTGTAGGCCTTGGGTTTTTCAAGGTGTTGCTAAATGGTGTATTCTGGTTAGTATAGCATCAGTGCCCCGATTGTCTTTATAGGCAAACTGATACGGATCTAGCTGTCCCTTTCTTTGCTTTTCCAGTCACTTCATTATAATGGAGGTCAGGGCTTCTGGTCTAATAATTATTTTCTTGAAGAACTTTTTTTTTGGAAGAGTAATGATTGCCTTTTTCCAGAAATGATGCGGTGTAATTAACAGACCTTTGAAAGACCCTGGCTTGTGTAAGTTCCTCTGCACATGTCTTCAAAAGGAAAGCTGAGACTGCATTAGGGCCTGTTGCCTTAGTGTTTTTTCTTTTAAAAAGTCTTTTGTGACTTCCATGGACTAACGTCTATCGTTGTACTTGGAAATCACTTATGTTATCGTTTTAAAGAAGTCATGTGAATCAAACCTAATCTAGAAATTATTTAAATCATTGGCCAATGTTTTGTCATCAGCTTTGTTCAGTGTTTTCTTAGTGGGAGTCACATTTGTAATGGATTTCATGTTTTTTCATCCCACAGTTTCTTTGTATTTGCACAAGTCCTTCTCTATGGATTCCTTGCATTGATTCTTAGCTATGTTGAGTTTCAGCTTCCTCTGCGCTCATCTTCGTTGTGCTTGGTCCTTATTCCTGAAGGCAAGCCTCTTGGACTTTATGCAGTCCTTGATGTCCTTAGTAATGTAGGACTTGTTGTTGGGATAGTTTTATTGTCTTTTGGGGTATGACAGCATCCACACAAAAGTGAAAATAAGCTGTGGATTTGTTCAAATCTGATATATGAGAATGAACAATGTTATGATCCGAATTGTACCGTGGTGGTTTAGCTCTAGCTTAATATATGCGTTTTGAATGTTTCCATAGCATTGATCAAGAGTTTTACTGTTTCTAGTGTCACATTTTAATGTACTGTTCAAACCCAGGTAAAGACATTTTCAAGTTTGGAATGATTGAAATCCCCTAATGAGCATGGAGCATCTGGTGTATGTTGCAGCGGTCTGTTCACAGTCCGCCACTTGGGCCGCAGCTCTCCCTGCGTTTCCACTTGTGGGCACAAACGCATCACAATGTTCCCAAACTCCCTCAGAAGGTAGAACGGCCTGAGACAAGCATAATAGCTCAACATACGGGTTACAGCGTCTCTTGTGTGGTATATTGCCTACTCTACTATTAATAAACACAGTCTGCCCCCTTGTCTTACCCGACTCCAGGCTCTTATCAGAACGTACCAGAGAAAAGCCGTCCAACTCAATGAGTAAGCTAGAAATATACGGATGCAGCCAAGTTTCAGTAAAAACCATGACGCATGACTCTATACTAACTACTTAGCAGATTCTGATGTAAAGTTTGAGTTCGTCCATCTTATTCCTCTGGGAGAGCGCACTACACCGGGTCAACAATGGCAAGGGTGGCACCAAAACAAAGACATTAATCAGAATTAAAAACATAGTATGCTTCAGCACATTTGTCTCGGTCGCCTACAGAGCAGCGGCACCAGATTACAACTCTGCAGTTGTCAACCAGAGCATGGTCAATCGCCTTGTCACTGTTAACTGTGCATTTGCACCGATGATAAGCGGATGTTTAATTCAATCCTACAGGAGCCTGAAAGGCAAGGTGGCAGCCAATCGCTGTCAGGTACATGTAAAAATGTTTGTCGAGCATTTATCCAAGGGAATTGTATGTACTCAAAGAGAAGCCATTCAGTTCTCTGGTGCGTAGAACAAAATTTAACCAATTAGCCGAAGTTGCCCGCACACTCAAAAGTATCTTTTCAGATTCAATTAAAATTAGAAAGAGAAAGTATTACGTTTTTTAAAAATGACCATAGCTAAACGTTTGCTTTCTGGTCTTTTTAATGCACTTTTTTTTTTTCTTTTTTTTTTTTTTTTCACATGCAAGAAGTCATTTTCATTTAATTTTGTATTTTTGCATGTTAAATATTGCAGTTTGGATGCTTTCATTTTGATTAGACTGCCTGGGTTTACACCCCTTTCCGTTTTTCAAGCTGTATTGAACCTCCGTGTACCTACAGTACAGGTGCCTTTAGCGTCATACTTTGTTTTTTGAACGGGTGAGATATGTAGACTACGGTTTCCAAGAGTCCAGTCAGACTGCATCTTTGTCCTTTTAAACAGGTGTGATGGACTGAGCGTGTGCGAGTTAAACACGCAAGGACTTGCAGCACGAGATCCTTGTGATGGCACTTACAAGTACTACACTACCAACTACATTTGCATCACTGCAGGTTTGGGTTGTTTTTCTCTTTTCCTCTTCATCAACTTTCTGTGCAAGCCTGTATAATGTCTTCCTCTTCCAGAAAAAACTGTGACTTGTCATGGTGGATACGCTTACTTGAAGTGTGGTGAGCTATTTTTCCATGTTTAATTTGGAAAATATAGGTTCTTACTCTTCCACATGTTTGTTCATGTAATTTTTATTTTTTTTTAAATCCATGTAGAAAGTGGTACGATTCAGATAAATACCGCACACTATGGACGTACAGATAAAATCACATGCTCGGAAGGACGTCCATCCAGTGAGCTCCAAAACTCCAACTGCTATTCTCCCAATGCACTGGCTCCTGTGTCGAAAAGGTAGTTGAAAACTGTCACTTCTGCTGTACCTTGTTGTCTTTAGTAATGATCAATGTAAGCATCTTTTTTTTCCTTTTGTAAAGCTGCAATGGCTTGGAAAGTTGTGAGTTGTTTGCGACACAAACCGTCTTTACTGATCCCTGCGTTGGCACGTACAAGTACCTCAGAGTCTCCTATTTTTGCCTCCCATCTGCACTTCGTGAGTATCCGTTAACATGTCTACTACCAATTCACTTTGATCCAGGAAGTGTTTGAGCTTTGAATGGTGAAATCTTTAGTTGTCACCACCAGATATGCTTCTCCAAGCATGGATCTCTTTATACCAGCTCAAGCCTCTTATTTGAAAGACTACAATTCACCTCACTAAAATGATCTAACATCCTCTGTTTTCTGTAGGTTCAAGTGTGATCTGCGAAAATGCAAATAATACCCTGATATGTGGTGTGTATAATGCTACATGAGTTTTGCTCTAAGTTGAATTGTGTTTTAGAGCAAGTTGATTTGAAGCTGAGTTGTCGTCGTTTTTAGAGCAAGGGACTGTCATCAACATTCACACTGCTAACTTTGGGCGAACTGACCGCAGCACATGTTCTGTCAGACGACCTGCTTCTCAGACTGCCAAAACTGACTGCTACTCTTCAAACTCCCTGGCAATAGTTACTGATGAGTGAGTTTTTTTTATAAATGGTTTAAATGCAGTTTATCATAGAAATAAGTCAGTCAAGGTTCTTTTATTTCTCCTTTTTATAGGTGTGAAGGACTCAATAGCTGTGTCCTAGTAGCCTCCAATGGGGTCTTCACAGATCCATGTTTCGGCACATTCAAGTTTCTGTACGTCTCTTACAGCTGTGTAGATGAATGTAAGTGTTACTGTGTATCGTGTTTTTTTTTTTTTTTCTTTTTAAATACAACCTTGTTGGGATTATTCAAGACACTAGATTGATAGCTCTGTTCATGGTGCCTTTGCTTTCTTGCAGAATACGGCGTCTGGACTTATGGATTTCAGCTTCAAGCATATTTAAAAATGGTTTCTTTGCAATAAATGCCTTAAACATTTGTTCTTGTTAGTATGATCATTTCACAAACCATCACATACACCATCAGTTCTACTGCAAAGTAAAACAAATGTCAGCAAATATAACTAGCCTAAATATGCTACTTTCTAAGCACAATAGATGGGCTGACTGATTGTAGTGTGTGAAATGGTTTAGACTTTTTGGAAACTGTTCCCATTCAAATTGTGCCATTGATTTCAACTAGTTTATAGAAAGCTTGCAACAGAGGCATGGTCATAAACATTTTTTTATAAATAAACCAGTTTCTAGTTTTAGCGTTGGTTAGGGTTGCCACCCGTCCCTTAAAATACGGAATCGTCCCGTATTTACAAGTAAGATGATGCGTCCCGTATCAAATCAATAAGGGACGCGATTTGTCCCGTATTTTACATTAGGCCCACATATAGTTGAATAAAAACATAAGGATTTTGCAGTATGGATAATACTAATAGCAAATATAAAGAAATCAATTTCTTAGTAGAGAAGCTCATTGCGTGATTGCATTTTAGCGTCTTTGTTTCTATAGCGACTGAGTCTCGTGAACATGCGCTGTAAACCTGCACGTTTTTTAACCCCTTGTAGCGCGCTGTTCGGGTCTTTTCGACCCCAAATGACGTTTGCTGAAATAAATAAAACATTATATTTGTCCAAATCATGTGAGACTTTGCACGGTTGACAACACTTTCTACATCTACAAATTTTTTTAAATAAATTTGAATAATATCTGTTTTTTATTTTAGTGTGGGGGGAAAAAGTCACACTTGTGTTTTTTTTTTTTTACTTTAGGCTATATAAATAAATATTTTTTAAACAAAAACAGTAAAAAAAAAAAAAGTTAAATTCACTTTATAAAAGACCCACATTTCTAACGTTCATGGATATAGATAATTTGACATGGTTTAGTGTAAGATTTTTGCCCATCTTTTGGAAAATGCTGTTTTAAAAGTAAAGAAATTATCACTTTAGTAGATGGCTGCAGAGCTACACCATTTGCTATTTGACTAAAATACATATTTTCAATAGCTTTTAGTTGGATTCATATCTACATATTATGAAATCACAATTATAACAATAAAAATGACTTTGTCAAAGTTGAGCATTTGGGGGGGGGGGGGGGGGGTGAATGGGTGTCCCTTATTTTGCCACACTGAAGGTGGCAACCCTAGCGTTGGTGCCAAGCTTTGTCCTCTGAGCACTGGATTTTCTGAAGATAAAATTTTAAAAGTGGTAGATCATAGCAGTAAGCAGGAGTCTAAACTGTAGCTAAGCAGGAGGGTGTAGCCTATGATTAGGGCTTTACTTCTGGAGATTGTTATTAAGGCTTCAATTCATTTAATTCGTAAGATTATCCTGATGAACAAAATGTGCAAGAATCAAGTTAGCTGGTCACAAACATTTTAAAATGAAAGGTTTGTAAGTTGCCAGTAGCGTCTGGCTTACCGGTAGTTCTGACATTGTGAGCTTGGTCATGTGCCCATTCAATTGTGAATTTCTCAAACAACCTGTAAGAATCAAACTTGATCACAGAGCTTATTTTCTGCATTAATCCAAAAGCCAGTGGAAAAAAGGTCCTTCAATCAAATTTTATTTGCAGAGCACCTTACAGCAGCCAGAAGATGCACAAGGTGCTTTCCAGTAAAACATCAAAAGACAACAATATATAAAAGCATAATGTACGTAAAAATAGCAGTCAAGTCGGAGGCTACGTGTTAAAAGCTTGTTTGAATAGATGTTTTCAGCTGTGATTTAAAAACACTCTACACGGTGATGCTTCGTAGGTATGCTTGAAGTGCGTTCCACAGCTTTGGGCCCTGGATGGCAAATTACCTGCCTCAACTTTTTATATTTGAACTTGGGAATGACCAGAGAGGTGTGTTCAGAGGAGCGCAAAGTTCTGGCTGGTTGATAGACCGCTACTAATTCGGCGAGGTAGGCCGGGACCAGACCATTGATGGCCTTGAACACAAACAGCAGGATCTTATACTCCACCCTAAACCGCACCGAAAGCCAGTGGAGCTAGCGGAGGACTGGGGTGTTGTGTGAGTGTTTGGAGGTGTAGAAGAGAAGACGTGCTACCACGTTTTGTACTAGTTGAAGCCGTTTGAGTAGTAATTAAGTCCAGTGTAGAGGGCATTGCAGTAGTCTATCCTCGAGCTGATGAAGAAATGATTGGCTTTTTCAAGGTCAGCTCTTGACCAGAATGGTTTTACCTTACTGAGGAGCCTTAGCTGGTAAAAGCTCGCCCTCACAACTGAACTAATCTGTTTGTCATAGCATACTTTTGTCAAAAATAACACCCAGGTTGGTGCAAACTGATGTGTTAGAGGACCAAAACTGAGAGAGCTGTTAGGGGAGTCTGGGCTGAACATAATGTACTCAGTCTTTCCTTCATTCAGATGAAGGAAATTCTGCGAAAGCCACTGTTTTATGTCCTGAAAGCAGTTATGGATAGGGTCCAGCGCAGAACGAATACTCATAATCGCAGGAAGGTAGATCTGGAGGTCGTCTGAATAGAAATGGAATTGAACGTTGTGATTGGAGATGAGTTGTCCAAGTGGCAGCATATAGAGTGAAAACAGAATAGGACCGAGAATAGATCCTTGTGGCACACCAGATGTGAGGGGGGCAGCGGAGGAGGAAAAGTCATTAAGCATTACTGAAAAAGTTCTGTTAGTGAGATATGAAGAGAACCAATTGAGCACCGCGCCCTGCAAACCGACAGCATGTTGAAGACGGGAGATGATGATGGCATGATCCACGGTGTAAAATGGTCCAGTAACACCAAAACCACAGATCTTTTACTGTCCAGGGCTCCAAGAATGTCATTTTTGATCCTCAGTAACGCTAATTCGGTGCTGTCTAGACCTGAAAGCGGACTGAAATTTATTACCAATAACGTGCAGTTGGAGGTGTGACTGAAGCTGGGAGAAAACAAGCTTCTCCATCAACTCAGTGGTAAGAGCATTGTGTTAACAACGCAAGGTTGTGGGTTTGATCCCAGGGGATGCACATACCTATGTATAAATGTATAGGATAATGCAATGTAAGTTGCTTTGGATAAAAGCGTCTGCCAAATGCATAAATGTAAATGTAAATGTAGACAGAAGTGACAGGTGAGATATTGGGCGAAAGTTGGACAGTATGGAGGGATCAAGGTTGGGTTTCTTGAGCAGCGGTCTAACAATGGCGTGTTTGAGAGCAGTGGGAACAGTTCCCAAACTAAGACGGCTGTTTATGAACGAGACAAGGAAGGGTCCTATGATGTCAATATTTGATTTGAATAATGTATTAGTAAATATTAGTAGATATATTAGTAGAAGAATATACAGTATGATGTATAAGTGAAGTTCAATATTAGTTCATGTTAATAAAGAAACCTTAATTTAAAGTGTTACTGATATTTTTTACATCTTATTTATATTAAAATATATAACAATTATAAAAATATTATTTTTAATACTATATATTTGGCAGCAGGTAAATTAAGCTGCTGTCACTTTACAACCTGACACACATACCGATTATACTGGTACATATGCGACGTCTTTCTCAACTGTTTATATTCACTTAAATCATAACTAACTGTGTTTGTGAATATTTGCCAATACCGGTATTTTGACATTATTTTGTGTGTATTTGACCGTTTAAGCCATATTCTCCATCAGAAACCCAGATGTTCTTCACTGCTTTCTCACAATCCCTCAAATGGTGTACGGAAAACGACATTTATGTTTTCATGATGTCTCATGATTAGTATTGAGAGGTGGCTGTGTGTGCTTTGGGTGTGAGCACAAAATCTGCAGGAATGTGTAAAATTAATGTGCAATACACACAATCCCACACTCAAATTCAAGCCCAACAATATTCATCGGCGCAAGTGAAATGAGTGTGTGAGGGAGGTGGTTTTTGCTGTCGGAGAGAAACAGCAAAGAAAGCGCAGCTGGTATCTATTCTGGGGAAAATTAATAACTTTCAGGTATTGTGATAATGGTTTATGATGGATACATTATCAGGGACCCCCAAGCTCCCAAAAAATGGGGTCAAATCAAAACACAGAGAGGGGCTTATTAAATGTCTCTGGTTCTGTCAAGGATTTAAGCCCCTCAAAACTACTGAATATAATGCTATATGCAATACTGATCTATTCAGATGTAAACAACTGTAAGTTGAACAAAATTTTGGGGAAATAAGCAATAACAGAGTCTTTTCTTCCCTGTTTTTTCGACGCGTCCAAATAAAACTGCTTCTCAAACATAAAGAAAATGTTGGTCAGGACTTGATTTTGTCCATCGGCAATTGATTGGATCATTAGATTGTTGTCGTTTGCTAATACTTTTGATTGTTTGATGTGAGTGATTGCTGTAAGCTCTGGTGTTGTTAATGGTATATGCGTTTGGTGAAGCATACGTCTCTACCTACTCAATTACTTAAATATTTGTATATGTATACATATTTTGCAATAACCTTAAAATAGGGCTGTGCCGGTCAACTTAACCACCGGCGGTGGTACGCCAAAACATCTTTAATGTGTGAATGATGTTTTATGTGAACATTACCACACGAGTAAAGCACACAGGTTTTTCAAAATAAATAATAGGTTAGCAATTTAATGTTAAATCACAACTATGGAAACATTTGGATTTGTGCTGAATGAGAGAAGTACATTATAGTAGTAACATTTCCCTGTAGGTTTGTGAGATCCAGTCATTTGAAAGATATTGGCTCTTTATTAGGCTAATTAATCATATGAAAAATGAAAACTTCCACAAGCACAAATACATTCAACATAAATGGGCAAGGTTTACCAAATCTCAATTATTTCGAGTATATAGGCTCATCTTGTGGTCCAGTTAGGCTCTTACTAAACGTATGTGCGAAGCAATTGGGATATACAGGTCATTGTGGTCACAAGTTCCTTACATCTACTGAAGGAATTGAATATAAATCTGCTCAAATGAGCTGAATATGAAGAGGTGAATGTATTTGTGTTAGTGATGCAGAGAACATCACAATCACACTGACAATTTATGTTCCGCTTCCCCCAACAAACTGAAACCCATTTAGTATGTTATAACACAGTTCATCTCATCAGACAGATCCTCCTCGAGGCGTCCGATTGGTTGCCCTGTCCTCCCTTGAATTAGAAGGTCAGTTGCAGCGCTCTCCATTTCGTCAATAGTCATGTGACAGGCACCTGCAATTTCCCGTTTTGCAAAGTCAACAAATTTGGGGTCTTTTGCGTATAGACCCAAGCCTTCAGAGATCAGGATCTAAAAGATACAAAAAAAAAAGAAGACATCACAAAAGTTGGATCATATTTATTTCCGCTGAAATCCACTGACCACACACAACTATTTATGTGTCTGCTGAAAGCAGTTAGTTGCACTGGTAATTTAGGCATGTCGTATTAAATGGGGTTTAAAGTTTTGTATTCAGAATTATTGGAGATCAGGTTTTTTTTTTCACTTTGACTAAAGGGGTCATGAAATGCATTCACATCTTTACATTTCTGGGGGTTAGCTTATGAAGTTGTTTTGCATCAAAATGTTCAAATATTTGTAATAGATATTATATTATCATTTTCCACCCACAGTCATAATCACTTAATTTCAGTGGCGTTACCTCTTTTAAGATAAGCATCCAGTGCTGTGATTGGTGAATTTCATTCGTGTGTCATGCTCGAGATGGCCAGCTCTTTAATAGAGCCGTATATGTTTGAGCCTGTGCGTGCCCGATTGAAATGAACCAATGCAATCACAATTAAATGCCTCAGAGGACAAAATACTTGGCACCAGAGGTGTAAAGTCCAGGTTCAGAAAGTAAAAGTCCTCCTCAGTATTTTGTTCCAATCACCTGGATTTGCTAATTAGCACAGTTTTTCAGTCAGGATACACTCAAAAAAATGCTGGGTTGTTTCAACCCAATTTTGGGTCAAATGTGGACAAACCCAGCCGTTGGGTTACATTTTTAAATTACATTTTTAAACCAACGTTTGGGGTTTGTCCATATTTGACCCAAATTGGGTTGAAACAACCCAGCATTTTTTAGAGTGTATATAACTAATTAGTGAAATCAACCATCCACGTATTTCTAATAGTTTGATCTTTTGGAAGGGAGTCTTTCTCGGTACCACTCTTGTGATGTTATGTTAAGATGTTAAGTCATGTTAAGTTCTCATGCTAAGTTATGTTAAGACATGTTAAGAGCAAGCCGCCTTGATTTAAAAATCCATGCCAAGGAGTGTAGAAGAAAATTGTGACATCACAACTTCAAATGTGAATTTCAAAGCCTGGCGTTTCAGAATGATGGAAAACAAAAACTCTCAAACACTCAAAAAAAGAGAGATGGAAAACTCTCTTTCCATGAAATGCAAAATACCTCTAGTTTTATTTTCTTCCAGTTGCGCTCCATTTTTCTGGCTGCTCTCTTAAGGGACTGAGTCTTTAATCTTCTTCAAGCGCAACGGAGCAACTGTGTCTAAACTTTACCAGACTCTAAAGTACTGGGAAAGAGAGAGTTAAAAGTTTCTGTCGCAATATCAAGTTACATGTAAATATCAAGTTAACAAGATACATGCTGCTCTTTTGTTTATTATTTCATGTTAACTAATGCACTAATTGCATGTAATATTTTATACAATATTATAAATAATTCATATATAATACACTATATAAACAATTGAATGAATCAGAATAAACTATACCAGAGAGATGTTTACAATATGTATTTTAGCATGCACCAACAAATAAAGGATCAAGTGAGAGTGAAGCGATGTGGATCATGTGGATGAAGGAGAGCCACGTTAATTTCCGGAGGCTGCCGTTTCAGGACTGCATTTCTAGGATTTGTAAAAAAATATTTTCAATTTAGATTTTTAACTAAAACTACAATTTTATTTTGTTAGTCCTTAACATGTCAGGTGGTAATCAGCAAGAAATGCTTTCATTTTGAATTGTCTTCCCAATTTTTCCCCAAAATATTAATGTGACAAGGTTGAGAATAGTGTGACGGGGTTAAAGACATAACCGGTTTAAATGGAGGCATTGCCTTCAATTATATATATTTTTAAAAATGATCTTTTTCATACTGTGCCCTTCTTTCTGGGTCAACATAGTTGCATGCACAGCACTGTCTTTTTGCTGCTGGTGTGTCAGACATTTCTGACATCCTTGCCAATGTTTAAGTGGACACATTATATCAATAGTTCTATTTATAACAAAATTACGACTTGTCATGCTTTTAGTAAGTATATCTTCACAGAAACCAAGACTATTTTTTTCTTCTTATTAAAAATATTTATAAATGAATTGAAACACGTTTGAGTGTGACGGGGTTGGGTTTTTTTGTTGTTGTTGTTGTTGTTGCAAAAAATGGCCACTGCTCCTAGTGTAATGTAGGAGAGTAGTCGACTATATGGCAGTGATGAAACAAGTACATTGTATATACTTATGGATTAAAAATAATATTTAGAATAATAATAATTTTTCATCTTAATTTTACGTGATGGGGTTGAGTTGTTAAGCTTGACAGTACCCTCACTGGCTATATAGCCTACGCCTAAAAATATTAATAAAAAGTATGATAGGCTACTATACTTACCATCTTCTGTTAATACTTTACTTCAGCACTGTTAAAAGAACATTGTCATTTCTGATAAATTATGTCACATATGGGTGGAGTCTAAATTATGAACGGGGTTGAGGTCAGATCATAGACAGTATGGGTCAGATTGAGGGACATCACAATTTATAGTCTGTTTTTTTTGTATTAAATAAAATATCTTGCATTTGTTTTTGAAAAATATTTTTAACAAGAATGTAACAAATAAATACAATATTGCCAAAGAAAATTGACACTATGCACATTTTTTTTATTTTCTAAGTACAAATTCAGTAAAGTGCCTCAGGGACATAACAAAATGCTTAGTACACAATAGAAGACATATTTATGATAAAAAATAATAATATTTAAATGCAATATATTTTAATTCATTATGGACATACCAAAGTATTGTGAAAAGCTTTTAATATAATTTTGGTTAACCACCGTTAAAAAGTCTGGGGGACTGAAATATTACCGAATCCCGGGAATGACCCTGGGGCATTCCGATTGGAATTCGCCCCACGTAGTTCTTGAGCTAATTGCATTAAATTAAATTAAATTACAAACAGCATCACCTGCGTTTCAGAGCCATATAGAGAGAGAGTTGCGACAACGGAAGTTCGAAATGGTTCTTCGTCACGTGATTAGCGTAACGGCGGATAGTTCCAGGAAGTGCTTCGGCGCCAATTCAAATCAATGGAGTTAGAGAGCAGAACTGTGATTTTTGGTCATTTGTAGTCAATAAATGCATTGATTTACAATATGTATATAATACACTGACATGTGAATGTAGTATGTGTATGTAGTTACATCAATGTTGTTTTTAAAATATAAAAATCTGATAATATTTAATGATTAGTGTGCTCAACTTGCGTTGCCTGCCTTTATTAACATATTTCTAGCTAACGTTACCTTGGTAAAAGACCGTGTTGCAATTGTTTTGAAGTATTTTTGTGTTCTCAAACTTGTATGTTATTTAAGAGTATCACGTAGCCTAATGTGCTATGGTTTCACAAGGACAGGAGACTTGGTAACAGGTGATTGTCTTAATGTAAAATTGAATTAAGTGAATCTTCAAATAATCTTAATGTTTACCATGCTTATGCACCCCATGCACGTATTACTATATAAATTAATACTCAATATATTCAGTTCTAAAAACAAAACATGATTATATATACACACACACATTATTTCCAAGTGTCCAATTGCATTTTGTGTCCAAGTGCATTATTTCCTTTTAACATAATTTGATAAATTCATGACATAAATCACTTTAATCTATAAAACCTATTTAGTTTAAATTCATTTTTAATACATTTAAATAATACATATTTTATGTTTTATCTTAAACCCCCAAAATATCAGGTTGTGCAACTGTCCGCAAAAATAAACCATTTAAAATAAATAAACTATTGTCTTAAGAATAATAAATTGAAAACGAAATTATATGGCATCATTTTATGTTTAAAACCTTTCATATAAACCTTTCGTTTTAAAGATGTTGAGATAATTTAACAACTTTTGTTAAATTGAGCGTTAATCATAGTAGGCTACTTAGGTGTATCTGCACTTTTTCACAAAGACCAACACTGGCAAGTTGAATGTTTATTTTAAATAAGGAGCAAGAAAAGTTTTGCAAATCCAAGGAGCCGAGACTGAAGGTGAGGGGACAGCGTCAGTGCGGGGGTCTGCAGGATCCACTGAATCCGCTTATGCTTCTTGGGTTGAAAGAGATAAAGGAGACAAAAACGGGACAAATTATATACAAAATCAGCTTGGCTGAAACAGTAAAATAGACAGATAATATTCAACAGAAACACAATGCCTAAAAAACTCCACCCATACGTTTTTGTTTACTCAAATATGCAATCTAAAATAATTAGGATTTTATTCTGTTAACTGCACATTTAATACGAAATTAAACGGATATTCTTATTACCACTTCCATTAATGACTATCACACGTCCCAATGTTATATTTAGCCTCTGTTTAGAAGCGTTTCCCTCTTATTACACACAAGAAAGGATACAGCTACATTAATATAACGGGTTTAACATTAATAGGCTGTTCGTGGTTTGTTATGCGCTACTAATTTTATCCAATGACCTATCATTTATCCGATAACGTCCCCTAAAACTACTAATTTATATGGCAATAATCAACTAGCATGCTTTAATACACAAGTTAACTTGATTCCGATGTACTGATAATATACAATCTTGTTCTTTAAACGTCTTACCTTTTAAAAGGGCATCACAAACGGTCTGTTCTGCTGGAACTCTACGGCGCGGCCGCTACTTCCGGGAACTATTGAGAGGCTCCGCGAGCCGCCATTGCTATAAAAAAAACCGTTCCATTGGAGTGAATGGAGTTGTCGCTGCGTTTGAAGGACCCAATTCACCTTTGGCTAAGCCCCGCCCCCCTTAGTTACTGTTGCTACCTCCGACAACTTCATATGCGCTCTGGTTTGGCATCAACATGGCTTATGCTGTGACGGCTCTTCCTGCTGAAATTTTATCAAACTTTTATAAAGCAGCAAATAAAGTGTCCGATAGAAGTAGGCAAACGTGTCTGCAGTGTGCGTTTGAAGGCTTTATTCAAGACATACGGTGAAACGCGAGCAACAACAAGGCATCCAAATACAGGCAAAAGCATAACGGTCACAGTCAAAAAATGAACACAGCATATACTAATCGAGACGGAGGCTGTTACTCACAATATCAGGAGAAACACTGTTCATGCAAAACTGGGTAGGTCTCTATTCACTTCTATAATCGTTATTATTTACAAAGCAAACGGACTACGCGAGTATAAAGCTGTATTTATTAGCAGCGTGTGCTGCTAGCGTATCAACAATTAGGGCAGAGAACCGAAATCATAAATCTAAACCAGCATAAAACTGTCTAACTATAACTTCACAGTAAGGTTAAAAGCTAAATGTATCTTAGAGCACAAAAGTGAGCTTGTTGATCTTGAGGGGTTTCGCTGACTGTGAGGACGTCCACACAGTTTAATCCAAAGACGACACTTGTCAGTATTTAACTTCGGTTTTGGGAAGGGGAAAAAACGGACACCCACTCCAACCTCTCTGGGAAACGCGTATCTGTGTTACAAATGCCCCCGGCACAACGTTTAACCATATTTTTTATAAAACGACGACGTAATAGCCTGCTGAGACCAAAAATATGAGCCTCCTGCGTTGAAGTCAATGGAGCGCCGTGAAAATGTGTCGGACCCTCTGTGGGAGCTCGTTCTTCGCTGCGCTGTGATTGGTCAATCTACATTCTAGGGCGTGGCTTAGCCAAAGGCGAATAGCGTACCGCACGATATACGTCACCTTTTCTCATTAATATTCATGAAGCTAGCGACGGTTGCTATGGGGGTCAAACTCGCGCGTGTCACTCATGCTAGACGCATGTAAACAGTTTACGGACGAGATGTCTACTGAGCTAAACCTGCTAACTCTGTCCTGAAAATGATGTCCCCGGTGCCAAATTCACTGGTATAGAAGTAGAAGAACATATATATTCAATTGAAGAGATGGCTTGAGTGTAGAGGGCTGAAAAAGACGGGAAAAAGAGCCGACCTGATCCAGAGGTAGATTGTTATCGACAGAATTTCTCCCCAAAAAAACATCGCCTTACGCCACTGACAGTGACATTTTGCAGTTTCAACAAGCTATATTTTACCAACCTATGTCCTGTCTGTCATATATACTATGTCCTCTGGTTGTCTTACGTCTGACAGTTGTTGGGGGTAATTTATATTATTATTGGTAACACTTTACAATACGGACCGTGCACTAATCTGCATTAATTCATGCTTAACTAATGCACAGATAATCATGTGTTAATGTATGACTCATGAGGAACTAAACCATTAATTAATGATTACTGCATCAGCAACTAATAAAGATTCTAAATGATTAAGATTAAGTAGTAATTAATTAAAGGAGGCAACTGGAAGTTGAAGTACATGACTTTGACCAACTGTGGTAATTAACACATTCATTTAAACTTTTAGTTAATAAAATAAGTTCTTAAGGAATTAATACATTATCACACATTTAATTAATAACAATTCATATATTACTTAATCTATTAATCATTTAGAATCTTTATTAGTTGCTGATGCAGTAATCATTAATTAATGGTTTAGTTCCTCATGAGTCATACATTAACACATGATTATCTGTGCATTAGTTAAGCATGAATTAATGCAGATTAGTGCACCCGTATTGTAAAGTGTTACCTTATTATTATTAATGTATTTATTTTTTGTTTAGCGATCGCTAATGCTACTTGGTCACAACCAACAACACTTAATTTTTAATTCATATCAAATCTAAGTTTACAACATATGAAGGTGAATGGTTTCACGTTGCTGGCATTGAACTGGTCTTTTGGACGTCCGCACAAGTTTACCCATCGTTCACATTTATCCCTCTGGGTTTTTGGCTTCGGGAAACGAATAAAGAATACATCCTTCATATGTGGACGGTCATAGTGTCTGGAGTCGTTCCTGCAAGTTCCATAGCAGCAGTGTTTACTCGGCATGTTCTTATTTGAGGGATAACCGGCAGAAAACAAGCAGTACTAGCATGAATCATAAGCGAGCGCGCTTCTATGTTGACCCCCTTCCGGTTTACGTTGCTGACGTCACGCGGCCTTGCGGTCTAAAAATAGCACTCGTGCGGCACGCTATTGGACGTGACGTCGGAACGAACTTGTACAAGTAGATCCTCTCAACTGATACCAACTAAGCAGAGGTAGAATTTCTTCCTTTATCGTCAACATGGTTTATTTGAGTGTCATCCTATTTACATGTAAGTGTTTATTCTCGATTCAATTCCTTTCGTGTTTGTTTTAAAAATGTAAGTGTTCGAAAAGTTAACAAGTTGTTCAAGTCCACGTTAGCGTTTTCGTTTGGTAGCCTTAGGTCCAATAACGGCCTTCAATCCGTGCGCATAAAGCACCATACACTTTTGTTTATTTTTAATCGTGTTGACTAGTCCTTTTTCGCCCGGACATGTCCTCTTTTGGACCTAAAAAAAGGCTTCAGAATTTGTATCCGCCATCGTCTATTTTGCATATTGCATAACAAATAATTATCTGCACGTAAAGCTTAATTTAAATTAAAAATGAAACCAAATGGTACTATTGCCTCTCAGTACGACTGAGTTATCAATATACAGGTCGTCTTTGTTGATCAGTAGCCTATTCCGTTTTGTTTAATTTTACTGAAGCACTTCCATCTCTTCTGGAAGTTCTGAAATGTAGGCTACCTTGTACATTTATGGGTAATGAAATGTAACAGGAGTTGTCATTTAATTTAGAAACTTTGTTTTTCTTTTACAGTGCTTCTGAACTCCAGGTTGCTGATATCTGCCGGTAATTCATCAGTCCAGTTACCAATCAGCAGTTACACAACCATTACCGTATATGCTGTGTGCATAGTATGCTGTAATTAAGATAATAGACCTTAGTCAGGGTAAATGGCATATTAAATTTACTGTGACATGGATGAAAATCAGGGCTCTGAGGGATTGACTTCCAATCTTTACAATGGTGAGCAGACTGCACACTGAATGGGCTAAAAAAGGTTAGATCATGTAATTTTCATAACACAACTTTCAAAAACCAATTTATCGAATTTGTCTATTGAATTATTATTATTATTTTGGCTGGACAATCAACAGTAGGATCCATTTACAGTAGGTAACCCACTTTTACTTCTGTCCCTCACAGCCTAGTTTTCATTCTTGTCAAAAGATAACTATGGCGCTACCCTGACACTAGGGTCTATTACGAGATGACAACCTGTGATGTTCTACTTGAGCTGTTCATGTCCTCAGAGTTCTCAACACCTAAATGAATCTGCAGCGGTCAGGTGGTACACCGATCACGTGCTGCGAGTCGGAGCTCTCAGATTGTTTTACTTGCGAGTTCTTTGAGGACGTGAACACTTCTTACAAGACGGAATCTCAATAACATTTTTTTTTTTTTTTTTAAATCTTAAACCTTTGGTGTGTACGATCACACAGAGTGTGATTAGAACATTCTGTGTGGGTCAACAACAGCTTTTGTCAGCTTTTGCTCTTTGGCTGGTGCTTAGCATGGTCAAATCTGTCAGCAAGGCATTTAAACTCTGCATATAAAACCGGTTGGAGGTCAGCATCTTTAAGATCCTCACACTGTAGTGCTCTGCCGTAATTGTATGTGAAGTCATAAAACTTAAATCAGTCAATACATATTATGCTAAAGGCAGTTTTGCTTAAAGGAAGATATGCTCACTCTTAACTGCAACTTACTGAAACCCAAAATTAAGTGATAGCCAAAGATACTGTAAAATGACGGATCGTGGTAATCCAATAAAATTCTTGTTACGTGTATAATTCACTCCAAAACCCACATTACTTAAGGTTTTGTGTCTCACAGCATGTAGTATTTTGCTTATGTAGTATCTGGAGTTTCTCTTCCCTCATAGTTTGTTAGTCTCACCTTATTACTAATGATGAATGAAACCTGAAGCTGGACTCTTCTCTTTTCAGAGACTGTTGTCACATGTGATGGGTTTGTCCAGCGTCTCAGTTGTGGTAAGATTGAAGATAAAAGCAATAAAATATTTTAGTTGAATGCATTACGAGTAATTTATGATGTCATGATGCTTTTCTTCCATTTAGACTCTGGTGTGATCCGTGTGGACTCTTCCACCTTTGGTCGCACAAACAGCAACATTTGCAGTGTTGGACGACCTCAAGGACAAACGGTTAATACTCAGTGTTCAATGGATGTTCCTGTAGTCTCTAAACGGTAAGAATCTCTTTCTTTGTGACTTCAGACAGAACAAGTATGGGTAGAATTGAGTCTGCTTGCTCGGTTTAGTCTCGTTCTCGAGATTCAAGAGGTTACTTTATTTGTCCCTAGGTAAATTTTTCTTGGACAAAGGCTGTCACATAAAAATAGTGCAGTAACAGACACCAAAACAAGTTTATACTGAGCGTTGTGACCCCAATGGACTATCTAAACCAGGTTGGATTTATATGGATCTGTCAAAAAAAACTACTCTGAAACTCTTTTCAACTAGCTTCATGCAACAGGCCTCAGATATGTATTGTTTAACAGACATCTGTCTGAGTTTACTGAGAAGGATGTGTGGCTGCAGAGTATTAAAAGCAGAGCTGAAGACTACACATGGCTGTCTGGTGTAGGCCTTGGGTTTTTCAAGGTGTTGCTAAATGGTGTATTCTGGTTAGTATAGCATCAGTGCCCCGATTGTCTTTATAGGCAAACTGATACGGGGCTACTGGTCTAATAATTATTTTCTTGAAGAACTGTTTTTTTTTTTTGGAAGAGTAATGATTGCCTTTTTTCCAGAAATAATACGGTGTAATTAACAGACCTTTGAAATACCCTGGCTTGTGTAAGTTCCTCTGCACATGTCTTCAAAAGGAAAGCTGAGACGGCATTAGGGCCTGTTGCCTTAGTGTTTTTTCTTTTTAAAAGTCTTGTGACTTCCATGGACTAACGTCTATCATTGAACTTGGAAATCACTTATGTTATCGTTTTAAAGAGAAGTCATGTGAATCAAACCTAATCTAGAAATTATTTAAATCATTGGCCAATGTTTTGTCATCAGCTTTGTTCAGTGTTTTCTTAGTGGGAGTCAAATTTGTAATGGATTTCATGTTTTTTCATCCCACAGTTTCTTTGTATTTGCACAAGTCCTTCTCTATGGATTCCTTGCATTGATTCTTAGCTATGTTGAGTTTCAGCTTCCTCTGCGCTCATCTTCGTTGTGCTTGGTCCTTATTCCTGAAGGCAAGCCTCTTGGACTTTATGCAGTCCTTGATGTCCTTAGTAATGTAGGACTTGTTGTTGGGATAGTTTTATTGTCTTTTGGGGTATGACAGCATCCACACAAAAGTGAAAATAAGCTGTGGATTTGTTCAAATCTGATATATGAGAATGAACAATGTTATGATCCGAATTGTACCGTGGTGGTTTAGCTCTAGCTTAATATATGCGTTTTGAATGTTTCCATAGCATTGATCAAGAGTTTTACTGTTTCTAGTGTCACATTTTAATGTACTGTTCAAACCCAGGTAAAGACATTTTCAAGTTTGGAATGATTGAAATCCCCTAATGAGCATGGAGCATCTGGTGTATGTTGCAGCGGTCTGTTCACAGTCCGCCACTTGGGCCGCAGCTCTCCCTGCGTTTCCACTTGTGGGCACAAACGCATCACAATGTTCCCAAACTCCCTCAGAAGGTAGAACGGCCTGAGACAAGCATAATAGCTCAACATACGGGTTACAGCGTCTCTTGTGTGGTATATTGCCTACTCTACTATTAATAAACACAGTCTGCCCCCTTGTCTTACCCGACTCCAGGCTCTTATCAGAACGTACCAGAGAAAAGCCGTCCAACTCAATGAGTAAGCTAGAAATATCCGGATGCAGCCAAGTTTCAGTAAAAACCATGACGCATGACTCTATACTAACTACTTAGCAGATTCTGATGTAAAGTTTGAGTTCGTCCATCTTATTCCTCAGGGAGAGCGCACTACACCGGGTCAACAATGGCAAGGGTGGCACCAAAACAAAGACATTAATCAGAATTAAAAACATAGTATGCTTCAGCACATTTGTCTTGGTCGCCTACAGAGCAGTGGCACCAGATTACAACTCTGCAGTTGTCAACCAGAGCATGGTCAATCGCCTTGTCACTGTTAACTGTGCATTTGCACCGATGAGAAGCGGATGTTTAATTCAATCCTACAGGAGCCTGAAAGGCAAGGTGGCAGCCAATCGCTGTCAGGTACATGTAAAAATGTTTGTCGAGCATTTATCCAAGGGAATTGTATGTACTCAAAGAGAAGCCATTCAGTTCTCTGGTGCGTAGAACAAAATTTAACCAATTAGCCGAAGTTGCCCGCACACTCAAAAGTATCTTTTCAGATTCAATTAAAATTAGAAAGAGAAAGTATTACGTTTTTTAAAAATGACCATAGCTAAACGTTTGCTTTCTGGTCTTTTTAATGCACTTTTTTTTTTTTTTTTTTTTTTTTTTTTTTTTTTTTTCACATGCAAGAAGTCATTTTCATTTAATTTTGTATTTTTGCATGTTAAATATTGCAGTTTGGATGCTTTCATTTTGATTAGACTGCCTGGGTTTACACCCCTTTCCGTTTTTCAAGCTGTATTGAACCTCCGTGTACCTACAGTACAGGTGCCTTTAGCGTCATACTTTGTTTTTTGAACGGGTGAGATATGTAGACTACGGTTTCCAAGAGTCCAGTCAGACTGCATCTTTGTCCTTTTAAACAGGTGTGATGGACTGAGCGTGTGCGAGTTAAACACGCAAGGACTTGCAGCACGAGATCCTTGTGATGGCACTTACAAGTACTACACTACCAACTACAGTTGCATCACTGCAGGTTTGGGTTGTTTTTCTCTTTTCCTCTTCATCAACTTTCTGTGCAAGCCTGTATAATGTCTTCCTCTTCCAGAAAAAACTGTGACTTGTCATGGTGGATACGCTTACTTGAAGTGTGGTGAGCTATTTTTCCATGTTTAATTTGGAAAATATAGGTTCTTACTCTTCCACATGTTTGTTCATGTAATTTTTATTTTTTTTAAAATCCATGTAGAAAGTGGTACGATTCAGATAAATACCGCACACTATGGACGTACAGATAAAATCACATGCTCGGAAGGACGTCCATCCAGTGAGCTCCAAAACTCCAACTGCTATTCTCCCAATGCACTGGCTCCTGTGTCGAAAAGGTAGTTGAAAACTGTCACTTCTGCTGTACCTTGTTGTCTTTAGTAATGATCAATGTAAGCATCTTTTTTTTCCTTTTGTAAAGCTGCAATGGCTTGGAAAGTTGTGAGTTGTTTGCGACACAAACCGTCTTTACTGATCCCTGCGTTGGCACGTACAAGTACCTCAGAGTCTCCTATTTTTGCCTCCCATCTGCACTTCGTGAGTATCCGTTAACATGTCTACTACCAATTCACTTTGATCCAGGAAGTGTTTGAGCTTTGAATGGTGAAATCTTTAGTTGTCACCACCAGATATGCTTCTCCAAGCATGGATCTCTTTATACCAGCTCAAGCCTCTTATTTGAAAGACTACAATTCACCTCACTAAAATGATCTAACATCCTCTGTTTTCTGTAGGTTCAAGTGTGATCTGCGAAAATGCAAATAATACCCTGATATGTGGTGTGTATAATGCTACATGAGTTTTGCTCTAAGTTGAATTGTGTTTTAGAGCAAGTTGATTTGAAGCTGAGTTGTCGTCGTTTTTAGAGCAAGGGACTGTCATCAACATTCACACTGCTAACTTTGGGCGAACTGACCGCAGCACATGTTCTGTCAGACGACCTGCTTCTCAGACTGCCAAAACTGACTGCTACTCTTCAAACTCCCTGGCAATAGTTACTGATGAGTGAGTTTTTTTTATAAATGGTTTAAATGCAGTTTATCATAGAAATAAGTCAGTCAAGGTTCTTTTATTTCTCCTTTTTATAGGTGTGAAGGACTCAATAGCTGTGACCTAGTAGCCTCCAATGGGGTCTTCACAGATCCATGTTTCGGCACATTCAAGTTTCTGTACGTCTCTTACAGCTGTGTAGATGAATGTAAGTGTTACTGTGTATCGTGTTTTTTTTTTTTTTTTTTTTAAATACAACCTTGTTGGGATTATTCAAGACACTAGATTGATAGCTCTGTTCATGGTGCCTTTGCTTTCTTGCAGAATACGGCGTCTGGACTTATGGATTTCAGCTTCAAGCATATTTAAAAATGGTTTCTTTGCAATAAATGCCTTAAACATTTGTTCTTGTTAGTATGATCATTTCACAAACCATCACATACACCATCAGTTCTACTGCAAAGTAAAACAAATGTCAGCAAATATAACTAGCCTAAATATGCTACTTTCTAAGCACAATAGATGGGCTGACTGATTGTAGTGTGTGAAATGGTTTAGACTTTTTGGAAACTGTTCCCATTCAAATTGTGCCATTGATTTCAACTAGTTTATAGAAAGCTTGCAACAGAGGCATGGTCATAAACATTTTTTTATAAATAAACAAGTTTCTAGTTTTAGCGTTGGTGCCAAGCTTTGTCCTCTGAGCACTGGATTTTCTGAAGATAAAATTTTAAAAGTGGTAGATCATAGCAGTAAGCAGGAGTCTAAACTGTAGCTAAGCAGGAGGGTGTAGCCTATGATTAGGGCTTTACTTCTGGAGATTGTTATTAAGGCTTCAATTCATTTAATTCGTAAGATTATCCTGATGAACAAAATGTGCAAGAATCAAGTTAGCTGGTCACAAACATTTTAAAATGAAAGGTTTGTAAGTTGCCAGTAGCGTCTGGCTTACCGGTAGTTCTGACATTGTGAGCTTGGTCATGTGCCCATTCAATTGTGAATTTCTCAAACAACCTGTAAGAATCAAACTTGATCACAGAGCTTATTTTCTGCATTAATCCAAAAGCCAGTGGAAAAAAGGTCCTTCAATCAAATTTTATTTGCAGAGCACCTTACAGCAGCCAGAAGATGCACAAGGTGCTTTCCAGTAAAACATCAAAAGACAACAATATATAAAAGCATAATGTACGTAAAAATAGCAGTCAAGTCGGAGGCTACGTGTTAAAAGCTTGTTTGAATAGATGTTTTCAGCTGTGATTTAAAAACACTCTACACGGTGATGCTTCGTAGGTATGCTTGAAGTGCGTTCCACAGCTTTGGGCCCTGGATGGCAAATTACCTGCCTCAACTTTTTATATTTGAACTTGGGAATGACCAGAGAGGTGTGTTCAGAGGAGCGCAAAGTTCTGGCTGGTTGATAGACCGCTACTAATTCGGCGAGGTAGGCCGGGACCAGACCATTGATGGCCTTGAACACAAACAGCAGGATCTTATACTCCACCCTAAACCGCACCGAAAGCCAGTGGAGCTAGCGGAGGACTGGGGTGTTGTGTGAGTGTTTGGAGGTGTAGAAGAGAAGACGTGCTACCACGTTTTGTACTAGTTGAAGCCGTTTGAGTAGTAATTAAGTCCAGTGTAGAGGGCATTGCAGTAGTCTATCCTCGAGCTGATGAAGAAATGATTGGCTTTTTCAAGGTCAGCTCTTGACCAGAATGGTTTTACCTTACTGAGGAGCCTTAGCTGGTAAAAGCTCGCCCTCACAACTGAACTAATCTGTTTGTCAGCATACTTTTGTCAAAAATAACACCCAGGTTGGTGCAAACTGATGTGTTAGAGGACCAAAACTGAGAGAGCTGTTAGGGGAGTCTGGGCTGAACATAATGTACTCAGTCTTTCCTTCATTCAGATGAAGGAAATTCTGCGAAAGCCACTGTTTGATGTCCTGAAAGCAGTTATGGATAGGGTCCAGCGCAGAACGAATACTCATAATCGCAGGAAGGTAGATCTGGAGGTCGTCTGAATAGAAATGGAATTGAACGTTGTGATTGGAGATGAGTTGTCCAAGTGGCAGCATATAGAGTGAAAACAGAATAGGACCGAGAATAGATCCTTGTGGCACACCAGATGTGAGGGGGGCAGCGGAGGAGGAAAAGTCATTAAGCATTACTGAAAAAGTTCTGTTAGTGAGATATGAAGAGAACCAATTGAGCACCGCGCCCTGCAAACCGACAGCATGTTGAAGACGGGAGATGATGATGGCATGATCCACGGTGTAAAATGGTCCAGTAACACCAAAACCACAGATCTTTTACTGTCCAGGGCTCCAAGAATGTCATTTTTGATCCTCAGTAACGCTAATTCGGTGCTGTCTAGACCTGAAAGCGGACTGAAATTTATTACCAATAACGTGCAGTTGGAGGTGTGACTGAAGCTGGGAGAAAACAAGCTTCTCCATCAACTCAGTGGTAAGAGCATTGTGTTAACAACGCAAGGTTGTGGGTTTGATCCCAGGGGATGCACATACCTATGTATAAATGTATAGGATAATGCAATGTAAGTTGCTTTGGATAAAAGCGTCTGCCAAATGCATAAATGTAAATGTAAATGTAGACAGAAGTGACAGGTGAGATATTGGGCGAAAGTTGGACAGTATGGAGGGATCAAGGTTGGGTTTCTTGAGCAGCGGTCTAACAATGGCGTGTTTGAGAGCAGTGGGAACAGTTCCCAAACTAAGACGGCTGTTTATGAACGAGACAAGGAAGGGTCCTATGATGTCAATATTTGATTTGAATAATGTATTAGTAAATATTAGTAGATATATTAGTAGAAGAATATACAGTATGATGTATAAGTGAAGTTCAATATTAGTTCATGTTAATAAAGAAACCTTAATTTAAAGTGTTACTGATATTTTTTACATCTTATTTATATTAAAATATATAACAATTATAAAAAATATTATTTTTAATACTATATATTTGGCAGCAGGTAAATTAAGCTGCTGTCACTTTACAACCTGACACACATACCGATTATACTGGTACATATGCGACGTCTTTCTCAACTGTTTATATTCACTTAAATCATAACTAACTGTGTTTGTGAATATTTGCCAATACCGGTATTTTGACATTATTTTGTGTGTATTTGACCGTTTAAGCCATATTCTCCATCAGAAACCCAGATGTTCTTCACTGCTTTCTCACAATCCCTCAAATGGTGTACGGAAAACGACATTTATGTTTTCATGATGTCTCATGATTAGTATTGAGAGGTGGCTGTGTGTGCTTTGGGTGTGAGCACAAAATCTGCAGGAATGTGTAAAATTAATGTGCAATACACACAATCCCACACTCAAATTCAAGCCCAACAATATTCATCGGCGCAAGTGAAATGAGTGTGTGAGGGAGGTGGTTTTTGCTGTCGGAGAGAAACAGCAAAGAAAGCGCAGCTGGTATCTATTCTGGGGAAAATTAATAACTTTCAGGTATTGTGATAATGGTTTATGATGGATACATTATCAGGGACCCCCAAGCTCCCAAAAAATGGGGTCAAATCAAAACACAGAGAGGGGCTTATTAAATGTCTCTGGTTCTGTCAAGGATTTAAGCCCCTCAAAACTACTGAATATAATGCTATATGCAATACTGATCTATTCAGATGTAAACAACTGTAAGTTGAACAAAATTTTGGGGAAATAAGCAATAACAGAGTCTTTTCTTCCCTGTTTTTTCGACGCGTCCAAATAAAACTGCTTCTCAAACATAAAGAAAATGTTGGTCAGGACTTGATTTTGTCCATCGGCAATTGATTGGATCATTAGATTGTTGTCGTTTGCTAATACTTTTGATTGTTTGATGTGAGTGATTGCTGTAAGCTCTGGTGTTGTTAATGGTACATGCGTTTGGTGAAGCATACGTCTCTACCTACTCAATTACTTAAATATTTGTATATGTATACATATTTTGCAATAACCTTAAAATAGGGCTGTGCCGGTCAACTTAACCACCGGCGGTGGTACGCCAAAACATCTTTAATGTGTGAATGATGTTTTATGTGAACATTACCACACGAGTAAAGCACACAGGTTTTTCAAAATAAATAATAGGTTAGCAATTTAATGTTAAATCACAACTATGGAAACATTTGGATTTGTGCTGAATGAGAGAAGTACATTATAGTAGTAACATTTCCCTGTAGGTTTGTGAGATCCAGTCATTTGAAAGATATTGGCTCTTTATTAGGCTAATTAATCATATGAAAAATGAAAACTTCCACAAGCACAAATACATTCAACATAAATGGGCAAGGTTTACCAAATCTCAATTATTTCGAGTATAAAGGCTCATCTTGTGGTCCAGTTAGGCTCTTACTAAACGTATGTGCGAAGCAATTGGGATATACAGGTCATTGTGGTCACAAGTTCCTTACATCTACTGAAGGAATTGAATATAAATCTGCTCAAATGAGCTGAATATGAAGAGGTGAATGTATTTGTGTTAGTGATGCAGAGAACATCACAATCACACTGACAATTTATGTTCCGCTTCCCCCAACAAACTGAAACCCATTTAGTATGTTATAACACAGTTCATCTCATCAGACAGATCCTCCTCGAGGCGTCCGATTGGTTGCCCTGTCCTCCCTTGAATTAGAAGGTCAGTTGCAGCGCTCTCCATTTCGTCAATAGTCATGTGACAGGCACCTGCAATTTCCCGTTTTGCAAAGTCAACAAATTTGGGGTCTTTTGCGTATAGACCCAAGCCTTCAGAGATCAGGATCTAAAAGATACAAAAAAAAAAGAAGACATCACAAAAGTTGGATCATATTTATTTCCGCTGAAATCCACTGACCACACACAACTATTTATGTGTCTGCTGAAAGCAGTTAGTTGCACTGGTAATTTAGGCATGTCGTATTAAATGGGGTTTAAAGTTTTGTATTCAGAATTATTGGAGATCAGGTTTTTTTTTTCACTTTGACTAAAGGGGTCATGAAATGCATTCACATCTTTACATTTCTGGGGGTTAGCTTATGAAGTTGTTTTGCATCAAAATGTTCAAATATTTGTAATAGATATTATATTATCATTTTCCACCCACAGTCATAATCACTTAATTTCAGTGGCGTTACCTCTTTTAAGATAAGCATCCAGTGCTGTGATTGGTGAATTTCATTCGTGTGTCATGCTCGAGATGGCCAGCTCTTTAGTAGAGCTGTATTTGTTTGAGCCTGTGCGTGTCCGATTGAAATGAACCAATGCAATCACAATTAAATGCCTCTGAGGACAAAATACTTGGCACCAGAGGTGTAAAGTCCAGGTTCAGAAAGTAAAAGTCCTCCTCAGTATTTTGTTCCAATCACCTGGATTTGCTAATTAGCACAGTTTTTCAGTCAGGATACACTCAAAAAAATGCTGGGTTGTTTCAACCCAATTTTGGGTCAAATGTGGACAAACCCAGCCGTTGGGTTACATTTTTAAATTACATTTTTAAACCAACGTTTGGGGTTTGTCCATATTTGACCCAAATTGGGTTGAAACAACCCAGCATTTTTTAGAGTGTATATAACTAATTAGTGAAATCAACCATCCACGTATTTCTAATAGTTTGATCTTTTGGAAGGCAGTCTTTCTCGGTACCACTCTTGTGATGTTATGTTAAGATGTTAAGTCATGTTAAGTTCTCATGCTAAGTTATGTTAAGACATGTTAAGAGCAAGCCGCCTTGATTTAAAAATCCATGCCAAGGAGTGTAGAAGAAAATTGTGACATCACAACTTCAAATGTGAATTTCAAAGCCTGGCGTTTCAGAATGATGGAAAACAAAAACTCTCAAACACTCAAAAAAAGAGAGATGGAAAACTCTCTTTCCATGAAATGCAAAATACCTCTAGTTTTATTTTCTTCCAGTTGCGCTCCATTTTTCTGGCTGCTCTCTTAAGGGACTGAGTCTTTAATCTTCTTTAAGCGCAACGGAGCAACTGTGTCTAAACTTTACCAGACTCTAAAGTACTGGGAAAGAGAGAGTTAAAAGTTTCTGTCGCAATATCAAGTTACATGTAAATATCAAGTTAACAAGATACATGCTGCTCTTTTGTTTATTATTTCATGTTAACTAATGCACTAATTGCATGTAATATTTTATACAATATTATAAATAATTCATATATAATACACTATATAAACAATTGAATGAATCAGAATAAACTATACCAGAGAGATGTTTACAATATGTATTTTAGCATGCACCAACAAATAAAGGATCAAGTGAGAGTGAAGCGATGTGGATCATGTGGATGAAGGAGAGCCACGTTAATTTCCGGAGGCTGCCGTTTCAGGACTGCATTTCTAGGATTTGTAAAAAAATATTTTCAATTTAGATTTTTAACTAAAACTACAATTTTATTTTGTTAGTCCTTAACATGTCAGGTGGTAATCAGCAAGAAATGCTTTCATTTTGAATTGTCTTCCCAATTTTTCCCCAAAATATTAATGTGACAAGGTTGAGAATAGTGTGACGGGGTTAAAGACATAACCGGTTTAAATGGAGGCATTGCCTTCAATTATATATATTTTTAAAAATGATCTTTTTCATACTGTGCCCTTCTTTCTGGGTCAACATAGTTGCATGCACAGCACTGTCTTTTTGCTGCTGGTGTGTCAGACATTTCTGACATCCTTGCCAATGTTTAAGTGGACACATTATATCAATAGTTCTATTTATAACAAAATTACGACTTGTCATGCTTTTAGTAAGTATATCTTCACAGAAACCAAGACTATTTTTTTCTTCTTATTAAAAATATTTATAAATGAATTGAAACACGTTTGAGTGTGACGGGGTTGAGTTTTTTTGTTGTTGTTGTTGTTGCAAAAAATGGCCACTGCTCCTAGTGTAATGTAGGAGAGTAGTCGACTATATGGCAGTGATGAAACAAGTACATTGTATATACTTATGGATTAAAAATAATATTTAGAATAATAATAATTTTTCATCTTAATTTTATGTGATGGGGTTGAGTTGTTAAGCTTGACAGTACCCTCACTGGCTATATAGCCTACGCCTAAAAATATTAATAAAAAGTATGATAGGCTACTATACTTACCATCTTCTGTTAATACTTTACTTCAGCACTGTTAAAAGAACATTGTCATTTCTGATAAATTATGTCACATATGGGTGGAGTCTAAATTATGAACGGGGTTGAGGTCAGATCATAGACAGTATGGGTCAGATTGAGGGACATCACAATTTATAGTCTGTTTTTTTTGTATTAAATAAAATATCTTGCATTTGTTTTTGAAAAATATTTTTAACAAGAATGTAACAAATAAATACAATATTGCCAAAGAAAATTGACACTATGCACATTTTTTTTATTTTCTAAGTACAAATTCAGTAAAGTGCCTCAGGGACATAACAAAATGCTTAGTACACAATAGAAGACATATTTATGATAAAAAATAATAATATTTAAATGCAATATATTTTAATTCATTATGGACATACCAAAGTATTGTGAAAAGCTTTTAATATAATTTTGGTTAACCACCGTTAAAAAGTCTGGGGGACTGAAATATTACCGAATCCCGGGAATGACCCTGGGGCATTCCGATTGGAATTCGCCCCACGTAGTTCTTGAGCTAATTGCATTAAATTAAATTAAATTACAAACAGCATCACCTGCGTTTCAGAGCCATATAGAGAGAGAGTTGCGACAACGGAAGTTCGAAATGGTTCTTCGTCACGTGATTAGCGTAACGGCGGATAGTTCCAGGAAGTGCTTCGGCGCCAATTCAAATCAATGGAGTTAGAGAGCAGAACTGTGATTTTTGGTCATTTGTAGTCAATAAATGCATTGATTTACAATATGTATATAATACACTGACATGTGAATGTAGTATGTGTATGTAGTTACATCAATGTTGTTTTTAAAATATAAAAATCTGATAATATTTAATGATTAGTGTGCTCAACTTGCGTTGCCTGCCTTTATTAACATATTTCTAGCTAACGTTACCTTGGTAAAAGACCGTGTTGCAATTGTTTTGAAGTATTTTTGTGTTCTCAAACTTGTATGTTATTTAAGAGTATCACGTAGCCTAATGTGCTATGGTTTCACAAGGACAGGAGACTTGGTAACAGGTGATTGTCTTAATGTAAAATTGAATTAAGTGAATCTTCAAATAATCTTAATGTTTACCATGCTTATGCACCCCATGCACGTATTACTATATAAATTAATACTCAATATATTCAGTTCTAAAAACAAAACATGATTATATATACACACACACATTATTTCCAAGTGTCCAATTGCATTTTGTGTCCAAGTGCATTATTTCCTTTTAACATAATTTGATAAATTCATGACATAAATCACTTTAATCTATAAAACCTATTTAGTTTAAATTCATTTTTAATACATTTAAATAATACATATTTTATGTTTTATCTTAAACCCCCAAAATATCAGGTTGTGCAACTGTCCGCAAAAATAAACCATTTAAAATAAATAAACTATTGTCTTAAGAATAATAAATTGAAAACGAAATTATATGGCATCATTTTATGTTTAAAACCTTTCATATAAACCTTTCGTTTTAAAGATGTTGAGATAATTTAACAACTTTTGTTAAATTGAGCGTTAATCATAGTAGGCTACTTAGGTGTATCTGCACTTTTTCACAAAGACCAACACTGGCAAGTTGAATGTTTATTTAAAATAAGGAGCAAGAAAAGTTTTGCAAATCCAAGGAGCCGAGACTGAAGGTGAGGGGACAGCGTCAGTGCGGGGGTCTGCAGGATCCACTGAATCCGCTTATGCTTCTTGGGTTGAAAGAGATAAAGGAGACAAAAACGGGACAAATTATATACAAAATCAGCTTGGCTGAAACAGTAAAATAGACAGATAATATTCAACAGAAACACAATGCCTAAAAAACTCCACCCATACGTTTTTGTTTACTCAAATATGCAATCTAAAATAATTAGGATTTTATTCTGTTACTGCACATTTAATACGAAATTAAACGGATATTCTTATTACCACTTCCATTAATGACTATCACACGTCCCAATGTTATATTTAGCCTCTGTTTAGAAGCGTTTCCCTCTTATTACACACAAGAAAGGATACAGCTACATTAATATAACGGGTTTAACATTAATAGGCTGTTCGTGGTTTGTTATGCGCTACTAATTTTATCCAATGACCTATCATTTATCCGATAACGTCCCCTAAAACTACTAATTTATATGGCAATAATCAACTAGCATGCTTTAATACACAAGTTAACTTGATTCCGATGTACTGATAATATACAATCTTGTTCTTTAAACGTCTTACCTTTTAAAAGGGCATCACAAACGGTCTGTTCTGCTGGAACTCTACGGCGCGGCCGCTACTTCCGGGAACTATTGAGAGGCTCCGCGAGCCGCCATTGCTATAAAAAAAACCGTTCCATTGGAGTGAATGGAGTTGTCGCTGCGTTTGAAGGACCCAATTCACCTTTGGCTAAGCCCCGCCCCCCTTAGTTACTGTTGCTACCTCCGAGTCCGACAACTTCATATGCGCTCTGGTTTGGCATCAACATGGCTTATGCTGTGACGGCTCTTCCTGCTGAAATTTTATCAAACTTTTATAAAGCAGCAAATAAAGTGTCCGATAGAAGTAGGCAAACGTGTCTGCAGTGTGCGTTTGAAGGCTTTATTCAAGACATACGGTGAAACGCGAGCAACAACAAGGCATCCAAATACAGGCAAAAGCATAACGGTCACAGTCAAAAAATGAACACAGCATATACTAATCGAGACGGAGGCTGTTACTCACAATATCAGGAGAAACACTGTTCATGCAAAACTGGGTAGGTCTCTATTCACTTCTATAATCGTTATTATTTACAAAGCAAACGGACTACGCGAGTATAAAGCTGTATTTATTAGCAGCGTGTGCTGCTAGCGTATCAACAATTAGGGCAGAGAACCGAAATCATAAATCTAAACCAGCATAAAACTGTCTAACTATAACTTCACAGTAAGGTTAAAAGCTAAATGTATCTTAGAGCACAAAAGTGAGCTTGTTGATCTTGAGGGGTTTCGCTGACTGTGAGGACGTCCACACAGTTTAATCCAAAGACGACACTTGTCAGTATTTAACTTCGGTTTTGGGAAGGGGAAAAAACGGACACCCACTCCAACCTCTCTGGGAAACGCGTATCTGTGTTACAAATGCCCCCGGCACAACGTTTAACCATATTTTTTATAAAACGACGACGTAATAGCCTGCTGAGACCAAAAATATGAGCCTCCTGCGTTGAAGTCAATGGAGCGCCGTGAAAATGTGTCGGACCCTCTGTGGGAGCTCGTTCTTCGCTGCGCTGTGATTGGTCAATCTACATTCTAGGGCGTGGCTTAGCCAAAGGCGAATTGGACGTGACGTCGGAACGAACTTGTACAAGTAGATCCTCTCAACTGATACCAACTAAGCAGAGGTAGAATTTCTTCCTTTATCGTCAACATGGTTTATTTGAGTGTCATCCTATTTACATGTAAGTGTTTATTCTCGATTCAATTCCTTTCGTGTTTGTTTTAAAAATGTAAGTGTTCGAAAAGTTAACAAGTTGTTCAAGTCCACGTTAGCGTTTTCGTTTGGTAGCCTTAGGTCCAATAACGGCCTTCAATCCGTGCGCATAAAGCACCATACACTTTTGTTTATTTTTAATCGTGTTGACTAGTCCTTTTTCGCCCGGACATGTCCTCTTTTGGACCTAAAAAAAGGCTTCAGAATTTGTATCCGCCATCGTCTATTTTGCATATTGCATAACAAATAATTATCTGCACGTAAAGCTTAATTTAAATTAAAAATGAAACCAAATGGTACTATTGCCTCTCAGTACGACTGAGTTATCAATATACAGGTCGTCTTTGTTGATCAGTAGCCTATTCCGTTTTGTTTAATTTTACTGAAGCACTTCCATCTCTTCTGGAAGTTCTGAAATGTACCTTGTACATTTATGGGTAATGAAATGTAACAGGAGTTGTCATTTAATTTAGAAACTTTGTTTTTCTTTTACAGTGCTTCTGAACTCCAGGTTGCTGATATCTGCCGGTAATTCATCAGTCCAGTTACCAATCAGCAGTTACACAACCATTACCGTATATGCTGTGTGCATAGTATGCTGTAATTAAGATAATAGACCTTAGTCAGGGTAAATGGCATATTAAATTTACTGTGACATGGATGAAAATCAGGGCTCTGAGGGATTGACTTCCAATCTTTACAATGGTGAGCAGACTGCACACTGAATGGGCTAAAAAAGGTTAGATCATGTAATTTTCATAACACAACTTTCAAAAACCAATTTATCGAATTTGTCTATTGAATTATTATTATTATTTTGGCTGGACAATCAACAGTAGGATCCATTTACAGTAGGTAACCCACTTTTACTTCTGTCCCTCACAGCCTAGTTTTCATTCTTGTCAAAAGATAACTATGGCGCTACCCTGACACTAGGGTCTATTACGAGATGACAACCTGTGATGTTCTACTTGAGCTGTTCATGTCCTCAGAGTTCTCAACACCTAAATGAATCTGCAGCGGTCAGGTGGTACACTGATCACGTGCTGCGAGTCGGAGCTCTCAGATTGTTTTACTTGCGAGTTCTTTGAGGACGTGAACACTTCTTACAAGACGGAATCTCAATAACATTTTTTTTTTTTTTTTAAATCTTAAACCTTTGGTGTGTACGATCACACAGAGTGTGATTAGAACATTCTGTGTGGGTCAACAACAGCTTTTGTCAGCTTTTGCTCTTTGGCTGGTGCTTAGCATGGTCAAATCTGTCAGCAAGGCATTTAAACTCTGCATATAAAACCGGTTGGAGGTCAGCATCTTTAAGATCCTCACACTGTAGTGCTCTGCCGTAATTGTATGTGAAGTCATAAAACTTAAATCAGTCAATACATATTATGCTAAAGGCAGTTTTGCTTAAAGGAAGATATGCTCACTCTTAACTGCAACTTACTGAAACCCAAAATTAAGTGATAGCCAAAGATACTGTAAAATGACGGATCGTGGTAATCCAATAAAATTCTTGTTACGTGTATAATTCACTCCAAAACCCACATTACTTAAGGTTTTGTGTCTCACAGCATGTAGTATTTTGCTTATGTAGTATCTGGAGTTTCTCTTCCCTCATAGTTTGTTAGTCTCACCTTATTACTAATGATGAATGAAACCTGAAGCTGGACTCTTCTCTTTTCAGAGACTGTTGTCACATGTGATGGGTTTGTCCAGCGTCTCAGTTGTGGTAAGATTGAAGATAAAAGCAATAAAATATTTTAGTTGAATGCATTACGAGTAATTTATGATGTCATGATGCTTTTCTTCCATTTAGACTCTGGTGTGATCCGTGTGGACTCTTCCACCTTTGGTCGCACAAACAGCAACATTTGCAGTGTTGGACGACCTCAAGGACAAACGGTTAATACTCAGTGTTCAATGGATGTTCCTGTAGTCTCTAAACGGTAAGAATCTCTTTCTTTGTGACTTCAGACAGAACAAGTATGGGTAGAATTGAGTCTGCTTGCTCGGTTTAGTCTCGTTCTCGAGATTCAAGAGGTTACTTTATTTGTCCCTAGGTAAATTTTTCTTGGACAAAGGCTGTCACATAAAAATAGTGCAGTAACAGACACCAAAACAAGTTTATACTGAGCGTTGTGACCCCAATGGACTATCTAAACCAGGTTGGATTTATATGGATCTGTCAAAAAAAACTACTCTGAAACTCTTTTCAACTAGCTTCATGCAACAGGCCTCAGATATGTATTGTTTAACAGACATCTGTCTGAGTTTACTGAGAAGGATGTGTGGCTGCAGAGTATTAAAAGCAGAGCTGAAGACTACACATGGCTGTCTGGTGTAGGCCTTGGGTTTTTCAAGGTGTTGCTAAATGGTGTATTCTGGTTAGTATAGCATCAGTGCCCCGATTGTCTTTATAGGCAAACTGATACGGGGCTACTGGTCTAATAATTATTTTCTTGAAGAACTGTTTTTTTTTTTTGGAAGAGTAATGATTGCCTTTTTTCCAGAAATAATACGGTGTAATTAACAGACCTTTGAAATACCCTGGCTTGTGTAAGTTCCTCTGCACATGTCTTCAAAAGGAAAGCTGAGACGGCATTAGGGCCTGTTGCCTTAGTGTTTTTTCTTTTTAAAAGTCTTGTGACTTCCATGGACTAACGTCTATCATTGAACTTGGAAATCACTTATGTTATCGTTTTAAAGAGAAGTCATGTGAATCAAACCTAATCTAGAAATTATTTAAATCATTGGCCAATGTTTTGTCATCAGCTTTGTTCAGTGTTTTCTTAGTGGGAGTCACATTTGTAATGGATTTCATGTTTTTTCATCCCACAGTTTCTTTGTATTTGCACAAGTCCTTCTCTATGGATTCCTTGCATTGATTCTTAGCTATGTTGAGTTTCAGCTTCCTCTGCGCTCATCTTCGTTGTGCTTGGTCCTTATTCCTGAAGGCAAGCCTCTTGGACTTTATGCAGTCCTTGATGTCCTTAGTAATGTAGGACTTGTTGTTGGGATAGTTTTATTGTCTTTTGGGGTATGACAGCATCCACACAAAAGTGAAAATAAGCTGTGGATTTGTTCAAATCTGATATGAGAATGAACAATGTTATGATCCGAATTGTACCGTGGTGGTTTAGCTCTAGCTTAATATATGCGTTTTGAATGTTTCCATCGCATTGAGCAAGAGTTTTACTGTTTCTAGTGTCACATTTTAATGTACTGTTCAAACCCAGGTAAAGACATTTTCAAGTTTGGAATGATTGAAATCCCATAATGAGCATGGAGCATCTGGTGTATGTTGCAGCGGTCTGTTCACAGTCCGCCACTTGGGCCGCAGCTCTCCCTGCGTTTCCACTTGTGGGCACAAACGCATCACAATGTTCCCAAACTCCCTCAGAAGGTAGAACGGCCTGAGACAAGCATAATAGCTCAACATACGGGTTACAGCGTCTCTTGTGTGGTATATTGCCTACTCTACTATTAATAAACTCAGTCTGCCCCCTTGTCTTACCCGACTCCAGGCTCTTATCAGAACGTACCAGAGAAAAGCCGTCCAACTCAATGAGTAAGCTAGAAATATCCGGATGCAGCCAAGTTTCAGTAAAAACCATGACGCATGACTCTATACTAACTACTTAGCTGATTCTGATGTAAAGTTTGAGTTCGTCCTTCTTATTCCTCTGGGAGAGCGCACTACACCGGGTCAACAATGGCAAGGGTGGCACCAAAACAAAGACATATTAATCATAATTAAAAACATAGTATGCTTCAGCACATTTGTCTCGGTCGCCTACAGAGCAGCGGCACCAGATTACAACTCTGCAGTTGTCAACCAGAGCATGGTCAATCGCCTTGTCACTGTTAACTGTGCATTTGCACCGATGAGAAGCGGATGTTTAATTCAATCCTACAGGAGCCTGAAAGGCAAGATGGCAGCCAATCGCTGTCAGGTACATGTAAAAATGTTTGTCGAGCATTTATCCAAGGGAATTGTATGTACTCAAAGAGAAGCCATTCAGTTCTCTGGTGCGTAGAACAAAATTTAACCAATTAGCCGAAGTTGCCCGCACACTCAAAATTATCTTTTCAGATTCAAGTAAAATTAGAGAAAGTATTAAGTTTTTTTAAAAATGACCATAGCTAAACGTTTGCTTTCTGGTCTTTTTAATGCACTTTTTTTATTTTCCTTTTTTCACATGCAAGAAGTCATTTTCATTTAATTTTGTATTGCATGTTAAATATTGCAGTTTGGACGCTTTCATTTTGATTAGACTGCCTGGGTTTACACCCCTTTCCGTTTTTCAAGCTGTATTGAACCTCCGTGTACCTACAGTTCAGGTGCCTTTAGCGTCATACTTTGTTTTTTGAACGGGTGAGTTATGTAGACTACGGTTTCCAAGAGTCCAGTCAGACTGCATCTTTGTCCTTTTAAACAGGTGTGATGGACTGAGCGTGTGCGAGTTAAACACGCAAGGACTTGCAGCACGAGATCCTTGTGATGGCACTTACAAGTACTACACTACCAACTACATTTGCATCACTGCAGGTTTGGGTTGTTTTTCTCTTTTCCTCTTCATCAACTTTCTGTGCAAGCCTGTATAATGTCTTCCTCTTCCAGAAAAAACTGTGACTTGTCATGGTGGATACGCTTACTTGAAGTGTGGTGAGCTATTTTTCCATGTTTAATTTGGAAAATATAGGTTCTTAATCTTCTACATGTTTGTTCATGTAATTTTTTTTTTTTTTTTTTTAAATCCATGTAGAAAGTGGTAAGATTCAGATAAATACCGCACACTATGGACGTACAGATAAAATCACATGCTCGGAAGGACGTCCATCCAGTGAGCTCCAAAACTCCAACTGCTATTCTCCCAATGCACTGGCTCCTGTGTCGAAAAGGTAGTTGAATACTGTATGTCACTTCTGCTGTACCTTGTTGTCTTTAGTAATGATGAATGTAAGCTCTCTTTTTCCCTTTTTTTGTAAAGCTGCAATGGCTTGGAAAGTTGTGAGTTGTTTGCGACACAAACCGTCTTTACTGATCCCTGCGTTGGCACATACAAGTACCTCAGTCTCCTATTTTTGCCTCCCATCTGCACTCCGTGAGTATCCGTTAACATGTCTACTACAAATTCACTTTGATCCAGGAAGTGTTTGAGCTTTGAATGGTGAAATCTTTAGTTGTCACCACCAGATATGCTTCTCAAAAGCATGATCACTTTACACCAGCTCAAGACTCCTATTTGAAAGACTACAATTCACCTCACTAAAATGATCTAACATCCTCTGTTTTCTGTAGGTTCAAGTGTGATCTGCGAAAACGCAAATAATACGCTGATATGTGGTGTGTATAATGCTACATGAGTTTTGCTCTAAGTTGAATTGTGTTTTAGAGCAAGTTGATTTGAAGCTGAATTGTCGTCATTTTTAGAACAAGGGACTGTCATCAACATTCACACTGCTAACTTTGGGCGAACTGACCGCAGCACATGTTCTGTCAGACGACCTGCTTCTCAGACTGCCAAAACTGACTGCTACTCTTCAAACTCCCTGGCAATAGTTACTGATGAGTGAGTTTATTTATTTTTTTATAAATGGTTTAAATGCAGTTTATCATAGAAATAAGTCAGTCAAGGTTCTTTTATTTCTCCTTTTTATAGGTGTGAAGGACTCAATAGCTGTGTCCTAGTAGCCTCCAATGGTGTCTTCACAGATCCATGTGTCGGCACATTCAAGTTTCTGTACGTCTCTTACAGCTGTGTAGATGACTGTAAGTGTTACTGTGTATCGTTTTTTTTTTTTTTTTTTTTTAAATGCAACCTTGTTGGGATTATTCAAGACACTAGATTGATAGCTCTGTTCATGGTGCCTTTGCTTTCTTGCAGAATACAGCGTCTGGACTTATGGATTTCAGCTTCAAGCATATTTAAAAATGGTTTCTTTGCAATAAATGCCTTGAAGACATTTGTTCTTGTTAGTATGATCATTTCACAAACCATCACATACACCATCAAAATTCTACACCATTCTACTGCAAAGTAAAACAAATGTCAGCAAATATAACTAGCCTAAATATGCTACTTTCTAAGCACAATAGATGGGCTGACTGATTGTAGTGTGAAATGGTTTAGACTTTTTGGAAACTGTTCCCATTCAAATTGTGCCATTGATTTCAACTAGTTTATAGAAAGCTTGCAACAGAGGCATGGTCATAAACATTTTTTTATAAATAAACAAGTTTCTAGTTTTAGCGTTGGTGCCAAGCTTTGTCCTCTGAGCACTGGATTTTCTGAAGATAAAATTAAAAGCGGTAGATCATAGCAGTAAGCAAGAGTCTAAACTGTAGCTAAGCAGGAGGGTGTAGCCTATGATTAGGGCTTTACTTCTGGAGATTGTTAAGGCTTCAATTCATTTAATTCGAAAGATTATCCTGATGAACAAAATGTGCAAGAATCAAGTTAGCTGGTCACAAACATTTTAAAATAAAAGGTTTGTAAGTTGCCAGTAGCTTCTGGCTTACCGGTAGTTCTGACATTGTGAGCTTGGTCATGTGCCCATTCAATTGTGAATTTCTCAAACAACCTGTAAGAATCAAACTTGTTGATCAGAGCTTATTTTCTGCATTAATCCAAAAGCCAGTGGAAAAAAGGTCCTTCAATCAAATTTTATTTGCAGAGCACCTTACAACAGCCAGAAGATGCACAAGGTGCTTTCCAGTAAAACATCAAAAGACAACAATATATAAAAGCATAAATGTACGTAAAAATAGCAGTCGAGTCGGAGGCTACGTGTTAAAAGCTTGTTTGAATAGATGTTTTCAGCTGTGATTTAAAAACACTCTACACGGTGATGCTTCGTAGGTATGCTTGAAGTGCGTTCCACAGCTTTGGGCCCTGGATGGCAAATGACCTGCCTCAACTTTTTATACTTGAACTTGGGAATGACCAGAGAGGTGTGTTCAGAGGAGTGCAAAGTTCTGGCTGGTTGATAGACCGCTACTAATTCGGCGAGGTAGGCCGGGACCAGACTATTGATGACCTTGAACACAAACAGCAGGATCTTATACTCCACCCTAAACCGCACCGAAAGCCAGTGGAGCTAGCGGAGGACTGGGGTGTTGTGTGTTTGGAGGTGTAGAAGAGAAGACGTGCTACCACGTTTTGTACTAGTTGAAGCCGATTGAGTAGTAATTAAGTCCAGTGTAGAGGGCATTGCAGTAGTCTATCCTCGAGCTGATGAAGAAATGAATGGCTTTTTCAAGGTCAGCTCTTGACCAGAATGGTTTTACCTTACTGAGGAGCCTTAGCTGGTAAAAGCTCGCCCTCACAACTGAACAAATATGTTTGTCATATTGCATACCTTTGTCAAAAATAACACCCAGGTTGGTGCAAACTGATGTGTTTGAGGACCAAAACTGAGAGAGCTGTTAGGGGAGTCTGGGCTGAACATAATGTACTCAGTCTTTCCTTCATTCAGATGAAGGAAATTCTGCGAAAGCCACTGTTTGATGTCCTGAAAGCAGTTATGGATAGGGTCCAGCGCAGAACGAATACTCATAATCGCAGGAAGGTAGATCTGGAGGTCGTCTGCATAGAAATGGAATTGAACGTTGTGATTGAAGATGAGTTGTCCAAGTGGCAGCATATAGAGTGAAAACAGAATAGGACCGAGAATAGATCCTTGTGGCACACCAGATGATCGGGGGGCAGCGGAGGAGGAAAAGTCATTAAGCATTACTGAAAAAGTTCTGTTAGTGAGATATGAAGAGAACCAATTGAGCACCGCGCCCTGCAAACCGACAGCATGTTGAAGACGGGAGATGATGATGGCCTGATCCACGGTGTCAAATGGTCCAGTAACACCAAAGCCACAGATCTTTTACTGTCCAGGGCTCCAAGAATGTCATTTTTGACCCTCAGTAACGCTAATTCGGTGCTGTCTAGACCTGAAAGCGGACTGAAATTTATTACCAATAACGTGCAGTTGGAGGTGTGACTGAAGCTGGGAGAAAACAAGCTTCTCCATCAACTCAGTGGTAAGAGCATTGTGTTAACAACGCAAGGTTGTGGGTTTGATCCCAGGGGATGCACATACCTATGTATAAATGTATAGGATAATGCAATGTAAGTTGCTTTGGATAAAAGCGTCTGCCAAATGCATAAATGTAAATGTAAATGTAGACAGAAGTGACAGGTGAGATATTGGGCGAAAGTTGGACAGTATGGAGGGATCAAGGTTGGGTTTCTTGAGCAGCGGTCTAACAATGGCGTGTTTGAGAGCAGTGGGAACAGTTCCCAAACTAAGACGGCTGTTTATGAACGAGACAAGGAAGGGTCCTATGATGTCAATATTTGATTTGAATAATGTATTAGTAAATATTAGTAGATATATTAGTAGAAGAATATACAGTATGATGTATAAGTGAAGTTCAATATTAGTTCATGTTAATAAAGAAACCTTAATTTAAAGTGTTACTGATATTTTTTACATCTTATTTATATTAAAATATATAACAATTATAAAAATATTATTTTTAATACTATATATTTGGCAGCAGGTAAATTAAGCTGCTGTCACTTTACAACCTGACACACATACCGATTATACTGGTACATATGCGACGTCTTTCTCAACTGTTTATATTCACTTAAATCATAACTAACTGTGTTTGTGAATATTTGCCAATACCGGTATTTTGACATTATTTTGTGTGTATTTGACCGTTTAAGCCATATTCTCCATCAGAAACCCAGATGTTCTTCACTGCTTTCTCACAATCCCTCAAATGGTGTACGGAAAACGACATTTATGTTTTCATGATGTCTCATGATTAGTATTGAGAGGTGGCTGTGTGTGCTTTGGGTGTGAGCACAAAATCTGCAGGAATGTGTAAAATTAATGTGCAATACACACAATCCCACACTCAAATTCAAGCCCAACAATATTCATCGGCGCAAGTGAAATGAGTGTGTGAGGGAGGTGGTTTTTGCTGTCGGAGAGAAACAGCAAAGAAAGCGCAGCTGGTATCTATTCTGGGGAAAATTAATAACTTTCAGGTATTGTGATAATGGTTTATGATGGATACATTATCAGGGACCCCCAAGCTCCCAAAAAATGGGGTCAAATCAAAACACAGAGAGGGGCTTATTAAATGTCTCTGGTTCTGTCAAGGATTTAAGCCCCTCAAAACTACTGAATATAATGCTATATGCAATACTGATCTATTCAGATGTAAACAACTGTAAGTTGAACAAAATTTTGGGGAAATAAGCAATAACAGAGTCTTTTCTTCCCTGTTTTTTCGACGCGTCCAAATAAAACTGCTTCTCAAACATAAAGAAAATGTTGGTCAGGACTTGATTTTGTCCATCGGCAATTGATTGGATCATTAGATTGTTGTCGTTTGCTAATACTTTTGATTGTTTGATGTGAGTGATTGCTGTAAGCTCTGGTGTTGTTAATGGTATATGCGTTTGGTGAAGCATACGTCTCTACCTACTCAATTACTTAAATATTTGTATATGTATACATATTTTGCAATAACCTTAAAATAGGGCTGTGCCGGTCAACTTAACCACCGGCGGTGGTACGCCAAAACATCTTTAATGTGTGAATGATGTTTTATGTGAACATTACCACACGAGTAAAGCACACAGGTTTTTCAAAATAAATAATAGGTTAGCAATTTAATGTTAAATCACAACTATGGAAACATTTGGATTTGTGCTGAATGAGAGAAGTACATTATAGTAGTAACATTTCCCTGTAGGTTTGTGAGATCCAGTCATTTGAAAGATATTGGCTCTTTATTAGGCTAATTAATCATATGAAAAATGAAAACTTCCACAAGCACAATACATTCAACATAAATGGGCAAGGTTTACCAAATCTCAATTATTTCGAGTATATAGGCTCATCTTGTGGTCCAGTTAGGCTCTTACTAAACGTATGTGCGAAGCAATTGGGATATACAGGTCATTGTGGTCACAAGTTCCTTACATCTACTGAAGGAATTGAATATAAATCTGCTCAAATGAGCTGAATATGAAGAGGTGAATGTATTTGTGTTAGTGATGCAGAGAACATCACAATCACACTGACAATTTATGTTCCGCTTCCCCCAACAAACTGAAACCCATTTAGTATGTTATAACACAGTTCATCTCATCAGACAGATCCTCCTCGAGGCGTCCGATTGGTTGCCCTGTCCTCCCTTGAATTAGAAGGTCAGTTGCAGCGCTCTCCATTTCGTCAATAGTCATGTGACAGGCACCTGCAATTTCCCGTTTTGCAAAGTCAACAAATTTGGGGTCTTTTGCGTATAGACCCAAGCCTTCAGAGATCAGGATCTAAAAGATACAAAAAAAAAAGAAGACATCACAAAAGTTGGATCATATTTATTTCCGCTGAAATCCACTGACCACACACCATTATTTATGTGTCTGCTGAAAGCAGTTAGTTGCACTGGTAATTTAGGCATGTCGTATTAAATGGGGTTTAAAGTTTTGTATTCAGAATTATTGGAGATCAGGTTTTTTTTTTCACTTTGACTAAAGGGGTCATGAAATGCATTCACATCTTTACATTTCTGGGGGTTAGCTTATGAAGTTGTTTTGCATCAAAATGTTAAAATATTTGTAATAGATATTATATTATCATTTTCCACCCACAGTCATAATCACTTAATTTCAGTGGCGTTACCTCTTTTAAGATAAGCATCCAGTGCTGTGATTGGTGAATTTCATTCGTGTGTCATGCTCGAGATGGCCAGCTCTTTAGTAGAGCCGTATATGTTTGAGCCTGTGCGTGCCCGATTGAAATGAACCAATGCAATCACAATTAAATGCCTCTGAGGACAAAATACTTGGCACCAGAGGTGTAAAGTCCAGGTTCAGAAAGTAAAAGTCCTCCTCAGTATTTTGTTCCAATCACCTGGATTTGCTAATTAGCACAGTTTTTCAGTCAGGATACACTCAAAAAAATGCTGGGTTGTTTCAACCCAATTTTGGGTCAAATGTGGACAAACCCAGCCGTTGGGTTACATTTTTAAATTACATTTTTAAACCAACGTTTGGGGTTTGTCCATATTTGACCCAAATTGGGTTGAAACAACCCAGCATTTTTTAGAGTGTATATAACTAATTAGTGAAATCAACCATCCACGTATTTCTAATAGTTTGATCTTTTGGAAGGCAGTCTTTCTCGGTACCACTCTTGTGATGTTATGTTAAGATGTTAAGTCATGTTAAGTTCTCATGCTAAGTTATGTTAAGACATGTTAAGAGCAAGCCGCCTTGATTTAAAAATCCATGCCAAGGAGTGTAGAAGAAAATTGTGACATCACAACTTCAAATGTGAATTTCAAAGCCTGGCGTTTCAGAATGATGGAAAACAAAAACTCTCAAACACTCAAAAAAAGAGAGATGGAAAACTCTCTTTCCATGAAATGCAAAATACCTCTAGTTTTATTTTCTTCCAGTTGCGCTCCATTTTTCTGGCTGCTCTCTTAAGGGACTGAGTCTTTAATCTTCTTTAAGCGCAACGGAGCAACTGTGTCTAAACTTTACCAGACTCTAAAGTACTGGGAAAGAGAGAGTTAAAAGTTTCTGTCGCAATATCAAGTTACATGTAAATATCAAGTTAACAAGATACATGCTGCTCTTTTGTTTATTATTTCATGTTAACTAATGCACTAATTGCATGTAATATTTTATACAATATTATAAATAATTCATATATAATACACTATATAAACAATTGAATGAATCAGAATAAACTATACCAGAGAGATGTTTACAATATGTATTTTAGCATGCACCAACAAATAAAGGATCAAGTGAGAGTGAAGCGATGTGGATCATGTGGATGAAGGAGAGCCACGTTAATTTCCGGAGGCTGCCGTTTCAGGACTGCATTTCTAGGATTTGTAAAAAAATATTTTCAATTTAGATTTTTAACTAAAACTACAATTTTATTTTGTTAGTCCTTAACATGTCAGGTGGTAATCAGCAAGAAATGCTTTCATTTTGAATTGTCTTCCCAATTTTCCCCCAAAATATTAATGTGACAAGGTTGAGAATAGTGTGACGGGGTTAAAGACATAACCGGTTTAAATGGAGGCATTGCCTTCAATTATATATATTTTTAAAAATGATCTTTTTCATACTGTGCCCTTCTTTCTGGGTCAACATAGTTGCATGCACAGCACTGTCTTTTTGCTGCTGGTGTGTCAGACATTTCTGACATCCTTGCCAATGTTTAAGTGGACACATTATATCAATAGTTCTATTTATAACAAAATTACGACTTGTCATGCTTTTGGTAAGTATATCTTCACAGAAACCAAGACTATTTTTTTCTTCTTATTAAAAATATTTATAAATGAATTGAAACACGTTTGAGTGTGACGGGGTTGAGTTTTTTTGTTGTTGTTGTTGTTGTTGCAAAAAATGGCCACTGCTCCTAATGTAGGAGAGTAGTCGACTATATGGCAGTGATGAAACAAGTACATTGTATATACTTATGGATTAAAAATAATATTTAGAATAATAATAATTTTTCATCTTAATTTTATGTGATGGGGTTGAGTTGTTAAGCTTGACAGTACCCTCACTGGCTATATAGCCTACGCCTAAAAATATTAATAAAAAGTATGATAGGCTACTATACTTACCATCTTCTGTTAATACTTTACTTCAGCACTGTTAAAAGAACATTGTCATTTCTGATAAATTATGTCACATATGGGTGGAGTCTAAATTATGAACGGGGTTGAGGTCAGATCATAGACAGTATGGGTCAGATTGAGGGACATCACAATTTATAGTCTGTTTTTTTTGTATTAAATAAAATATCTTGCATTTGTTTTTGAAAAATATTTTTAACAAGAATGTAACAAATAAATACAATATTGCCAAAGAAAATTGACACTATGCACATTTTTTTTATTTTCTAAGTACAAATTCAGTAAAGTGCCTCAGGGACATAACAAAATGCTTAGTACACAATAGAAGACATATTTATGATAAAAAATAATAATATTTAAATGCAATATATTTTAATTCATTATGGACATACCAAAGTATTGTGAAAAGCTTTTAATATAATTTTGGTTAACCACCGTTAAAAAGTCTGGGGGACTGAAATATTACCGAATCCCGGGAATGACCCTGGGGCATTCCGATTGGAATTCGCCCCACGTAGTTCTTGAGCTAATTGCATTAAATTAAATTAAATTACAAACAGCATCACCTGCGTTTCAGAGCCATATAGAGAGAGAGTTGCGACAACGGAAGTTCGAAATGGTTCTTCGTCACGTGATTAGCGTAACGGCGGATAGTTCCAGGAAGTGCTTCGGCGCCAATTCAAATCAATGGAGTTAGAGAGCAGAACTGTGATTTTTGGTCAATTGTAGTCAATAAATGCATTGATTTACAATATGTATATAATACACTGACATGTGAATGTAGTATGTGTATGTAGTTACATCAATGTTGTTTTTAAAATATAAAAATCTGATAATATTTAATGATTAGTGTGCTCAACTTGCGTTGCCTGCCTTTATTAACATATTTCTAGCTAACGTTACCTTGGTAAAAGACCGTGTTGCAATTGTTTTGAAGTATTTTTGTGTTCTCAAACTTGTATGTTATTTAAGAGTATCACGTAGCCTAATGTGCTATGGTTTCACAAGGACAGGAGACTTGGTAACAGGTGATTGTCTTAATGTAAAATTGAATTAAGTGAATCTTCAAATAATCTTAATGTTTACCATGCTTATGCACCCCATGCACGTATTACTATATAAATTAATACTCAATATATTCAGTTCTAAAAACAAAACATGATTATATATACACACACACATTATTTCCAAGTGTCCAATTGCATTTTGTGTCCAAGTGCATTATTTCCTTTTAACATAATTTGATAAATTCATGACATAAATCACTTTAATCTATAAAACCTATTTAGTTTAAATTCATTTTTAATACATTTAAATAATACATATTTTATGTTTTATCTTAAACCCCCAAAATATCAGGTTGTGCAACTGTCCGCAAAAATAAACCATTTAAAATAAATAAACTATTGTCTTAAGAATAATAAATTGAAAACGAAATTATATGGCATCATTTTATGTTTAAAACCTTTCATATAAACCTTTCGTTTTAAAGATGTTGAGATAATTTAACAACTTTTGTTAAATTGAGCGTTAATCATAGTAGGCTACTTAGGTGTATCTGCACTTTTTCACAAAGACCAACACTGGCAAGTTGAATGTTTATTTAAAATAAGGAGCAAGAAAAGTTTTGCAAATCCAAGGAGCCGAGACTGAAGGTGAGGGGACAGCGTCAGTGCGGGGGTCTGCAGGATCCACTGAATCCGCTTATGCTTCTTGGGTTGAAAGAGATAAAGGAGACAAAAACGGGACAAATTATATACAAAATCAGCTTGGCTGAAACAGTAAAATAGACAGATAATATTCAACAGAAACACAATGCCTAAAAAACTCCACCCATACGTTTTTGTTTACTCAAATATGCAATCTAAAATAATTAGGATTTTATTCTGTTACTGCACATTTAATACGAAATTAAACGGATATTCTTATTACCACTTCCATTAATGACTATCACACGTCCCAATGTTATATTTAGCCTCTGTTTAGAAGCGTTTCCCTCTTATTACACACAAGAAAGGATACAGCTACATTAATATAACGGGTTTAACATTAATAGGCTGTTCGTGGTTTGTTATGCGCTACTAATTTTATCCAATGACCTATCATTTATCCGATAACGTCCCCTAAAACTACTAATTTATATGGCAATAATCAACTAGCATGCTTTAATACACAAGTTAACTTGATTCCGATGTACTGATAATATACAATCTTGTTCTTTAAACGTCTTACCTTTTAAAAGGGCATCACAAACGGTCTGTTCTGCTGGAACTCTACGGCGCGGCCGCTACTTCCGGGAACTATTGAGAGGCTCCGCGAGCCGCCATTGCTATAAAAAAAACCGTTCCATTGGAGTGAATGGAGTTGTCGCTGCGTTTGAAGGACCCAATTCACCTTTGGCTAAGCCCCGCCCCCCTTAGTTACTGTTGCTACCTCCTCCACTTCATATGCGCTCTGGTTTGGCATCAACATGGCTTATGCTGTGACGGCTCTTCCTGCTGAAATTTTATCAAACTTTTATAAAGCAGCAAATAAAGTGTCCGATAGAAGTAGGCAAACGTGTCTGCAGTGTGCGTTTGAAGGCTTTATTCAAGACATACGGTGAAACGCGAGCAACAACAAGGCATCCAAATACAGGCAAAAGCATAACGGTCACAGTCAAAAAATGAACACAGCATATACTAATCGAGACGGAGGCTGTTACTCACAATATCAGGAGAAACACTGTTCATGCAAAACTGGGTAGGTCTCTATTCACTTCTATAATCGTTATTATTTACAAAGCAAACGGACTACGCGAGTATAAAGCTGTATTTATTAGCAGCGTGTGCTGCTAGCGTATCAACAATTAGGGCAGAGAACCGAAATCATAAATCTAAACCAGCATAAAACTGTCTAACTATAACTTCACAGTAAGGTTAAAAGCTAAATGTATCTTAGAGCACAAAAGTGAGCTTGTTGATCTTGAGGGGTTTCGCTGACTGTGAGGACGTCCACACAGTTTAATCCAAAGACGACACTTGTCAGTATTTAACTTCGGTTTTGGGAAGGGGAAAAAACGGACACCCACTCCAACCTCTCTGGGAAACGCGTATCTGTGTTACAAATGCCCCCGGCACAACGTTTAACCATATTTTTTATAAAACGACGACGTAATAGCCTGCTGAGACCAAAAATATGAGCCTCCTGCGTTGAAGTCAATGGAGCGCCGTGAAAATGTGTCGGACCCTCTGTGGGAGCTCGTTCTTCGCTGCGCTGTGATTGGTCAATCTACATTCTAGGGCGTGGCTTAGCCAAAGGCGAATTGGACGTGACGTCGGAACGAACTTGTACAAGTAGATCCTCTCAACTGATACCAACTAAGCAGAGGTAGAATTTCTTCCTTTATCGTCAACATGGTTTATTTGAGTGTCATCCTATTTACATGTAAGTGTTTATTCTCGATTCAATTCCTTTCGTGTTTGTTTTAAAAATGTAAGTGTTCGAAAAGTTAACAAGTTGTTCAAGTCCACGTTAGCGTTTTCGTTTGGTAGCCTTAGGTCCAATAACGGCCTTCAATCCGTGCGCATAAAGCACCATACACTTTTGTTTATTTTTAATCGTGTTGACTAGTCCTTTTTCGCCCGGACATGTCCTCTTTTGGACCTAAAAAAAGGCTTCAGAATTTGTATCCGCCATCGTCTATTTTGCATATTGCATAACAAATAATTATCTGCACGTAAAGCTTAATTTAAATTAAAAATGAAACCAAATGGTACTATTGCCTCTCAGTACGACTGAGTTATCAATATACAGGTCGTCTTTGTTGATCAGTAGCCTATTCCGTTTTGTTTAATTTTACTGAAGCACTTCCATCTCTTCTGGAAGTTCTGAAATGTACCTTGTACATTTATGGGTAATGAAATGTAACAGGAGTTGTCATTTAATTTAGAAACTTTATTTTTCTTTTACAGTGCTTCTGAACTCCAGGTTGCTGATATCTGCCGGTAATTCATCAGTCCAGTTACCAATCAGCAGTTACACAACCATTACCGTATATGCTGTGTGCATAGTATGCTGTAATTAAGATAATAGACCTTAGTCAGGGTAAATGGCATATTAAATTTACTGTGACATGGATGAAAATCAGGGCTCTGAGGGATTGACTTCCAATCTTTACAATGGTGAGCAGACTGCACACTGAATGGGCTAAAAAAGGTTAGATCATGTAATTTTCATAACACAACTTTCAAAAACCAATTTATCGAATTTGTCTATTGAATTATTATTATTATTTTGGCTGGACAATCAACAGTAGGATCCATTTACAGTAGGTAACCCACTTTTACTTCTGTCCCTCACAGCCTAGTTTTCATTCTTGTCAAAAGATAACTATGGCGCTACCCTGACACTAGGGTCTATTACGAGATGACAACCTGTGATGTTCTACTTGAGCTGTTCATGTCCTCAGAGTTCTCAACACCTAAATGAATCTGCAGCGGTCAGGTGGTACACCGATCACGTGCTGCGAGTCGGAGCTCTCAGATTGTTTTACTTGCGAGTTCTTTGAGGACGTGAACACTTCTTACAAGACGGAATCTCAATAACATTTTTTTTTTTTTTTTAAATCTTAAACCTTTGGTGTGTACGATCACACAGAGTGTGATTAGAACATTCTGTGTGGGTCAACAACAGCTTTTGTCAGCTTTTGCTCTTTGGCTGGTGCTTAGCATGGTCAAATCTGTCAGCAAGGCATTTAAACTCTGCATATAAAACCGGTTGGAGGTCAGCATCTTTAAGATCCTCACACTGTAGTGCTCTGCCGTAATTGTATGTGAAGTCATAAAACTTAAATCAGTCAATACATATTATGCTAAAGGCAGTTTTGCTTAAAGGAAGATATGCTCACTCTTAACTGCAACTTACTGAAACCCAAAATTAAGTGATAGCCAAAGATACTGTAAAATGACGGATCGTGGTAATCCAATAAAATTCTTGTTACGTGTATAATTCACTCCAAAACCCACATTACTTAAGGTTTTGTGTCTCACAGCATGTAGTATTTTGCTTATGTAGTATCTGGAGTTTCTCTTCCCTCATAGTTTGTTAGTCTCACCTTATTACTAATGATGAATGAAACCTGAAGCTGGACTCTTCTCTTTTCAGAGACTGTTGTCACATGTGATGGGTTTGTCCAGCGTCTCAGTTGTGGTAAGATTGAAGATAAAAGCAATAAAATATTTTAGTTGAATGCATTACGAGTAATTTATGATGTCATGATGCTTTTCTTCCATTTAGACTCTGGTGTGATCCGTGTGGACTCTTCCACCTTTGGTCGCACAAACAGCAACATTTGCAGTGTTGGACGACCTCAAGGACAAACGGTTAATACTCAGTGTTCAATGGATGTTCCTGTAGTCTCTAAACGGTAAGAATCTCTTTCTTTGTGACTTCAGACAGAACAAGTATGGGTAGAATTGAGTCTGCTTGCTCGGTTTAGTCTCGTTCTCGAGATTCAAGAGGTTACTTTATTTGTCCCTAGGTAAATTTTTCTTGGACAAAGGCTGTCACATAAAAATAGTGCAGTAACAGACACCAAAACAAGTTTATACTGAGCGTTGTGACCCCAATGGACTATCTAAACCAGGTTGGATTTATATGGATCTGTCAAAAAAAACTACTCTGAAACTCTTTTCAACTAGCTTCATGCAACAGGCCTCAGATATGTATTGTTTAACAGACATCTGTCTGAGTTTACTGAGAAGGATGTGTGGCTGCAGAGTATTAAAAGCAGAGCTGAAGACTACACATGGCTGTCTGGTGTAGGCCTTGGGTTTTTCAAGGTGTTGCTAAATGGTGTATTCTGGTTAGTATAGCATCAGTGCCCCGATTGTCTTTATAGGCAAACTGATACGGGGCTACTGGTCTAATAATTATTTTCTTGAAGAACTGGTTTTTTTTTTTTGGAAGAGTAATGATTGCCTTTTTTCCAGAAATAATACGGTGTAATTAACAGACCTTTGAAATACCCTGGCTTGTGTAAGTTCCTCTGCACATGTCTTCAAAAGGAAAGCTGAGACGGCATTAGGGCCTGTTGCCTTAGTGTTTTTTCTTTTTAAAAGTCTTGTGACTTCCATGGACTAACGTCTATCATTGAACTTGGAAATCACTTATGTTATCGTTTTAAAGAGAAGTCATGTGAATCAAACCTAATCTAGAAATTATTTAAATCATTGGCCAATGTTTTGTCATCAGCTTTGTTCAGTGTTTTCTTAGTGGGAGTCACATTTGTAATGGATTTCATGTTTTTTCATCCCACAGTTTCTTTGTATTTGCACAAGTCCTTCTCTATGGATTCCTTGCATTGATTCTTAGCTATGTTGAGTTTCAGCTTCCTCTGCGCTCATCTTCGTTGTGCTTGGTCCTTATTCCTGAAGGCAAGCCTCTTGGACTTTATGCAGTCCTTGATGTCCTTAGTAATGTAGGACTTGTTGTTGGGATAGTTTTATTGTCTTTTGGGGTATGACAGCATCCACACAAAAGTGAAAATAAGCTGTGGATTTGTTCAAATCTGATATGAGAATGAACAATGTTATGATCCGAATTGTACCGTGGTGGTTTAGCTCTAGCTTAATATATGCGTTTTGAATGTTTCCATCGCATTGAGCAAGAGTTTTACTGTTTCTAGTGTCACATTTTAATGTACTGTTCAAACCCAGGTAAAGACATTTTCAAGTTTGGAATGATTGAAATCCCCTAATGAGCATGGAGCATCTGGTGTATGTTGCAGCGGTCTGTTCACAGTCCGCCACTTGGGCCGCAGCTCTCCCTGCGTTTCCACTTGTGGGCACAAACGCATCACAATGTTCCCAAACTCCCTCAGAAGGTAGAACGGCCTGAGACAAGCATAATAGCTCAACATACGGGTTACAGCGTCTCTTGTGTGGTATATTGCCTACTCTACTATTAATAAACTCAGTCTGCCCCCTTGTCTTACCCGACTCCAGGCTCTTATCAGAACGTACCAGAGAAAAGCCGTCCAACTCAATGAGTAAGCTAGAAATATCCGGATGCAGCCAAGTTTCAGTAAAAACCATGACGCATGACTCTATACTAACTACTTAGCTGATTCTGATGTAAAGTTTGAGTTCGTCCATCTTATTCCTCTGGGAGAGCGCACTACACCGGGTCAACAATGGCAAGGGTGGCACCAAAACAAAGACATATTAATCATAATTAAAAACATAGTATGCTTCAGCACATTTGTCTCGGTCGCCTACAGAGCAGCGGCACCAGATTACAACTCTGCAGTTGTCAACCAGAGCATGGTCAATCGCCTTGTCACTGTTAACTGTGCATTTGCACCGATGAGAAGCGGATGTTTAATTCAATCCTACAGGAGCCTGAAAGGCAAGATGGCAGCCAATCGCTGTCAGGTACATGTAAAAATGTTTGTCGAGCATTTATCCAAGGGAATTGTATGTACTCAAAGAGAAGCCATTCAGTTCTCTGGTGCGTAGAACAAAATTTAACCAATTAGCCGAAGTTGCCCGCACACTCAAAATTATCTTTTCAGATTCAAGTAAAATTAGAGAAAGTATTAAGTTTTTTTAAAAATGACCATAGCTAAATGTTTGCTTTCTGGTCTTTTTAATGCACTTTTTTTATTTTCCTTTTTTCACATGCAAGAAGTCATTTTCATTTAATTTTGTATTGCATGTTAAATATTGCAGTTTGGACGCTTTCATTTTGATTAGACTGCCTGGGTTTACACCCCTTTCAGTTTTTCAAGCTGTATTGAACCTCCGTGTACCTACAGTTCAGGTGCCTTTAGCGTCATACTTTGTTTTTTGAACGGGTGAGTTATGTAGACTACGGTTTCCAAGAGTCCAGTCAGACTGCATCTTTGTCCTTTTAAACAGGTGTGATGGACTGAGCGTGTGCGAGTTAAACACGCAAGGACTTGCAGCACGAGATCCTTGTGATGGCACTTACAAGTACTACACTACCAACTACATTTGCATCACTGCAGGTTTGGGTTGTTTTTCTCTTTTCCTCTTCATCAACTTTCTGTGCAAGCCTGTATAATGTCTTCCTCTTCCAGAAAAAACTGTGACTTGTCATGGTGGATACGCTTACTTGAAGTGTGGTGAGCTATTTTTCCATGTTTAATTTGGAAAATATAGGTTCTTAATCTTCTACATGTTTGTTCATGTAATTTTTTTTTTTTTTTTTTTTAAATCCATGTAGAAAGTGGTAAGATTCAGATAAATACCGCACACTATGGACGTACAGATAAAATCACATGCTCGGAAGGACGTCCATCCAGTGAGCTCCAAAACTCCAACTGCTATTCTCCCAATGCACTGGCTCCTGTGTCGAAAAGGTAGTTGAATACTGTATGTCACTTCTGCTGTACCTTGTTGTCTTTAGTAATGATGAATGTAAGCTCTCTTTTTTCCTTTTTTTGTAAAGCTGCAATGGCTTGGAAAGTTGTGAGTTGTTTGCGACACAAACCGTCTTTACTGATCCCTGCGTTGGCACATACAAGTACCTCAGAGTCTCCTATTTTTGCCTCCCATCTGCACTCCGTGAGTATCCGTTAACATGTCTACTACAAATTCACTTTGATCCAGGAAGTGTTTGAGCTTTGAATGGTGAAATCTTTAGTTGTCACCACCAGATATGCTTCTCAAAAGCATGATCACTTTACACCAGCTCAAGACTCCTATTTGAAAGACTACAATTCACCTCACTAAAATGATCTAACATCCTCTGTTTTCTGTAGGTTCAAGTGTGATCTGCGAAAACGCAAATAATACGCTGATATGTGGTGTGTATAATGCTACATGAGTTTTGCTCTAAGTTGAATTGTGTTTTAGAGCAAGTTGATTTGAAGCTGAATTGTCGTCATTTTTAGAACAAGGGACTGTCATCAACATTCACACTGCTAACTTTGGGCGAACTGACCGCAGCACATGTTCTGTCAGACGACCTGCTTCTCAGACTGCCAAAACTGACTGCTACTCTTCAAACTCCCTGGCAATAGTTACTGATGAGTGAGTTTATTTATTTTTTTATAAATGGTTTAAATGCAGTTTATCATAGAAATAAGTCAGTCAAGGTTCTTTTATTTCTCCTTTTTATAGGTGTGAAGGACTCAATAGCTGTGTCCTAGTAGCCTCCAATGGTGTCTTCACAGATCCATGTGTCGGCACATTCAAGTTTCTGTACGTCTCTTACAGCTGTGTAGATGACTGTAAGTGTTACTGTGTATCGTTTTTTTTTTTTTTTTTTTTAAATGCAACCTTGTTGGGATTATTCAAGACACTAGATTGATAGCTCTGTTCATGGTGCCTTTGCTTTCTTGCAGAATACAGCGTCTGGACTTATGGATTTCAGCTTCAAGCATATTTAAAAATGGTTTCTTTGCAATAAATGCCTTGAAGACATTTGTTCTTGTTAGTATGATCATTTCACAAACCATCACATACACCATCAAAATTCTACACCATTCTACTGCAAAGTAAAACAAATGTCAGCAAATATAACTAGCCTAAATATGCTACTTTCTAAGCACAATAGATGGGCTGACTGATTGTAGTGTGAAATGGTTTAGACTTTTTGGAAACTGTTCCCATTCAAATTGTGCCATTGATTTCAACTAGTTTATAGAAAGCTTGCAACAGAGGCATGGTCATAAACATTTTTTTATAAATAAACAAGTTTCTAGTTTTAGCGTTGGTGCCAAGCTTTGTCCTCTGAGCACTGGATTTTCTGAAGATAAAATTAAAAGCGGTAGATCATAGCAGTAAGCAAGAGTCTAAACTGTAGCTAAGCAGGAGGGTGTAGCCTATGATTAGGGCTTTACTTCTGGAGATTGTTAAGGCTTCAATTCATTTAATTCGAAAGATTATCCTGATGAACAAAATGTGCAAGAATCAAGTTAGCTGGTCACAAACATTTTAAAATAAAAGGTTTGTAAGTTGCCAGTAGCTTCTGGCTTACCGGTAGTTCTGACATTGTGAGCTTGGTCATGTGCCCATTCAATTGTGAATTTCTCAAACAACCTGTAAGAATCAAACTTGTTGATCAGAGCTTATTTTCTGCATTAATCCAAAAGCCAGTGGAAAAAAGGTCCTTCAATCAAATTTTATTTGCAGAGCACCTTACAACAGCCAGAAGATGCACAAGGTGCTTTCCAGTAAAACATCAAAAGACAACAATATATAAAAGCATAAATGTACGTAAAAATAGCAGTCGAGTCGGAGGCTACGTGTTAAAAGCTTGTTTGAATAGATGTTTTCAGCTGTGATTTAAAAACACTACACGGTGATGCTTCGTAGGTATGCTTGAAGTGCGTTCCACAGCTTTGGGCCCTGGATGGCAAATGACCTGCCTCAACTTTTTATACTTGAACTTGGGAATGACCAGAGAGGTGTGTTCAGAGGAGTGCAAAGTTCTGGCTGGTTGATAGACCGCTACTAATTCGGCGAGGTAGGCCGGGACCAGACTATTGATGACCTTGAACACAAACAGCAGGATCTTATACTCCACCCTAAACCGCACCGAAAGCCAGTGGAGCTAGCGGAGGACTGGGGTGTTGTGTGTTTGGAGGTGTAGAAGAGAAGACGTGCTACCACGTTTTGTACTAGTTGAAGCCGATTGAGTAGTAATTAAGTCCAGTGTAGAGGGCATTGCAGTAGTCTATCCTCGAGCTGATGAAGAAATGAATGGCTTTTTCAAGGTCAGCTCTTGACCAGAATGGTTTTACCTTACTGAGGAGCCTTAGCTGGTAAAAGCTCGCCCTCACAACTGAACAAATATGTTTGTCATATTGCATACTTTTGTCAAAAATAACACCCAGGTTGGTGCAAACTGATGTGTTTGAGGACCAAAACTGAGAGAGCTGTTAGGGGAGTCTGGGCTGAACATAATGTACTCAGTCTTTCCTTCATTCAGATGAAGGAAATTCTGCGAAAGCCACTGTTTGATGTCCTGAAAGCAGTTATGGATAGGGTCCAGCGCAGAACGAATACTCATAATCGCAGGAAGGTAGATCTGGAGGTCGTCTGCATAGAAATGGAATTGAACGTTGTGATTGAAGATGAGTTGTCCAAGTGGCAGCATATAGAGTGAAAACAGAATAGGACCGAGAATAGATCCTTGTGGCACACCAGATGATCGGGGGGCAGCGGAGGAGGAAAAGTCATTAAGCATTACTGAAAAAGTTCTGTTAGTGAGATATGAAGAGAACCAATTGAGCACCGCGCCCTGCAAACCGACAGCATGTTGAAGACGGGAGATGATGATGGCCTGATCCACGGTGTCAAATGGTCCAGTAACACCAAAACCACAGATCTTTTACTGTCCAGGGCTCCAAGAATGTCATTTTTGACCCTCAGTAACGCTAACTCGGTGCTGTCTAGACCTGAAACCGGACTGAAATTTATTACCAATAACGTGCAGTTGGAGGTGTGACTGAAGCTGGGAGAAAACAAGCTTCTCCATCAACTTAGACTTTCTGTAGCTCAGTGGTAAGAGCATTGCGTTAACAACGCAAGATTGTGGGTTTGATCCCAGGGGATGCACATACCTATGTATAAATGTATAGGATAATGCAATGTAAGTTGCTTTGGATAAAAGCGTCTGCCAAATGCATAAATGTAAATGTAAATGTAGACAGAAGTGACAGGTGAGATATTGGGCGAAAGTTGGACAGTATGGAGGGATCAAGGTTGGGTTTCTTGAGCAGCGGTCTAACAATGGCGTGTTTGAGAGCAGTGGGAACAGTTCCCAAACTAAGACGGCTGTTTATGAACGAGACAAGGAAGGGTCCTATGATGTCAATATTTGATTTGAATAATGTATTAGTAAATATTAGTAGATATATTAGTAGAAGAATATACAGTATGATGTATAAGTGAAGTTCAATATTAGTTCATGTTAATAAAGAAACCTTAATTTAAAGTGTTACTGATATTTTTTACATCTTATTTATATTAAAATATATAACAATTATAAAAATATTATTTTTAATACTATATATTTGGCAGCAGGTAAATTAAGCTGCTGTCACTTTACAACCTGACACACATACCGATTATACTGGTACATATGCGACGTCTTTCTCAACTGTTTATATTCACTTAAATCATAACTAACTGTGTTTGTGAATATTTGCCAATACCGGTATTTTGACATTATTTTGTGTGTATTTGACCGTTTAAGCCATATTCTCCATCAGAAACCCAGATGTTCTTCACTGCTTTCTCACAATCCCTCAAATGGTGTACGGAAAACGACATTTATGTTTTCATGATGTCTCATGATTAGTATTGAGAGGTGGCTGTGTGTGCTTTGGGTGTGAGCACAAAATCTGCAGGAATGTGTAAAATTAATGTGCAATACACACAATCCCACACTCAAATTCAAGCCCAACAATATTCATCGGCGCAAGTGAAATGAGTGTGTGAGGGAGGTGGTTTTTGCTGTCGGAGAGAAACAGCAAAGAAAGCGCAGCTGGTATCTATTCTGGGGAAAATTAATAACTTTCAGGTATTGTGATAATGGTTTATGATGGATACATTATCAGGGACCCCCAAGCTCCCAAAAAATGGGGTCAAATCAAAACACAGAGAGGGGCTTATTAAATGTCTCTGGTTCTGTCAAGGATTTAAGCCCCTCAAAACTACTGAATATAATGCTATATGCAATACTGATCTATTCAGATGTAAACAACTGTAAGTTGAACAAAATTTTGGGGAAATAAGCAATAACAGAGTCTTTTCTTCCCTGTTTTTTCGACGCGTCCAAATAAAACTGCTTCTCAAACATAAAGAAAATGTTGGTCAGGACTTGATTTTGTCCATCGGCAATTGATTGGATCATTAGATTGTTGTCGTTTGCTAATACTTTTGATTGTTTGATGTGAGTGATTGCTGTAAGCTCTGGTGTTGTTAATGGTATATGCGTTTGGTGAAGCATACGTCTCTACCTACTCAATTACTTAAATATTTGTATATGTATACATATTTTGCAATAACCTTAAAATAGGGCTGTGCCGGTCAACTTAACCACCGGCGGTGGTACGCCAAAACATCTTTAATGTGTGAATGATGTTTTATGTGAACATTACCACACGAGTAAAGCACACAGGTTTTTCAAAATAAATAATAGGTTAGCAATTTAATGTTAAATCACAACTATGGAAACATTTGGATTTGTGCTGAATGAGAGAAGTACATTATAGTAGTAACATTTCCCTGTAGGTTTGTGAGATCCAGTCATTTGAAAGATATTGGCTCTTTATTAGGCTAATTAATCATATGAAAAATGAAAACTTCCACAAGCACAAATACATTCAACATAAATGGGCAAGGTTTACCAAATCTCAATTATTTCGAGTATATAGGCTCATCTTGTGGTCCAGTTAGGCTCTTACTAAACGTATGTGCGAAGCAATTGGGATATACAGGTCATTGTGGTCACAAGTTCCTTACATCTAATGAAGGAATTGAATATAAATCTGCTCAAATGAGCTGAATATGAAGAGGTGAATGTATTTGTGTTAGTGATGCAGAGAACATCACAATCACACTGACAATTTATGTTCCGCTTCCCCCAACAAACTGAAACCCATTTAGTATGTTATAACACAGTTCATCTCATCAGACAGATCCTCCTCGAGGCGTCCGATTGGTTGCCCTGTCCTCCCTTGAATTAGAAGGTCAGTTGCAGCGCTCTCCATTTCGTCAATAGTCATGTGACAGGCACCTGCAATTTCCCGTTTTGCAAAGTCAACAAATTTGGGGTCTTTTGCGTATAGACCCAAGCCTTCAGAGATCAGGATCTAAAAGATACAAAAAAAAGAAGACATCACAAAAGTTGGATCAGATTTGTTTCTGCTGAAATCCACTGACCACACACAGCTATTTATGTGTCTGCTGAAAGCAGTTAGTTGCACTGGTAATTTACTGTAGGTGTCGTATTAAATGGGGTTTAAAGTTTTGTATTCAGAATTATTGGAGATCAGTTTTTTTGTTTTTTTACTTTAAAGGGATCATGAAATGCATTCACATCTTTACATTCCTGGGGGTTAGCTTATGAAGTTGTTTTGCATCAAAATGTTCAAATATTTGTAATAGATATTATATGATCATTTCCCACCCACAGTCACAATCACTTAATTTCAGCGGCGTTACCTCTTTTTAGGTAAACGTCCAGTGCTGTGATTGGTGAATTTCATGTGTGTGTCATGCTCGAGATGGCCAGCTCTTTAGTAGAGCTGTATTTGTTTGAGCCTGTGCGTGCCCGATTGAAATGAACCAATGCAATCACAATTAAATGCCTCTGAGGACAAAATACTTGGCACCAGAGGTGTAAAGTCCAGGTTCAGAAAGTAAAAGTCCTCCTCAGTATTTTGTTCCAATCACCTGGATTTGCTAATTAGCAGTTTTTCAGTCAGGATATATAACTAATTAGTGAAATCAGCTGGCTGAGTTCATGGGTGGAATAAACATGATAGGACATTTACTTTCTGACCCCTGGACTTTACACTTCTGCTTGGCACTGCTGTAGCTTTCAATACAAGATATTGAGAAAAAGTTTTTCAATATTCAAGAGACGAAAACATTCTTCTTCAATTGCTCAGGCACTTGTTAAAAATAAACTTGTAACTATATTATAAATAAACCATCCACATATTTTCTAATAGTTTGATCTTTTGGAAGGGAGTCTTTCTTGGTACCACTCTTGTGATGTGATGTTAAGATGTTAAGTTCTCATGCTAAGTTAAGACATGTTAAGAGCAAGCCGCCTTGATTTCAAAATGCATGCCAAGGAGTGTAGAAGAAAATTGTGACATCGCAACTTTTCAAAAGCCTGGTGTTTCAGAATGATGGAAAACAAAAATCTCATATTTTTGGACTGGGGAGTTGGCGTTAAAGAATGAACCTTGCATGTTTTTATTTTAGAGCAACCTCTTATATGTGTAAATATCAAGGAAATTTTGATTTTCCATTTCATGACCCCTGTAAAGTTTATTTTTCTGTGGATCACAGTAAAAAAAGAAAGTCTATGATTCACTGCTGTACAAAAACAAAGTCCAGCTTGAGTCGTTTTTATAGCCACTGAACCTGCATAAATAACAACTATCCTTATTACTTCGGGTTGTTTGATACACCCTTAAGGAAGCTTATTTACCGACTCCACGAGGCTGTCAGCGCTTCCCTTCTCGATGTATCCGGCGCTGTGTTGGGAGGGCACTCTGAGAGTGGTGTACCCCCGAGGCTGCTGGGCTACACCCGCCATTCCACTGCCAATCCACCCGGGACGGGCCGACGCCGGCAGGCTGGCACTGCCATTGGCGTCGCCCCACATTGCCTGAGTGCCCCCCATATCGTTCATTAGAATGAGGGGGGCGTAGAGGAGGCGACCCCGTCTGGCCTGGTTGTTCATCCAAGAGGCCGAAGAAACCGCAGATGAAATGCTGCTCCGCCGTGAGTCGAAGCTGTTTTGCGTCTGTGGGAGCACGTACGTTATTTTTAATTATTGGTGTGAAACAGAAATTTGTTATTAGCAGAATTTAATGGTTTATAATTTTATTTTTGCACAATGTTGATTTTGTGTTAATGGTAAATTTCTGGCGTATTCTCCAAATTATGATACATCTTATTCTATATATGATACTTCATTAAGTATCCTGAGACGTAAAGAAATATGTCCGAACATTTATCTAATTTGTACAATTTTAGAATGTAATGTTTTTATTATTTATATAAATGTGAATAATACTAATAATTCATATAGATTGAATAATATTATAGGGTAGAGGTAGAGCATGCTGCATTTAAATAAAAAATAGATATAACTATTAGCTCTCACTCTAATACTGATTAATATACTTCAAAATTCTTGCTGTATCATGTTTGAAACATTTTCAACCATTTTTCATTCAATTTTAAATATGAGTTGCTTAAATCCACTAAATACAATTTTTTAAATATCAATAACAAAGTTATTCTTAATGTTACTTTATTAAAATCATCAAAGATTTCTCAATAAAAAGACGTGTGCATTTCTTCTTGAATAATCCACCAGAAGACATGTACATGTAGGGTTTTTCTGGAAAGTACTGATCATGTTGTTGAGGCCTGTCAAATGTGAGTTTTAAGACCAATTCCAACTGCACCAGACAAACGGCAACAGACACTTCGTCAGGTTTTATCGGGTCAGTGGGTTATCCCTGTTGGCGTTGGTCAGCACTTGTTTTTGCCAATTGAACATGTTAAATCTCCGATTGTTGGGTCATGAACTGAGAAGTGACTTACTGTCTTCTGGTGATAGTCAGTTGTCCTTTTGTGCAGCCTATAAAGATACAATTCCAAATCTGGAGAAAAGTTACCTGTATTCGTGTCCTACAGGGTGGGGAATTTTGGCGGTAAGTGCCTGGGATTGGGAGATCCTCATTGCTGCCCTGCCTTCTCAAACACTGGATGTTAAAGTTTGGCTTTCGGCCTGACAGATACAGGAAAAAGTCATCAATGTTAGGTTCACTGAAAGGTTCAACTCATAATTTTTTTGTAGTGCAGAAAGATAACTGTTGGATTTACCTAAGGGAGTTGGGGGAAGCATGCGTCGCCGTGCAGCGAAACCAGTACCATTGTATTCATTGTTGTTGTATCCGTTACCATTGTATCCATTACTTTGATAACCATTACCATTGTAGCCATTGCTGGAGTAACGATTCCCTGGATAATCAGTCCCATTGGGACCATTCCCATTGTAGCCATTTCCAGGGTAACCATTGCCATTGTAGCCACCAACATCTTGGCTGTTGCCTTGGTAACTATTGCTGATATTGTCAATGGGCTGAACTGGAGTCACACATTCACTTCTCCCATTGGGTGCTGCAGTTTGTGCCGGAGGAACCTCAGGAAACCACTGTCTGTTCAGACATTAGCACAAAATCAGACAGATGTATTAATTTGTAAGAAAAGCTTGTAAAATTCAAACAGACTGTTGTTTGAGTCACGTGAAGGCCCCGATATAATCACAACAATGTTCTTTTTCCTTTTTCACATTTTTCTTTTTTTGAAAAACCTTTGTAGCGGTGTACTGTTAATGAACATCCCAATGCCAGCCGTGCTTCTGTGAGTGGCGTTTAGATGAATATACAAGTATGTGCTATACACACTTTCCTCTCAATAACAAAATAATAACAATAACAAAATAATAATACAGGTGATAAAACAGCAGTTAAGATGTGGATATGTTTGCACCAGCAAACCTGGCACTCTAATCTGGCACTCTAATCAAGTCACGTCATGTTTATATATATATATACAGGGCTCTCAAGTTTTATCAAAAGTTTGGAGTGAGATCTGTTAGGTGAGGAGCCATCCAAATTTGCATCAGCGGCCCCTCGGCCCCACCAAATTCGCTTCAATTTTTGCTAGCAGTTAAATTTTGCCAATTGTTCCTAATTGACCAGCACAAATGCAAATTAAAACCATTTTGGCAATCATAGACAGCCTTCCAAATCTGCTCAAACGGTCAACTTTAAAGGGGTCATCGGATGCCCATTTTCCACAAATTGGTATTCTTTGGGTTCTTCATGTAAAGTTTGTAACATAAGTTACTTTGGTTAAAATTCCTCAATGGTTGCGTAAAACACCCCTTTTTCCTCCTCAAAAACAGCTCTGTTCACAGCGACTCGTTTCGGTGCATGTCTCTTTAAATGATAATGAGCAACAACTTTTTGGCTTTTTGAGGATTAAAAGTGAGTGGATTTTTTCATTTTATGGTGGTTGTGTCCACACACTGCAAAGACACATTTATATGCAAACACCATATAAAAGTGAATTTTGCATCCGCTTTAAATTAAGCAGTTGGAGAGTTTTGACTTGGAGTGCTTGGAGCGGGAACACGTAATTTACCCGGAAACAACACATTCTAATTTCTGATTGGCTGGAAGCTGGCATTTAACTCTGTATAACTCGAGATAGATGCTATGAACTCGGCAGAGAACTTCCCTCCGTTTGTCTGCTCCTCGTCCATTAATTGTATAGCGGGACAAGTTATCCCTCACTCCTCAGCGTGAGAAACACAAGGTGTGGCATGTGAGCGTGTGCAGGGGTTGAAATGCACTTGAGAGCCCTGTCTTTATACAATAGATTACTTAAAGCAGCTTTCTTAAATTTCGACGTGTTCATGCTTTTACTCGCAGATGTCTGACCTCGATGGGCTGAACAGAAGAAATGAACTGGAGAATATTTTCACGTCAAAGGCGGCAGAGTGCCAGAACACTCCTATCTATTATGTAATCGCCATGGACCAATGGTAGTTTGAAGGTGTTTACCAGCAGAAGCGAACCTTTCCGGAAAGTTCACTTTGCCAAGCTATTTCGTAAAGTAAACAAACTCCAAACGAATTTAGTTTTGGCCTGATTTAGATTTGAAATGATGTCACACAAGTTCGTTCTTCGATTTTGCTTAAAGTATATCAGGGCCTTGAATTATTTTGGTGCATTATGGGTAGTCAAACATTTCCTACTAACCTATCATGTGAGACCGCACTACGAGGGTCCTCCCTGCTGACAGCACTTTGCTCTGGAGGGTATGGCATCTCTTTAACTCCTGTGACTGTAACTCCTCCTCCTGGGACAGTAACTCCTCCTCCTGGGACTGTAACTCCTCCTCCTGGGACTGTAACTCCTCCTCCTGGGACTGTAACTCCTCCTCCTGTGACTGCTTCTCCCGTCACTCCTTCACCCCCACCTGTGACTCCTACTTGCATGGCTCCTCCTGTGACTGCTTCTCCATTTCCTCCTGGAATGACGACCCCTTCTGTGACTCCTTCATTTTGCATTCCTCCATCCGGAGATGGGGGAGGAATATATTCACAAGCACTAGTTGTATCATTCCTGAATATGAGAGTTTAATAAGAAATACAGTAAGATGATATACAAAAAAAGGTCTTCAAATACCTTTATCCGAATACCCTGCAATTCTTCCAGCTAATTTCAATAAGCTAATGCTACAATGGCTGATAATGCTCCACAATGATGTTCTTTTAAGATTTTAAAGTGAAAAGTCAACGTTTCTCTAAAGGCTGGAATACACTACACAACTTTTAAAATCTGAACAGATTTTAAAACATTATACATTATATACTTGCAGACTAGTTAAATGGTTAGAGAGATAAACTGAGCATAATACACTAAACGACAGAGGATCATACACTTACCAGACATACAAGTTGTTCTGAACACATCAAGCTCGTGCAGAAACATGCTAGGTTACGCACAACTAATAAAAACAATGTGTTTTAAAATTAGCTGAAAATATCAAACATATTTAAAATTCTCTGTGCCCATCATACACTACGTGATTTTCTGCTAAATCTCCGACTGCCCAAAAAAATCATTCAGACAAATCAGGGCAGAAGAATGCTGGGCGAAAGTTGTGAAACGTATTCCAGCCTTAAGATGCAAAATACTTTTGACAGCAAATGTTACAATGTGCTACCTAAAAATCCTTGAATTTCCACCACATATTTTGCCATGAAAAAGACAACAGAACCATGTGTCCAGTTCTGGCATTCTAGATATATTCAGAGCTAAGTCTCTAAGTCTGAGTTAAAGGAAACATTAAAACAGCAGCAGCAGCAAGTGGAGCTAAACAAAGCAGCTGACGACAAATTGGGAATGTGTTTTACTTACATTATGCTATTCCATGAAAATGAAAACATAGTTTTATTGTCTATTTTGCTCTTGCTGTGAATGTGAACTGTTTTGTATTTTAATATGTTTTATTCCTGTGATGTCAAAACTGAATTTTCAGCATCAGTACTCCAGTCTTCAGTGTCACATGATACTTCAGAAATCATTCTAATATGCTGATTTGGTGCTCAGGAAACATTTATTATTATCAATGTTGGAAACAGTTGCGCGGCTTAATATTTTTGTGGAAACCATGAAACCATGATGCAATTTTTTTAGGATTCTTTGATGAATAGAAAGTTTAAAAGAACAGCACTTATTTGACATTTATATGTCTTTACTCTCACAGTAAAATCTGACTGATCCCAGCCTTTTGAACAGTGGTGTACTTTCTATAATTTCAGGAATCTTTACAAAATATTGGTTACAGTTTATCTTTATGTTCCACTGTAGGCATTCTACTAATTATAACTTTGCAACTACATTTCAACTAACTTAGACTGTTAGTAGACTGTTAAGTTAGAGTTAGTTGTCAGGGTTCGGATTAGTTGCAAAGTTACTTATAGTTAGTTGAATGTCTAAAGTGATCAATCGAAATAATGTGTTATCATATTTTCTTTTGTGAAGAAAGTATCATACTGGTTTGGTTCAACATGAGGGTGAGTAAGGATGACAGATGACATCTACACAGCATGTCTGTCAAACTTGGCAAGCATTGCAACTCCCCAAAATTCAGACTACTTTGCAATTTAACATTTTGGAAACTGAAAATACGCTAATTTTTATTTTATTTTTGGAGCACCTAAAACTGTGAAGCGATTAGTGAACTGATAAATATGAAATTACAGGCCCTTTACAACAGATTAAAAAAAAAAGTCTTGTCTTGGACTAAAATCTAACCACCCCATCCAGTCAAAATTCCTCAAAACAGCTTTTCCTCAGACTCCAACTCAAGTCATTAGAGTTCTCTAAATTCAGTGTAGAAGCTTCTAAATACATGCATAATTATATTCTTTTGTCTCTTATCTTAATGTGCTCCTTGCCTTTGGTTGGTATTCAGCATCCACAGTGGGGTGAGTTTGCTGTGACTGGAGGCCCACCTGCTGGGCAGGGGAGACAACCTCTGAGGCTGATCAATTATCACTTCGTTTTCGGATAGGGCGGACACCGGACGTGAGTCCAACAGAGCCTCCTCCAGCATTAAGCTCCCATTGCGTATTCTAGGAGGAAGCTCAATGCTCACAGAGGTCTCATCCAGATGGGGGGGCATAGGGCTGCTTCTGGGGGTGGACATGGCCGGTGTGGGAGGAGCATCACTGAAGACACTGTCACTCTGCAGTTGGCAAGGGAAACATAATTTACTGTCGTTCCAGTGAGACTTGTCTATATATAGTTTTATAATGCATTTGAAACCTTTAAATTACAGTTGTGACTAATACAGTTGTAATACACTTTATTTGAAGTGTCCTTGCTATAGTATAATTATACAATTAAGTACTGAATAATTTTAATGAACAAATTGTGCTTACTATAGGGTTTAGATTAGCGTTTGGTTTAGGGTTAGAATTATGCATAACTTTCTGTTATTACTATAGTAAGTACATCTAATGTGTGACAAGGACACTGTAAAATAAAGTTGTACCATTTTTTTTAAATTGAATATTTACAATTTAAAGTTCCCCACAATGCCTTTTTTGGATATTAACTTTCACATAGTGTGTGATATTGCTTTAAACACTAGTTGTAGCTTTTCGTTCATATTGTCGACATGAGAAGACGCTGTTTTCTGTGCTTCTCGAAAGCTAATGCACTTCCAAAAGATGAGGACTCTGGCTCAATTGATACAGTAAAACCGATGCTTACGTTACTGCTATGTAAACTATGAGAAAATTAAAGAACTTGGATGCATGTAATCCTACTGTAGGAGACTTTTGGTTAAGGTTTATTGAGAGCATATGGCATGCTGTCAGTTAGTTTAAAGCACTCTCAGTTTACTATTCCCACTGGATTTTTACTGCTGAGTGTTCTCACCCTGAAGAAGTCTTCTTCTTCCATCATCTCCCCCTCCAACCCTTCCAGCCCTTCCTCATCCTCCATCGCCATAGCCAGGCGCATCTCTGGGGCCAGATCCTGTAGTGTGCGTAACCCAGCCTGGACCACACAAGATGAGAGTCATGTCAAAGACAGGCTGTAATCCAGTGATGCTGCACTAGGGTTGCACAGAATAACAGTGCAAAAAGTATATAATGTGAGAATATGGAGCTCATACTCGAGGGAAAAAGGCCCAAACTGTGCAAAAATATGCCATTTGCATACATTTATAGACCAAAAAGTCAAATCAATGAAATCCTTTTTAAGCGTATAGCAGACAACTTGTATAAAATGCATATAAATGTCACTCTATATCACCAAAAATATGTCTTAATTTACAGATGCTCTGTATTTTTGGGGAGCAAAAAATATAATGCAATGCACCACAATGATCGTTCAGGGATATTCAAATAAACTCTCAAAAAGCCTGTTGTATTATATTTGATGCTTAGCCTGGGTTTCCCCATACTGCCTTTGCACAGCGCGATTTTATTCACGCTGAAAGGCAGTCTGGATACCATGGACCAGATTTTTGCCTCATCTAGGGAACCAATCACAGAACGGGGAGGGAGCAGCAAGACGATGACGATATCTATGCGACACAACTAAGCAGTTTGTTTATATCCATATATACCTTCGACCCTCATGTTTATCTTGCACAAACGGCAATAGTCGCTGAAGGTCATTGTTTACACAAAAATATCTTACCCATCGTCTTCTTCTTTGTCTAATTTCTGTCGCTCTACATACGTCATCTGGTATAATGGAAACGATTGGCTATGAGCTACGTACAGGTGCATTTGATAGACATTCTTAGCACCCAATAAACGGCGCCGGGCATTCGTAAACCACGCCTCAAATATGAGAAAATTAACATGTGGTTCCCAGACCCAAGTCTCAACGAGAATTGGCTCTGGCGTTAGCCAGGCTATTTGATGCTTACATTTTAACATGATTTTTCAAAAAAATTATGTATGGATAATCAAGTAAACCTGAGCTTCTTCAGTCCAGTAAGAGTCCACTAAGTGGGGCGAGTAGGACTTGAGGGGTGACAATGGTGCCGTGACCCGGATGGGAGTGAGGTTTAAGGGGGTGAGTGTAACGGAGACAAGCTAGTAAGAGCTGTGCTTGTAAACCTCACTCCACTGGCCTCAAGATGCGTACTACCGACTGACATCAGAGGCTGTGGTCTTTAGTGTCCTTGTTAGCACCTGCCTCCCATGCCGGAGACACTGGTTCGAATCCCGCTCCGGGCGACTCGAGTAAGACCGGTAACAGTTATGCTTATGTTTATGTTATGCAAAAAAAGTATGTACCACGACTTGATTTACTTTTTTAAAGAATAATACAAAAATGCTTTTTACTTGCTAAAAATTGTAAACAAGAAAACAGAAGGCATGTAGTAGATTGTGTACAACATGTTTTTCAGCAAAGTTTTGATCATGTTGATAATTTAGAAGCTTTAGAAATGTGCATATCAAATGTGATATAGAAGTCATGATTGAGTAATTGATGTGCTCATAGTAACACAAATCAATGTATTACATTTAAATTTTTCCATTTGAGCAAATTAATTTAATTGTTGTTATTTTCTTGCTCAAATATGTTATGTTTATGCACGGAAATAGTTCTAATTCTACGACTCCCTATTCTCTGCACGTAAACAGCCATTTGTCACTGAAAAATTAAAAGTTAAAAGAAGACACACACACACACAAATCTGTTATAATTCATTACCTGGAGAGAGGCTGACTTGTCCTTGCCTTTCTTCTTCCTCTCTTTCTCCTTTCGCTTACGAAACTTTTTAAAGTAGTCCTGAATCAGGAAGCTGGCATAGAACTTTCCTGCAGTCACCTCATTCCCTAAAACGTAGAGAGATGGATTTTTGGAAGAAAAAAAATGCAGATCTTCAGTTGTCTGAAGAGGTAACTTTTTTGGGGTGGCAAGGGACTTGTTGGTCATTGATTGAGGCATTTCTGATTCAACACAGTGTTAGCGCTAAGCCTCGGAGAACACTGTATGTCCTTCATGGTCTGTTTGTAAGATCAAACTTGTATATGGTGTTGGTTGTCCTGTCCACATAAAGCACAGAAAGCTTATAAGATATTATTGTAACATACTCTACCTGCAGGGGGAGGTATAACTTCATCCAGCAGTTTGGGTTTGGTACGTTTCCAGATCTTCTTGATGATAGATCTCAGCTCCTCGTTCTGCTGGTCAATGGGGCCTGTGTTGAACGGAAAGGTACTGTATTACTGTATTTAGGATAGAAAAAATGCTTCATTTTGCAGTAGATTTAGTCCAAAAGCGCACAACAGATTATTTAAATCTATTAGCATCATCATCATCATTTTCCATAGAAAACTTTAATTTATGCAAGCAATTACAAACGTCCTCACTTTTACATGTCAGAATTGACAGAAGTGTATTAATTGTGTGTGTGTGTGTGTGTGTGTGTGTGTGCGTGCGTGCGTGCGTGCGTGTGTGCGTGCGTGTGTGTGTGCAGGAGTCCAACCATCTGTTTTGATCTTGAGTGAAGTTCTGACGAGAGCAAACAGGGTGGCGTTGAAGGACACAGTGCCATCAGGATAGAGAGGCACATTCATAGCAACCAGTCTCTGCCAAAGAGAAAGAGGGAGATGGGTAGAGAGAAACAGAAGGGCTTAGATATGAATGGTTGCCAGGACACTGCTACTGTATGTGGAGTATGTTGAAATGGGCCTGCTACTGTGTTCTGGGTGGTTGCTTACTGGACCTTAATACTGCTTAATAAGTCTCTGGTATTTTTGGTCTCTACAGACACCACCGTTTAAATGTTAGGATGCATTGTATTAATCAAAAGTGACAGTAAAGACTTTAAGGTAACACGTACAACAAAAATTGTACGTCTGTTGTATATAAAAGTTTTTATCACATTTCTGGCTAAATATTTTCTTGTGCAATGTAGTTACAGGGTAATTTTGACATCTGTGTAAATTAAACTTATAATTATATATATGGCTGTATCTAAGCACAGTATGATAAAAATTTAATTTATTGGCTTTTCTTTCTAAACTACTTAACGTTAAGCCAAAAAAAAAAGTTTCTGCTACGATTTTAATTTAGAACGTACCATGTAGTACTTAGTACTTACCTTATCACATTGTATTGCAATGACACTTAAATGTCAAGGCAAATATACTGTGTAATTAAAACATTTTTTTTCTTTTTTCCTTAATAAGAGTACCTTTCTCTGTAATTTAAATTTAAATACAGCCATATATATATATATATATATATATATATATATATATATATATATATATATATATATAAGTTTAATTTACAACCCACAGATGTCAAAATTACCCTGTAACTACATTGCACAAGAACATATTTTGCCAGAAATGTGATAAAAACTTTTATATACAACAGACGTACAATTATTGCCTGGAAAATAATAACAGAATAGGTACCTGTTAGTTTTAAAATAATTACATTATAAATAATTCGCTTGTATATTATACCCATTTATTACCCAAAACGTAACATATTGTTCCCTTATACCTACACGGATGTACACTATAATTACAGAAACGTACATCGTAATTTCAGTTTACTTACGAAGTTCTTTGCAGGTTGTATATCTGCTACCGAGGTTGTATATATGTATAATAAAGGGGTAACCCTTTATTACCCAAAACTGAATTTTTGTTCCCTTATACCTACACGGAAGTACACTATAATTATAGAAACGTACACTGTAATTCCGGTTTACTTACGCAGTTGTTTGCGGGTCGTAATATAAAGTGTTACCAACTTTAATATTGTTACAAAATATTTTTATTTCAAATAAATGCAGTTCTTTAAACTTCCTATTCATCAAAACAATCCTGAAAAGATACATTTATAAAACTAAAATATAAACGGTTTTCAACATTAATAATAATAAGAAATGTTGGTAGCACTTTATTTTACCTAATTTTTGTAATGACACTAACCCTGAACCTACCCCAAACCTTAACAGACCCCATGTAGAAAGTACATTGAAAGTGCACGTACTGTAAAATAAAGTGCAACCAAAATGTTTCTTGAGCACCAAATCAGCATGATTTCTGAAGGATCATGTGACACTGGAGACTTGGGTTCCTCCTAAAATGCAAATCTACAGGACTTTTCACCCATTTCATTATCCACCAGTGACTGTATAAATCCAAATGTCCTTACCCTACACGCTACTCGATGTGGACAGAGTTTCCCAAAGCCCAGCGGAGGCTGAATTCTGCGCAACATGGTGACTACATCTAGATGTTTAATCCTTCCCCTGATGCAAAGAAATTCAACAATATTTATTAATTTAAGTAACATACTCATTTAAGACTGGGATTTAGTTATGCTCTCATAAAAAAAGACATCCAGTTTGTGTGAAATCACTTACGTGGCTTCTGGGTCGTAATCCGACCAGACTCGTTTAAACTCATCGAGGTGATGAGTGCCCAGCACAGTCCAGTCTCTGGTCAGATACTCAAAGTTATCCATGATGACAGCGATGAACAAGTTAATGATCTGAGAAAATGCAGATTAATCACTAAACAAATTTGTTTATTATTTTCAGAGATGGATTTTCAAAAAGTTAAATATTTCCCCAAGAAAATGTATGTTCGCTCAAAACTTTTGCATTCTCTCTCAAAACTATTGCATTCCCTGAAAAACTTTACATTTGCTAGCAAAAGCATTGAATAAACTTCAAAAAGCAACTTTTTTCCATTTTAAATCAACACAACTTTTGCAAGAGATTGCAAAACTTTTGCGAGTTAAAGGTGCAGTAAACGATTTCTGAGAAACACTGTTGATATTTGAAATCAAAACCTAAAAAGCACAAACAGGCAATGCAAGAGTGGATGTTTCTTTATCAAAGCTGAGGCTAATCATAAAAAATAAAGCGAAGATGACGAACGAACGACGAGGAAGAACAAAAAATGCACATACAATATACAAGTTCGTTGTTAGTCGCCAGCAGCACACCAGTTCCAGACAAACAATGACACTCAAAACTGTCCTTTTACTAGCCTATAGCAAACATTACAACAACAATCTCTCAAACAATTTCTTCAAATATCCCTCTTGTTCACTCTCTCTCCTTCCCCATCATGAGTGTATACGCCCCCTACAGCTGATTGGCTACAAGTGTGTTGTGGTGCTCCAATCCACTTTCAACAGCGTTTTATCAGAAATCGCTTACTGCACCTTTAAGTCAATACGTTTGCGAGTTAACACAAAACGTCTGCAATAACGCAAAACTTTTGCAAGAGGGTGCAAAACTTTTGCATGAAAATGGGAGACTTAGGCTGCGTTTACACTTGGCATTAACATGCGACCTGTATCTGGATGTTGTCCACATACACATTGAAAAGACAAGTGTAAACGCGCTTCTGATCGGAATGTTATCCGATCAGCGTGTCCAGTTTCGGAGGTAGTCGAGGACGCATTGTGATCGGATCTCAGTGTAATGTAAACGCAATCCAGCCATCGTGTCTGCATTCACAGGTGAACGTCATATAAATCCCCGCCCAGTCTCCCCACGTGCTGTCTGAAAATAATGGCCAGACGCAGTTTAGACAATAAATTAAATTTATTTGAACCTTACAATAAACGTCAATATTTAAAACAGTTTATTTAGACTTACATGACACTGTGTGTGTGTGTGTGTCATTTTTCATTTTAATTGTGCAACATTATCTGAACGAGACGATCGCCTGTACAATCACAGCTGTGAGTCATGAGATCTTAATGAAGAGTGTGCGCTGCTTTGCCAGAGGAAAAATAGGAATAAACTTTTTATTTTATTTTTACGTTTTAAATGTCGAATGTTTTTATTGTTTCAGCATGTTTATTAATCTCCCATTTCTGTTAATATAGTCATTGCATGCTATAACCTTAAACCCCGATGATCGATGGTGTGACTTATATGGTTATTTTTGTATGATCAACTCTGGAAATATTCCTTCATTCAAAAAACGTAATTTGATTTAAGGATGGAGATTGCACAAGAAAGTAAAGTGAGTGAGTGAAAGTAATTGGGACATTGCTTGATTTTATATCATCTTTACTCTTATTGGTGTCGTGCTACAGACCTAATTAAAATATTATGCAGGAAACAGAAATCCGATCGTTTATCCAGATACAGAGGCTACTTAATATGAACAAATGTAAACGCACGGTGTCCTGATTGGCTAATGATCCGATCTGCTTGATCGGATCATGGTGATCGCATGTTAATGCCAAGTGTAAACGCAGCCAATGTTGTTGTGGATGTTGTATCCCTTACCAGGAAGGCACAGAGTGCAAAGAAACTGATAAAATAGAGGTACGCCAGGTTGCTTCCACAGCTGTACTCCTCCCCTGGCTCAATGTCAGACTCTGGGTCACACCGACGTCCTGGCAGTGCCGCAAGCATGATCTGCTGCCACTGTTCACCCGTTGCACATCTGGGTTTGAAGACATGCAACAAACCTTTACGTGAAACCATTTACTAACCAGATAAAAAAGCAGATCATTATCCAAACTCAAGTGAAAAATCTGAAAAGCTTACCTGAAAAGCAGAAGTACAGCCATGAAGAAGGTTTGGAAATTGTTGTTCCGACTGAGTTCAGTATCGTCGTCAATAGCTATCTTCCCAAATGTCTGGAATCACAGCAAAGAGTTTAATCTGGAATGTTTCTCAAATGAGGAGAGGGAGAGGAACATATACAAACGTGTAAAGATGAACCCACCTGCATTCCAATCACGCCATAGATGAAAAAGATCATAGCAATGAGTAGGCCAACGTATGGCAGTGCCTGAAGGTAAGCAGAGAGATAAGTAGAAATTATGCAAAAAAGAGAATTGAGAATGAGAGTATAGTGAGCTTATTTGTTCCTAAAATTCTCACCTGTAGAGATTTAAGGAAGGTCCAAAGGAGAGTTCGAATGCCTTCGCCCTTACTGAGCAGCTTGACTAGTCGCATAACTCGGAAAAGACGGAAGAAAGTGATGGACACTTTGGCACTCTCCCCATCTTTCCCCTTTTGAAGTTGTAAAAGAGAACGACATACCAAATATTAATGTATAATTTTTAAAAGTCATTTTTAAATGATGTAATCATGCCAGTGGCACATTTCAAAGTGAATTATTATTTGAAGCAGTCACAATATAATGCAGGTTTTGCTAAGAGATAAGCAGTGAAAACTACATTAGACCGGACAGCAAACAGCCTGTTTAAGAGTAAGGGTCAGAAAATGTGGAAAAATGGGAAATGGTCAAGACAATTTTTAGACAAGTCAAATTTAATTCCAAAGACAATCAAATGATTCAAATAAATTAAACATGTCCTTTAAAGATCATAAAAGCTCAAGAACTCACATTAATGAAAGTCATAAAAGCCTAACATTTAAATAATGAACTATAAAAATATACAAAGCAAATTAAATTTTGATATAGACATAATATAATATTAAATATAAATACTATTCTAGAGTTCTACAGAATACAGTTCTAGAACCTTCTATGTGTCGCCACATAAAACAGGACCAAAGTTTCTTTCTGCAAATTTCTATACGATGTCAACGTAACATTTGTTTCATGTCGGAATGATTGTATTTACAAAATAAGTGCGCATAAACAACACCAAAGTGTCTTATTTACCAGAGGAAAAGTCATATTTTCACTGATTTTCTGAGTTGTGGGTGTATACATTGAAAATTATGGAAGCAAATCACCAGCAAATTCTTATTGATGACAATTAATGTTTAATTGGACATTTTGAATGTACAATTTATGTATATATTTTGTGTACTATTGATAAACAATAGATAAGCTTGCAAGATACTTATTTAGCTGATTTATAAGGTGATTAAACTGCATTTCCCTTCATTCTTCATTCTGTGGGATATTCTTACCTCCGCATGGTCTCCTCCACCCTGAGCCAGTAACGGGACGTTCCAAAAGCACACAGTGGAGCAGGAAACAGAAGATGTGGGACATGATAGAAGTTGATAAGTGAGTGTGTGTCTAAGATAACAAATGCTATAGTACTTTAATCATTGTCACACACTCATAGTTCAGATAGTTTTAAAACAATACATACACTGAGCTCTGCAATCATGATGTCCACCAAACTGCCCACCACTATCAGCGCATCAAAAGAGTTCCAGGCATCTATAAAATAATGCTGTGTAATCCACAACAAAGAGAGAGCAAGAGGGAGAGAGAGCAAAAAGCACAAATGTAAAGGCACTAACACGTGTCGACGTGTTATCAAACCGAAAGGATGTGTGCAGCAAGTCTCACATAAGGTCTCAGAGCCAGAAGTTTGATGATCATCTCAATAGTGAACAGCGTAGTGAAGATCATGTTCAGGATGTCCATCACAGAGTTGAAGAGTTTGGACTGCTCATAGTGCTGTGGGGTCACAGTGATGTAATCTCATTAGTGGACTAGACTACACATGATTGGCTGTATTTTTATGCAGAACCTCTCCAAAGGACCTTTACACTGATATGAGATATATTGTAGGATCAATTAGTTTTCCCAATTCTGATAATAAAAATATATAGCATTTCTACTTTAAACATGTGTTGGCAGTTGTTCACAAGTCACTACTCCTAATTTGTGTGCACTAACTTTGATGGGCTAAATGCAGAGGACAAATTCCTAGTATGGGTTACCATACTTGGCCTTCACGTCATGCCACTTTCATTGTCACTGTCACATATACATCTTTAAAGCACGACAAAAGAATATTAAAACAGTGATTTAAAGTAAATCTCTTCATTTGACATCATTACAATTGTCACTTTTTTATAAGTGTGCTTAATTGTGTTAAGAAACAGTCATTAAGTGTACTCTCTTTAAGTACAACTAACTGGCCTTTTATTTCATAAATATTATATTATCTGCAAGTAAAGTTTTTTTTTTAAAGTATACTTTCAAGATTGAAAGTACACTACAAGTGGACATTCAATACAATTAGCACAGTTCTTCTTCACAAGGGATGTTAACAGTACAACAAGCTGTATATAAACAATGAACATCTATTGAATACCTCTATTTAGCTAAGTAAACGTGTGTGTGTGTGTGTGTGTGTGTGTGTGTGTGTGTGTGTGTGTGTGTGTGTGTGTGTGTGTGTGTGTGTGTGTGTGTGTGTGTGTGTGTGTACCTGTACAGCCAGTGCAAGCGTGTTGAGCAGAATGAGCAAAAACATGATGTACTCAAACTGAGAGGAATTGATGATCTTCCAAAATTTGAGTTGAGAAGGGTTTTTGGGTATGTAAATCTTTATCGGCTGAGCTTTCAATGCGTAATACACACATTGTCGCTGTGAGCAAAAGAGACGTACCATGAGAGAAACCATTAGACAACAAGAACAACACAAGGAAGACAAAAAATAATAATAAATTGAGTAGACTAGACGATCAGGAGAAATACAACTTAGCATCACCTAATTAATATCCAAAAAGATGGTCTTGAATCTAGACTTACCTGATTTTTGTTTAGTTCACAGTTTTTGAACTCAGCCTCTCCTTGTTCACGGAAAGTGATGATGACAAAACCCACAAAGATGTTCATCATGAAGAAGGCGATGATGATGATGTAGATGACGAAGAAGAAGGAAATCTCTACACGGTAGTTATAGATGGGTCCTCTGTTCTCTGCATTAGCATCAATGGCTTTGTACAACAGCCTGCGAAATACCAAAAAATAAAAAAGACGATTAAAGTTTGGAGGATTCAAAATCATTGCTGTTTTGTTAAACGTTTTCCTCACTCACTGTGGCCAGCCCTCAAACGTAGAGACGGTGAATAGTGCAAGCATGCCCATCAGCACATTGTCGAAGTTAAAGTCGCTGTTCTCCCAAACTCTCTCCCTCACCATTGGATGGTTCATATCACCATCTTTGAACACCACAAAAGTGCCCCTGAAAAAAAAAAAATCACACACAAGTCTCAGAAAACACATTGTAAGGGCAAATAAAACGACACATTTATGGCTAAACAACATACTTGCACTCTTCAGGTGTGTGTTTCGCCTCATCAGTGCATCTGTAGAACCGCCCCTGCAAGAGGTATTACATTAATGTTAACCAAAATTAATACTGATTTCACTCTTGAACATAGGGCTGCTGATTAATATTAATTAACTAGTAGGCTGCACATGATGTCAACCTAAAAGGAAAATTGTTTCAGGAACGAACCAAGTTATTACATTTTGATGAAAGACAGACTGACTGAAACTCTTTTCCTAGGAACTGATCAATCGTGCAAAATAACACCAGGAACATGCATTAAGAAGGAAATAAATGTCCATTTGAATTCTATGTTGGTTTTAAGTACCTTGAAAAGCTGCACACCAATACAAGCGAACATGAACTGGAGGAGAGTGGTGACGATGAGGATGTTGCCAATAGTACGGATGGCCACGAACACACACTGAATCACGCTCTGAAGACAAACACTCATTGAAAGTTATGAATTAACATAACTGTAAATAATAAACATCATGGCATTTAGGGCTGCATGATATTGAAAAAAATTACATTGTGATATTGTTTTACCTGCAATACTGCAATATGACAAAATGCAAGAATTTTGACCAGATGACTTGAATATCTCTATTTGAAATGAATGAATTGTTCTAGAATGATTTGGGTGATTTTGTAGGGAAGTAAAAAATGATTTATATAAAATAAAATAATAAATAGCTGGAAAAGGACTTTTTATTCCTTTTTTGAGTGTGTTACAATAAATCAAACCTCTTTCAGTAACAATAAATTAAAAAGAGTTCTCATTTTTTGTAATTATTGTTAAATAACAATGACTAAATAACAATATTAAACAAAATATATTTTGAATATATTATATATATATATATATATTATTAATATAATTAATATATATATTATATATATTATAAAATATTATTATATATATTATTAATATATATATTATATATATTATTAAATTACTGCTATTATACTGTATTTTGTAGTACAACACTGATATTTACATCTTAATTTCTTCATTTTCAAATGTTAACCCATCTGGATTTTGTTTTTAATACAGTTTTTCTCAGTCGCTTTGGTGCATTTCTCACATCATTATTTACATTTGCACAACAGTTAGTTCAACCTCCACAACATTTAGTCATTTGTGCACATCATAGTAGCCGTTTCTCATTCCTTCGAACAAACTGCAAATGCTTTTGGACAAGCATCAATTGCTTTCATACAACTCTCTGCTGTTTTATAACATTATCATTTGCTTATGTCATGTCAGTCAAAATTAACTATACTTGTGAATGCTGAATAGTCATTCCATATAAAACTAATAGTCCTCCTTTCATTGCTTGAGTCATTACATACAAAAATGTTGAACTAGTTGTCAAAATGTGTCAAGCAAATTTAAAAAAAAAATTTAAATCATTTTTGAAAATGTCTCCTAAGTTGATCAATTTATCTTAGGTGAATCTCAACTTTCACTGATGCGAAGGGGTGTGTGAAGCATTTGCAACCAATGATAAGCCACTTCTCTTCAATCACTGTCAGAGCTGAATCCCATAAACCCCCACTTTACAAGCATATATGAACCAAGCAGGACATAGTGTGTACCATTTCAACGCATTCTCATACAGAAATGGAAGGCCAGCCTCGTGGAAGAGGGGTGTGGGTGCGGGTGAGGGTGCGAGTGCGGTGCAGGACGGGGACGGGGAAGGGGAAGAAGAGGCCAAGTACATAGGCGGATCCCTGATGAAATCAGGGGTACAATTGTGGATCAATTGTGGTACAAATGTTAGGGGTACAACAGGGGTACAAATGTTGTCAATCACGGCCTCACAATGAAACATCTGCTGACTTTGTTAGACACTCTTTACAGGGACATAATCCCTGAGAATGAGAGGGGTCTAACTGGAGACCATCTGAGCAAGCATGTTGTTGTTTTGGATTGCATTGCAAGAGATGATATTCGCTGTGATGTAGATGAAATTATGTGGCCAGACAGAGAGGAACGTCTGGATGTGCATGAATGATTACAGTACTATGTATGTTGTATGTTCAGTTCCAATATGTACTGCAATATTGTTTACAGTTGTGCACAGCTCTACCCAAAGGGAGTTTATGTTTGTTGTAAATAAGGATGTATTTTTTCTTTTGCACAATGCTGTGAACAAATTAGAATTGCAAAGAGCATATGCAGTAAAAATGTGAAACATTCAGTGTCTTGTAGTTACCTCACTAAATACAGTAATGTGTAACTTTACTGTATTTTTCAAATGGCTGTGCAAATAGTATATAGTGCTGTCTTGAGCATTTTCAGGTAGTGTCACCAATATCTGACTTTTTTGCATTGGAAAACATTTACAGAAAAAACTGTCATTGTTAGCGATCGCCCTCGCGATCAGAGGCATAATAAGACCAATGCGCCAGGAAATCCCAATTAAGGTGAATTTATTGTGAAGACAGTGCAAATCCAATGGCAACAACAAACAAACAAAACAAAACAAAAACAAAGAAAAAGAAACTAAAAATAACATAAATATTTACAAGGTTTCGTGGGAAGGTAGCCACAACAGCAGTGGTATTGTTTGGTTAACAAACTTTCTGGAACCAGTTTCTATGGGCTTGCTTCCACTTCACACAACCAACCTGACCTCTCTTGCACCATGCTTCTGGCAGCCATTTATGGTCTAGTCCACACCCTGGAATGTACCATTCTACAGGTAAGTTACTTTCTAACATATGTACTTCCAACCCACTAATGCATATTAAACAATAACCATAATTAAATTACACAGTAACAACAACATGCAACTATGATGCAAAACAAAATGCAAAACAATGAATTAACCATTATAAACCTTGCTTTACAGGAACATTTGGAAACCCCCCAGTTACCCAACATGGTTTCTCCCAATCAGGCAGCATGTGCACTATGTTTAAATACTCTGCATTTAAGATAATACAGGTTTGGTCACAGATGTTTTCCAAGCAGGTAAGTTAGATATATAATAATGTGTTAAACAATTTTCAATAAAGTTTCAAATCAAACATATTTGTGTTGTGGTTCTCTATAATGATGAATGAACAACGTTAGCGGCTAATGATACCCAAACACGTTGTACATATCCACTACACAAACAAATACACATTGTACCCTCAAATATCTAAAACACATTATACACAATACATTCAAGTATTGCACAAACATTGCACATTCACAACACTGCAGTCTGAATATCCAGGATATCAGTGTCAGTAAACAGACTGCGTTAATGCGGCACATGTTTGTGTGTTTGATATGGTGAACCTTCATACAGTCATTCATGATCACGGGTTTGCTCCGTGACAGTCATAATGAAAACATGACAAAGCCATTTGACTATCTTGTTCATAGCAATGGTGTCAAGACTTTTCATCTTGATGACACTGACACTTTCATTGACATGAATACTTGCTTTTGAGGAATGAGCTATCCATTTTGAGCAAGTGACACGCTTTTGCAGGTTATCAACTAGGTTTTGCAGTTTGTACTAATTGTTTTGAGAACTGCATTAACTGTTGTGCAAATGTAAATAGTGATGTGAGAAATGCACCAAAGCGATTGAGAAAAACTGTAAATGCGCAGTATTTCAGAGATATGCGCAGCACTGTGTTTATTTACATGCGTGCAGCTCACGATACAGTGTATCTGCATCTCAGAGCAGCATGTTAACATTGAGAAACATTGTAACATTGTACCTTGAGTCCCTTTGCCCTGTTGATAGCTCGAAGAGGCCTGAGCACTCGCAATACTCGGAGAATCTTTACCACAGAAATGGCACTCGAACTAAGTGCAGAAATGACAACAAGTGAATGAAAGAAAGAAAGAAAGAAAGAAAAAAGAAAGGAAGAAAAGAAAGAAAGAAAAAGAAAGAAAGAAAGAAAGAAAGAAAGAAAGAAAGAAAGAAAGAAAGAAAGAAAGAAAGAAAGAAAGAAAGAAAAAACTTACTGCAAGAAGAAAGAGATGAGGGACACACTGACGACCAGAAGGTCAAGAAGGTTAAAGGCGTTTCTGCAGAAGGACCCTTGATGAAGGAAAGCTCCGTACACAGTCATCTGAGCAACACACAGTCACACATTGTCATTAATGTATACACTCAAAATGAAGGTTTTCAAGAATGTTTAAACACAATTAAGCATTTGATGATTTTGCACATGGCCAACCCTTTGTCAGAGCTCAAAACCACAGCGGGCTTCAGACAGTCCTGGGTAGTAACTGATAACATGTAATCTGGAGCAGATTCCAAAAATAAAGTACTTGTAATTGGATTATATAATGTTTTAAACTACAGTTACTTTTTTTTTTGATAACATGATTCGTTGATTCTCCCCAAATCTTTTTTTATCTTTTCAATTTTCCTGTAAAAAAAATCCTATCACTTTTATGTTTGTAAAGTCTTTTCGATTTGTGGAATTGCACACACCAGCCACTAGTCAAGCGGGAGGCAATAGCACTTGACCATTAAATTTACAGCAATCATTTCCATTCTCAATATTGCATATCCAATCAACTGCTGATGAACACATTTTAATTATTATTCGAATTAACACAACCATTTATTACTATGTCCTTAGAAGGATTTGTCTTTCAAACACATTAAAATGCACAAATTTATCTCTTTTCATATTTACATGTGATGCAGTTATTCCAAAATGTTTTAGTCAGCTAAACCTCTTTTGAACTAATATATTTTATAATTAGGTCAATAATTTAACAACACATTCGCATATTCACGGTTCTTTAATGTCAATTAATGGCCAAAACATGCAGGTGCACAACTAAAATGTTTTATCTTTTTTAGTATGTGTTGATTTGTTTCTATTTGTTTTCATTTGACATTTAATTCATTATTTATTTTTATGACATAACTCACTAACCCCCTGCAGTTCCTTCACAAACCACAGTTTCGGAAACCCTGACATATAAAGAGAAATAAAATATATTCCACAATATGAAGGGCATTACATTTTATGTTTATATCAATATGGTATAAATAAAATTGTCCAATTCAATTCAATATGATAAATGAGTTGGGTCGAAAGCAATCTAAAAGAAGTCTGAATATATTACCTAATTTTGTGTAGAGTAACAGATTACGTTACTAACTACAATTTTCACGGTGTAATTTTCAATCTGTAACAGACTACAATTTGTAAATAAACCCAGCACTGGTTACAAATGTATCCCACTACTAGACATATAGAATAGATCAAAATAGATCGGTCGGAGCAAAAGAGATTTTAACTGTGCATGTGGGTGATCAATAGTTTACCTTCAACATGATCTCAATAGTGAAGACGGTGGTAAAGACATAATCAGCATAGCCCAGCATCTATCATAGGACATAAACACAGCAATCAAGAGTACAGTCATTGTCTTTGGTACCAGGGTCAATCTCATGAGTCCAGGTCATATTTCACCTAAAATATTATATAATAATAATAATACTTTGCATATACACTGCTTTTTTGCTTGTGTAACCCCTCAACCCGAGTCCTACTCGCCCCACTCTGTGTGGGCCTCGAAACCCTGGTCTCCGGTGTGAGAGTCAGGCAATCTAACAAGGAGGCTAAAGACTGCAGCCTCTACTGTCTGTCCCTAGAGCGCCTATTGAGATCAGAGGAGTGAGGTTTACTCGCACAGCGACTACTAGCTGGCCTCCGTTACACTTGCTTAGTTGGGGACACTTAATATTCAGCAACAGTATTAACTTTACTGCGCTGACACTATTGGATGAGAGCTGAACTGAGCTGGATGATGACATCACTGTTTTCTCCAGAGCTGCTTTGATTGAACTCATTTCATAACTGATAAACTTTACACAGTCATTGAACCGTACTGAATCAACACTGAACTGATTTCAACTGAAAAATGACTATTTACTATTGTCTTTAGAGCTGATTTACAGCATATGATAATGTCAAAACTGAAATTTTTACAGTGTGTAAAAAAACGATTTAAGGACCATTAAAGGAACCGTATGTAAGATTGTGGCCAAATCTGGTACCGCAATCTCTTTCAAATTACTGTAGAGCGGTGTATCCCCTCCCCCTCCCCCCTGACTCGAGGTTGCCAGATAGGCTGCAGGATCCAGCAGGAACGTAGGCTACAAGGAGCTTCCAATGGCAAGACTAGAGCAGAGCTGGCAACCCGGATGCCGAAACACTACTGACGTCGTGATTGGTAGATAGGTGGAGGGTGGCGCATCAGGCCAAAACACAACATGACAACATCAACATCAGTTGAGGGCTGCAACTTCACTTTTAAAGGGCACCTATTATGACATTTAAAATGTTCCTAATGTTGTTGTGGGAGTCCCCAACAACAGTTTTACATGCATGCAATGACAAAAAACACTTTTGTTTTCGTATAATATGCATTTATTTTTACCTGATTTGCTCACCGACTCCCAAATGATTCGTTCAACGACTCGTTTTTCAAACCCCTCCTTTGCGCGACGCTAATCTGCGATTGGTCAGATGACCCAGCAGTGTTTACAGAGATAATACTTATTTTTAACACGGAGTGCAATGATGCTTTTATCAATTAAATTGTATTATAATAATGATTATAGTCCACTGCTTTATAGTTTGTAGTAAAAAACTAAAAATAAGATAAAGAATTTAATGTTATGTTAGCGAGCATAGCCCAGAGTTCATATTGTAAAAGCACAATCAGTCTTTGTTTGCATTAGCCCGATGCATAAACATAACGTTTTTACAAAAAAAAAATGCAGTTACGTTAACGTTACTACGAGGTATTACTCTATTCTTTAGACAACTCCGAAAACAACGACAAACACTTCACATATCTCAATACAATTGTCATTGAAGACCTAGAAGCTAAACGGTGCTTACACAACAAACAAAATAATTATTAAGCATGCTACATAAAATATAAAAGCAAAAATTATTAATAACACTTACAGGTTGTGATACGGAGGAGGAAGCTGATGCAAATACACTTGGAACTGAACCTTCCTTCAATATCAGCCGGCTCGCGAATCCAAGTTTGATTGCATTTAAAAAGCAATCGTCTTCAAAATGACGCGAACAAAGCACAAGGCTCGGACTATACTTCTGTGGTATAGTGAATTGTAGCCACTTAGTCTTCAAATGCTCCTCCTTGGGCAGATGAAAAAAGTTTGCTTTTGAGCCGCACTTCAGAACACAGCGTCTCGTCGCCATGATGTTTCCCTGGCCTTGGAGCGCAATAAGTGGGCGTATCGTATTCAAATAACTTGACAAGTTGACGTCATCTAGTCAGAGAAAAAGCTTCGGTCTTCTAACGATTCATAAAAATGACTCAGAGTCGACTCTCACTTTTGAAAGACAATAACTTTATATACGGTGCACTTTCATATTTCAAACTTTGCAGGATGTTTTTGTTCACTTAGATCTATGTTACACACTACATGAAAGGTACATTTCAAAATTCCATAATAGGTGCCCTTTAAATGACAATATCCTGGACGGACTACTGTTGTCAGTGATATAAGTATTTGAAATGAACATGATTTCTTAAAGTCTAGTGACATATCAGGGCCATTTTATGATTAATTGAAATACATTTCTTACATACAGTTCCTTTAATATTTAATAAAGGACCATATATTTAAAAGTAAAATTGTTAACATACATATGATAGTATTTGCAGTACTGAATTTATTTAATGTTGATTTTAAAGAAGAAAAAAAAGCGTTGTATTACAAGTATAAAAATTGAAATTATTGTGTATTAAAGTAATACATGGGAATTATAAATGTTACAAACATAATGTCACAATGTAAATAAAAAATAACTTTTTATGTAAAACATTGGCTGTGGGTGAAATATGAAAGTCTTCAAGGGATTTAGCTATTATATTAATCTCTATTGGGCACAAGGGATGGTGTTTGGGAATCATGGGTACCACAGTGCACTTGAGAAATGCCATCTAGCAGGGACATGTGATCTATTACTATTTTGAGACTATCAAATGCTAATTTGCAGGGCCAGTTAGTGTGCCTGACGATTTCATAATTTTAAAAAGGTATACAGTTTTAATAATTTGCCTCCCTTTGGGAATGTGAACAATGGAAACAAAGTGAAAGATCTGCACACAGACTGGCCCTCAAGCGTTCTGGGTCTTATCCTCTATTCTAGACACTAGAACTTACAACGTTCCTGACAGAATGAGTTTTGATCGGGTCTTCAGCGGCCAATGAAAAACTACTCAGTATGATGAAGACGAGGATGATGTTGGTGAAGTAATGATGATGAATGAGGTTGTGGCAGGCAACTCTGAGACTAAGTGAACATTGGCAAGGTTAATTTCAGGTCGGAGATCAGAAAAATGATCATTATTAGCAACCATCATTTGTGCTATTTTTTTTTATTATTTTTTTTACATACCAGTTTTTCTTTCCAAGGATGAAAAAGGAACTTCCATCAGGAATTGGTACAATTTTCTCCTTGGGTGTAAAACTTTCGACTTTCATGGGAGTGCCTATACCTTTGGAGAAAATTAAGATTTAAAAAAATGTCATACATTTATAATAATCAATGTGACTATACAGTTTTGGACTGGACAGTATTTACCCTCAAGCCCTTCAATTGCTCTGAACTCCTCACTTTCTTCCCAATCGTCCATTTCATTCTGAACAAAGAAAAAAAAAGGAAGAAAAAGATGACAAGAGAATGATCATAGAAACTTGCTTTGTAAATTCTTTGATAAAATGCACAATTAATCACTGCACATTATTTAAAGTCATATTTTATATTTATCAAAATGTGATCACTTCGATATAATAATACTTTGATCATATTTATCAAAATGTGATAACTAATCCACTGGGGGAAAAAAATTATAATATTAACCAATAAAATATTAGCCTTTTTCACAACCCAATCAAATAATGATGGATAAAAAATAAAATCCCACCCCACATTATCACCTGCTGATTTTCTGTCAGAAATCCTACATCACATTACAGAAGTTAAATGTGTCTCGAATGCCTTTAAAAGACAATGTGAGAGAGCAGGGTTCTTACACCAGCGTCTTCCTCTCTTTCTTCATCATCTTCCCATTCCTCATCCTCTTCTTTTTTCTCTCTATAAAACAGAACAACCGAATTAAGTTATATGCCTATGAATGCACAACAATAACAATATGTGAGAGTTGCCTACTCTTTTTTCTTTTTGCCACCATCTCCGGCTAAGTTGTCCACAGCGATAGCCAAGAAGACATTCAGCAAGATGTCTGGTAGACAAAGTAAGTCAAGGACCAGAAACGAGACTCCAGATATAAGAATAGCCATATGGACAGGATAATGGGTATGAAAATATGGAGCTTATAAAAAGAATGCACTTTGATATATCGAAAGGATACAGTTACCACAGACGAAAAGAATGACAAAGTAAATACAGACAATCATATTGGGAAACACTGGTCCTCCATACGCCATGATGCCATCATACATGACAGAGTTCCAGTCCTCCCCTGTTAGGATCTACATAAGAAAGAGATGTTAGTCTACACCTCCCAGTTCTGTACACATTTGTATGTGAAATGATTGTATTCAGAATCGTATAATTTGCATATGTTCCAGTTAAAGGGATAGTTCACCCAAAAGTGAAAATTCTGTCATCATTTACTTACCCTTTCCAAACCTGTATGACATTCTTTCGTCTGGTGAACACAAAAGAAGATATTTTGAAGATTGTCGGTAACCAAACACTTGATGGGCTCCATTGACTTCCATAGTTGTATTTTTTTCTTCTTCTTCATACTATGGAAGTCAATGGGGACCAGAAACTGTTTGGTTACCGACAATCTTCAAAATATCTTCTTTTGTGTTCAACAGAAGAAGAAAAAATTCATACAGGTTTGGAACAACTTGAGAGTGAGTAAATGATGACAGAATTTTCATGTTTAGGAGAACCATATTTAAGATGTACTGTAAAGAACCATCTTAAAGCTATTGCTAATAAAACAACCATTGTTTTGGGAGTAGGATGACACTTTTTTATTTTTAAAGGGGTCAAGTAACTTTATTCTATTTGAAGATGTACATAGGGAATATAAGTACTATATTCCCTTGTGAAAAAGAAGTGTCCTTAAAGTCACCCTGAAATCAAAATGACAAATTCTTATTTTTTATGGAATATATATATATTTTTATTATTGAACATCATTGTCTTTTTATTATTCATGTGCCCTCTTTATATTTAATCAAATTAACTTCCTCTCCCTCTTGCAGCGACATCTCTTCTCTTCTCCGATGACGTGTTTACTGGCATGAGGGCAGGACATTCTATTACTTTGTTATCGACCTCTGTTTATTACTTTTCAGCCCTTGGTGTGTGTATTGTGCTTTGTTATTGTTTTTTATTTGGTTCTGTTCCTTAAACCTGTCTTTGCAAAGCGACATTGGGTGTTGGAAAGGCGCTATATAAATAACAATTATTATTATTATTACTCACGCGAGATCGCAGCAATAGCAAGCTACAACGATCCAATCAATTCCCAATGGACAAAATCAAGTCCCGCTCAACATTTTTTCTTGTTTGAGAAGCTGTCACAATAGGGAAGAAAAGACTATCGCAACTTCTGTTCCATGTCAACTTTAATTGTACTGAATGTGCAATTTGGATAATTGCCAATTATGTTTAGTATAAATTTAAACTACCAGTATAATAAATTTTAATTTAAATTGGAATTAACAAACAATTCCATTCATTCCACACTTAGAGCCCTATCTTGCACCCAGCGCAATTGACTTTGTACACTGACGCATGCATCATTCCTATTTTGCACCCGCGCACAGCGGACTTTTCCCTCCACAGACGCACGTCGGTAAATTAGGGAATGAACTTGCGCTCGCGGGGGCGGTTCAGCGAAAAGAGGAGGCGTGTTCCGGTGCAAATGTTCCCTGGTGCTATTTTGCAGTTTCAAAAAACAATTCCGCCACTGACCAGGTAAAACCTAGTCTAAAGACAGTGGCGCGTTGCGCGTTAGTCATATGCTATTTTAAGCGCGCATGCTTGGCCATTATGTAGCGTGTGAACAATGCGCATACACTTTAATTCTCTAATCTAAACAGACGCAGCAGTTTTCATTTTTGCAAATCATACATTATTACAAGGAAAAATATTAACACACAAGGGAAATCATTGTTGTGTCCATGAAGATGTGAAAAAAATAGGCATAAATCTAGCTTACACATTTACCCAAATTATTATACGCCTATTTAACTGAAGCTAATTTGGGTGGGTTTCTCCCATCCCCATACATTGTCACTTCTCTGTCTTTTAAAGCCCTGACGAGAACGTCGGTCTCCTCGGCTGTAAACCGCTCCTGGCGTGCGCCGGCAAATCCGCCGTTATAATAGCAATTCGCCATGGAACAAGCGCGTCTGCTCTTAAAGGGAATGTGAGAGGACGCTCTGATTGGTTTATTTCATGTTACGCCCAAACCACGCCTATGAATAATGAAGCTACTTCAGACCAACCCATTTTAGACCAACCCCGGGATCCGCCCATAAAGTTATTTGCGTTTGGCGTTTGATACTTGCGTTAAATTAGGGGCCTATGTGTCACCACTAAGTATATTTTTTCCATAATAAGTACTCATTTTAAAAGTAAGCTAAAGTGTACTTCTTTTTAACAAGGGATACCTTTATTTTTCACAGCTTTTAGGAGTTTAGGTGATGATTAGTGTATGCACTTGACCTCACAGGCTGCATAAACACGACATTTGCAAACACTGTAAAAAAAAGTGCAAATTTTAGCTTAGTAACCTGGAAACAGGTGAGCAGGGCAGATGGAAAAGTGTCAAATGTGCTTCTTTTCATTTGAGTTTCATCAAAGTTAAACTTTCCACCAAAGAGCTGCATGCCCAGGAGAGCAAAGATGATGAGGAAGAGGAAGAGCAGCAGCAGAAGGGAGCAAATGGCTTTCATTGAATTCAGCAAAGAGCCCACCAGGTCTGAGAGGGCAGCCCAGTGTCTAAAGAGAGACATTCAGCATGTTCAATGAATCTTGAAAATCAGCATGACTCTAATCAAAGACTATACACAAAGACGGTGTACTGCTATTACTTATGAATGGGAGAAACTACAATGCGCAATATGGCGGAATACGTCCCGCCTTCTAAATAAAAGAGCGAATCGCTGATTGGTAAAGACATTGTCACTGCAGCTGCTGTTAGAAGCTCAGTTTCAGTTTCTTCTTAGGACTGCACATGCACATTGGCTGATCTAGCCTGAAAAATATGCTTTTTTAGGACAGTGCGTGTCAGATTTTCTTGCTAATTTGAAATATGTTATTTAATTGTGAGCTCGGCAAGAAGTTTTTGAGTTTATTTCCATTCAAATAGATTGGTCTTGGATGCCCAAAATAGCTTCCCGGAAACGTTGCAAATATGACCGCAGAGTGAACAGATTTTCCAGTAACACTTTACAATAAGGTTCATTAGTTATAACATTAGTTCATGTATTAACTCAAATGAACTAACAATGCGCAATACATTTGTTACACTATTTATTAATCTTTGTTAATGTTAGATTAATAAAAATACAGCTGTTCATTGTTTGTTCATGTTAGTTCACGGTGCATTAACTAATGTTAACAAATCCAACCTTTGATTTTAATAATGTATTAGTAAATGTTTGTAGATTAATTAATGGTGTAGAAGTATTGTTCATTCTTAGTTCATGTTAACTAAGGTAGTTAACTAATATTAACTAGTTAACCTTATTGTAATGTGTTACCCGTTTTCCTTTAAAGGGATTTTGCTCTTATCGAGTCTTAGTGATTATTTTAATGAGTTAGCTTTTTTTATTTTATATCTAAAATGAATTACAGGGTTATTATATTGTTATTATAGACTAATAAAAATGACAAAAACACACAACAAGATGACTAAAACTTTAACAAAAAATAAGTAATAACTAATTCAAAATAGTAATACATTCTATAACAGTATCTAAATGACTCAAACTTAAAGGATAATTCCGGTATTTAACACCTTGAGTCTATATTGTAGTTTGTTTTGGATGAACAAGAGTGGTGGCCAACATTTTTTTGACAATGGGTCCTCTCTCGAGTTTTTGACTATAATAGAATTGGCCATGGACCCATTTAACATTGGAGTCAAGGGGCATGTACGAAAATGTCATTAAAACAGCCAATAATGTTCGTTTACAAAACTGTTAAACTCACCGAGTGGTTAGTGGTGTTCGTTGATGATTATAAACAATATATCGTCGCAATATATGATTCCAATCCGTTTATTTTGCTATAGTGGAACTATTTTTTCAGACACTTCACAACCGTGTAACTTCCGCTCAATATTTGAATCTGAAGCGTTAGCACACTCCCGACCACTTGATGGCGATAACCGATGTTTATGTCTCGCGGGACACACACGGTCACAGTCGAGTTCAACTTCATATTGCACTGGTCAGTGGTCACGTCTTTCAATATTTTCAAGGTTTTGTTTGTTTATTTCGCTTACTCTCCCGGAGCACAGTTGCTCTGCTCGCTAGCCTTATGAGAAACGGAAGCGAGCAAAAAGACTACATCGACCAAATGTAAACAGCCCCCTTTCCGTTTCCGGTAGCGCATTTATATTAACGAGCACTCAGTCCTTCAACAGAATTCAATGGGATTTTACAAAATGACGAATAAAACACGACAGAAACTGTATTTCGCAACACTTTTTGTTTCTGGAACATCAACTAACATCACTAAGCACTCGGTGAGTTGCACAGTTTTGAAAACTAATGTTAAAGGTTAATGACATTTTCGGACATGCCCATTGACTCCAATGTTAAATGGGTCCATGGCCAATTCTTTTATAGTCAAAAACTCGAGAGAGGAACCATTGTCAAAAAAATGTTGTCCACCACTCTTGTTCATCCAAAACAAACTACAATATAGACTCAATGTGTTAAATACCGGAATTATCCTTTAACATAACTCATTTGAATTCAAATGATACAGCCAAGTCATTAATACCACACTGTTTCACATTGAATCTCAAAGAGCTGGAAACACTTATGAGCTAAATCACCTTGTGACTTTGAAGATACGGATCAGACGGACGCAGCGCAGCACAGAGATCCCGATGGGCGGGATTAGTTCCATCTCCACCAGCACCGTCTCCAGGATTCCACCACACACCACGAAACAATCAAAACGATTAAAGAGTGCCATGAAGTAGATCTGAAAGCCGAAGCTGTAGAGTTTCATCAGCATCTCCAGTGTAAACAGAGCCAGAAGGATCTTATTTGCTCGTTCTGGGACATTAAAGAGACCGTATTTAAGACAGGGTCAAATCATCTCATTAAAGGCAAACTTTGGCAACACTTCAGTCACACAAACCCTGTATATCAGTGAGCCACTTGGGCTGGCCGTAGTGTTCAGAGGCGCTGGCGGCAGTGTTGAGGAACACCAGCAGTAGCACCAGCCAATAGAAATTGGTGGATTTGACAGCCACACGGCAGTTCTTCCTAATGACCACATTCAAGTGGTACAGCTGCTCACTGAGAAAGAGAAGAGTCAGGAGCAAATATAAATAGAGATTAAATTTAAAACTTAAAAAAAAAGATATAAAATATGTCACTTTAAAATGATTCCTTAGAAAGGTAAAGTAACATTTTTTGGGGCTTCTGGTAAACGTTACTCAACAAATAAACACTTACCAAAAACTTATAGCCATCAGTCGTGCCCTAAGGAAAATAAAAGAGTTTAGGTTAATGCAATCTCTGGTATTTAATCATGTATTATATATGAAACAACAATATTAATGTTGTACTTACATTATAGATGAACAGAAACCACTGTCATCATCCAGGAAAGCTTCAAACTCAGAGTCTGAATCTGATTCTGTATAAAAGAAAACGGACTGAATGTGTGCTTCAAAAATTATAAGTGTCAAGATAAAATGTCCTAATTTATCTTAATACACACAAATCTGAGTGAAACTTCAGCATACCTCCATCTTCACTGTGTTTGTACCAGCCATATTTCTTCATCATTTTTTTCTTAGCCACCACAGCACCTGCCATTTACACCACAAAAAAGAAAAAGTTCTTAATTGACAGAAAAACAAACAAATAATGGATTGACCCAGCACTACACTGCTTCTTAACACGTTTTAGTACTTTTTAAGTACACATTTAAATACTTTAAACAGAAATGACATATTTTAGTTTACCAAAAATGCTTGTCATTACATATAATTACCATATTTTTATAAAAGCAATTATAATAATGTCAAAAATTACATTTAAAGATGTAGTTAATTTATGTCCTACTTAAGCGGGTCCAAAAAACACTTATGTTCATAAATATGAACTATAAATCATTTTAATTTAATTCTAATTAACATGCAATTAAGTGTCTGAAAAAATTCAATTTAGTTTACACTTCTTTTAAAGTATATTGTTGTATTGTTGATGTATAAGTAGCCAAACTCTTTATAAATGTACAGTTTGTTCTTCTCTTTCACAAGCATGGGCATTTTCTCATCAATCATGTGACATTCTGTCATCTTTATTAGGACTGTTCATTTTATTAATAATAATTTATGCACTGCACTGCCTACTGTATATTTTCCCAGTGTGATCATAATGTGAAAGGAACGCTAAATAAAGCTTATATTACGTTTATTTCCATCCTCATCCATGTCCTCTGCTTCAATGAGCCAGTCCATGTAGCCGATCATGTCCTCCTCCATCTGTTGTTTCTCCTGGGCCATCTGCAGTTCACCACGACACACAGCCTTCTCTCTCTCTTTAGAGAACTCACTGTGATGTGCAAGAGACACATGCAAAGTAAACCTTCACAAGATGCCCAACAAATGTCATCACAAGACCTCCATATCCTTACAGTATGTACAGTATCTGCCCATATAACTTAATTTGCAATGGGGGGCAGAGCTGAATGTATAACACGAAATTGTTATTTTCAAAACTATTTACAATACTAATACAACACACACATATATGATTTAAAACGGGACCAGGGCTTGAGTCACTCACCCGCTCAAAACACCCAACACGAGATTGAGGACAAAGAAAGACCCAAAAATGACCAGAGACACAAAATAAACCCAAGGCAGCTCAAACCCGATGGAATCATTCATCTGAGTGAAACATTACAACGAGAGAGAGAGAATTATATAAGAGAGAGGTTATATAAAGTTGCTCATGAGCTGTCAAGTGTTTTTTGAGTGGCATAGATTGGATATAACTTTAAACAGACAAGGTAGCACTTTATTTTACATTTCTTTTCCCCATGCACTATTTACTTATTAAAGTAAATTACAATAACTGGGTAATAACTTACCTGAACCTACCCCTAAACCTAACCTTTACTTTCTTGGGTATGTACACTGTAAAGTACACGTAAGTACACGTGCTGTAAAATAAAGTGCGACCAGGTTAGTAAGTGATTATATGATTATATATATGTCGTTATTGTTACCCAAAACTATAACATTAGTCCTATGTTAACATTATATAAGTCTCAAGGCTATAAACAGTTTGCTTTTAATTGAAAAACTGAGAGAGGAGTTGAAATTATTTTCTGTAATTGTATTAAAAAAAAACATGGCTTAAACTCAAATAATCTTCTATTTCCATTAACATTCCAATAAAGTATAGCCTGGTTGACACCAGACCCTTCTCAGTTGTAACTGAAAGTGGGTCTGGGTTCATTTCCAATTCCAAAAGGGGCGTCACCAACGGACGTGGCTCAAATGCCTCTGGGAGCAATTGGATAGACCTAAAACCAATCAGGGGTGCGTTTCCCATACAACGACGTAACTCACTGCTTAACTACCACAGTACGATGCATCGTTGAAGAAATCAACTAGCTAGTTACGACTGTTTCCCGAAACCATATTGTCGCAAATTGGTAGTTCAACCACGTTGGTTAATGATGTTACGCAGGTAGTGGAGTAATAACTAATTTTAATGAATCTGTTTGAGATCGAATTAATGCTAGATGTTTTGCTATAAATTACGGACATGGCATCTGAGGCCTATCTCTTATTTTTTTCTTATTTATTTCCAGATTCAATCATAGGCTCGTTCTTACGTACTAGCGCACGTTCACACATGCGCACTCTTTAAAAACGGTGCTTTAAATCTCTTGACAAACTAAAAGACGTAAATTACATTTGTATGTATTCTAAATAAAAGATATAGATTGCACTTAATGTTGCTTTTTTGGCTCAAAATAATTATGTGTTAAGTCCAAATGTCTTGCAAACAAGAAACTATGCTTCTAACCACAGGTCGAGAGCCGATGGTTTCGGGAAACACCGACTTGTTGAACTATGCTGATAACGACAGAACTTGTGACCATAGTTAGCTAACGATTCTTTTGGGAAACGCACCCCAGAGCGAACGTCATCAAGCCCCCCTCAACGTTTGTGATTGCTGCCTCGATTTGGAAAAATTGGAAATGGGCTCTTGGCCAGACGGACTTGCAGAGCAAATCTCAACCTTAGCTAAATAAAAAGATAAAAAATCAAGAGTGAAAAAGATGGGGGAGAGGTCGTACCCAGTAGAGCACATCAGTCCAGCCCTCCATTGTTATGCATTGGAACACAGTGAGCATGGCGAAGAATATATTGTCAAAGTTGGTGATGCCTCCATTGGGTCCCTCCCATCCTCCCTGACACACTGTGTTATTCCCCACGCAGAAGCGACCGTTACCGGCAAAAGCACATGGTGTAGGATCATCGTCCACCATTAGCTCTGTTTAAATGAAAATAAACAATTTCATAGGGTTTAAAATTGTTTTAGTCAACAAACAACCAATTTAACTCTTTCCCCATCATTGACAGAATTTTCCATCATTTATGATACAACGCTTCCCGTCATCGGCTGAATTTTTCCGGCAATCCATGTTTTCCCTGTTAAGCCGGTGTAAGAAATTATAGTCTGCCCCGATCCAACTTCCACTCCAATATATACATTTATATCAGAATGTTCCTTCACTTAAAAGAGCTTAATTATCATATAGAGACAATTACATCCAATCTCAGTAATATGTAAATAAATAGTATCACAGAGGGTAACCAACCACCATTTTGATTACAGGGACTTCAAATAGCTTGTCACCGTAAAACATTTGACCGTTCTAACAGAAGATCAAAGATGTGATCACTTCAGATAGATTGTATTACCTAAACCTTTTGCTGTTCTGATTTAATTTACATTAAGAGTTGACCATTTGGGTTGATCATATCCTGAACAAATGGTAATCAATTGTAGAATGGGAATGGGACACAGAGAATCTTCTCAGACAAGGGGGAGTCTCAACTTCATTAACATACAGACCACAGCTGTCACAATAAGAGCAACTTAATTTACATTAAGAGTTGTAAACTGTATTAGGATAAAAGGTTTGAGATTTGGATGTTCTGGGTTCATTCTGACACCGGTGAACCCAAGGTGCTTTTGTGTACCTTGCCACTACTTTACTGTAATAAACTTAATTTTTGAGATCTTCGACGTCCACATAATTTTTTCTTACACCGGGCACATTGTACAATTTATAATAGTCCTTTACGATTATTGCTTGTCAGGCTATACGACCATGATCCCGCTATAAGCATGTCACACTGTAGGATCTCAATTGTCCTTAATGTTAAGGTGTGTTAAAAATGGACGCACACAAAAAGATCGTCCGCAGTTTTATAACATCAATCCGTGACACGTTCTGGATAGAAATGGTGACTAGCAAACAAAAACAATCTTTAGAGTTCATTTTGATAATGGAAAACTGAAAGAAAAAAACGAAGAGGTGTTTGTGGAGGAAGTGGTTGTTTGTTGTTGTCTCACTATTTGCGTCATCGGGTTCTGTGTACCATTAGTTATGATTTGATGGTTGTTGTAGGAAAACTTCTGACACTTCTGAAAATTTTAATTGGCTGTCAGAGAACATGTCAAACTAGTGATCAAAGACTACAGATTTTGGCCACGGATCTTTAAGGATTCACACAATTTGTCTACCAAATCATGGCTAAAACACTCGGCTTTATACAATAGATACTACACACCTTCGGAAATAGTAAAGAATCTTTGGACCCAAAAACAAGCAAAGAAGAAGCATTGATTACGTACATGTAAGCTAAGACAATCATCAAACATTAAACAGCATATAAATCAAAAATGCCTAACATTACAGAATTAAATGTTGATCGAGGGGTATAGGACTGTGCAAACTTTGGGGGTGTTGATAGACTTGATCTACTCGATCTATGTTTTGACAACAACATGATTTTCGTTTTGTTCAAAATGTTGCATGTTCCCAAGCTAGAATGGGGCTCTGTTCTTTCTTTCAAAATATTGCATGTTCAGATACTGTATTCATGCAACAATATATTCTGGGGGCCTTGAAAGTTGATCAAAAATGCTGGCGTGGGCTAGCAACTTTTTTTTTTTTTTTTTATGCTGATGGGGACAGAGTTAAACATGCAAATGGAGTGGCATTGCAGCCAGCTTTGTAAGAGCTTGTGCTTGCATTTCTCACCTGTCCCTACATAGTAGCAGGTCTTGTGCATTTTGCCTATGAAGAGCTCCAGCCCAATGATGGCATAAATAATGATGACAAACATGACCAGCAGACCGATGTGGAGCAGAGGCACCATGGCCTTCATGATGGAGTTCAAGACAATCTGCAGACCTGCACACATCACAGCCTGAATCACAATCACTGTATACATCGGAATTATACAGTATACACCGTATACATTTTCTACTCAAAACTACAGAAGAAAGCATGCACACACTTACTCGGCACACCAGAAACCAGGCGCAGGGGTCGCAGTACTCTGAAAGCTCTCAGGGCTTTGACATCGAGACCACCTGGTTTGCCTGCTCCGTGATGTGCCTCTCCTGGTTTGTGCTCTCCCATTTCAGCAATCACACTGAAAAGACTGCAAATGAAAACACACAAACCTGGTAACCTCTTCTGCTGTTGACTTTACTGTCAATTAAGTAGGTTTATGTAGCCAAACTTGGTCTTCATTAAAGAAAGAAAGAAAGAAAGAAAGAAAGAAAGAAAGAAAGAAAGAAAGAAAGAAAGAAAGAAAGAAAGAAAGAAAGAAAGAAAGAAAGAAAGAAAGAAAGAAAGAAAGAAAGAAAGAAAGAAAGAAAGAAAGAAAGAAAGAAAGAAAGAAAGAAAGAAAGAAAGCATATTGAACTTGAAAACCACACACATACCCTACAATGACAATGACAAAATCCAGCAAGTTCCACCCACTGCGGATGTAGGCGCTAGGATGCATGACCAGACCGTAGGCGAGAATCTTTGTGAATGTTTCGATGGTGAAAATGACCAGAAACACATACTCCACTTGTTCCTAGGAAGAATTAAGGAAGTAAGTGTCACAGTGTCTGGTTTGTGTATTCCTGGTGTCCACTAGAGGTCCTCGTCCCCCACGGTGTCTGTCACATTATGAACTGCATTCCCCACAATCCTTGTCTGCACTAATCACTGTTCACTGCACTCAGCTGTTCCCCGTCATCATTGTTCCCAGCTGTTCCCTGTTTCATTGTTAGTTCTGTGTGTATATATACCCTGTCTGTTTCAGTGTTTGTCACGGAGTCCTTGTTAATGTCCCCACACTTCCGTTTCTGTTCCTGCCTGTTACTGTTCGTGTCTTGTGTTTTGGATTGCCTTATTGGACTTTCGACCCTTGCCTGGACTGACTGTGAGTACGGATTACCCTTCAATAAACTACTGCACTTGGATCTGTCTTCTCGTCTTGTGTGTGATCGTGACAGAAGGACTCCGTCACAATGCAAGGATCCAGCGGTATGTTTTCCAACTTCTCTTCCCCAGCCATCGAGCGGGAGAGGAGGGATTGTTTTGAGGGGACCCGCCTAGCCATTTTTCGTGGGACCCGGGGAGGTCACAGAGGAGGAGGTGGTCGAGAACAAGGCCAACACCACCCTCCACCTTGGCCCCCCTTCGTCCCTGGACTGGTGAGGGACGGATTAGAGCCACCATCTCGCCATCGCGGGCGGAGAAGGGGAAAACGCACGTCTGCCCAGCCAGAGTTTGTTCACGTCCCGTCTGCCCAGCCAGAGTTTGTTCACGTCCCGTCTGCCCAGCCAGAGTTTGTTCACGTCCCGTCTGCCCAGCCAGAGTTTGTTCACGTCCCGTCTGCCCAGCCAGAGTTTGTTCACGTCCCGTCTGCCCAGCCAGAGTTTGTTCACGTCCCGTCTGCCCAGCCAGAGTTTGTTCACGTCCCGTCTGCCCAGCCAGAGTTTGTTCACGTCCCGTCTGCCCAGCCAGAGTTTGTTCACGTCCCGTCTGCCCAGCCAGAGTTTGTTCACGTCCCGTCTGCCCAGCCAGAGTTTGTTCACGTCACGTCTGCCCAGTCGGAGACTGTTCACGTCACGACTGCCCAGTCGGAGACTGTTCACGTCCCGTCTGCCCAGTTTGAGACTGGTCTAGAGATGCCCATTTGTGGGGCCGCCAAGGGTATGTTGGACTATTTGGAGCGTCTGGCTCGGATCCTGGACATGCCAGTGTCTGCTGTTCCTGGGTCGGAGCCAGTGTCTGCTGTTCCTGGGTCGGAGCCAGTGTCTGCTGTTCCTGGGTCGGAGCCAGTGTCTGCTGTTCCTGAGTCGGAGCCAGTGTCTGCTGTTCCTGAGTCGGAGCCAGTGTCTGCTGTTCCTGAGTCGGAGCCAGTGTCTGCTGTTCCTGAGTCGGAGCCAGTGTCTGCTGTTCCTGAGTCGGAGCCAGTGTCTGCTGTTCCTGAGTCGGAGCCAGTGTCTGCTGTTCCTGAGTCGGAGCCAGTGTCTGCTGTTCCTGAGTCGGAGCCAGTGTCTGCTGTTCCTGAGTCGGAGCCAGTGTCTGCTGTTCCTGAGTCGGAGCCAGTGTCTGCTGTTCCTGAGTCGGAGCCAGTGTCTGCTGTTCCTGAGTCGGAGCCAGTGTCTGCTGTTCCTGAGTCGGAGCCAGTGTCTGCTGTTCCTGAGTCGGAGCCAGTGTCTGCTGTTCCTGAGTCGGAGCCAGTGTCTGCTGTTCCTGAGTCGGAGCCAGTGTCTGCTGTTCCTGAGTCGGAGCCAGTGTCTGCTGTTCCTGAGTCGGAGCCAGTGTCTGCTGTTCCTGAGTCGGAGCCAGTGTCTGCTGTTCCTGAGTCGGAGCCAGTGTCTGCTGTTCCTGAGTCGGAGCCAGTGTCTGCTGTTCCTGAGTCGGAGCCAGTGTCTGCTGTTCCTGAGTCGGAGCCAGTGTCTGCTGTTCCTGAGTCGGAGCCAGTGTCTGCTGTTCCTGAGTCGGAGCCAGTGTCTGCTGTTCCGGAGTCGGAGCCAGTGTCTGCTGTTCCGGAGTCGGAGCCAGTGTCTGCTGTTCCGGAGTCGGAGCCAGTGTCTGCTGTTCGGATTTCGGTGGTCCGGAGACGGAGGAGGAGAAGGAGAGGAGCCTCTTCATCGGGTCGTCTGGTGGGTGCTAACCCAGAGACCAGCCCGGAGGTAACTGCCATCCCTGCCGCCCCGCCCGAGCTGCTCGCCCTGCCGGCCCCGCCCGAGCTGCTCGCCCTGCCGGCCCCGCCCGAGCTGCTCGCCCTGCCGGCCCCGCCCGAGCTGCTCGCCCTGGTTCCTGAGCCGGTGGAGCCGGTGTCTTTTGCTGTTCCTGAGCCGGTTGCTGTTGTTGTTACTGAGCCGGTGGTGTCTGTTGCAGTTCCTGAGCCGGTGGTGTCTGTTGCAGTTCCTGAGCCGGTGGTGTCTGTTGCAGTTCCTGAGCCGGTGGTGTCTGTTGCAGTTCCTGAGCCGGTGGTGTCTGTTGCAGTTCCTGAGCCGGTGGTGTCTGTTCCAGTTCCTGAGCCAGGGTCTGTCTCTGTTCCGCCTTGGTCGCCCGAGTGGTCGTCTCCGCCGTGGCCGCCCGAGGGGTCTTCACCGCCCTGGCCGCCCGAGGGGTCTTCACCGCCCTGGCCGCCCGAGGGGTCTTCACCGCCCTGGCCGCCCGAGGGGTCTTCACCGCCCTGGCCGCCCGAGGGGTCTTCACCGCCCTGGCCGCCCGAGGGGTCTTCACCGCCCTGGCCGCCCGAGGGGTCTTCACCGCCGTGGCCGCCCGAGGGGTCTTCACCGCCCTGGCCGCCCGAGGGGTCTTCTCCGCCCTGGCCGCCAGATGGACTGTCGTCTCCGCCCTGGCCGCCAGATGGACTGTCGTCTCCGCCCTGGCCGCCAGATGGACTGTCGTCTCCGCCCTGGCCGCCAGATGGACTGTCGTCTCCGCCCTGGCCGCCAGATGGACTGTCTGCTTCGCCACGGCCGCCGGTTAGATTGTCATCCCCTGTTCCTGTTCCCCTTCATGGTCCTGGCCCTCCATCCCTCCCCCTGATCCTCCACCATTCTACCTCCCGCCTGGACTCTTGTTTTGTTTTTGTTTTTTTGTGGGTCTTGGAGCGTCTGGTAGCCGCTCCGTAGAGGGGGGATTATGTCACAGTGTCTGGTTTGTGTATTCCTGGTGTCCACTAGAGGTCCTCGTCCCCCACGGTGTCTGTCACATTATGAACTGCATTCCCCACAATCCTTGTCTGCACTAATCACTGTTCACTGCACTCAGCTGTTCCCCGTCATCATTGTTCCCAGCTGTTCCCTGTTTCATTGTTAGTTCTGTGTGTATATATACCCTGTCTGTTTCAGTGTTTGTCACGGAGTCCTTGTTAATGTCCCCACACTTCCGTTTCTGTTCCTGCCTGTTACTGTTCGTGTCTTGTGTTTTGGATTGCCTTATTGGACTTTCGACCCTTGCCTGGACTGACTGTGAGTACGGATTACCCTTCAATAAACTACTGCACTTGGATCTGTCTTCTCGTCTTGTGTGTGATCGTGACAGTAAGTAGAAGTGATGCAATATCCACACACACACACACACACACACACACACACACACACACACACACACACACACACACACACACACACACACACACACACACACACACACACACACACACACACACACACACACACACACACACACACACACACACAATTCAAAAGTTTGTAAGATTTCAAAAATTGTATTCAGCAAGGACGCATTAAATTGATCAGAAGTTACAGTAAAGACATTTGTCTAAATTGCTGTGCTGTCCAAATCTGTTTTGTTTTCACAAAAATATTGAGCAGCAAAAATCCAATATATTTAGATATATTCATATGTCCAAGTGAATTTTAAATGGCACTATAAAAATGTGTCTGTCATAATTAAGTTGCACGATATTTAAATATACAAGCTTTATGATTGAGAAGCAATTTGGTCAACAGACAGACACGCACGCACACACACACACACTATATTTGTGAGGACATTACATAGGCGTAATGATTTCTATACTGTACAAACTTTATGTTCTATCCCCTTACGCTGCCCCTATCCTGAAACCTACCCATCACAGGAAACATTCTGCATTTTTACATTTTTTATAAAACATTGTTTCCTAAGCTATTTGTTTTTTTAAGCTATTTGAATTATGAGGACTCATGAAATGTCCTCATAAACCACGTTTAAGTTGTAATACCAGTGTAATACACATGTCACACACACACACACACACACACACACACACACACACACACACACACACACACACACACACACACACACACACACACACACACACACACTCTCCCTTTCACCTGATTCCCCCTATAACACACATTGCTGAGCTCATTAGCTTTCTGCCCTCTTGACCTACTCAGTAAGAAGCTAAAGCTAAATGCTACCACACAGTAATACCAGCTAGTCATCCATATGCTGAATGCACTACTGACTCAACAGACATCAGTACAAAGTCTTAGCTAACCTGAAAATGACAGTATGAGCAAACTGTAAGAGTTCTATAGGGGTTAGTGCAAGTGTATTAACTTAAATCCAGATGGATGGTGTAGTGTAAGAAAAAGAAAAGACAGACAAAAGAGAAACAGAGAAGCATGGAGAGGTGAATCTATTAAATAAAACACTAACGGTTTGTTGCAATCATTTCTGTAATATCAGTCAGAGAGTATCACGTGTCTTCTAAGGGCAGCGAGCGAGCTGCCATAGACAGAGAACAGATGGTCAATTCTCTTATCCTGTTTGGTATTCAGAGCTGTCAGTCAAACTTCAAGCCTAATGCAATTATAGTGTTGCACCGAACACTAGGAGCTCTGAAGAACTGTACATTTCCTTCTATTGGATACATTCAATTTAACATGCAGATCATTAAAAAACCTCTCAAGGGCAAGTTGCTCAGCCAGGGGCCGAATGCACAAACCTTTAAGTACTTTCCATTAACACTGTGTCCTAACCTGGTGCAATGCGAAAAGTCTAATTGAACGCGAAACCACTGGACAACGTGCAGTTTATGTAGCGCAAGCTTTTATACCAATGAGTTTTCACAATGGAACAGCATGAAGTCGCAGTAGTAGAATTCAAGTGTTCGACAAAATGTCCTGTCAATAGTCACACTATATGCTTTAGTGTGAAAATTAGCATATGCACAAATGGCAGAATTTACACAAAACACATTACATATATATATAGATCCTCCCATGTGTCTTGTCATTGGTTAATCATCTGATCATTGTTCACAGGTGTTCCTTGTCTTTTAATTAGTCTGTGTATTTAAGCCCTCATGTTTGCACTGTCTTTGTCGAGTATTGAATGTTTCCTGTTGATGTTCTTGTTCTGAGTTTCCAGTTTCATGCCTTTGTTTTATGTTTGATCACATTTTGATAATAAATTGCATTTGGGTTCTCACTTCAACTTGCCTCCAGAGGATTCCTTACATAAATAGACCATATACTGTAGATCAACATGTATTAAATAGGGGTGGGAATCTTTAAGCACCTCACAAAATCTTAAAATCTTTTTATTTTAATTATAAGAACTTTTTTAAATAATTACAAATTCAATTATATTAAAACAATTGTATGTTAAGAATTTGAAATATATCTAACATAGCTTCAAAACATCAAAACAAGTAGTAAATAAGGAGGAACAAATAAACACATTAATAATATCATAAATAATAAATAAAGAGTGCTTTTAGTATTTAAGAGTCTATCTGAACGGTTTCCATTGAAGAGCTGAGAGGAATTTTTGTCTTTCTCAGCTTTACTGTTGTTCGATTATTACTGATGACATCATAGACAGCGGGAGATCTAATAAACTGCATTTACACTAATAAATGAACAGATCTAAATATAATATGTGATTTGTCCTGTCTGTTTCCCTTAACCCCTTACATTAATTTTGTGTCATAAAAGCATGAGATGCAAGTACATTTAACTACTTGGGGTTGCACACAGTATATAAATATATAAGGGGACTCTTGCTTATTATTTATGGATGGCTTAAGCTGCACACCATGCAGGTGATCAATTACACATGCTAAAAGCACAAATGGAGCACAAAGTTACATTATGTGGTTTGATTTATTTTGGGAGGTGGAATCAGTTTTCATTTACTGAGTGAATGGCATAGTAGACTCACCAGATTGTGGTTAGTGGCATTGGAATCATCTTCAGGAAATGGTTTGGACACACCAAGGGCAACACAATTTGCAAAGATGGCCAGTAAAATGAATATATCAAAGGGCTTAAAGGTCTAAGGTCAAGGAAACCATCATCTTGAAAACATACAAAAGAAAAGAATGCACAAGGACTGCACACACACACACACACAAACATTGGGCAAAAGGATATTTCCACTCCACCAGCGCCAGTGCTGCCATGCGTATAGGATTGCTGAGAGTGAGGCAGCACAGAGCTCTAGGAGCACGCAGGGCCGATTTGTTAGCTTGCGTGTGCTTCTTGGCTCCTCCAGCTCTCTTTTGCCCTGCAGAACCTGTTGAGTTGAGTGTGTCTGTCTTGCTGGGGTCAGACCCGGCCAAGCCGGCCCCATCTGAAGTAAAGGGTTTTCTTATTAAATCTATGCCTGTGACAAATTATCTGCATCTAATATAAATATTAAAATATAAGTTCACTTTGAGAAAATCAAAATTGAGATAATCAAAATTCCAATCAAAATGGTCACTCCAAATTCGTTTGACTTTTTTTTCTTATGAACAATGAAAAAAAAAATAGCCATGCTTTGTGAAAGTGAATGGAGTGTACAGCTGACAAGCAACAAACCAGCACATTATTCAAAAATTATCCTATTGTGTTCATGCGGTTTAGGAAAAACATGAGAGTTAATGATGAATATAAGTGGTCAAGCTAAACTAAAGACATTAAGAGCAAAGGTAAATTAGCATTCAGTGAAAAGAATGCAATCAGTTTCTAATGTCTATGATCTGAATAATCTTTTTTAATGTTTTATAAACATTTGCATTTGAAAATAGGCTTCTGGCAGCCTCTCCGAAATCAGACAGTTGCATTTAAGTTGACCTGCATCTAGAGCTACTCATATGAGTGTTATATTTTACATTTCCTACTCAGCAGAGCCTTATAAAACTGTTTAAAGCAAAGAAAGAGGCCAGATGTGGCTAACAGATTCCGAAGTAGCCTACACTTAAGAAGCCTTATGAGGGATCGGGCAGAAGTGACCTAGTTCTAATAGAAAAGAATAGCTAGTATTTGACTCTCCAAGAACTATCTATCTATCTTTATGTTGCAGGAACTGCAAGGTTGTGAACTGCAAAAAGCAAACATCCAATTAAAAATGTTTTACGAAATCGCTACCTTAAAATAGCCTACGTTCTCTCTTTTTTATCTTAAAATCTTTGTTGGAAAATTTGTTTTAATTGGTCAATAACTCGTTTATCATTTTAATGGAATAGGCAGCAGACAAATGTCAGTAATAGCCTATGTCTTTCTACAAGAGAGTTGACCGTTTCAGTGCAGGTGTAGGCTATGGCATCACTCACCTTTCTGTGTCACATCCATGTCCACGACTTTAGGACAGTCTGCTGCTTATTCCGACGAATTTACATGAAATAACGCCTCACTACACCTTTCATATCTATTGATAATATGTATCGAGCTGAACCGCGTCGCGAGCACGGAACAGGTGTCGCGCGCCGGTGAAAATGGCTCACGCGCGCTGCCTTACAAATAAGGAACTCCAAAGATCTAATTTAAAAGACGGGTCCACAGACCAAAGCATTTTCGTAAATAGAAGATACGAGGATAGTTTAATATGAAGTCTATAAATCATAAAGGAAAACAAATGTATAAATCTATCCTCGTGTGACCGCAGGGTGTAGTAAGCCGTGAATGCTGGATTAACTCATGTGAGCCGGTTAACGGGGATGATTGTGCTGAAACCTTTCAAAGAGGAGGTGGAGACACAAGGGAAATATCTGGATACCTTGAATCGTGTTAAACAAATATGTTTAAAGTTGTTTCGATGTGATGTTACCAGCATGATCCCGAACGTCTGCCGAGTGGTTAAAACGTATTTTGTATTAATTAAAATGACTTTTAACATTAAATCAATGTTCAAATCTGTTTAAAATCCAAAGCTGGATTGTATTGGTTAGACTGACTTACTGGTGACTTTTTTTCCAATACCCCTTGATGTATTTACAGTAAACAATTATTTTTAAGAAACAACATTTCTGTATTATAACAAAAGTTTTTTTTAATCATGTTTCAAAGGCTGTACTACGTACCTATAAACATACTGACTTAATACAGGTGAAATTGTGCCAATAGGTCCCTGTATGCACAGTAAACAATTCGTTTTTTTTATTTATAAAAAAAAAAAACACATACTGTAATTCACCTTAAGGATTTGTTCATGTTCCAAAGCTTGTGGTAGGTTCCTAGTGACCAGACTGACTTATTACAGGTGAAATTGTGCCAATACCTTCCTGTAATTCTGCAATTCACCAAATGTTTATTTTTATTTTTATCAAATTATATTCTAATAAATTATACGTTTTAACCACTTGTGGAATTGCCAAACGTTTCCCTTAGGGATCATGAGCGGGTCAAAGCATTCTTGAGTATAAATACGCAGCTATATGGCTGTGACAAAAACGTCAAACACCAAATGCCAAACACTCCCCCTTCGGGTCACATACAGGCTAGGCTGTCAGTGACAGTATTCCCTACGACCACTACCCATCCATAAGCCTCAAAGAGGCCTCCGAAACAATGAAATGCCTACCAAGGCCGCTCAAGGCTTGGAACCAACAACTTTCATGGAAGGGGTTCCTTTAAGGGAATATGGCCAGGGGGTCCAAAAAGGAGTCCAGAAAAGTCACTTCCTGAGGGGGACATAAAGTCAACCCCACATGCCAGCAGGGAGGCTGTCCTGGTCTAATTTACTGACCTAGTCTTGCCAACAACTTGTCTTGGCAATGTTTCATAAACATTCTCTGACATTATTTGCCTCAACTTGTGGAGGCATCCAATAGGGAGAACTGCAGATAGTGGCAGTAATCAATCACAGACCGAATCATAGAGATGGGCATCCTGAGAACTCAGCATAGTGCTTTCTAACCCTTGCAGATGTAACACGTATAAGCTGGGCAATTGACTGCGGATGCCACCTGGCAACAGAAGATGGGTCGTCACGGAGCCTGGGTTGTGAATGAGTACACTGGAGTCATAGATTTTAGATTTTAGTATGAGTGTGTGTATTCAGTAGATGACAAAACATAACCAACATAAACAATACATAAGCAACATAACAAAATAACTTCAATAACACATACAAAACAATCCGACATACAGTTCAGTTCAATGGCAGATTAGTGTGCTGCCAATGAGTTGGGGAAAAAAACAGAAAGAAGGAAAGACTTAACCCGACACAATGTGTTCCACAGCCGGGACCAGGTCTGGTGAAATGTCAATTAATTACGAATTGAGCAATCGATAATCCAGATAGGGAAATGTTCAGTCGCAGTGAATGTGTGGTTCGGTTACCCTACCACATATATATCCAGGTTCTCTTAGCTCGCCATCTCGATCAGAGTCCTTGAATTAGGACGGGTCGAGAGTTCAAGAGTCCATAATTGGGGACTGGAGATTTGTTGATCCAGAAAAAAAACCTGACCTTTGAAACTGAAAAGACCAACGTAAGGTCTCCAGGCGTGACCCGACGTTTTAACCAGAGTGAAATCAGACAAAGGCTCTGATTAGAAAGCGGCAGCAACGAGCATTCATAGCTTGAATCACTAAAGTTGAATCACTTTTATTTTATGTTTGCTTGGGGATGCCAAACAAACCATGCCACAGCCACAGTGGAGACACAGAGGAAGTGAACTCAGCAACCAGTCACTTTAAGGAAGTTGGGAGTTTTGCAGGCCCGCCAAAATAAAAGTCCCAACTAAATACTGGTTACACAGACAAGGGGAGTTACTCTACTCGATCCTGGATCTACACAGTGCTTCAAAGCATTGTGGAGGCTAGGCACACTAAAAGGGACCATAATAAGGGGAGAGCCTCCAACTCTAGGGCTGATCTAACTGGGAGTCCTTGTGAGAGTCCTTCGACCTTCCCACCAGACTTAGGGAGCTAAGAATTCATACAGAGTGATCCTCAGATAGATTCTGGAACACTATGTTCAAACTGATAAGTATTGACCAGGCTCTGGGCTAGAATCAGGGAGGCTCCATGGGGGCCTGCACAGTGCTTTTATTATAAGGTACTGTAGCATACTCAACCATACCAAATGGGAGAGAGTAACTAATCTGTCTCTACCTGAGCCTGGGTGGTGAAGGGTGAAAACATACGATCTAAGAGTAGCAAAATACAATAAATAATGACCCTATAAAGGGGAGTACTATCAGCATGACCCTGAGAAATGTATCAGGGTCGAGGCTTATTATCTTGTATGTTTTACTAGACAGGTTTTATGTTCTCTACATACAGAGCTTTTAGTCTTTTCTGCGGATCCGTGTGAACAGGGATCATGTTGATAACTTTTTCATCTATACATAGGAACAAACTTTTGTCATGTCAATGAGGCCTTCGCAGGGGATAGTCTAGTTGGCACGGCCTCTACTGACACTTCAGGGCAGTTTTGTGCTCATGTCTCGCACTCTGCCCCGCAGCGCGGGTATAAATACGGAAGCGGATGCACGCACCATTTGTCTTTCGCTTCGGAGCCGATCGGTCTTCATCTCGATGTCTCTGAAGAGTGTTGATTTAAACTCAATGAGCGAGTGTGTCTGTAATTCTTCTGGAAGTCTCTCCTGGTGCTGGTGGTTTCTACAGCGCGAGTACAGCGATGATCACGAGCTTCTGAGCTCTCAACTGCTGTTTTAACAGTATTCTTTGTGTGTTTGTTCTGACGGTTGGTTAGAGGGCGAAGAAGTGAGTACTTCAATGTTACAGGCTGCACCATCTCCTGTCAGTGTCACCGCGGTCATACCTCTGTGTGCTCCGGCTCTGGTGAGAGTACTATTTCCTGAAATAGCAACACAGGTGTGTCTGCATCATTTTCAAGATGCCATTCCACCCGTGCGTTTCTGGATGCGATCGTTCCCTATCCCCAGCTGAAGGGTCACAATCGCTGCATCACATGCTTGGGCATTCAGCACACTGAAGTAGCTTTTGTGGATGGTTCATGTTCTAACTGCGGGAACATGACTATATTGACGTTGAGATCAAGACTAGCCTTCATCCGTGAAGGTCGAGTCCCTATTTACATGTCCCGCTCTAGCGTCCCTTCTAGCCAACCCCAGAAGAGAGCTACTGTGCCGTGTGGGATGGATGATCTGAGGATCCCAGTGAGGTCTTCCCCACCCGGTAACCAGTCCCCATGGGTCCCTCACTCCTCTGTCACGCCGCAGCCGGTGGAGCTACCGACTGGTCCCTCTGTAGTGCATCGGAAGGAGAGATAGACTCTAGAAATAACGACTCGGTTGCCAGAGCCGGATCCAGAAATGTCAGCTATGCTGAAACAGGCTGCCAAGACGTTCGGACTCCACTGTGTCCCGAACAGTCTCGGTCGGATGTTTGTTTTCTCGGGGCGGGCCGTGCTGGTCCTCAGCCTGCCGCCCCAGTACCATGGGTACCCAGAGGTCATGGACGGCACTTTTTTCTGCTCTAAACTATCTGAGTACCTCCTCCCCCTTCACTACCCTTGATGGAGGAAGTGCTAAGGGCTACGAGGTTATCCCTCCAGTGGAGCGGTCAACCAGTTGGGTCTTCGGGTCAACTGGGAAAAGCAAATTCACCTTCGCAAGTGTGCGTTTCCCCCAGTGAGCCTTCTTGCACAGACAAAGTGCAAAGTCTGGGAGGAAGAGGAGCAGGTCTAGCTTGTTGCCCCTTATTGGCCCAACCGGACCTGGTTCCCTGAACTAATGCTCCTCTCGATAGCCCCTCCCTGGCCCATTCCTCTCAGGGAGGACCTCCTCTCTCAGAGACGGGGCACCGTGTGCCACCCGCGTCCAGACCTCTGGAAACTTCATGTCTAATCCCTGGACGGGACGCGGAGGTTCAAGGTGATCTACCACAAGCTGTCGTAGACACCATCACTTCTGTGAGAGCACCCTCCATGAGGCATGCTTACACTCTGAAGTGGAACCTGTTCGTTGACTGGTGTTCTTCTCACCGAGAAGACCCCCGAAGATGTTCGATCGGTACTGTGCTTTCCTTTCTGCAAGATGGGTTGGAGCGAGGGCTGTCTCCCTCCACCCTCAAAGTGTATGTTGCCTCCATTGCCGCACATCACAATGCAGGTTATAGAAGATCCGTGGGGAAGTACGACCTGATCGTCAGGTTCCTGAGGGGCGCGAGGAGACTGAACCCCTCTATACCCTATTTGGACTTATCTCTGGTCCTGACAGCACTGCAGAGACCTCCCTTCGAGCTATTGCAGGCAGCAGAGTTAAAAGTCCTGTCTATTAAAACAGTTCTCCTGCTTGCTTTGGCCTCCATCAAGAGGGTTTTCAAGGCATTTTCGTTCTACGAATCGTGCCAGGAATTCGGACCGGCTGACTCTCACGTCATTCTAAGACCCCGGCCTGAATATGTGCCCAAGGCTCCTACCACTCCCTTTCGGGACCAGGTAGTAAACCTGCAAGTGCTGCCCCCAGAGGAGGCAGACCCAGCCCTGTCATTTCTCTGTCCCGTCCGTGCTCTGCGCCTGTACATGGACAGAACGCAAAGCCTCAGTACCTCAGACTAGCTCTTTGTCTGTAACAGAGGCTAGCAGAAGGGAAAGGCTGTCTCCAAGCAGAGGTTGGCCCACTGGATAGTGAATGCCATCGTCTTGGCATACCAATCCCAAGACGCACCATGCCCCCTCCGGGTTGCGAGCCCACTCCACTTGGAGTGTAGCTTCTTCCTGGGTGCTGACACAGGGTGTCTCGCTGACAGATATCTGTAGAGCTGTGGACTGGGCGACACCTGACATGTTCACTAGATTCTATGGCCTTTGTGTTGAGCCGGTAGCTTCCTGTGTGCTCTCTTCTCATAGAAGCCAGTTAACACTGTAGGCCCCGCTGAAATTGTCGGTTTGCCTCGCCATTCCCCTTCTATGGACTGGATACATGCGCCATTCTTGCTCCAGTTGACTTTCCCGTTGCCGAACCCTGTTGAGTTCTCTTTCAAACATTCGCTCGGTATCTCACTATGGGAACGCCTCTGGGCGTGACAGATCTGGAAGAACCAATTACACCACGTCTGTCAGTTGACAGACCAATCACGACAGTGATGCGGGAGTCCCCTTCCCACATATTAACCACTGCCAGTGGTCCCTACTTCATTCTTCGATCTCTTCCCCGTGAAGATCAAATTGGAAACTATCCTTCAGTACCTGTCTTGAAATAGTTGTTTAACGGTTCTTAGACGAGCCGTCAAGGTACGTCGCTGAACGCAGCTATTTTGTTGGCAGTGTTATTTGTTTTTTGGTATACTTTAAGAGAATTAACGTGTCACGGCGAATTCTCTTAGATATTCCTATCCTTATTCTGAGTTGCACGTTACGGTGAGCTTAGACAGGCCTACTATTATTATGGCAACTTCAAGTTCTGCAAACGGCGGACCGAAAGCAGAAACTTCTCGCCCGTGTGCGTGCGGCTCGATGATATCGGGCAAGGATCCTCATCCTTTATGCATCGCATGTCTGGGGGTGAGACACGCACAGGCAGCCCTCGCTAACCCCGAGGGCTGTCCTCACTGTTCTCTCTTCCCGTCGAGGGTGTTAGAGAGAAGAGTGCGTGTCGCGGCCACTAATAAGGGAGATCCCTGCTTTTCTCCGTCACCCACGGAGGAGGCGAAACAGCCTCCGGCGTCCTGCAGCTGGGGCGAATAAATGGACGAATTCTCCCCGCAACTACCTCCCCTCTTTGGATCCGTAGGACTTACGGATGTGAGAGAGGAGGATGACGAGGACGACGAGGCCAGTTTTGTAGAGGACGATGAGGATGATGACGAAGATGCGATCCTCCCGCCAAATCCATCCCGGCCAGACAGCGCGTTAAGCGAGGGTTCACCCTCCCCGGCTCAGACGGAGCTCGACCTACTGGAAATGTGCCGGAGGGCGGCGGCAAAACTCTCCATAGACTGGCCATCACAGCAGACGGGCCAGGGGACGGAGAGAGATCTATATGACGGCAAGAGACTGCTGTCACGTGCCCCACCAGCTAAGCAGCTCATTCCAGCGGTCCCCGCGTGCGTTTCGGAAATGAAACGTTTCTGGGATAAGCCGTTTTCTCACAGAGTTCCCGTAAAGGGATTTTCTAGGCTGGATGTGGATAAAATGGAGGAGTTAGGGATGTCAGTTGCACATCATCTCCACCCTAACCGCAGGACAGCTTTTTCCTCGGCTTCAGCTTCACTGCCAGGTCGCACTGATCGTCTAACGGCATCAGTTTTTCAGAAAATGTATCGCTCTTCAGCACTGGCAGTGAGAGCTCTTAATGCCACCTCTCTCCTCACTGCTTATCAGGCAGAGCTTATGGAAGAGATGGGGAGGCAAATGGATGCTGGGTAACCAAACCCAGCCCTCTGGGAAGAGATTTGCGTTATTGCAGATCTCAACCTGAGAACTTCCAGGGGTGCGGTCCAGAGCTGCGGCCGCAGCATGGGCTTGGCAGTGGTCGGCGAGCGATCTCTCTGCCTGGGGCTGTCAGGGCTGTCAGACAGAGAGAAAGCAGATTTCTTGGATGCTCAAGTTGAGCCCAAAGCCCTTTTCGGGGCATCGGTCACTGCTATGAGAGAACGGTGCGATCGAAAGAAGCAGGAGGGCGAGGCTTTCCAGACTTGCCTCCCTCGCAGATCCACCGTTAGGACTTCTCAACCACCACGGCCCAGGTTTGAAGCCCCTCAACGGAGTGGTCGGTCAGATTTCAGAGGCCCTAGACCCTCTCAGCCTCAGCGTTCTGAGCCGCAGTCTAAGCCAGCTCAGCCGAGGGGTAAACCTTCCTTTGCAGCGGCTGCAGCCAGACACCGTCCAGCAAACCCTCAGGGAGGGAAGAAACGGCAAGCAACCTAGTATTTCGTCAGGTTCAGGACAAATGGATGAGCAACAGCACTCACGGAGTATCTGTTTCTATCCTCCCTCAAAGAGAACGGTCGTTTTCTCCCCCTCCCGCCAAGAGAAGGCTTCGGACAGGGCAAATGTTCACGAGTTATGTAATGACCAGTTCAAATGTGAAGTTTGCACCAGTTCCCCCAGTGCCTCACAAAAAAGTTTCCCTCCCTCCACCCATGGGGTTACAACAGAGGGCAGAGGGCTGTTTTCCAAAAGACATGTGTGCTATGGAAATAATAAACACGTTCCCTGTGCATCCAGGCAGTGGGCCAAGGGCACAGCTATGTTTGAAAATAAAAACACACACAAAAACAAAATTGTCAAAATCAGAGCTGCAGTCCCGCCGCGTCGCTAGTAGACGAGAGCTGCTGCGGTCCGCTCGCTGCTCATGCGGAGAGCTGGTGCGCATACGCAATACACCGTTTTATCCACAATAAGCCGGGGTTATCGTCTGCAATTTGCTGTAAAACCTCCACTTTTCAACAGTGTGTTAATGTCAGCAGCAGAGGGGGAGTCAGCTCAGGTTGTAGAGGAAGAAATAGCCTCTTTATTGAGCAAAAGAGCTATTCGAGTTGTGCCGCCGGAGGACAGCCATCAGGGTTTTTATTCCCGGTACTTCGTTATTCCCAAGAAAGGGGGTGGTCTCCGTCCTATTCTCAACAAACACCTCAGGAAATACAAGTTCAAAATGTTGACCTTAAAGACGTTATCTCAAACTATTCATCCCAAGGACTGGCTTACGTCAGTCGATCTGAAAGATGCATATTTTCACATAAGCATCTACCCAGCACACAGAAAATTCCTCAGGTTTGCCTATCGAGACACAGCCTACGAGTTTTTGACAGTCCCGTTCGGCTTGTCTGTGGCGCCCAGGGTTTTCAGCAAATGTGTAGAAGCAGCGCTCACACCGCTGAGAATAATGGGTCTAAGAGTGTTAGCATATTTGGACGATCTACTGCTGTGCGCGCCGTCATGGCAACAGGCAGAGAGAGAGTCAACAATGCTCGTGTCTCATTTGCAGAGCTTAGGTTTCAAGATAAACGAAACGAAAAGCTGCTTGGTGCCTACACAGGAGATAATTTACCTGGGTCTCAGACTGAACTCAGACCTATATCAAGCTTTTCTGTCCGAGGAGCGCATCAGGTCAATTCCCTTTTTCAAAAAGGAAACAGAGTTTCATTCAGACTGTGTTTACGTCTTCTGGGTCTGATGGCCTCGACAATTTCTGTCATTCCCCTGGGACTGTTGCGAATGAGAGAGTTTCAGAACTGGACGGCGGCGCTGGGCTTGTGTCCAAAACGCCACCTCAACCGCAGAGTGATAGTGACGTCACTTTGCATGCGCGCTCTCCGTCAGTGGAGAGATCGCTCTTTTCTCGAGTCAGGGACTCCACTGGGAGCAGTTTCTCTGAGAAAGGTGGTTACGACGGATGCGTCGCTCACAGGTTGGGGTGCAGTGTGCGAGGGCAGGATAGCGAAAGGAAAATGGCCCGTCTCGCTACAAGACGCACACATAAACTTCCTGGAACTGTTAACAGTTTTTCTGGCTCTGAATCATTTTGTGCGGTTCCTAAGGAACCACCACATTTTGATCAGGTCGGACAACACAACGGCGGTGGCATACATAAACCGCCAGGGAGGCACACGTTCCCATCTGCTTCACAGTCTGGCACAGAAAATAATCTTGTGGGGCGTGAAGCATTTTCATTCACTACGGGCAACCCACGTCCCGGGAATAATGAATGTGGGGGCGGATCTCTTGTCCAGGGGGAATCCTCTGTATGGAGAATGGACTCTCCACCCTCAGGTAGTGAGCCAGTTGTGGGAGAGGTTCGGCTGGGCTGCCGTAGATCTCTAGCCTGACTACGTCAGACTTCCTACTTCCGCTCATTTCATTTCGCTCCTGTAGTTAGTCTGAGATAGCGGCCTATCTTTCAGTTTTCCACCGGCCTTCAGACGGCCGGGCCAATCAACGAACAGAGGGCGGGCTGAGAGCCGTGACGTAGACGCTAAGCGCCGAGTTTTACATTGTAGGTTAGAGAAATCGAAAACCGAAACGAGACACGGGATGCAATTCGCTCTGTTATGGAGAACCAGTGCCGCCGCTTCCACCACGCGCTGTGCGTAGGGCACCAAGAGCTGAGGGGGCACCAAAAAAATTGCGTTCCGGGAGTCTCCCGCATATTGATAGCGGCTCTCTGATGCCCGCAAATTAGTTAAAATCTCCGGAATCTAGAGCGATCGCACCCGCAAGACAGAGACTGTGCTCCAAACCGCGTAGCGCATGTACGGCAGAGAGGGAGAGAGAGCAAGAGAGGCGTGTGTGTGCCTCATGAAGCTTCTCGGGGTAGAGGGCATCATAAAGGAATTATGCTTAGGGCACCAAAATGGCTAGCAGCGGCACTGGCTGTGTTTAAAAGATATAATCCTAAATTTGAGAGTTGGCTACAAATATTTTCTTGTTTCACTCAGTCAAAAATAAGTTTAGAGGCCGTGATTGTACCGTGGATGCGTAGATTAACGACGCATAATCTGCAAAAGTCGTTTACAGCCATGTTCACTCCAGTATTTCGCTTGCATCATCATGTGTTTACAGCAGGTTTACAGTGTAAGTTCGATCATAGATTTGAGTTCGATGCATAATGTCTGTGGTTCGATGCGGCTGTACAGGCGCATAACATACGTCCTAACTAAACTTATCTGATTGGCTTACGGTTAACCAATGATTTTAAACTTCAGACAAGCGCCCCTAGCGAGAGAGAAAACACTTCTCTATTATGCCATTCCAGACTCTGTCTACGAAGCAAAGTGAAGACATATTGTTCCCTTTCTCTGTTCTGTCGCGGACATGTTGAGTTTTCTGCAGGAACTTTTGGATAAGGGCAGAGCCTTTTCAACTGTTAAGGTTTATCTTGCCGCAATTTCTGCGTGTCATGTGGGGGTTGACAGAAACACTATAGGTCAACACCCGCTTGTATGCAGGTTTATGAGGGGTGCACGGCGTTTGAACAGGGTTTCAAAGCCACTGATTCCGCCCTGGGATCTCAGCCTCCTTTTGAACCTATAGAGAGTGTTGAATTAAAGCTCCTTTCGCTAAAGGCTGCTTTATTATTGGCTCTTTCTACCGCTAAGCGGGTTAGTGAACTTCACGCATTATCGGTGCATAAGTCCTGTATGCAGTTCGCTATGGACCACTCGGGAGTAACTCTCAAAACGAATCCATCGTTTGTCCCTAAAGTTAGCGAGTCAGCTCTCGCCTGTAAGCAGGTGAATTTACGGGCTTTCCATCCGCAGCCTTTTCTCTCGTCAGAGGATGCGCGGCTTCATTGCCTGTGCCCTGTCCGTGCATTGCGTCACTATGTGGACAGAACAAGAGCGCTAAGGAAGAGTAATCAGTTGTTTGTTTCATGGGCTGATTCTCATAAGGGGAAACCTATTTCTCGTCAGCGCCTGTCCCACTGGGTAGTGGAAGCTATTATATTAGGTTATAATAGCAGTGGTCTCTGTCCTCCGGAAGGGCTGAGGGCTCATTCTACCAGAGGGTTGGCTACCTCGTGGGCACTGTTTAAAGGCGTTTCAGTTCAGGACATATGTGCTGCAGCAAGTTGGGCTTCGCCTCACACATTTGTCCGATTTTATAGACTGGATGTCACTGAGCCATCACTGGCTCATTCCGTCTTAAGTATAGCAAGATAGCATATCTGCAATACGGGAGTTGTCTATATCCCATGTGAGATACCGAGCGAATGTTTGAAAGAGAACTTTAGGTTACTTACGTAACCCCGGTTCTCTGATAACATGAGTGAGGTATCTCACCACACGTCCCTCCTTGCAGTGCACGGAGAAGAGATATGCAGAGAATGAAGTAGGGACCACTGGCAGTGGTTAATATGTGGGAAGGGGACTCCCGCATCACTGTCGTGATTGGTCTGTCAACTGACAGACGTGGTGTAATTGGTTCTTCCAGATCTGTCACGCCCAGAGGCGTTCCCATAGTGAGATAGGCTACCTCACTCATGTTATCAGAGAACTGGGGTTACGTAAGTAACCTAAAGTTCCTCCACACCTCTTGGCAGTTGGGCGTGGTGGAGTGTCCGGCGACAGGCCTAGCACTCGTATGCATTGGTCGAACTTGTGCTAGGCTGGGTCCTATATGTTGTGATCCCTACAGCAATCCCATATGTGTATTCTTCCACGGTACAGCTCCCTGCGGCGAGCCCGTGTCTTTCCCCTGGCAGAGCATGCTCTGCCGTCTCTGACCGGTGTTGTCTCCCCCCTGCTTGAGTTGCATGCATCCTTTTCCGTATTTATGCGTGTGGGGCGGAGCGTGAGATGCAAATCTCACACGCCAATGTGCATTGGCTAGTTTTATCAATACTTGAACATCGCGTTCTTCAAAGCTATGTGGTATGCTGAGGAGATTAAACTCATTTAAAGTAATGTAATCGTCTGGTTTTAGTTTCTTTCAAACACAACACATAGGTTATGATCTGTAATTGTATAATTTACAATAAGTGCTTTTGAAGAAAGGGATTGTATATTCAGCAACCCCAGTTTTATCATTTGTTCATCTGTATCATATCTGTTTTTTCTTTAACTATCCATAATATTTTTACCCTTAAATGGGTCTGAGTGTTTTGTATTTACTAATTCAGGGAACAGACACAGTCTCTATATGATGATATTTAGGTGAAAGAGTGTTGGGATTTATCTGACTTCTGTGAAGAATTCATTTACAAATAACTTGCATTACAAAAATAAACAATGTATAGAACAACTTCATTTAATTGTTCACTTGCATTACAAAAAATAAACAATGGACAGAATTACTTTGGTTAATTTACAAATAACTTGCATTTGTATGACTCCTCTTTAGCTGAATACAAAGAATGTATTAAGCGATGACAGAACTCCAGGGACAAGTAAGTTCAGGGATTCATTTGGGAAAAAAGTCCTGGCATTTTCTTTCTTTCTGTATGCTGGCAGCCTGGCACACTATGTGAAACACAGACTACCGGAGTCAAACTTTGACAATATGGGAAATAATGCATGTCCTTTGTGAACCTCTGTATTGTGTTTAGGCTAGCTAACTAGAAATGCTATCACACCGTAAATGGCATATTTATTTGTGCAAAAATAATATTTCTGTGAAAAAGCATATGTAATAGGTTGTAATTATATCTGGCTTGCAGATAATACAAACGCAACAACGTAGCGATTGCAGTGTAGGAATATGCAGTATGCATAGCTATCTGTGAATAAACACTGAATGCATCAGCTGTAGTTTCAGTTCTGCACTGCCCAGAGTTAAAAACAGAATGGGTTCACACAAATACACCGTTTTAAAAGGCCCCATATTTAATATTAAAATAAAAAAGCTCCTTATTATATAATTGACGTAAGATATTTTATGACATGTGATAAGTCCACCTGCACCTGCATGATCATATTTATTTATTTTGTGTTTCCGCAGCGTGTTTTCAGGACCGTTGGTTTGCAATGCATGCTGGTAAATGTAGTCAACAAAGGCGTCAAAATGGTGGATTTTCAACCTCCTCCTTTCAGAACCCTGGACGATTTTCTGCTGAGTTCGGCTCGGTTGTCTGTGCCTGATGTTCGTAACTTGGATCGGTGGAATAACAGAATAATTAACAACCTTCTGTATTACCAGTCGAACTATTTTGCATTCGCCGCGGCATTTTTGGTTATAGTCGGGTAAGGAAACACCAGTGACGTGTACGTTCATTCAGACCCATTCACTGTTCTTTTAAAACCCTTAACCAGGTAACCCCATTTGTGTTATGTTCTGTATTGAATGCGTTTTGTAAAAAAAAAAAAAAAAAAAAAGCCCACAATTAATCCATTTGTAGTGTGACCTAAATTAAAAAAGGGTTAGGCCAACATTCACTTCTCTGTTTGGAGAGATCTGATTCGATAATGTGTCATGGCTTTGACAGGTAACGTTATATTAAGACGTTGTTTTGTTGGCATCACCAAGACAGTTATAAAGCAGTAACGTTAATCAGATGTTATCAAACGGCTCTCATATAATGCCAGGTCAATCCCTTTGCTTTCAGTGGCCCATTGTTTCATCACTTTCTTCACTTCGCCAACATTTCCCTTTTAGTTTTTAACTTGATGTACTAAAATAACTAAAACTGACATAAAATAAAAAAAACTATATAGTCTATTAAAAACACAAAATACGAAACGTTTATCTAAAATTAAAATAAATAAATTGTAATAGTATCTTAACTATACAACAATAACCATTTATTTTGTGTTTGTGTGTGTGTGTGTGTGTGTGTGTGTAATTGTGCCATAGATATTTCCAACCACTCCAGCTGATCCTTGGGGCAACAATTGTGATCCTTCTGTTTTTGGGGTTTGTCTGGGGAGCTGAAAACAAGGCGGTAATCCGACGATTCCGGAGGAATCATCCATCGCTCTCCCTGGCTGCAATTTTGGGCTCCAGCTACCTTCTTCTGTCCTTTTTAGGAGGAGTAGCTGTTTTCCTCTTTGGCATTGCCTTCCCCATATTAAGTTAGTATTCTTTGTTGCCTACATCTTTTTTTCCTAACACTAAAAAGTACTAGTATCACATTTGAGGCTAGAGCATTGAAACATTTTCAGTTGATTTTGTTCTTTTAATACTTTGTATGTATGTACACATTAATTTATTGTTAGCTTGAGCAATGTGTATTTGTATTATCTTGCCGTATCACACTGTGACAGTTCCCTCTGATGCTTTCTCCTCGCAGTGATCCTAATCCATGCTTCAGTAAGACTCAGAAGCCTAAAGAACAAAATAGAGAATAAGTTGGAGAGTATAGGATTGAAGAGGACACCCATGGGCCTGCTACTGGAAGCCCTGGGACAGGAACAAGAGGCTGGATCATAGCTGCTGTGCTAACTATTAACTAACTGCTATCGCTCACCCCTTCTTTCCTATGAGCTTCTTACATGTCCTTAAAATATGTATGAAAACAGATATTGGCAAAACATATGGCATTTGCTAAAGTCTCTCAGATATGCAAGAAGGGCCCAATGGACAGGATTAGATTGTATGATGTAGTTTATGAAAGATAGCAAAAAGTAAGATAACAGGATCAGGTATTTATAACTAGCCTATAGGTGTCAAAAAAAAAAGGCATTATAATGCCTTGTAAATAGGGTGTAGGTTAAGAGTTATTAAATTTACATGTATTTTTTGAGTAACAGTCTGTTATTGCTTCATTCTATGGATTTAATTGTTCCAACACTTTTATTCTTACAGACATCTTCTAGATGTCTATATGACATCTGACAGGAGACGTCTCAGAGATGTATTTGCAGATGGGCAAATACATCTCTATATGAAAATCTATTTGAGATTTCATATGTATTTAATTGTGCCAACACTTTTATTCTGTCCCTATATACGTTTTACGTTTACGTGTAAGTAAAACATTTTTTATTTACTTTTTGTGAATTTTTTACATTTTGTGAATTGTGTTGAAGGATATTTGAAGAGATTGTTTTTTTTTTGCCAGTGCAATACATGACCAAATATAATTTTTAACTGTTTGTTTTGAGTTTTATTTTATTTTAAACAAAGTTGTGCCACATATGGCCTGCCATGAATTGTGTTTGCAGTCTTACAAAGTGCCAAGGGTTTTCTGTTATAGCAACCCAAATTAGTGACCAAGAATATTCACTCTCTATGTTTCCATTTATGTGAATTGTGCAGCACAAACTGACATTGTTGGTGAAAATGTCTAATCTCATTTGAAGGAGAGATACGAACATAATACAAATAAATCATCAGAAATGTAACACTCTACAGATGTTTATTGTTTCTTTCTTTTAGTTTTTTAATATGTTTGAGAACAAAAGAAAAGTATTCTCTGCATAATTAATGTTTACAACGTCAGTTGCCTTGTATTTTCAGGAAATGCTCATCCATTGCTGTGCATAATAAATAAACTTTCATATACAGTATCTGCAGCTTTTGTCTTTTCATCTGACACCTCACTGAACTTAGGGGTGCTGTGAACGTTAAAATTAATGTATAGTAGCAATGCGTAAGGTAAGATAGCCTATTGTTTTGATTCTTGTTCATTCAATAAATCATTGTTTGTGTAACATGTTTCTGATTAGTTTGCTCATTAAGTAGGTAGCGTTGGAATACAGCAAAGTGAGGAAGACGAAAATAAAAAACTACACAAAAAGCCCTTCACATATTTCTCCCATATTAGCTGTTTTTGGAATTCTGTTACTGCAAGTTTCTCATGAATGACTGAAATTAAGGTTTTTAAATGTAAATAATTGCTTGTTCACAATAATATTCTTGTGTTATTATTCTGCATCTCCCAAAGTCGTCTGCATATTATGAAAATAGGCGAACGGCTCAAGACCACAAGAACTTGGCATGCGCTTTGAATGTTGTTCTGTACACCGAACTGAAAATCATTTTGTCACACAACCCACACAACCCTTCATTATCAAAGGCTTTCATAAATGTTATTTAAGGTTCTTTTGCATCAACAGTTGATTTCTGCAGCAGTACTTTAGAATGTTGGTCAAATCAAGTTATCATGACAAATGTAGGCTATTGATGTCTAACCTCTAAACAAATTAAAGCTCAGTGTTCATCCTTCTCAAGTGAACACAAAGACACACTGTGTACAAAGCAAGGTTCAACTAAATAGTGATGTTATACTTAGTTTGTGCAATACGCTTTTTTTTTCATTATTTTTTTTCCATATATTTTATTGGAAACAGAATTCAAACAATATTTGCAACGTAGTATAGTACAAGTCTCCATTTTTTATATATTTCAGAATAAACAATTCTTCAAAACCAAAGTCCTTTTATGCTTTTATCCCATATCCCTCCCCAACACCCACCCTCACGATAGCCAGTCAGACATACAAACAAAACCAAATAAGTAGCATAGGAAGAATAAGTAAACTTTAAAAAAAAAAAAAGATAAAAATAAATTATTTAATATTCAATAAGTTTTAATAGTGTGTTATTTTTTATAATAATAATAATTATTATTATTAGTAATATTATTATAATATTTCACCTGTTCTGAGCTCATTGGTAACAGTTGGTGACCAAATGGGGCTACTAAATTAAAATAATTGATTTGCTCCATAAATGAAGCTCTGCAAGTTATAAATACTTAATGTATGTCCCAGGCCATAATTCAAAACAATGTGGGTACCATTCCAAAGATAAGTGCGCTAAATTCTCTTAAAACACTCTTGAAAACAGATTCAGCATTTAGTTTTGTTTTTATTGGGCACACAGTTAACGTTCTGACAGTGAACTGACTTACAGCATACTGTACATGGGAGTACCAAATTAAAATAATAATAATAAAAAAAAAAATATGTAAACGGCAATGCACCCATGGCAAATGAAAACCACTTTCATATTTGGCTGGTTCACGCATCATGGAGCGGTGCTTACTGTGAACGCTACGAACTGTACAACTGACTATTTAAACAGAGCAGTGTAATTTTTTTATGTTAGGTTGACTATTTTATTATTCAATTTTATTAAGGCTATAATGAACATGCTGCGATGTCAAGATTGGAATGCTGTGTGTGTGTGTGTGTGTGTGGCTCGATCGAATGGAGACATACTCATACTCCGTCATTTTGTTCACACAGGACATCATTCAAAGTGTTTCTCTATTATTGTGTACACTCGCAATAAAGCACAACATTGTGCTTTTGTTAAACTATAAACTCTTGTCAAACTGTAACCTACAACTGTCACCCAACCAAAATATCTCACACACACACACACACACACACACACACACACACACACACACACACACACACCACACACACACACACACACACACACACACACACACACACACACACACACACACAGACACACACACACACACACACACACACACACACACACACACACACACACACACACACACACACACACACATACAGAATGGCAGAGAGACAGAGAGAGACACAATCCACATTCAAACCACAATATCTGACTTTCTGTTGGTCGGAGCTAATGACTGTAAATTAGAAAGTTGTTTCGGCTTGATAAGATCAATATACACGCTGAGTTTTGTAACTGTAGGTAAAACTATAACTAAGTTATAACACACTTTATGCATCCTTTTTTAATCATAAATTTGTTTCCTCGCCACGGCCAAACCGTTCGAGATATCAAAAATCCCCTGGCAATTTATCATCTTCCATGTCTTGACTTCATGCTGACCGAGTTTCGTGGTCATCGGATGAATTCTCTAGGAGAAGTGTTTCAAATGCGAGAGCAAGCGTTCTCCAATCAACCCGTAATAGCCGACTTCCTGTTGGGCTGCCTTAAAACTTGACCCAGGGAAAGTTGTTCGGCCCGATTAAATCTATATGTGTACCGAGTTTCATATTAATTCATGCAAGCGTGTTTGATATACGGACAAGTGTTCGAATCCCATTCCAGGGGGCGCTGTCGAGCCTCCCTGCCACGCCCGGGTCCCAGCTTCAGCCCGGCCCTGATGGCCGCGGGTTCTGACCTGTGTGCAAAATTTCAAGAGTTTTCGAGCACGTTAAGGCCCTCAAAAGTGCCAGAGATTTTGCACACAGCAGAGAAAGGGTTAAACTAAACTAGCCCCCCTCCTCACACACACTCACAAACACAGAGGGGCAGAGGGAAAATGCTCCGAAAAGTACACATTCAAACCAAAATATCTGACATCCTGTTGGTCGGAGCTAATGACTGTAAATTAGAAAGTTGTCCGGATCGAAGAGAAGAATATACGTACCGAGTTTGGTTACTGTAGGTAAAACTAATACCCCATTTTTGACTAAAGGTGGCGCTACTGAGCCCCTTACCACGCCCGTTTCTGAAACTTCGCACATGTCTATTAGACAATAAATGTGATATGCATGTTGAGTTTCATGCAATTTGAAGCATGTTAAGAGCCTCAAATGCATCCAAAAAGAATATAAAAGTTTAAAGCGTTGCCATGGCGACAGTATTAAAGATATCAATAATCCTTTCACAGGTCTACATCTGCCGTGTGTTTACATTATACAGATGAAGTTTGAAGCAAATCAGGTAAAAAAAGAGGGTGAATTCAAAGCATTTTGAAAGTGACACACTTCCTGCTGCCAGTTGGTGGCGCTATAACTTTGACTCACAATAGTCACATCCATGTGATCGGCTTCTTACAACGAACACACTGCTGAAGTTTCATCAAGATCAATTAATGTATGAGGATGTTATAACACACTTCCTGTTTCCAATATTCGCCATAAATTCGTTTCCTCACCTCGGCCAACGCTGTCGAGCCCCCCTGCCACGCCCGGGTACCAGCTTCAGTCCGGCTCTAATGGCCGCGGGTTCTGACCCGTGTGCAAAGTTTCAAGAGTTTTTGAGCACGTTAAGGCCCCCAAAAGTGGCAAAAACCTTGAAAAAAAAATTATTATAAAGAAGAAGAAGAAGAAGAAGAATAACAAAAAATCCTTAGAAGAACAATAGGGCTCTGTGCCCTTTCAGGGCTTGGGCCCTAATAATAGTCAATGTTGTCCTGTGTGTGAGGATACAGTATTAGACCCCACATGCCAAGCATAACTCTAACAGGTCTTCTGTGGAAACAAATGCATCAACGTATTGGGGTAATGCATATCACAAACATCATGTAGACGTTTTTATGTTTACAAACAATAAATAAACCTGTTTGCTGTAGAACGATGTCTTGCCACAATGTCTGCATCTGTGCATTGAAATTCCAAAGTCAAGTCACCTTTATTTATATAGCTTTTTTTACAATACAGATTGTATCAAAGCAGCTTCACGGTGATAACATGAAAATAATACAACAAAGTTGTTTTTCTAGAAGAAGATTGCATCATCGTCCACCTTAAGTAAGGCAGATCAATAATATTGTTGAATAATAAATGTCCCCAACTAAGCAAGCCAAAATCCAAGGCAAACAAGCCAAAGTCCCCCCATTTAGAAAAATTTCTGCATTGACAAAGCATAAATCAAACATTTTAGTTATTCTGTCCCTGATGAAAGTAGGTTGCACTTCAACAGATAGTTAAACAGGATGAGGGTTGAAGAAAAAGTCAAAACCAAAGAAGTTCCTTTTCTGTGTTTTACTTTGAAATCTTCAGTCCCACAACGTAATTATTTGTGAAACTACAATACAAACAGAAAATGTACATTAAGTATTAAGTATGAATAAAAGTACATTTTAAGAAAGAACACAAACTAGTGTTAATATATGAAATAGAGATAACAACCTTCTTTGAAAATGTACAGCAAATGTTTTCTTAAATCCTATGAAAACTCCTTTTTTTTTAGCATAGATGATATTAAATAAAAAAAACGTACAGACGATGGCCTCTTTGGCATGAAATAACAGAAGAATATATCTTTTATCAGAGAGACATCTGCTGCTGCATCACTGCTGTTGTGAAGTGAAAACTAAGATGGCCACCACAACCTCTAATCTAAGTCACATGATGCATCTTAACCAATTAAATACAACCTAAATTAAATGACAACTTAAATAGTCAGAACACTCCCCGTCTGGTATTTTAGAAATACCACTACTAACAATGCAACAGCTCTGAACATTATTCCTTCCGTTCTTCTGGTGAGAGAAGAAGAATCACTTGGGACACAGGTCTCAGATAAGTTTTACACTTCCCATCCTTGGTGACCTTGATTTCAATTTTCCTGACCTTTTCATCATCGCCTGGGAAGACCTTAGTGACAAGAGCCAGTCATTCCTCTTGACTTGAGCCTCCTTCATAAGTACAATATCTCCTTCCTTGATGTTAGGCTGGTTGGTGTGCCATTTGCGGCGACTTTGAAGATTGACTAGGTACTCACGTCGCCACCTTTCCCAGAAGGTGCTGGCAAGTTGTTGAACTTGTTTCCATTACTGGCGGCAAAGATCCTTTTCAAAGTCCCCTGGAGGAGGAGACAAGACACCAACTTTCTGAGTCAAAAGAGTGGCTGGAGTCAACAGGGCGGGTGAATTTGGGTCACTTGAGATCGGTGCGAGAGGTCTTGCATTCATAATTGCAGAAACTTCTGCCAAGAATATCGCCAGCATTTCATGAGTGAGATGAGAGTGACTGTTTTGAAGCAGCATGGAGTCTAATATGCGACGTGCAACTCCGATAAGTCGCTCCCAAGCTCCTCCCATATGGGATGCATGAGGGGGATTAAAGATCCAACGACATCCTTCCTCATTCAAGTAGCTCCTAAAACTAGGCTCCTCTGCAAGCATTCCCAGCTCCTTACAAACATCCTTGAAATTTGTGCCACAGTCTGATCTGATTTGTTTTTCTGGACCCCTTATGGCTGAGAAGCGTTGGAGGGCGTTGATAAAGGTGGATGCATCAAGAGAATCAATCAACTCAAAGTGCACTGCTCGAATACTCAAACAGGTAAAAATGAGTACCCATCTTTTGTTGTTTGCCAAGCCACCCCGAGTGCGGCGAGAGGCGACCATCCAGGGCCCAAAGATGTCGAGGCCGACATAAGTGAAAGGTGGATCAGTAGCAAGTCGATCCGGAGGAAGATCTGCCATCTTCTGTTCAACGACTCTTCCTCTGAGTTTCTGACAGATGATGCATTTATGGATCACACTATGAATCCGCTTTCTCACCCCGACGATCCAGAATCCTGCATTTCTGATTGCACCTTCTGTAAACAGGCGACCTTGGTGTCTGACCCGTTCATGAAAGTGTCTCGTGATTAGAAGGGCTATGTGGCTTTTCCCAGGAATGATAACCGGATGCTTTCTCTTTGTTCTATAGGAGCATGCTTGAGTCTGCCACCTACTTTCAGAAGCCCATCTTGGTCAATGAAGGGGTTCAGAGTTCTCAGTCCACTGTTTTTTTGGATTTCCTTTCCTTCAGAAAGACGAGCAAACTCAACACAATAGCTCTCCTGTTGGATGCATTGTAATATCACAACTTTTGCACAACTCTGGGAGTGCTTTGTCACAAAGATGCCATTTTTTTATAGGTACTTGCTAATTCAGTTTCGATTCTGAATGAATGTATGATGTGTTGGAATTATGAATGTATGAATTAAGTTGGATATAGCTTGTAGGAGACATTTCCAGGTCAAAAAGCGCTCAAAGCGATGTGACCCAAGTTTGACAGGAAAGTCATGGGGTGTCAGATCTGTGCGGTTAGAGCGTACATCCACATCTGAATCAGGGTCAATTAGTGCTCCAAGCTCTAATCGAGGTACAGTGTGAGCAGACAGTGGAGCGAGCTTAGCCTTGCCTAGCACAAACCCTACGGTACATGATCCATTGTCATCCATCACCCTCAGGTAGGCTACTGCTGCAATTGCCTTTGTGGAAGCATCTGAAATAACATGAATTTCTTTCCTTTTTGCTGAAGATAGCGAAACCTTTGAGTACACTCTGGGTATTTCAGATTGAGCTAGATCCTGCAAAGAGTATTTCCAAGCCTCCCATTCAGCTTCCCTGACTGTTGGTAGAGGGGCATCCCAGTCTTTGGTGTCTGCTGTCAGATCACAAAGAAGGAACTTTCCTTGTATTGTAACAGGTGCTGCCAACCCAAGAGGGTCAAAAACGCTGTTGACAGTTGCTAAGACACCTCTACGTGTAAAAGGCTTCTCTTCTGCATCAACACGAAAAGTGAAAGTGTCTGTTTTCAGATTCCAGCTCAGACCAAGGCTCCTCTGAATAGGTGGAGTATCCTTTTCCAGATCGAGGTCCTTGAGGTCTTTCACATGATCCTCTACAGGAAAAGCATTCATTACAGCAGGACTGTTAGATGCTATTTTATGAAGCCTCAGGTTGGAACTTGTTAGCATCTCCTGAGTTCTTTTCGAGAGATCAACTGCTTCCTCAGCCGTGGGCACTGATTTCAGGCCATCATCCACATAAAAATTACGCCCCACAAAGGCTCTTTGCGTCTTTCCCAAACTCAAGTTCTCCATGTTGAGCTGCACGATGAAGTCCATAGATTGCTACCGCGGGAGAAGGACTATTCCCAAAAACATGAACCTTCATCCTATACTCCATGACATTTTTAGAGAGATCATTGTCCTCAAACCACAAGAAGCGGAGAAAGTTGCGGTGATCCTCTCTCACCACAAAGCTATGCAACATCTGTTCAATATCAGCAGTAAATGCGACTGCTTCTTTACGGAAACGCAGCAAAACACCCAGCAAGGAGTTATTCAGGTCAGGTCCTGAGAGAAGTACTTGATTCAAAGAAAGGCCTTTGTACTCTGCACTAGAGTCAAAAACAACTCTGATCTGTCCTGGCTTGCGAGGGTGATAGACACCGAATATAGGCAGGTACCACACTTCCTAATTTTCCTTCACAGGTGGAGCTAATTCTGCATGACCTGCATCGAAAATCCTTTGCATTAGGGCTGTAACGATTAATCGCAATTAATCGTTACAGCCCTACTTTGCATGAATGTGATGAAATGTTCCTGCATTTGAGGCTTCTTCCTTAGTGGCTGATGGAGTGACAAGAGACGTTTCAAACTCAGGTCCCTATTGTTGGGTAGCTGTTGACGCGGAATTCGGAAAGGAAGAGGTGCCACCCAGCTGTTAGAACTGTCAATGAACATTTCCTTGTCCATCAGTTTCATGAATGCTCGATCTTCAATGGAAGGGGCTATCTTTTCGTCGTCTTGTGTCCGTTAGAAAATAGTGTTACCCAGCAAGTACTCAGGGCAGGTGGATGGGTAAAAATGACAGCCATATAAAGAGATGGCATGATCTTTACTGCTTAGTTTCTCTTTTACCTGTATCTTATTAGGACATGGCTCACATATGCTTGGACGTCCATTGAGAAGTATGTTTGTGCGGAACACGTCAACTGTGCTAGGTTTATGTGCTGACCCCAAGCAGACATTTCCCACTATCACCCAGCCAAAGTTGAGTTTTTGGGCGTACGGTGAATTGTTCAAAGGTGAGCTGTTTCCTCACTTTGTGGACTTGGATGAGGTCTCTTCCTAAGAGAAGCAGTATCTTTGCACATGGATCTATCTCTGGTATTTCGTGAGCGATAGATTTCAAGTGAGGGAACTGGTGTGCAATGTTGGGAGATGGGACCTCAGAATGGTCGTCAGGCATATAATTACACTCGATAAGAGTTGGGAATGACACGTGAAGTGCGGACACATGTCGGTCGCTCTCACATTCATTGCATTTGATTACTGCCTTGCAGTTTTTTGCCAAGTGAACCGTCGAAGCACAGCACCTATAGCACACACCATTTTCTCTAAGCAGTGTTTGCCTTTCTTCTAGAGTCTTCGCTCTAAACCCACGGCAACGTCTCAGAGGATGAGGTTTGTTTTTATGTATAGGACACTGCTTTTCTACATCAATAGGTTCATTATCGGAACTTCTTGTGGAAAGAAATCCGATTGACGATGTGTCCAGTCCAGTGTCCAGTTTTCCAGATAAGAAAGTCCTGTCAAGTACCCTTCAGCTTTAGCAGACTGAATCTCGCGTAGCAGATCTCCGAGCTCTTGTAACTTCGGAGGATCTTGTTTATTGATTTTTGGAAATGTCTCAATTTTGTCAAAAAGTGCTTTCTCAACCACCTCAGGGGATCCATACATCTCCTCTAGACGATTCCAAGCCATTTTAAGCCCTGCGTCAGGATACCTTATATGCACCGACCTGATGCGTCTCACATATTTAGATGACCGACTGCCTAACCACTTAATCAGTAAATCCAACTGTTCGCTGGAAGTGAGTTTGAGCCCACTGGTGGCATTTAAGAAAGAAGATTTCCAAGCCCAGTAGTTCCCTTTCGAAGGGAACTCAACAATACGTCATCGACGCTTTGGGGAACGCCTCAGGCGTGACAGGTGTCTGAAATCAAATATCAACTCACAGCAATCATGCTGACCGGCGACAGCCCGTGCATCATCAGCTTGAATGATGAGCGCGCAACCTGGATGTATAAAAAGGGCGCCTTGAAACCGTAACACCATCCTTTTCGTCTTCAGGGACTGTTTGTCTGCATCAACGTCATCTTAACGGTTGAAGAAGAATTAAGCGCAATCTTTAAACAGTTGACACTGATAAGCATTGTGTTTAATGTGTCACACATGCCCAAGGTTTCTTGTAGCCAGATGACACATGAAAATGAGCTTTTTCTGTTTGGAAGTGAAAAAGCACGCACGGTGGCTCTCGAGAGAGCTTCCTGTGCAAACTGTGAGCGTTTTTCTATTCAGATGCTCAGCTCTCGTCTGGCTCTCTTCTCGAGGGAAGAGCCCAGCTTCTGAACCTCGGTCCCGCTCTTGCCGAGGCAGAGTGGTGTTTCGCTTCAATGGGGTACCTTGCTGAGTTCGCTGATGGTCTCGAGAGGGGCGGTTCCTCTCAGACACGTCATCGACTGACGAGAGCGAGCTGCAGAGGTATGTGAAAAACTTTTCCTACTGTTTCTGCAGTGAGTACAATACAGAATAATGGAAACGCCGCAGGTATACTGTCTGGTCTGTTAGTAAAATGTTTTTGTGCAAATAACATTTCAAAAAAAAAAAAAAATTCTTTCAGATCAGGATGACTCTAATCTCGCGTTGCAGAGGCAGCGTGTAGATTTCGGGGTCTACAGTAAAAAAAAAAAAAAAAAAAAAAAAAAAGAGAGACAATACTGATTGGGTGGGATGTATTCACAGTCAGCTCCTGAGGGTGCTGGCAGTGTTCAATAGAAATGTCTCGATGCGTACATCCGTGCGCTGTCGAATGTTTCAGCATCGCACCTGTTGACTTTCTTCTCGAGGGATGAAAGCCAAATATATTGTAAGGTTCGAATCTATCGCTTGCCGAGGCAGCATGTAGATTATGAGACCGTAATTATATTAATCAGTATTGTTTGGATATTATGGTGCATTTAATTCTATAAAATTAAAATGATGGAATATTATCTGACTTTGAGAAGTTAGATATTTTCAGCCATCCAGACCGTGTTTCACAATTGTTACAGCCGCCTGGGCCTCACTGAGTGTGAGCTCCCACATACAGTGGTCACCAGGTTACAGGCCTCACCAGGCCTTCCTGAATGTGAGCTCCCACATACAGTGGTTATCAGGTCAGAGGCCCCACCAGGCCTTCCTGAGTATGAGCTCCCACATACAGTGGTTATCAAGTTACAGGCCTCACCAGGCCTTCCTGGTTATGAGCCTCCACATGTCAGGTTACAGGCCTCACCCGGCCTTCCTGAATGTGGGCTCCCACATTTTGTGGTTATCAGGTTACAGGCCTCATCCGGCCTTCCTGGTTATGAGCTCCCACACACTGTGGTCGCCAGGTTACAGGCCTCACCAGGCCTTCCTGGTTATGAGTTTCCACATGTCAGGTTACAGGCCTCATCCGGCCTTCCTGAAAGTGAGTTCCCACATACTGTGGTCACCAGGTTTCAGGCCCCACAGGTTTTCCTGAGTATGAGCTCCCACATTTAGTGGTCACCAGGCTTCAGGCCTCCTAGAATCGGCATTCCTGGTTATGAGTTTTCACATGTCAGGTTGCAGGCCTCACCAAGCCTTCCTGAATGTGAATTCCCACTTACTGTGGTCGCTGGGGTATAGGCCTCACTGGTTGTGAGCTTCCACATGTCAGGTTACAGGCTTCATCAGGCCTTCCTGAATGTGAGCTCCCACGCATTGTGACTATCAGGTTACAGGCCTCATCTGGCCTTCCTGATCATGGGTTCTATGGTCGTCAGGTCACAGGCCTCACTAGGCCTTCCTGAATTTAGAGTGATGAAGTACATACACCTCTACTTCATTAAACCCATGCTTATGGTAAGTCACACGACTGAACGTCTTGTGTTCTTTTTTAAAATAAAAACTAGTTTTTATGGTAAGGTCATGCGTTGTACGCTTCGGTCCCTTCCTTTGTGGCTCAGACCCTGGTCTTTCACTTTGGGTTCCACTCTAGATGCGTCCTGTTGTCAAAGTATGTTACAACGGACGCCTTTCTCTAGCCAACTTCCACATTTTGTGGTTATCAGGTAAGACTCTCCAGGCCTTCCTGAGCATGAGCTCCCACCTGCGTTGGTCGCCAGGTTAGAGGCCTCACCAGGCCTTCCTGGATTCGGAATGGCTAAGCACACGCACTTTCGTTTCGTGTACTTTCTAAAAAAAAATCCATATTTATGGTAAGGGTTATGCGCTGTCCGCTTCATTCCCTTTTTTACATGACTCAGACTCCGGTTCTCCACCTTGGGTCTCACTCTAGATGCGTCTTCTGTCACAATGTATTATGACAGGCGCCTCACTTTCAAGCTATCTCCCACATTCTGTGGTTACAGGCCTCATTAGGCCTTTCTGAAGGTAGCCCCACATTGTGTGACTGTCAGGTTACAGGCCTCTCCGGCCTTCCTGAATATGAGCTCCCACTTTCTGTGGTCGCCAGGTTTCAGGCCTCACAGGCCTTCCTGAGCATGAGCTCCCACCTGCGTTGGTCGCCAGGTTAGAGGCCTCACCAGGCCTTCCTGGATTCGGAATGGCTAAGCACACGCACTTTCGTTTCGTGTACTTTCTAAAAAAAATATCCATATTTATGGTAAGGGTTATGCGCTGTCCGCTTCATTCCCTTTTTTACATGACTCAGACTCCGGTTCTCCACCTTGGGTCTCACTCTAGATGCGTCTTCTGTCACAATGTATTATGACAGGCGCCTCACTTTCAAGCTATCTCCCACATTCTGTGGTTACAGGCCTCATTAGGCCTTTCTGAAGGTAGCCCCACATTGTGTGACTGTCAGGTTACAGGCCTCTCCGGCCTTCCTGAATATGAGCTCCCACTTTCTGTGGTCGCCAGGTTTCAGGCCTCACAGGCCTTCCTGAGTATGAGCTCCCACATACTGTGGTCACCAGGTTAGAGGCCTCACCAGGCTTCCTGGATTCGGAATGGCTAAGCACACGCACTTTCGTTTCGTGTACTTTCTAAGAATCCATATTTATGGTAAGGGTTATGCGCTGTCCGCTTCATTCCCTTTTTTACATGACTCAGACTCCGGTTCTCCACCTTGGGTCTCACTCTAGATGCGTCTTCTGTCACAATGTATTATGACAGGCGCTTCACTGTCAAGCTATCTCCCACATTCTGTGGTTACAGGTCTCATTAGGCCTTTCTGAAGGTAGCCCCACATTGTGTGACTGTCAGGTTACAGGCCTCTCCGGCCTTCCTAAAAAATATGAGCTCCCACTTACTGTGGTCGCCAGGTTTCAGGCCTCACAGGCCTTCCTGAGTACGAGCTCCCACATACTGTGGTCACCAGGTTAGAGGCCTCACCAGGCCTTCCTGGATTCAGAATGGCTAAGCACACGCACTTTCGTTTCGTGTACTTTCTAAATTCCATATTTATGGTAAGGGTTATGCGCTGTCCGCTTCATTCCCTTTTTTGCATGACTCAGACTCCGGTTCTCCACCTTGGGTCTCACTCTAGATGCGTCTTCTGTCACAATGTATTATGACAGGCGCCTCACTTTCAAGCTATCTCCCACATTCTGTGGTTACAGGCCTCATTAGGCCTTTCTGAAGGTAGCTCCATGAGTATGCGCTCCCACAGGAATCTGTGGTCGCCAGGTTTCAGGCCTCACCGGCCTTCCTGATATGAGCTCTCACATTCTGGAGCTCCCCACATGAGGAGATCATCAGGTCTTAGGCCTCAGTATACCTTCCTGGTTTGAACCCTCTCTTACGTCCCCAGTGTTCGGAGCGAGCACTGGGTAGACCCGTGGATCGAGTGGACAACGTTCGTCATTTCGAAATATAGTCACACTCTCCATGAGATCCCGTCTCTGTGGTCCGTGACTGAATGGTTTCTGCCAGCTTCGTAGGCCTTCGGTTTTTGGATGCCTTATCCAAGGCAACTTCCAGAGGTTCTGTCTCGGACAGACAGGCAATGGCCATACTGTGTGTCTTAGTTTAGATCACCAGGTCAGCCTGGAGGCATTTCAGGAGGCATGCTCTCCTGAATAGTGACTGGCTGGGAGTCCCTTGGGTCCCCTAGCCACACTCCCTAGAATTGACCCCGTCTTTTTGGAAGTTGTGGTCTTAAGCCTTTGAGCTGGCCCAGATATACCCCACATTAACTATGTGTTGGCAGTTCTTGGTTCATTAGCTTGGGCTATGACCGGTAGGGAGTGCTGTCACTGACAGCCCGATATGACCTAAGGGTGAGTGGTCCCAGTGTTCTCTGAACTTTTTGGTTTTGACAGTTGTCACTGCCTTTGGGCATGCACTCCCCTCAGCATGGCGGAGTGGGTATTTCGTTCCCCAAAGCGTCGATGACGTATTGTTGAGTTCCCTTCGAAAGGGAACGTCTCAGGTTACAACTGTAACCTATGTTCCCTGAGAACAGGGAACGAGACAATACGTCTCCCTGCCATGCCTCGGGGCCTGCCTGCAACAGTCCCTGAAGACGATAGGATGTTGTTACAGTTTCAAGGCGCCCTTTTTATACATCCAGGTTGCGCGCTCATCATTCAAGCTGATGATGCACGGGCTGTCGCCGGTCAGCATGATTGCTGTGAGTTGATATTTGATTTCAGACACCTGTCACGCCTGAGGCGTTCCCCAAAGCGTCGATGACGTATTGTCTCGTTCCCTGTTCTCAGGGAACATAGGTTACAGTTGTAACCTGAGACGTTTTCTGGGTGATCGTCAAATTTTGTGAGCCCGGAACTAATGATATCACGACGGGCAACAAACCTTGCTAAATCACTCATTTCATCTTCTCCGTGGGAAGGTGACTGCATAGGAGCGCCGGCATTGTAAGTCTGAGCAAGGGGCCAGTAATTAACTGGACTCTATGTGGCAGACTGAGGCTTTTCAATCATGATAGCGTTAGGATTTGAGACTGCATCATTGACCCGTTCAGCTAAATCAGGTGACACACTCCTATGAGAGCTTTCCGTTAACTGCTTGTTTTCACTTCCGTAAAGGTTTATGAAATCAACAGGTGGAGTGGCTAAACTTATTTCCTCAGGAGGAACAACAATGGAGTTATCTGAGTGCTGCTCCACATAATCACTGGTGCGCTGCACTGGGTCTGCAACAGGAGCGATCGAGCTATGTGAATGATAACTGCCTTCCTCCATGCTCTCTACAGCCTCCTCTAATATTCTTGCCTCGGCCATAGCGGCAGCAGCCTCCCTTTCATGTTCTAGCGCTGTAATAGTAATAGAGCTGTAATGTTCAGCTGCCTTCCAAGCGAACTTTTTCTACTTTAATTTCAGTTTCTTTCTTGACATAATATGCACGTGTACGCTCTGCCTCAGCTCTAGCTCGTGCTTTAGCCGCAGCCATGTTAGCCGATGTCCTACTAGACCTTTTAGATGATGTTGTTGAACGTGTAACAACAGATCTAGTTTTCAGTATCTTCTCAGTCTCAGATTTTCTCTCAACCTCCATGACATATAATGCATAGATAGTACCTCGCAGTTCAAGACTGGCACAATGCAGAAGAAATGAGATATGAGGAGATCATTCACTTAAGAGTCTTTCCATTGGATTGAAGCTTCGTCTTTTCACTATTCTGCCCCTGATGAAAGTAGGTTGCACTTCAACAGATAGTTAAACAGGATGAGGGTTGAAGAAAAAGTCGAAACCAAAGAAGTTCCTTTTTCCGGTGTTTTACTTTGAAATCTTCAGTCCCACAACGTAATTATTTGTGAAACTACAATACAAACAGAAAATGTACATTAAGTATTAAGTATGAATAAAAGTACATTTTAAGAAAGAACACAAACTAGTGTCAAAGGTATAGCGGAGGATCTTTCCTAATTTTAGAAAAGACCCGCCCTCTCCAATTTTTTTAAAAATGCACATATCGCAACACTCTATTTGCTCCCAAGAGGGAATGCCTACTAGCAGTGATTTTAAATGGATTTCTCCAAATAGCATGACAAACTTTACCTGTCTAGTAGAATCTTCGCGACTGCGGCATCAGTGGGAAGTCCAACCTATGCTTTTAGCGCACGCCAGCGTGTGAACGGCCTTACGTAAACATATCACCAGAATGATTGACACTTAGGTGGACCAATAGTATAGGCTACCCACCCGGAAAAAGAAAATCCTCCGCTATACCTTTAATATATGAAATAGAGATAACAATCTTCTTTGAAAATGTACAGCAAATGTTTTCTTAAATCCTATGAAAACTCCTTTTTTTAGCATAAATGATATTAAATAAACAAACTTACAGACGATGGCCTCTTTGGCATGAAATAACAGAAGAATATATCTTTTATCAGAGAGACATCTGCTGCTGCATCACTGCTGTTGTGAAGTGAAAACTTAGATGGCCACCACAACCTCTAACCTAAGTCACATGATGCATCTTAACCAATAAAATACAACCTAAATTAAATGAGAACTTAAATAGTCAGAACATTAGTAGAAATTAGTAGAAAAACATTAAATACCTGACAGACAAATACCAAACATGAAGTCCCATCCCTTTTCTGTGGAATTGCCATTTGGCAGTTAATGTAGGGAAGATGTAGGCTGAGATGAATCCATAAGCGGGTCTTTATTAAAGGATCTGAGCGTAAAATCCAAACAATAGTCACAAGTCGTAGTCAGGTCACAGGCCTTGGTCGAAGCACAGGTAAAACAATCCAATGGCAGACAAATCCAAAAAACAGCAATCCAAAAGCATGAGTCAAAAGGCAAAACAATGGTCATAACAGAAATCATCAATAGAGAGTGGAAGAACACTTAGTAAGGCAGAGAACTGGCAATACTTCGCAATAAGGCAGTGATAGCACATGGCTTAAATACAGGGTGACAGGAAATGACAAGACAGGAACTGATGTGGCAGGAACTGATGTGGCATGAACAGGAAGTAACAGAGTTCAATATTCAGGTGATAGCTCCCTCTGATGGACTGGTGCCTGATCAAACGTTACAGATTCCCCTCCCCTAGGAACACCTCCTGGTGTTCTTCTCCTAGGACGACCCCTTGGTCTGGGTGCCGGACGGGTGGGGTGAGCTTGGTGAAAGTCTCTGATGAGTGATGAATCCAAGATGTCCTTAGTTGCTACCCACGATCTCTCCTCCGCGCCGTATCCCTCCCAATCTACAAGGTATTGCATCTGACCCATTCTCCTGCGAGAATCTAGGATCTCCCGAACTAGGTAGGCAGGAGCTCCATCGATCTCGAGCGGTGGAGGAGGTTCTTCGTCAGTGGTCTCGGGGCTCGATGGGCCGTGGACCGGTTTCAGGAGGGACACATGAAAGGAAGGAGAGATGCGGTAATTATTGGGCAACTGTAAACGGTATGTGACAGGATTAACTTGACGAATGATCTTGAAAGGGCCAACATACCTTGGACTTAATTTCTTGCAAGGGAGTTTCAGGCGTAGGTTGCGAGTGGAAAGCCACACCATTTGACCTGGCTGATACTCAGGATGAGGACGTCGGTGTCGATCAGCTTGGATCTTTTGAGATCGAACAGCTCGCTGGAGACGGACATGAGCATTGTCCCAGACATGTTCACTTCTCCTAATCCAATCATCAACAGCAGGCACTTCAGATGGTTCCCCAGACCAGGGGAATAGGGGAGGCTGATATCCTAGGACACATTGGAAGGGGGTCAGACCAGTTGAAGAGTGCTTGAGGGAATTTTGGGCATACTCTGCCCATGGAAGGAATATGCTCCATCTTTCTTGTTCCTGGCTACAGTATGATCTCAAGAATCTACCAATCTCCTGATTAAGACGTTCCACTTGTCCATTAGCTTGAGGATGATAGCCCGATGTGAGACTGACATTGATGTTTAGATGTTTACAAAAGGCTCTCCAAACCCGTGATGTAAACTGTGGCCCTCGATCCGTTACGATATCATCAGGTAGTCCATAAATTCTAAAAACTTGATTGAACAGAACTTGGGCAGTTTCCATGGCAGTGGGCAAACCTTTCAATGGAATGAGACGACAAGACTTAGAGAAGCGGTCAATGGATACCATGATGGTGGTGAATCCTTGAGAGTTAGGAAGATCAGTGACAAAGTCAATGGATAGGTGTGACCAGGGTCGTTGAGGAATGGGTAGAGGTTCTAGTAGTCCTGCAGGCAGTTGTCGTGGTGTACGTGACTGAGCGCAGATATGACAAGCAGTTACATAGCTATTAACATCTGCAGATAATGTGGACCACCAAAATGAATTTCTAACCAAAGCGGTGGTGCGATTAATTCCAGGATGTCCAGAAGCAAGGGATGTGTGGACCCATTTAATGATTCTGTTGCGAAGACTGGGTGGAACATAGACTTTCCCAGCTGGACACTCTGGAGGGGAGGATTCCTCTCGTAGGACATGCTGAATCTCTTCCATAATATCCCACTGGATGGGTGCGATGATGATGGAGGGTGGTAAAATAGTTTCTGGTCTCATCTGTGAATCAACAGGTTCGTGGATACGTGACAATGCATCTGCCTTACTATTTTTGCTCCCTGGACGGTATGTGACTGAGAAATTGAAACGGGTAAAAAAGAGTGCCCATCTTGCCTGGCGAGGATTCAAACGCTTGGCGTCTTTGATATACTCTAGGTTTTTGTGGTCTGTAATGACTTGAAAGGGATGAAGGGCACCTTCTAGCCAGTGTCTCCACTCTTCAACAGCGGCCTTGATAGAAAGTAATTCCTTGTTACCAATATCGTAATTGGTCTCTGCTGGAGTTAACTTTCGTGAGAAGAATGCACAGGGGTGTAACTTTCCTGGCGTTCCATGACGCTGGGAGAGGACAGCGCCAATTCCACAGTCCGAGGCATCAACCTCTACGATAAAAGGAAGTTCTGGGTCAGGATGCTTAAGAATTGGAGCTGTGGTGAAACTGGACTTGAGCCTGTAGAATGCTGATGTAGCCACTTCCAGCCACACTAACTTCCTGGGTTTTCCTTTAAGAAGTGAGGTGATGGGTGCAGCTATGGTACTGAAGTCACGTATGAATCTACGGTAGAAGTTTGCAAAGCCTAGAAATCGTTGTAACCCCTTGACAGTGCTGGGTATGGGCCAGTCCTTGACAGTTTTTACCTTTGTATCATCCATCTCAACTCCAGAATAACTAATATTATATCCCAGGAATTTGGTTGACGTAACATGAAACTCACACTTTTCGGCCTTGACAAAAAGGTCATTCTGGAGCAAGCGTGACAAGATAGTTCTTACATGACAGATATGTTCTTCCATGGAGTGTGAATAGATCAGGATATCGTCTATGTAGACAATTACATACTGATTCAAGAGATCTCTGAATACTTCATTAATGAAGGACTGGAAAACTGAAGGAGCATTAGCCAGTCCATAAGGCATAACCAGATACTCGTAGTGCCCCCTTGTGGTGAGAAAAGCTGTCTTCCACTCATCACCCTCACGGATTCTGATGAGATTGTAGGCAGACCTGAGGTCCAATTTGGTGAAATACTGGGCCTCCCGTAATTGCTCCAGAGAAGAAGGAATAAGAGGCAAGGGATGGCGATTCTTAACTGTGATTGCGTTGAGTGCTCGATAGTCAATACAAGGTCTTAAGCTACCGTCCTTCTTGTCAACAAAGAAGAACCCAGATGCTGCAGGAGAGGTGGATGGTCTAATAAATCCATAAGATAAGGCTTCTTCAACATATTCTTCCATGGCCTTAGTTTCAGGAATGGATAATGGGTAAACACGGCTTTTAGGTGGAGAGGTGTTAGGAAGGAGGTCGATTGCACAGTCCGAGGGGCGATGAGGTGGCAACTTGGTGGCCCTGTCTTTACTGAATACCTCAGCCAAGTCAGCATACTCATTGGGGACATTACCTGGTAATGGAAAAGGATTCTTGGTTAGATGGGTAGTGCAGACTGTAAGTTTGGTGGGCAGTTCCAGACAGTGAGCGTGACAATGAGGTGACCAACGAACCAATTCCTTTTCCTTCCATGAAATTTGTGGGTCGTGAGAAGATAACCAAGGATACCCAAGGATGACTGGGTTTCGTGGTGATGATATGACATAGAAAGAGATTTCTTCAGTGTGAAGCAGGCCAACTCTGAGTTTTATGGGGAGTGTTTGATGAGTGATATGACCTTTACCGATGGGACCATCATCAACGGCAGTAACAGGAATAGGTGATTCACATTTGGTCGTAGGAATGTTCAACTGCTTCACTAAATCTTGATGAATCACATTAGCAGCTGCTCCAGAATCTATTAACGCTGAGAAATTGTGGTCTTGATTAGCAACTGACAAAATAATGGGAAGTGACAAGCATAAACTGATTTGTAAAGTATTAAACATGTGACTCACTCGATAATTTGGAGAGGGGTTGGCAGCGGGTTTAACAGGACAGTTGGAACAACGATGACCTGATTCACCACAGTAGAAGCAGAGTTGATTGAGTAATCTTCTTCTCCGTTCATCAGGTGGTAAGTGAGTTCGTCCTATTTGCATGGCTTCAGTAGGACTAGACTGAGCTGGTATTTGAGTAGTAGTAGCAGGCACATAATAACCTGACTTGGGACTTGGATGTGTTCGTAAAAGATTGTCAATTTTGATAGCTAGGGTAACAAACTGGGTGAAGTCAAGGGAGTCATCTTTGCATAGCAATTCTGCTTGTAATTTAGCAGACAGACTTGAACGAAAAATGTGCTTCAAAGCAACATCATTGAACCCACTTTGGGCTGCAAGGGTGCGAAACTGGATAGCATAGTCAGAAGCAGGTCTGTTGCCTTGACGTAACTGAGTTAGTTGAGAAGCTGCGTCCATGCCCCCAGCAGGATATTGGAAGACATCACGAATCAATTAAGTGAAGTAATTGTATGACTGTTTGATACGGGTGTCGTGATCCCAAACAGCTGTGGCCCACTCTAAGGCCTTCCCGGTAAGCAAAGTCATGAGAAAGGAACACTTTGTATGGTCTTGGCTAAACTTTTCAGTTTGATTGGAAAAATAAATAGAACACTGTCGTAGGAAACCAGTGCAGTTGTCAGGAGAGCCATCAAACTTATCGGGTAAAGCGAATCTTACCGGGTCAGGACGTGGGGCAGGAAGAGAATGAATATACTGTGTCAGACGCTCGTTTGAGGCTTGCAGTGTCAATAACTGGTGTTGAAAACCATTGAGCAGATCCTTTTGATACTCAATGGTAGAGAGGAGTTGAGAGACTTCCGCTGGATTCGCGCTTGGCGAAGTATTCTGTAGGGAAGATGTAGGCTGAGATGAATCCATAAGCGGGTCTTTATTAAAGGATCTGAGCGTAAAATCCAAACAATAGTCACAAGTCGTAGTCAGGTCACAGGCCTTGGTCGAAGCACAGGTAAAACAATCCAATGGCAGACAAATCCAAAAAACAGCAATCCAAAAGCATGAGTCAAAAGGCAAAACAATGGTCATAACAGAAATCATCAATAGAGAGTGGAAGAACACTTAGTAAGGCAGAGAACTGGCAATACTTCGCAATAAGGCAGTGATAGCACATGGCTTAAATACAGGGTGACAGGAAATGACAAGACAGGAACTGATGTGGCAGGAACTGATGTGGCATGAACAGGAAGTAACAGAGTTCAATATTCAGGTGATAGCTCCCTCTGATGGACTGGTGCCTGATCAAACGTTACAGTTAAGAGCCTTTGTTGGGCATAAAATCCCTTTCGTAGAAAAAAAAAACAAAAAACAATCAGACCAACATTTTAAGTGTCCTCATAAATTGTTCCTCACCTTACAACCTATCTGCAGTGAAGCAGTTTGGTTTGGCTGTCACCGAGGGAGTTCAAATACAAAATCTGTCTTTCCTTGGGATAAATCAACCATGACAAATCAACCATGACAGATTGAATTAGCATATCCATTATGTAAAACAGTAGCCAATATGCTACTATGACGCTGGCTTGTAAACGTGAGCTATGCGATCTTTTGGTGTTTGAAAAAAATAAAACCCATGAAATTATATTCATATGACATGCTGACACATATGCCACTGACCTGGGATGAAGACATTTCATACGCAACGCAGGCAGTCTGCCCAAGACGTGAGAACTCCTTCTGCAGAGTTCGGGGGTATCGGCTTGTCAACAAATGCACGTGTATCCCCTGGTGTAACCATGACAGATTTTGCGACAGTAGTAGAAGACAATAGATCTGATATTAATCATTTTCGTCCAATTTCTATTATTTGTACTACTGCAAAATGTTTTGAAAAACTTATTTTTAATCAGTTATCAAAGTATATTAGTCAATTTAATATTTTTTCTCCATCCCAATCTGGATTTAGACCGAATTTTTCTACTACAACAGCTCTACTAAAGTTCACAAATGATGTGTTGACATCCTTTGATAAATTCCAATCTACAGGTGCAATCTATCTTACTAAGGCTTTTGATTTGGTCGATCACTATCTTCTCCTCGATAAGCTTTATTCTATTGGTCTGAGTCAAAATGCTCTGATGTGGTTTAATTCCTATCTTCATGGCAGATGACAGTGTGTTGTTTTTCATGTCTGACTATTCTCTTGTGGATGAGGGTGTTCCACAAGGATCTACGTTAGGACCACTTCTTTTTACTATTTTTATTAATGACTTACCACAAATTTGCCTTAATTCTTCTGTGCATCTTTATGCTGATGACACTGTTATTTACACCTCTAATTCTGATTTATCTCAAATTCAGAATTCCTTACTGTCCGACTTCAACCGGGTACAAAAATGGCTTCATAGCAATAAACGTATATTGAATAGGAAGAAGTCATGCTGTATGCTGTTCGGAACTCGATATAGTCATGTTTACTCCTCGGAGTTAAAAATTAAGTTCTTTAACGGGACCCTTCTTGAGAAGGTCGATTCATTTAAATATATCAGACTCTGGATCGACCCTGAACTCTCATTTAAACTACATATTGAATTTATTACTAAAAGAGCATATGGCTGTCTGAACTTACTGTATCGTTCTGTTAATTGTTTCACACTTCCTGTCAGAAAAAGTGTTTATTTTAACTGTCCCTCCTATTTAAAACAGTATTTAATTCCAGGCAGGTCGGCATATTCACTCAGACACATGCAATACCCCTTTTTCGTTGTACCCAGAATATATAAAGAAGTTGGACGTAGAACGTTCCAATATAAAGCACAATGGGACTGGAATAATCTTCCTCTGTCTTTGAGATCTATAACTTCTTTCCATTTTTTCAGATCATCGCTACTTTTATATTGTAAAACAACTTGTTTATGTTTTTAAATTTTAAGTTAACCCCAACTTTGTGTGTATCTTTTGGTGAGTGAGATGGGTAGGTGAATGTAGGTGTATGTTGGTGAGAGAATTTGTGTATGAATGTGGTGTGTATGAATGCATTAATATGTGTATTTGCAATGTTGTTTTTTATTATTTATGTTTTGTTTTTGGTATTCTGTTTGTGTGTTTATAGGACCCTCTTGAAAATGAGATGTTGCACCTCAAGAGGCTATCCTTCAATAAATTCAAAAAAAAAAATACTGTTTCCCAACTGTAGGGGGCCTCCGAGAGCAAAAGCTACATGGTGTTACTTTAAGGGGGAGTAAATAATGATAGAATTTGTTTTTGGGTAACTATTCCTTTAACTTTCTAATAATACAAGAAAGGAAATAAACAGAGGCTGACTCGTTCCACATGCACAATTTTTAAACAACCATGGAGAGGCTGTCATGCACCTAATTTTCTATTCTTTGAAAGCATTTATTTAAAGGGATCGTGTCATACTTTTTTATAATTCCACCAAAGTAGTTATTACCCGGGACCTTATGTCAAAATGATTGATGGCCTTTTTTGATTGACAGGTTGACCTCTTGACTTTAGGGTTTCCCCTCCCCTCCGGTATAATCTGTCATGTTTTTGACAGTTAGTTTTGACCTGTTGACCTAGCTATCTATCGATCATGTGGTTTTGACAGTTAGTTTGGGCTTATGAAGTTGTTATAATACGGTATTGACAGAAGCTTTTGGCCTATTGACCTTGCAATTACAGTTTTTTACAATCGCTATGACAGTTTTTTCAATACATTTAACAATTTTCCTAAACTCTTAACGCACCAACACACCTAAAACACACAATTGGCAAAACGGTTAATTTCATGCTCAAAATCACACATTGTAAACTAAACTCCAAAACTAATTTTCAAAATACAATAATACACTAACACTATACACTAGATCTAACAAAACACTGCAAACATGTTTCAAAATCAAATAATTATTCAAAACACTAACACATGTTCTCTTCCAACAGGAACATTTAGTCAATCATAACACAATGACAAAAAAACACCAACATCAGCTGAAATTACAGAAACTGCATTATGTTATGTCAGGTCTGCCCTTAAACAAAAGACAGTATATTGTATTGAATATACATTTTTCTCTACATTTTTGTTTTGTTGAGTTTAGTAAATGCATCCATTTCTTTTCTTTTGCTGCAGAAATTCAATACAAAAAATTACTGTAATGACCATCTCAGAGTAGCTTTATGTACAGTTTATGAAATAAAAAAGACAGAGACAGAATTCCTGCAGTAAAGACTTTATTTGCAAAAGAACATTATTGCAAGATATACCTCTCCCTTGTCCTGGTACTCGTCTTCCTCTCCCCCCGTGCAGGCATTTCTTTCTTTCTTTCTTTCTTTCTTTCTTTCTTTCTTTCTTTCTTTCTTTCTTTCTTTCTTTCTTTCTTTCTTTCTTTCTTTCTTTCTTTCTTTCTTTGTGTTGCTCTATATTGTTCCTCTTCCACACAAGATCAGCCCAAAGAGTCCTCTTTTACATTATAACATATGGTCATGCGATTGAAATAAACTCAACACCTGAGTGTAATTCCTTGGATATCAGCTGTAATTTATATATTTGCAAAACTTCAATAAGCTGTTTCTCTGTAGCAATGGAATAAAATACAGGGAATATATTTGTGTTTCAATTCACAATATGAACAGCTGTTCACTTTGACTTTAGCATAATTTATGTTTAGAACATGATGTTATCTGTTCTGACATACAGTGTGAAAGCATTTGTAAATTTGGCAGTAAAATTACATTGTTTTGGTATTGGTTGAGCTTGTGTGTAAAAGAAGTTCAAGCATTTTAAATTTGTGTTAACTGTATGCATTTTGTGTCAAAGCAACAAGAAATGTGTTACTTGTATAGCCTACAAAGACGGATGTTGTGCTAACTGTGTTACGAGTTTAGGAAACTTGTTAAATGTATTGAAAAAACTGTCATAGCGATTGTAAAAAACTGTATATTTAATGTGGTTTTTGATCGTTTGAATCCTCCCACCCACCAAATTCCTGAGTGCATATAAATGGGGCCGGTGTGATTAAACAACGTCACAAAAGTTGAAAAACAACATTCTGTTCATTTACAGTTTTTTTCAGTCGCTAACAAGCGTTTGTCCAACCAGTTGTCACATTTTCAAAACTCTAAACACAATTAGCACAGCATCGGCCTTTTGTGGCCATACCATTCACACATTTCATGTCGTTTTCAAACAATATGCAGTCAGTGAACACATTTCCACAATGCTTACATTTTCTTAACAGACAAGCTATACCTCCCAACAAAATTAAAGATTGTTTTTGTAGTATTTACGAATGTTAACACACAACATCCCACAATAGCAAAAACAATATTCCAAACCTTAGATACAGTATAAAATCTTCTGCTTCTGCATTGATCAGTTCAAAAACAATATATCTCAGCTGATAATACAGTTTTTTACAATCGCTATGACAGTTTTTTCAATACATTTAACAAGTTTCCTAAACTCTTAACACGGTTAGCACAACATCCGTCTTTGTAAGCTATACAATTAACACATTTCTTGTTGCTTTGACACAAAATGCATATAGTTAACACAAATTTAAAATGCTTGAACTTCTTTTACACACAAGCTCAACCAAGACCAAAACTATGTAATTTTACAGTCAAATTTACAAATGCTTTCACACTGTATGTCAGAACAGATAACATCATGTTCTAAACATAACTTATATAGGCTAAAGTCAAAGTGAAAAGCTGATCATATTGTGAATTGAAACACAAATATATGCCCTGTATTGTATTCCATTGCTACTGAGAAACAGCTTATTGAAGTTATGCAAATATATAAATTACAGCTGATTCCAAAGCACACTCAGGTGTTGAGGTTCTTTCAATCGCATGATCATATGTTCTAAAAGAGGACTCTTTGGGCTGATCGTGTGTGGAAAAGGAACAATATAGAGCAACACAAAGAAAGAAAGAAAGAAAGAAAGAAAGAAAGAAAGAAAGAAAGAAAGAAAGAAAGAAAGAAAGAAAGAAAGAAAGAAAGAAAGAAAGAAAGAAAGAAAGAAAGAAAGAAAGAAAGAAATGCCTGCACGAGGGAGAGGAAGACAAGTACCAGGACAAGGGAGAGGAGTGGGGCAAGGACCAGGACAAGGGAGAGGAGTGGGGCAAGGACCAGGACAAGGGAGAGGAGTGGGGCAAGGACCAGGACAAGGGAGAGGAGTGGGGCAAGGACCAGGACAAGGGAGAGGAGTGGGGCAAGGACCAGGACAAGGGAGAGGAGTGGGGCAAGGACCAGGACAAGGGAGAGGAGTGGGGCAAGGACCAGGACAAGGGAGAGGAGTGGGGCAAGTACCAGGACAAGGGAGAGGAGTGGGGCAAGTACCAGGACAAGGGAGAGGAGTGGGGCAAGGACCAGGACAAGGGAGAGGAGTGGGGCAAGGACCAGGACAAGGGAGAGGAGTGGGGCAAGTACCAGGACAAGGGAGAGGTCTTGCGGTAATGTCCTTTTGCAAATACATTTTTTTACGATCGCTATGACAGTTTTTTCAATACATTTAACAATTTTCCTAAACACTTAACACACCAACACACCTAAAACACACAATTGGCAAAACGGTTAATTTCATGCTCAAAATCACACACTGTAAACTAAACTCCAAAACTAATTTTCAAAATACAATAATACACTAACACAATACACTATATCTAACAAAACACTGCAAACATGTTTCAAAATCAAATAATTATTCAAAACACTAACACATGTTCTCTTCCAACAGGAACATTTAGTCAATCATAACACAATGACAAAAAAAACACTAACATCAGCTGAAGTTACAGAAACTGCATTATGTTATGTATCAGGTCTGCCCTTATACAATAGACAGTATTGTATTGATCATAGATTGTGTTTTGCACTGTAGTTTCTTTTGAAGCCTATCTACATTTTTGTTTTGTTGGGTTTAGTAAATACATGCATTTTGTTGCAGAAATTCAATACAAAAAATGAATGACCATCTCAGAGTAGCTTTATGTACAGTTTATGAAAAACAGAATTCCTGCAGTAAAGACTTTATTTGCACAAGGACATTACTGCAAGATATACCTCTCCCTTGTCCTTGCCCAACTCCTCTCCCTTGTCCTGGTACTCGTCTTCCTCTCCCTCGTGTAGGCTTCTTTCTTTCTTTCTCTTTCTTTCTTTCTTTCTTTCTTTCTTTCTTTCTTTCTTTCTTTCTTTCTTTCTTTCTTTCTTTCTTTCTTTCTTTCTTTCTTTCTTTCTTTCTTTCTTTCTTTCTTTCTTTGTGTTGCTCTATATTGCCCTTTTCCACACAAGATCAGCCCAAAGAGTCCTCTTTTAGAACATGGTCATGGGATTGAAATAAACTCAACACCTGAGTGTGCTTCCTAGATGGGAATCAGCTGTAATTTATATATTTGGATAACTTCAATAAGCTGTTTCTCAGTAGCAATGGAATAAAATACAGGGAATATATTTGTGTTTCAATTCACAATATGAACAGCTGTTCACTTTGACTTTAGCCTATATAATTTATGTTTAGAACATGATGTTATCTGTTCTGACATACAGTGGAAAGCATTTGTAAATTTGGCAGTAAAATTACATAGTTTTGGTATTGGTTGAGCTTGTGTGTAAAAGAAGTTCAAGCATTTTAAATTTGTGTTAACTGTATGCATTTTGTGTCAAAGCAACAAGAAATGTGTTAATTGTATAGCCTACAAAGACTGATGTTGTGCTAACCGTGTTAAGAGTTTAGGAAACTTGTTAAATGTATTGAAAAAACTGTCATAGCGATTGTAAAAAACTGTAATTAAGTTTTGTGATGGTTCATTTTTGTTGTAAAAAAGTTATTTATTTAATTTAAGAAAAAAGTGATGCCATCGTCCAGCTCAGGTAAGTTCTCATGTAATGGTGTTAATGAAGGCAGACACACAATATTGTAGAATATTAAGTGTCCCCAACTAAACGATTGCTTTGCAGATTCAAAGCAGATTTCTTTGAAACAATCTGTATTCTAAAAAGTGCAATAGAAAAAAAGGTGACGAGACTTGACTGGTAAATTAACTGCAGGGTGGGGTTTTGCGCTTAACTGTTGACAGGGAATTTCACAACAATGCAAACTGAAACTTCATTTTTGTGACGTGCCTTTACAATGTCGAGTTTCAGTTAAAAAAAAAGTAATATCTTTCTGGTTACCGAAGGAAAGCGGACAAATCTGAAGTCTTGTTCCAAGGTAAGCTGATTTCTTTTTACAAGATCAAGGTATTTTTATATTTTATATTTAAATATTTACATTTAGATTTATATAATGTGACAATTTGAATGACTTCTTTCGAATTTGGGTGTGGACGGTAATCTGTAGTATATTTTTCAAAATACTTTTTAAAGGACCCTTTCTTTCTATTCCATAATAACAAAATGCTTTAAATGTTGCTTGAATGTTTTTCAGATCATTATGAGCACCATCACATCCAGCTTGACCAAATGGCAGAAGAAGAAGCTCTGCTCCTTGCTCAGCCATGACAGACTCAGCCTGCTGTTCAAAGCCAGTGTGCATGGCTACCATGTCAATAAATTTCACCAAAAGTGTAATACTCAGGGGCCAACTGTTCTTGTAGCTTACAATAAGTCTGGATATGTTTTTGGAGCTTTTACTAACAAAAATTATGCGCAGACAGGACAAAATGTTGTGGATGACAAAGCATTTCTCTTCAGCTTTAATGACAAAGAGGTTAAAGAAGCTCCTCTCCGTGTGTTCAGTGGAAATCCCCAGTATGCTTTCACTGACACTGGTCCAAACTTTGGTTCTTTAGTGTTTCTTTACAATAACACAGCCACTGTCTACAGTAATCCAACAACATACAAATTCGATCCACATAAGATGCATGGGAATGACTTACAGCTGACAGAATGTGAGGTGTACAGAGTTGAAGGTTTGTATTATTTTGTGCTAATGTTTAGATAATTTATGAGAGAGTAGTGCACTTGCAGTAATGGTTATGTGATTAACACCAGATTCTGGATTGCCACCAGACTGTGGAGGACTCATGGAAAAACCATGGAGAAATGTGCAGTGGAACTCTGAGTGAGTGAAGCAAACCAAATTCAGTGTCTTCTTAGAAGTAATTGAGATTCAATAAATCAGTCAATGTGGTTTGGTTTCTTTGTTTTTAATATCACTGTCTTTTATGAAATGCTTCTGACTAACTGCGTCTCAGGAGTGTTTAAAGCTACAATATGTATTTTATCGCCGCTAGGAGAAATGAATTACATTTAAATTATTGTAACCTCTTACAATAGCAACGGCGCAGGTTGATGACGCATAAGCGGAATTATGGAACTTGTCGTCATGCTGATGGATCTAATAATGTTTATGGATGAGTGAATACATTGATGTTTTTAATGTGACTGTGATATGAAGCATGGCACGATTGCTAATGAGAGACAGATATCAGCGCCACACGCGAGTCCCGCGGATATAAAGAATTACTACTCGCACAGATCAGTTTATTTGACGAATTAAACTTGTGAGGTAACGCAACGCTGTTTCACTTGGTCTACTACACTATCACACTAAACTGCATTTGTGCATACTGCATACTGATCATATTCAAACATTTCATCATGTTGAGCTATATAACATTGATTAGTTTTATGTACATTTGCTCACCTGTCTAATAAAGTACATGCAAGAGCGGCGTCTCTGTCAAGTCGAAATAAGTCACGGACGTGGAGCTCTTGGTTACTGGTTACTTTTACATGGTTACTATGGCAGTGAGAGCGGAAACCAGGGATAACGCGGATATTACGTCATTGACAGGCGACAATGACCAGGGACGAGCCATTATTTAAAATGGGTATTTCTCTGAAATTAAAAATCTTTGGGAACTTTTGGGATATTGTAAGTACACAACTGCAGGAATCACACTGTGCAAGTGATTTTTGGATATATTATTACAAAAATCTTACATATTGTAATTTGACAATTATAATGAATGTTTTTAGGGGACGGGAGGCACTCTTGAGCATCATCTCAGGCTGGAAGCCTTCTCTTAGCTCAGTTAAACAGGCTCGGATTCTACTGGTGGGTCCTGTTGGTGCTGGGAAATCAAGCTTCTTCAACTCTATCAACTCTGTATTCAAGGGTTATGTGAGCAGCCAGGCCAACACGGGCACTGCTGGAACCAGTTTGATTACTCAGGTAGAAATGCAACTTGATTATTACACCTCTGATATTTTACAGAGGGATATATTGTGTAAAGTATTTAGTTATCTCTCTGTTCTGTATTAAAAATATGTATGCCATGTAGTTCCGTACCTACTACATAAGGCCAGGCAGCGGTGTCAGCCATGTTCCCTTCGCTCTGTGTGACTCGATGGGTCTGGAGGAGGGTTTGAACAGCGGTCTGGATGTAGATGATTTTGCCAGTATTTTGAAGGGTCACATTCAAGACAAGTATCAGGTGAGAACTTTAGGTAAAATGTAAACATAATAGTTAATAGGTTTAGAAGATGTTTTACTAGCTAGTTACAGGAATAAAAAAAATGGACATTACATTGACTTTTTTTATTCTTGATCATCTAAAGATATTTGACACATCTTTTTCTTAGTTGAACCCATCGATGCCTATACAGCCAGACTCCCCTTATTTCCATAAATCTCCTGGCTTGAAGGACAAAATTCACTGTGTGGTGTATGTGATCGACACCAGCAAAATCAAGCTCCTCTCTGACAAAATGATCGACAAGTTTGTGGTTTTTCGGAAGAAAACCAGCCAGCTGGGTGAGGGAATAACAATAGTGAATTAGATTTCAATTAATTTCAAGTGACATGAGTGTATTTTGTCATTTAAATGGTGGAAATTCAATTTACAGTCTCTCTCAAGCAACCTGAGGTCAAGTCCCTTTCTTATGAGCTCCTCTTGTGGGGATTGAGTGTACAACTAGCATAAATCTTTAACCACTAGGGCTGTTTCACCCATAGGTTAGTGATCTCTGAGATTGTATAGCACTTAAGGTGTTATTCTGTACTTCAGGTATTCCTCAGCTGGTTCTGCTCACTAAGGTGGATGAGGCCTGTCCCTTAGTGGCAGAAGACCTGAAAAATGTCTACCAGAGCAACTATATCAACAAAATGGTACAAATTAATATATATATGACTTTATAGTCAGTATTCTATACACCTTCACATCTTGTTCTTGAGTATTTCTGACTAACTGTTTTGTGACAGGTGCAGGAGGTGAGTACTCATATTGGAGTTTCTCTGTCTGCTGTGATCCCAGTGAAAAACTACTACCAAGAACTGGACATAGACCCTCAAACTGACGTACTGCTTCTAAAGGCTGTTGTTCAGATACTCAGAGCCGCTGAGGGCTTTTTTGATGATTTTTACAATCCAGAGGAGAAGTCTGAGTAGAGCTCAGTCTCTTTTCCTTGTCTGACCTAAAGCTTCAGGATGTAGCCTATTATTTGTATTTTAAAAATGTATCTTTCGGTTTACACGCATAATCACATTTATATTTGTTACGGTCTGTGCTTTGAGTATTTTCCTCCGTATATGCGTGACATCATTACTCATTTCATCCCTCTAAATATTTGTTAGTTAGGTTTGCCCTTGTGCATGTAATACTTATTTTTAAGAGTGGACGCGGTCATTTGCAAATTGAATGTGTTCAGTTTCTGGTGTCATCTGTTTAATTATTTTTGTATTGTTATTTGTTTGGGTCATTTGCTGTTAAGCCATTTTAGAGTTATTTCACTTTTTTGTTTCTTTGATGAAATACGTTTCCTTTTGCATCTGGTAATTTGCTTTTGTAATAAATGTTTCCATATAATTGCATCCTGGTTTCATGTGTCCTTTACGTTGCTTTCACCTTTGCAGTGCAATTGTAGTTGGTTGATTCCAAATTACATGACAAATATTGTATAACGTAATCCCTTACATTACACATTTAGCCTAATATAATCTGACTACTTTTGACCTAACTCATTTATCACATTGATTTGAATAGGATAATATTGTACCATATTGATATAAAAATACAAAGAGAAAAAAATGATCACACACACACACACACACGCACGCACACACGCACACACACACGCCCTGTGCTTTGAGAGAAAGAGAGAGAGAGAGAGTTAGACCCCAGGCAGGGCAAACGCCTGTGTGAAAAGACCCCCTTAAGGATTAAAAACAGGATACCTGTATATGATCGCAGAGACCGTCAAGACTTACAAAGATGATTTTTATTTTATCTAAACATTGCAGATTTTTGTCAGCCATTCATAAGCTCTATGTTTTCTTCATCTCTCAAAACATGTCAGATGATTTTTATCTAAGCCGTTTCAGTAGATTTTTTTAGTATGATGTTTCTTTTATATTTCATTTATATAATTTAAATGAAGAGTTGTTTTTCAACTTTTGTGACGTTGTTTAATCACACCGGCCCCATTTATATGCACTCAGGAATTTGGTGGGTGGGAGGGACGCATAGGATTCAAACGATCAAAAACCACATTACCGGTAAATATAATTGCAAGGTCAATAGGCAAAAAGCTTCTGTCAATACCAAGACGTATTATAACAACTTCAAAAGCCCAAACTAACTGTCAAAACCACATGATCGATAGATAGATAGGTCAACAGGTCAAACTAACTGTCAAAAACATGACAGATTATACTGGAGGGGAGGGGAAAAAAAGACCATCAATCATTTTGACATAAGGTCCCAGGTAATAACTACTCACCAAGATCCACATATATGAAGTTTGTCAATATTTTTATTGAGCTGAATGATGACATCACTGTTTTCTGCAGAGCTGATTTACAGCTGAATTCGCCTTTGGCTAAGCCACACCCTAGAATGTAGATTGACCAATCACAGCGCAGCCAAGAACAAGCTCCCACAGAGGTCCGACACTTTTTCACAGCGCTCCATTGACTTTAACACAGGCGTCTCATATTTTTGGTCTCGGCAGGCTATTACCGTCATAGTTTTATACAAAATATAGTTAAACGTTGTGCCTGGGACCTTTGTAACACAGATTTTTTTTGTTTTATATATTTTTCTGAGCACGTTTTTTTCCCTTCCCAAAACCGAAGTCAAATCCTGACAAGTGTCGTTTTGGGATTAAACTGTGTGGACGTCCTCACAGTCAGCGAAACCCCTCAAGGATCAACAAGCACACTTTTGTGTGCTCTAAGATACATTTTGCTTTTAACCTTACTGTGAAGTTATACTAGTTAGACAGTTTTATGCTGTTTTAGGTTATGATTTCGGTTCTCTAACCTAATTGTTGATACGCTAGCACACGCTGCTAATAAATACGACTTTATACTCGCGTAGTCCGTTTGCTTTGTAATAACGATTATAGAAGTGAATAGAGACCTGCAGCTTTGCATGAACAGTGTTACTCCTTGATATTATTAGTGCCAGCCTCTGGCTGCGTTTACACTTGGCATTAACATGCGACCTGTATCTGGATGTTGTCCACATACACATTGAAAAGACGAGTGTAAACGCGCTTCTGATCGGAATGTTATCCGGTCAGCGTGTCCAGTTTCGGAGGTAGTCGAGGACGCATTGTGATCGGATCTCAGTGTAATGTAAACGCAATCCAGCCATCGTGTCTGCATTCACAGGTGGACGTCATTTAAATCCCCGCCCAGTCTCCCCACGTGCTGTCAGAAAATAATGGCCAGACGCAGTTTAGACAATAAATAACATTTATTTGAACCTTACAATAAACGTCAATATTTAAAACAGTTTATTTAGACTTACATGACACTGTGTGTGTCATTTTTCATTTTAATTGTGCAACATTATCTGAACGAGGCGATCGCCTGTACAATCACAGCTGTGAGTCATGAGATCTTAAAGGGGTCATGACATGGGTTTTTTTATTTTATTATTATGTTCCCTTAGGTGCAATTATAATATTACTATAGTTTTTTTTACAAAAAACTTTTAAAATGTAGTGATTTATGACCTTTTCCCACCCTGTTTCTCATCCTCTGATTCAAACAGTCTGTTTTGGAGGTGTTTCCCCTTTAAGAGTTCAGTGTTAACGCCCACTGTTATGATTGGCTAACTGTGAGGAAATAACAGGAGGATGCAAGATGCAAGTAAAACTCAGTTTATTATAGTGTGGTGTGGTCAGATGTAAAGACACAGGTCAGGGACAAACACTCAGGTGGCAAACGAAGCAGGGACGAGATGGCGATCCGGTGGTGGTGCGGTGGTCAGCGTGCTCGAGTGAAACCCAGGAACCGTGGAACATCCAGACGACACGAAGAACTGACGAAATCCAGATGAAGAACTTTACAGACAAGGCACGAGAACAGGACACACACCGAGGAACAACCACAACGATCTGACAACATGAGAGGGAAATTAGTATTACTGGGCATATAAAGGGAACTGGAATTAATGACAGCTGGTGACACTAATCAACACAACGAGTAACCACACCCACACAATTACACTCACTCAGACACATCAGCATGAGACAGCCGATTCATGAACCGTGACACTAACGTCAGTGCTATGCATCAATTATTAACGCCCCCAGCCAGAAGGTTTGCGGATTCGGCGTATTTAAAAAGTAGTTTAAAGTTTTAAATACATTACTTACAGTTTGCGTCGTCGTTGTTGAGCCCAGAATAGTCGGCACGGACTTATCTTTGAGCAACAGTTTTCTGGCAAAGCCAGCATCATTTTGGGATTTGTTCTCAAAACAGTCATCCTTCAAATGTATAGAACAAACGCTTAAACTAACACTGTCGTGACTGAGACGTCCGCAAAAAATAAAGACCCACTCGGCTCGCTGTCCGTCGACTGAACGCTTGTGAGGCGCGCAGCGCGCGGGCGCGACAATGATACGAAATGAGCGTAGTTGTCTTGCGCTTAAAGCGTAGTTGTTTTGTGCCGGAAGTGGTCTATATGCAAACGCTGGTACGTCACTTCGTACCGTGACGTCACTTCTTACCATGGATCCAGAACGAGCTGTATTTAGAGCTTGATTAAATAAATGATTCGTTTATAAGTCTTAAGCTATGAAACTTGCAGGACGTTTTAATGGTACAAAGACCTCTTATACACCAAAAGATCAAGGCAAATTTGGTTTCTCATGTCATGACCCCTTTAATGAAGAGCGTGCGCTGCTTTCTGTTAATATAGTCATTGCATGCTATAACCTTAAACCCAGATGATCGATGATGTGACTTAACCATGGTTATTTTTGTATGATCAACTCTGGAAAAAATATTCCTTCATTTAAAAAACGTAATTTGATTTAAGGATGGAGATTGCACAGGAAACTAAAGTGAGTGAAAACAATTGGGACATTGCTTCATTTTCATAATCTTTACTCTTATTGGTGTCATGCTACAGACCTAATTTAAATAATATAGCTGCAAGCAGCAATCACCGGGGCCAAGCGCAAGCAAGACGACAAGACATGCCAAAGTGGCTGGGAGTGTGAGACCCACTGCAGCAAGGAGCAATTAAAGACATTTGAAGATGAATTTTGGCAAAATGGTTGAAAAATCACATACAATAACTAAAAATATGATTATCACTTTCGACCAATAGGTGGCGCAGTTACGAAACTGATGTGATGTGGTCAGAGTGAAGTGACAATGACACATACAAAGTTTGGTGTCAATATGTCAAGGCATTGCAGATATAAAGCCTGAATAGTCATTTTGGCATCATGCCTCAACTTTGCCACTGCGGTATACGAAAACGGTTTCGTCTATCGACACGAAATCCATAACTTTTACTCGGCACGGTCTGGAGATGACACGATCCGATTTTGGTGAAAATCGGACGTTCGGTCTAGGAGGAGTTCGAAAAAGTAGGTTTTAAAAGAAAATAAAGATGGCGGACAGGAAGTTTGGCTGACTATGGCAAAATTGGTATCTATGTTTTCAGCATAACCCAAGGAATCTATTGAGATCAGTGTCATTACTATAGGCAAATTTATTCAAAAGTTATTAGCATTTTTGGAAATTTCATTATAACTTTTGACCAAAAGGTGGCGCTGTCTCATAATCTTTTGAGTACCTTTAGGGCGTTGTACTGATGACCCATACTGAGTTTCGTAACGATACGTTCATGCGTTCATAAAATACAGCATTTTAGCACATAATTCAAAATGGCTGACAGCCAAAATGACCAATATGGGAAAATTGGATATCAGTCAACTCAGCACGATGCCCTGAATCTAACGAGACCACTTTTGTGATTTTTGGACAAACCGTTCAGAAGTTATAAGCAAAAACATAAATTCTTCATATCTCCGGACCAGTAGGTGGCGCTGCGCCGAAACGCAGCATGTAGCCTCCGGTCATGCTTGTGATGACATGTACCAAATTTGGTCTGAATCCGATAAAGCGTTGTGGAGATACAGCCTTACGTCTGTTTTTGCAAGCGCTACGTAAAATTTATTTGCGCGGTATTCGAGAATGGTAATTCAATTCAACTTGAATTCCATAACTTTTGGTCGTCAAGGTCTGGAGATGATCTGGTTCATTTTTCGTGAAATTCGGAGCAACGGCCTAGGAGGAGTTCGAAAAAGTAGGTTTTTCGGAAAATTCAAAATGGCGGGAAAACTATTATGACGGAAAATGACGTCATAGGGTGCAGTCGAATCGTCATGAGCTCAGGAATCAGAGGAAAAAAGAATTTTGTTTCTAGCCCTTGTGGTTCAAAAGTTATTGGCATAAACATGAGTGAAACTTTGGACAGCTGGTGGCGCTAGAGGGAATGAGTTGGAGACTCCAAATTTGCTATGGTGATAGTTCAGGCTGTCCTCTATCACTGTGCCAATTTTCATAAGTTTCCCGCAAACGGTTCTATAGGCTGCCATAGACGCCCAGTCGGAAGAAGAAAAAGAAAAAGAAATATAGCTGCAAGCAGCAATCACCGGGGCCAAGCGCAAGCAAGACGACAAGACATGCCAAAGTGGCTGGGAGTGTGAGACCCACTGCAGCAAGGAGCAATTAAAGACATTTGAAGATGAATTTTGGCAAAATGGTTGAAAAATCACATACAATAACTAAAAATATGATTATCACTTTCGACCAATAGGTGGCGCAGTTACGAAACTGATGTGATGTGGTCAGAGTGAAGTGACAATGACACATACAAAGTTTGGTGTTAATATGTCAAGGCATTGCAGATATAAAGCCTGAATAGTCATTTTGGCATCATGCCTCAACTTTGCCACAGCGGTATACGAAAACGGTTTCGTCTATCGACACGAAATCCATAACTTTTACTCGGCACGGTCTGGAGATGACACGATCCGATTTTGGTGAAAATCGGACGTTCGGTCTAGGAGGAGTTCGAAAAAGTAGGTTTTAAAAGAAAATAAAGATGGCGGACAGGAACTTTGATTGACTATGGCAAAATTGGTATCTATGTTTTCAGCATAACCCAAGGAATCTATTGAGATCAGTGTCATTACTATAGGCAAATTTAATCAAAAGTTATTAGCATTTTTGGAAATTTCATTATAACTTTTGACCAAAAGGTGGCGCTGTCTCATAAATTTTTGAGTACTTTTAGGGCGTTGTACTGATGACCCATACTGAGTTTCGTAACGATACGTTCATGCGTTCATAAAATACAGCATTTTAGCACATAATTCAAAATGGCCGACAGCCAAAATGGCCGATATGGGAAAATTGGATATCAGTCGACTCAGCACGATGCCCTGAATCTAACGAGACCACTTTTGTGATTTTTGGACAAACCGTTCAGAAGTTATAAGCAAAAATATAAATTCTTCATATCTCCGGACCAGTAGGTGGCGCTGCGCCGAAACGCTGCATGTAGCCTCAAGTCATGCTTATGATGACATGTACCAAGTTTGGTCTGAATACAATAAAGCGTTGCGGAGATACAGCCTTACGTCTGTTTTCGCAAGTGCTATGTAAAATTTGTTTGTACGTTTATCAAAAACGGTTAAGCGAAACAACTTGAATTCCATAACTTTTTGTCGGCACTGCCTGAAGATGATCTGGTGCAATTTTGGTGAGAATCGGACAAACCGTCTAGGACGAGTTCGAAAAAGTAGGTTTTTCGGAAAATTCAAAATGGCGGGAAAACTATTATGACGGAAAATGACGTCATAGGGTCCAGGCAAGTCGTCATGAGCTCAGGAATCAGAGGAAAAAAGAATTTTGTTTCTAGCCCGTGTGGTTCAAAAGTTATTAGCATAAACATGAGTGCAACTTTGGACAGCTGGTGGCGCTAGAGGGAATGAGTTGGAGACTCCAAATTTGCTATGGTGATAGTTCAGGCTGTCCTCTATCACTGTGCCAATTTTCATAAGTTTCCCGCAAACGGTTCTATAGGCTGCCATAGACGCCCAGTCAGAAGAAAAAAAAAAAAAGAAATATAGCTGCAAGCAGCCATTACGGGGCCAAGCGCAAGCAAGACGACAAGACATGCCAAAGTGGCTGGGAGTGTGAGACCAACTGCAGCAAGGAGCAATTGAAGACATTTAAAGATGAATTTTGGCAAAATGGTTGAAAAATCACATACATTAACTAAAAATATGATTATCACTTTCGACCAATAGGTGGCGCAGTTACGAAACTGATGTGATGTGGTCAGAGTGAAGTGACAATGACACTTACAAAGTTTGGTGTCAATATGTCAAGGCATTGCAGATATAAAGCCTGAATAGTCATTTTGGCATCATGCCTCAACTTTGCCACTGCGGTATACGAAAACGGTTTCGTTTATCGACACGAAATCCATAACTTTTACTCGGCACGGTCTGGAGATGACACGATCCGATTTTGGTGAAAATCGGACCTTCGGTCTAGGAGGAGTTCGAAAAAGTAGGTTTTAAAAGAAAATAAAGATGGCGGACAGGAAGTTTGGCTGACTATGGCAAAATTGGTATCTATGTTTTCAGCATAACCCAAGGAATCTATTGAGATCAGTGTCATTACTATAGGCAAATTTATTCAAAAGTTATTAGCATTTTTGGAAATTTCATTATAACTTTTGACCAAAAGGTGGCGGTGTCTCATAAATTTTTGAGTACCTTTAGGGCGTTGTACTGATGACCCATACTGAGTTTCGTAACGATACGTTCATGCGTTCATAAAATACAGCATTTTAGCACATAATTCAAAATGGCCGACAGCCAAAATGGCCGATATGGGAAAATTGGATATCAGTCAACTCAGCACGACGCCCTGAATCTAACGAGACCACTTTTGTGATTTTTGGACAAACCGTTCAGAAGTTATAAGCAAAAACATAAATTCTTCATATCTCCGGACCAGTAGGTGGCGCTGTGCCGAAACGCAGCATGTAGCCTCAAGTCATGCTTGTGATGACATGTACCAAATTTGTTCTGAATCCGATAAAGCGTTGTGGAGATACGGCCTTACGTCTGTTTTCGCAAGCGCTACGTAAAATTTATTTGCGCGGTATTCGAGAACGGTAATTCGAATCAACTTGAATTCCATAACTTTTGGTCGTCAAGGTCTGGAGATGATCTGGTTCATTTTTCGTGAAATTCGGAGCAACGGCCTAGGAGGAGTTCGAAAAAGTAGGTTTTTCGGAAAATTCAAAATGGCGGGAAAACTATTATGACGGAAAATGACGTCATAGGGTGCAGTCGAATCGTCATGAGCTCAGGAATCAGAGGAAAAAAGAATTTTGTTTCTAGCCCTTGTGGTTCAAAAGTTATTAGCATAAACATGAGTGAAACTTTGGACAGCTGGTGGCGCTAGAGGGAATGAGTTGGAGACTCCAAATTTGCTATGGTGATAGTTCAGGCTGTCTTCTATCACTGTGCCAATTTGTATAAGTTTCCCGCAAACGGTTCTATAGGCTGCCATAGACGCCCAGTCGGAAGAAAAAAAAGAAAAAAAAGAAAAATATAGCTGCAAGCAGCAATCACCGGGGCCAAGCGCAAGCAAGACGACAAGACATGCCAAAGTGGCTGGGAGTGTGAGACCCACTGCAGCAAAGAGCAATTAAAGACATTTGAAGATGAATTTTGGCAAAATGGTTGAAAAATCACATACAATAACTAAAAATATGATTATCACTTTCGACCAATAGGTGGCGCAGTTACGAAACTGATGTGATGTGGTCAGAGTGAAGTGACAATGACACATACAAAGTTTGGTGTCAATATGTCAAGGCATTGCAGATATAAAGCCTGAATAGTCATTTTGGCATCATGCCTCAACTTTGCCACTGCGGTATACGAAAACGGTTTTGTCTATCGACACGAAATCCATAACTTTTACTCGGCACGGTCTGGAGATGACACGATCCAATTTTGGTGAAAATCGGACGTTTGGTCTAGGAGGAGTTTGAAAAAGTAGGTTTTAAAAGAAAATAAAGATGGCGGACAGGAAGTTTGGCTGACTATGGCAAAATTGGTATCTATGTTTTCAGCATAACCCAAGGAATCTATTGAGATCAGTGTCATTACTATAGGCAAATTTATTCAAAAGTTATTAGCATTTTTGGAAATTTCATTATAACTTTTGACCAAAAGGTGGCGCTGTCTCATACATTTTTGAGTACTTTTAGGGCGTTGTACTGATGACCCATACTGAGTTTCGTAACGATACGTTCATGCGTTCATAAAATACAGCATTTTAGCACATAATTCAAAATGGCCGACAGCCAAAATGGCCGATATGGGAAAATTGGATATCAGTCGACTCAGCACGATGCCCTGAATCTAACGAGACCACTTTTGTGATTTTTGGACAAACCGTTCAGAAGTTATAAGCAAAAATATAAATTCTTCATATCTCCGGACCAGTAGGTGGCGCTGCGCCGAAACGCAGCATGTAGCCTCAGGTCATGCTTGTGATGACATGTACCAAATTTGGTCTGAATCCGATAAAGCGTTGTGGAGATACGGCCTTACGTCTGTTTTTGCAAGCGCTACGTAAAATTTATTTGCGCGGTATTCGAGAACGGTAATTCGAATCAACTTGAATTCCATAACTTTTTGTCGGCATGGTCTGTAGATGATCTGATTCAATTTTCATGGAAATTGGAGCAACGGCCTAGGAGGAGTTCGAAAAAGTAGCTTTTTCGGAAAATTCAAAATGGCGGAAAACTTTTCATGGCGCAAAATGACGTCATTGGGTGCAATCGAATCGTCACGAGGTCAGGAATCAGAGGAAAAAAGAATTTTGTTTCTAGCCCTTGTGGTTCAAAAGTTATTAGAATAAACATGAGTGAAACTTTGGACAGTTGGTGGCGCTAGAGGGAATGACTTAGACACACCAAAATTGGTGTATTTAATGTTGGGACTGTCCTCTATCCGAATGTCAAACCATTACAACTTTCCCGCGATCGGTTCTATGGGCTGCCATAGACTCCCAGAGCGGAAGAAGAAGAAGAATTATTTTTGGTACGGGAACAGATACAATAGGTGCCCGCACCTTCAGTGCTTGGCCCCTAAAGAAGAATAAGAACGGGAACAGATACAATAGGTGCCCGCACCTTCAGTGCTTGGCCCCTAATAAGAACGGGAACAGATACAATAGGTGCCCGCACCTTCAGTGCTTGGCCCCTAATTAAGCAGGAAACAGAAATCCGATCGGTTATCCAGATACAGAGGCTACTTAATATGAAAAAATGTAAACGCAGGGTGTCCTGATTGCCTAATGATCCGATCTGCTTGATCGGATCACGGTGATCGCATGTCAATGCCAAGTGTAAACGCAGCCTCTGTCTCGATTAGTAGGATATGCGGTGGTTCATTTTTTGACTGTGAACATTATGCTTTTGCCTCTATTTGGATGCCTGTATTCGCCTGTATGTCTTGAATATAGCCTTCGAACGCATACTGCAGCCACTTTTACCTACTTCTATCGAACACTTTATTTGCTGCTTTATAAAAGTTTGATAAAATTTCAGCAGGAAGAGCTGTCACAGCATAAGCCATGTTGATACCGAACCAGAGCCCAGATGAAGTTGTCGGACGTAGCAACAGTAACTAAGGAGGGCGGGGCTTAGCCAAAGGTGAATTGAACTCATTACATAATTTATGAACTTTACACAATTACTGAACTGAATCCACTATGAACTGACTGCAGCTGAATAATGACACTACTGTCTTAGAGCTAAATCTTATAGAATTGAATTGTGTTTGCTTTGCATTACTGATCCTTATCTTCCAGTTTATCACTGTAAAGCTGCTTTAAAACAAACTCTATTGTATGAAGTGCTATATTATATTTAAAGATGATTGTCTTAACTTTAAAAATATATTTATTTTATTTTATTTCTGTACCTATTTTGTATTAACAAGACATAGCTGCTTAAACAAAGTAAGAGACCATATGACATATATATACACACAAATACAAACATTAAAGTAAATATACAAATAAAGGGTAGGAAAAAAAATACTATCTATGCATCTTTATATTTTGCGGAGTAAAATCATACTACTGTTGGAAACTTTTCCTTTGAAGCAGAGACCAGGAGACGTTGGGATATCTTTCAAGCAGAAGTTATTCTTTATTGAGGACTTCGCTGTGCGTTGCTGTAGTCATCCAACTCAAGTCTAACTTAAACAGTACATTGTAGTTTATATACATTCCAAGGGGGAGGGCTTTACATAAAGGGGGCATGTAAATGAAGTAGCCTACATGAGTCAGCTCGTTTACAGAGATTTCCTGATCTCATCAGCATAACAGTGTCATTTAAATGATCCTATCAGCCTGACAGTATCACCCATCCTAGGGATGTACGATATATCGGCCACCATATCGGTATCGGCCGATATATGTTCAGTTTTAATGTTATCGTTATCGGGCCGATAAAAAAATTTGGCCGATATTAAAGCCGATAAATAATGTATTATTTCCTTCAGCTGAGACTCTTCAGATGCGCACGGTTCAACATGATGGTTATGAATATGAATTGCTTGAAATATGATTGGATCCACTTCAAAAAAGGAAAATACAGTAAAGTGCAACATTATAATTATATGCTTATGGCTTTTAATGGTGAGACTTTTGTTTTTGTAAGCAGCGTCTTGATTTATGAATGATTTAAAAAAAAATTGGATTTAGATTTATCGGCCAATATATCGGTTATCGGCTTTCAAATATAAAGATTTATCAGTTATCGGTATCAGCCAAAATTTTCATATCGGTGCATCCCTAACCCATACATTCACATAGCTTAACTTGGGACAATGACACTGTTCAGGAGGTGCAAAAAGACAAAAGGTTAATGTCAGACACCTGGATTGCTTGACTTAATCTTCTTTGAATATCATCATCTCAAATGCTACATTCAGGCTACGTTTACACGTGGACGGCTATTTTCATAAACGGACATTTCACCCCTTTCCGTTTTCAAAAATAACATTGTGCAGACCTGTCAGTTTTCAGAAAAGTGTTCGTTACACGAACCCGTGTATATGCCATCTAGAGCATGCCAAACCTGTAGTGGCAGTGTAACGAGAAGCTCAAGCCCACGTTAGCAAATCAGAATCCCGAAAATAGTCACATACTGTGACGTCGGCTGCCTAAAACTCAGTTTTTCTCAGTTTACATGCAAACGTGCAAACTAAATTTTCCAAAATCTCCACTCTGGCAGGAGTTTTTAGAGAGAATTGTTTTCAGAGGAGAATTCTCCGTTTGCGTGTTAACGAAGGGCACAAACGAAGGGAAATAACCAATGTAAGTGTAAACGGGGCCTCAGTCTACTAAACTTTCTCAGTTTATATAGCCTACTATTGTATTGGAACCTAAATTAAACATTTAATACATTTGAAATACAACACTTCTATACAAAAATTGCTTTAAAAACAAAGCAAATATGGCTGTGATGGCTGTCTTGCAGTCTCTCATGTTTACTTTATTTGTTCACAGGGACAGTGCACATTACTAAACACAAAGCATATTATAGGTCACAAAAGAGAAAGAAGGAAAAATGTTCACATTACCAGTATATATATATATAAAAAAGAAAGTACATGATTCCATGTGGAAATCAGTCTAAACGTATAAGAGGTAAGAAAAATAGTGACAGAAGAAAACAAATAATAAGCAATTATTACAAAGAAGCTAAAATCAGAATATTAAGATAATGGTGATAGTGCTGAGTATTAAGTAAACATTTTTTTTAGATGAAACTTAAGAACCATTATGTATATCCAGTCTTCTAATTATGGGATGGAGTTCCATTCCCTTGTGGCTTTGAATGAAAGACTGCATGGCTAAATAAACATTTTCTGAGAGGAATAATGCAGTTCCCTCTTTCTACGTCCCTTGAGGACTGATGTGCAGTTGTTCTAATGTTAACATTCCGTTTTAATGGGGAAGACAGGCTATGTATAGTCTTAAACATAAGACAAACATCTACATATTTGATTAGATTATCTCAATTTAGCAAATTGTATTTTTTCTGTATCAAGCAATGATGAAAATTAACAGATTTTTATCAAGAATTTTTAGTGATTGTTCCACTAGTTAGCCTGCCCGTACAGCCTTAAAGGTTAATAGTAAACTAACTTGGCTTGCTGTCCTTGGGGGAAGCTCGAACCCGAGGCTCGGCTTAAGCTCCAAGTTACCCAGAAAATCACATTGTATGATTTTTTAAATAATTAATTTGCATTTTATTGCATGACATAAGTATTTGATCACCTACCAACCAGTAAGAATTCCGGCTCTCACAGACCTGTTAGTTTTTCTTTAAGAAGCCCTCCTGTTCTCCACTCATTACCTGTATTAACTGCACCTGTTCGAACTCATTACCTGTATTAGCTGAACCTGTTTGAACTCGTTACCTGTATAAAGGACACCCATCCACACACTCAATCAAACAGACTCCAACCTCTCCACAATGGCCAAGACCAGAGAGCTGTGTAAGGACATCAGGGGTAAAATTGTAGACCTGCACAAGGCTGGGATGTGCTAGAGGACAATAGGCAAGCAGCTTAGTGAGAAGGCAACAACTGTTGGTGCAATTATTAGAAAATGGAAGAAGTTCAAGATGACGGTCAATCTCCCTCGGTCTGGGGCACCATGCAAGATCTCACCTCGTGGGGCATCAATGATCATGAGGAAGGTGAGGGATCAGCCCAGAACTACACGGCAGGACCTGGTCAATGACCTGAAGAGAGCTGGGACCACTGTCTCAAAGAAAACCATTAGTAACACACTACGCCATCATGGATTAAAATCCTGCAGCGGATGCAAGGTCCCCCTGCTCAAGCCAGCGCATGTCCAGGCCCGTCTGAAGTTGGCCAATGACCATCTGGATGATCCAGAGGAGGAATGGGAGAAGGTCATGTGGTCTGATGAGACAAAAAGAGAGCTTTTTGGTCTAAACTCCACTCGCTGTGTTTGGAGGAAGTTCTTCCCCAAGATGAGTACAACACTAAGAACACCATCCCAACCGTGAAGCATGGAGGTGGAAACATCATTCTTTGGGGATGCTTTTCTGCAAAGGGGACAGGACGACTGCACCGTATTGAGGGGAGGATGGATGGGTCGTGGCTGGGTCTTCCAGCATGACAACGACCCGAAACACACAGCCAGGGCAACTAAGGAGTGGCTCCGTAAGAAGCATCTCAAGGCCCTGGAGTGACCTAGCCAGTCTCCAGACCTGAACCCAATAGAAAATCTTTGGAGGGAGCTGAAAGGCCGTATTGCCCAGCGACAGCCCCGAAACCTGAAGGATCTGGAGAAGGTCTGTATGGAGGAGTCGGACAAAATCCCTCCTGCAGTGTGTGCAAACCTGGTCAAGAACTACAGGAAACGTACGATCTCTGTAATTTCAAACAAAGGTTTCTGTACCAAATATTAAGTTCTGCTTTTCTGATGTATCACAAATGTCATGCAACATTTAAAATGCAAATTAATTACTTAAAAATTATACAATGTCATTTTCAATTTCAGTTGAACAGTTTGCTCTTAAGCCAAATTGCATTGGATGCATAGCAAATGAACTAGTATTTAGATAATCATTTGCACAGCCAACAATTTCTCGGCAACCTTTGAGACTATAGGTAAAATACTAGGTCTGTGATAGGTGCCTCCACTTTTAGATATAGGCGGCACTACAGCAGATGATGACTTCCAAGCACATAGGAACGTCCCTGGAGAAATTCAAAGGTTGATAATTTTGGTGAAAGGATTAACTAGTGATAGACTATAATAGTGACTCAATGAGCTCTTTAAGTATTACTACATCCATACCAAATATATTCTTTTGCTCTGGATTGTTCTTAAATCTCTTAAGATATAATTGTTCTTAAAATGTCTAATTCAGTGACTGCCTTTAAAGTAAAACTGTATTAACTAGACAAACTTATGTGCTAAGGAGAAAAAAACATTGTTCAGTTGTGACTACAAAATCAATAAAATAACGAGCTGGATTATTAGTCAGCTTCCAATTTCCTATCAATTCAAGTGATATCCTATCTTTTTTTGTTTGTTTTTTATTCTTTTTTATTCTTTTTAATTGATTCAACTGTTTCCAGATTATTTTGGTATTAAGTTATTAACTCTTGCCTGTTCAATTATCCCTATGCCTTATCTTTTCTGAGTGTCTTTAACCACCTTGTTCCTTAACATAACAAAATGTTGGCTATCATGACTTAACTTTGATTTATTAGTTTTTAAAGCAAGATCCTGTTCTTTAATCAGTTTTAAAATATCTGAATTTTTCCAGAGGACAGTATATTTTTTTATTTGTATGACTAAATTTCCAACTAAAATCTTTAATAGTGTGCTCTAATACTTTGGAGAATATTAGACTTTCTTCCTCCTGATCTTTTCCTATCAATACATCACCCCACCCCATATGATGAACCGCACTTCTGAAGTCATCTAGTTTGTTTTAGGATGCCATGAGAATCATATTTCATTAATCAATCACACTGTTTTAGAAATTGTTTCAAATTTTCATAAAAACTCATATTTGAAGAGGGAGGACTATAAATTACAACTAATACAAAGGACAATTGTGGTGATAGTATAAGATTCAGACCTATGAATAAACCAAATCCATACAATTTGACCAAGCGATTTCATTACACTGGATACCAGTTTTCACATAGATCATAACTCCACCCCTTAGAACCAACTCTATCTTTCTAATGCTGCTGATGGGGAGTTTACATGAAGCCATTTCTCAGATAAACAAAGAACATCAAATTTGAGTCCAGTAAAAGATGATGAATTTAATCACTTTTTGATATAAAACTATGTTCAAATGACCACCTAAGAGACCCTTTGGCTTAACTTCAGGGTCCCAAATTGTTCTTGATTGATTTCCTGTCCGAAAGATCGCCCATGTTGCCAGGCTCTAAGCTGTCTGGTGTGGGTCGGCTTGAGTTCCCTGTCGAGTTGAGGTTGGATTTCGGGCTTCGGGTCACGTCACAAGCTCAAGCCCTCCCAAGGTCAGCAAGTATGTTATTTCCTATCCAATACAAAGATTATATGAACATGTCAACTCATAAATGTTTTTACAGCAGAATATAATTCTGTTTGCATCACTGATTGTGTTGTTTTCCTGTTTATTATCATGAACCTGCTTTGAAACAATCTTTATTGTATAAAGCACATTATAAATGAAGGTGACTAGACTATGACAACAACATTAAAATGAACTCCGTTCACTACACAAATTAGAAAATCTCACTACAAAAAATAACAGAATTGAAGATAAATGGTAATAATCCTACTCTGTCTGTTACACTTCCTCACACCTGAAATCACTGATCGAGTGAATCTCCTGAACTTCTCCAATCTACAAGAAGATCATTTCTAATCCATTTATGTTGTAACATCTGCTCTAACGTCAGCCGTTTAGTTGGATCCTTTGTTAGGCACTGGCTAATCAGATCACTGCATTCTGTACAAATATTAATAAGGAGAAAGCTGGTTAGTCATGACCATGTGACTTGGCATCTTAACATTAATGTAAGGTAAAATCTTCTTTATCTTTACTTTAAAGGTGAAGGATGCAGTTTCTGCGACAAAAAGAGAGCATATTTTCACGCAACTCTTACTGGTTAAAAAAAATCTTACATACAGTACTTCACATTTAATTGTTTCTGTACAGAGCTTTTGCTTTATGTGCGTTTATCAAAGATATCAATATTATTCACTCACCTTTGGATAAGTTGGAGTTCTCAAAAGTAACTTTGGCTTGTCTGATTTCCATTCTATTGAAAAAAGGAGAACATGCGTTCACCATCTCATACAACAAGACTCCTAGAGCCCAGACATTTGTTGGGACGGCGTGGAATCTCGTATCTGTGAAGACTTCAGGTGGGCAGTAAGTCGGTAATCCTGTAAGGAAGACATTCACACATTGTTGAGCTTTTTTATTTTAAGTGTCAAATAATCAGTAAGTCACTACATTCAGGTTTCCACACTGCCAAAATGCTCACCACGGTATATTCTTCTCTCGTAGCCATCACTACTAAGTAGCTGACCGCAGCCAAAGTCAATCAGCTTGAGCTCTAACGTGTTTTTCTTCATCAGGAAGTTTTCAGCATGAACGTCATTATGAAAAACTCCACGCTCGATGCAGTGTTGTACTGCCAGCACAGCCTGTCGCATGATGACCCGTGCCGTTGTTTCATCCAGTTCAGGGTTACGAATGATGAAGTCCAGCAAGCTCTCGCACGGTTCGGGGAACTCCATGACGAGAGTGAATGTTTGAGGGTGTTCAAACCACTCGTATAGCTGTATGACGTAGGGGCTTCTGGGTTCTTGCCTCATCATTAGCAGCAGCGCCACTTCTGTTACGAGAGGTTCGGGATGCCCAGGCTAGAGAAAAGTAGCAGACAGAAGGTTAGCTGGGTACAAATCTGAAGAAAACATGTCATTTTTAAATGTACTTTGCTTTTATATCTGTAGATACACAGCCTTTTCAGCTCAAAGTTATTTGGTGGTTCTAGGCTTATTTGTCTATAACATTTACAGCTAATGCTTCCTACGTGTGTATTAATAACTACAGTAATCAGCACTCAAACTACTAAATACACATTCAGGTTTTGGCCAACTTACAATATCAAGATAACGATTGTTGTCAATCTTGCTCATCTGCTTGATGGCAACCTGCAAAAAAAAAAAAAAAAAAAAAAATTCAATAACAGTATTCAGGCACCTGACCTTGCACTAGGTATTAAACCATCTATAAATTGTTTTAAATATGTTTTGATGCATGCAAGAGGAAAATGTTTGTACAGTTCGGTAATATTTACCTTTTTGCCATCAAATTTCCGTGTTCCCTCGTACACCCTGCCAAATCCTCCCGATCCAATCATCTCTCCTAAGTTGAAGAGAGACTCAAAGGACTCTGAAAAACAAACAGAAAAAATATGATAAATATATGAGCTTGCTAGATCCTTTTAAAGGTGGGGTATGTAATTCTCTTTTTTGGCCATTTTTTCAAAATCACTTAAAATCCTATTCCTAACCCACTAACAGCCACTGAGTTAGAAGCACTGAAATAAAAATGAAACAATTTAATCATCTGTGGAACGGGCAGGACTCGAAGGGCAGGGCCAATCATTTCCAAGACCACCTAGAATCATTAGACAGTAAGTGCGTCAATCAATCGGTCGTACCATCCCCCCTCCCCCCATCCATGTCCATGTTCTTTGAATGGGTGGAGTCAAAGGAAAGAAGGTAGGACCATTTGAGTTGTGTATTTTCAAAATCTGCCGGCCGTTTTGCAAATCACATACCCCACCTTTAATTAATTATAAAAGGTTACAGTTTATTTTAAGGTGAGGTACTTGTTACTCAAATAAGTACTGGGTAATATTAATTAACTACATGTGCTTACTATAGAGTTAGGGTTTGGTTTAGGGTTAGTTACTTGTAATTATGCATAATTTACTGTTATAACTATAGTAAGTAGATGTAGTAATGTGTAACTGTCACTTTACAATTAAGTGTTATTTTATTTTACAGTCCTGTTTCCCACGTACATACTATGTACTAAATACAGTAATTACAATAACTGAGTAATAACTAGGTACTAACCCAGAACCTTCACCTAAACCTAACCTTAACCCCTGTAGTTACCTTATATCTATCTATCTATCTATCTATCTATCTATAAATAACAGGAATGTCAGTCTGTATGTGTGTCTGTCTGTTAATCGCATATCTCTCGAACCGTTAGTCCGATGGATTTCAAACTTGACAGGTGTCTTGCTACGGGCACGAGTACGTGCAGTGCCAAGTTTGACGTTGTTTGGATTAGAAATGCAAAAGATATCGGTAAATATATCGGTAAAAGAAGCACTTAAAAGGTTGTGGTTTAAAAATAAACATTCTGGCATAAACACTCTGTCAGCTAAACATTAAGTCAGCTACACTATTTACTTCTGAATATTATATTTTATTCACGGCCATCATTTGTAGTAGCCTATTCACAAACTGTTTGCTCAAGCGTAGCGTGTTTTCGGAGTTCACTGTGTAGCCTTGCTCCCTCAATCGTCGCGCTTATTCATTTGTGGATGTTAACTGAATCTGTAAGTCATTGCTGACTGTTTACTTCTGAATATTATATTTAATTCTGGTGCGCTTAACGTTATCGCTACTGTGTAATAGTAGCCTATGCTTTTCACCAACTAAACATATCCTATTCAATGCGTTCACAGTCTCTTTTACGGTCATCATTTGTAGTAGCCTATTCACAAACTAACTGAGACAAAATTTGCGTTTTCTCTGAGTTCACTGTGTAGCCTGCTCCAGCCAAGGTCTGAACCTCCCCTGAATCGTCGCGCTTATTCATTTGTGGATGTTAACTGAATCTGTAAGTCAGCTAGCAAGTAGCGTTTTCTCGAAGAAAGCAGCGGAGCTTACGTAGCGTTTTCTCGGAGTTCACTGTGTAGCCTGCTCCCTGAATCGTGTAGTTAAATTTTCCATATTTATTGTGTGTCATTATGTCAGTATATTTGCTGTCTACCATGCACAAATAAAAATGTCATAGAACTTTTGCTGTGTAATTGTAACAATGAGCACACAAACACACCAAACCAACAATTAAAACACACACAAAAACTGATTTTGCACGGGCACTTTGCACTACTTATATCAATATGGGGAAAATAATATTAATATTCTCGGAAAACAAGCCTTAAGATATCTTTAGTGGAAAAAAAGACGACAATACTGTTTAAAATAATGTTCAAGAAATAATGACTGTGGATTTACCATTATTTGGCTTGACGGCCGAGTGATCTGGATCAGGCTCTGGGTCCAGATCTGGTGGAGGGACGAAAGGCTCCACAACATCCACAGCACTGTGACAACAGCAGCCGAAATGACGTTTCATAGCCTTCCACGCGCTCAAGAGGAAACTACAAATTCCTTTCCTCTTCCTACATTCTGCAGGTTTTTCTGAAATGAAGAAAAACAATAGAAAAGACAACTATTAAAAACATATCTGACCTCAAATTAAACAATGACAAAATTACACATTTTACTCTTTGATTCTTATCTGTAATGTTACAAAGTAATGCAAATATTATACTTCTGCTTAATGCCTGCATAAATGTCCCAAAGTCTTATTTCACAATATTAAGTATTAACATCTAGTTTTTTTCAATGTTTCAAAAATGTTTTTTTCTTGGTGATGTTATTAAGGGAACATTCTGTTTTATAATTTTGCAAACATTAGGCTATGGGAACGCTACTTTTGAATATTTTGAAAAATATGTTAGACAAACTTCCAACAAAGACATTTTGGAAAATTTTCGGAAAGAAAATTTCAGCTAAATTATGCTGAGCAACGGTAAATATTATTAGACCTGTGTAGTGGCGGTTTTATGATATTCATTGATCTTTAGTAAAATATAGATGATTCAAAGAATGTCACATGTGTGACTCTCACTTGTAGTGAGAGAAGATTCTTTTTATGTACCTGGGAAGGCAGAAGGGAAAGACACTCCAGAGAACAGACGAACAAGGACCTCTGACCTAGATGTCAGAAGGCCATTTGGTGAAGGAGGGCTTAGGAGTTGGCTCTAGTGACGAATCGAAACTAGTGTTATGGCTTCCTTGTCTATGGAAAATTACTGAATGGAAAACTACTGTGGGGGGAGGGCTCTGCGGAGAAGGCCTTGAAGATTAGGATAAAAAGCTAGTTCAGTCTGTCTGGGGGTGTGTCACTCTTCTGCACAGGGTAACAACTGTGTATTAGACTGCTCCTATTCTTGCAAGAATAAATACTTTAATTTTATAATTTGACTCTGAGTCTCCCTTACGCAGTGATGTTTGTTTGATGAATTTTTGCCACAACAATTTGGTGTCAGAAGTGGGATTCCTTGGACGATGCCTCCTGGACCTGAGATCGGACGGTGTTTGGCCACCTGGACTGAGTAAGTTCCAGCTCTACCTCGTAAACTTGAGAGAGAGAGGCCGGCCGATGTCAGAGCCCGGGAGGATCGGACACTGGAATCAAAGAACTCAGGTGGCTCCGAACAACATATCTCTGGGTAAGGTATAATTCAATTAAGTTTAATTGGGGGAAGAGTGAAATTGAACCATATTGGCTGAGAACTGTTTTCTGTGGTACGTAATCTGAAATTAATTGAGATCTACGTACAGATCAAGATATTTCAAACAGATACGAGGAAAATAATCTGAAATTAATTGAGGTCTGTGACAGAACAAGATATTTCAAGCAGATAAATAATCTGGAATTAATTGAGAACTGTGACAGACCAAGACATTTCATACAGATAGGTACCTGAAATTAATTGTTCCACCACGGAGCGAATTATTTTTGGGTGCTGAAGCTAATTAGGGGGAACCAGGAAAATCGTAACAGATTTTTTTGGTAAACCGTAATTAGGAGGACACTAATAGTGTAACCCGTCCGGCTGGGTTAAAAGAAAGGTCGGGTTTGTCGGGGACGCCTGACAAATAAAGAGAACGCGCGTAAAAGAGAAATCCACAGAGAACAGATAAGCGGCCAATATGGGGAAGTCTGAAAAGCAAGCTTGCGAAATTTGGTACACCGGTGTTTTGTCAAATGAGATAAAATTAAGGGCAGAAATGTATGATATTGAGCGCCACAAGATGGTGCGAGAATCAGTTGAACAAGGCAGTGAGAAACAAAGGTTGTTGTGTCTGTGTTCAACGTGTGTAAAAGTGTGAAAAGACAATGAGTTGTTGGCTAGAATGTATTGCCATATAGTAAGATTGAATATAACTGATAAAAGGGTTTTTATTTTTCACCCATTAGATGGATGCATGACATTAGATGTCAGAAGATTTTTTTTTTTGTAACAAAAGTTGATCCTCTTTGTGAAGGATTGAGATTTGAGTAATATGATATTTTGGTTTCTGTAAAAACAGTAAGTAGGATAAGTGGGACAGAGACAGTAATGATAATACTTGTTGAATCTGCAGACTAACCATTTTGAGAAGAAAACAACTGTAGAAAATGTATGTTATGAAAATAACATTTCTGATAAAATTTATGGAACTATATATGAACGCCTGTTAAGTCAGATTAAGAAATGGTATGAAAAGTGAGGTTCAGATTAAAAATAATAAGGTATTGAGTATTAACAGGGATTAACATGAAATAAAGATAATTAATGTTTCATTTAGCAAAATGGGGAACAATTCTATATTTTAATGGTAAAATAAAGAGTGAAATTATGTTTATTTTTGGTTTGACAACCATAGTGTCTTTTGAACCTAAAGACTCCAGCTATGCTGGGAGTACAGCAACAGCACGTGCTTATTCAGCCCGGCTTCCGGATGTTAAATGTGTACTTGCTATTGTAATCAGTGTTGTTGATGATAATACCGAATTAGAGAGATGTAAAGACATATTTTGGAATTCAATAATGTAAAATGTCGGATATTTTGTTGATATTAAGTCATTGAAGGCAAAAGACATTGTCTGTTTTATAAAGGAAATTATGGGTCGGGGATAATTTTCCCTGGACAAGTGTTAAAGTTAAATAGAAACTTTGTGAAAACAACTTAGAAACAATTTATGGATTTCCGTGCAGTTTATGAAAATTAATGTTCTGCCGATAATAATGATGAAGATTATGATTTGGCTAGTGTGATCCGCCACTGGTGGACTGTAAGAGGAACAGAGAACTGCTTATCAGCTCTGTTTACAAACTGATTGGAACACACTGCTTCAAGGGTGTCAGTAAGTTGGAGCTGCTAGAAAGCTCAAGGTGATCGAACTATAGGCAAGGGGACAGAGAGTGTTTTAATTGTGGTCAGCTGCGTTTAGCAGTAACTGTAAATGACCACTCAGAAAGGTGGAAAAGAAAGTTGATGGAATGTGAAAGTGACGTGGATTAATGTGGGTTTGAAAGTAGAACAGTATTTGTCGTAAGTAGATTGAAAGAGAAAAGAAAGTTGATAGATGGAAGTCGTAAGTAGATTGAAAGAGAAAAGAAAGTTGATAGATGGAAGTCGTAAGTAGATTGAAAGAGAAAAGAAAGTTGAAAGATTTAAGTTGTAAGGAAATCCTTTTAAAAGGAAAGAACTAAAGTACCAGTAGATGTAAATTGCAGATAAGCAAAATATTTGTAAAAGTAAAGGTAACTAAAAATATGATTGTCTTATAATGAAACGCTTAAAAAAAAAGGTTTTGGAAGATCCTAATTGTAGATTGGTAAATTGTAGAAGAGAAAATATGAAAAATATTGTCAGATAAAGTTGTAATTGAAAACCTGACAACTAAAATGTAGATGTTTTAATGAAACGTTATTGAGAAATAGAATAACTATTTGTTGCTAAATGTAAAAATGTAGAAAGGGATCTGATTAAACAAACAGCTTGGTAGTGTTGACCATGAAGCAGCTAGAAGATGTTTTGGTTTCAAAAGATAAGATTGGGACTTGGCTGAAACTGACTCAATATGAGTGGAAATTTGTAATGTCTAAATTCCCTGATGTATGGGCAAAAGACAACTATAAAATTATTCTAAAATTGAAAAGCGTATGTAATTTCTGGCAAAGATGCCTTAAGCTGCCAGAATTAAAAGATAAAGTAGAGAATGTTTAGTATGACAAAAAAGTGTACCAAGTCCTGAAGGCCTCAGAGTCTCTGTCTCATTCAATGTCAGAAGGCTGTTATCTTAGCCTGTCATGACAATAAGCTATTTAGTAAAGCACAGTTTCAGTTGAAAATTATAGACACAGATGTTAAAAGAAATCATGTTAAAGGAAATCATTGCCATTCAGAGGGCAATTTGTACTTAAATATTTTAGATTGTAAAACTGAATGACTTTAAAGAAGTCTTTAAAATAATAATGTAGACCTGAATGACAGAAGTGACATTTTTGTACTTTGTTATTTTAGGACCAGTAACGTATTTGTCTGATCTTAGCCTTCACCATGACACAGGACCTATGACCATGCTATAGATGTACACTGAATAGATGGATGTGAATAAAGTTCACTGTGATTTTGTTGATTCAGACAGGTCTAACAGATTTGAGTGATTAAATACTGTTGTTATTAACCTGTCTCCCTTAACATTTATTAGGCATGCAGTCCAGATAGAGGTGACTCTTGAATGTGTCTTTCCTAAGCTCCAGAAAAACAGCTGAGTTCTGTTGAAGAAACTGATTGTGTGATGCGAGCGGGTCACCAGTGGGTACGTGGCTACTCAAAGACGGGATGATTTTCCTGGCCAGGAGACATTCTAACGCAGGGGGTCCCGGACACTGCATCTCCGGATGGAGGTGTTATATGTGAGAAGGTATGAGAGTTGAGCGCTGATTACCAGAGGCCACTGGGGTCAGCAGAGCATTGTGGGGTCAGCAGAGCATTGTTTGACCGAGAAAATGTGAGTTCCTCTATACCACTCACCAGAGAAAACCCCCCTCGCAATTCACTGTATGGCTTGTTTTCAACTGTGACAAGTCTGATGGAAATTATAGATAAAGAGCTGATGGGAACATAACTTATTAATTTATATCAGGAACATGTTGGTTGCCTTATGGGCAAGGAAAATTAAAGAAGTGTTGATTTTGAACTAATATGTCTATAAGATGGTTTTAACTCCTGAAGGTTAGACATGGTGATAGTTAAAGATTAAGACAGTTTTTGTAAGAGTTTGGATAACAAAGGTTAGGTGAATTGAGAATTTATACAAGTATTCAAACTAAAGATAACCTTATAAATACTCATAGCATAATGTATTTTAGATTGTTGTAATGGTTCTAATTTGAGTTAAACATTTGTATATTAACATTTGTGAACTATTAAGGGTTCTAGACTATGATTAATTAAGTTTCAGTCTTAGGAGGCTGTTAAAAAAGATTATTTGTGTATAGTGAAAGAGAGACTGCTGGGTGGAGGAAGGGATTTGGTACTCTGTTTGTCTTTCTGTTATCAGGCCTGGTAAGGCAAGTTTAAACAAAATAATAATAATGAACCAAAACAACCCAGTTGACTTTTCTAAAGAAAAATGAATAATGAACAGATAGAACATTTGAAACGGTTTTAGAGGCCATGTAAAATTATATAAAAGCTACAGAAAGATGTGAAGTTTAAATCTTATTTAAACCTTAAATATTATACTTTTAGAGTTAATATAAAAAAAAGCGAACATTGTAAATGAGCAGTTAACATGCTGTATGTGTGTCTAGCATAAGTGTGTGTGATGGGGACAGCACTTTATGTCTTGTAGGTGTTAAGTGTGGGGCAGCTATTCCGCCTGAATAGTGAGTATATTGTGTCTTTAACCTCTGGAGAGTGTTTTTTCATTACAGATGTGTTAAGGCAAGTGACAAATTGTAAAGAAGGCAAATGCTGAGTAAATGATGACAGAATTTTAATTTTGAAGTGAACTATCCCTTTAAAGTCTCCATTCACAGGTGACAGTAAGCAGGAAATGGTTCATTCCATTGGGGGTGTGGTGGTGATCCCATTAGTCCATGGGGCAAACGAGATGATCAACACGCCTGGAGGAGGATGTGGACCAACTAATGAATTAAGAATGTGGTTTTGGGATGATTTTGAGGACTTTATTTGAGTAAATTGAAATAGAGCTTAGTATTGATATTGGTATATGACAAATGATTTGATTGGTTACTGATTTATTAGAAAATATTTGAGGTAAATGTTTTCAGGAAGAGAAGATCTATTAATTAATGTAAATTATAAGGATTATTATTGAAGCTGATTAAGTAGAACCACTGCCTGATTGAATTAAAGGTAAAAGAACAAAATATGGTTAGGGAAATGGATATGGGGAAAATGTTGAATGTGCAGGAGTTATGATTGTATGTGTTATTCTGATAATTTTGTTATTCATGGGTGAATGTGAGAAAACTGGAATGTCTGTTCAATTGAAAATGACAGTCTATCTGGATGATGATGATGATGATGAACAAAATTATGCAGATGATTCAAGTAGAGATTACAGTTAAATGTGTTGATGTTTTCTTTTTCTTTCTGAGAACGATTGATATGTAAAGAGGGTTAAAAGTAGCAGTCATCCGTGTTACGAGATGGCGTACAAGGACAGGGTTTGAAACTGAGGGATTTTTTTATTTTTTTTATTTATTTATTATCTGTTTGTTTTCCTACTGTGCTATAATCTTTTTCCTTACTAGTGTGACTGCGGTAGTGAGCCCGGCATTAGTAAATTGTTTACTTGCTTGCTAAATAATTAATGGGGCTTTCCCCCACAAAAACAGCCTTATGCTTCTTCATTCTAAACTTTTTCTTCACAGGTTCAAGGAGACTGATTTTTTAATGACTTGAACTTGCATTTATTATTGTTGTTATTATTATTATGTTTGATTAATAATGATAAAAAGTGAGGAGTTGTAGTGGCGGTTTTATGATATTCATTGATCTTTAGTAAAATATAGATGATTCAAAGAATGTCACATGTGTGACTCTCACTTGTAGTGAGAGAAGATTCTTTTTATGTACCTGGGAAGGCAGAAGGGAAAGACACTCCAGAGAACAGACGAACAAGGACCTCTGACCTAGATGTCAGAAGGCCATTTGGTGAAGGAGGGCTTAGGAGTTGGCTCTAGTGACGAATCGAAACTAGTGTTATGGCTTCCTTGTCTATGGAAAATTACTGAATGGAAAACTACTGTGGGGGGAGGGCTCTGCGGAGAAGGCCTTGAAGATTAGGATAAAAAGCTAGTTCAGTCTGTCTGGGGGTGTGTCACTCTTCTGCACAGGGTAACAACTGTGTATTAGACTGCTCCTATTCTTGCAAGAATAAATACTTTAATTTTATAATTTGACTCTGAGTCTCCCTTACACAGTGATGTTTGTTTGATGAATTTTTGCCACAACACCTGTTAAAAACTTGAAGCAGTCTTATGCAAAAAAATCTCTATCAGTAGTACACTTTACACCCCCCAGCCTTATTTCAATCTCACCTGTTGACCTCTTGTTCGCAGGAGACACCTCCATGGCACCCTGAGCTGTTAGGCCAGTCGAGGTCACTGTTGGCTCCACAGGAACTTGGCCTGGCAGCGGAGGGCACATCATCTCTTGGAGGCTGTCGGACCTGGACAAACTCCAGTTGCCACAACTGTCCCGTTCACTTGGGCCGTCCGATCCGTCGCCACTCCACCTCCACTCTACGATGTACGTCCCTCTGCTGCTAAGACTCAACTCTCCACATGACCGCCTGGACAGACATCCATCATCTGGGCTCTGCTGGCTGCCTCTCTGCCTCTTCCTGTGAGCCGGACCTGTGAACACAGAACCAGAAAACTCAGAAGACACAGAAGCTAAATCACCAGAACTGAGTCTCCAAACCTGACCAGCCATCTGAGTGGAAGCAGCTCTCCTGGATCTGGAGCGGCCTGAGGCTGGAATATTTCAGACATCACATTAACGTTAGTAATGTTTTGATAATAATCAATGATCAATGTCAGTGGTCAAATACAAATTGTTACAATAGTTACTCAAATTGAAAGGTTTATTTCACATGCAAGGAATCAAATACATGTGATCACTTAGCTGGGAAAATTGGCGGATCAAATGGGTTAACGTTAAGTTATCTCGAACAAGTTTCTGCACATTCATTTAGTCCATCATTAACATGCCATAAACAAATTAAAAACTAACGTTAGAGCACTCACCTCCTCTTTTTCCCATGTGAGCCATCAACGTCCTCCTCCAACCTGCAATAGAAACAATACAAAAAAAAAATACAATACAACCCTCCTCAGAAATACGATCAAAAGAAATCAAATAAAAACATTTTAAAAAAATAAAAATAAAAAAATAAAACACAAATAATAAAATTAAATACAAAATTAAATAAAACTACAAACTCCTAGTTTAACTCCCAGATAATAACAATTAACAGTTAGATAAAAGCGTCCTCAGAAGAAGAAAAAATATGTAACGTTAACGTTAAAAAAAGGAAAGGATATAGGCCTATCCTCCAATCTACTACTTCTAGAATATAGGCTAGTAAGTTTTCTCTCAGGAATCCTCCAAATATAGCTTCAAAATCGCAAGATCTGCACAGAAAATACTCGGCAAAAGTCTCTGAATTCGCCTCGTCTCTCAAGCAACAGAAAGCGATGTTTGAGTGTACAAACAAATATCACGTGTCGCTATAGCAACTAAAATTCGAATCATAATGATCGCACGCAGACCTGAAGTCGGCATCAATTAATCTACTTATACTTGCAAAACAGTCGTGTGACGTAATATAGGCCTAGAGATTGTGCTCCCTTGAGACTGCCTTTATGTCGAAGTGGTATTAATAGTATGGAAGCTTGTTTCCGCCACAAAATATGATTATTTATTATTATTATTAAATTCAATAAAATCTAAACAGGCATCCTGTTTGTCAATCATTTAGTCATGTTCTGCGAGAGCAAGTGGCGGAGCTCAGTATTTCTTTAGTGGTGACCAAGCAAGGGCCAGCAACCAGTCTGGGGTGGCACATAAATCTGAATTATTTTAACATTAAAAATTATAAATGTTAAATCTCAGCTAGAGCGCAATAGAAGTTATGAAATTATTATCTGTCAGTCAACCACTGTAAACATAGCCAAATGTCCTAAAAGGAATAAGAATACAAAAAAACAGCAAGACATCGGTAAAGCTTTTTCCTCGCTGGAGGGAGCTGAGAGCGCTTGAAAACAGATTTGCTTGACAGGCTATACTTTTCTATACTATATTTTGCGTGGTAGGCTAGACCATGTTGTCACAAAGATGCCAAATTATTTGGCTAGTTATAAAACAGTGCTTATCTTTGCCTGTGATTCTCTGGCCTGCAGTTAAAGGGATAGTTCGCCCTAAAAATGAACATCACGTTATCATTTACTCACCCTGGTGTTGTTTTAACGCCCTTTTTTTTTCTTTTTCGAACCACAAAAAAGATTTGTAAAAAAGTCCTGCTTGTCCATATAATGGCAGTGAATCAACCAGCATCAAGCTGTGGCGGCTAACAATCAAACACAATTAGGCTATCCATTATATTTAATAAATAGTCCAGCAAACCCCTCACCCAACGTAGGCTACCTCACAAGGTTTCACTCCAAGTATACACATTGTTTCCCCTGGACAATAAATCTGCTCCCTTGCTCTCCTCATAGGATATGAGTTGCCCCGGTGGATGAAAGCCTTGTATCGCACTCGCACCACACAATCAGCTATTTTATTACTGATGCAATTGAAGGGAGCGTGTGCCTCCCAGCCGGTTGATATAAGCATACACTGTAGAATTGTCTGTTTTCACTATAACATGCTGTCAACTATATTTTGCTACAGCATTTTAAACATGATTGCAATGACATTTCAGAGCTTGTGTCTATGGAAATACTATCAGTGAATAAAAATGTGTTTAAAGCTACTCCAGAAGTCTTGGAATATAGCCTACCGCATATGGACTATGTGACACGCATGCCTTTTTGGAGCTTTACAGACATGTTGACTATATGAAAAGGCATTGTATGGAAAAGAGCTGCATAACAATTCTTCACTGCCCTCCCAAAATTGTGTTCCACTGTAAAAAAAAATTGTAAATAATGATGATATAATTTATTTTTGGGTAACTCTTCCAATAAGCTTAAGGATTGACCTAAATCTTTCTAACAATAATAGCTTCTTTAACCTTAATAACCAGTGGGGGTGTTATGCACCAATTTTGTTTCATTAGTAGCCTATTGCTTACATGCTCTCTCATTTATTGTAGGGTTATGCACCTGGATGATGCAACGGCAGCCATTGTGCCAGAACGCCCACCACACACCAGCTTATTGGTGGAGAGGAGACAGATTGATAGAGCATTAGTATACTGATATATATACAGTGCTGGTCAGAATTATGGCTGTAAAAAATAAATCTGCATTGTTTATCCTTATGATTTTATTTTAAAAAATGCAAAAATCTAACCTTTTATTGAAGTCAAAGAATTGAAAGTAGGGGGGTGGGGGGTGGGGGGGAATCACATTATGAAATAAATGTTTTTCTCCAAAACACATTGGGAACAATTATTTGCACCCTTTTATTAAATAGTTTTTGCAACCTCCTTTTTCCAAGATAACAGCTCTGAGTCTTCTCCTATAATGCCGGATGAGTTTGGTGAACACCTGACAAGAGATCAGAGACCATTCCTCCATACAGAATCTCTCTAGATCCTGCAGATTCCCAGATCCATGTTGGCGCTTCACTTCAGCCCACTCATTTTCTATATAGGGTTCAGGTCAGGGACTGGGATGGCTATTGCAGATTTGCAGGTTTTGTGCTGAGTGACCCATTTTTGTTTTGATGTTTGTTTTTCGTCCTGTTGGAAGATCCAAACATGGCCCATTATAAGATTTCTAGCAGAAGTTGTCAGGTTTTGATTTTTTATCTGTTGGTATTTGATCGAAACCATGATGCCATCTGAACAAGATGTCCAGGACCTCTGGCAAAAAATTAGACCCACATATACAGTCGTGCTCAGAATTAATCATACCCCTGGTAAAAATGATCAAAAATGGCTGTAAAAAATAAATCTGCATTGTTTATCCTTTTGATCTTTGATTAAAAAAATTGGCAAAAGTCTAACCTTTCATTTAAGTAAAATAATTGAAAGTGGGGGGGAAATCACATTATTAAATAAATATTTTTCTCCAAAACACGTTGGCCACAATTATTCATACCCCTAGAATTTTTTATGAGTAAAGTATCTCTGAACTATATTCCCATTAATATTAACATTTTTTAGCACACCAGGGTGAACATGAAATTGTCTAGCTATGACTTCTTGTTCACAGGAATTTAAATATGAGGAAACACAAAGGCCAAATTCCCTTAATCATCCAACACAATGAGTAAAACCAAAGAATATAGTTCTGATGTGCAGCAAAAGATTGTTGAGCATCACAAAATGGAAAGTGGCTGTAAGAAAATAGCTAAAGAATTGAAAATCCTCATTTTGACGATCAGGGCAATAATTAAGAAGTTATAATCAACTGAAGATGTCACGAATCTGCCAGGAAGAGGACGTGTGTCTATTTGCCTTAATGGACGGTGAGGAGGATGGTTTGAGTGGCCAAAGACTCTCCAAGGATCACAGATGGAGAATTGCAGAGATTAGTTGAGTCTTGGGGTCAGAAAGCCTATTAAAGGGGTGGTAAAGTATGATTTCACTTTTCCAACTTTAGTTAGTGTGTAATGTTGCTGTTTGAGCATAAACAACATCTGCAAAGTTACAACGCTCAAAGTTCAAAGCAAAGGGAGATATTTGCTTTTAAAGAAATCGTTTTTTTAAGGACTACAACAAACGGCTGGTAGGGACTACACGACATTCCTCCGGGTTTAGTGACATCAGCAAGTCTAAAATGTACATAAACCCCGCCCCCGGGAACACGCAGTTGAGGGAACAAGTCAAATATTTGTATTTGTAATATTTGTATAGTATTTTGTCACAGAAGTGAGTCAGCTCAAACTTTAGCATCCATCTTTTCACATGCAATCGAAAGTCACTCTGTGTGCATCTCACAACAGTTCCTATACGAGCGATTTATAGATTACCATGACAGAATATCCTAATTGAAGATAGTTAACGCCACATCAGCAACATAAATTCATCAACTAACGTTAACCTTTCAGAGACGTTCTGTTGCATTCTACATGTTGTCTCTCCATCTTTGTCTGACTCCGTTTTGACATAAAAGACAGAACAGTTTCTGTTTGAAACCCCGCCCTCTGCAGCAGCTCATTTGCATTTAAAGGGCCAGACACAAAACGGTGCGTTTTTGCAAATCCTCAAAAAGTGAAAACTTTAACATGCTATATAAAAATATCTGTGGGGTATTTTGTGCTAAAACTTCACATACACACTTCTGGGGACATCAGAAATTTATTTTACATCTTGTGAAAATGGCATTTTACCACCCCTTTAAAAAAAATCAAACGACCCCTACATCACCACATGTTGTTTGGGAGGGTTTCAGGAAAAATGCTCCTCGCTCATCCAAAAACAAACTCTAGCATGTTCAGTTGTCAGACACGACTGGGTCTTCACACGGCACAGGTTCTGTGCTCAGATCAAACTAAAAAAAGAGCTTTTTGGCAGAAAACACGCTAGATGGGTTTGGTGCACACAAGGATAAAAAGTGCCCCAGCATGTGTACAATTTAATATACCGTTGGATCTTTAATGTTGTGGGCATATTTTTATGCTGGAGGTCCTGGACTTCTTGTTCAGATACATGGCATCGTGGATTCTATCAAATATCAACAGATAAAAAATCAAAACCTGACGGCTTCTGCTATAAATCTTATAATGGCCCGTGGTTGGATCTTCCATCAGGACCACGATCCAAAACAAACATCAAAATCAACACAAAAATGTGTTAAGGAGCACAAAAGGAAGCTTCTGCCATGACCGTCCCAGTTCCCTGACCTGATGAGTGGAGTGAACTGAAGAAGAGAAGCAACAACATGGATCTGGGAATCTGAAGGATCTGGAGAGATTCTGTGTGGATGAATGGGCTCTGATCTCTTGTCAGTTGTTCTCCAAACTCATCAGGCATTATAGGAGAAGACTCACAGCTGTTATCTTGGCAAAAGGAGATTGCAAAAGGGTATTTAATAAAAGGGTATGAATAATTGTGGCCAACGTGTTATGGAGAAAAACATTTATTTAATAATGTGACTCCCCCCCCCCCACACACTTTCAATTATTTTACTTAAATGAAAGGTTAGACTTTTGCCAATTTTTTTTAATGAAAAATCAAAAGGATAAACGATGCAGATTTATTTTTTACAGCCATTTTTGATCATATTTACCAGGGGTATGATTAATTCTGAGCTCGACTGTACAGCAGAGCATTTCATTTTACACATGGGGTACTTTTTTTATCCCTGTATTAACCAAACCCATATTAAATATTTGCTGCCAAAAAAAGCTTTTTTTGTTGTTGTTTTGTTTCATAGAACGTTTGAAAAGTAACTGACACTGCTGGAACTTCAAACAGGTTATATGGTCAGATGAAACAAAACATGTTTCTTTTTTTGGGCAAGTGGGAGCAGCGTCAAGTTGAATCAGTGCAAAAGTCTATATAGTATATGATTATGTGTATAACAGTATATATAGGCTATATATTAAATAACAGGCTATATATGATTCATGTTTTGTTTTAGTATGGAATCTATTATGTATTAATTTATATAGGCCTAGTAATAAGTGCATAAGAATAAACATTAAGATTAATTCAATTTCACTAATTAATTAATTAATTAATATATATATTAAACAATCTCCTGTCACCTGCAGGTCTCCTGTCCTTGGGAAATAGTGAAGATGACGTGATTGCCCATAACTAACATACAAGTTTAAGAACATACAAATACAAAAAAACTGAAACACGGTATTTAACCAAGGTAAACATAAAGCTAACGTTAGCCAGGAATATGTTCACAAGGCAGGCAACGCTGACACCACACCTTATAATATTCGCAGATTTTTATCTTTTAAAAACAACATTGGTGTAACTACATACACATACTACATTAACATGTCGGTGTATTATATAGATACTGTAAATCAATGCATTTATTGACTACAAATGACCAAAAATCACGGTTCTGTCTCTGTATGTATTTGAATATCCGCCGATTCACTTCCTGGAACTATCTGAAGTCTACGCGAATCACGCATCACGTGACGGCCGATCAAGCATTTTGAACTTCCGTTGTCTGCTGCTGGGTACAAGGTGGTACTAAAAAAAAGTACCAGGTACTAGGTAACTTTACTGTAGTGTACACAGTGGAACCCCTTCAAAAAGTGAGCCGTAACATGCAGTGGAAAAGCGCCTGTCGTTGAGATGAAATAGTTTTGTCGTCGAAAGAACGCTTGCTAAGCTCACGTGTGCTGATGCAAGAGGACAGTGGATAACGTTAAGAGTAACAGTAACGTTAGTCGCAACCGTGCGAACGACATTTAACAGGACGAACATCATTGATATCTAATTCAATCATCATGTCAGAAGACGAGGTAACGTACTGTGGTGGTCTATTTGTATTTTGGTAATATTCAGTTGAGTGGAAAATTTGATATTCAATGTTGTGACTTTGGGATAGTTATGAGTGCAGTTACAGTATTGATTATAACGTGCTATAGGCTGCATTTGGTGTTTTTTTTATTGTATTATTACGTATTTCTAGTTGTATAAAATGCAAATAAACTAATAAACAAAAAAAAACTAATAAAGAACGCATGCTTTAGCAAATGATTCTGGTGCCTTATGTGTCCTCAGGTTTTATTCGACCCTACTTCATCAAAGAAGAAAAAGAAGAAGAAGAAGCCCTTCATGCTCGACGAAGATGGAGATGGGCTTGGAGAGGAAACCCAACAGGTCGAACAGAGAGAAGTTGAGCCTGAAGCAGGAGAGGAGCGAGACATGGACCCTGAAGATGATGATGTCAAGATAAATGGTGAGAGAGATGATGCAAGTTTGATAATTAGTTGTCATTTTATTATCATAAACCATTAAAGGGATAGTTCACTTTAAAATTTAAATTCTGTCATCATTTACTCACCCTCAAGTTGTTTCAAACCTGTATTAATTTATTTCTTCTGCTGAACACAAAGAAAGATATTTTGAAGAATGTCAGTAACCAAACAGTAGTCTGTACCCATTGACTTCCATAGTGGGAAAAAAAAATACTATGGAAGTCAATTGGTACAGACTACTGTTTGGTTACCGACATTCTTCAAAATATCTTTCTTTGTGTTCAGCAGAAGAAATAAATTAATACAGGTTTGAAACAACTTGAGGGTGAGTAAATGATGACAGAATTTTAAAGTGAACTATCCCTTTAAGTGTTTTGCTTTTCTCTTGTACCGTGGCAATGGATTTATTCATGTTTCTCAACAAATGTATTTAACCTGTTAGCCTTCAGCGCCATTTTTGAAAAATCCCCAGAAATTGCATTCTGAACCTAAAACAGATTCAGTTAATTGACCCTTTGTCCTAAAAGCACAAGCATGATCTCATTTGAAAGCTGACACCTGGCACTTTATTGGAAATGTAGAATGAATTATTGTCATAATGAAAAAAAAATTATGAATAGCTTCAAAGTTGTGTAAGTTATTAGAAATGTATTTTTATGAAACATCTTCATGAAAATTAAATTGAAGTTGGCCCGTCAGCACTCTAGAAATGCACTCCAGCTAAAGCCACATGTCTGACCATGTTATATTTAAAATTTGAAGGTGATAAGTCTAAAACTCTGTATTTTGTTAAATGTTTTTCAAGATCATCTCAAATGACTTTATTTTGAATTGACTCTAAAATGCAAACTTGTGTTTTTGTCATCTATTAGCATCTATTCAGTCTATTGTCTCTATTTTTTTGTGGTGCAAACGAGCCCCATTCAGTGTCAGTCTCTCCTGCACTCATTCACACCTCTCCAGCCGGCTTATGGCCATAAATATGCTTTTCCCTTGTCTCCATTATAATGGCTAACGATCTGGCTATTCACGCCGTTTCACCCCCTAATTTCTTTCATAGTTCTCACATTTCACATTTATAACTGTATCAAATGCCTTTCTTAAATAAATAAATATTTCAGTAAGCATTCCGATTTAGAAAAAAATCATAAAAAATAACAGCTAGATGGCAGGTGCAACTAGAGAGCTAGCTAGCATGTTAGCTTAGCACACCATCAATACACGACAATTTATGAGATTAAAACCCTTGTTTGTGCTCCAAACTTACTTTAAAGCGCAAGTCGAGTGTTTTAAATAATCTTCTATGAGCTTATTTGGCTTCAGAAAAGAAAATCAGACAGAAAATAAATGAGTTTATGTTATTCTGCACTATTGTAAAGTCTATATAGATTAGCATTACATTATACATATAATCTATTATTATAAAAATACCTGACATGGCTCGAAGAACACAGGTAAATCAAATATCATTGCAATCATGTTTATTGTCTTCAAAACATCTTTATCTGCATGTTACAACGATCTCTGAAAGCTAGCTGTGTTTATGTAAGTGACGTCCTGGAAGGTCACATGGTAGGGCTCTTCTTCATGTGCAGTGCATCCGTATATGGATTATTCTGTGTATCTCTGGCGCCCTCAGTCTTCTGTATGGTTTGAAAACACAGTACATCAGAGTATCCAGCGCGCATATGATTACATGGACGCATTTTGATATAAATTCAATAAATATTATTCCTGTCTATAGAAATCTGATGTAAACCTATGAGAATATATCAATATTTCTCCAAATCTGCACATTTTTGAGCCAAAAGCCCTGAGGAACGTTGTTTTGTCACGCGTTCTCATGACAACACCACCGGAGTTTTTTTATGAATGGACGCGCTGATGCTCATAATTCACATTAAAGGTATCGACTCATTTTTTCATTACATAAATCCTGACACAAATTAAGACATAACTGTCACTATAAGTTTCTCAGAATACAATAGTGGTCAAATACTGAAACGTGAGACTTATATATTTTTAATGATGTATAGTTTGTCAAGGTAATAACATTAAATCTGATAGTAACTTTGAACTATTTAAAAAAAAAAACGCTTCAGAGCGTCCTCGCTCTGGTGAAGGCTAACAGGTTTTAAACCACAACCCTGAAAAGTTAATTGCATGTGTGAAGGAGTTTGTCTATAATGTGCCATTTGAGATTGGACCTTTATGACACTGTTCTACAACTATCTTTACAGAGCCTTCGGATGATTTAGATGATCTGAACTTCTCAAATAAGAAAAAGAAGAAAAAGAAACCAAAGAAGGTGTTTGAAAATGACATTGAAGAAGGCATGAAGGTTAGCAGTTGTTTATAAGGATGTTGTCAGGGAATTGTTTACCGAGTTTTCTGTGACCAGTAGCCTATATAGCTGGATAATTAAACGGGACCCTCTTTCAACTGTCTATAAGTACTATGTACTAACACTTAAATGATTTGTCCATCCATTCATATCATTATTTAAAAAAATATTTATGTGTCCTCGTAATCTTTAATCAAAAACATTTTTAAAAATCTGTTTGCGTTTCACTTGGACATGCAATGGGGAAGAAAAGACAATCGCAACTTCTGTTTTATTGCCGACTTTAATCACTTAGAGTGTGCTGCATAACAAATTTTATTATTTAAAAAATCAGACCCAATTCATATTAAGCATCTTTAACTACTTTGTACTAACGTTTAAAATTAATAATTTGATAGAATGCTCTTATTAGGGATTTTCACACCTGAAATGGTTGACCCCGGGTCATTCTTAACCCTGGGTAAATGGAATCCAAGGACACACCCAAGGTGGTAATGCGACCACAACGCGAACTCGCGAAGCGGTTAAGTGCAGTGTGAAAAGCCCTATTTTGTGCATTGTCTTTTTTTAACTGGTTTGTTCTTTCTTTCTTTCTTTTACTTTATTTATATAGCACAATTAAACACAACAGAAGTTGACCACTGTGCTTTACATAACAAAAGAAACAAGAAACATGAAAAGAAGAGTAAAATATCAATTAAACAATATAGTTAAACCCACATTAAAAATTTAGAAAAATTCCCGGTCCGGTTATTGAAACAAACTGTCTAAAAGAACAAGTTTGTGGAAAAAGAATTGGACTTCCCATCACCAATGTGCCCATTAAGCATATTTTATTGTATTTGATAGTTCTTCTAACAGCTGTTGACTCTTTTCATTTTATTGGTGACCAGGAGCTGAGAATTGAGGGAGACCAGCAGGAAATAATGGAGGAAGATGATTTGGACTTGATGCTTCCAGGTAAAAAAAAAAAAAAAGTGGAATTTTTTGAGGAGAGAGACACTGTGGAAAAGATGGTATGAACACACTTCATTTAATTAGAATGTGCTGCATAATTCATACAATTAAAAAAAATTATAATAAAAGTTAGAAGTTACAGTGTGTGTATAACAGTTGGCATGGACTGCCATCACACCAGCCTCAAAACTGGCTTTAACAGATGTTTAACAACATCTCAGATCAGTTACATGTAACTTTTTTGCAAGTCAACTTCTATTCTACATATGTTTTGTTATATATGTCAGCAAAAAAAAATACGATCCAGATCCCTAATTCCATTACACTGGTTGTCGGACTGCTACAGAATTGATTTTAAAGTTCTTTTAATGGTCTACAAATCTCCAAATGGCTTGGCGCCATCTTATCTTACTGATCTCTTGTCGGAACATTGCTCGGGGAGGTCTCTGAGATCCTCAAACCAAGGACAAAACGTTCCAAGGACAAAATTAGATTTTAGAGGTGACCGGGCATTTGTAGTTGCAGCGCCAAAACTGTGGAACGGTCTGCCTGTTACTATTAGAACGCTACAACAGTAGATAATTTAAATCAAAACTTAAATCTGTTAAGGGTTTTAATGCACCACAACATGATGTACTGTTTCAAATTATGACTCTTCTAATCACAGAGTTTGACATATATATTTTTTGTGCTGATTAAATATTTGAATGTCTGAATTCTTCGCTTATATTTTATTACAGTCATCGAGGATGATAAAAGCACAGAAGGCATCACATTCAGTTCACAGTCAGGCCAAGCATGGGCAGGTTCGAAGAGAGATTACACTTATGATGAGGTATGAAGTTGAATCATATGATGAGCACTTTCTCTCTTTTTCTACCGCACACACATCACTCTATCCAGTGTTTGTTACAAGGTTTTCCTTTAATTTATTACATTATTTACTTGTCTGCGTCTTTACAGTTGTTGAGCCGGGTGTTTAACATCATGAGGGAGAAAAACCCTGATATGGTTGCAGGGGAGAAGAGGAAGTTTGTGATGAAGCCGCCTCAGGTGGTCCGAGTTGGGACAAAGAAAACATCTTTTGTAAACTTCACTGACATCTGCAAACTGTGAGTGCAAACACTTAGCATGTCTGTTGAGTCTGGGTTCTAGAGAAAACTAGGAATGCTTACAGTCTTTAAAAAAAAAGAAAAGAAAATTTTGACAATGTATTTTCTAGGAAATAGTACAATGGATGATATATTGGTCAGTCACACATTACGCTATTTTTGTCCTACCTTTTAATGTATTCAAAAATACATTACAAATACAGCTGCACAAAAAATTCATACCAACAATGACTTGAATACAAACATTTTTGTTTGTCATTTTTATTTCTTTGAAGCATGTTTTAATTTCTGAAGATTCAATTTAAAGGGACTTGTCAGGGTGAGACAACTGTCCTAATATCATAATAAAATAAATCTGCATTAAAAGGATCAAATGAATATTTGAAAAATATTTGTCTGCTAAATCAAAATCAAGTGCACTAAAATGCAAACAAACAAACACAAAAAGTATAAGAAATGAAAAACATACTTGTAAAACCCTCATGACTCTATAAGGTAATTTTTAAAATTGTCAAGAAAAAAACTAATTGTTAATGACATGATGTTTCTATATTAATAAATAACCGAATTATATGACATATACATTAAAATATAAAAGTAAAAATAATTCATGATATTTGTATAAAAAAAAACTTTTAACATTGAAAAATATATTTAAAATCTTCTTGATTTTATATTATATTTATATTTTGAAAAGGTGTGTACACGCATGTATTCAGAATGTGGATAATGGAAAAGTTTGTGAGTTTATGGAACCAAACAGTGCAAACAGTACCTTTTCTTTCATTTGTACCCTTTTTTTATCATTTACCAATATGTAAATATAATCAAACCAGTGATTCTAGTTTATTGGCCCAATTTTGTCTATTAAATTTGCATGTTTACTTTTTTCATCTTCAGGTTGCATCGACAGCCCAAACATCTTTTGGCATTCCTGTTAGCCGAGTTAGGAACATGGTGAGTTTTTAATTGCATTTCCATAATTGTCGGATGTGAAAAAGTGATTTTCTCTAACTAAAGAAATGTCTTCTTATATCTAGTGGCTCCATAGATGGAAATAACCAGCTTGTTATCAAAGGACGCTTTCAACAGAAACAAATAGAGAATGTCTTGAGAAGATATATAAGTAAGTCAAATATTTTGAATGTATGAATGCAAGGGAGTAGTTTTTGTCTTGTGTTATGTTATGAAAAATAGCAGCCTACACATAGAAACTATAGCTACAACATGTCACAGTTGTAAATTAAAAACGATTCCCTTTACAGATTATCTATTAAAATTTCTATAAACAAGTTAAGCCGCGTTTCCACCGAAATTACCCGGAACAATTTGTCCAAGGAACTTTTTTCCCAGGAACTTTTTTTTGCCCCAGACCGGTTGCTTTCTGCGTTTACACCGCGGTCTAAAGTACTGGGAAGATTATAAACTGCGCGCAACTGCTCCTCCCAGTCTGCGGTGGACAGTAATCAGTTTTGAGCGCCACATTTATAATAAGTATGGAGGGGATTCAAACTGTGCTGCAGTTGTTTGTGATGTATTGGTTTACTAACGAGGTAATTAACAAAACGGCAGAAAAGAGACGAGCACTGATACTAAAGCGTGTTAAGAAAGCTCGTAATGCTATAAAATTAGACGATGCGGACATTGACCGTGAGACGGCTGGGACGAACGGGCAGAAAATTTCCTGTTACACAAATACGCTTAAAGGGTTAGTTAACCCAAAAAGGAAAATAATGTCATTAATGACTCACCCTCATGTCGTTCTAAGCCCGTAAGACCTCCGTTCATCTTCGGAACACAGTTTAAGATACTTTAGATTTAGTCCGAGAGATTTCTGTCCCTCCATTGAAGCTGTATATACAGTATACTGTCCATGTCCATAAAGGTAATATAAACATCATCAAAGTAGTCCATGTGACATCAGTGGGTTAGTTAGAAGTTTTTGAAGCATCGAAAATACTTTTTGGTCCAAAAATAACACAAAATAAGACTTTATTCAGCATTGTATTCTCTCCCGGGTCTGTTGTCAATCCTTCACAGTTACGCTGATGGCGTAAGACGCTGATGACGTGTTATCTGGTGCGCTCGAGCTTCATTTATAGACTGAGGGAGACGCACGCTGTAAAAGTGTCTCATCCGCGACATGCACATTTACGCACCATTAAAAAAATGATATCCACGCAAACAATGTAGAATAGCTTGAATATAACGTGCGTCTTCCTCAGACTGTAAACGAAGCTCGGGCGCACCAGATAACACGTCATCAGCGTCTTACGTCAGCAGCGTCACTGCGGAGTCCTGAACGCAGATTGACAACAGACCCGGGAAAGAATTTAATGCTGAATAAAGTCTTATTTTGTGTTATTTTTGGACCAAAAAGTATTTTCGATGCTTCAAAAACTTCTAACTAACCCACTGATGTCACATGGACTACTTTGATGATGTTTATATTACCTTTATGGACATGGACAGTATACTGTATATACAGCTTCAATGGAGGGACAGAAATCTCTCAGACTAAATCTAAAATATCTTAAACTGTGTTCCGAAGATGAACGGAGGTCTTACGGGCTTAGAACGACATGAGGGTGAGTCATTAATGACATTATTTTCATTTTTGGGTGAACTAACCCTTTAATAAAGCCTGAACCTCGTCGTCGGTCCAGCTGTGTTTTTTATTTATTTATTAAATTCCATATTTGCAGACAGACAACTCTTACTGCATGAAGCCACGAACCACAATAGATTTTTTTTAAATGCCGGTTAAAATAGAATGCTGCGTGTAGTCATCCAATCAAAATGCGGCGTGGACATAACCAATCAGCATGTTCAGCGCACAAGTCCCACCCCCGAAAGTTCCTGAACTTTGAAAAAGTACTACCTCGCCAGCAGGGACTTTCGGAGGGGGAAATATTTACCCGGAACTTCATTTAGACCCTGGTTCCTGTGGTGTAAACACACCGAGTACCACCCCAAAGTTCCTAGTTCCTAGGGAAAGTTCCCGCGGTGGAAACGCGGCTTTAGTCAAAATATACCACGAGAACGTGATCAATTCTAGTAAAGGTGTTCATGAGTAGTTTAAAAAGCTTTCTAATTTATTTTGGTGCAGGATGGGTTTCTCCTCTTTTAATCAGCCTTTTTAGTTTATGTCGCTGTTTTAGATCATGTTTGACATTCTCCATGGCATTTTAAAGTGGTAAATATAATTTAAATGGGTTGCTCACTTTTGGAGCGCGCTGATGAACCTATACTTGTTTTGGTTATTATACACCATACACCAATAACCAAAAACCACACCCCAACCCCACCCACAAAAAAAATACACTCCTGTATGAATATGTAGCTGGTGTTACAATATTACATGCTAATATACAGGGGTTGGACAATGAAACTGAAACGCATGGTTTTAGAGAACATTAATTTATTAGTATAATAAATTATAATTATTTATAATTAGTGTAGGGCAGGGATAGGCAACTGTCCTGGAGGGCCACTGTCCTGCAGAGTTTAGCTTCAGTCCTGATAAAAACTCACCTGCCTGTATCTCTCTAGTAATCCTGAAGACATTGATTGCATTATTCAGGTGTGTTTAATTAGGGTTGTAGCTAAACTGCAGGACAGTGGTCCTCCAGGACTGAAGTTGCCTATCCCTGGTGTAGGGCCTCCCTTTGCGGCCAATAAGAATCAATTCGTTTTGGGTATAATTGATACAAGACCTGCACAGTGGCCGGAGGGATTTTGAGCCATTCTTCTTCCAGAACAGTGTCCACTAGGTCACTATGTGATGCTGGTGGAGGAAAACATTAACTGACTTGCTCCTCCAAATTACCTCAAAGTGGGGTCTTTCACGCAAAATTAACGCGGCAGCGCATCTAATATAGATTTGCCATTTCACATGGCTATGAACGTGATGTTGCACATATATTTCAAGTATTTGATGCAGCTTTTCACCTTTTTTAGAAATTGAAAGATAATAAAGAAATAGTTTGATAAGTGAGATCTCTACATTATGATGCATGATGCATCAAGCACAGTAGGTAATACAGCTCAAACCATCACTGATCCACCTCCCTGCTTCACTCTGGGCACAGAACAGTTTGGGTGTTAAGCACGGATCTATATAGAGAACTGGTTTGCTCATGATGTCATAAAAAGTGAATTCGCCATATTGGTTTTCCCTAGGAAGCTCACGCCTTCCATTGAGTTAAAAGAAAATTATATGATTTTTACTGAGAAAACATTGGCTAACGAGACACCGGTTTTATAAGTATCTTAATATCAATGCAAACGTTCTAAGCATGTATGGTTATTTGTTTAAAGTCGGGAAGTTCTCCTGCTTATTAAAACGTTTCGTTCATGTTCATTACAGTAGTGGACATCCACTCGGCGGGCGGACGAGACACTTCAGCATATGTATTACAAATGTCAAAGTGCGCATTCTGAATTCGGAATAAAGATATATGCCGTGTAACCTGAAATCGCCTTGTACGGTTGTGTTTATGGATTTAAATTGTGTAATTAATTGTTTTTTCAATTAATAGTTAATAGTATCTGTTAGTAATTCTAGTAAAAACGCCATAGAATTTGTGCTGTCTTTAAGAGTCTGAAATAGATGTTGCTCATTCAGGAAATAAAATACAACTTATTCAGACAAATAACACTGGCTGCTTTATTTCCAAGATGGTGCATGGTATTGGATTTTAATATAATATAGTATAATTATAGTATATAATTTTGTGTTAGATCGGTTACCTGTGTCAGTGCAGTCTACTGCACTGTTATTCCCTCAGAACTGTGCAGTAGACTCACACATTAACCAATTCAATATATGACTTATCCTCTCAAAAAGACAATAACATGGATAACATCTGAAGTAACAATTTATTTACATGTATCATAAAACTAATCCTGTGATACTGAGATGCTGCAAATTTGGTGATTTTAGGTCAATGTTTTGGCTGTAAATCAATGCATTCTGTCAGTAGGGAATAGTAAGATGGCCGCTCTAACTCTTCCGGTGGCTTCACCGCCTACTGGCAGTTTAGAACACAATGAGCAATCCAGTCATTATACAGATCAGTGGTGTTAAGCCTCTTTGGGGCTTCTCCACACTGTAACTCCCACGGATTGTGGGAAAGAAAGTTAAGGACATGTTTTACATTGTCTACAGCCCAAGATTTGCACTGTTGGCACCAATGAAACCGACATTTGGCAATGACATGAGTGTCCAAAGGTTTGGATATAGCCGGCGACCATGAAAATTGAATCTGGTGCGCTCCCGATGAACAGTTTTGGTTGAAACGGGAGATTCGAGGAGCGCATTTAATTGTGCATGGTGGTATATCAACATTATCCTGGATGCCATGGCTCTTGATACACCATAAAGGCTAACTCTCCTGGTCACAGATCAACCAGCAAGACACGCACCAACAATTTGTTCTCTTTTGAACACCTGATGTCTCCCATTATGTTGTGTGGGTAGGGCTGCGCAATATATATCGAATTTATCGAAGTATCGCAAATGTATATATCGCAATATTCATATCGCAACAGCTTGCAATAAATGGGGTCATGAACAAAAGACAAAGTTTTTTTTAGCTTTAATAAGTATCAGGATATATTTAATTAATACAGTGAAAACTAAGCAATGTTTTATTTTTATATTTTATGATTTAGTATCTTTTATTAAATAAACCTAATGTAGGATAACCTGAAACCCTGTGGTTTACACTGATGTTAAAATAACACTTCTTATGCTACAGTAAAACACTGATGTTCACTTTCAGAAGTTAGAAGGATGTTTTCTTGTCATAAAAAGAATGTGAAACACATGTAGGTTATATCATTTTAAATATATTTTAAAGATAATTTAAGTTTATTTTACACACTTTAAGCATTATCGTATCGCATATTGAATATCGCATTATTTAAGGAGTTATCGCATATCACATTTTTCTTCAATATCGCACAGCCCTTTGTAATATTTTATGTACAGCTGTGCTATTGCTCTGCTAATTCAACCTTTTACTCTGTCTTACTAGTGGAATGTAAATTCAGTGAAGATTGACCATCTATATATGCACATACAGTCAGGTCCATACATATTGGGACATCGACACAATTCTAATATTTTTGGCGCTATACACCACCACAATGGATTTGAAATGAATGAAATGAAATAAACAATATTAGCTTTAACTGCAGAGTTTCAGCTTTAATTTGAGGGCATTTACATCCAAATCAGGTGAACAGTGTAGGAATTACAACAGTTTGTATTTGTGCCTCCCACTTTTTAAGGGACCAAAAATAATGGGACAATTGGCTGCTCAGCTGTTCCATGGCCAGGTGTGTGTTATTCCCTCATTATCCCATTTACAAGGAGCAGATAAAATGTCCAGAGTTCATTTCAAGTGAGCTATTTGCATTTGGAATCTGTTGCTGTCAACTCTCAATATGAGATCCAATGAGCTGTCACTATCAGTGAAGCAAGCCATCATTAGGCTGAAAAAACAAACCCATCAGAGAGATAGCAAAAACATTAGGTGTGGCCAAATCAACTGTTTGGAACATTCTTAAAAAGAAAGAACGCACTAGTGAGCTCAGCAACACCCAAAAGACCCGGAAGACCACGGAAAACAACTGTGGTGGATGACCGAAGAATTCTTTCCCTGGTGAAGAAAACACCCTTCACAACAGTTGGCCAGATCAAGAACACTCTCCAGGAGGCAGGTGTATGTGTGTCAAAGTCAACAATCAAGAGAAGACTTCACCAGAGTGAATACAGTGGGTTCACCACAAGACACACCATTGGTGAGCCTCAAAAACAGGAAGGCCAGATTAGACTTTGCCAAAAAACATCTAAAAAAGCCTTCACAGTTCTGGAACAACATCCTATGGACAGATGAGACAAAGATCAACTTGTACCAGAGTGATGGGAAGAGAAGAGTATGGAGAAGGAAAGGAACTGCTCATGATCCAAAGCATACCACCTCATCAGTGAAGCATGGTAGTGGTAGTGTCATGGCGTGGGCATGTATGGCTGCCAATGGAACTGGTTCTCTTGTATTATGATGTGACTGCTGACAAAAGCAGCAGGATGAATTCTGAAGTGTTTCGGGCAATATTATCTGCTCGTATTCAGCCAAATACTTCAGAACTCATTGGACGGCGCTTCACAGTGCAGATGGACAATGACCCGAAGCATACTGCGAAAGCAACAAAAGAGTTTTTTTAAGGGAAAGAAGTGGAATGTTATGCAATGGCCAAGTCAATCACCTGACCTGAATCCGATTGAGCATGCAATTCACTTGCTGAAGGGAAGAACAAGCAGGAACTGAAGACAGTTGCAGTAGAGGCCTGGCAGTGCATCACCAGGGATGAAACCCAGCGTCTGGTGATGTCTATGCGCTCCAGACTTCAGGCTGTAATTTACTGCAAAGGATTTGCAACCAAGTATTAAAAAGTGAAAGTTTGATTTATGATTGTTAATCTGTCCCATTACTTTTGGTCCCTTAAAAAGTGGGAGGCACATATACAAACTGTTGTAATTCCTACACCGTTCACCTGATTTGGATGTAAATACCCTCAAATTAAAGCTGAAAGTCTGTAGTTAAAGCACATATTGTTCGTTTCATTTCAAATCCATTGTGGTGGTGTATAGAGCCAAAAAGATTAGAATTGTGTCGATGTCCCAATATTTATAGACCTGACTGTATATAGACATTTCTTACACTATATTGATCAGTATTTCAGTTTTATTGTTCAAACCCTTTATGTACTGTGCCATTACCTCTCATCAAACACTCCTAGATACAATTTAATTTGACCATGTTCAGATAAACTGAATATCACATCTTAAACATTTTAAAAGCAGTTCATGTATGCTGTAACCATTAGCACTTGATTGATTTAACTGTCCATGCAAGTGAAACATCTTTCTGTCATTTGCTATGGAGTCGACACATACATCTTTCCCTATGATTTATGCTTTGTAATCTTGGTTAAATAAGCCATAATTGTGCAGCCATAGTTTCATTTAAATGTCAAATTAAAATTAAATTTTCTCTTTTTCGCAGAGGAATATGTGACTTGTCATACCTGTCGTTCACCGGATACAATTCTGCAGAAGGACACTCGTCTCTACTTCCTGCAGTGTGAAACCTGTCACTCACGTTGCTCTGTAGCCAGCATCAAGACTGGCTTCCAGGCCGTCACTGGCAAAAGAGCCCAGCTTCGAGCCAAAGCCAACTAATACAAGCACCCTATTCTGGCCTCTTCCGCAACTTTCTTTTCTTCTGGAAATGTTATATTGTTGTTTTTTACCCGCATTCAGCATATCTGATAACCAGAGCCTTTTTCTGTATAGTGAATGTTTCCTCTCAGAGCAGTATTTTTTCAAAGAAAAATACAAGAATATAATTGAATGGAAACCAGAAATAGGTTCATATCCTTTCTCGCTTTTGAAAAATGAGCCATAGCCTTTTATATAGAACTTTGTTTTATTAAAGGAAAACTGATTCTCCAAATGTCAACTTGTGTTTTTATGGGACAGTAATTTCACAAGATGTTTAGACTGGATTCAAGCGAGTGTTTTGTGATCCAGGCATCCAGCAAAAGTGTGACTTCGAAAAGGAGAACACAGTTTCTAATTAATTACACAGACAAATACATATTGTGCGGTTTTCTTTAGTAGAACACTGGACAGCAAGTGTTTGGGCATGTTTCACAGTGCTTAGATGGAAATAAAGGCTTTTTGTTTTTAAATAAACATGAAAATCTGGGGGAAAAATCACTTGTTTCTTGCTTATCATTGATGCATTCATGAATTATTTGATGTGCAACACCACATAATATAATTACTGCAGCCAGTTTCTCTGTCCAAACAAGGCATTCCCTCTTTAAATCTGGATCTAAATCAGCAAGTATCGCCATTTGCAGAATGGGAATGGGCCACAACTGAGATTCAACTCTGGCTGATAGAAAATTAAAAAGAGTTGCCTGTTTGTAGTTCATGTGTTTCAAATTAAAATATTTAAAATAGAATTACAGTTTTTATTGAAGTCAAGAACAGTGATTGTGGGGAAAATCTGATACCATGCTGGAGAGAAACTCAATCTTGCTTTGAAAGAAGATTAAGTTTTTTCCTTGCATACTACATTTATGTTACAGAAGCACACTCAGACAAAGAGGATGAAAGTAAACAGGAGGTTTATTAGACAACAATGAACAGTGATGAAGCAAACAGGTAAGTTAGTAGTTCAATGGATAATCAGGAGAGCGGGAATCAGGCAGTGAATGGAATGTCTTTCTTACAGGACTATAGGATGGTTGAATGGAGGATGGGCTGGATGCACACACCTCGCTGAACAACAGGAAATGCAGATAGGAACAGAGACACGGAGGACTGAGACGATGCTGGAGAGGGATCACATGAGAAACACTGGAGGAAATACTGAGGAAAACGCTTGAGACAGTTTGCTGGAATAGCTTGACAATCGCTGGAGGAAACAAGGTAGGTGTCCACTTCGTTCAGGAACGAGACCAGACAATGAGCTGAGGCGAGGTGTGTGCTCTTATTGCTGAGGTGCTGAGGGCGCAGATGAGGTGCAGGTGTGTGTGATTAGTATTCAGAAGAGGAAGTGCGTTGTGATTGGCTGGTGTAGGAGGATTGACGGTAGGGGGGGTTCCACTGCTGGGCCAGGCTCTGAGGAAATGGAAACGGGAGAGTGGTGAGGTTTTAGAAGAGATACATGGAAAGAAGGATTAATTTTGTAGTGTAAAGGGAGTTGGAGAAAATACGTGACGGGGTTGATCTTTCTAATGATGATGAAGGGGCGAATATTTCTGGCACTAAGCTTCTTGCAGGTAGGGTACTTTTTGACCAGGTTGGTAGGAGGGAGCTACCGATCGACGAAGGTCAGCTGTCATCCTGCGCCGGCACACAGCTTGCTGTAGCTGGGTAGTGTGCTGCGTCCCAGACCCTCTCACTCTTTCGGAATCAGTAGTCGACAGACGGGACGTTGGATATTACTCCCGACCAATGAAACAACGGTGGCTGATAACCGAGTGCGAACTGGAAGGGAGTGAGTCCAGTAGCGAGCTAGCGGAGAGAGTTCTGCGTGTACTCGGCCCAGCCTAGGAACTGGTTCCAAGAGTTTTGGTGGCCATGGAAGAAGGTTTGTAGGAAACCAATCTCCCAGATCTTTCTCTCTGTCTGCCCGTTCGAATGGGGGTGGTATCCGGAGGACAGGCTTACGGTCACACCTAGGAGGGAAAAAGAAGGCTTTCCATACCTTGGAGATGAACTGGGGTCCACTGTCAGAAACTATGTCTTCTGGGATTAATATCTTCGTAATATCTGAAGATATGATTGAAGAGGAGTTCTGCTGTTTCCATCGCTGTGGGGAGTCCTTTGAGGGGGAAAAGATGACAAGATTTGGAGAATCGGTCAATGATTACCAAGATGCATGTTACCATATGAAGGCGGGAAGTCCGTCATGAAGTCCACTCCTCTGAGAAAAGTTCCACCTCTCTGGGTTTGCTTGACCAATGAGAAGGATGGAATTTCCAAGCCGGAAAATCTTTGTTTCAAGCGTGCTCATTTGCATGTGCAGCTGGATTGGTTGCTGATGAAGAAACTATTAAAGATTCTTGTAATACTAATATGTTGCGCAGCTATCGACATATCCTACACACGATCATTTCGACCAATTTATAGAGACGAAACATGGTATAGGTGAGGTTACATTGACCGTTGGTTGAATCAGAAAATACACAGTATAAAATAATTGAATTAAAAGACACTGCACAAGACAGTTAATCATTCACACAATGTTCTGGGATGCATGTTCATTTATAGATCAGTTAATCTATAAAGTAATGCTGGATAGTCTGTTTTAAGCAATGTTGTTTTCGTCAACGATGACGATAACGCAATTATTTCGTTGACGCACCTTTTTTTTATGACGATAACGTTACGATGACTAGCTAAAAATGGCTCCAAGGTGACTAAAACATGACGAGACGTTTTCTAGTTTTCGTTGACGAGACGAGATGGAACGAAAATTATTATAAGTCTGACGTTCACAATGCATGTCATTTCTGCCTATAAATACGATAATTTTGACCTCTGTACGATGTACGATCAATAATGAAAAAAATCCCATAATGTACGATCATTTCAGAATTGCCCGCAAATTAGTTAAAATCTCCCGGAATCTAGATCGAGCGAGCAAGAGCGCGCATGTGTAGCGCGCGCACAGCAGAGAAAGGGAACGAGAGACCTTGCGTGTGTGTGCTAGTGTGTGCTTAAGGTTTTAAGGTTAACTGTTTTTTTTTCTTTCTTTTTTTTACTAAAATTGACTAAAAACTTTTTGTGTTTTTCGTCGACTAAAACTTGACTAAAACCTTTTTGCGTTTTCGTCGACTAAAACTTGACTAAAACTATCAAGTTTATAAGTGACTAAAACTAAAAAGCATTTTCGTCAAAAAGACTACGACTATGACTAAAACTAAAAGAGCTGCCAAAAACAACACTGGTTTTAAGGTCTATTTCTGTCTTTCCTATGGCCTCTGTCTTGACCACATTTTTAACAGCAATAAAACCATCTTATCTGATGGTAGTCATGGTTCTTGCCCTATTTGGGGGGATGGGACCATAGATCCCAGAGTGAGTTTTTAAGATTATTTGTTAAATATAACAAATAATTGTGTCTGATTTGTCTCAGTCGTTACAGCACCGAGAGGGTACGATATTGGCCCCTGGGTGGCCAGTGCCTGGAGATAAGTGGACAGAGTTTATGAGAGGTGTGCGTCATGCTCTGGTGACATACTGACGTCCAAGTGGGTAGCCCGGCGGAGCGGCGGTGGAGGCATTGGAGGGCATTGTGTTAGAAGACAATTGAATGGGACTCACAATCAGTTTCTTTGGCAGGATGGACTCAGATTCTTCGCTGACTTCTTCAGGAGTATGCAGGTGGGAAAGAGCATCAGCTTTAACATTCTTCGTACCTGGACGATAGGAAATGGAGAAAATAAATAGAGTAAAAAATAAAGCCCAACGTGCTTGGCGGAGGTTAAAGTCTCTTAGCTTTCAAATGTTCTAGGTATTTGTGATCGGTTAGTACAGTGAAAGGATGTTGTGCACCCTCCAGCCAATGCATCCACTTTTCTAGGGCTAGCTTGATGGCGAGGAGTTCCCGTTTGCTGGCGTCATAGTTCAGCTTTTTATCATAGTTTTTTGGAGAAGAAGGCGCATGGATGGAGTTTGGCTGGGGTCCCCTGGTGCTGAGACAACACCGCTCCTACCCCAGTAGTGGATGCATCCACCTACACAATGAATGGTTTCTCTGGGTCTAGGTGGATGAGGAGTGGTGCGTTGGTGAATGTCTCTTTGAGTAGGTGGACGGCTTCGGTGGCAGATGGTGACTAGGACAGGTACTTGGGCTTGTTTTTCAACAGACTGGTGAGAGGGCTAGTGATGGAGCTATAACTACGTCTGTAGAAGTTGGCGCAGCTGTGGAAGCGTTGGACTTTCAGGACCTCTGCAACGTGGTGACGATGTTCGGTCATGCTCCGGGAGTAAACAAGGATGATTTTATTGGACTTTGTGCACACAAGATATAGGTATGTTAGTCATAATGTGTCACAGCCAACAAATATTTCAGATCATATCCACTAAATGATTAAAGGATTAGAATTCTTATCATAACTTTTTGTAACCCTGTTATAAAGCTGACATATGCAAAGTTGGGAGAAGATCTGGCATAAACATACAATTATTAAGGCTTTAATCAAAGATTTAGAGAAAACAAGATGTTTAATACTATCATGCACAGTTGCAATTCTCTTTCTCTCAAAAAATGTAAACTGCTTATTAGAAAAAGTTTAAATTAGCTTTTTATAGTGGCACATTCAAGACCGTTTAATTGGCATCTTTGCAGTGCTTTAATAAATCAAAATTATTTCAACAACTTTTTGTCCTAAAGGGTCTTGGGATGATACGTGTGCCAGTGCCAGGAGTTTTTTTCAGAAAATTATAAATGGGGAAAAAAATCTAAATTAGATGTACTACAGATTCTTATAGGGCTAAGGATTCAGAGGAAAATGGGATCGATTCCAGTCAAACCATCCCACCAAGTTTGGAGTCTCTATGAATTAGGGTCTCAGACGTCCAAACACTTTTAGGGCAGAAAAATTATATTTGGCAAAACAGTAATAAATACAATAAGGTTCCACTTCCAGCACCATTATAATAGCATCTCTAAAATAATATAGGCCAATACATAAACCATTACATTCTTTATTGAGACAGGTTACTTATACATACATATTCTCTTATTATTGTCTCTAAAGTGCTCCAAAAAATAAATAATCCATCAAAAAAACTACAAAACATTTCACAAAGATTGTAATGGAGAGTGTAGGAAAAATACCAGTACCAAACTGGAGAGATTAAATTACTTCAATTTCATTTGGTAGAGCAGTGTCTCTTTTGACTGCATGTTATGTATTGGAGATGAATTCATTTCAGTTTATTAGTAAAGAAAGCAGGAGAGGATATGTAACTGGAATGTAAAAGATCCAAAGTCTTTGAAAGATCAAAATTGTAACAACTTTAGAAGATCTAAAGCAAAATCTCAAAGAGATTTCTGGTGTATGAAGAGTCCAGTTCATGTATTAGATTAAGATAAACGTAATATAAAAATGCACTGGAGCTTTGCATAGCCTTGTCTGCATAACACTGCATCAGAGATAATATAGCAAAATATGAATGATTTCATGTTAACTTTCATAGGAATCATTATTCATGTCTCATGCAATTAATTACATATCCAGAATACCTCCAACTGATCTAGTTAGTCTGGCAAAATGTAAAGTGCTGTAACGGAGAGTCTTTTCTAGCACACATTTACACAGTATATTTGTCTTAAGAAAATCTTTGGGTGACAGTCCCTTACAAATACAAGTGTATATTACAATTTAAACATAACAAAAATGACATGCTGCTTTCCCCTGAGTGGCCATCTAATAGTGGTGCAGGGTTGACATATTTTTTAGGACAACCCAGAAATTAGCATCATCCTCAAAAACCCAATATGATTTCTCCATTGAATTATTGCAGAAAATAAGGTCTGTGACAAACAAAAGCTTATGATTCTTACACGTTGTGTTCATCATGATAATATTCACGAATGAACACAACTTTTATGAATTTTGAAGCGTAAATACAATCGTCAGAAGTCAAAAGCAAAATGTAGGTTATAATAGAAATACACCACGGTCGCATGACTTCAACATCACCATAAGCTTCTGACAACTCTTTCTGTCTTTGGTTAAAAACGTTTTCCCTGAAAGTTCGAGTTATAATAGTGTGTAAGAGCGCGATTATAAACGCAACAAGGCTGTGGAAGTGGACTAGTGAGTAGATGAGTTTACCTCTTCGGCTGATGACGTTTAATGTCCCTGACAAGCTCTGTAGTCCCATTTAGCCACTTGTTAGCAAGTGGCTTTCACAAGACAAGTAAAAGCTTAAAAGAGAAATCACAAAAGGATATATTACTGATATATTTTATATCGTAGAATAAAAGGGGTTTTACATCTTGAGTTTGTGTTCACCACAGACCTTATTTCAAGCATTTAACCAAAACCATTGACTTTAGGACGATGGAACCAGTGCTACAATGTTAACTCGTTTTCAGGTTTTGGCCAAAAATACACCATCCCAGCAATACTCTATAGAGGATAAAGAGGATGCAGGAGTATCCCCTGTCTCTGAGGAGGGTACTGTAAACTATGATGATCCTCTCTTATTCACAGTCTATAATATTATAGTATCCACTGCAAAACAGTGGTTTTACTGATACTGTCCATAACCACGTGTCTCTTGGCCTTCTTTCGGAGGAAGCTGACTCGGGTCCTCCACAAAGGGACTCGCTGTAGATGAAGAGAAGATGCAGATAGTGAACACCTCTGAAACAGCTTTAACAAAACTTAGTGCAGAACAAAACTAAAGGTATAAAAATCTCATAATCTATTACAAATTATTTATGTAATATCACAGAGTTGTAAAGTATGTAGCACCCCACCTGACATGCAGGTAAAAAATTGTGGCCATGTTGTACTAATTTGTTCCCCCTTTTTTATTGAGTAAAATTGTTACATTGCCATGAATTAGTACAATTTTGGCATGATTTACACAAATTAATAAAACAAGGCAACAAATTAAAATGTCGTCGAAATGGATTCTTAATCCATGGCCACAATATCATATCTATATTTTCTTCAAGCATGGGGCTCCATATGAAAGGAATAGTTTGTGCATGAATAAAAATGCACACTCACACCAGCTCAAAGATCCACTTGTTGACGTGATTGGTTACAAGGTAGTTTGTGACGTCAGAAACACTAAATTAAAATAACTATTTATTTTCTTAGTGAGAAGAATATTTCAATAATCTGAATAACTTTTACAACTGTAAAGAACCTTTTGTGCAATGGAAATATTCCATGGATGTTAAAGGTTCATCATGAAGCCATCAGTGTATATAAGGAGCCTTTGATTTTAAGAGTGTATTGTGTAACTCACGATTCTGAAACTGCTGTGCTGTATATCTAGTAAGAAGTATCCCAAAGCCCTCGATTAGTGCAAGCAGAATTCCCCCCATCATTGCAGAGCCCACCATGGCTAGTGGACCACCTGAAATACAAACATTGCAAACACATTTTCAATGATCCAGAGGTAATTGCAAGACTAAAGGTTTATGCAGCATGTATGCTATTACAGAACAGTCCAGATCATCATAAGATTATTTCCAGTAGGTCATTATACCTCAAAAACGTCAAAAACTGGAATACACTACACAACTTTAGCTCAGATTTTTGGCCCGATTTGCAGTATGGATGAGTCAACACCAGCTGCCGAAATTTAGAGCCATGCCTACAGACTTTGGGCAGTCGAAGTTGACAGATTTTGTGTAGAAATCGTGCAGTGCTTGATTGGCACATATTTTTTAGTTTCAGACTCTGATTCCATCCAGTTTGAAGATATCAAACATATGAGATATTTTGTGCCGATTTTAGAACACATAGGGCTAGATTTACTAAACAGGGCAAATTAGCGCGGGAGCGCAATTCCAAAAAAACACTGATGGGAGTGGAAAGTTCTGCGGCTGATCTACTGGTGACCCACAAATTAAAGAACACAGACATAGCTGGATCATTTCCATAATGAAAATAAATAAACCGCATCACAATACGTGTAGGTTATTGTGATTGTCAAAACATTTGGTAGCCTATAACTACACATAATTGTATTAAGTTTAGTGACAGCATGGTGCAATAATTGGTATAGGCTACTGCTTTTATTATAGCTTGATACAAATTTTACAATTTCAATTTAATTCTTGTGGTTTTATTCCGATCTTGATTAAATTTGGATACATATTAGGGTACAGTAGATGTTCATTTTTCTCATGAAAGAATATCTCACCTAATGCTGTAAACATAGACTACCGAGAGCCCTGTCAGCTGGTATTATTAAAGGTTAAAAATAACAACTCAAATGAAATATAGGCCTAATACGTTTTTTATTACATCAACTTTATAATAGTTTAATGATATAAGTAAAAAATATAATAAATATATAATATAGTGCACATATTTAGCAAAATACTCATTTATACTAATACTAAATACATTATAAAATACTGTTTTGTTCTAGCCATCTTACGTGCCATGGTCATTAAATGGCTTTCCTGAGGTAAATGTAACCTTATGTGACATTGTAGTCTACTCCAGCTATTTTATTGACCTCTTTCAGCGGTTGAAAAACACTGATTGGTCGATATTATGTATGAGGCATATACATTTCGGTAAGTTGTAGGCTACTGTATCTTTCAACACACGTTACACACCTATTGATCATTCGTGTTTATTTACTATTAACTAGGCTAGTAAAGAGAGATGATCGGTTCACGTGCCATTTGAACTGAGGCGCTACAGCGATCAGTCACATTTAAAAGGGCCAAAACGGTATTTATTGTTTGAATTTCTGAATATGGTTGACAGAATCTGAGAGCTGAGAATATGTTCCATATCAAAAGTAACCTTTACGTTTTTAAAAGTCGTGTTGTGTATGCCAGCAGTCACATTATTATTATATTGTGCAGTCAGGCCGAAATTTTGTGGGGCAAAAAAGGTCAATTGTCTATTACTAGCATAGCAATTGTATGAAGCACTGCTCACACAGAAGTCACTAGCTTTCTGTTGGTCAACGTGGCGAAATCACATAATGCAAAATCTGTGAGGCAAAATATTTCCAAAATTCCCAATCGCACGGATTCCCATTGCAATGGCTGAAATGAATTTTGCTGAACAATGGTAAATGTGAATAGCATTAATGTCTAATACTATGGAAGAATACTGATAATAGAATAATAACCACTATGCTAATCTTACTGCGTGCAGCCAGTATAGCTCCAGTCATGGCTCCACTGGTGATGGAGTTCCAAGGGTCTTCCTTACCCCGTAAACGCACAAGACCACAGTCTATGGTGGAAAAGAGTCCACCCCACACAGCAAAACTACCTGCAAGAGAAACAGGACCCATGCCACAATGTATAGTGACTAGTGAATCACTGATATACAGTACAAAATGCTAAAACTAGTCGACACAACAGTTTTATACCACACAAGATCAGACCAAGAAACAATCCAAAAAAATTATTCTGCAACATCACCTCCAATTTGTGGTGCTCTTACTCTCACAGCATTTGCGCTCCCTCTTAGCCTGTGTCGTACACCCTAAAGTAACAGAGGGTGTTTATTAGTAGTAAATGTATTGTATTGTGTATTAGTGATAGTAATCGCTGAGCTTAGTTGTATTATTGGTGTCAGTGAAGCATACCACAGGTGCGTTCCGAAAGCCTTTAACTGACTGGAACACCCCCCCTCCAATTGCCCCCATGGTAAATGCACCTCCACAGTCATCAACTATCCTCCATGGACTAAAAAAAAAGATTATACAGCTTTTATCAAGTTATTATATTATTACTGTATCATCATATGTGATGCATGAATTTTTGGAGGCGTCTAAATTACCAAACACACTAAATTTAGCTGAAAACCAGGTTGTACAAAATCTTCTTCATGCCTTCTGCTCTCTAACTGATAGTCAATACTCTTTTTTTCAAGTAAAAGGCTTTCAATATTACTCTAAAAATGTCCCCCCTTCAGGTCTTTTTGTTGTAACAATTTTAAAAAGGTAAACATAAGAATAACTTTTATATTGTTATTAATATTTCAAGATAAACATTTCCTGGCCTGAAGCAACTTAGGTTTACTTGATTATCCATACATTATTGTTTTACAAAAATCATAATGTGTCTATCAAAAAATATATGATACAATAGGCACTCAAACATCATTGTATTGAATTGCATTTTATGTTTTGCCCACCACAATTAAAAAATAAGCGCTTAAATATCATCTTCCTAAGACATATTATTGAGAGATATAGAGTGATAACTAATGTGTATATGTACTTATAATTTATGTAAGTGGTCTATTAAATTGTTATAAAAATCTCATTGATTTACATTACCAGATGTGCATATTTATGCTCTGTTTGAGCTTCTGAATGTAACTTGAGGTGTATATTTTCACCTTGACTATATGAGCCATAAAAGCCAATATCAAATATGATGGCTACAAAAAATAAAAACACACATGCAAGATTTTCTTTTATATTTACCTAATAATTCGATAAACTCTATTTAAAACTATTATGTCATGCATTTTTAGGGATAATAATTTTTATTATTAGAGTTAATGTCTACTATTATTTTATATGGCTTTACAAGGATAAATCGTTTTATTATGTCAACGAAATCAATACTAAACAAATAGTTAAAGCTGTCATTGAAGGAAAAGAGCGAGCATTGTACATTTTTATCACTCGGTGTAAAGTGTCAACAATGTGTCTGAACTGTTACAGCAGGCTATAGAGAATGTCAGCTGAGAAACAAACCGGGCACGACACGAAAACGAATGAGAATATAAACTGCTTCAAATATCAGCTGAAGTGCGGAGCCGTCAGAAGTGAAGTCGGGATGTACTTTACCAGGGTTCACGGGCATATTCCTCCATGATAAACAGCTGACGTCAGAGCGGTTACGCAGTTTGTCCGTGACAGAAGGTTCAGTGAGTGTAGCCTAGAACCAATGAAATGGGGCCTGATGTATAAACATTGCTTAAGCACAAAAAAGGCATTTAAATCTGCGTACGCACTTTCTGACGGAAATATCGAGATTTAAAATAAAAATAAAAATGATTATGCGCACCGTCCGCACTAGACCCTGCGCATACAGATTGGAGAGAGCAATTAAGTAAACATAATTATTTTAAACTGTTATATTTTGATACACAATATTCCACTCTCATTATCGGAGTTTATCACTCAAATTACATAACGTAATCCAGAAGTAAAAAAAAAAAAAAAAATCACGTGGATATGCATAAATAACATGCAGATTAAGATATAGTAAACTAGGCGTTGTAAAGGTTATTTCGGTGATTATTTTGACTTGGTTTTATGAATTTTGCGCAGGTTCTGGCGTAGGTCTGGTCTTACGTTTTATAAATCTGAAAGCTCAGGATGAAATCTCACCAACGTAAAGTTTTAATACATGAGGACTGAGGAGGCCCCTGAAGTTTTTGTCCACTAAAAGTATATGCCGATTTTCATTCAGTTCTTTTCAATGAAGGGTGAATCGGTTGGCAAAATCATAATCATATCTACAATGACCACGTTTCATAGGCCTATTTAAAAGCAAAGCACCACACATGAGTGCAAACAGCTTAATGTTCCTGGACAATAAAAATAGGTAGGTACATTAAATGATCAAAAAAGATTTTATAGTGCATGCATTGACAGTCGCTTAGCGATGACGTTGTGAACGTGCAAATAGGCCGACAGATGGCAATGTTTATTTGTTTTACCCATAGGCTATATGTTTTAAATAGCACCCTATGTTTTAACTGATAAAATAAAGACCTGTAAATACGTTATCGTTACAAATGTTTTTTTATTTTTATATATATATAAATTATTTTTTTTCTTTATTTGGTGCCAGCTCAGTGCAAGTCATTCGTCATTCAGGGGCAAAATAAACTGGTAGCTGCAGTTGTCAATCTTATCCGAGCGAGGGCGAGGGTGTGCGACCCGTGTTGCGACTTGTCAAGAAAGTTTTGGTCGCCCTTGTAGCGCATAATGTCGGGGAGATCCTGTTCTTCAGCTGTCAGTTGAATTCTCAAGATCATTTGCGTGAAATCATGCTGTGCGTTCTGACCAGAACTGCGGTAAGTGCTGGATAATCATAGTGTACAATACATTAGCCAACAAACGCATTGACTTTAACAGTTAACATTTCATTGTAATGTTATGCTTGCCAAGTGTTATGCACCAATAGCCGTAACGCCCCTGTAGTTTTGATGTGCTGCGCGTTTGTTTTTATCCATCGCTTATATTGTCTTGATCTGAAACATTGTAGCCTATTCATGCATTTGTTGTGCGTCATTTTGTTGATACGAGTAGCCTATCTAAAAACACGACGAATGAATTATGACATGTTGTGATAACCCACATAATTAGAGGACAAATCAGCAACAAAATGTCAGAGTTGTTGTTTAGAAAAACTGCCACTGCATGCACTTTGACAACGGGACATCGCCGATCAATATAATGAAATAGACTGTTCAAACAAGGTTAGTTATATAGGCTACATGTTTGTAAACAGTGTGCTGAAAGGTCGTCGTGTACGAGCACAGTTTCCAATACCATAACAAAATTAAGTCTCCCTTCATAGGCCTACCATTGTTGGAATAAAGCGATTTTTATTAGGAGACAAAATACATTTTCAGGGGATTATTATTATTTTTTAACTTTTAGGGAGATTTTATATATAAAACACACACAGTGAATTTATAAGATACTTAAATTGATTTAATTAATTGCACAATAACTCGTTTGAGCACATATGACGCCTAACCTGGAGAATATTAAAAGAATAACTAGTTTATTACTATTTTAAGGGCCGTACACAGACATTTGGGCAGGTGCTCAAGCGAAAAATAGAGGGCACCCCTCTCTTAGTCATAATTAGCCTACTATAATAATTACACTACAGACTGTAGAACATCTTTAAATGATATGTATTTAAATATGTCCATTGTTGTCATGTTAATAGTAAATAAGCAAAATCAATGTGGTGCATTACTGACAGAAAATACTATTATTTATTAGTACACTCCTATACTGCAATTACAGTTGCATGATGTTATGAAATTAGTGTTTAAATGTAACATTTTGAATATAGAAAAATGAAATGATACTTTTCGATATATGATACTTATATGAAACTGAACCCGCCAGTAGGTGGCAGAAGCCAGGTCTTAATAAGTGAGTCATTCATTCATTGATTCGTTCAAACCGACTGATTCATTTTCAATTCAAGAACAAAACACCATTCTGTATGTTGCAGGCGGAACTGTTCTGTTTTGTTTGTGAAAAAGAACAAAAAACATTAAAAATGGAGAATATTGTATTTAAAATTTATTTAAATTAATATTAACTTATTGTTTATTGAACTGTATTACAATAAATTTGCAATCGTGCTGATATTCGAGAAAACAGCACTTTTGTTTGTGTGATATTGCTTAAATATATCATAATATACAAATATAAAAGACAAAACAATATACGGGAATGTGATGTCGGTGTGACGTCTTTTCTACATTAAATTTAGACTAATTTTAGTCGTCGTTTTTATACAACTTCTATAACTGTAGTCCCATGTTTCAAAAGGGTGGAGGACATATTTTCTGTACCATGTATTTACGTTTACATTTATGCATTCGGCAGACGCTTTTATCCAAAGTGACTTACATTGCATTACACATTTACATTCCTATCAGTTCTTGCTTTCCCTGGGAATCAGGGGAAAAAAATTACCCAGTACAAACTGGTCAAATGTTGAACGTCAATATGACCTCCAAGTTGGGTCATGGTTAGACGTCCAAATAGTGGACCGAGTTTGGACGTCGAATAGATGTCCAGAATTGGTCATGGAGCGACAGACCCAATATAGACATGATCCGACGTCCAATGTTGTATTTAAATTATTTTGGGGGTATTTTCATTTTCGATCCTGCACAACGCTTTTTTACACCAACGCCATACTCGCTTGTTGTTAAAGGGTCAGTTCTCCCACATTTTTTAATTATCTCATAATTTACTTACCCTTAAGCCATCCTAGTTGTACAGTATATTACTTCTGTCTTCAAGCCAAACACAATCGGAGTTATATTAAACAATATCCTGTCTCTTCCCAGCTTTATAATGGGATTGAATGGTAAAAAAAAATGAAACTCAAAAAAGCGCATCCATGCATCATAAGTAATCCAATACGGCTCCAGGGGTTTAATAGAGGCCTTCTGAAGCAAAGCCAAGGTTTTTTTTAAAGAAAAATATACATATTTGTAACATACGGTACTATAATCACTGGCTTCCGGCAACGGCCGTACGCAAGTTGAGTTCTGGCCGAGAGGGACCTCCAAGGCCTAAAATAACATGAACATGTATGAAAGTCGCCAGTTGGCCAGTCATTTTGAAAAAAATTCTAACAATGCAATGTTGTGACAACATTGACAAACGTGAACAACACTATAGTTGACGGTTCAGTGCTTCATCATCACGGAAGTTTCAGCCTTTCCAATCTATATTCAAGCACCAGAACACACAAAAAGAAATGTGTTACTCGTGCGCTGTGGGAAGTTTAACATCCGAAGAGCATGACCTGAAAGCCGCGTCTCTCAGACAGCGCGTAAAGTTGAGCTCTCTTTCATGCCTTCCTGCGCTTCAGTGGACAAATTCACTCAAAATTATGTCAAAAAACGCCTGTCTCTGCGAGTATCCTAGTAAACGTATTCGGTTATGTCTTAAGTGAACACAAAACGCATGATCGTGCGTGCATTCAGTCTTAAAGTGACAGCATCCTTACAAATGTGCTACTATCTGCTTTTTTTTATGTTAACCAAACAACAAAGGACAAAGAAAAGAAAAAACACTCACTGCTCTTGAACTTTAAAAGGATATAAAGACTATGCATTGTTATTTATTTGATTAGCCTACTTTATTAAAATTTGCTACATGAAAACTATTAGACCTGCCTGAAGAGTACTGTATTGTATTGTATTTATTTGTACTTCTTTAATTTGATTATTTGTTCTTATTTTTTTTTACTGACTGTTTGTTTAATTGTCTTTAAAAATATAGGCTATTACATTTATAGATAAGCTAGTAGTTTTAGCTGTGGTATCAAATTGGAATAGAATGTGAATTTTCACTGGTTTGGGCAGGTGCCTGGCTATTTTTGTTAGAAAATATTATGTTATAATGTTAAAAATATAATGTTATTAAGCTCTACATTTACTTATTTTTTGTAAAAATAGAAAAAGTGTACTTTAATTTTTTTTTAAATCTTATTAAAAAAATTCAATGTTCATAATCATCTGTATTTTTAGGCTAGGACGGCCCTGGTGAAGCCCTGCCGACTACCGACTCCAGTACCGGTTGTTCAAATTTCTGACCGGTCGCTGGTCCATCAGGAGAGTCTGCCGAAGCTGCCCGTTCCGCCGCTGAAGCAGACATGTGCGCGGTATATGGGATCGCTCGAGCCGTTGATCTGCGAAGAGGAGATGGCGCACACGCAGCAGCTCATGAAGGAGTTCCTCCAGCCCGGTGGCGTAGGAGAGAGACTGCAGAAGAGCCTCGAGCGCCGGGCACGCAAAACTGAAAACTGGGTGCGCTGGTGTGCCGTAATTCATTCTAATTGTATAACCACATAGTTTTTTAATCATTTACTCGCTAATTCACTTTTAGCACTTTACTAAATTTTTTAAATTTTTTTAATACCACAAATAAAATATTCTTAGTGTGTATGTATCCAAGTGTGTTGTGAAATCACACACTACTAAAAATCTGTATTATCTGTAAACAGCAAAAAAAAAAAAAAAAAAACATGTTTGTTGACATGTGTTTTGGAATGATAACTTGGTAAAAAAACAGGATCCAATGCCAAAAGAGTACAATAACCACTGACAAAGTTTACTTTTTTAAGTACAGTTGTTGTTTTTTTTGCAGTATTTTTTAATTATTCCCTCTGTATGATCCAGCTCTCTGACTGGTGGATGCAGTCAGCCTACCTGGATTCTCGAATGCCTGTGGCGATGTACACAAGCCCAGGGGTCGTTTTACCCAAAATGCACTTCCAAGACCGCCAGGGACAAATGAGGTGGGTGACGACGGTTACTTTTATGTGGGCAACGAGACACAACTGAGCAAATTGAATTATTGAAAACTAAAGTGTATTTGAAAAATATAAACCGATTTATAACACATTTTAAATACACTACTATTCAAAAGTTTGGGGTCAGTAAGATTAAAAATAATAATAATTACTTTTATTCAGCCAGGATTGTCTGATCAAAATTGATAGTAAAGAATTTTAATCACCGTTTCGACAAAAAAAATTAAGCAGCACAACAGTTTTCAACATTGATTTGAAAAAAATAAAAAAATCTTGAGCACCAAATTGGCACATTAGAATGATTACTGAAGGATCATGAGTACTTTGACTGTAGTAATGGCTGCTGAAAATTGAATGAATCGGAGTCATTCTGTTCCAGAAATGAATAAATTACATTTAAAATATATTCAAATAGAAAACAGTTATTTTAACAATTAACTGTTAAAATTATTTGTAATATTTCACAATATTATTCTTTTTACTGTATTTTTGTCAAATAAAAGCAGCCTTGGTGAGCGTGAGAGACTACGTCTTCGTCTTCAAAGACATTTGAACTTTTGAAATGTAGTGTATATTTATTATGAATTAGTTGAAATTTTAATCCACATTGACTAATACAGTAGCAACCTTCACAAGGACCGTCCGACTTGATCAGCATGGGATTATTGCTTAAGAGCACAACGATAGTTCCAGGTTCAAACCCTCATCAGCCCAGAGCATGTATGTGGATATATTCTTGAAAAGCAGAGATAAATTGGGTTGATTTTGGAGAGAACTTTAGTTTTGGGTTTTAAGTTTCACATCGACCTTTACACAGAGTCCTAGCTTTGCTTGGCTATTTTTGGCATATGTGCTACTCCTGGCATTGGACTGTTTTTTCAAAGGGATGTGCACTTTAGATTCGGCCGTGTTCCACTTTTAGATTTGGCCTCATATCTTTGCAATCAACACCTATAGTGACATTTCATATTAGTACCTAGTGTCAGGTTATGTAAAACCATCATGAGAAATAAACATTACATGTGGTGTTTGTATGTGTACATAACCGTGTTGTCCTCTGCTACATGATATCTATAGTCTGCTCTTTATCTAGTCTGCTCTTCTTTAAGCGGACAGTCTTTAGTGAAAATGAAAACTGTTTGTCATATAAAATGTCTCTTTGAAAAAACAATATTTTTAACCTGTGTGCCTGTCTTTCCAAAAGTGTCATAATATGTTTTCAGCTGTTCAGATTTAGCAATTCCAGCATTCTCTTTTATAGATTTGCTGCTAAACTCATTGCTGGTGTTTTGGATTTCAAAAATATGATTGATAGGTGAGTTATTTTATTTTTTTATGAAACAATTGGAAAATGTCCAAATGTATTAGTTTGTTTTAATCAACATTCTTTACTGTGTCATAGTGAAACATTGCCTGTGGAATATCTGGGTGGCAAGCCTTTGTGCATGGACCAGTATTACCAGGTGCTGTCTTCATGTCGTATCCCTGGACCCAAGAGGGACACTGTGATGAACCACGCAATTGGAAAGAGTCCTCCTACGCACATCACAGTGGTCCACAACTTTCAGGTGCTTTGCCACACTTTCAGGCTTCTTTCAAAAAACATTAAAGAGGACCTGTTTTGTTTTGTTACATTTGCAACTTTTTTTATTTTGTAATGTTTTTGTAAAGGTTAATTTGTAAAGGTCTGCAAAGTTACAAAGCAAAAGTTAACTCCAAAGGGAGTTATTCTTACTATCAGTAAGCACTGTTTCTGAACTCTCTGAAACACCTCGATTGTAGTCTTGAGTTTTCTTCTGGAAACGTACATACCGCAATATTCCTCATTTAAATAATTCCCGCCCAAAGCATATGTAAAATAAAGTGGGTAAGGCCTGTTGAGTTGCGTTAGTAAGTGTGTTTGTCACCATGTCCAAGAGACACTATTTTTTCCACCCTGGATCTAACACGGTTAATTTAAGGGGCGTTCCAAAACACTCTCAAAGCGGTTTACCAATCAAAACACACTGACCACTCAGAGCACATTGCACTTTTCGTAGGTGTAAATATGTGTAAAAATAATGTGATTGTGATTAAACAACAATAAAATAATATATTACAACACGAATTAATAAAATAAACGAAAATACTACCAACATAAAACGTGCACTTTCTTAAAGTATTCTTAATCTTCTTAAACGAGCCTTAATTTTTCACTGCATGCTCGCTCTCATATGTCACAGCTGGTTGCAAAATAGATATAAATGCAGGATCTAAACACAAGCAGTATCGTGTTTATTTAACATCAAACTCAGGGAACATGAAACTAGAACAGAAGAACTCAACATAATGCGATGAGAACTGACCAAGAACTGAAGGAAACACAGGGTTTAAATACACCGAACAAACCAATCAACCAAATGGACAACAGGTGTAAATTATAATCAGACAATTAATAACCAAGGAAACTAGCACAGGAAACTGAACAAAACCCAACCATAAATACAAAGAAGACAAACACAGATGAGGCGCAGACAAGGAGGCGCAACCTCAATCCTTATTAACTACACAAAAAAGTCCAACAGAGGCAGGCGGGAGACGGCTTAGGTGGAGGGATGCAGAGTCAGTACATGGGACAGGGGCCAAGGCGGAGACAAAGACGGGAGGAGACAGGGGGGAAACCCTAGCAGGAGGGCCAGGATGCAGGTCCACAGCGGAGTCGAGAGAGGGAGGAGCCATGGTAGAGGCTTAGGAACCAGGGAGCCGACGGACCGAGATGGAGCTGGCCAGGGTGGAGCCTGACGACTGGAGGAACCGGGAGACACCAAAGGTCCTGGAGGGCAGGGTGGAACCACAGTGACAATCAACTGAGGAGGAGCCAGGACTGAGGCAAAGGCGGAGTGACCGAGGATCAAGGCAGAGCTGGAGGGAAGGAGGAGCCCGACGGAGCCAAAGGGCTGGACGGACCGAGGTGGAGTGAGTCACAAGTCGACACTCCAGCCTAAGGAAAATCCAAGCGCGGGGAAACGGAGCCAGCATGGGAGGAGCTGAAGGCCTGAGATGAGACTGTGCAGGTAGGACTGATGGACTGGGCCGTGCAGGCAGGGGGTTCACAGACAGTTCTCTGGATAGATACAGTACAGAGATATAGGAACAACCCTCTTGGCCGACTCGGAACAGGCAGACATTTTTCTCTTGGCTGACCTGAAACAAGCAGAGGAGGTGGGAGTGGAAGGCAGGGTGGTATAACAGACTCGATTTTAGGTGACGAAACAGGTTCAGTGCTGGGTGACACAATGGGCAGGATATACTCTCCCACTACCTCATTTCATCCCCTCGAACTCCATCAAAATTCCGTCAGGTACTGACGTTGTAGCCGGCTCACTCAACTGATCCTTGGCTCAGTTTCTTTCCTCGCTGGCAGTGGTATCGTTGTGGTCTCTGGCTCCACGTCTGCGGTGGGCTCAGGCGCATCTGTCACCGGAGTTAGTGGCTGCGACTGGCACACTCTTTTCCTCCTCGCTCTAGCAGATGGTGAAGGGGGAACCGTGGTGGAGGAGAACCCATTCCACGTACTCCATAAAGGTCCCTAGAGGTCCGTCTCCAGTCAAGCGCACTCTTGTCTCAGCATTCAAGCTGGATCAGAAAATCACACACAGGCAGTCGTCATCATAGTGGACAAGGTGATAAAGGTCCAAAAATGCCTGTGTGTGCCTCTCTAGGGACTGGGTTCTCTGCGAGAGGAGCCATTTATCTGCTGCTGGATCCCTAAAGGTCAGTTATTTTGTCATAGCTATCAGACCTGTGACCAGATTTGTCTCTATACTGACGTGTTGAATCCAATCTTCAATAACCAAGGAAACTAACACCGGAAACTGAACTAAACGTGAAAAACTTACCCATGCATACAAAGAACACAGAAACACAGACTATCACTTTTATCATAGACGTGATATGGGCCAGCAAAATATGCCTGGGGTGTTTAGCCGCAAACATTAGAAAAAGTACTGAAAACATTTTAGAGTGTTGCAGATGTTTTGTATTTATATCATTTTAATATTGATATCTTTTAAAGAAACTGATACCAAATGATTAGTTTGAGTAATGATGTATTGATACTGCAGTATCAATGCGCTTCATGACAGACTGGGAAAAGAGGTACTATAACAATGTACTGTAAAACATGTGGGGAAAAAGTGTTTTTTGAACATTTAAGCATCAAAACATGTTCTAGTAGACCCTATAGACCACAAAAACAAATATTAAAAACTTTGTAAAAGGGCATACATCTTAGTGACCCCAAACATTTGAATAGTAGTGTTTAGTATTTTTTTGAATGAGTTTTAATTTTTGACAAATTACCGTAATCGTTTTTCAAATAGTTACTACATATTTGAGCTTTGAGTTTAAAGCTTTGGTATTTGTCGGTGACATTAAAGTCGATTTTGTTTGTAGGTGATATCCAGTGAGATAAAATGAATAAAGATGAATATGTTTTCTTTCCATTTCTCTCTCTATCTCACATACTGTCTGTTTCTCTGTATTCCTCAGTTCTTTGTTCTGGATGTGTACAACAGTGATGGTTCACCACTGACTGTAGATCAGATCTATGTTCAGCTGGAAAAGATCTGGAACACTTCCCTTCAGACCAATAAAGAGCCAGTTGGCATCCTGACTTCCAACCATCGTAACACCTGGGGCAAGGCCTACAACAACCTGATCAAGGGTGAGTTGAATGGAAAGTAACATTTGATAGAGACTTTGTATGTCAATGGGAACAGACTGGGCAAAACTCATATTTCTAGCTGATTTTTTTATACAAAAACTTATTTAGTTATCAAAAAAAAGAAAAGATCTCTGTAAGATCACTGTTAATAATCAAGTTTCACATTTAAAATTCATATAATTATTTAAAATGCCAAATAATCCTGTTTATTAATACATTATTACATATTAATACAAATCACCTTAACATGCTATTTATTCAAAATAAATGTTCATGTATTTTTTCCCCTCAAATTTGCATAATTTACACAACTCAATTCCAAACAGTGGAGTGGCCAGTGAACCCTGCTTCATTTGTTTTCCACTTTAGAGCTCACATTAATTATTCAGTAGTGGGGATTATGTTGGTTGGTGGACATGGTGTTTATTTTTCCTGTGCATACCTGTGTGCCACTCATATTTACATTGTTCCAGACAAGACAAATAAGGATTCAGTGCGGGCAATCCAGAAAAGCATCTTCACAGTGTGTCTTGATGCTCCTAAGCCGCGCGTGTCAGATGAGATGTACCATAACAAGGTGGCTGCTCAAATGCTCCATGGCGGAGGCAGTCGCTGGAACAGCGGAAACCGCTGGTTTGACAAAACGCTGCAGGTTACTATCATACATTTATATCTGTCCACAAAGCTCAAAGAGTTGATATGAATCCAGATGTATTGAGATATTCTTCTTTACCTGCACTCTCTTCTGTTTCCCACAGTTCATAATTGGGGAGGACGGATCGTGTGGACTCACCTATGAACATGCTGCAGCTGAGGGACCTCCCATTGTTTTCCTGGTGGACCATGTTGTTGACTATATGTAAGGATATGACATCATATAATTCTCCATTTGATTTTTTAAAAGGAAATTTTTCGACAAGAAATATACACTTCTGTTCAAAAGTGTGGGGTTGGTATGATTTTTTTTAATGAAAGAAGTTCACCAAGGCTGCCTTTATTTGATAAAAAATAATAGTAATATTGCTAAATATTATTACAATTTAAAAGAACTGTTTTCTATTTTAATATATTTTAAAATGTAACTCATTCCTGTGATGGCAAAGCTGAATTTTCAGCATCATTGCTCCAGTCTTAGTCACATGATCCTTCAGAATTCATTCTTCTATTATGCTGATTTGCTGATAAAGCAACATTTCTTTTTACTAACAATGTTGAAAACAGTTGTGCTGCTTCATTTGTTTGGAAAATGTAAAAGAACAGTATTTATTTCGAATATTTTTTTTTGTAACATTATTGACCACAACCGTTTAAATGGTATGAACATGTATTAACCAACATATATGCACTGATACTGATAAGCCGGTAATTATTTTCACAGATCACAGATAAATGACTAATATTAAAATTTTACCCTGCTCTGCATCACAACATTATAACAGTATTAAAATGGATATTCATTTGAGATTTGCTAAAGATTGCATTTAACAGTGTTGTTAACGTTGTTATTAAAGATTAACTTTAAAGTATTATATGATGGCCGTGGTAATCCATAAACAAGGAAATGAGCATGAACAATCAAATATCAAATATCGGCCAGTACCAATAAATAAAAGATTCCCTATTTTACTAACCAATATAGTATTGTGCATCCCTAAACACAAGGTACTGAATAGTTGAGTTGTTGCTTTTTTGTGTGAAAAAGTATTGGTGTTCAAAACGTTTGTAGATGATATGTTATACAACATGTATGTAACAGGAGGAGAAATGAGATGGTACGAACTCCCATGATTCCACTACCTATGCCACTAAAGCTTCGATTCAACATCACGCCAGAAATCAAGAAGGACATTGAGAAAGCCAAACAGAACATGAACATGTGAGGACATTTCAAACTGATATAATGAGCTTTGAATCAGTAATAAATAAATAAATATTAAATCATGTACTTCCTTCATCCTCTCATATCCTATGTATAGAATGGTGCATGAATTGGACGTTCGAGTGCTAAACTTCTCACACTATGGAAGAAAATTCCCGAGGTCTCATAAATTGAGTCCTGACGCATTCATCCAAATGGCTCTGCAGTTGGCATACTACAGGTACGTTTGACACCCTAGTGCTGAATATTTGGTCTCTGACCAACGGTCTCTAAAAATCCCTGAAAACCTGTAGTCCTCCAGATAGTATTTTGTTTTTACATCCCAATGGCTTCTCTCACTTCATTTCCTAGGTTGCATGCATGCCATTTATGCCACATTTCTTCTTGTCAGCATCTTTAAAGGTCAAGTATGTAATTTTTTTTTTGTTCAAAATAAATCCATTCTTCTATAAGTCAGTCATATGTAGGGTTGCGTTTAAGTTTAAGTCCTTTTTAATGCCTTTTCCCGCTAACTTCCCTCCGTCTCGTTCACCCGGATGAACGTCATTGATTACGTTGCGCGAGTGCCCACTACTGGCGAAACCCTTGCAATGGGTTTAAATGGAACGCCCTACGCCCTTGATCACTTTTGGTGACTTTTGCGAGTTGTTGTTGCGATGTTATGATCATGTTGCTTTGTGGTCTACGGAGCTGCCTGAAGTGTACATATGAGAAGACTCACTCCCTCTGTGAAAATCGAGGGGGTCGAGGGTCTGTCCAAATAAACATCCCTTGTCCACTTGATGAAGATGAATGCAGCTTCTGGCTCAAACTGTGGCGTTAATGTAGGGTGGGACTATCACGATAGGCAAAGGGGGTGTGGAAACAACATTTTTGCAATTCTGTTTAGTGCCACGAGTGGCATATAAATTACATACTTTACCTTTAAAACATGCAATGCATTCTGGAAGTGGAGAGTTGCAGAAATTGACCAAAGGGGATACGACATGCAATTTCCATGTGATTGGAAATTTTTGCATGCTTTCACACAATAATTAATTGCATGTGGATAAATCAAAGTGTGGCCGGGTCTTTTTGTGGTTTTCAGTACTCAAAGGCCTGGTTTCTCACACAGGGCTTAGATTAGGCCTTAGTTCAATTAAGTAGCTTTTATAAACATGCCTTAGAAAAAACATTACTGGTGTCCATCTTGAGACAAAACAATGGCACTGGCATATTTTAAGATACGTCAATGCAGGTTGCTTTCAGTTAAAACAACTCAAACATGTATTTTAGTTTGAGACTAGGCTTGAGCCTTGTCTGTGATTTATTAATGCTAGGTGATCTTGGAAATAATTTTGATGTACCCATAACCACGCCAGTCCACTGATGATTGAATCTCGTTCCTGTTAGGATGTATCAGATGTGCTGTCCGACTTACGAGAGCGCCTCCTTACGCATGTTTAAACTGGGCCGAACGGAAGCCATTCGATCCACCACCACAGAATCGCTCCAGTTCACACAAGCCATGGATGATCCGTCAAAAACCGTACGAGTTTACATTTTAGTATCATTCTCGTTTGTCACTCTCGATTAAGTTCATTTTCCATGTTATTATGGTTTCATTTTCTTATTTGCAGAATGGTGAGAAAGCAGCACTGCTCGAAAAGGCAACCAAAGTCCACAGAGAGCACACACACATGGTGAGCGTCATGTGATCTTTAAACATTTATACATGTTTGTCATGTTATCAAGAATTTTCAATAAATATGATCTAAATTCATTTCTAAAAATTATTGATGCGGTTTCAATTTTGCCTCCTCCTGATCTCAGTTTTTGTTTCCTTTGTAATCAGGCCATCCATGGGCAGGCTATAGAGAGGCACATCCTGGGTCTAAAGATGGTGGCCATTGAGGATCTGACGTCTTTACCTGAGATCTTCATGGACACATCATTCGCTGTGTCTTCACATTTTAATCTCTTCACGAGTCAGGTTTGTGGCTGCTTAAAAACAATCTTGAATAATATCTTTTGAATAATATCTTGATGAAAATGAAATTGAGATGTCAAGTAAAAAAATGACAATCATAAAAGAACCACAAATATACAAAGTCCACTACTTACAAAGTCAGGGTTTCCTCCCCCCCCCACGCCACCTTATATTTCACCAGGCTTGTTTTTTGTTTATTTTTGCTGCTGTACCTTTAAGACTTCTAAATGTAAATGTCCTCTGTTATTATTAGTTAACCTCTTTGCATGCGAAATGAGTAGCAATGATTTCTTATGTCTTGTGGGTTTGCATAGCTGGCCTGCTTTACATTGTGTCAGGTTCACAAAACAATCCTGAATGTGTCTCTCAAACGGTTAACACCATGTCCTAACCAGACGCGCCACCAGTTGATACGAAAGGTGCTGACTATTTTAGGGGCTGTGGGATTTCAAGGGACCCACAGCAACAAACTACTCCAGCTATGGTCATAATGAGCAAATAATCAGTTATCTGGCCATAAGATTCCAGCGACAAGCAATATGTCTGGCTCTCTCTGCAAGCACACTGGACTCTGAACGAAATTGACAAGCACATAAATATTATCCATTGTCGCTTTCAGCATGGCTAAAAAGGTCACACAAATGATATTCAAACTCACAAAAATGTTTTTTAACATGAAATAAAGCACATAATCAGTACCTGAGGTTATCATTGTCAAACTTTGTCTGTTGTTCCAGCCGTGACGTCACAGAAATAGAAACTGTTTCTAAAATAATCAGTCCCTTGTCGCATATCTCATCGTGGCTGGTTAGGACAAAAAGTCTAATTAACATGAAAAAGTTAAGTATGAAGTGAGATTGCAACAAATAATTTTTAGCCGCTCGTAACATTGGGATCCTTCAGAAAGGCTATTATGCACTAGCATAAGTGCTAACCCTCAACCAGGATTAGCACAAGCTCGGTACACTCCCAAATCTAGATACAAAGAAATACATAGTATCTTTTTCTTGTCTATCTATCCTATTTTCTTGCTAAATACTCAATAGGCATTGATAATAAGGGTGGTTTTGTTAGAATATCTACATATTTTTTGTTTCAAAGAGCTGGAAGACCTTATGTCCTATTTAAAGCCCCTCTGGAAGATTCCAAGTAACTGTGTTTATGTAATACCTCGCAAATCATTCTGCCATGTTGTTGCCCTTTGATATAGTTTACACTTAACAGATACTGTACATAAATCTAACAGTGTTGCAGTAATGCTTCCCTGAGGACACTTCTGTGCTATGAAGGAATATCTTTCAGCTCCAGTCAAAGAAAGGATTGTTTTGGAACTGTGTTTACAACTGTATTGGAACTAGGGGTGTCACAATACACCAGTAATGATGATAACTGTGATATTTAAAAAATAAAATTCTGATATAATGCAATACTTTGCAAATTAAATTATTGTGAATAATCCAGCGGCAATAGCTGGATGGCATCTGGTTGACACTCCAGCATAGTAGGTTGTGGAGGTATTTCACATTAATGCTATTTGGCACCCGTCATGAAATGGAAAAATTAAGACAACACAGTGGCTGAATCCAAATATGCTTACTTCCCTACTATGTAGTAGGCAAAAAATACACGGATGACTTACTACTTCCGGCGAGATTCTTAAGTGTGCATCCAGTGGACACTTTACTATACCATGAAGCCATGGGAGAGGAGTCGTGAGTGTAGTGACGCCACTGATGCGAAACAAGATACTCTACACCCAGACAAAAAAGTTAGATGTGACAGCTCTAATTAGTACTTGCTCTTTAGAACATTTCATTTGTTTTTCAATGTAAATACACGCTAGACGGACGTCTTTAACCGTTGCGCTTGCGTCTTTTGCAGAGTCTCGCGCATGACACATAATTGTAAAAACATGGCGTTCAAGTTAAAAATTCAGCTTTTAAAAAACTCTAGACTTTGAGCTTTTTTTTTGTTCCACTGACCTCCATTTTTGTTTTACAGGACATAAAAAACAGCGTCCCTTATGCTGTTTGGGTGTACTGTCCCTTTAAGAGCTTGAATGTTTTGTAAATCTATCTTATTGTGATTTGTAGCATTTTTATGTAAGCTGTGGTTGTATTATTTTCAGGTTGGATCAAAGACAGACTGTGTTATGTGTTTTGGACCCATGGTTCCTGATGGTTACGGTGTCTGCTACAACCCCATGGATGACCATATCAACTTTGCAGTGACGGCCTTCAATAGCTGTGAAGAAACCAACGCTACTAAACTGTCCAAGTTTCTAGAGGATGCTCTTCTGGACATGAAGACTCTTCTGGAGCAGGTGTCTAAGGCCTAGTGAGTGACGACACTTCTTTAATGGCAAAAGAAACTCTCACAGAAGCCCTGAAACCTTTTCAGACTGAAGGCTTTTCCCACTTTCAGTGTCATTAAACTGGCATGTATTATTGGCTCATATTATTGGCTCATATTGATATTCCATATGAGCGTGACGTGTGTGAATTTTTTTTTTTCATTATGCAAAAACTATAAGTAACTAAGAAAACCATTATTAGGTTGATTCCATTCAATATGTAAGCAATGTGGTGCTTTTAAAACTTTGATCTGTTTGTTTGAACAAAGCACTCAATGGCTAGTGGAAATCGGGAAACCCGTTTCAAAACAGTCGTTATTTTTGCAGTATATTTTAATGATGCTAATGGCACAGAAATTACACACTTCCCTATTCACGGAAGTGACTATGGATTAAGATAAGAGGCTGCTACAAACTCAGAGACACATTATTTCTGGTTTTACAGTTTCAATTGTAAAAACTGTATGTTTGGGAAGGCTGTTGATGTTGTCCTGTCCGTATCATGTAAAGGCCAAAGAATACTTCAGTTTTTTTGTGTTTTTTTATTGCGTATGCTAGTATATGTGTACAGTGTGCATGAATTAAATTTCATATATTACAATCAAAACACTTACTAAAAAAAAGGTTATATATAGATTAGATACAGATCTTTTATGTTTGCATGTCATGTGACCATTAATCAAAATCAGCGAACCGTGAAAAAACGTGAATGTTTAAATAAATTATTGAGATGTTTACTTCAAATCTCAGGGGGTATTTCAAGTAAATATTTGAGGTCTTAGAGGTTCGGCTGATAAAAAAGTTTGGGAAGCTCTGAAATGGACTATACTTTAAATGACTATGTGTGTGTCTGTACACATATGCTAAGTGTAGGCATAAAAAATACAAAATATACCTTGGGCTTTAAGGAGGTTTATGCTAGTTTCACAATTGCTAAGTACAACGGCTATTCTTTACCAAAACTCTCATAGCCACAGCCTGTTCTAAATCAAAATATCAGAAAATACATTTTATGATTGTTATTTATTTCTTTGTGCTGTTAGATTAGGAGTAGATTTGGCACACATTATTGTCAGCAGATTAACTCGTGTTATTACAATAAATATACAGAAGCACTTATATATAAACAGTAAATTGTATTATTTTTGTTTTTAAATGATATGACAAAACAAGACAGAATACTTCAGATTACATCTTTGATAAAATGTTAATAAATCCTTCTGTTCTGATGCACTAAACTGGCTAAATTGGTTGTTAAATGTTCCAAGGCTCTTTATGGACTAGAAACACCCTTAAAAACTACACTGGTTCTTCTTCAGAAGGGTCAATGTACGAATACTCGGCCCTGAACATTCCCTTGATTTGCTGATACTCCCCGTGGAATTCCACTTCAGCCCTGCTTCCCGAGGAGCTCCACAGGAAGAGCCGTGTCCCTCTGAATATGGTCGTCTTTAAGGCATCCACATCACGAATCTGGACAAGCAAAAGAACACAGAACATCAGAGAATCACAACATAAACATGTTTGTGCTCAACTCTTATCTATATTATATGCTTATCTATATAAGTATCTATCTTAGTAAATGACCCACAAAACACAGTGCACCATTAGCTGTCTTTACGGTTTCATCTCAAATGTTTGCTTATAATGTGCTTTTTGAACACAAACTGCTGAGTTACACTTTATTCCAACCTGTTTAGACTGATTACATCTCTTCCTTTGTCCGACGGATGATTATGCTTATACATTACCGCTCAAACGTTTGGGGTCTGAACATTTTTTTGAAATAATTCTCTTATGTTCATCAAGGCTGCATTTATTTGATCAAAAATACAGTGTAAACAGTAATATTGTGAAATATTATTGCTATTTAAAATTTTCTATTTAATCATATTTTTTTTAATCCAGTTTTCACTACAATACAATACAACTTTATACAATACAGATTGTTTCAAAAGCAGATTTACAGTGATACAATGCCACGTGATTCTTCAGAAATCATTCTAATATGCTGATTTGGTGCTCAATTTTATTTTTATTTTGTCAATATTCAATTATTTTCAACCATGATTTGTTTTTTTCAGGATTCCATGATAAAAAAGTTCAAAAGAACAGCATTTATTTTAAATAGAAATCTTTTGTAACATTATAAATGTCTTTACTCTTTACTGTCACTTTTGACCAATTTAATGCACAAGTATTCATCTTAAAAATCTTACTGACCCCAAACTTTTGAACAATAGTGTATGTTTATATAAAAGATGGATGCACAGTGACTTACCAGTATGTATGTTGAGTTTGTATCAGTATTGTTGAGCACAGAAAGTGCTCTGATCTGAATCCTCAATGCTGGAGGAGCATCAATGAACACGCGACAGCTCTGAGTGTTAGAGGGCGAGATGGCTGGACTCTTGATCGGGTTCTCGATGAGCCCGGACGGAGAGAACAGCTGAACGTCACACTCTTGGAGGAAGATATGTACTGTCTTTCAGATTATTTCAGTTTGGCTTAATCTACAACCATTTTTTATTGTTCACCCAGTAATGAAAATTCTGTCATCATTTACTCACCATGTCTTGTCAGTCACACTTTAGATTAGGTTCCAATTCTCAATATTAACAAACTATTAACTATGACTTTTGCCTCAATAAACTCCTAATTACAGTACTCCTTATTAATAGTTAGTGAGGTAGTTGTTAAAGGAACACGCCGACTTTTTGGGACTTTAGCTTATTCACCGTATCCCCCAGAGTTAGATAAGTCCATACATAACCTTTTCATCTCTGTGGATGCCCTAACTCTGTCTGACGCACCCACCGCTAGCCTAGCTTAGCACAAAGACTGGAGGTAAACGGCTCCAGCTAGCATACTACTCCCAATAAGTGACAAAATAACGGCAACATTTTCCTATTTACATATTGTGATTGGGTTCTGTTATTGGGTAGGATTAAGGAACGTAAAATATGATCATGCAGAATAAGGCATTAATATGTGCTTTATAAGTACTAATAAACAGCCAATATCCTAGTAATATGCTAATAAGCAACTAGTTAATAGTAAGAAATGGACCCTAAACTAAAGTGTTACCGTCTTGTCAAACTCACAAGACTTTATTCTGTAGAACAACTTTTGTTGAATGCAAAAGAGCAGCTTGGATATTCTGCTAGATACACAATCGATCAAAAGTATCGTCTGTGGAGCTTGGCCCACCACGGATCTCCTCTGCCAATAGATCAGGGTGGATGAGACTGACCTCCTGTGTGATGGATCCACCTCTGAGGTCAGTGCAAGCAGTGACCAGGTTAAGTCCGGTGCTCCCAAGTCTACAAGTTCCTAGTCCGGTGGTCCCAGAGGTCCAAGATGCTTCCGTTAATGACCACTGCTATTATGTGTATGTGGGCCACACACACTTCCCGAGAGGCGGCGGCGCCCGCTACAGCTCCTCCCGAGGTGTTAGAATGCTCAATGTCTCCTGTCACAGCCATGGAGGCATCCATGAACTGCATATGCTTCATATCACGGCAACGGAGGCCATCCCTGCACACTCTGTCATGGCTATGAAGGCCATTCAGGTCTCTGCTCCCCCATGGCCTCCTGACTTCCAAGGGTCTTCTGCTCTGCTGTGGTGCCTTGTGGTCAACTACTCTGCCGGCTTGGTTCCCATCTCTACTGGCTCCATCATGGCTACCTTATCTCCCTTGGACTCGTCCACTACTCGTTACACTCCACGTTACATGGTCTTGTCCACTGCTCCACAGCCCAGGCCCACCAAGCCATGGTCCCTTCCACTTCACTGGCCTGGCCTTCCATCCCTCCCTGTTGTCCGCCTCCACTCCACCACCCTCTTTATTTTGTTTGTGCGTCTGGGGCGGCCCATAGAGGGGGGGATATATGATATTCATGTTTTCATGTATTTTATTTTGAAGTTCTCATAGGCAGCGTCCGAAAGCTGAAAAATTCTCCAAGGTAGAAAGATATCAAGGCACATCCGAATCCAAAGTTAGCTCCTGAGATACCTTCATCTGATTGTTTTTTGAAGGCAGGATAGATGTATCCATTGCTGTCTTTGATCTCCCACAATCATGTACTTTGTATTCTGAGCCATTTGAGCTAAGAAATAAAGATGCTGTTCGAAAGTTGGGTTTGGTGGTCAGTTTGTGTGTAAATGCACATTTTTGACCACTTTTGATGTCCTTTCTAGCAAAAAGATTGCTATTGTAGTAATTAAATATTCGCTTAGGCTATGTTTACACGGAAACGATCTGAAGAGAAAACGCAAAAGGGGCGTTGCGTTATCACTTTTTATTCTGCGTTTAGACGAGCGTTATGGGGGGGGGGAAATCTGCGTGCATATGGTGACGCAAAAGTGTGTGAAATTGGATGTAGTGTGCACTCTAGGTGGCAAATGTGAAGCACTGAAAGTGAAAGAGCCGCTGACACAGTTTGTCATGTTTAATACGGTAAAGCTGCTGCTTTAACCCTCGGTGCTCTTCGCGTGTCGCTCAGAATTTTTTTTGTTTTTTTGTTTTGTCAATGAAATTAATGCTATATTTTAGTTTGATAATGTTTTGTTATTTTCCTGTACTGGCGCATGCCTGTGACGTAAACGCGTACGCGACGCCTTCACTGTCTAGCAGACTTTTGCGTTTTTACCATTTTTACCCTTTAGATGGGAACGCGATGGTGGAGCGTTTTTAAGATTTCCACTCTGGAGGGTGGTTTCACTTTTTTGCGTTTTTAAGCCCCAAAAACGCCGTCGCCGTGTAAACAAAAGGCACATCCGATAAAATATTTTTACGTTTTCACCCGCGAGCGTTCTCGTGTAAACAGGGCCTTAGTTTTCACCAAAGCTCTCTATTTAGCTGTAGATCATTAAACTCTTACACTGCCTCAGAAGTCTGTCTGAAATCAGTTTTGTGAGGTACCTTCGTGCACAAATGCTGCCTACAAAATTCATTGCCTGATAAGGCAACAAGTCAGCTGCCTAAGTTTTCGGATGAAGCCATAGTGATGTTTCTTGTCATGTGCTTCCTTTGCTTCATGGGTTTTTCTGATTGGTTCATTGTTTGATGGCTTTCAGGTGTGTTGTATTTCATTAGTCCTTGTGTGTGTATATATAGCCCTCATGTTTCCACTGTGCCTTATCTAGCTTTGTCTTTTAACCCGCTGTTGGTGAGTTTTGTCAAGTTCTGTTCATGTCAAGTTTAAGGCCCCTGTTTCTGTCATGTTTTAGGTCTGTTTATTTTTTATTTATTTAAATAAACAATTTAAATCGTTTATTTATTTGTATCACGTTTATCATTTTTCAATAAAACTGCACTTGGGTTGGCATCTCTACTCGCCTTCAGTGGACCCCCGATACAGCTGAATAGAAAGTTCATAAGAACAGCATTTATTTGTAACTCCTTATAAGTGCCAGAGAAAAAAGGAAGTCAGATTTGGTATGACATGAGAGCAAATGATGACAGAATTTTTGGATGTACTTTTTACAATAACATCTATATTACATTTGATGAATATATGAACATGATTACTGAAATATGCTGTGTTTGTAATAACTCACCTCCATGAGGGCTTTTTTTGTTCTTTACACTCTGATAAAACAGTACCACTCCGCTGCCAGGGGTCAGGCGGCTCTGACGCACCAAAAGAACATTTGATCGTGATTTCAGCGTTTTACCAGTCGTCCTCTCGCAGAGGCGCATCAGGATGAGTCTATCATACAGGGCGATATTATCCCCTGAAAAATATACACAAAAATACACACAATTCGCCATACTAGTACTGCATCAGATTCCCATGTCTGTACGCAATTTAAGCTCAGTACTTACTTTGCCGGCAGTTAAGAGTGCTGGATACTATTTTGATTTGAATAACCTCATCAAGAGGTCGGCCAATAGCAAATATACACCTTGTCTGAGTGACATTGCGTAGATCAATAGTTCCCGAGTCTTGAAGGAGAAGTTGCCCACAGAAACCTGAAACCAGAATAGATGACTTCAGTCTATTCATATAACAATCCACAAACAGGAAATATATAAATAGTCTTAATATACATTTATAAATCCTGAATATAAAATTATAATTGGGAATATATAAATGTAAACATGTATATGTACATATTTGTCTGAATTTACTGTAAACAGTTTTACTGTAGGTCCCAATATATGTAAATGTATTACAACTAACCCTAAACCAACCCTTTACCGTATAGTAAGTACATGTAGTTCATTAATATTACTCAGTACTTATTTGTGTAATTACACTGACAATGTTGCCTTAAAATTAAATGTAACCAATACAAATATTCCAGACTTTATGAATTTCAAGAAAAAATATAACAACGAATTGTACAATATGCCTTTTTAGACACCGAAATTGTTATCAAGACTGACAATCTTATATGGAGCTATAGACACTTGCCACCTAACTGGTCTGTGGTGGTTCTGTTGGCGTGCTCATGGTGCTTTCCATCAAGTCAATGGCTGAAAAACTCTTCTTCATCTTCATAATTCGGACAGCTGGACCTATTGTGGTTCTCGTACGCACTCTTGGATTTCCCCATGTCCCATCTCCTCTCTGGTGCTCTGATTGGATGTGGGTGCCTTTGGGCTCTGGTGTGAAGGTATGGTCTGAGGAACAGTCAGGGCTATAGCAGGCCTGGATGGTGATGGGTTTTGGCAAGTGGAGGCAAAGATAGGGACTAACAGGAAGAGGACTGGATGGGCCCATACAGGACACGGTCCGAGACTGGATCCCATAACCACATGAGACAGAACACTACATTAAAGAGCAGAAGGAAAATGAGGGATGGAGGAGCATTGACTTAATGTTTACAAGATTATTCTATAATATCCAAACTACATCCATAAAATGGGACTTTGGCTGTGCATTGTTAGGGCCCTATCATACACCCGACGCAATGCAGCGGCAGGCACGATGCAAGTGTTTTTTGCTAGTTTCAGTCCGATGCAGATATCATTTCCACGTTGTTTAAATAGGAAATGCATTTGTGCGCCCATGAGCTGCTGGGCTGAAAACGAGGTGTGTTTAGGCGCATTGTTGGCACGTTCCTCTATTTTGAGGCAACTGAAATAGACTGATTTTTATTTTTTTGTTATTTAATGAGCACGTTAATATGCACCTATAGGCTGGTCCACAACGTGCATACACTAGTTTGTCCCGTTTCCTCGCTAGAGAAGAGTTCAGTTTTTCCGCTTGCAAATTCCGCCAGGTAAATACAAATTCGCCATGGCGCAAGCACAACTGGCTTTTAAAGGGAATGGGAGATGAGACTCTGATTGGTTTATTGCACGTTACGCCCAAAACACACCCATTACTTATTAAGAGAATAGGAACAACCCTTTAAGACCATGCGCCGGACGCGCCAACCATTTTTCCCGTCGTTAAACTAGCAAAAGTGGATTTGGACACGACCTAAGTGCACTTGCACTGTGCGCTTAGATAGTTAAAATAGGGCCCTTAGAATATGTGGTTTGGATGATAGATGTGTTGGAACATTACCTCACTCCATTCGTGCACATCCCAGTGGAAAGAACAGACTTGAGTGAAGCATGGAGCAGTGACAGGAGGCTTGTTTCCTGACTCACACCGTTCCTCCTCCACGATCCTCTGTACACCCCCCTCATACTGAACACACTGCACACTCCTTACAGCGACACCCATCCCGCAAGACACCGAACAGTCGCCCTGCTGTCCCACCTGCCACCTACAGAATCATTTCATGAATTAATCCTATAATATAATAAAAATTTAGCAATAAGTGGTGACCCAACCATGAATATTGTTAACTAAAACAAAGACTGCTTAAAGACATTTTTTTTTTTGAAAAATAATAAAAAATTACAAAAGCAGACAAATGACTAAAACTTTAACTAAAATGAAAACAGAAAATATACAAATAAAATCTCATTCAAAATATTAACAAAAACTATGTTAATGATATTGTGGTTCTCTGCTTGTGTTTACATTCCGTACGTTACAGATATGTATTAAAACTGGACCTTAATTAAAACATAATACCAAATATGTGTAATGTTCAAAAGTGTCATAAATGAACAAAAATGGACAAGGACTGCATAGGCTTTTGGTTCTCAAACATGGGGCTGGGGGCCTCAGCACACTAACATTATTGAAAATAAAACAAATGCAGCTAAAACAACTAACAATCAAGATAGACACTGGCATATTTCTTATTTAATTTGAAAATCTTATTTAAACCTAGAAAAGTCAGGGAAATTCTTAAGAAATCATGGAAATCTCAGTAGTGAATATAATATTTTTTTTCTAATTATGTGAAGTTTTTTGTCAATTATTTAGATGATAATTCACTGCTAATAATGCACTAACAATTTACTATTTGCGGGTAAAAAACAACAACCGATCACGAAAGACTGGAAAGTCATGTAAACTCATAGCATAAAAAGAGTGTGAATTTTTTTAATCTATTATTATTATTTCATTTTATAATTTTAAATATATTGTCACTCCTAGTTTGTGCGGCACTACAATATTCAAAACTGGATTCATTTATACAATTTAAAGGCCACGTAAGGATTTTTTCTGTATTTTTACTGTTCATTTTATGTGAATTACACTGTATTACATTGTCTAAATTTCTACATTAAAATGTCAATGATGACATTCTCGTTCCAATATCCCCACTTCAGTTTTTTTGGGAGTCTGGAAATAACAATGACTAGTTGTAATGTGTATAAACAAGAAGTCATGTTCAGTAGATATGAGGTGTGTACAGTCTGTGGTGGTTTACCTGGCTGGACAGATTTTAGGATTACACTCCACTACCTCTGAAGGTCTGGGCACAGACTGACAAGAAGACTCTCCCACCACCAAATCCCTGTTTCCGACTCCTCCCTCCACCCTCTGGGAACAGTACAGGACTCTCTTCGCTAAACCACCTCCACAAGACACACTGCACGGTCCCTGTATGTAGCGCCAACTGATAGAGAAAGACACAGTCATCATGTGTGAATGTATAAAAGAAAGTCTAGAAACCAAAAGTAGAGTTTAAGCAATGCTTACACAGCGGGACATTTTGATGGGCTACAGGGTTGGGTGTACAGCTCTGGTTTACTGGTGCGATCACAAAGGAACTCTGGGACTTCTAGGCGGGATTGGTGATCCACACAGGAGAACCAAACCTGCTGAGATCCTGCGTAAATAAGTAAGCAAATTATGCACACACAATCACAAATGAGTTCTGTCCATATTTTTAGCTTGTGCATTCAGTTGTCTCATTTACCGTTGCCACAGGTCTTGGAGCACTGGCCAATCACAGGACTCCAGACATAAACTGGAACCAATGTGGAACGGGGAATTACACGGGAATCTGAACGGGTCAGCTCAGCCTTGAAGACATTTCAGAACAGATCATATCACGTTCAATATACACAGGTTGGTAAGATTTTTGTTTTGTTTTTTAAAAGTCTCTTACTTATCAAATCCATAAATATTTAATGTAAAAGCAGTAATATTGTGAAATATTATTACTATGTAAAATAACTGTTTTCTGTTTTAATATATTTTAAAATGTCATTTATTCCTGTGATGACAAAGCTGAATTTTCAGCATCAGTCTTCAGTCTCACATGATTCTTCTGAAATCATTCCAATATGATGATTTGGTGTTCAAGAAACATTTCTTATTATTATCACTGTTGAAAACAGCTGTGCTACTTAATATTTTTGTGAAAAAGTTTTTTTTTTTTTTTCAAGAATTTTTGATGAATGGAAAGTTCAGAAGAACAGCATTTATTTGAAATATAAATCTTTTGTGACATAAATGTCTAGTAGTTTAGTAGTGTAGATATGATATAATATTCTATCAATATTTTATACATTTTATTTACTAGATATACATTGTTATACAAAACTTAGGTCTAATCTGATTGGCTAAGTGGAGTGCAGGTGATATTTAGAGTACGGCGAGATACTTCATTGTTTGGAATGTCACTGTGGAGTGAATGCAGAGCAGATTTGTGTAATTTTGCCAGACTGCATGTTGTTGTTTTTTGAAAGTCAAATTATTTTGAGCAGCATCCCTCTCACCAGATAGTGAAGAGCAGGATGTAGAAAACCTGACATGTACTATAGTAGACTGGCTACAAAACACCTTGAGCATGGAGGGGAAATTACTGCCACTCCATTCCACTCACAGCTGTTCCAGTCCATGTGTTGCTTAGTGATATGCATTTACATTTATATTTATTTATTTAGCAGACGCTTTTATCCAAAGCGACTTAGAAAATGAGAACAATAGAAGCAATTAAACTAGCAGTAGGACAACAGTATGTAAGTGCTATGACCCTTCGCAGTTCTATCTAACTGTTGCGTTAGACATTTCTGCAGCAGTCTTTCGCGTGTCACAGTCACCAAAATGATTAACTTATTCACGGGAGAAAAATCAGAACGACAACCATCATCTCTTTCTCTGGGAACTCTCTACCACAGAACAGTTTATTTTGCGCATGCTCATAACATATACAGTGCACGCAGGCACGCACAACGACGTCACTGTGTATACTATTTAACATGGCTTTGCCACTCATATTGTGATATATACTTAACACTCCCACTCAAAGACATGTTTATATCTTTCTATAGTGGCAAAACAAAAACAAACAATACATAACTCCAAAATAAAACATTTGGTATACTGGCAGTAATCTCAAAACAAAAACTTCTTCTTTTTACATCTGCCAGTTCACATTATTTATTTTCCAAACAAATACCCCTTGAAGTTCTCAAACTTAGCCTTTGTCACTGGCTTGGTAAGGACATCAGCTACCATGTTTGCAGTAGGGCAGTATTCTATAGATATTTTCCCTTCTGTGTGTGCAGACCGTACAAAGTGATATTTAATATCTACGTGTTTACTTCTCTGCCTGCATACTGGGTTCTTAGACAAAGCTATCGCCCCCTGGTTGTCCTCATATATCTTGACTGGTACATGCTGGTTACTACTATCAATTCCTTTAAGTAGTTGTACAAGATACATACTCTCTTGAGTAATGGCTGCTAGTGCCATATACTCGGCTTCACAGGTGGATAATGCCACCGTTGGCTGTTTCCTACTCTTCCACGATATGACTGGACCATTTTCAGTTAAGCTGAAACAATATCCAGTTGTGCTCCTCCTATCATTTTTATCGGCTGCCCAATCAGCATCACTGTATCCCTCAAGCTGTAGGTTTTCCTCACATTTCCGGTAGTGTAGTTCTTGATCTATAGTACCCTTTAAGTACCTCAGTAGGTGTTTTGCTGTAGCCCAATGCTGTTGCTTTGGTTCTGCTAGGTGTTGTGATAGTTTACTAACAACCCAGCTCAGGTCAGGTCGAGTACATGTCATAATGTATATCAAACTACCTACTATCTCTCTATATCCTGTTGAGTCAATGACTTCACCCTCACTGTCAAAGTTTAACTTTTGCTCACATGGGGTGGATCTCGGTTTGCATTCGGACATTCCAAATTTCGCTAACATCTTCTCTATGTGTCTCTTTTGGGTCATTTTGATCTCTCCCTCACTCTGTATAAAATCAATACCCAGGAAGTATTTAAGTGAACCCATATCTTTCATCTTAAACCTTCTCTTCAACATTTCTTTTACATCACTGAGTAAGGTGTTGTTGCTCGCTGCTATGATTAAGTCATCTACCCATACTAACAAAATCACTTTCTCGTTCTCAGATTCTCTGCTGTAGACACAATGATCAGCATCATTTTGTACAAAACCATTCTCTGTAAGGTGATCATGCAGTAACATGTTCCAGTTACGCCCGGACTGTTTTAAACCATATATTGACTTATTGAGTTTACACACTAAGTGTTCTCCTGTTTTTGATTTCGTCTCAAAACCTTCCGGCTGCTCCATATATACCTCACAGTCCATCGGAGCATGGAGGTAAGCAGTCTTTACATCCATTTGGTGTAGGGTAAGATCCTCCTGTACAGCCACCTGCATTAATGCTCGGACAGAGGTCATGTTGGCTGTCGGTGAAAAGGTCTCTTTATAGTCAATCCCTTCCACTTGACCATACCCCTTTGCAACATATCTGGCTTTACAAGTCTCAGATCCATCTGGGCTCTCTTTCACTGCATATACCCAGCGACCTCCCACTGCTTGTTTACCTCTTGGTAGTGGCGTCAGAGTGAAAGTCTCATTCTCTATCAGAGAGTTAATCTCTTCTTTCATCGCATCAGTCCACATTTTTGACTTCTTAGAGTCCATAGCATCTCTAAATGTTTTAGGTACATCATAAGCCACTCTGTAAAAAAAATCTACATTTTCAGCTTTATCATTATTACACTCAGCTTTACACTGGTACTCATTAAGGTATTCTGGAGCTTTTCTCTGTCTTGTGGGATACCTTCTTTCTTCCTGGCCCTGTTCACTCTGAGTACTATCTGTCTGGGTCGGACCTTCCTCAGTACTGAACTCTTTACTTTCCTTAGGCTGTCCATGACCTTGATTGACTACCTTTGGTGATGTATCTCCATAACTCTCAATGCCGTCCCCCATGTCGCAATCTGTTTGAGTCTGGCTATCTGCGCTACCTTTGGTGATGAATTTTACCAGCCTATGTTTTAGAACTTTTCCTGTCTCAGGATAGTACACATTATATGCTGGACTATATTTATCATAGCCTACAAAGATCCCCTTTTCACATCTAGAATCCAGTTTCTTCTTATCCTGCTTATATACGTAGCATTCAGAGCCAAATATCTTCATGTTAGATAAGTTAGGTGTTTTTCCTGTGAAAACACGGAAAGGTGTCTGCTCTAGCCGCTTACTGTAACACCTGTTGCGGATTTGAGCTGCTGTCTGTACAGCATATGTCCATAATTGCTTTGGGAGGTTACTCTCCAATAGCATGCATCGTGACATCTCAAATAAGGTTCTCCAACCTCTTTCGGCAGTTCCGTTCTGATGAGGGGAGTAGGGTGCACTGGTCTCGTGCCTTATCCCGTTACTCCTAATTAGGGACTGGAATTCCTGCCCAGTAAATTCTGTACCGTTATCAGATCTTATACACTTTATCTTTCCATATGGAGCTACGTCTGCTATGAATTTTTCTGTAGCTTTTGTCGTGTCACTCTTTGCTTTGATAAAGTATGAAAAAATCATCCCACTGTAATCATCAGTAAATGCTATCGCATACCTGTGTCCATCTTTATCTGCTGGTTCTATAGGGCCGCATAGGTCTGTGTGTACTAGCTCTAGTACGGTTGTAGCTTTAGCGTCTGCCTGTCTGTTTCTACTTTGTGTAAATTTGCCCTGTGTGCATATTTCACAGTTTTGATTGGACTTGTCATTTTTCCCTTTTATCGTCATTCCCTTAACTACCTTTTCTAATTTTGCAACATCATCAAAATTACAATGACCAAGTATCCTATGCCACGTTTGAATGTCATGACAACTATACACATCATCAACATTTTCATTTTCTACAGTGTTAAGATAATACAGCCTACCATACACGTCCATTTTGAATTTGGTACCGTTCTCGTGAATCAGCCAATTATCACCGTCCTTGAAGTGCATCTCGGCTCCGTTAGCTGTAGCTGATTTGACTGAAAAAATGTTTTGTGGAAACGATGGGATGTATAGTGCTTGCTTTAGCCTCGTTTTCACTTGCCGTCCCTCGCTGTCCAGCAAGTAGACTTCGGCGTCACCCCTCATCTTCGCCATCCCGCTCACCTTGGTTCCGTCGGCAAGCTCGATCATGTGATCCTCGGGCCTGAAGCTCTTGTCAACTGTTTTGAACTTTGTGGCGTCGTTGATCATGTGTGTTGTAGCGCCGCAGTCGACCATGAGACCCATCTTGTTTCCTCTTTGAATGGGACAGTCACTCATCTTGAAGAAACAGAAAGATGTAGGCTCTGCCTCTGTCTCTCCATCTGCTTTCTTCACGTAGTCACGGCCTCGTCCTCGACCGCGTCCCTTTCCTCGCTGTGGTGTGTCCCATTTTCGATCATCTCTTCTCGCCTGAGATTCGTCGGGACATGTCCTGGCCATATGTCCCTTTTTACCGCAGGTGTAACACTCGACATCAGTCATATCCATTTTCTTTCCTCTCCCTCTTCCACGTGACCTCGTTGTCCCGCTAGTCTTCATCACGTTGTCGTCTTCTACATTCACGTCACTTTTCGCGTATTTTTCAGTACTCTCGTAACTTCGCAGTTTTGTTTTAAACTCGCCGAACGTTACAACGTCATTAGTCTGAGTGATGTGCACGACAAATGGCTTGTATGAATCAGGTAGCCCCTTTACTACCATGGCTATCTGAAGTCCATCACTAATATGCTCGTCTGCTCTTCTCAATGACGTAAATATAGTCTCTGCTCGAATAATATAGTCAGTTACCGTTTCATTGCTAGCCTTATGGAGTGAGGAAAGTTCACAATACAAACTCACAACGCGGGGTTTGTCTTTTCCGGCGTAGTGTTCGCGAAGAATTTCCAGTGCTCTTCTTCCATCACGTTTCGCGTCCCTCATTATCAACGACAAACTCTTGTTATCTAGGCATTGCACTAGCTCTGCATATGCCTCTCCGTTCTTTGCCTCATCTTCCGCGAGAGCTCCTTCGTCTCCTGCGTCTATCTGCGGGTCCTCCAAAATAACTTCTCTGAGGCCACGCAACTCCATGTGCGCGAGGAATCTCGTTTCCCAGAGTTCGTAATTTTTCTCGTCACCGTCGAATAAAAGTCGGAACCACCTTTGGCCTAACTGACTGGGCCCATAACCTGTTGCGTTAGACATTTCTGCAGCAGTCTTTCGCGTGTCACAGTCACCAAAATGATTAACTTATTCACGGGAGAAAAATCAGAACGACAACCATCATCTCTTTCTCTGGGAACTCTCTACCACAGAACAGTTTATTTTGCGCATGCTCATAACATATACAGTGCACGCAGGCACGCACAACGACGTCACTGTGTATACTATTTAACATGGCTTTGCCACTCATATTGTGATATATACTTAACACTAACGTAGGATTGTTTTTTGTTTTGGGATTTGGGAGTTGCAGTTTGGGAGTTGCAGGTTTCAGTTGTTGATGGTTTAGATTCAAGCGTACAGTCAGAGTCAGAGGAGAATAGAGGATAAAGTGTTAGTATTACTTGATCAAGTGCTTAGCTTGATGCTTTGACTTCTTTTAAAACTATTTTTGTTGGCAAAGAAAAATATACAAACTTGTTGGCCGTTGGTTTTAAACATAAGTTACTTGATATTGACTCGTTAAATTGCTTAGGGTATTCAGTACAGAAGTACTTGCTTGTGTAATACTGCTTAATTATAACTTGATGTCAAACAATACAAGCTGACGTGACGCTGAATTTATTTTGTAACACAATACCTTTTTTTGGCTATCCCAGCCGACAGGACAAACGTCCACCACACAGTGAACGTGTTCTGGGGGTTTGGGTTCAGAACACAAATTTTGGTCAACCTCAGAATCAGATCCACGATGGGAGCGGACACACGACACCGTTCTCTGGGCCTCCCCGGGTCCACACACAGCTGAGCACTCACCAGGCTCAGACACCTGCCATCTACAACACACACACACACACACACACACACACACACACACACACACACACACACACACACACACACACACACACACACCCACACACATGAAAATATACACACAACTGCCAGAATGACTCAATACAGACTCCGAACTATTGTAAACAGTTGTCATTACATCACATGTTAAGGTGAATACTACATCTAAATTGTCCCAATACCAGCGTTATTTTAGTATTATTGATATATTATTATAGGTTTTGACATTTCAATACAGTTTTGATTAAGTTTTGGTTTTTAGTTTATTTAGTTTTAGTTCTTCAATTTAAACTCCTTTGGCAACTAGTTGCAATAAAGTAAGTTTAAGTTTTATTTCAAATAATGAAAATGTTTTTTTTATGGTTTAGTTTTATCTAACTATAATAACTTTGCTCAATACTGTCTTAATACATTTTCTTGTCTCATATTGAAGGATTTCTCTGTGCATTAAAAATGTTATCTTTGTAATCCCTGTAATCTGGTTCTAGGGCTGGACTCTAACTTGCTAATTCATTTCAGTCTTACACACTTTGGCACATTACCTGGCAGGGCAGATTTGGGAGTTGCAGGTTTCAGTTGTTGATGGTTTGGAGTCAAGCGTACAGTCAGAGTCAGGCAGCTCCACTTTCTCCGTACCCCGTTTCTGAAAACACGTCACAGAGCGCACTCGCTCTCCCACTCCACAGGGGGCGCTGCAGGGTCCAAACTCATCTAACTCCCAGCTACAACAAATACACAAAATAAACTCCTGTATTCAAAGACCCTGCCCAAAATGATACCTTCAACCCTTGCGTTCATCCTTCAAGTTCACACTTTACTGTTATAAATGTGTTTTTTTAAAATAATGAAATGTGGATTGTTGGGAACACTAATTTCAGCACCATTGCAGCCTTCTCAAAGACTGCATTGTTGTGGGCAATATCATAACAATCCTAAGTACCTTTTGAAACGTAAATGTGGGTCTTCTCTTCACAGACATGGCCAAACATAAGCCACATCCCAAAATTCAGAGGCCTCATCCTTCAAAGGCTTTACAGCGTTGCGACAAAGGCTGTCCCAATTAGAAGGCTCCGTCAAATGTGGCTTCGAAATGCGTTCAACGCTTCCCAGGCAATGAAGGAAACAACACATGGATCCTTCGCGGCCTAGCCTATGCCAGACTTCATTGCGTGCTGGTGACGACAGGATTTTTAAAAAGAGAAATTGCCGGATTACACTTTTAAATATAAATATTGAGTTTCAACACTGTAAAAAAAAAGTTGCCGCCTTTTTTAAGTACAATCAACTTGGATGTTTGAATCATTTCAACTTAAATTACATTAAATTGACTTCAAAAAAATTGTTCAATCTTGTACAACCCGATTTTCAGAAAAGTTGGGACATTTTGTCAAATGTAATAAAATCAAGAATCTGTTATTTGTTAATTCGCCTTTGGCTAAGCCACACCCTAGAATGTAGATTGACCAATCACAGCGCAGCCAAGAACGAGCTCCCACAGAGGTCCGACACTTTTTCACAGCGCTCCATTGACTTTAACACAGGCGTCTCATATTTTTTGTCTCGGCAGGCTATTACCGTCGTAGTTCTATCAAAAATATGGTTAAACGTTGTGCCTGGGGCATTTGTAACACAGATACGCATTTCCCAGAGAGGTTGGAGGGGGGTGTCCGTTTTTTTCCCTTCCCAAAACCGAAGTCAAATCCTGACAAGTGTCGTCTTTGGATTAAACTGTGTGGACGTCCTCACAGTCAGCGAAACCCCTCAAGATCAACAAGCACACTTTTGTGTGCTCTAAGATAAATTTAGCTTTTAACCTTACTGTGAAGTTATACTAGTTAGACAGTTTTATACTGTTTTAGGTTATGATTTCGGTTCTCTACCCTAATTTTTGATACGCTAGCACACGCTGCTAATAATACGACTTTATACTCGCGTAGTTCGTTTGCATTGTAATAACGATTATAGAAGTGTATAGAGACCTACCCAGCTTTGCATGAACAGTGTTGCTCCTTGATATTGTTAGTCCCAGCCTCCGTCTCGATAGGATTTGCGGTGGTTAATTTTTTGACTGTGACCGGTATGCTTTTGCCTCTATTTGGATGCCTTGTTGTTGCTTGCGTTTCACCTGTATGTCTTGAATATAGCCTTCGAACGCATATTGCAGCCCCTTTTGCCTACTTCTATCGGACACTTTATTTGCTGCTTGTTGCATACCAATCCAGAGCCCATATGAAGTTGACGGACGTAGCAACAGTAACTAAGGGGGGGCTTAGCCAAAGGGCTTAGCCAAAGGTGAATTCTCTTGAATCTTTTTTAAGCGACAAAAGTACAAAGAAAAGTTTTCCAATGTTTTCACTGAACAACATAATTGTTTTGTAAATATAAACAAATTTTGATATTGATGGCTGCAACACACTACAAAAAAGTTGTGACAGAGGCAAATTTCGTCGGAGATCAAATTTGATCGCAACGGTCATTAATCGGCTGTCGGTGAACATGTCAAACTAACGTTCAAAGACTTCAGATTTTAGCCTAGGATCAGAGGATTCTTTTAGGATTTGCTAAATTTGTCTCAGACTGCCAAATCGCGGCCAAAATCACACAGTGTACACCCGGCTTAAGGCACGTTTATAAAAGCTACTTAAATCCCCTAATTGAACTAACCCCTAATACTGGCTTACTCTAAGCCCTGACCAGGCCTTTAACGTCCCGTTTAATAACGCTCGGTCTGACCTTTGCGGCCTCAACGTCCTTCGAAGGATGCAGCCTCTGAATTAGTCTACATCAATTGGTTCATGTTGGATGGGGCCAGAGTGCTTTCCTTTTATTTTTTTGTCGAAATAAATGAAAACAATTCTTTGAAATTTTTATGAAATTTCCTGGTATGTTTGAATGGCCACTTGTTCCTCTGAGGCAAAACCTGAACCTGAAACACTGAAAAGCACCTGGGTGGGCAGTTTGGCAGAAAGCAGGGCTGCAGCAGATCTGGTGTTTGAGGGGATGAACTACAGAGCTTATCTTCCAGGTGCTCGAATGTGACCTCATCTACACAGTGCTGACTGATTTTCTGGATGCCTACAAAAGAGAGATCAATGATTTCAAACAGAAATTACATTTATAAATGGTTTATACATATACTTAGCATACACAGTTTTATTAAAACAATATATGGTTCATTACATAAACAGTTGTACATTACTTGGGAACTTGGGAGCCCCAAACAACTCTGATACTTTGAGAAAAGGACAATGAGAAATGGCTGGAGGAATTTTAATACGGCACTCCCCCGGACATACCCACATAAAAGGAGATGCCGTGCATCCACTCATTCAGATTTGTTCTTCTGAGCCGAGTGGATGTCAATGAAGACAGATGCTCATTTCATTCACCTCAACTTGCTGGTGTTACGGTCTCTCTTCTCTGCATTTATTCATGAGAATCAACTCTTTTAACCCAATCACTGTGCTGTATTACGCATGAGATCGCATGAATTCACGCGGAATGCCGCGATGAGTTTGACAGCGCTCACAACGTGGATCATATTATAGATCATATATGGGCCGGAGCAAAGCGCGTTTCAAGTTTTTATGGACATATTTCATATACTCTAGAACTTGAACCAGCACAGTGTATGCGCACATATTAAATCCTGTCTTATTCAAATGAAATATATATGTGCATATAAGGACACTGATACAGCTGTACGTCTGATCATGACACGATGGATTATTCTGATACACAAAAGACAATGATGTAGACCGACAATTCAAAGAAAAATAGACAAAAAGTAACTATGCCTTTATTCTTTCTGTGTTAAACTGACCTGTCATTTGTTCAGAGACTGTAGTGCTCGAAAATGTAATGAAAATATTATTAAGACCTTTTAAATGTTCTCCCACGTTTTGGAAGGGTGTTGTCGACCATGTTGTCAACCAACGTTGCGGTCGCCACTCTCTTTTCTGGTCAGAAAGACAGTCGCTTCAGTTGCTCCCCGTCCCTGTCTGCTATGCACAAGGCTGTGGCGGCAAGCAGAGCGACATGAGGTCAACAATGGGAGAATTTACGAGTCAATCCCCAAGGCCTCCAATTCCTCATCACGCTCATTCTGCCCAGTCGAATTCCTGGATGAGTCAGGTGGTTCGTCTCAGGGCGAACTTAATTTCTCATTTGGGGCTCTGGATGAGGATGAACTGTTGATTGCAGCATTGGAGGGCGGGCTTATGCCTTCTGATGCTGAGGACTCTGCTGAACTCCCACCTTTGGGTGTGGCCGCTAAAAACATCGGGCTAGAGTGGAGTTCTCCACCCAGTCCTGAGCGTTCGCAGCTGGATGATTGGTATCTGGGCTCGGAGGGCGACTCACAGCCACGCCCCAGTGCCTTTTTTCCCGGAAGTGCATGAAGACCTCACGAAGTCATGGAAGTTTACTGCCAGGCCCGCTTCACGAGCTCTTCTGCCCTCACGACCCTTCGACGGTGGGTCAGCCAGTACATGGAGGTTCCAAATGAGGAGAGTGCGATTGCGGTGCATTTATGCCCACAAAACACTGCCATCTGGTGGAACCGTTCCAGACTCCCATCAAGGGCCTGTAAGTTTACTTCATCAACGTCGAAGGCTTACAGTGCTGCTGGACAAGGCTGTGTCAGCCCTGCATGCCGTGACCATCCTGTAGATCCATCAGGCCAAGGCACAAAAAGAGCTACATGACTGAGCTTGGATGCGTGGTTAGCGCTCTGCAACCCGCCACGCACCCACTCATCTTTTGATGAGATTGCAACCTCATCAAGATAGTCAGACGTGGCTATGTGATTCAGTTCACCAGGTGCCCCCAAGGTTCAGCTGCGTCCTTTTTTACTTTGGTGGCAGGCAAAGACGCCCCTGTCCTACATGCAGAGACTGCAGTCCTCTTGGCGAAGGATGCAATAGAGCCTGTCCCTCCAGCCAGAATGAAGAAAGGGTTTTACAGCAGCATCGGAGAAAGGCGGCGGGTTACGACCAATCTTAGAGCTGTGAGTTTTGAATCTGGCCTTGCACAAGCTCCTTGTGGCAAAGGGGGGCGTGATTCAGCGAGTTCTCCTTATGACAGGAGAGAGGATCAGGAGACAGCTGCGGCGTGAGTGGGTTAAGTGTGAATGACAAATAGGTAAACTGCAGGCAACTGGCTGGGTGTACCGATTGCACACAGTGCCTTTCCGCTACCTGAGGTGATAATGTGCGCTTTTAAGTCCATGAGAGTTCACCCGGGCTGACGAACCCTGAACGTCCTTCTAACCTTCAGCACCCTGCGGCAGCCGAATTCATACTCATGTAGTATATCTTTTCAGGTCAACCAGTGTACTTGAGACAATATGTAGTGTTTTCCTGACGTAATCCAATATGATGTATTTTTTTCACGGTACAGTTTCCCTGATGGTCAACTTGTGTATTCCTCTGGGCAGAACGTTGCTTGTACTTTGCACAGTCACTGTGTTTGTAGAGCTCCTCCCTTTTCAGGTAGGACCTACCGAGACTTTTTGCCATGTGTGGCACTTCTCGGTCGGTAAGTCCATGTGATATATACTCCACATGTTAACCTCCCTTTTGGCAGGATGTGATCTCCGTAGTTTTCTTTATTCTGAATGGGAAAAAGAGCACTTTCCCCCGTGCTATAATTTCTGGTCTGTAAAATTTTTTTAAAAAGCATAAAAAAATAAAAAGGAGAAATGTTTAAGAAACGGCTGACGTGAACCTACCTCGTGGAACGGGGGATGATGTTGCGAGTGCACTTGTTACCTGTGGCTTTTTCCCAAGGGATCCCTAGTGTCAGTACATCAACACAACGTCGCAGTGACTGACAGATAGGGAACTTCTTGGTTACAGTTGTAACATTCGTTCCTCGACGGAGTGTCTCTCCTGCCACAACACTGAACAACCCGCTGAAATGGCCAGGACACTGTCTCGGCTCCTCAGCACAAACTTGAATGAGTGGATGCATGCCATCTCAGGCAAGTGACGTAAGCAAATTCCAATCGCTAACTCTCATTGGCCTTTTCTCAAAGTATCAGAGGTGTTTTGGGCTACCAAGTGCGACCCCTAGTGTCAGTATATCCTCACAATGTTTTGTTCCCTCCATCAGAGAATGGAGGTTAGAACAGTAACCAAGACGTTACCTGTACCGCAGGTTACTGAGCAGGTAGATATGACAGTGGACCATCTGCCCTGAACAGCTCTCTCCACTGAAACAGCATCAAATGAGTAGTACTGGTATGTGATGTTTGGACTGGTGAGGTCTCCATATTCTTGGCCATATTTCCGAAACACCTAAAATTTGTGCAAATAAACAGTTTTCGTTACAAGTAACAATGAATATTGAACATTGTCATTCATAAAGTCATAAACGATAAAGGTCCAGAAACAAAGAAAGATGATAATTCAGATGCTGCACACCTGTATGTGGATCTTGTCTGTGACTGGTCCAGAAATAGTGAGCTCTTCAGTTTGAGGTTGGTGGTCAGGTGCGAGGTAGAGGTTATAGATTATGGGGCTCTTCTCCAGAGGTGAGGGGTATATGATGCTTAGCCCTGGGCTTTCATCTCCAGACACCACATATTTATCATTTAATAACACCGCTGCGGGAAGGAGGGACATTTCTTTCATATAGTCTTTGAACTGTATTTATTATTTGGTTGGACATTGTACTGTATTATAAGCATCAGTGTGTTTATCAATGTATCAAATGCCACAAAAAAGACAATACTTATAGATAGATACATATAAATTGGCTTTTAAAACAAAAAAATAATTTATTGAGTATCTAAATAAATAAATCAACATTCAACAAGAACACGTTAAATTTAACAAAAAGTTACAGTAAAGATATAAAATATTTCTGTTTCAAATAAATGCTGTCATTTCTTATTCATCAAAGAATCCTGAACAAAAATGTTTCACGAAAATATTAAGCATTTGTTTTCGATGTTGATAATAAATGTTTCTTGAGCACCAAATCAGCATATTAGAATAATTTCTAAAGGAACGTGAAACTGAGTAACGTTAAATTGTAATATTTGTAATAATGTTTCAAAATATTACAGTTCTTATTTTTGAACACATACCTAAATGCAGCTTTGGTGAACAAAAAAAAAAAAAAAACTCAAAACCTTTGAATGGGAGTGTATATGAGGTCAATCCCCTTTTCTATCTTGGAATAGCCTCGACTAATGCTTGTGACAAGAGTGTTCAAGGATTTAGGATTTAAACTATAAAATATTTAATCATGAAATATCCAGCTAAATTTCATTCTCTCAGATACTCAGATTCCATCATTCAATACAACTTCAATACCAAACATGTGTAAACAACCGTGTTTAGCCCTTCTTACAGGATTCACAACTTTATTCTGCTGTTGTGTAAACCTAGCTATACTCACCAAGGTGTGTAAAAACGGGCTTTGTGTTAATCACATGAACCTGAGAGGCGTTCAAAGGAAGGGTGAGGAAAGTGACATACTCTTGAAAAGACAACAGACAAAAAGAGGTTATTGTGCATAAGAAAGCAGATAACTGGACAAATTATGAATATGTCTGAAAATAAACCCTACCTACCTCCAACCTCTCCACCTGAATAGCTGTTTGAGATTAACTGGCAGGTGGAGCCATTGCCCCCACACACCCCACACACATCCTCCAACTTCCCAGAATGCATTACTCCATCACAGCCCAACAGCTAACCCAGGAAGTAAACCATATGAAGAAATTATATTTGTTAAATATTCATTCTCTGTCCAATTTGAAAATGAAACAGTGGACAGAAACATATTTCAGTTTTTCAAAAAAAAAGTAAACTTTGTTTACGTGTGTTTGGCATTACCTGGCACTTTCCACCCAAACAGGCAGAAATGGAACCACGTGGTACAGTGTTACCAGCTTCACACCGTGTCCCATCAATGAACTGAGACCCACGACTCACCATGAAGTCCTGCTCACGTGAGCGACACATCAGTTTACACTGAGCATCACCTGGAAGGGAGAGAAAGACATTAGAACAGAGAAAACAACAAAGGACCAATTCAACTGGAAGACCTTTACTAGGTCGACCTGAGGTGTAGCTGACGGCAGGGATCCAGGTGTAGACTGAGCTGGAGTCTGTAGACACTGAAAGAGGCTGCTGGTCCGTGGCTGAGCACTGCTGAGACATGAATTCCAGCTGAGTCGACGCACAGGGCTGTAACAAACAACGGCAAGCCAGGTATGTCACCATGAATTTACTTGGTTTACTTTGTAACGTCATTTAATGTTATGTCTTCAATTTTCTTGCACTAAAACAGTAGTAACATTTATTTTACCGTTTACATGAAAACTTTACACCCTCTCTCGGACCTGTTTTTGCTACTGTACCTGAACACTTACATTAGCAAATGGCCACAGTTATTAAAGTTGTCATGAAATCAAAATTGACCCCATTTACTTTGTTAGCGCACATTTGTTAGTTCACTTATGGTGAACAATTCATCTGTGCAGCTTGGGTTTATTAATATCCTTAACTATGAGGGATAGAGAGGAGCTAAGCTAAAATAAAAGCCTGCCCTATATTCAATATTCCGCTTTACTTTGAAATACTTTCACAGCACTGAAGTAAAGTCAATTGCAACTTCTGGTTGACGGGGACTTTAAGGTGCAGTCACACTACACTTTGTTCCATTGACTTACGCTATTTTATTCTAGGTCAGGGTTTATCCCAAACTGGGGTTTGTTAAGCCCGGGGGTTCATGAGAGAACCAGTAAATGTTGATGTTGATGAAAAACTAGTATTTAATGAAATTATAGACAAATAAAAACGACCAAAATAAAACTTATACTTATAATAGATTATTTGTTTACCTGCATGTCATGTAAACATTTACCAACAGTGGAGAACCATGAACGCTTGAATGTGCTTTTAAATGATTAAAATATTAACTTAAAATTTCAGGGTGTTCATATTTTGTGTGAATATGCTGACAAAAAAATGATTGGGTATCTATGAACTAGGTTAATGTTAATCTATAAATTGTTACATATCCCCTGTGTAGTGTCTGGACTTTTATGTTGAAGTTGTTCTTGTTTCCTGTTTCTGTGCCATGTTTTTAGTCCCTTGTAGTTTTTAATGTTGATTACTTCCCTGATTGTTTCCAGTTGTGTCTTGTTTGCCAATCACCACTTGAGTATATATATATATATAGTACTTTTGTTTTCCTTATTCTCTGTCGGTTGTTGTGAATGTAATGTTTGCTGTTGGTCCTGTTTCCCTTGTGCTCCGTTTTCTTTTTTGTCATTCTGTTTCTTTCATTAAACTTCTGCAAATAAATCCACGGCTCTGCCTGCCTTCTCTCGTCCCGCATGTTAAATAAATTGTTCGATTGTTAAGTGTTAATTCATGTCAGCATATTCATATCTAATATTAATTTATACAAAAAGTTGAATAATGTATTAGCGTATGGAGAAATAAATAAAGTAAAATAAAGTAAAATAAAATGAAGTAAAATAATATAGGAAACCTGTTTAACAATGCTCACACATCTACACGGAAAGAATAAATGCTATTTAGCAAAGAATAAGACAAAAATGCAGGCCAGCATACATATATTACTGCAGCCTCATGGCAATGTATAGATGTAACCCTTAATTTGACTAACGTGACCTACGGAGGCCCAAAGTAAACAGTAGCTATTACCTGCCGATTACAAAGTTCAGCTTCTAAGTCCTGTCCTTTACAGACGGAACCACCAAAGGCTGCCCTGAAACACAGAAACATCACTCTGAATACATATATCAGTGTGGGATCTAATATATAACCACAGCAAAAACTCATAAATGAATGCACATTCACAATACTGTAATGTATCTGAGTAGTTGTTATTGAGTATGCTCTTATTTCTAACACCAGCTGTCCCTGTCATATTCTCACTCTCGCACCTGGGGTTATTGCACTGCCTCCTGCGGTAAGTGATTCCTCCTCCGCATGTTCGTGAGCAGGGAGAGAATTCAGACCATGAAGACCATGAGCCGTGAACCATCATGGAGGACCCCAAAGTAGGAGACACACACCGACCCTTAAAACACCACTAAAGCCACACAGAAAGAGAACAGTAACACAGATCTGTATTTTTCACGTGTTGTATAAAATGTTTAAAAAGGTCAATTTATGTGTTCTAAGAATGTTATCAAAATCCATTTTTAAATCTGCATGTAATATTAAAATAGTATGGACGCAATGGTAATTTTTTTTGTAAACTCAAACATATTCCATAAAATATGAAAAAATGCAAGGATATGGAGATGTATACGCATATTCATTCAATGTAAATAAGTGTTGGTCGTAGCAGTGTGTCACCTGACTAGGCCCACACTCTGTCCCGTCCAGGAGCGGAACAAGGAGACGTGTACATGAGCTACGGTCACGAGGGTTGATGTGGCAGGACAGAACACGGCAGCTTGCCTTGAGGACACCAGAGAGAAAACAAAACATCACCACAATTAACCTCAATGTCCGGGTGAGATATGTATTGAGTAAGTAAATGCTAAAGTAAAAGTAAAAACCGCAATCAAAATGTGATACAAATACCTTATACAGGTTTTAAAGATTTGTTTTATTTAAAATGACTGTTTTCTATTTTATCAAATTTTATAATGCAATGTATTCCTTTAATGACAAAGCTGAATTTTCAGCATCATGTCTCCAGTCTTCAGTGTCTTCAGAAATCATTCTAATATGAAGCTCAATAAACATTTCTTCTTATTATTAATGTTGAAAATAGTTGTGCTGCTTTTAGTTTTTAGTTAAAACTTTAATATTTTTTTCTCGGGATTCTTCTATGAATAGAAAGATATTTGAATAAATACATTTTGTATGTAAAAAAAATTATTTAGAAAAAGTAGAAAATTATGTTCATGGGTTTGATGTAACCAAAGCGTACTGGTATTTAAAAAAATATGGCTGAGCTCTAATATTACACCCAAATTTCCTGTATCAATAGGAAACATGTCAACAGAGAACTGCGTTGGTCAAGCGCTTTCAGGTAAAGTGCTAGCACGGCAGTTCGCTCTTTGATGATTTACACTGATAAATGTCGTATGATGGTCATTCTTACTCACCATGTCACCATTAGTGAAAGAACAAGCAGTAGCTGAGCTGCCGAACGCTATACGACACTGATCGTCCACTCCATAGAACAGACCAGGCCTCCAGTCCTGCACTGAACCACCCAGTACCGGCACATCCTTAACACACTCCGCCTTACCAGCACTACACAGCAGACAATGAACACACAGTCACATTATAAAGGATGTCCTTATGATGAAGAATATTACAGATGACTTAAATAACACTTTAATAATACCAAGACATGATAACTGGGAACGTTTTTTTTTTGGTAGGATTTTTAAATGTTTTTGAAATAAATATTTTATGTTCACCAAACCAGCATCAAAAATACAGTAAATACATTAACATTTTGAAATATCATTAAAATTTTAAATAACATTTATATTTTAATATATTATGTAGTTTACTGTGATGACAAAAACTGAATTTTTAGCATTACTCCAGTCTTCCATCACATGGTCCTTCAGAAATCATTCTAATATGCTGATTTGCTGCTCAAGAAACATTTCTCATCATTATCAATGTTGGAAACAGTTGCGCTGCTTAATATCTGTGTGGAAACCGTAATACATTTTTTGATGAATAGAAAGTTCAAAAGAACAGGATTTATTTTAAAGACAATTTTGTAAGAATGCCAAAGTCCTTACAGTCACTTTTAATGAATTTAACGCATCCTTGCTGAATAAAAGTATTATTTTTTTTTACTAAATAAATATTACTGACCTGAAACCTTTGATTGGTATATTTTTAAAATTGGTTTATATAAAATATACCCGAACCGAAATGGTTCTCTGGACATTTTATTGGTAGTAATTGCGGTTTAATGTTGATTCTCCCAATGCCTGTCACAAATTTCATATTTCACCCCAAAATAAAAAGCAATTTTTTTAAAGGAATTATTCTTTTTTTTTTTTTTTTTTTTTGAGATTCACTAATATATACAGAAGGGTCCAAACATAAAAAAAAATTGATCAGGAAATAAACCAAGATTTTAGGAGGGTGTTTTTTTTTTTTTACAACAACAACAAACATTCTGAAATTAATGTCCAATTTATAATTTTTTTTATGACTAGTTAGGTTGATATTATAATTTGTAGAGAAACCAATTGCATTAAATTAGATTGGATTAAAATCCATTAAATCATGCAATAAAAATGCATTAAATGCACAATTGCAGCATTTTTAATATGGTCTTTTGGAGGCTGCTGTACATGTTTGTGATGCAGAAAGAGTGTGACACCTGAAGAAGTTGTGGAGCTGAGCCCTGCTGCACTGGGACCAGGTCAGATCGACGCTGTTATAACCTCCGTCAGATGCCATCATAAAGCCACTAGAGCTGCATGTGTTGTCTATTCCATCATGATTTATGCCAAAACTGAAAAGACAATAAGCAAGACTTGATTTACAATCATTCTTTTAACTTACATTTGAGCATAGCTGCAGAACTCATCTGAGTTTCATTGGAAATAAACTTTCTCAAGCTTACCTGTGGCCAATCTCATGAGCGATGGTGATGCCGAGATCAAAGCCTGTATCCTCTGTAATCACACAGTTCCACTGAGTGGAACAAACTCCTCCCAGCTGAGTTACACCTCTCACAAGCTTATTTCCATTTGGTAACATCAGATCGAACCTTAATGATGTCAAAAGGAGTTACTAAAATGCAAGTATGCAGAAATATTTTTGAGATCAAGATATCTAACAGCTTCAAAAATGAATTTAAGAGTTTTAAGCATTACTTTATAACATACATAAGGAAAGTGCACAATATTAGTCCAAATTGCACAATAAAGAGGAATGACAGTCCTGTAGTTAATAATGCTCTCTATGGTTTTTGACCACACCTGGTAATGTATAGCAGCAGATCTGCATGTAAAGGGTCAGAGTCAGCATCAGGGTTGACCTTCTGACCCCACTCGCACACACTTTTTAGAGAAGAGGTGATGTTTTCAGAGATCTGGATTTCTGGCTGTGGATTCAAATAAACTGTAATGTCCATGTGGATTAATATAATGGCTGTTGTGTACAGCATTAGGTCAACCAGACATTGTTACCTTTGGCTCTGTGAGAATGACCATACGGACCAGGTGAACTCTTATATTGGCACCGAGACTAACATCTCTCAGAAGCTCTGAGGCCTGCAAGTATTTGCAACAGAAAGTATTTAATATGCACTAATCCTATTCCATATCTTGTATGTCAAATTTATAAGCATATATTCACATACAGTGTTGGGAAGGTTACTTTGGAAATGTAATAGGTTACAGATTACAAGTAACCCAAAATGTAATAAGTAGTTTTAATTACTTTATTAAAGTAATGTAACAGATTACATTTGATTACTTTTTGATTACTTTTCTTTTATCACTATGGTGGAAAACTAAAGCTTTCAGCGGCAATGTGGACTGATGTATTTGACAGATGTGGTGCGCTGCAAATTCAAACAAGACCGCCAATCAAAAGCATCAGAATAGCAACTGATATAAAAATGTAACTGATTAGTAACATTTATGTTTTTAATTAAATTACGTAACTGTTACATGTACAGTAACTAGTTACTCCCCAACACTGTTCACATACAATATCTTGAAAACATAATTAAACACACACATACGATGTTGAGGTTGGTTAGGATGTATCTCTCAGTGTCTTGCCTATGAACATCATAAACATCTGGACCCACCACCACTGCTAGCTCCAAATGTGTGACCTCTGACCCAAGAGGTGTCCTCCGTAACCTGAACTGACCTTAGATAGAAGCAGATAAAACTGAATGAAATGATAATCCAAAATTGCATATTTTCCTACTAGTAGGCGACAAACAGTATGTGACAATTGGGTGACCGTGAGACGCTGTAGTCGCGGGACAAAACACAGCTCTTCCGTTCCGATTACCATAACTAATAGATTCTCCCCACTCAGTGAAACACCCATTGAGAATCCTGTTGAATGTGCCCTAGTTGTTGGTGATTCTATTACACAGAACGTGAAAATAGAGACACCAGCCACCGTAGTCACATGAGTCAAACCAGAGCGCCTGACATCAAAGCAAATTGAAAAGTGCTGGCTAATGCTAATCGTAAATTCTCTAAGATTATTATTCACGTCGGCACTAATGATGTTCGACTTCGCCAGTTGGAGATCACCAAAATTAACATTAAAGAGGTGTGTGAACTCGCAAGTACGATGTCAGGCACTGTAATATGCTCTGCCCCCTTTCCTGTCCGCAGAAATGATGAGATAGTAAGCATATTGTGTTCACTCAATGGCTGGCTGTCTAAGTGGTGTCCACAAAATAATATAGAATTCATAGACAATTGGAAAAGTTTTTGGAGCAGACCTGATTAATTTAGCCCAGCTGCAAAGCCGACTCCGTGTTACAAATATGTTAGACCTATAACTTCTGCCAATAAAGATTGCTTTATTAATAATCTTCCTGATCAGTTTCATCATCTCAGCATCCCAGATAGCATCAAGAATTCAATATTGCGACAGAAACTTTTAACTCTCTCTTTTCCAGCACTTTAGACACAATTGCTCCTTTGCGCTTAAAGAAGATTAAAGAACATAGTCCAACGCCGTGGCACAACGAGCACACTCAGGCCCTTAAGAGAGCAGCCAGAAAAATGGAGCGAAACTGGAAGAAAACAAAGCTTCGCGTTCCATGGAAAGAGAGCACGATTGCTTACAGAGAGGCTTTAAAAGCTGCTAGATCTGCTTATTTTTCAACCCTATTAGAAGAAAATAAACATAATCCTAGGTATTTATTTGAAACAGTGGCTAAACTAACGAAAAATAAAGCTTCAAGCCCAGATGTTTCGAAACAGCACAGCAGTAATGACTTTATGAACTTCTTTACTTACAAGATTGATAATATTAGGGAGAAAATGATATATGCAACTGTCTACTACAGTATTGGATCAGGCAGAGCATTGTAGTCTCCCTGACGAAATTTTTTATTCATTCATTGCTATATGAGAGGAAGAATTTTCTAAACTTGTTAAATCATCTAAATCGACAACATGTATTTTAGACCCAATACCGTCTAAGCTACTGAAAGAGATGCTTCCAGATGTCATAGATCCTCTTCTTAATATCATTAATTCATCTTTGTCATACCAAAAACTTTTAAGCTGCCTATAATTATACCGCTTGTTAAAAAACGCAACTTGATCCCACAGAATTAGTCAATTACAGGCTGATCTCGAATCTGCCTTTTCTGTCAAAGATATAGAAAAGGCAGTATCTTCACAATATGTTCCTTTTTAGCAAGAAATGATATCTGCGAGGATTTTCAATCAGGATTTAGACCGTACCATAGTACTGAGAACGCTCTCATTAGAGTCACAAATGATTTGCTCAGCCCCTAAGTTAATAACTAATGATCGTTGCGACGGAAGTGAATCAATCAAAACTAACGTTAGCTGGACAATAACTTTATTCTAGAGCTGCTGTAAAGCAAACAATCGTTGTTACTTTAATTTCCTATTATCACTGTACGCTGCTATGAAACAATCTATATTGTTAAAAGCGCTATATAAATGAAGGTGACTTGACTTGACAAAAAGTATGTCCGAATTCACAGAACTAGCCAAAAGTACCCGAATGACCTACTTCTTCAGGTGAGATTCTGAAGTGTGCATACGTTGGACACTTTACTATCCAATCAGGCCACAGGAGAGGATTTGTAAATGGCAGTGAAGCATTTCAACTGACACTGGTAAGTCACAGGATAATAACAACATTATTTCATACTACACACTGTTGTGAAGTAATTACTTATTCAAAATAAGTTCCTACTCAAGAGAGTGTGCAATTTTGGACACAGCCCATGACTTGTTTAATTCCTGAATAAATCAATGTTTCAAAAAAATCGTTTGATTGAATGAATAGATGGCGTCTACGCTAATGTTAGTCTTTATTCCGAGGTTTACTGTAGTCAGCTGGATCCGGGCCGTATCCAGATCAGATGGAAGATCTGCACCTAGACACAACCACAACACATCCCTGAAGTGTCAGCAGAGATTGTGTCAACTAGACTCTCCCCTGTGAAGGCCTCATCGACACGACAGCCATCGGCACTGATCCTCAACAAACCCGTCTCCATACCGGTGTGACTCCGATCTTTATCCAGATGGATATCCAATCTGACTTCTGACCTGTAATGCTGCCTGAATCATAATCATACACTGTTCGTTCGTTGGCCAGAGGAGAACTGGCTGACTGAGCCTGGTTTCTCCCAAGGTTTTTTTCTCCATTCCTTCACCTGATTGAGTTTTGGTTCCTTGCCACTGTTGCCTTTTTCGTCTTTTGCCTTTGGTTTGCTTAGTTGGGAACATTTCATTTTAATATTCAACAATATTATTGATCTGCCTGCATTGACACCATTATATGAGAACTGAGCTGGACGATGACATCACGGTTTTTGTCCAGAGTGGCTATTATATATATATTTAAATATATATAAATTAATTAAATAAATAACTTTTTTACTACAAAAATGAGCCATCACTGAATTTACTTAAGCTGGACTGTGACGCTATTTTCTTCTAGAAACTTTGTTGCATTATTTTCCTGTTAACTCTGTAAAGCGGCTTTGAAACAATCTGTATTGTAAGGGCGCTATATAAATAAAGGTGACTTGACTTGACTTGACTAAAGACAGTCACTTGTCACCACCTACTGGCATAATGATGCAACCCGCACTGTTTGTTTAATACATTTATTACCAATAATATATCTCTATATTAAAGCTGCTTTTTTTTAACACTGTAAAACAACAACAACGTGGCACTCATGGTGTATGACATTGAAAAAGATGAAAAGTGAAGTAGTGCCCTGCATGTGAATGACCCCTCGAACATATGGACAAGTTCAATTGCCAAATGTATTGCTGTGGACTACAGGCCAGTGATAGGCTAGTAATATGGTAGTGATATGGTAGTACACTGTGTGTATATATATAACCAGTATATTGTTCACTCACTCTTGGGCTGTTTAAGACGTGTCTTCACTGGTAACGTGTGGGTTAATAGCAGGTGAGGTACACCAGGAGGTAAATCTATAGTAAGATCCTTCAGATGGTCTATGTGTTTTTGAAGCACTGGGCGAATACACAGTCTCCTCTCTCCAGACTGAATCAGACCTTGCTGAAGACAAAATTAGACTAAAATTAGTATACTACAGCCACAAACACTGTATATGGAACAAACATAGAGCATAGTATAAAAAAAACATCTTACTAATTTGCCATGGCAGACAGGGAGAAGAGTTCTAGTATGTGCTGGTCTCAGTAACTTCAGCTGCTCGCAGCACATGTCCTCCCTCTTCTTCACCACACTGACTGTTGAGTTCATCACCATCTCCAGACTTGTGGGACAGGACACTGGTTGTTCATCTCTGTGCTGGCCCAACTCAAATGTCTCTCCTTCGGTCTGAAACGAGCACCTCCACATCCCTCTGGAAGACTCATTCCTCGAGCAATTCACCCACACCAGCTCAAAGTGAGGCACTGAAGAGAGCAAACTAATGTCAGGACATACATGTTTAGTTATGTTTATGTACATGTTTACAGTCTTTTAAAACCTTGCATGTGTATGTATGAACTTAATAATCTCTCTGTAAACTTTTTGGCCCCTTATTCGTGACCTGACCACTATTTCTCAATATCTGAATCAGACTCACCTGATTTAGTGGAAATAGTATCAAAATAATAAAATAAATCTTGTGGTTTCAGTGACTCTAAAAAATCCTGAGGAAAAACAAACAAATCACAATTCGATTTTGAACAAACAATGCCATTAAAAAAGATAATTATATTGCACAGCAGTACTAAGGATGGCAACAAGCAAAGCTCAGATCATTAAAAATAAAATAAAAATTATATAGCCTATATATTTACACAATTTACACAATATTGTTCAAAAGATTTTAATTGTAAAAAAAAAGAAGAAATCAAATAAATTAATACTCAGCACGGATGCCTTAAATTTACCAAAAGTGACAATAATATTTCAAAATATTTATATTTTTAAATAAATGCTGTTCTTTTGAACTTTATATACATCAAAGAATCCCGAAATTATCACCGTTTCCACAAAAAAATATTAAGCAGCACAACTGTTTTCAACATTGATAGAAAATGTTTCTTCAGCAATCACAATCAGCTATTAGAATAATTTCTGAAGAATCATGTGACACACTGGCTGCTGAACCACAGCCATTTTAAACTGTTATAATATTTCTTAATACTACAGCTTTAACTGTAGGCCTATGTATGATCAAATAAATGCAGCCTTGGTGACCTGCATGAGAGATTTTTTTCAAAAACGTAAAAAAATATTACTAATCCCAAACTATTGAGTGCGGTGACCCTTCTTCGTGTTAGGCGTAGCCTACTCTAGTATTACTTATATATTTGTATTGTTTTATTATTATGTTGATGTCAACAGCAAGTGAACAACCAAAAATATGTCATACATTTGCCTTTTTCCAAGCTTAAAAGCGCTTAACTTACCTTCTGCAAAGTGCATTGTGAAATCAGTAGAGCTGTTTTTAACAAGCCAGAAACTACAAAGAGCCAGATCAGCGTTCCCATGTTTGACCACATCTTGACAGGGCTAAACAAATGCAGCAGGACCAGCTAGGACTATTAGTGATCTGCCGTACCACCGCAATTCTGGCTGACAAAAAAAAAATAACGTTTGAAGTTGGTTGAAAGCGTCCTGTACATTGACCAATGTCTCACACTCTGCTTGTTTAGAAAGATTAAACAAGAAAGGTTATTGATCAGCATGGAGAAGCCCCACTGAAACACTGAGTTGATGAATGACAGACGATATTTGTTGACACACCATGATCTGTGTAGAAGGTTAGTTTGATGGTTGGCTCACTGTTGATGCCTGTTTTATTGATTTGTGATATTGGAAGAGTTCTCATGTATGAATCGATTACATTTCAAATCACAGTAGGCTATATGATGTTAAACTATTCAAGGAGGGGGACACTGTGCTATATAAATGCTTTAGCAAAAACCAATAGTTCATTTATGAAATTACTCATTAATTTATCTTATTCAGGAGCTTTGTTTAAACTTTCTGAGACAATGATTTTCAGTGTTGTCAAACATAATTTTAATAATTAGAAGTATAGCCTTAGTTTGAGGCATACTTAGACTAGTAATGAATTATAATTACATTATTAAAATAAATAATTGAATGATATTTCCAAAAGTAGGTTATGAGACCACATTGAAGATTTGGGATAATGGGAAGTCCGATTCATTTCTGCGAATCGGTTACTTCGAACAGTTTAATGAACCTGTTCAAAAATGATTCAGTGATTCTATTACGTCATAATGCCGCCAATAATAAAGCCATAGCATATGTATTATTAACATGTTATTGATGTATGCCTATTGTATTCAATTGATGTATTGATGTTTTTTCCCCTATTAATAACGTGTTTGTTGTCACAGCTGGAAATAAACAGAAAGTGACATTTTAAAACATGAAAATGTTATGTGGTAAAATTATTATTTTTTCCAACAAAACTTAAAACACTCAAATTATTATTCTGACCATATCATTTTTAATAAAATATTACATTAGAAAAATGTATAGAAGAACGCTCTAAAATTCTGGTTCCCACTATATCAACTTTGTATTTACATTTATCCACCGAGCCAACCGCCATTATATGCGGAATGGCTCGGGACTTTTATTGTAGTAACGTCGTCTGGGCTTTTATATTGAAAAAACACCGTTGTTTCTCGTTGCGAGTTTCACGCTGCTGTTTGTAGGGGAGCGCGTGCGGTCGGTGGGCAGGTAAAAACACACAGCATTTGAGGGAGCGGAGAGGTGATGGCAAAAAAAGCGAAAGCAAACCATTACCGTCGACTTGTAAAAAGAGCTTATGTTTTTATTGGGCCAGTGACTAAATGTTTACATTACTTGATTTTGCCTCATTATTATTGGCAGATGAGCTGAAGTTTGTTGTCGGTTGTTCGTAGCATTAGCAACGGCGCGGCGTGGTGCAGCACAAACAGTTAGCAGAGTCTGTTAGCATCTGCTTGTTTTTTAAAATCCCGTCTATTCTAACTTTAGCCAAACCGACTGTAAACGTGACGCAATAGTGGGTTTTAATCGAGCTAAAACATCACTTAAATAATTTGATATCTCGCACGAGTTCGTGTGTCTGTTGCTAAGGGCCATTTTACGGTTGCTTGTGCGATCTGTGTTGTTTTAGTCCGTCGTGAAGGTTGATACACAGGATGATCGCGACGATTTTAAACCGTTACCGCGATTATTTTAGTCGGCCATTAGTTGAGATGTTTTCGTTCTAATCTAATCAATTCCCCTAACGTTAACGTTACGTTACCTAGACTGCGTTTTTGGCCGAACTGCGTGTTCGGTTTGCCGAAGTGTGCGGTCTAAGTAACGTTAGCTTTTGAAATTCAGTCTTTGTTAAAGAAATAAACCCACAACAATATGTATTACTGTTATATTGTTTCAAACCCTTATGACTGACTTTTAGTTTAGGTGACCTGTCCCTTTAAGATTGATGTGCTGTTTATATGTTGTTGCAGGCGTGTTTTATTTTTTCAGGAGTGGGGTTTTGGTGGGCGTGTAAGTGGACACCAGTCCAGACTATGTTTGCATGGCTATATTTAAGTGCTGGACAGATAGGGGGGTGATAGTCTTACATAGGAAGCACAGAGCTGAGAGTTAAACTAGCCACAGGCCCGCTTGCACCTGTCACTAACCTTTTCTTACACAAACATCTTGGGAATATTTTTTTATAACTTAGTCTTGTGTGTGTGTTATAATCTGTCTTCGTTTCCTCCTCTCCTCCAGAATTTTCTATTTTGTACATACATTATTTTGTATATACTGTTTATGATGACTTCAGTGGTCACTGATGCTGCCAGGGGCAATCGGGACAGAGCCCTACAACAAACCACACACACCTCACAGCCACAGAAACAGATACAGGTGAGCAACACACACACTCCATCAGTGAGGTGTGACACATGAACAGGCCTGAGTACCTACCTATGACTGTGTGTTTTGATTATGGATGTCATTTATCTCTAGGCCACAGCGGAACAGATCCGACTCGCCCAGGTGATTTACGACAAAAACGATGCAGATTTTGAGGGCAAAGTCCAGCAGGTGAGCAACATCAGAAGGAATTTTATTTTTAATGGTTCTTGTCTATTCTTTTAACACTGTGCTAAAATGCACTGATATTTCCTACACAGTTGGAATCTGCAGCTCTATGGTAAAAAATCTAGGCTGCCCGCAACTAAAGATATTTTAAGTCGACTAATCGCACGTTATATTAATTTAATTACTTAAATGTATACTTGGGGGAATACTAAACTATAATGAGCTTTTAATATATGTATATAGATGTAAAATGGCCTATTCCGGACTCAGGTGCTCGCATAAAGCTTGCTGCAAAGCACCGGCAAAAGTAATGATTATGAGTGTGTCGGACAAAATAACTAGGAGACACTTTAATTATTTATTCATAATCTAGTGTTTTCTGAGGGGGCTTTCACACTGGAAGTTTAGTTCGAAACGGTGCACGGTTCACATGAAAAATTGGTAATGTGAACACTGTAACGTGGTCTCCGGTGCACACTGAGGTACCAAACCCGAGTCTACATGAAGAAGGTGGTCTGGGTTCTTTTGCACTCAAACTGTGGCACGATTCGAGTGAATGTGAAAGCAACACGGCTTCGGGTGCACACAAAAGGAGTTTTAGATGATTATGAGTTTAAAAACAGATTTAAGGGATGATTGTGTTGAGGATTTACCTTGTATGAGAGCGAGTTAGTCATAGTGATTGCAATCAGGGTGGCAAATGAATGGCAGCTGTCTCCTCAAAAGAGTCTGTTTGCAAGCAGCAGAAAGCTGCCTTCATGCGACACACAGTGAACCCAAGAGTAGTTTACTCAGCTGTGCATAATAGCACCAAATTAATAAAGAACACAATAAATGTGTGAAAGCCCCTAGAGTCGGTGTCAGCTGCAAAGATATGTTGACTGCTGATTCGCCATCTCCACAGTATAGTGGATGCGCCTTTAGAGAGAAATGCCCCTTTCATACGGTGTATTTGTTTTTGATTTGAATTGGTTTAAGTAGACATTTCAAGCTTTCTATAGATGTATTTTTCATGTCTGTGAGGCAAGTACGCTGATTTTCTGATCATTTTTGTGACTCTCCAGTTCACAGAGACCGCAGAAAACACACCATTTGGTTTTCTTTACTTTACAAAAGCACAACTTTTTGTTATTGTTAGTTACACAAATAAAAGTAGACCCTTTATGCTTTGAGGACCACAAGGACCTGAATTTATTAACAATAACCCCTTTCACACAGATATTCCGGAAGATACACGGATAAAGTGACCTGGGTTCGTTTGATTTTTGGTTCATTCACACTGCCAGTGATTTTCCAGAATCTGAGAGTGCGTTCACGCACAACCCGTAAAGACACGTGACATCGATGTGACGTAATGTCTCAGCAGCGTCTTAAGCTTGCTTATGAGCTGCGATTTCTCTCTCTCGAAACCATGGTTGTGCTTTTCTCTCTCTCTCTCTCTGATTCGATCATAAACTAGCGCATTACGTTTCACTGGCTGGCAAACGATCCCAGCTTCAGCGTCATCACTACGACACTGCATTGATTACGGCTTTTGTTCACACAGTGCGCGTTTTGGGGCTGAACACGGTAATGTTACTGGGTCCCCAACCCGGCCGGCATCAATCCCGGGTCGTGTTTGAGTTCACACAGAAGGCGTTCTGGCAATTTCCCGGGATCAAAACACTGTGTAAAATGGGCTAATCTCACAGTGACTTTTTGTTGTTGTGACTAAATAATTCACATTATTAGTGCTATGTGATTTCATGATATGAAAGACACTCCACATGAACTTCATCTCCAGAGCTGCTCTGGGAGTTCACTTAAAAATGTTCACCTTTTGTTTTGAACTATCATCAGATACACACAGAAACTCGGAAGTCTTTACCACAACCCACTAAAACATATCTTGAAATAAAAAATAAATGACTATTGTACAATAGAATGTATTTCATAAAGTAATAAGTTCATTAACTTAAAGCCATTAAAAAAATAGCCATGAATCAATCTTTTTCCGCATGCATTTCAGCAAACATTGAACATATCTAAATGACGTGAATCTTATTAGATGTGGTATTGAAATTGGATTCAAATTGAATTATGAAATTTCACTGGTATCAGAAGTTCTGGTGTCATAACCTTATTTATTACAATACAAGGTTACATGGGTCAATAACAATAATTATTTTATTACTTTTTTGCGGTGGAGCCACTGAAAAGAACTAAATCAAATTGAGAATTGAATCTAGTTGAGATCTTGCGAATCCGAATCGGTTATCCCAGCCCTAATCGGTATAATTCCTGGCTCAGAGATGCACATCCAGAGTTTTATTGTAATGAATGGTAGGCTACTTGAATAAAAATAAATTCCTTATGCTTGATGTTCCTGATTCCCATCCTTAGTTTCCTTAATAGTTTGTGTATTTTGTTTTATCTACAAGAGTTTGATTGCATTTGGTTGTGTTGTGTCCTAGCTCATGGAGGTTACAGGCAAAAATCAGGATGAGTGTATGGTGGCCCTTCACGACTGCAATGGAGACGTCAACAGGGCTATCAACTTCCTCCTGGAGGAGGTCCCTGTCAAGGTGCACGCTTGACAAAGTTCATCCTGTTTTACTCGTTTCTGATTCACTGTATTTTGTAAAAGTATTAATCATACCAGAAAAACTAAACTGAATCGAAATAATGTAATGGATTTTTTCCAACTTTACTAGCCTGCCAATACTAGTGATTAAGCTGCACCAGATCTTTAATAAACAGATATGAGTGTAATAAATTCATGTACTGATTATGTTTTGAAATATTCGCATGCTGTGCTAATTTGATTGCACAGGACTCATGGGAGACAGTTGGCAAGAAGAAAAGTGTTGGAAAAGAAGGGACTGCACCAGAGAGCAGAGAGAAAAGAGGAGAAAGGGAAAGCAGAGGCCGCGCGGGTTCAAACAGACGCGGGCGAGGGGCCAGCCGCAACCAGGAAGGTGTGTTTCTGTGCGATTAGTGTGTACATGTCCTTACATGCATATGTTTGTGTTCTTGCCTGAGGCGGAGTATCTAATGGCTTGCATAATAATGTTGTTTTGGTGATTTAGATATCAGTTTTATGAGCATTTCTTGTTCTCGGCCATTGTTTTAAGGGCGATTGGAAGAGAATGGGTTTGATTCGGCTCCAGGAGAGAGAGGAGGAGATCGTGGGCGCAGAGGAAGAGGGAGAGGTCAGAGCATTATTCTCACTCCAAGACATTACTGCTCACTAACACACTGCTGCCCCCTGAAGTGGTTTTTAAGTTGATTAGCTGCATAAAAAGTATCACTCAAAAATAATTTATTTTAAGTATAACATACACTACTCTTCAAAAGGTTGGGGTCAGTAAGACAGTACAGTTCTGCTCAGAAGTTTACATACTGCTTGAAGAATATGCAAAATGTTAAAAATATTAACAAAATTGGGATCATTATTTAATTATTACTGTCCTGAGTAAATGTCTTCACATAACTGATGTTGACTTTATTTTGTGCCCAAGACAAAGTAATAACTGAATTTACACGCATAAACCGGTTCAAAAGTTTACTTGCCCATGAATCTCAATACTGCACGTTACCTGGATGATTAACAAGTTTTTATGTTTTGTGATAGTTCTTGTTTGTCCTGAGCACTGTTCTCCAGAAAAATCCTCCAGGTTCCTCATTCTTTGTTTTAGTTTTAGTTTTTTGTTACATTTTTAGCATTTCTGCATATTTAAACTAGGCTTGCTGTAATACTCGTGTTACCGGTGTTCAGCCGCAACTCCGGTTACATCACTTGCCCACCGCGGTACCGCCCCCACCATTTTTTTTTTTTCGAAATAAAAATAATTTAGTTCAGTTAGAGATCAGACACTACAACTTAAAAACTGAATGTGTCTGCTCAATGCAGCGTGAGCCGAACGAGAGTCGCAGCACATATCAGCAGAAGGAGTCATTACATTAATCACTAGAGTCATTAGTTGACTGACAAGACGATAGTTGAAGATTTGGAAATGTAAAAGTGCCTATTTGGCAATATTTTGGATTTAAACCTAATGCTAATACGGAACCTGCAAATGATTAGTTGTTTTACTAGTTGTGTTTTTCATTGAGAATAATAATGAACCCACCATTTAAGTAATTGCCTCCCCGAATTGGCGCTAATTCAAGAAACAAATGTAAAATCCGCACAGACATTCGTAACGGTGTGTGTCCACTGGCGTTTAGCAGAGCGACATAGGAATTAATTGAAAACGCTTGCTTTGCTCAGCACTGTTGTTGTCACGCGTCGATTAACCGGTAGGAAGATTTCCTCATTGTCACATCCCTAATTTAAACCCTTTTCACCAGTGACTATGATTTTGAGATCCTTCTATTCACACGGAGGACAATTGAGGGACTCAAATTTATTCAACCCTCATTGCAAATCAGGTTTATTGGCACAATTTACAGACTTTCAGTTGTTTGCCTAATTAAGGGCTTAATTAGTTGCACCAGGTGTGCTTGAGCTAGAACACATGAAATATCTGAACTGGCTAGGTTTGTCACGTTTAACTGAAAGTCAAAAGAATGGTCCAAAAAGTTAAGAGAAGATATCATCTCCCTTCACAAACAATGAACAAGATACAAAAAGATAGAAGGCTCTAAATGTTTCTAGAGACACCTTTGGAAGCATAGTTCAAGTTCAAAGTTAAAGGAACAGTGGTTACACTACCTGGACGGGGTAGAAAATGGAAGCTATAAACGGCTGCAACCAGATCTGAGAAGGCAGGTTCAGAAAAACCCTTGAGTTAATGCAAAAGACCTGCAGCAAGACTTGATGGCAACAGGCACTGATGTTTCAGCTTGCACAGTAAGGCGCGTACTAAACGAATGCAGTTTCTATGCGAGAACTCCAAGACGTACACCACTACTGACCCAAAAGCAAAGAAAAGACGGCTCCAATTTGCTCAAAATCATATAAATAAGCCACAGAACTTTTGGGATTCTGTTCTGTGGAACGATAAAACAAAACAGGAGCTTTTCGGCCCCGTGGATCAGCGGTATGTCTGGAGGAAGAAAAATGAAGCATACACTGAAAAGATCACTCTTTCTGCAGTTAAGCATGGTTGTGGCTCGGTGGTGCTCTGCGGCTGCTTTGCATCCTCTGGCACTGGAAACCTGCACCTTGTGGAAGGCAAGATGGATTCATTGAAGTATCAGGAAATCCTAGGAGAAAACGTCATGCCGTCAATGAAGCTTGGGCGTCATTGGACCTTCTAAATAGACAATCCCAAGCATACCTCAAATTCCACCAAGGCTTGGTTGCAGAAGTTCTGGAAGATTCTACAGTGGCCGTCTAATGTGAACCCCATAGAAAATCTCTGGTGGGATTTGAAGGTGGTTGCAGCACGCTAACTCAAGAATATTACTGAACTGCAGGCCATTGCTCATTAGGAATTGGCTAAGATCTCTGAATCGCTGCCAGAAGCTGGTGTCTGGTTATACATCTCGTTTGCAGCAGGTCATAACAGCAAAAGGGTGTCCTGAACAAGGAAGTAAAATAATAGAGATAATATATCCGAATTCAAGTTGCTTTCACGTTCGCACAAATCGCACCACAGTTCCAGCAGCTGCTCACTCTGTTTCCTCCACTATTTGTAGATGCATTTCGTCCAAAGAAATGCGTTCTTCAGTGCTGTAGTTAGGGATGCACCGATACCAGTATCGGTATCAGGCCCAATACTGAGATCATGTACTCTTACTCGTAAAAATGCCCCGAAACCAACAACGGATACCAGACAGCGTGTGAACAGTGTTTGTGTCCAGACAAAGAAACATGGACAACAAGCGCAGTTAATTGAGCGCGCGGCGAGAGGGACGCACGAGCTGGTCGAGCGCATCCCTTTTTTTTTTTTTACAGACATTAGTGGAAAGTTTGTAGTTTAGTCAGATGTCAATGGCAAAGAAAGTAAAGCGAGGCATGTTGCTTATTTACGCTAACTAGAGAGAGAGAGCACTTGTTATTTGGATTAAAACTAAATCGCATAAGTAAAACATGAACTGTTACCTGATTTATGTATAACGAGGGATTCCCTACATAACAGGAAGTGTGCCAGTCAAGAAGTTCCACGAACGCAAACATTCAAAGCGCGTCCCCCGAAAACCAGTGTCTCGAATTGAGTTGTCTTTCACATATCTTGCTTGTATATACATAGACAGTATATTCAAATGGGGTCCGTGCCTTCGGTCATTTATTTAACCAGGAAGGTCCCATTGAGATACAATATCTCTTCTACCAGGGAGTCCTGGTCAAGACAGGCAGCACAAAACAAAAAGTGAAAATTAGTACATAACACTACATAATAAACAAACGAAAAATACCATATCTTAAGGGGGCAGCAGTCTAATAAACCTGCTGCTGTGTTTTAAAGGGGTCATGACATGAGAAACCAAATTTGCCTTGATCTTTTGGTATATAAGAGGTCTTTGTACCATTAAAACGTCCTGCAAGTTTCATAGCTTAAGACGTCCTCCCCATTATAAACGAATCATTTATTTAATCAAGCTCTAAATACAGCTCGTTCTGGATCCATGGTAAGAAGTGACGTCACGGTACGAAGTGACGTACCAGCGTTTGCATAATGACCGCCTCCAGCAGAAGACAGTTACGCTTTAAGCGCAAGGCAACTACGCTCATTTCGTATCGTTGTCGCGCCCGCGCGCTGCGCGCCTCACAAGTGTTCAGTTGACGGACAGCAAGTGGGTCTGTGTGTACAGGGAAATTACGATGCCACGCAGATGTGCTGTTCCTGGCTGTGGACAAACAACATCTGTGAATACGCTGCGAAAGATCCAGTCGTCAGGGAAAAATGGATGCACTTTATTTTTTGCGGACGTCTCAGTCACGGCAGTGTTAGTTTAAGCGTGTGTTCTATACATTTGAAGGATGACGGTTTTGAGCTTTGCCAGAAAACTGTTGCTCAAAGATAAGTCCGTGCCGACTATTCTGGGCTCAACATCGACGACGCAAACTGTAAGTAATGTATTTAAAACTTTAAACTACTTTTTAAATACGCTGAAAGATCCAGTCGTCAGGGAAAAAATGGATGCACTTTATTTTTTGCGGACGTCCCAGTCACGGCAGTGTTAGTTTAAGCGTTTGTTCTGTACATTTGAAGGATGACTGTTTTGAGGGAAAAAATCCCAATATGATGCTTGGCTTTGCCAGAAAACTGTTGCTCAAAGATAAGTCCGTGCCGAATATTCTGGGCTCAACAACGACGACGCAAACTTACTTTTTACCATGGCTAATATAAACACATTTGTATAAGAGAATCTTGAAAATATGTCGCCTTTCTAGTAGGCCTACATGTGATAGAAAATAAAAAACGTTGCCTTTATCAATGCTGCATCTTCAAATATGGCCTGTGCATGCATTTTTGTCCGTGGTACACCCTATCATTTCATTGGAATTAGTTAAATAATGTTAAACTGTTAGCTAATCCGTTTTCAAGTGTCTCGGGTTAATTTTTTTTTATTAATTCAAAATAGTTTCACTTTCCATGTGGACACGGGCTGATCCAGTCTTCGTTGTTGTGGTGATCGTTCATTTTCCTCTGATTCCGGCTCAAACATAATAAGGTTTTATCATTGCAAGAGCCATCGCTTGGCATGCATCACCCGCTACTAAACAGTTGCGCCGAATCCGCAAATGTTCTGGCTGGGGGCGTTAATAATGATGCATAGGCACTGACGTTAGCCAATCATAACAGTGGGCATTAACACTGAACTCTTAAAGGGGAAACACCCCCAAAACAGACTGTTTGAATCAGAGGATGAGAAACAGGGTGGGAAAAGGTCATAAATCACTACATTTTAAAAGTTTTTTGTAAAAAAAACTATAGTAATACTATATTTGCACCTAAGGGAACATAATAATGAAATAAAAAAAACCATGTCATGACCCCTTTAATGTGAATCAAAAAGGCTACCTTTTGTAACTTTACAAAAAGATCCATCTATATTTAATTTATTCAGTAATGAGTATGCAGTGGGGTTTTTCACATTTGATTGATTACTGTAGTGTTTGTTGTAGTTAGTGTTGTTTTTGGCGGCCTGTTTTAATTTGTTTTAGGGTAGTTATTGTGTCAAGCTGTCATTTTAGTTTTTGTTAGTTTGTCAAGTTCATACTCTTTTTAGTCTAGTCAAGTTTTAGTCGACAAACTGATGACATTTAGTTATAGTTTTAGACATTGAAAATTTTATTTTAGTCTCTTAAGTAATGCAATTCTATTTAACCCAGTCAATATAGAATTTCAAACAAGGTTATCTAATTATATTTAGGGCTAAACGTTGGCAGTTTTTTTACCACCTGGTGGAATAATGGACCAACTACTGGTGGTGGTTGGGGGGTTGTACTTTTCTGATATCTTCATGTTTTCTACTTGATGTAAAATGGTCTGAAGGGTGAATTTTATCCTCCACAGGGGCAAAATATTTAGGCTATGTTTGATATTGCGCTGCTAGAGAATAGTGTTGTCACGGTACCAAAATTTCAGTATTCGGTTCGGTACCGATACCTGTGAAAATCCACGGTTCTCGGTACCAATTTCGGTACCAAAGCTAATTTAGATTAAATTTGCATAATATTAAAGTGTATATCCATTTGTTAGATAACATTAGATACAATGACCTAACAATAGTTATATACACTGAAGCAAGTATTCTCCTTATGGTAATTTAAAAATGTAGCCTACTAATACATTTTTAAAATCAAAAGTTGTATCTGTTCATGAACAATCAAGTGTTTGTATTAAATAACATTCACAAACATACATTAATGTTGTAAAAATATATTGTTCACTCAATGTGTTGATGTTAGATAAGGCATTAAGTAATGTTAATGAATGGTATCTTATTGTAGTGTTACCAACTAAACGGGAGATAAAACGTTTTATTTGACTTGACTGTCCTTTTATTCAATTCAAAACTGCGGTCATATTTAAAAGGCCTTTTAAACCAGATACAACCGCACACAATACCACTTTAGGGGCCGTTCACATATCGCTTTTTATGCGTGTGCAAATTCGTTATTTCAAATCTAGGCGCGCGGCTTATAAATAGAAGCATCTCAACAGGTCATGATGTGACAAAAACCAGCGGCCTTTCCGTAACAACATGGAAAGTTCGGCCGAACAGCTGATCATAGCTGTACAGGGCGGCTTTTTATTTATCATCTCAAATAATATATCTAGTAGTAAAGCTAATGCAAGGGCTAGAAATAAATAATTCTTTGATATCTCTTGTCATCATGGAGAGCGCAGTTTGCACCGCTTTCTCATTTCCACAAGCGCGTGCTCTCCCGTTGCGTCTGCCGTTGCTATGCAACCATGAACAGAGGCGCGCCTGCACCTCTTTTGCACGTGCAAAAAATGCGCTATATGAACGGCTCTTTCCTCCTTTCTTGTCAACAAGTGGATTCAGAGCCACCGCATTTGCAGCGCCACCGGTCGCCATGTCTCAGTGTGTTTATGAAGAGGACGCAACTGTGCACCACTCGGACAGCGAACTAATAACCGGATTAACCTGATACTTCGGTACCACCGGTACTTAAGAAAAGCTGGTACCGTAACCATTTAATTTTTTTAGTACCGAAATGGTACCGAAGTACCGGGTCTTTTGACAACACTACTAGAGAATGTGAAACGCGCTTTAGCCTACAACTAAACTTGACACGCCTTAACACAGTTTGTGCTTGTATGTAGCTAAGAATAATTTGACATGCAAGTACAAACATAGGCTATCTGTCCTACAGCGTTTTTCTACTTTACCACAGTAAAGAATACGAATATAATAGGCCAAATTAAAAGCGAACCAATGAAGAAACGTTTTTAATCCACTTAGAAAATGGGTGAGACGTGAGGGAAGATTTGGGAAAAGAAACAAGAGAATCCATGCAGGGATGAGTCACGATTTTTTAATATTCGATTAGTTTATTTAATTATAGAATATCGAATAGGTTCTGCAATTATTCTCTAAAATAAAATCTCCATGTTTTCGGTGCTGATGCGGTGGTGATTCGTTCATGTAACCGGAGGGTGACGCTGCCAATAACGCGCACAACAGCTGTCACAAAGAACCTGCAAAAGTAATTGTCAAATATATCAATGAGACTTTTGAATGGAATAACTAATGGAATAATATTGTTAAATTCGCTGATAAACGGGTGACCAGATCGCAAACCAGAATTCAAAGCCGACAAAGCTTAAATTTCTGGGCTCGCGCACAACTCTCTTATTCGTCGTGACGTTATAACATTTCGTCTCATCTCGTTTTGGTCAACGAAAATGAAGAGACCTTTTAGCGTAGGTTTTATTTTGTAAAAAAAATTCTCATTTTTATTCGTCAACTATATTGCATTCTACATTTAATTTTAGTCATCATCATATGACCAGCATTTACGTTGCGTCTCATCTCGTTTTCGTCAGGTGATAGATTCATTGACGAAGATATTTCGTCATGATTTTCATTGACAAAAGCAACACTAGTTGTAGTATCAAAATTGGAATAAAGAATTTGGAGTAAAGAATTTATATTTGTCTAAATATGTGTACCACTGACCCAATCCTCAGCACTGAGCCCTTCTCGAGCTGCTATAAATGTGCTGTACTATTAAATTAAATTAAAGATAAAATATGATTGGGCAATAGAATGAACAGTGACAGTAACAAGCTCATACAATGCATTTTTGCAGGCTTAATTACCGGTAAGCATGAGAAGCGACTTAATCGATAAGGACTTTTGATTTTGAGAATGTCCAGGTGTAATGATTTTTTCCCATAAAAATTTGAAGTGTTCGATCAAATGATACCTACCTTTTGACTCTCCTTGCTATAGTTTGAGTTGTGAGTCTTTACTTTTCTGTATGTCACTCAGAATCAAAACAACCTTAAATTTGTGTACACGACGCATCCCAATTAATTTAATATAGTCAGTTTGCAGTGTTTGAATCTCGTTTTTATTAGCCATCTACAGGTGTAGAATGTACCAGGCGCATTGAATAGTTGCTTTGTTTGTTCTCATCCTTAACCCTAGATAGTCACACCAGAGAACCTTAATAGAAAACAACCTATTATATTTAATTGTCTACAGTGTAACACTTATCATCATCAGCATGTGTTTGATATTTGGACAGAACTGCGGTAAGTCTACGGTATGCATTCTGGTATCTTAGACTGGGCAGGATGGGGCCTGTTCCTGTGTTGCTATTTGTGTCACTGAGCGACGTTTGTAGGGCACTTCATGTGACGAATGCGTTGTTTAAAGCAGCTGCAACTCGAGAGGGGAAGATAAGAGAGGGAGCAAGAAAAAGACTGGAAAGAGTCATTAGAAGGGGCTGTCATGTCTCTTATGTCATGTCTACATTAATCCGGAGACATTTGAAAACGGCGTTTTCGTTTATAAACGCTCTCCGTCCACACTAGCGTTTTCCGACGTTTCAGTGTGGATGAGAAACTTTTGAAAAACGCTAAATTCACCTTTACGGTGCATGCGTAAATGACAACATTGTCAATCTTGTTTTATTACTTGATTACATTTTTACTTTTTCACTTGTTCTAATTAGTATTCATACTGATGTGTCATGTCAGGTGTAGGAGGCCGAGGAAGAGGCAGAGGAGCTGGAATAAGCAGGTTCTCTCAGGGAATGGGGTAAGCGTAAAAATAAATATAAAAAAATCACAGAACACCTGGCCCATTCTTGGTCATTCTCACTGCTTCGTTTGCTTGTCTTTGACTAGTAGGACGTTTAACCCTGCTGACTGCACCGGCTCTGCTGAGGCAGCGGATCCTGGAAATGAGACTACTGAAGGAGCAGGTGAGTGCAGTTTATTGATCTGGATTCTTTAATAGAGCGGAAGTTGGTTCTCTAAAGCTTTTCACTTAATCATATCTGAAGCCATTTTCAGAATAGCATTGACGTCAGTTGAGACTGTTTTTAGTGGTATTGATTTCATACCACATGCTCTGTATTGATTGAAAATCAGAATACTGATCTCATATCCGATTTATGTAGTGCAAGTCATCAGACCAAAAAGCTAAATTTGTGTAAATGAACAAGCATTAAAACAGGGTTTCATATAATTTAATCCTCTGTAAAAAAAAAAAAAAAAAACCATTCTCTAAACTCTGCTGTCCTGTCAGGAGCCTGGAAGGACAGTCTGGAAGATTGGGCAGCTGAAGACTGGAATGAAGATGTGAGTGATCTCATGTTAAAATTAAACTGGAAACCTTGATCGTGATGTCAATGTGTAACGCTCACTTCTCCATTTATCAGCTATCTGAGACCAAAGTGTTCACTGCTTCCTATGCTCTTGGCTCCAAGAACCCCATGCAGCCTGGACAGGGGTGAGTGCTTCCTGTGCTTCAGCACTTTCCAGCACAGAGCTCAGATGTATGGAGGCCTAGGAGTGCGACTTAAAAATAAAAAATTACTTAGGAGTTCAAATGAATTCAATTATTCATATTCAAATGTGAATTTTTAGCTTTAAAAAAATCCCTCTTCAAATTGACAAATGCTCATTTAATTTGTCTAAAGGAACACTAACTTTTGGCCCTCTAGCGGTAAGAAGTTATCCTACTACTCACAACACATTCACTACTAGGCCTAAGAGATATAACCAGTTTAGATGGAAAATATCTCAAGCCGACTAGCTGAAGACGTTACTGTACTTCTGCTGTTACTTCCTTAAAAATAAATTCCAGCACATCTCTAACAACCTATAATGAACAACTTTTCTGTATTTTACCATTTCCTGTATAAACCATCCCGCTAGGTCTAAAATCTAAACACTTATAGTAGTCAATAGTCACTATAGTCAATCAGGGCAAGACAAAAACATGTTTTGGAAAAAGAATTGGTGTATTGACTCGTTTAATTTTGCACAAAAAAAGTTACATAGTGTACTAAAGCTATAGTATACTTTAGAAAGTATTCTGAAGCTCTCGAATTTGTCTTCCGTATATGTACAAAGGCCTTACGGGTTTGGAATGACATTAGGGTGAGTAATTACAGAATTGAATTTTTTTGGGGGAACTATCCCTTAAAGTAATTGGCCAGGTCACGCAAGAAGCAGCTAATGAAGTGGTTGGCGTATAAAGAAAATGCAAATTGATAAAGAAAAGCTATATGTAAGTTTTAAAGGGCAATTTCAAAAATGAGCAGCTTATTACATTTAACTGCACATCTGAATTATAATTTAACAAAATGCATCTTTATTTGTCAGTTTGAAAAGCAATTTATATACATTTTGAAGTAGTATATTTATATCGATGGACCCCCTCGAAATCAAGATGATTCATCTCAAGGGGTTAATGTAATCTCTAATATATAGTACTTTTATTAATTTTTAAGTAGCACACCTAGGATTACAATGGAATTACTTTTTACTCTGTCAGTCACATTTGTCATTACCTATACAACTTGTTTGTACTCTTGTTGGCTCGGTATCGTTTTAGAAATTTCATTTGAAGAGTTTCTGACCAAAGATGCCGACACTTTGTTTTGCCTTGACCACTAAATCACTACGTGATAGAGTCTGGTTTGTCTAGTGCTTAAATGTATCTGTATTAAATGTTCAAGTAGTTTAGAGCAGCAAGTTTAGACCTATATCTCTCTACCTGTGTGCTCTAAAATATTTGGCAAGCATTCAGGTATGATTCCCCTCCCAGCCTTGTGAATTTACAACTTTTATGTTTTGCGATTAAAATAAAACGAAGCACACATCCTTACAACTAAGCAAGCATGGCAGATGAGCAGGCGTATATAAGTGGAGTCCCCTAGAATATCCTCTTATCCTGTGTTGTGGAAGCATCAGAACCGAAGAATAACGCATCTAATGTTTTGCATCAGAGTAATGGCTTTTTTTGTAGTTGTCTGAATGTTTGTCTCTGCTCATCAGGATGGATCTCGGCTCTCTGTTGCCTAAGGTGGCTGACGGCGACTCTGAGCTGGTCGGATTGGAGCCGTCATCCCTTGATACTCTCACCCAGAGCCTGGTGTTCACCAACTCCCAGCAGTACTCCACCCGAGCGCACACACACAGCTACGCTTCTGCTGCTGCTGGCACTTATGCACATGCTGCATCGGTGAGAACACCGGCACACATACAGCACTTGACTCTGCACCTTTACCACCGATTTATACGATTATTCTGGCTATTTTAGTCGTCATTTACACAAGATACACCAATTAAAAAATCCTGATAACAGATTTGGTGCCAATATATACTGTCCACTATTACATAGCATTTTCTTTACAATTTTTTAAATAAGAAACGTCTAAAAGGTAGGGGTGTGCAAAAAAATCGATTCACAGAATAATCTAGATTTTCATTTGCAACGATTTAGAATCGATCTGAAATGTCCAAGAATCGATTTAATAAATAAATAAAATCAGCTGGCTGTTCGCCTCCATTTTTGTAACTAGCCTATACGGGATGTCACCACGCAGCCGGTTTTTGAACGTGAGCGGCAAATCACTAAAACAAAGAGGAAGCAAATATGGATGAGAGAGATCTTTCGTTCCTACCAAAACATTAGTTCCGAGAAAGTTCCAAGTCGGCGGTGGTGTGAACGTACAGTCAGCCGCCAGCTGCAGACCAACGCACACTGCAGTGCTTACGAAACTCCCTGCCAACTCCGAGAGAGCAAAAAAAAAAAAAAAAAACGGTCTATCGCTGCTTCATTGCCAGGTAGCTTAGGGGTACTATTTTTCATTTTGAAAAAAGCACTTTATTTGTTATTTGTTATTCTTTAAGTTACTGAGTCTGACTGAGAAATATAGATGTTTTTTTGTCTTCACCGGTTGCGTTCTACATGATATTTGTGGTAAACTGCAACTTTCCTGGGAAATGCATCTATTTTCAACCATTTTGTATTATGAAGAAGCACTTTATTTTTGTTCCAACTTATTTTATAGCTAGCTACTAATGAATAGCAATTGAGAACCAGACAATGTTTTTTATAAAAGGCACTTCCCTGAGAATTGAACTTAATAAATGTGAAAAAGACACTTTAATGTCTCTGTTTGTCATTCTGTATAGCAAAGCAGATGAGAGTAGATCATGATCAGAAACCCGATTAGAAATCATTATGGATAAAATCGAATCTTTTTGAATTGAAAATCTTTTTGAATCGAAAATCTTTTTGAATCGAAAATCGATTTTGAATCGAATCGTGGCCTCAAGAATCGGAATCGAAATGAATCGAGAGATGGTAAAAGATTCCCACCCCTAAAAGGACCACTGCTTTGGTACAAAGACGGAACCTAAAACGGTTGCTGCTGGAAGAGGTGTTAGTGTGGCCAGCAGGGGGCGCTCACCCTGTAGTCTGTGTGGGTCCTAACGCCCCAGTGTAGTGACGGGGACACTATACTGACAAAGAGCGCCGTCCTTCGGATGAGACGTTAAACCGAGGTCCTGACTCTCTGTGGTCATTAAAAATCCCAGGATATCTTTCGAAAGAGTAGGGGTGTAACCCCGGCATCCTGGCCAAATTTGCCCAGTGGCCTCTGTCCATCATGGCCTCCTAATCATCCTCCTATATATATATACTAATTGGCTTCATCACTGTCTCCTCTCCACCAGTAAGCTGGTGTGTGGTGGGCGTTCTGGCGCAATATGGCTGCCGTCGCATCATCCAGGTGGATGCTGCACATTGGTGGTGGTTGAGGAGACCCCCCCTTCTATGTAAAGCGCTTTGAGTGTCCAGAAAAGCGCTATATAAATGTAATGAATTATTATTATTATTATTATAAAAGTCCCAAACTTAGTAAAACGATGTATATTGAATGGCATAGTTTTTACTTGATTAAAGTCCCTGTAAAGGTAATTCTAAAAAAAAAATCTAAACACATTATAAATGTTAGAAATGTATTGCTAAAACATATTACAAAGACTGTGAACTGCGAAGTACTGAATTGTGGAGTTAGACCGTTAAACAGTTTTTCACCATTGCTATTTTCCGGATTTTTTGGGCGGGGCTAAAACGGGGGCTCGATGACGCACTGGAGCCCCTGAGCTGCTGGACACGCCCCTACTTGATGACGCACTGGAGCCCCTGATGCTGGCCGCGGCGCTCCCTAACAATATAAATAGAGCACATTCGCATCAGTTTGGCGCTCAATCGCGAGTTACTGTCAGTCAGTACTATTATTAGTTACTACAGCCTACAGTTTGCTAGTTAGCTATGCCTTCGTCACTACTACCTGGATGCGATCACGTACGAAACAGATCGGTGTCCTTATTTAAATTTCCTAAAAACGATCACATCAAGAAGAGGTGGATTAATTTTGTGAAGAGCCACCTTGATGGAGAGCTGAGGATCACCACCAAAACCCGCCTCTGTAGTGATCATTTTACACGGGATAGTTTTATAAACTTTCGTCGGAGACAACTTAACTGGGATGCTCTGATAATCCGCTGTTACTGGTGAATGTGGCCGAACCGACTATCTCCCGCCTCGGCCTTCATCCTCCCGTCGCGCCGACAACTGTGCCATCCTCGGCAGTGCGTGCCCACCAATGAGGGTAAGCTGCCTTGTGTGCTTATGTTATAATTATAAACCTAATAAGCTGCTAGGAGCATCCATTCCGGCTGTAGCGGTGACAGTTGAGTGTGGCGACGGCAGCTTCCCCGCGAGTGGGCGTGGTTTCAGCGCAGCCAGCGGACACGCCCCCAGCGTTTGAGAGCAGAGACCACTGCTCATTTTTTCAAGATTTTGATAGCTTATTTTATGTACTTGCCGGCTTTTTTTATCATTCAAATTTGGCTGGGTGGCTAATAACATATTTTTCTGTGATATGACAAACTCAGAACACATACTTAATTTTGACTTTACAGGGACTTTAAAATTGGTATTGATAACTGAAATTTTACTGACATTGGTTTTGACTACTGAAATTTCGGTATCATGACAACGCTTACTTTTTCCTTCTAGACCATGCTGGGATCCAGGCTTCCCCACAGTGATGTGCAGAAAACTGAGCCAATCAGCACACCCCGAATCGCACCTCTGTCCAATCAGATTTCAGGGGCCCTGAGCAATGGCTCTGCTTCTGTTGAATCCACTGCTCCGATGCCTATTGAATCCACACCAATGACATTGAATGAACCCAAGGAGACCCCTGTTACAGCAGCTCACCGTGAGTATTCGCATACTGTTTATACTATGTAATGGCTGATTACATGATGTACACATGCAACTGAATGCCATTGACCATTGCAGTCTATATTGTTTTGTAGTTTTACACATCCTTAACACGCTCTCTAATATTTATAAACAAATTCTCTATGAAAGTTCTCTATGAAACAAAAACAAAGACTAATCACATCTTTTGTCTTAAGTGGACCTCAAGGCCCAACCCGACCCATCTCCCATCCTCAGTCATCTGACCCAGCATCAAAATGCAGCACTCCAGTCGGACCTGCCGGCTCAGGCCCGAGACCCTGTCCCTCTTCCCCCGTATGATGAGCCTTCTCCAACACTGAAACCCTTCTGTGAGCCTGTCGTTATCACGGCAGAGCCACCACAACCCAGAAACTTCAGACCACAAAGACGGAGAGTGCCCCCTCCATCTAAGGTAACAAAAGTAAACCCGTAGCACGGCACCCATATTATTGTGTGTGTGCCTTGTAACATTAATTTTAACATTAGCGATTCAATTTGGCAGCCATTAAAGTTTTTAAAGAATTTACCTCATTCATATAGTTTAATGGCTTTTCGTGTGTTGCCAGATCCCCTCTTCGGCAGTAGAGATGCCAGGCTCTGCTGACGTGTCCGGGCTGAACGTGCAGTTTGGCGCGCTCGATTTTGGATCCGAATCCACTGTGGAGAATCTCGACCAATCAGAAAGTAGCTATCAGGAACCTGCAGCTGCTCCTCAGACGCAGTGTAGCTTGTACTCCAAGCCCACCACTATCAGGTCTGTCTGATCACCTGTGTGACACTTCCTTATCCCCTTATGATCTTGTAAACATGCTCATATTTCACCCAAAAATTAAAACTGTCATCTACTCACCCTCATTTTGTTCCAGGCTGCAAGTACACTAAACTGGATGCATTTGAAAAGTGTTTACATTTTTAAAAAAAATCTTCGCCACGCTACTTTAAGCATTTTCCAGAAGTCGCTGAAATGTCTGAAAACATTCCTGTACTGCGTATGTGGAAATTGTAAGAAGCTTTGACATGCGTTTTTTCCACCAGACATTTATTTACTTTCCGCCTAAATTGAGGAATTTTAAATGGACCGGACAATAAGTTGGATGTAATACAAGACGCATAAGCACATCCACGTATTCAACACTGGTTATTGGCTTACAAATATAAAGAATTGTCGGCTTTTGGTATCGACCAAAAATTATATCGGTGCAGCCCTAGTTTCCACATTCGAGACTACTTTTTCAAATATATCCACTTGGGAGAGCGTCTTCAAATACCTTCAAATATCTTCAAAAATCAGTCTTCTGATTAGGGGTGGGAATCTCTAGGCACCTCATGCTAAAACGATTATTAATGCATCTTTTTTTTGTGTGTGACTACTTGGTACTTTTAAGTATTTATAATGACCACCTAAAGAATTTACTTCCAATAATTTATATGAATAAAAGTGGAAGTGATTTGTCAAGTCATCTGTAAGGTTACATTTGCCAGCATATGTCCCAACATTGCAAAGAACCAACAGGAAAATTAATGTGTGCCTGTAATAGCAGCATTCTTGTAGTAAATTAAAACGCACTTCAGCATATTCTGAATCTCTAACATAATGTACTTCTATCTAGGGGTGGGTGCTATACCGGTATGAACGTGACAACCGGTATTATGTTGTGCCATGATATGGATTTTGCGATACCGAGAATACCGTTTGATATTCATAAATTCAAAATTTGTAGTTATATTCTTTTGTTCAATTTGGTGCTCTTACAACTTTTAACACTACTAATGACGACACAGAATCGAGGCTGAACTGAACGTTAAATCTTCTCCTCTACTGTGTCCAACTCGCGAGATGCACAGGCATTAATAATCAAACACCGAGAGCATGGTAACAGTCCAAGTTAATAGAGTACAAACCACCTCCTTAAACACAACAGCAAGAAAGCGCGCATATTTGCAAACGCGTGAGATTTAACAGAGCTGCCAACGCATTTCCTCGCGCCACAGGAATTTTTTACGCGCGTAACGCGTCTTTGCATTGACTTAACATTGAAATCACTCGCGCCTGACGCGCTATTCGCGTCCGGTGTTAACGCACCATATACACTTTCACACACACATCCATTTTCTCACGCACAGAAAAATCGCGAAGCAAAGAGGACACGGAGACCGACAGACAAGACAGAGCAGGTTACTTATGATATAAAAAGTATCCGCTTTTTTCCACTTGTAAATGTGACGTGACATATCCTATAGCGCATCAGTTCAAGCGACACGTGAACCGATCATCTCTGCTACTAGTAAATAAACACGAATGAACAATGAGAGATACAACTTACCGAAATGTATATTACTCATACTCATACATAATATCGATCAATCAGTGTTTTTCAACCACGGTAAGAGGTCAATAACAGCTGGAGAACAATTGTCACAACATTTACCTCAGGAAAACCATTTATTGACCATATATAGAACGTTAGTTGGTACTTATAGAGTATTTTGCTATATAGAGGATTTTGCTAAATATGTGCACTATATTACACATTTATTATATATTTTTTTACTTAATTAAATAAAGTTGTTATAATAAACGCATTATATTTAAATTATAGGCTACCAGCTGTTATAGGGCTCGGTGTTTACAGCATTAGGTGAGGGGTTTTTTTCTTGTGAAAATTAACACCCATCTTGTGTACCTAATATATTTATCCAAATGAGTCAATATTATCAAATCACAAGAATTGAATTGAAATCGTGAAATTTGTGTCAAGCAATAATACAAAACCATAGCTTACCAGAAATTGTAGGTACCATGTAAACATTTTACCCTCATTGAAATTGTAAAAGAGTTTTCATTTCTATGTCCAATGAAATCCCTCACCTTTTTCTAGTTATTTAGGGTTTAAATGCATATTTTGCCTGTCATTTAACTAAGGTGGAATTTTTTTTTTTTCTCATATCGCAATATATCGATATCGTCCCGACATCGAAAAATATTGTGACATGTATTTTTGCTCATATTGCCCACCCCTACTTCTGTCCAACATCCTCCTGTTGTGTGCAATGAGCAATATAATCCTTCAGACAAAAAAAACAAAAACATTTTGCTTTAGCAAAATCACAAACAGCTTTCATACAAAATATTGAAGGATGTACCAGCAGCTCTCATACAAAAATAATGCTTGTGGTCTTGCGCATAATCTGAATAATTTATTACTTGATATTGTTGCTGTATACCACAATCCAAAACCGTTTATACAAAAAAAGTAAATGAACATCTGCTGAGAGCACAGTCAAAATGTAACTTTTTGTGACTGGCATTGCACTGATACACACTGTGACTGTTGAGTAACAGTAAACCTACGTATAACGTACGTATAACATCTGTTTACAGCATATTGATGTGAAAACTAAACTATACAGAAAGCAGCTCTCATACAAAAATACACTATAGTCCAAAATGAAATTATGCCAATTTTCCATACGTTAGCTTTTAACGAAGAGGGTGCCGTTCGGATTTCACGCTCAGTCGTCATGCCTCTGTTATGTGCACGCCACAGACTGTCCGCCAAATATGGTCACGTCAAATATGGTCAACTGAAGCTCATTATAATGTGCATTGATCAGTGTTATGTAAATAACAGCCATTCAGGAGACTCTGATTAAACTACTGTTCATATGGATTTGTCTTTATGAACTCTTTGAAGCTTAAAGGTTTTGGTGGAATGGACTGGAGTGGAGTGACATCTCACAGGTTTCATTAAAAATATCTTAGGTTTGGAATGACATAAGGATGAGTAAATGACAGAATTTTCCTTTTTGGGTGAACTAGACCTTAAACACTAACTGTAAGCGATTCTTCCATATTTAGAAAATGTTTGACTGTGGAAATCAACATGGCCACTAAAACCACTGATCTGTATAATGACTGGATTGCTCAATGCATTATAAACTGCCATCAGGCTGTGAAGCCACCGGAAGTGTTCGAGCGGCCATCTTACTATTCCCTACTGACAGGGCATCATTGACGGATGTCCACTACTGTAATGAATATGAACAAAACTTTTTAATAAGCAGGAGAACTTCCTGACTTTAAACAAATAACCATTTACATGCTTGGGACGTTTGCGAATGTACAGGGAGATTTCAGATACAAAATCGCTCTCGTTAGTCAATGTATTCTCAGTAAAATCGTATAATTTCCTTTTAATTCAATAGAACGTGTTTTTAAACGAGTTCAATTTAAACGAGTTTTCTAGGGAATACCACTATGGTGGCATAACTTTTGGCATGAGCGAACCAGTTCTCTATATAGATCATTGATTTTAAACCCAGAACATTCCACAAATAAGTGACTTAAAAGCAGTTCTAATCAAGTTCTTTTTTCTTTTTCCTTTTAGTGAGTCTCTAGGTGGCTTGCCTCCAGCAGTAATGGAGTCCAGTTACCCATCTGCCTCTCTGGGTTTACCGAGCACTACTGCTCCTTCTGTTTTGGCTCCCCCATCAGCCAACAGAGTGGAGTCATCCGCCACCACCCCTCTCAGTGTATGACAAACGCTTTTCATCTTTTCAATTTTAAGGCACATTCACTGGTTTATGCACTGTGACTGTACTTTTAATTAGATGGCTTGCACTGAACTATCCAGAATCCAGAGCTGGATTGATTATATACAGGGTTCTTATGATCTTTTAATATACATTTTTGTGTGTGTGTGTGATCAAAGTCCTTATCTAGTCATCAAAAACATCTTAAAGTCATGGAGTTTCATTGGTCAAACCAAATCAGTCCATGTTGAGTCACAGTTTCTATGCAGAATGGAATTCAAGTTTATAAAATTGCATCATACAAATAACCAAATTATTATGGTATCAAACTAATTCACCCAAACAAAGACACATCTATTAAATGCACTTTTAATAAATTATTACAAACCTGTATGACTTGGTAATACCTTGGTTTTTCTCTTGTATAACGGCATACAAACTGTGAAATGTTAGTTTAGCGTATAGCTGAATCTGTTTATCGGTTTGCCCACAGAATGGATTCAGTGAAATGAGGACGTCTAGTGCACAGGAAGGTAATTGAGTTCTTTATTAGATTTTTCCATTTTTACCTGTTCTTTCTTTGCCATGTGAATTTGTAGCATTAGCCACAATTTTTATTTTTTTATTTAATTTTTTTCTGATATATCTGCAGCTGCTCCGTCCAGCACGCCTCAGCCCATATCCACAGCCCTGCACACTGAGAACGGCTTGTCATCTTCCTCCTCTTCAACAGCACCGCCTGCCCTCAGCACAGCTCTTTCATCACTTAGCAGGTACTATCGCATCATTAGAATTTCAGCTTTATTAAATATTCAAGAGAGGAAATCAGTCTCCTTATGGTCTCGTGGTTGCTTGTTCTCTCAGTCACGTGAGCAGCGTTAACTCTCTCGGATCTTCTGCGCCCACCAGCTCTTCTCTGAGCGTAAGTTTCTTTTGAGACTCCTCCCACTTTTTGAGTTTCCTCACTTTATTCCCCTCTTTATCTGAGCTTCTCTTCCTTATTTGTTCTGATTTCAGCAATGTGATTTTGTGATATTTGAGGGGCTTTATATTGTGGATGTATTTTAGATTTTAAATGGATTGAAATGTTTCCTTCAGAACCAGATGGGCGCTGATATGAATGTGCACCTGTCCACATACTCTGGCTCTGTGTCCAGCGCGTCGGTCAACATGAATGGCCTGAGCGCAGGATCCCAGAACCTCATGGCTAACGGCCCACCCGCTCCCTCTGCTGTCCGTTCTGCTCCGCTGCAGAACACCATCACACCCTCCAACACCTCTGGTCAGTCACACAAAAACATTCACTGCATATGATCAGTGTTGCAGCAGAGTTGGCAGATTTTTTATGGTTGATTGCGGTTGACTATTATTAGGGCCCAAGCCTTGAAAAGGCGAAGGCCCTATTGTTTTCCTTCGGATTATTATTTATTAGGGCCCAAGCCTTGAAAAGGCGAAGGCCCTATTGTTTTCCAAAGGATTATTATTTATTATTAGGGCCCAAGCCTTGAAAAGGCGAAGGCCCTATTGTTTTCCTTCAGATTATTATTTATTCTTCTTCTTCTTTATTATTATTATTATATTACTACCTTTTGGGCACTTTTGGGGGCCTTAACGTGCTCAAAAACTCTTGAAACTTTGCACAAATGTCAGAACCCGCGGCCATTAGGGCCCGACTGAAGCTGGGACCCGGGCGTGGCAGGGGGGCTCGCCAGCGCCCCCTGGAATGGGATTCAAAAACATGTCCATATCTCAAACACGCTTGCATGTAATAATATGAAACTCGGTACACGTATAGATCTCATCGGGCCGAACAACTTTCGTGCTCTAAGTTTTACGCCAGTCCAACAGGAAGTCGGTTATTATGGGCTGTATGGAAACGCATGTTCTGGCATTTGAAACACTTGTCCTAGAGAATTCATCGGATGACCACGAAACTCGGTGTGCATGAAGTCAAGACATGGAGGATGATAAATTGCGAGGGGATTTTTGATATCTCGAACGGTTTGGCCGTGGCGAGGAAACGAATTTATGGCGAATATTGAAAACAGGAAGTGTGTTATAACATCCTCATACATTAACTGATCTTGATGAAACTTCAGCAGTGTGTTCGCTGTAAGAGGCCGATCACATGGATGTGACTATTGTGAGTCAAAGTTATAGCGCCACCAACTGGCAGCAGGAAGTGTGTCACTTTCGAAATGCTTTGAAATCACCCTCTTATTTTTACCCGATTTGCTTCAAACTTCATCTGTATAATGTAAACACACGACAGATGTAGACCTGTGAAAGGATTATTGATATCTTTAATACTGTCGCCATGGCAACGCTTTAAACTTTTATATTCTGTTTGGATGCATTTGAGGCTCTTAACATGCTTCAAATTGCATGAAACTCAACATGCATTTGACATTTATTGTGTAATAGACATGTGCGAAGTTTCAGAAACGGGCGTGGTAAGGGGCTCAGTAGCGCCACCTTTAGTCAAAAATGGGGTATTAGTTTTACCTACACCGGACAACTTTCTAATTTACAGTCATTAGCTCCGACCAACAAGAAGTCAGATATTTTGGTTTGAATGTGAGTTTTGGTATATTTTAGACTCCGAGTTTTTAGCGGTGGTTTATTTTATTCACACCAAACTTTTTCAACATGATGAAAATACATTAAAGATGCTAAATTGTGAACGGATATTAAATATCTCAAACGGTTTTGCTATGGTGAGGGATTAAAGTAATGTCCAAAAAAGGAAACACTAAAAGCCTCATATCTTCTAAAAAATTTATTATACACCATTTATTTCTATATAAAAGTATACAAATATCAGAACTAAACCCATTTTGTTCTTTTATTTCAATTTAAGAATTATGTATAAGTTAAAAAACAGCCAGAATGCACTTTTTAAGTCAAAAAATAAGTCATACATAGGGCAATACTGCCCTCTTGTGGTCAAAATCGGGTAGGCCCATTGTATATTGTATCTATATAAATAGTGACTGTTAGAATATTTTCCTACCGGTTAATCGATGTGCAATTAAAGCGGGGGCTTTTAAATCGCTAACTTAAAAGCCAAAGTAAGTACTGGACGTCCAGTAGGAATGAACTAAAACACATTCACTCTGTTCTGCTCGTTCCTCGCCGTGAACGCGTTATTGCCCGTGCAGCCGTGAGCATTTAGTTTAATTTTAAACATAGCGCCATTTCGGGGGTGGGATTGCTTGAATTGCGTGTTCAATAGCCTATTATTCTTAATCTTTTCAGTCAGCTTTTCACCCATGATTAATGAAATTGGACTCCTTGTGCTGATGTTTGCTGCGACTCATTCAGCTCACGATTTATTAAGCGGACACGTTCAGGTTTTAATAGGCTAGTGCCCACTATATTTGAATATCTGTATATTGTAATATCTATACCTAGTCACACCCTACTCTTATTAAATGTATGCTTCATAGTTCATTTTTAATTTCTAAATTTGATCAATAAATTAAATTATTTAGAATAATAAGACACTATAGGACTGTTAGCCTACCCTGTGGCTGATCAAATTAAAAACAATGCATTAAATAATGTTTTAAGATTGTTTTAAATATAAGTTAATTAACGATCGTTGCAAAGAATGAAAGGCTACTTTTAAACATAACACTAAACCTCCTATAGGTGTCGCCAGGCGACCGTCTTAATGAGCGAGTCATTGATTCATTCGTTCAAACGAGTCGTTCGAACGACTGAGTCATTCATGAATGACACAGATCTTTATGGATTGATCATTGAATCTTTGAGTCAAGCGATTCTTTCAAAATGCGGAATCATTCACTAATGAAAAAACACGACCGTCTTAATGAGCGAGTCATTGATTCATTCGTTCGAACGACTGAATCATTCATGAATGACACAGATCTTTATGGATTGATCATTGAATCTTTGAGTCAAGCGATTCTTTCAAAATGCGGAATCATTCACTAATGAAAAAACACTGTGAGATGCGCGATGGTTCTGCTGTGATCTTTGTTTAACTATTTTCGCTGCTGAAACAGAACAAAAACAGTCAACATTGTTGTGTGTGTGTGTGATTTTGGTTGGGTGACATTTGTATGTTACAGTTTGACAAGAGTTTATAGTTTAACAAAAGCACAATGTTGTGTTTTATTGCAAGTGCACACAAATATAAGGAAACACTTTGCAGTTTGAATGATGTCCTGTATGAACAAAATGACGGAGTATGTTTTTATGTCTCCATTTTTCGATCGATCCTCGTACACACACACACACACACACACACACACACACACACACACACACACACACACACACACACACTGCAATCTTGACATCGCAGCCACACACACAGACCTCCTGTGTTTGTCTGTGTGGGGAGGGGGGCAGAAAGACTATTAAAAATAGGTATATTGTGCCATCTAGTGTTTTATACTATGTATAAATGTGTTTTTTCTTTTAAACAAGTGTTTTAAAGTACACTAATTTCAATTAATTCAATGCTGCATTTTTATGTATATTTAAACATTATCAAAGACTACTTTCTGTCAAAGTTAGGATGTTATTTTTTTAGTTTCAAAAGTTCTCTGTTTTCCTTTTTGCACAACCCATTTTTTATTTTTTTATTTTTTCACTGTTCTAATCAGGTCAGGCAAGTCAAATGATCTGTCTTGTCCCTTAAAAAAATTTATATATATATATACCACACTTCATATGAATTTTTGGTCTTGTGTACTTACAAGGGCTGCTGATTTCATGTGTCCGTTAAGTCCATGAAACTGTAGGGTGTCTAATTTTCATTTTAGTTTTCAGAACGGTGCTCACGCCCTCGATGCGCACTTTTGCAGAACCCACACTGATGCAAGCTCTAGAGCGGAGATACGTTATTGCCCGTTGTGCACAAGAACCCTAAAGGCACCGGGGTGGCGGTTTTTTATATATATATATATATATATATATATATATATATATATATATATATATATATATAAATAAATATAGCTGCAAGCAGCGATGGAGGGCCCAAGCCGGTGGCACATCCACCCTGGTGCCTTTAGTGCAACTAAAGGCACCGGGGTGGCGGTGCCACCGGCTTGGGCCCGTAATCGCTGCTTGCAGCTATATTTATTTATATATATATATATATATATATATATATATTTATTATTATTATTATTATTATTCTTCTTCTTTATTATTATTATTTTACTACCTTTTGGGCACTTTTGGGGGCCTTAACGTGCTCAAAAACTCTTGAAACTTTGCACAAATGTCAGAACCTGCGGCCATTAGGGCCCGACTGAAGCTGGGACCCGGGCGTGGCAGGGGGGCTCGGCAGCGCCCCCTGGAATGGGATTCAAAAACATGTCCATATATCAAACACGCTTGCATGTAATAATATGAAACTCGGTACACATGTAGATCTCATCGGGCCGAACAACTTTCGTGCTCTAAGTTTTACGCCAGTCCAACAGGAAGTCGGCTATTATGGGCTGTATGGAAACGCATGTTCTGGCATTTGAAACACTTCTCCCAGAGAATTCATCCGATGACCACGAAACTCGGTGTGCATGAAGTCAAGACATGGAGGATGCTAAATTGCGGACGGATTTTTGATATCTCGAACGGTTTGGCCGTGGCGAGGACACGAATTTATGATTAAAAAAGGATGCATAAAGTGTGTTATAACTTAGTTATAGTTTTACCTACAGTTACAAAACTCAGCGTGTATATTGATATTATCAAGCCGAACAACTTTCTAATTTACAGTCATTAGCTCCGACCAACAGAAAGTCAGATATTGTGGTTTGAATGTGAATTGTGTCTCTCTCTGTCTCTGCTATTCTGTGTGTGTGTGTCTGTCTGTGTGGGGTGGGGAGGGGAGGGGGGATCTGTGTATGTGTGTGTGTGAGGAGGGGGGCTAGTTTAGTTTAACCCTTTCTCTGCTGTGTGCAAAATCTCGGGCACTTTTGGGGCCCTTAACGTGCTCGAAAACTCTTGAAATATTGCACACAGGTTAGAACCCGCGGCCGGGCTGAAGCTGGTACCCGGGCGTGGCAGGGGGGCTCGACAGCGCCCCCTGGAATGGGATTCAAACACTTGTCCGTATATCAAACACGCTTGCATGTAATAATATGAAACTCGGTACACATTTAGATCTCATCGGGCCGAACAACTTTCGTGCTCTAAGTTTTACGCCAGTCCAACAGGAAGTCGGCTATTGTGGGTGGTATGAAAACGCATGCCCCTGGAATTTGAAACACTCTTTCTAGAAAATTCATCCAATCGCAACCAAACTCGGTCAGCATGACGTCAAGACATTGAGGATACTAAATTGCTGACGGATTTTTGATATCTCGAACAGTTTGGCTGTGGCGAGAAAACGAAATTATGGCGAGAAAAAAGAAACACGATGTGTTATAACATCTTCATACAATAATTGATCTTGATGAAACTTCAGTAGCGTGTTTGTTGTAAGAGAGCGATCACATGGGTTTGGCCGTGGCGAGGAAACGAATTTATGATTAAAAAAGGATGCATAAAGTGTGTTATAACTTAGTTATAGTTTTACCTACAGTTACAAAACTCAGCGTGTGTATTGATCTTATCAAGCCAAACAACTTTCTAATTTACAGTCATTAGCTCCGACCAACAGAAAGTCAGATATTGTGGTTTCAATGTGAATTGTGTCTCTCTCTGTCTCTCTGGCATTCTGTGTGTGTGTGTCTGTCTGTGTGGGGTGGGGAGGGGAGGGGGGGATCTGTGTATGTGTGTGTGTGTGAGGAGGGGGGCTAGTTTAGTTTAACCCTGTCTCTGCTGTGTGCAAAATCTCGGGCACTTTAGGGATGCAACGATACCATTTTTTCAGAATCGATCCGATCCGATACCAAACATTCTGAGTATCGACCGATACCGATACCAATCCGATACCAGCACAGTTTTTTATTTTTAATCAAGTAGAATTTCTATAACTCTGTGTGTTGAACTGATAGTCACTATTTTGTGTTAAACACAATCTACTTAATACAGACAACTTCATTATAAAGAAAAACAACAAATAAAAAAAAATATGATCATAATCTGTGACAAAAATGCTATTATAAACTAGATTAGTGGATAATTCAGCAGTAAAATTTAGCCAAAAAAAAAATCACAAGTGCACAATAATTGTATTAAATCTGAACATGAAAAAAACATTTAGTGGGGAACAAATATGAGACAATAAGTGTAACACTAAATTTGGTAAAACGTTACACATTGCTCTTTGTATTGTTGTAAAATACATTCATGAAAAACAAGATAACAAAAATCAAAAAGATTAATTATTTTATATATAGACTAGGCCTACTATAAAATTGAGACATGTTTTAAATTTATAGCACAGCGGTTTAATGAGGCAGCAACATATGATAGATAGGACAGAACTAGAAATAATCGTTCATTGCGTCGCTGTATTATGATATGAAAGGCTCCAGTACAGTGCGGCACACAGCGCTTATGCGCATCGCGAGCGCAGAATGATGCGCATGAAGCAACACGAGTCACAGCGCGCAGCGCGTCGATTCCGCATTGAAAAGTTCAAATCACAAAGGAAAGGCATATTGATGCGTAGTGTATTATACAGTATCTATCCATCTATGCAATAGTTTCTTTAAACAGAGCATTTTCTTTAAACAGTTTTAAATGTCAGTTACTCTGCGCGTGAAGAACAATTATAATGCTCTGACTCTACTCCAGTGTTGTGAGAGACACCCGGTAGAAAGTAACGTTAACATGATTAAGGTACAGCAATAAAGTCCAGCAAGATAAAGTTGTTTAATGCAAAACCATAGCCCTTTATCTACAGATCAAGTATAATTATAGTAACTTTGAATCATCTTGGAGAGAGTTTTTCATCGTGTTGACTCGTAACCGAACGTGACGCACTGCTTGATGCTGAATGGAGAATGACTGACAGCCGCAGCGGAGGGAAAAGTGAACGTGATCTTGAATTTAATGACTTAAATATTAATTTCTATCTCACATTATACTATATAATGGCTTCCGAACACTTATAATATAGTGCACGACAACTTTATGGTGCTTTATAATGTTTTTGTGCCTTTTGTGGGGCTTAACAATAGCACAGAATAGTATACGCACAATATCGGATTTGGATCTGCCTCGTCTGACCGATACCCGATCTGGCAAAAATGGCAATATCGGAGCCGATACCGATACTGAATATCGGATCGATGCATCCCTAACTTTTGGGGCCCTTAACGTGCTCGAAAACTCTTGAAATTTTGCACACAGGTCAGAACCCGCGGCTGAAGCTGGTACCCGGGCGTGGCAGGGGGGCTCGACAGCGCCCCCTGGAATGGGATTCAAACACTTGTCCGTATATATCAAACACGCTTGCATGTAATAATATGAAACTCGGTACACATTTAGATCTCATCGGGCCGAACAACTTTCGTGCTCTAAGTTTTACGCCAGCCCAACAGGAAGTCGGCTATTGTGGGTGGTATGAAAACGCATGCCCCTGGAATTTGAAACACTCTTTCTAGAAAATTCATCCAATCGCAACCAAACTCGGTCAGCATGACGTCAAGACATTGAGGATACTAAATTGCTGACGGATTTTTGATATCTCGAACAGTTTGGCCGTGGTGAGGAAATGAAATTATGGCGAGAAAAGAGAAACACGATGTGTTATAACGTCTTCATACATTAATTGATCTTGATGAAACTTCAGTAGCGTGTTTGTTGTAAGAGAGCGATCACATGGATGTGACTAATGTGAGTCAAAGTTATAGCGCCACCAACTGGCAGCAGGAAGTGTTACTTTTGACAAAAGTGGGGGGGTTAGTTTTACCTACAGTCACAAAACTTGGTATGTATATTGTGCACATCGAGCCGGACAACTTTCTGATTTACAGTCATTAGCTCCGACCAACAGGAAGTCAGATATTTTGGTTTGAATGTGGTTTTGTCTCTCTCTGCCTCTCTCTGACAGAGTTCCCCCAGCCATTCTGTGTGTGTGTGTGTGTGTGTGTGTGTGTGTGTGTGTGTGTGTGTGTGTGTGTGTGTGTGTGTGTGTGTGTCTGTGTGGGGAGGGGAGGGAGGGCACACACACACACATAGACAGCCCCCCTGTGTGTGTCTGTGTGGGGAGGGGAGGGAGGGCACACACACAGACAGCCCCCCCTGTCTCTGTGTGTGTGGGGAGGGGGGCAGAAAGACTATTAAAACTAGGTATATTGTGCCATCTAGTGTTTTATACTATGTATACATGTGTTTTTTCTTTTAAACAAGTGTTTTAAAGTACAGTAATTTCAATGAATATATATACCACACTTCATAGGAATTTTCGGTGTTGTGTACTTACAATGGCTGCTGATTTCATGTGGCCGTTAAGTCCATGAGACTGTAGGGTGTCTTATTTTTCATTTTAGGTTTCAGAAGGGTGCTCACGCATACTTTGTGGTTGATATGTGCCCTCGATGCGCACTTTTGCAGAACCCACACTGATGCAAGCTCTAAAGCAGACTTCTTCTCGACAGTCAAAGCGGAGTTACGTTATTGCCCGTCGTGCACAGGAACCCTAAAGGCACCGGGGTGGCGGTTTTTATATATATATATATATATATATATATATATATATATTAAATATAGCTGCAAGCAGCGATGGAGGGCCCAAGCCGGTGGCACCGCCACCTCGGTGCCTTTAGTGCAACTAAAGGCACCGGGGTGGCAGTGCCACCGGCTTGGGCCCGTAATCGCTGCTTGCAGCTATATTTATTATTATTTTTTTAAAGTAAATGTATAAACTAAAATGTATCAGCATTTCAAGTCAGTTTGTAAATCGTGTGTGGTTGGTGTAATATACATTTTTTTTGTTTTAACTGAAAACTTGTTTCCCACAATTTTTAACTCTGAACTTGTTTCCCACAATTTTTTTTTTATATTATCAGGTAAGGCGCCTCCTAACCTGGCTCAAGGAATACCGCCGCTGCTGGCCAGTCAGTATATCATGGGACCTGGTGGCCTCCTTCCTGCTTACCCGGTTAGTGTATAGCTGATCTGCTCTCAGATGGTTTGTTTATCTTTGTTGAAGTGAAGTGTTCAAGTGTTCTCGCCTGCATCACATTGATAGAATTGATCTGTGTCTGATCTTTCTGTACTTTCTCATCCCTAAAGCCGATCTATGGATATGAAGACCTACAGATGATGCAGTCCCGCCTGCCCATGGTAACAATTTCATAGTCCACTGTTACTGTCACAACACTTGACTCAATGCTCCGTTTTCATCTATTAAAAGAAGTTCGCCCCAAAATAAACTGTGCTAAGTAGGGCTGCACTATTTGGGGAATATTGTCTTCTAATGCTCCAGGTTTGCTGTGCTTGTTTGTTGAGCTGCACAATTTGGCTAAAAATGTATTGTACATCAATATGACTAAAATACTTGTACTTATTTTATTATGATTATTATTTGTAGTATAAAATTAAGGTTAATTATTAAATGTGTGCTCTTTTCACTTTCATTGTTGTATAAGAGATCGCCCATACTCTGTTAAGGCCTGTAATTTGCGGGCATCAGGGAGCCGCTATCTATTATGCGGGGTATTGAAATTCCTTTTGAATGCACACTTGCTTTTCACTTTAACCTTCAAATTTGCGATCATGCGTACTTTGTGTACAGGGAGAGGCAGGACTGACCACACGTTTTTCAAGATAAGATATTTATCAATGACACTCAGGATCAGTTTATAATTGTAGCACATGTTATCCAACTGAACTAAATGGTTTTTATTTCTATACAAAACCAAAACGACAGTACCAAGTAATTTAATTGCGTACATGGCAGCAAGCCTACTCATGCCCCTTTTAAATAATAAGGTAAAATGACTAAATGATGGCTATTTTTAGATGACCTGTCCTTTTTAAGATTTTTATTTCTCAGGGATGAATTAAATTTGTTTTTCGGTCTCTTCTCGATGCAGGATTATTATGGCATGACTTTCCCTGGCACAGCACTAGCTGGCAGAGATGGAGGATTAGCAAGCAATCCCTACTCGGGTAAGCAGACATTGTCGTTATTGTTTAATGCTAGTGCAGAAAGGACTACGAGTTGTTTCATTCCAATACTTGGTCAGCCTAAAACACTTTTCTGTCTTGCTCGTACAGGTGAACCCACCAAATTTGGCCGCACCGACTCAAACTCCCCAGCCCCTGCCAACAGTCTCTCATCTGTCCCACCCTCACAGTCTCAACAGAGTGCTGTTCCCCCTCAAAATCAAGGACCGCAGAACCCAGGTCAACCCCAGCAGGGTCAGACCCAGGCCTTCCTCAACCCCCCTCTGCCTCCAGGTTACGGCTACACCAGCCTGCCCTACTACCCCGGGATGGCGGGAGTGCCCAGTGCCTTCCAGTACGGCCCCACTGTCTTCATGCCCCAAGCATCTACAAAGCAACACAATATGGGCCCGTCCAGCCAGTACCAGCACCAGGCTGGATACAGCCAGCACACATACGGCCCAAGTAAGTGTTTCAGTCATTTTCATTTTAAATAAGAAAAATCACATTTTTGTAATTGAACAGTTGATTGAAATGCAGTTTAAAATGCAACAATGATTTACAAATAAACATTTCTCAAAAGTACCATTTTTATGCTTTTATTTATTTATTTTTACAAAAAATCATCTTAAAATGGTATGTATAAGGAAGTAAATTTGCTTCAGTCCAGTAGGGCCTTTAAGGGTCCTAATGTTAATGTTTGGCTGGAAAATGCACTTGTTTTGAAATCTCTTTATTTTCTCCTAAGCTTTTGATGAGTTGTCCCAGGCTCATGCTGGAGATTACGGGAAAGGAGGATATGGAGGAAGCTCCCAGGCTAAAGGAGTCAGCAACAGCGTGGGAAAAGGTAGATCTTGCAGCCATAAAACAAACCAATATTGTGAGAGCAACTAACGGTTCAATTAGCATCAATCAATTATGCTAATTTATTTTAATTGGAAGAGAAAATAATAAAAAATACTATTAAAAAAAATGAAGTGCATTGTAATTCATAGTTAAAGGGATACTCCACTTTTTTTGGAAATAGGCTCATTTTACAACTCCCCCAGAGTTAAACAGTTGAGTTTTACCGTTTTCGAATCCATTCAGCCGAACTCCGGTTCTGACGGTACCAGTTTTAGCATAGCTTAGCATAGATCATTGATTCTGATGGGACCAGTAGCATTTCTTTCAAAATGACCAACGAGTTTCAATATTTTTCCTATTTAAAACTTGACTCTTCTGTAGTTAAACCGTGTACTAAGATCGACGGAAAATGAAAAGCTGCGATTTTCCAAGCCTATATGGCTAGGAACTACTCTCATTCCGGCGTAAGAATCAAAGAACTGTGCAGCCGTACCATGGGTGCAGCAGGCGTAATGATATGACGAAGCACCTGAAAATAGTCCCCAGCTCGGTAACTTCCAACATGACCGGGACTAAGTTTGTGTAGTTTTTAGGTGGCAAATTACTGTGCGCATGGTTCTGTGCGTAGTAAAGGGCTGTGATAGTAAGGCGAGTGTATATTCTACCGTAATGTTACACTGAATACCAACGAACAAAAAGAAACTAAAAAATCAATGGTTGACTGCTCTGAACATTGATCTAAAACACCGATAGAATCGATCAAAAAAAAATGGCGTGTTTGCTCAAAGCATTTTGGACCAGATGACTATAAAGAAAACACGGACAGTAGGCTACGGTACAGCGTCTAAAGGATACAGCCATCCCAACCATCTTCAATGTACAGACAGGTCCAAGTGCATCATCATCATCATCACCCATGGCTGTACCAGCGATGCGCGGGTCAATGTATAAACAACCGCACCCGACCGACGTTTTCAACTAACCCGCCCGCAACTCGGACCGCAAAAAAAGAAAGAAAATATTGTAAGTTACCCGACCCGCTTCCTGACTCGCGTTTTTTTTTAAGTAGCTAGTAAATGCTCATCGTAGCGTCATGGGCCATAGGAACTAGGGTGCGCATTTTTCTGAATGCTGTATGATTAGTGTTTTTTAATAAAGGCTTGATTTATTCATTTATTTCGTTTCATTTTCTTAATAATTAAGATGCTGCATGTGTTTATCCAGTCTAATCGAAGTGCATGGTGCGTCTCTCCCCCGACTTTCCCAACAAAAACCCCGCCCCCTCTCAGCAAATACATAAAACTGACATATGCGTTTTAAAAAGTAGCCTATTAAATTGGCACATGGCATTGCTCAGTTCAACGTGTTGGGAAATCGGGCATTTTGTCCCGTGTCAGCTTTTATTCAAAAGTTAATAACGCGCTCAACATTCAAAAGTAGGGGTGTGCTAAAAAATCGATACAGCGATACATCGCGATTTTTAAATTCATGATACACAACATCGATTTCCAGCTCAAAAAATCGATGTTAAAAAAATAAATAAATTAAATCACGTTTTAAACGGGGTGTGACCTGGTGAACTACAACCTCCGTTCCTGCAACGTTAGATGTCGCAGTATGGCGGCTTTATGTTCTTGTCGTGGACAAGAAACATATCAGACTACACACGTTGCTTTCCGACCAGTCATCGCGTGCCGTCTCACACAAACATTCACTCGCACACATACACACACTCGCTCGCGCTCACTCACACACACACACACACACACACACACACACACACACACACACACACACACACAAACAGCGCTCACACACTCTCACACACACGCACTCTCTAACGCTCACTCACTCACACAAACAGCGCGCGCGCACACACACACACTCTCGCGCTCACTCACACACACAAACGCACGCTCACTCAGTAGCGCACACACACTCTCTCGCTCACTCACAAACGCACATTCACTCACACACGCACTCTCTCGCGCTCACTCACTCACACACGCACTCTCTCGCGCTCACTCACTCACACAAACGCACATTCACTCACACACACAAACGCACGCTCACTCAGTAGCGCACACACACTCTCAATTTCGGTAGTGAAAGCTGCATATTTCACTTCATTGTTTACATGGACAGTACCTGAGTATCTGCACTTTATTTCCATGTTTTTTTTTTAATTCAAGCTCAGCCCCACATAACCTCAGTGAGTTAACTTACCGTAACTGTCCACTACACTTTAATTTAGTTTTAAATATCTAATGCACTTTATTTTAACGTTTTTAATGTGTCCATTGTTAAAAGTTCAAGTCTATTTTGTTATGGCAGCTAAAAAAATAAATTGGAAAGGAAATTTTGTAATATATTGCTTTGACTCAATTCTTCTGCTGATTTATCAATGTGATCTGATGTAAGACTACTCAGATGGCACACACCGTAACTTGTATTTTATTTTGGTTTTACATTTTTAGTTAACTGTGTGGAATATCGCAATATTTATCGTATCGTGATGTATCGTGATGAAATCGTATCGTGATCCATGTATCGTGATGCGTATCGTATCGTGAAGTCCTTGCCAATACCCACCCCTATTCAAAAGGTAAATAAGGATTTCCCACTGTCATCTCTGACTGAGCTTGTGCGTCATCCTCGCGCAGTTATTCAGCCAATAAAGTCTACACCTATTTATTTCATAGAACATTGTGTCTAGTACTATATAAATTACAAATGTTTAATTGGCATCTTTATTTCAAACGACCGACCGCGACCCGAATATCATTAAAAATATTTTTGGATGACTCGTAACCGCGGGTGACCGCAGGCACCTGCTCATTTTGGATCAACCCGCGCACCACTGGAAGTAAGGCTACTGTATAACAATTTAACTTTTTGTAAAAGCACTGCCGTTGTTATCTTCCTGTGAAATGCAATCAGTGAGTGCTAGGTTTCCTCGATCATTCGTCTTGTACAGTATATAACGTTAGTAGTTTTGTTGTAGAGTTCTGGTGAGGTAGCGTATAGTTTAATTAACCCTTGTATGGTGTTCGGGTCTGTTTAGATGTTATCTAAATCGTCTCTCACAAATGTCTCCATGCTACAAGGCACGCTCCCTGTGCAAGCAGGTTGTCACGTTGGTTTGTTGACGGCAAGTGCTTCGTCATATCATTACGCCTGCTGCACCCATGGTACGGCCGCACAGTTCCTTGATTCTTACGCCGGAATGAGAGTAGTTCCTAGCCATATAGGCTTGGAAAATCGCAGCTTTTCATTTTCCGTCGATCTTAGTACACGGTTTAACTACAGAAGAGTCAAGTTTTAAATAGGAAAAATATTGAAACTCGTTGGTCATTTTGAAAGAAATGCTACTGGTCCCATCAGAATCAATGATCTATGCTAAGCTATGCTAAAACTGGTACCGTCAGAACCGGAGTTCGGCTGAATGGATTCGAAAACGGTAAAACTCAACTGTTTAACTCTGGGGGAGTTGTAAAATGAGCCTATTTCCAAAAAAAGTGGAGTATCCCTTTAACTAAATGATTCCACGTTATGCCCAATGTTATTCTTCAAACAATGTAGGTTAGACTAGTCTGTTTCCAAATTTCCGTTTAAACGTTAATGAAATTAGTCATTGTGCACATCCCTTAGTCCCTACTGTGAGGGTCGGTTTGATGCCATAATATACTTATGTAAAAAACGAATTACCATACTTTTATTTGATATACTTGTGTATAATTGATCCATATAAATATTATACATTTCACTTAATCTAATTTCAAATTCAAAAGCCCTAAACTCAATGATAAATGTATGTTGCGATGTTTAATATGAAAATAAACGTAATGTGCCCATTATCTCATTATCATGATAGTTAGTTGTAAGCTTTGTGCAATTAAATGCAGATTAAATGTCATGCAGTAAAACTTATCTACTTGCTAGTCTGGCTTTATTGAATAAACAGTCATATAAAATGTTTTCATTCACATATTTCAAACCTTTTCTTAGCACCAGGACTGTCTGGATCTGCGAGTTCAGACCTCACTGGAGCAGTGTACGGCAAGACTCAGGTGAGGTTCACATTTCGGCTTGGAAAAACATTGTTGTTTACTTGGACATACTTGTGTTAGGCTTCTTGCACCAAAACGGTCATAATTTAGTTTTTAATGACTATTTTCCACCCTCTGTGTCTCTTCATATCCACCTTATTTTTCAATGTGGGAATAAGCTATTTCCTGTGAAAAGTACAAGTCTTCTAATTCAGTAGCTGCTAACAGTGCAGTAAATGGTCACACTAATGCTACAAACCAGTATGTCTGATTTTTATTATTAAATAAAATGGATTAAACTGATTTTTTTAATGCTGTATCTTTAAGACTTCTGTCTGTAAATGAGCTTGCTTATGATTGGCTGACTACTTCCATTGTGAGGTTCATAACACATGGTGCTTTCATGTGCACATAGTTGTAATGTCAACCAAAGCCAATTAAAGTTGCAGTAAGTGATTCAGAGAGAAGCGGTGACAATATTGTTAATATTTGTCAGATGTCGGTTCTACGTGTTTGCTGAAAAAAGAAATGTTTGTACGTAGTCCTGGCTGTGTAAATAAGAGAAAAAACTGGATTGGACTGATCCATGCAGGGATCATCATCAGCAATGGTTGGCAGGAGAGAGTGGGCGAGCGGGACATTTGTAGAAAGGGAGATGGCTGAGATAAGAAAAAGATTGAGGAAAATGTCGAAGGAATATAATTTGGAAAGAAGGGTTACGATCAGGCAAGAGCTACTTGATATCGTAGACGCTTTTGAGCGCTGGGGAAATGTTAGAGCGGGAAGACCTGAGAAAATGCCGATGTTGCTTTGTTTCTGCTCGATACATGAGTAACCTTGATATTGCCGTTTCACAAAACCAAGATATGCTGCTGTTGTTGAATCACAGCTGATTCATCCTTACTTGCGTGAGATGTCTGATGCACCAGCTGTTAGTGGTTGCCTGTTGCATAGCATGTTCATTATATTGGGGTGGCGCAATGAAGGGAGTAGGGGTGTGTTTCAGAAATCAGAACAAACGAAGCACAAATTGACTATTTGGGGTTTCAGTCTGGGTGGTCACTTTCAGTAAGTCAAGAATCATTTTATTAAATCATTAGAGACCCGCATATTTGTGGCAGCATTACGATCACATTGAAAGTTCATCACATAGCCACATAGCGATAGCCATTTCCAGAAGTCACAGACAGAGAAACGACAGCTTATAACTCTCGTTGGTTTACAAACATTTGGAAAAAAGTATTTTTTTCCCTCTTAACTTTGATCTCTGCTTTTAAACTTTTACAATTATTGTATGGTGCAGGGATGGAAATTAGCACCCGCCACCAGCCAAATGCGGGTGATTTTGTGTTGTGGCGGGTAAACTCGCTTCACCTACCGGCCACCGTGGCGGGTAGATAAAAATAGCATACTGTCACCCGGACGTTTTAGAGGCGGCGCACCTTCAAAAATAATGTTATGTTACATCGCAGGTGTTAAGAGGTCCGCAGAGAAAACATCTGATAAACATCTGGTAAAAACATTGAGTGGCTGGTAGAATTTGAAATTTTGAAAATTTGTCATTTTTTAATTTCCATCCCTGGTATGGTGCCAATATTTTGCCTTCAGTCCCCTGCCCTTTTTAAAATAGTAAAATTAAAAAGTTATTTATTTTTAAAAGTATTTATTTAAAACCAGGCAGAATTGACGGTCAAATGCGTTAACTGCCTTAATTTAACACCCTTTAAAAGCCCAAACTGTACGGTACGTTAGGAGGCGGTATGACATCTTCTGAAAGAGTGCTGAATCACCTGATCAAAATGTGTGAGGAAAGATGCAGAAACAAGTGATAGCATACGTAAACGGATGCATATGTAAAATGCAATCATCAACATTAAACCGCATATAAATAAGAACTGCTTAATGTTACTGAACGAAATGTCGACCCAGGACGAGATATAGGACTGAGTGTGCAAGCTTTGGAGTCTTGGTGGACTCGATCTACTCCATAAATGTTTCGATCATCGTTCTGAATCTGATCTGGATATAGTCTTTGACAAGCTTTTCAAGTGTTGATAAAGAGTAAAGCAGCTTAAAAAGCAGAGGCTCGGTTCTTTTGATATATTGCTTGTTCAGATATTCATACAACAAAATATTCCGGGGGCCATGAAAATGGTGAAAATAATCTTAAATGCTGGTGGTGGCTGGAAACTTAAAAAAACAAATGCTGCAAGGGAGTTCATTTTATTTATTTTAATATTTCACATGAATAAAATTTAACATGTTTTTTTTTCTTCTAATTAACTTTAAATGAATGAGTCCTTTCAAAGCCGTTAATCTCTTTTCTCTGACCCCCTTCTAGACATTTGACAAGCAGGGTTTCCCTACAGCAGCCGGCCCTGCGTTCAGCCTGCCCTCGGCTCTGGGAGGAACCAGCCAGTTGAACCCCGCAGGTGCCCCTGGATATGCCCCCGCACCCTTCCTTCATATAATGCCCCATCAGCAGCCCCCCTCACAGTTACTGCACCACCACATGGCTCAGGACACACAGGTACATCACATCTAAACATGCTCCCAAAAAAACTCTTTCAGGTGGAAATGTAAATAAAATGTTTTTAAGGCTTTATCTCAGGTATGCATCTCAACCCCCTAAGATATGAAGTATTAGTCCAAATTGTTTAATTTTTTTTGATGGAATTGTTTATTGACCCATTAGACAATGGGGGGGGATGGTATTACATGCGCTTCATGAGGCACACGTGCGCGGCCTCTTGCTCTCTCTCCCTCTATGCCGTGCACGCGCTACGCGGTTTGGAGCACAGTCTCTGTCTCGCGGGCGCGCTCGCCTTTAGCTTCCGGAGATTTTAACTAATTCGCGGGCATCAGTGAGCCGCTATCAATATGCGGGGTGCTCCCTCAGCCCTCAGCCATTCCATTATGCCATTCCAGACTCTGTCTACGAAGCAAAGTGAAGTAGACAGAGTCTGGTATTACCAGGCTAGTTAAACATGTCATTCGTGTGCTGATGTGCTGTTCTAACATGCGCTTTTCTGAGCGCATACACTCGAAGCGCACAGGAACTTACAACCTGTCTAACAGCGCCTGGTTTCCTGGACTGTTATCTTTCTCATCTTATTGCGCTAATACTGTTAAATACACACAAGGTTTACATAAACACAGTTGGTTGTGTCTAAAGTGAAAGCAAACATTTGAGAGAAAATCTGGTGCTTGTTATATTAGTGTATATTAGACGCGTCTCCTGCAGGTCTTAAAGTGACAGTCTAATAGTAAACATGCTGCCGCTTGTCCTTAAAGGGATAGTTCACCAATTTTTTTCTAAATGTTGTAATTATTTACTCGCTCTATTGTTGTTGCAAACCTGTATTAATTTCTTTCTTGTGCTGAATACAAAAGAAGATATTTTGAAGAATGTGGGTAACCAAACAGTTGCTGGTCCCCATTGACTTTCATAGGAGAAAAAACTAGACACTGGGGACCAGCAACTGTTTGGTTAGCCACATTCTTCAAAATAACTTATTTTCAACAGAAGAAAGAAACTTATTCTGGTTTAAACACACTTGAGATAGTAAATTATGACATCATTTTGGGGGAATTATCCTTTTAATGTTAATTAAAAAAATTATAAATATAATGTATACATTTTACAGTGAAGTCTATGTAGTGTTTTAATTTCATATTTGTTAATTTACCATAATTACTTTATTCAATGCTACTGCTAAATAGATCTACTCTAGCTGAAAAAATAAAAGCACTGTTTGTCATTTGTATATGAAGTCATTTTTTTTAATTACAAAGAAAATGACAGATTATCTTTGCCACTTTGGCATAAATTTCTGCTATTCTTTTTTATATATATATATTTTGTTACCTAATAAGGCTTAATTTTTAAATTAGGGACATTAGTTTGGCTGTAATGCTCAGTCACTTGCAAAATAGTAAAATCAACTTATCGTGATTTTTAAAAAATCGTGAATCATGATTTTCCTGAAAAAATCATGTGATATTTTTGCCATATCGCCCACCCCTACTATATCTCCCAATAATATTAATTTAGTAAGATGAGATCAAAAAGCTCTGTAGTTTTAATTGTGGGGGCAAAATATATAATGCGTTGAAATACTGTGACGATTGAGACATGATGCATCAAGCTTTTGAGGAATGTTTATTTGAATATATTTAATACTCAATTATCAATACATTTAAAAACAATTGTTAAAATGCAAATAAACTGAAGTTGCTTCAGTCAAGTAAATGTTCATCTTGAATTTTTCTTTCAGTATAGGAGTTATTCTTGTTTACTTTATAAAAATCTTTCACCGCAGATTGTACCACTTTGTAGCACTGGGGGACGTTTGTACAATTTACTGACTGAAAAGTATAAACTATTAATCAGAAGAGAGGGCATGTTAGATTATGTACAAGTTTTTCCAGCAAAGTTTTGATCATTTAGAGGCCTTAGAAATGTGGGTATCAAATATGATTTTAAATGTTAATGTTTTTTTTGTCTTTCTGCAGGGGCAACGCCAGTCCAACAGCATGCAGAAGAGTCAGGGCAAGTCCAACTACAGCAGCTCTCCTTACTGGGCCAACTGAGCGCTCTGTTTATACTGTTACTGATCTAAACGCCCAAATCTGTGTCCACACTGTCCTGACTCTAACATGAAACACACACACACACTGTATCAGTTCTCCCCCATCCCCCTCCTCCAAAGTTCTCCTCTGCTTTTTTCCCATTTTTGTTTTTTCCTTCTCTGAATTAGGTTTTTCCATGTAAGATATTTATGTAAGTATTTATATATACTGTAAATGTTAAGAAGCCGAACATTGAGATGTGGTCGCTCCATTTTATTTTTTTGAAGGACTTTTGTTTGTTTACTTTTTAAAAACTGCAGAGATGTAGCAAAAAATTAAAAGGAAAAGCATTGATGAAAACTTGGAGACATTGCGATGAGAACTAGAGCACTGATGGCGGAGGAGGGTGAACTGTGGGGGTTTCATCCATTCAGACATCGCAAACCACTCGAGTCCTTTCCTCTAGGGATTGTTCTCCCGTACAATGGTTCGGAAATTCATTTCGGTCGCCTGACAGAAAGGAAAAACAGCCCATAAGTTTTATATTTTACTCTTGTTGCCCTCTGAATAAAGGTTCTGAGCTATTCACCCGTGTTGTTAGTCTTTTTTTTATTGATCTGGGATACAGCTTTAAATCTTTTACATTATTTTACTAAAAGATTAGAATTGGTTAATTTTAACAATTAAACAGTAATAGTTGACATTAGAAAACACTAACATGAAATATGATGCTTGATTGCAAGTTTGAAATTGCCTGATTTTCTCAATATTGGCTTGATAATTTTATTGCATATAATTGTAGCCAATTCTTCAGGAACAAATATTTCAGAATATTTGTCCTGAATAATCACTTTTTTTAGTGTTAGAGGTTCTTTTCTCATTGGACACTTGAAAATTCTTTCCAATTTTTGTTTTTAATGTAATTTTGAATTTGTATGTAGTCATCAGATAAATGACTACCACTGATTTACAAAGGTATAAGTTATTCTAGTTCTGTAATTCAGATTCTAATATTTTCTCTGGTTAAATATTGCTTTTAAAGTGGTCACCATTATTTATATAGCGCGTTATATAATACAGATTTCTTGTTTCAAAGCAGCTTTACAGTGAAAAACAGTAACAATTATGCAAAAAGAGTTCAAGTAAAGCAGCTCTAAAGAGACAATAGTAAACATTATTCTGCTGAAATCAGTTCAGTTTTGATTCAGTTCGGTTCAATCACTGATTCAATAAAGTCCATCAATTATGGAATAAGTTCAATTCAGCTATAAAGCAGCTCTGGAGAAAACTGATGTCATCCAATTCAGTTCTCATCCAATAGTGTCAGTGCAGCCAAATCAATAATATTGCAAAATATGAAGTGTCCCCAATTTAGCAAGCCAACATACAACCATGGCAAGGAACCCAAACTCTTATCGGGTGGCATAAATTGAGAAAAATAAGGGGGAATTATAGGAAAAATAGGATTTTTTTTTTTTTTTTAATTAGTGTATTTAGATGTCTAATGTACAATCCTCCGTTGTAATTTTACACATATGCGCGATTTGTGAAACGATAAAATGCCCATCAAGGTTAAAGTGAATTAGTACATCTCACGAACATCTCCTAAATAGATTTAGAGGGCAAAGGCTACAGACTTGAAGTAGCTTAGGTGCTTTATCTCGTCTAAGCTGGCTCTGTAAACAACACTGATGCTGCAGTGCATCTGCGCTGGAGACCATTTGCAATAAATCCTTCAGTGGAGCTACAGCACTGGTTTTCAACCTGTTTGACTGGACGTCCCTCTATTCTCCAATACTGTAATATTCATAGACCCCTATTGGCTAGAGATTTCCTCTGGTGTTTCTGCAGTAATTATGACTACTCTGCTTCTTGATATAGTAACTAAAATTTTATTTTGTTATCCTAAGATTTAAGATTCTAATTCTGCATGTTTTTCAATAAATAAATATATAGCTACAGTATGCCGTATACAGTAGTCGACATTTGAAGTGGATAAAACCCTTTCATCAGTTATACATGCATTTTGAACAATACCCGTTCTTGTCTTAGGACAGCTTTGATGAACTTTTTTATCCACTTCAAGTTGACTACTGTATTTGTTTATTCCCTCAGCGCTTAGCGTGTGGTAAGAACACTAGAGGGCGCCAGCATCAGTGTTAGTGTTATGATGGGATGCTGGAAACTGTAACCTAGTTTTTAAATGTGCTTAAATGATATTGTCAGAGTGGGGGAAAGTATGTTTACAACTATGTAAACACTATATATTTTTAAAACTTCTGTAATAATTAAGCATATGCTGCTATTGCTATGGGCTGTAGTGTATTGGTTGAGCTATATTGAGAGTATAGTAGTAATGGCTAAGGGATTTTAGGCACAATGTGCAGCGGACTGACTACATTCACAATTAATTCTCAAATGCCTTAAAAAAACATTTACTGCAAAATATAAATATTAAGGACACAAATGTTCATTTAAACATAATTTTTAAGCAAATTTAGAAGATACATTCCCTTACGCAACCAAACGTTACTAAGGAATAACAGTAATGCCATAGCATTTTATTGTGGAATATATCATGACTGGAAAGTATTGACCAATGATAAACCAGGATTGGAACTATTCTATAGCATCCTCCATTTCATTAAGCATTATTGAAATTATGTAATCATTTTTCAAGGTGAATTGTATTGTAAAATTATATATATATATATATATATATATATATATATATATATATATATATATTAGTGCTGTCAAATCGATTTAGATTTTTTATATAACATAGGCTATTGCCTAATTCATATAAATGTATTTTACACACACACACACACACACACACACACACACACACACACACACACACACACACACACACACACACACACACACACACACACACACACACACACACACACACACACACACACACACACACACACACACACACACACACACACACACACACACACACACACACACTTAAGATAACTGAGCCTGTCCCTTATAGCTTGTTACCTTAATAAAAATACTTTTAACAAGAAACTGTCATTATAAAAATAAAAGACGAATAAGGAATAAATAAACAAGTATTGTGTAATTTTTTTAATCTATTATTGTTTGTTTTTTTACATATAAGAAATATATTTAATATCTTTCTTTTGTGAAATGCATACCAAAAAAATATATGTTTTGAAATTTATTGGGATCCAAACAACAGACTTTCTTTTTATGGTAAAAAATTATGGTAAAATTTTAAAAAAATATTTGAGTTCCACAGAAGAAAGTCACACAGATTTGGAACGACATGCGAGCGAGTAAATGAAGACGGAATTGAAATCCTTTTAAATGTTGTATTATGATGTTTCAACAACACAGCAGTGAATTGTTGTTCTTCATCGTATCACACTGCTCGTGTGACCCTCAGATGATGATGCCGTCTTCATGGCTCACGCTATTGTGTATTTTCATCCACTTCAACATATTTAGTGCCGGCCTGCAGGGTTAATTACTCTGATGCACTGAGGCTTTGCATTAATTGATGTGGTGTTTGCATTCATTCATTTACTTTGCTATAGCATAAGAGTGTCTGTCAGCTGAATAGCTAGCTGGCTCAGAATAATGTAGTCTCTGTGTGTGTGTGTGTGTGTGTGTGTGTGTGTGTGTGTGTGTGTGTGTGCGTGCATGTGTGTTCATAAAGAGGGAAAATGTTTCTAAGAATGAAGTTGTGTGTCATCCATGCTCTGATTTGCTGAGAATAACAATGATCTCCTGCCAGTGGGACCAGTGAGGGGCTCCCACATTGCCATCAGGGCCACAGAGCCCTTTTTGTGTTGCTGCTGTGTGTTTTCTGGCTGTCCCTCTCACAAATGCAGGTCAATGGGCCCATCCCGTGTGATGTTTGACTACTGTCTCTTTCATTTCCAACAGCGTTTAGAACATAAAATCCTTCCCGCAAAAAATTCAATTTCGAGAAGCCATCAAGTAATATAGCCTACTCTTGACTGCATCAACCAGTCAAATCATTTTACACGCTGCTGACCCACTTCCCTTATTGCATTTGGTGAACAAGTGCACAAATGAATAAATGGGTTTTATGCATTAGCTACAGAACTCCTTGTTAGGTGGTCTGAGGAGTTATGAGGAGGCGTATATAATCAAACAATCATTTTTGTCAGTACATTTCGGTTGAGGATTTTCTCACTCATGTTGGAAAATAAAGGATATTCACACATAATTAAAACTCTGTCCTTGTCACCTTCTTGTTCAAAACTGTATGACATACTTGTAAAACTTACAAAATTGAATACATAATTCTACCCCCCCCCCCCCCCAAAAAAAAGAAAAATAATATTTTTTTTGTTTTTGACATAGGCTATTCTCTCTTCTGCAGAACATAAAAATAATATATTTTTCCAAATAACCTTTGTGTTCCAAAGAATAAAGAATAACTCTGTTAACCAACTAAACCAAAAACTGCAGACTGTCCCAGACTTTCGGGAACTAACCTCAACTCGCCAGGTAGGCCTATATCGGGGCAAAAGTCGTGTAATGTAGCTATTCCAGCCTTTGTAATCTAACTTTGTACATAGGCCTACTTAAATGGCGATAGCTACCTATTTGTAAAAAAATAATAAAAATAAATAGGCCTAGATAAAAAACAAAAAAACAACAACAACAACAGTACCCCCCAACTTTTTTTTATCGCCTTTGTGGGTTCAAGACCCCCCAAACCCCCATCCCTCTATGGGATAATAATTATCCAGTGATTTCCGCACATTACGTTTGTTTACTCAGTTCTGAAGAGGTGATAAATAAAGGCTTAATTGCACGTCTCATCTTGATGTCACGTGTCTTTACGGTATCTTACCGGGATGTGTGTGAAAACGCACTCACAGATCCCGGAAAATCACAGGCAGTGTGAATGAACCAAAATCAAACGATTTCGGGACAAATCCCGGGTCACATTATCCGTGTATTTTCCAGAATCTCTGTGTGAAAGGGGCTAGAGAAAGACACTTGAAGGGGGGCGACTCGGGCTCGCAGGGTAATGGCTGTCAAGCGGAATTTGCGCCCCCCGGTAGAGAAGCGGCGCTGAATGGGGTTTCCCGGCCGCTACCTCCGTGAGCTGGGTACTTGATTCCTCTCTAAAATCTCCGCATGTTCCCCCTTTTCTCCTCCACCCTCGGTGCTTTAAATTGCAATCCTGCTCTCGCACTCAATGGCGTGTTCATGGGGTGTTTTCGTCCCCCTTTCATCTCGTTTATAAGGACCGTGAGATATTCTTGTCCCTCGTCTGTTGTAGGATTTGACAGCGGCTCCATTCACGGAGAAATTGGCCGTAATTAGTGCAATTATGCTGATTCGCACTTGTACTGCAAACGGAACAGAGCGCGGAGGGGTAACCAAAACAAAGATCAATCAATCATGACGTGAATGAGAACGACGCGTAACGCTCGCCACATAATGATGCCATCAAAAGTATGTCTGGTGACGAGCGGATGCGACTGTGAGAGGAATAATTATAAGCAGCCCACCACCTTAGATCTGTAAGTCACACGTTTATGGACAGAATTTAATGGACTCGACGTAAACAACAAGGCAAACAATGTGTTTACTCAAGAGCAAGCTGAATACAGAAAAACAACTTTTGACTGATGGACTATGTTTCTCAAATCTGACCATGACCAATAGCCTAAATCAACAATAAACAATATCAAACTCAATATGACTGGGCAGTGGGCACTGATGCAGCTGTATAGGCCATCATGCTGATATTATGTGAATGTTGCTCTAAAACAAAAATTAATAAAAGTTAATTGGCAGTATTTAATATTTTAGACCAAAATCTTGGCCAGTTGGTACCCTAGGCCTATTGTTTTTCCGCAAAGGAGTTTGTGCCGTTATCATTATTGTTGTGGAATTCCCTATTCTTACAGAATTAGAACAATTATTAAAACTTTTTAAAATGGTTAGGCTATCATCTTTGGTATCAAGAACGATAACTATGATTAGCTAGGCTACTATTCATATCAATGGATGATTCTATGGAAGCTTGTTTCCTCCACAGAAGGAAAAATAAATAAGGTATAGGGCGGCCTAGTTGCGACTTTTTATCTCACAATTCTGACTTTTTTTCTCACAATTGCGAGTTTACATATAAAGTCGCAATTGCGAGTTATAAAGTCAGAATTGCGCGATATAAACTTGCAATTGCGAGAAATAAACTCGAAATTCTGACTTTTTCCCTCAGAATGGCATGTTTAGGCCTATATCGCGCAATTCTGACTATAACACACAGACATTCTAAATCATAAACATCTTAAAGCCATTTAAGTCTCTAAGTGATTTAAAGCGGGCCAAATGTTAACTATCTTACTAAGATAGTTATATAGTTTATACTCTTTCTACAGAAATAAAGTGGCCTTTGAAGTCTGAGTCCTTCGAAGGATGCAGCCTATGAATTGGGACAACCCAATTTTGGTTGGAGGGCGATTTCTATTGTATATTTAACGTCTGCCAGGAGACGTATTATGTAGTCTGGTCTTAACAGACTTTAATTTGTACAGAGAGTCTGGCCTCTCTCCATTGACAAGTGTCAACTTCCTTGTAGCCGGGTACTCTGTTGAAGTTTAAAACTATTGGATCTGCCCAGAGCAACTCTGGATCTGCCATAACCAATCGCTAACGTTTGGTCATGATGAAACTTCAAATCAAACTAGCGCACAACCTCAACGTCATCGTTGAGCAGAAACTCCCTCTTTTCACTGATTGGACTGGTAAAAAATTGACCAGAGAAAACCCATGAATACCACAAACCCAGTAGTACTGAAGGAAAATTAAAATTGAGCGGAAGTATGTAGGAGGGCGGAGCCAGGCTATTGCAGATGAGCAAACACACACATCAATTAGACATCTCTGAGACTTAGCCTACGTGCTATCAGGATTTGTCACACCTCGGTGACGCAATTGGCCTTCAAATGTGCCCTTAGGATGCAGCCTCTAAATTGGGATGCAGAATTTGTGAGTCAATATAGTGAAACAACCCAGTGCTGTTATATTAAATTTAAGCACCCCAGTCCATGGTCAATCAAATTAAAGACTGAAACAAACTAATACATTTTATATTTGTCATAAAACTACATTTCTGGCCACAAATATACAGACAAACCAAAACTGTATAATTTGTCATCATCTTCACAGAGGTATAATGGGAAGAATGTCACTGGGAATAAATGTCACAACGCAGCCGGATCTGTGTTGATGGAACGCGGTGTGTCTTTAAGACCCTGCGGAGCCCCGGTAACCCCACACGGCTCGTTGTCCGTACTCTCCCGACTCTCTCTGTAGTTATTTGAGGGAGGCGCTAGAACCATATCTCCACTTTACAAAAAAAGGCAGAAGTAACGGCACTGTCTAGAGAGAACAAATCAAGCCAAAGCTGTGCAAACAGACTCTTGTGTCTCTCTCGCTCTCTCTCTCCGTGGCGTCGGAGTGTGTGCGGCCGATGCGCTGCAGGCTGAAGCGTTCGGAGGCTCGTATCCAGTTTAAATCCTGCGCTCACCCTCTGTTGAGTATATGTGGAGCTCAAGCGACACTTCTATGAGAATCCCCACTGAACGGCGAGACGAAGTTTGGTTGTTTTCCTGAACCGGGGGTGCTGGGGAGAGTCGAGGCGAGAGAGAGCGGGCGAAAGATGGTTTTGAACAGCCTCCCGTGCGTCTTGGTTTCGCTGTGCTTGGTTTTTTTCTCGTCTTCTCCGTGCAAAGCTCGGATTTACACCAACCACTGGGCTGTTCGGATAGCCGGCGGACCTGAGCAAGCAGGGCTTATCGCCAATAAATATGGGTATAGAAACCTGGGCCAGGTACGTGTGTCCTGCACAAAGATGTTGTGAAGCATCTCACATGTGTTATTTCATCGTATTTGCTGTCCAATGCTGTTTCCCATCAGTTCAAGTGTATTCGCTTTGATTGAAGTTCACACGTCAAGCCTTTACACAAGTTTCACAGAGTTTTACATGTTGTGTTGTGATAGTTGAGAAAGCTGAATTTATGTTTTATAGATTTTAATCTTCATGAATGTGCATGAAGACTAGTTTTTAGCCCAAGAACACCCAGTTCTCAGAGAAAAATCTAGTGAACAAACAGGTCACTGACTGACTCCCAACAACAACAGGTGTTTTTGAAACTTTACTGCTTGGATCTACTATCTTGTATCTATCTGCTATTTTCAAAATCATTTTTAGGTGTACTTCTGTATGTTAAAACAATAAGTTAGGAACTCAAGCCATGCATGACATGCAGCTTCAGCAGGATTCATGATGTAACATTCACTGTAACATGCTGAAAATGTTACAAAAGCTTAAGATGTTACACCTTTAACGTTTCATATGTTTTAATAAAGTGAAATACTTGGTAGCTAAATGTATACATAATGCAGCTGTTTGGTCTGGTTTTTAATTTGTCAAGCCAAGTTTAGTTGAAGTCAAGAACTGCATTATGTGGCATAAAATGCTTTGGCCTCAATCCAGCTTCATCTTCTTTCCGGGAAGCAAGAAAAAAATCTTCATGACAATTTAGTTTAATAATATGTTTCGTTATCCAGTTAGTACTTTGATGGTAAAAAATGAATGGCTGGTGCATTTAAATAAATAATAGGTTAATGCTGGCGTCTTAAACTTTGCTCTACTGCAACATGTCTGTATGCCAGATCTCAGATCTGCTGTGTGTCTACAGATTTCACAGCAACCGCGTTCAATCTCTGATTTCACAATGTGCTATCTTATCGTTCATCAGTGCTTATTGTGCCAGCTAAGAGTCCCGTCGTCAACTGCGAGGTTGTCACATCCAAAGTAACTACTTATGAAAGCTTAAACACTCCTGAACTTTGCAACTCGTCAGAATCATCATGCCCTCCTGTGGGAATCTGCTATAGGATCCTGGAATGTGAGATTGCCTTAGGAGACCGTTTTAGCTGTCTATGTGTTTCTGAAATAAACAAAAGTATAAGATGCTATTTATGAACTCAGAAGTTTGCCCTATATCAAGTTAATGTTGAAGCATTTGCTTTATACGCCCATTTGACTGACTGTAAACTGGCAAGGCTTATCATTGGCTTCAAGACTCATTGTTTTTATGGCAGACTTATGTATCCCTATGGAGTACAGTAGTCTGTGGAGAATGTGTCATGGCTGCCTGGTGTTTTTGCACTTGTCAAATGAATCTGTTCAGTGGAAAGTGATACAGCCTCTTGAGTAACCAATCTTGCAGTCAATGACATTCTAAATAATTAATGACATAAGCCAGTTTAAACATGTCTGGGGTGAATATTGCTGTAGCTCTTGCCTTTTATTCATACCGATATTGTTACATATTAGATGTACCCGCCCCGATTTGCTCTTAAGTATAGCAGCGTGTTTGGGTTCTTGCTTCGCAACCTGATATTTTGTGACGTGGTGATCTATTGTACTTATTATGTCATGCTTCTTTATTTGCTATGCACTAAATGGCAGTTTTGTGTTGTTCCTCTAGATTGGTGATCTGAAGGACTACTACCATTTCTTCCACAGCCGGACGATAAAAAGGTCGACGCTTTTCAGCAGAGACTCACACAGCTTCATCTCCATGGAGCCAAAGGTCAGGCTGTCACTATGACAACCCCACACCTGTGTGTTCTATGGTCTATATGGACTCCTGATCTTGCTCATCTGTGACTAGAACTCGGCGTATTCCAAACAACTGTTGCTCAACATTGCAAAGCGACTAAATGGTTCCGCTCATAAACAACACTTCGTTTATTCGTCAATAATCTTGAAAAGGAGAGTTGGTTTAACGCATTGCAAACCTCACGGTGTTGTTTTGTATTGTTTTATCCAAAAAACGTCAAATAAAATCTGTTTTGAACACTGTGTTGTTCAAAACACATTTGATTGTCTTTCTTTTGTGGAACACAAAAGGAGATACTTAGCCGTTTGTTCATGCTGCTCTTTGAAAGTGAATTCTTACCAGGGTTTCAAGAATGGACCAGTCTCCAAAAATGGCAAAAAGACAAAGAAAAATTCTGCCTTTGTAGATTTCAAACCTCATTCACATTTGTGTATTCATTGACATGTGGTCTCTTCAGGTTTGACATCAGTGATTTCAAAAAACATTTGTGACCCTGAACCACAAAACAAGTCACATGAGATTTATACATAATCTGAAAGCTGAAAATGTAAGCTTTCCATTGATGTATGGTTTGTTAGGATAGGACAATATTTGTCCGAGATACAACTATGTGGATCTCTGGAATCTGAGGGTGCAAACAAATCGAAATATTGAGAAAATCACCTTTAAAGTTGTCTATTTATGTTTGCGATTGTGCTGCATTCACTCACAAAAATAAATGTTTTATATATTTACGGTCGGAAATGTACAAAATATCTTCATGGAACATGATATTTACTTAATATCCTAATGATTTTTGGCAGAAAAGAAAAATCGATAATTTTGACCCATACAATGTATTGTTGGCTATTTCCACAAATATACTCGTGCTTCTTGTGACTGGTTTTGTGATCCAGGGTCACATTTGTGTCTCATAACTATTTGCAATACGCTTTTTATTCAGCAGACGGGAGAAAAATCATACAAGGTTTGAAAAGATATAAAAGTTGAGAAAATATTCGGTTTTGAAAAACAAAAGGTCATATTTTATAAAAGGAAAAATTAAAGGGGTGGTAAAATGCCATTTTCACAAGATGTAAAATAAATCTCTGATGCCCCCAGAGTGTTTGTGTGAAGTTTAAGCACAAAATACCCCACAGATTTTTTTATATAGCATGTTAAAGTTGTCACTTTTTGAGGGTTTGCAAAAACGCACCGTTTTGTGCCTGGCCCTTTAAATGCAAATGAGCTGCAGCAGAGGGCGGGGTTTCAAGAGCTCGTGTGTGTTAGCAGCTGCGATTACCTCACGCAGACACACTAAAATTACAGAAACTGTTCTGCCTTTAATGTTAAAACGGAGTCAGACAAAGATGGAGAGACTTAAGAAGAAGTGACAACATGTAGAATGCAACAGGATGTCTCTGAATGGTTAGTTGATGAATTTATGTTGCTAATGTGGAGTTAACTATCTTCAATTAGGATATTCTGTCATGGTAATCTATAAATCGCTCGTATAGGAACTGTTGTGAGATGCACACAGAGTGACTTTCTATTGCATGTGAAAAGATGGATGCTAAAGTTTGAGCTGACTCACAAATGTACTCTTGTTACTATATAGGATGTTTCTCATTATTGTATTCCAGTGTCTTTCATTTAATCGGAAGACTGTTACAGAGAGGGGATGTTGTGAAAAGATGTTGGTGTTTGTCAGTTCCTAAAGGATTTCTTCTTCTCATTCTTTCTCAGGTGGAATGGGTGCAACAGCAGGTCGTGAAGAGGAGAATAAAGCGAGATTATAAACCCTCATATCCTGGTCCTGTACAATCCAGCATGGTCCAGTCCAACTCGATTTACTTCAATGATGCTAAATGGAGCAGTATGTGGTACTTAGTGAGTATTCTCAACATGTTGTAAATCGTTCTTGTGTATTGAAAAACACTTGCGAAGTCTTGATCATTGTCATGGTTTGTATCATTTCCCAGTCTACTGCAAAAAAAATAGTGGAGCTATAGAGCTGTTCAAGTCAAGTGCTTAACTGAGGTCTTGCAGTGAATGATTCATCAAGCACATCTCATTCTGAAAGGAAACATTTTGTTATTCATTAAAATGTATTATTAAAACGTTTCTTTTCTGCTGATATAAGAATAGGCACAGGGACAGGGGGTTTTATTCTGTGCAATTTATTTGTGAAGCTTATTTCACAATGCATACTATTCCTTCTAATAGCAGCAAGGTAAAACTCTTCGAGTATGAAACTTTGGGATGAAGACTACTATATTATGATATTATTGTCCAGTCAAAGTATAGGCTAACTTAAAATCCTGACGGATAAATTCAAGTCACGTCCTATGTTATTTGAATATTCTGTTGAAGTCCGCAATACTGCCCATTACAGAATTCAAAGGTGTTGCGAATGCTTTCATTAAAGACAATGTTGTGTTTAGTTAAGTGCCAAACCAAGCCAATCTTGTGTTGCTGAAGACGTCTTTTAGCTAAATCGCAATGGCAGGTAGTAAACCTTTGGTGTTTTTAACTAAAACTAATTTGTCAGTTTAAATGTTCAAAGGAAACGATGCCTGTCACACCAGATTAGCCGAGTTTCTACATGTGAGAACCACCCAGAGAGATACGCTGAACTTTTCAGTGTAAGTTCTAACATAACTTCTAGCTGAGACCATTTCTGTGAGGTAATTGTATAAACAGGCTCTTGTTTTAAAGGTATAGTTCACACAAAAATCATGTCGTTCCAAACATGTAAGACTTTCATTCTCTTTTGTAACACAAATTAAGATCTTTTTAATGAAATCTGAGAGCTTTCTGTCCCTCTGTTGACAGCTACTCAACTATCATTTTGGCGTTTCAAAAAAGTTAATAAAGAGATTGTAAAACTAATCCATATGAATTGAGTGGTTTAGTCCAAAATTGCTGAATAGACTCAATCGCTTTATATGATAAACGGGTTTAATTTATGCCTGTATTCACATATACACATTCATCAACTCACACATCAGTTGTGGTAAATGGAAGCTGAAGCATGTTCGCTTATCGTGTGTGAACCAATGAGGTTCATTCTCGTGTTACGCAGCACGTTTGAGCTTCAGCAAGAACCAATGAGGTTCATGCTTGTATTACGCATCACGTTTGAGCTTCAGCAAGAACCAATGAGGTTCATTCTCGTATTACGCATCACGTTTGAGCTTCAGCAAGAACCAATGAGGTTCATTCTTGTATTACGCATCACGTTTGAGCTTCAGCAAGAACCAATGAGGTTCATTCTCGTGTTACGCTGCACGTTTGAGCTTCAGCAAGAACCAATGAGGTTCATTCTCGTATTACGCATCACGTTTGAGCTTCAGCAAGAACCAATGAGGTTCATTCTTGTATTACGCATCACGTTTGAGCTTCAGCAAGAACCAATGAGGTTCATTCTCGTGTTACGCAGCACGTTTGAGCTTCAGCAAGAACCAATGTGGTTCATTTTCGTGTTACGCAGCACGTTTGAGCTTCAGCAAGAACCAATGAGGTTCATTCTCGTGTTACGCATCACGTTTGAGCTTCAGCAAGAACCAATGAGGTTCATTTTCGTGTTACGCAGCACGTTTGAGCTTCAGCAAGAACCAATGAGGTTCATTCTCGTGTTACGCATCACGTTTGAGCTTCAGCAAGAACCAATGAGGTTCATTCTCGTATTACGCAGCACGTTTGAGTTTCAGCAAGAACCAATGAGGTTCATTCTCGTGTTACGCATCACGTTTGAGCTTCAGCAAGAACCAATGAGGTTCATTCTCGTGTTACGCAGCACGTTTGAGCTTCAGCAAGAACCAATGAGGTTCATTCTCGTGTTACGCATCACGTTTGAGCTTCAGCAAGAACCAATGAGGTTCATTCTCGTGTTACGCAGCACGTTTGAGCTTCAGCAAGAACCAATGAGGTTCATTCTCGTGTTACGCATCACGTTTGAGCTTCAGCAAGAACCAATGAGGTTCATTTTCGTGTTACGCAACATATTTAAGCTTCCGCAAGAGGTTTGTTCTCGGCGCGTCAGGCAGATTCGGTTGAGCTTCTGTCTAATTTTAATCTGTTCATCATATAAAGCGACAGATTCTCTTCAGAAATGTTAAACTAAACCGCTCAATTCATATGGATTAGTTTTACGATCTCTTTATGAACTTTTTGAAGCGACCAAAAGGTAGTTACATATAGCGGTCAATGGAGAGATCTTTATTTGGGTTCCGAAGATGAACAAAAGTCTTACTGGTTTGGAACGACATGAGGGTGAGTAATTAATGACAGAATTTTTGGGTGAACTACCCCTTTATCAGCTGTCATGTTGGTTTGCACATAAGGAATGTGAAGAAATCCTTGCTTTTTGCATGATAAACAGCCATTCAGATTTACCAGAATGTACAAAAGGTTGCACTTTGGCTGCTACCGAAACCTTGATGCGTAACACACATTGCTTCTGTTGTCATCACTTTGTCTACGATCGTATTCATAGCTTAGACTGAAACGGCGAGAGTGAACTAAGTGTTTGTTCTCTAATGGGTTTGTTACAGCTCTGTCAATGGTTAATATGGCTCAGATAACATTAATACTTTGACCTGAATGCATCCATTTGGCTCGGGTTTCTCTTGTTGACCCGCAAGTTGTACTTTGGGAGCTAATAAACTTGACTTTCCAGGATGGGGTCTAATTCCAACTCTATGCCCAATGAAAGTGTACATTTGGTTCCATGTGACACATGTAATTACAGTGTCTGAGATACGCAAGGAAAAGATGCAGTAATTTACAAAGATACGTTTTAAAAATAATGTTTGCTTTTTACCACGTGCTTGGGATCTTTTCCAAAAATAGCCAGGATTTTATTCCGGCTGTGACATTGTATTTAGCGAGCATGCTTCCGACACATTGAGCTGTAGAAATCGTGGGAGACGTGGGTTTGAGTCCACCCTGTGCTTTAAAAAAAATCTATAATAATATTGAAAAGCCTCATACTTAATATACTTTTGCAAACGCAAGCACTAAATTAAGGCAATCCTCCAAAAAACACTTTCTATACTCTAGTTCAAAAACTTTGAGGTTTTTAATCTTTATTATAAATTCTCTTATGCTTACCAAGGCTGCATTTATTTGATCAAAAATACTTACCGGTATCTATTTGAGTATATTTTAAAATGTAGTTTATTCCTGTGATGGCAAAGCTGAATTTTCAGCATCATTGCTCCAGTTTTCAGTGTCGCATGATCCTTTAGAAATCATTCTAATATGACAATTTGGTGCTAAACAAACATTTTCTTATCATTATCAATATTGTAAACCGTTGTGCTGCTTACATTTTTTTTGTGTGGAAACCGTGATGCATTTTTTTTGTCAGGATGCTTTGAAAAGAACAGCATTTATTTGAAATCGAAATCTTTTGTAACATTATAAATGTCTTTACTGTTACCTTTGATGCATTCTTGCCGAAAACTTACTGACCCCAAACTTCAAACATTAGTGTAAGCATATACACTATATAACTCCTCACCTAATTAAAAATTTCACATCCTCATTTATCTGTGTCTATGCAGCACTGTAATGATAACATCCATAACTGTCAGTCTGACATGAACATCGTGGGCGCATGGAAGAGAGGCTACACGGGCAAGGATGTGGTGGTTACCATTCTGGATGACGGCATCGAGAGGAACCACCCAGATCTCATACAGAACTATGTAAGTGTATCTCTGTGTATGTACGGCTGTGGAATTCTTGCGTATTGCATACTCTGCATACTGAATAGTGGTTGCTATTTTTTCCTAATAGTAACAGTCGAAAGTGAAAATAGTGCATATTAAAACATTCTAAATGGTTGTCACATGACCTCATTACATATGCGTTTTAATTCAGCCAGTAAGAATATAATATTGGAAATAAAAATAGTTTTGGTTGTAGGGATTGTGAATAGCATTTTTAAGTCAATTTTGAAAATATGTTCTGTGTGTAGATAAATATGTAACGCCTTGGTTACGTTTTTTACGTAAATAATCCGTTTTAATTTCGTAGAGATATTTTTATTGATACTTCTCCGTATTAAAACAATTTTTTTAGTTTCTCTCGGCTCATCTGAACTCTTGGGTTTTTCCCCATTGAGGAAAACAAAAGCACAAAAGCTCAATCTGTTCCTAAAAAGGTCATTCACGTGTAAAAATCAAACAATTATGTTTTTTTTTGTTCAATTTTAGCATGTTTTGTATGTCCTAACTGGTGCATGAACGTAACGGACGGACAAATCCACATTTGAATATGTTCTCATGAGTCTTTTTGTTGCTTTTGATCTGTTTGTAGGATATTGAGGCCAGTTATGACGTGAACGGTAATGACATGGATCCCATGCCCCGATATGATGCCAGTAATGAGAACAAGTAAGAGTGAAGTTCATTACACATGCACACGCTCAATACTTTCAGCATTTCAGGTCATTAAATCCCTGGAAAGGCTTTGTTTGCACAGTCCTCTCTGTGGTGTGTGCGAATGTGGGTATTTGGCTTCTGATCTGTGCGCTAGTAAGAGTGTTTGGTGAATGTGGGTTTTTGGAGTTTGCTTTTTGTGTGTCTAAGGGTTTCATAGGTGTATGAGTAAATATGGCGCTTGGCTTGTGTGTGCAAGTAAGTGTATTTGGCATGTTTGTTTGGCGAAAAGTGATTTTTGTAATTAGCATTCTTTAAGAGATTATGTGCGTGAGTGGAAATGTTGGCTCAAGATCAGTGTGTATTTGGTGAATGTTGATATTTGGTTTGTTGCATGTATAAATGGGTGTGTTTGGTGAGTGGGTGGAGACCCCCATGTGTTTTTGCGGCTGCCACTCACTCTACCAGTGTGTGTGAGCCTGTGCCAGATGGCTCTACAGCTTTTTTGGACCATTCAGACAGAAAGCTTGGCCTGGGCTCTAGTCCTCTGTGGTGTTGCTGTTTCTGAGCACTGCAGTTCTGCAACTGATGATAGAATATCGTTCTGGGTATTTGCTTGGGTATTAACCGTGCTTCCCGAATAAAGATGAAACTTATACCATAGTACGATGCATTATTAAAGAAATAAACTAGCTAGTCATGACTGTTTCCCATAACCGTATTGTCGCAAATTACTGGAGTAATAACTTATTTTATAACTTATACTCCTTTATGTTGATCTGTTTGAGTTTATAAAAGCGACTTAAAGGTACAATATGTAAGAATTTTGTCATAAAATATCTAAAAATTACTTGCACATTGTGATAGCCTATATTTCTTGCAGTTGTGTACTTACAATATCCCAAAAGTCTCCAAAGATTTTTTTATTTCAGAGAAATTCCCATTTTAAATAATTGCCGTCCCGGAAAAAAATGTTGCCTGTCAATGACGCAATATCCGCGCTATCCTCAGTTTCCGCTCGTACTGCCATAGCCATGACGTAACCATGGCAACAGACGCGGACAACTGCGTAGTGTGTAACGTTTAGCGGCACGCTGTTCTTATTTCATTCAAACATTATGGACCATGGTAAGCAGACTTGGGGACAAAAAAGGAGAACTAAAATGAGGATCAATATCGGCGTGGCGTTTTCGAGATGCCGAGAGCTCCACGTCCGTGACAAACTTGGACTTGACAGAGCTTCACGAGTCACGACTTGACAGCGACACCGCTCTTGCACATATACTTTATTAGACAGGTGAGCAAATGTACATAAAACAAATCAATGTTATTTAGCTCAACATGATGAAATGTTAGAATATGATCAGTATTGTTATTCTAATGTCGATCTAGCTTACTGCTAGTTTCATATAGCAAACGAACTAACACATAGAATAACATTATAACTTTCAACACACTCAAATGCTGTTTAGTGATAGTTTAGACCAAGTGAAACAGCGCTGCGTTACCTCACAAGTTTAATTCGTCAAATAAACTGACCTGTGTGAGTATTAATTCAGTACTTGCGGGTAGTTCGGTAGAATTAAATATTCTTTTTCCTTTATATCCGCGGGACTTGCGTGTGATATCTGTCTATTATTAGCAATCGCGACCTGCTTCATACCACTGTAATGTTAAAAAAACATGAATGTTTTCACTCATCCATAAACATTATTAGATCCATCAGCTTGACAACAAGTCCCATCATTCAGCTCGTCACTGCGTCATAAACCTACGCCTTTGTTATTGTAAGATGTTACCGACCCCTAGCGGCGAAAAAAATTACATATTGTAGCTTTAAATGTCCTAATTGAACTAAGGCCTTGTCCTGGCTTAATCTAAGCCCAGTCTGTGGAACCAGGGCAATAAGATGTAAATTAAATTCTTATATACTGTATTAGAAATGGAAGATATAAATTGTACTGAATGTCAGCTTTCTAATTTTGCTCCAGATAAGGATTAAGTTCACATGTCATAAAAACAAGAAACTATGCTTCTAACCACAGGTTAAAAGCTGTCGTTCCAACCACTCAACATTGCGATACTCTTTGCGAATATTCATTGGAACTTTAGTTTCGAGAAACACCAACACGTTGAACTATGTTGGTAATGACGGAACTTGCGACCATAAGTTGGCTAACGATGCTTTTTGGAAACGCACCCCTAGGTAGTTCAACCACAAATGACAATCATTTACTCACTCATTCCTAATTTTATGCTGTTCCTTCTTTCTGGGAACACAAAGACTATATTTTGAAGAATGTTCACAAAGCTCTTTTCCATAGAATGAGCTGCCTTTCTTTTTTGTGTAAAAAGACAAAAAAGCCTCATAATAATTTCTATAATTAATGTTTGTGACGTCTGCACTATATTTGTGATTTCTAAGAACATGCCTGGGTCATATTTCACTGTTCAATTCAAAAGAAAGAAATTATGTTTTGTGCAGTGTTATTTAAGTATTATTTTTTAATCTTGTATCTTACAAGGTAACACGATGTAACCTTGCTCTCACTTGAAATGTGTCCCCACATTAAGTCCTTGAATTTGAGGGTATTGGACCTGGAAAGTCCTTAAAAGGTCCTTGAATTTGAAGTTAACCAAGGTGTGGAAACCCTGTTTCATGAATATTTGAATTCATAATTTTAAATACAATTTTAAGATTGATTTTTTTTTTTTTCATTTTAAGGGTAGATACATTTTTGTTTTGTACTTTTGTCATATTAATTAGTTTTTTTGAATAATATGATTTAGGTTTAAAACATTTTTTTTTCACTTTTAGTTTGTTCAGTTTTAGTTTAGTTTTTTTATTCCAATTAATAATTGTAGTGCTTCAACTTAAAATTATTTCACCCACCCACCAATTCACGTTACAGTAATGCAAAAAATCACATTGTTATTTCTCTAATACAAAAACCGGTTTTTAAATATTTATTTATCCCAAGTCTTGTCCCTCCTCCAGTGTAAGTCTATAGGATCACCCCCCCCCCTTTATTATAGTCTTAAGAAAGCGATATCACACCTGAGGTTGAATTCATGTCCGTAACTCAAATGGTGTGGGACGAGTTATGTGCTGAAATGTAATACTTATTCCTAATGTGCAATAGAGTAGTGGCTCTTGACTGTATCCGACACCACTGAATGCTGTATTACAGAAATGCTCCTCAATCCCCCATCTGGAGGTCTCTGCATGTGAGTGCACGTATGCATGAGCGTTTAGCACAACTATTCCTCCTCTTAATTTACACTTTCAGAAGCCCCATTAGAAGTATTTCCGTGGCCCGAGGAAGAGAGGAGTGTTTGAAGCCGTCACTGCTGTCAGGAGGAAGTGTGTGTTGGAGACCAGAGAAGGGAGGTTTAGATCTGCATGTATAGACACGCTGTATAGAATACCATCCACCTTCTTCTGTCTCCGTGAGGATTCCAGCACAGAAAGTTCAAAAGTTCTCACCCAGACAGGAAGTATAGACAACATTACTATTTGGCAGTTAACTCCTTTGAATGAGGCATATTCTACTTTCGCAGCACAACATTTTTTCCTTCAAGTCTGTTCATAGTTTGCAGAAAAATGTTTTTGCAATAAACATTTACATTTACATTTATGCATTTGGCAGACGCTTTTATCCAAAGCGACTTACATTGCATTTCAAGGTACACATTTACATTCTTATCAGTTCCTGCTTTCCCTGGGAATCGAACCCATGACCTTGGCGTTGCAAGCGCCAATGCTCTAGTTTTATATAACCTCTTAGCATGAATTAAAAAGGCTGTTTTTGCTACTGTAGCTTTAAAGAGTTACATATGCAACTGAACTCTTTTATGATTGGTTAACGTCTCTGTACTGCTGTTAAAAAAAAGTTAAAAAAAAACAAACAAAATGTTTTCCCCTTATTAATATAATAAATAACAATAATATTAGTGGTAGTAGTAATTAACAACAATAATAATTAGAGGCAATAGGGTTTGTATCCAATAAAAGCTTTAAAAATATATATTTTAATTAATAAAAAAATGTATTCTCTTATTTCTTATTTAATAATATAATATAAGTATAAATATTTTTTTAAACAATTTCTTATTGAATAATAATTTAATAAATTTATTTTTAATAATCCAATAAATAAAGTAATAATAACAACAACAATAATTATAATAAATATTATTATTAATTAAAATGAGGGTCTCGTTTATGCTACTGAATAATGGTTGTGGCCGTTTTTCAAAAGAGCGTAGAAAAAATATTTTTCCTTTATGCTCCCCTTTCCCTTCATACTAAAAAAGAATATACTGCTCGTATTGTATTTTCGGTTTGTTCAGTTCCCCTGTTGTTTGGCGTCTATCCTACACAAGCTGTTGGTCTTGAATGTGCTGGAATGTTTTGTGTTGGTTCCTCCGCTGATAGTTTGTGTAATGTGAGTCTTAATCTCCCTGCGGTGGGTTTTGACCGTGAGCTTCGCCGCTGGAGGCCGTTCTGACTGACGCTGGACTCTTGAGCTCCAAACTGAGCGGCTGTTATTGTAAATAGTGCAAGTTCATATATCTCACAGATGAACGTGGGCTTTGCACTAGACTAGACTTTCAGTGGAGCTACAGTTTGTTGACCCAGTCTGACCTTTAAGCTGTATGCAGCACTAGTGGAGTTTTCCTTGTGTGTGTGTGTGTATGTGTGACAGTGTATTTTCTATGCTTTATGGGTTTATATATTATATATAATACGGTTAGCAGTTTCTTCTCCATTGGTTTTGTAGGAAACGTTTCAGTGTCTTGTGCGGTTGTGAAAACGCTGGAATGCTCTGTTCAGGTGTGGTGTGTGTTTCTGGTTTTCTCATTGACGTGTATTCTGCTAGCAGATGTGACTTCGTGTCACGTAGCAGGGTTTTGACAATTCGCCGTTTCACTCTTTTTATTTAATTAATTTATCTTTAATATTAAAGATAAGAACATATTAGAGAGAAGATACTTTTTTCAGATACAGTTGATGTACTAGCATTCAAGTAAGACAGTTAATAAACAGATCCTAATGAAACTGGACAAGTGTAAATGCATTTGGTTGTTGGAGCTACATGTCAATTTTAGCCTCCCAAAATGGTAAAAATAAATAAATGTGTGTGTTTTATAGGCTGTTTATCATGTTAAATATAGCCAGATATGACAGCGCTACTGCAACACGCATTGCCACAGATATGGCCTGCTGCAACTGAGAGTTATCAAAAAGAGATCCAGTAGTTGGCAGCTTTATTTTTCAGGTCAACTATTGTCTTGGCAGAGCAACAATGGCCTTGTTCCATCTACATATTGCATATTTACTATCTGAAAAAAAGCCTCCCATATTTACATATTTGATTGGATTGTAATAATTTATTTTTAAGGAAGAACTTCTGGTTTTCAGTATGAAAACAGCCAAAGATGCTGTCATGGCATTAAAAAACAAATAATATATACATATTTTTGTGTGAATATTGGGATATTGAATAAAGTGCATTACAAAAAATGTATGTTTGATCGAGGTGGAAGCAGTTTTTTAATGAGAAGATAAGCATGTAGAAATAGAAACATTTATAGAATAAATTCTAATGCGTCAAAAAAGTCATATGAATGAATAATTCGCTCCGATGATTTAATAACAATTTACTAACAAAACATAAAAAGGCCCTTTGCGCTAGGGCTGTAACGATTAATCGCGATTAATCAAAATCCAAAATAAAAGTTTGTGTTTACATAATAAATGTGTGTGTATTGTGTATAATTATTTTGTATATATAAATACACACACATGCATGTATATATTTAATAAAAATGTGTTATTTATATATAAAATAGTTCTATTTATATATAATATAAATCATATAAAAATATATATGCAGTATATAAATGCAAATATTTCTCAAATATATACATGCATGTGTATGTATTTATATATACAAAATAATTATACACAATACACACACATATATTATGTAAACACAAACTTTTATTTTGGATTTCGATTAATCGCGATTAATCGTTACAGCCCTACTTTGCGCGCTCCAATAAATCCCTCTAAATTTCAAATGTTTAATTACAAATAATAATTAGAGTCACAGCTTTGGTAGTGGCTACAACGCTGCTTGTTCAAAAACAGTTTGAGAGAGATTTGTTTTTTTCTGTAAATTGAATTCTCTGAAACATAGCTAGTTTACATAATCTTAAGCAAGGTAGTTAAAGTTAGTTAAACTGTTGATATTAATAGCTAGATACCTGGCTCCCCTGAGTATTGAGGCTTTTAAAGTAATGCAAGGATACACATTATGTATAGCTGACTCTATGGATGGAAACATAAAGTTGGAGCGAAATGTATTAAAGTTTTTTTTTTTTTTTTTTTTTTTTGCCAATAGCCTTTAGTTTACATTACAGTCATAAACCATGATTTGCTATTTCCTACTGCAAGTCGCAGGCAGTTAGTATTTATAATTTAGGGGGAGAGGAAGTTTCATTCTAGAACATTTTATTCAACATGCATTGCTCATCCCTGCGAATTACATTTGTTTTGTATGTTATATACTGTAGGCTAATTCTGTTAGTGTCTTGTATATGCTAGTGTATAGATAATCTAAAATCCATAAACTCCTTACGTCATTGTGTTTTTTAAAATGTCTTTATACACTACCATTCAAAAGTTAGGGATATGGTTTTTTTTTTAAATAAATAAATAAATAATTTATATAATTCAGCAAGGAAGGATTAAATTGATCAAAAGTGACAGTAGAGATGTATAATGTTACAAAATATTTTTGTTTCAAATAAATGCTGTTCTTTTGATCTTAAAAGAATCCCGAAAAAGAAATGTAACAAAAAATATTAACTGTATTCAATTTTGATGATGATAATCAGAAATGTTTCTTGAGCAGCAAATCAGCATATTATATGATTTCTGAAGGATCATGTGACACTGAAGACTGGAGTAATGATGCTGAAAAGTCAGCTTTACCGTCTCATGAGTAAATTACATTTTAAAATATTTTTAAAATAGTTTAATAGTTACTTTAAATTGTAAAAATATTTCGCAATATGACTTGTGTTGTATTTTTGATAAAATTTTTGCAGTCTCAATGAGCATAAGAGGCGACTTTACAAAAACATTAGAAATCTTAAAAACTTTGATCAATAGTGTAGACTTGAAGAGAAGTGGTCATTCTTTGGGGATTTTATTACAGATTATTTCCTATTAAATGTCACATATGACCAGAATCAGAATTAGATAATCATTGGAATAGTTTTAGTCGGGAGACATGGGATTGGCGTTGGGATCGAGCACACGGACCACCTGGGAATTCCTCTGGCCTTTTGACCTATTGACCTTGTAAATGTTTATGGTTGCGATGGTGACCGAACCCTGGTCTCATCCCAGAATCTGGTGCTGCTGTGGATCTTTACAATCTCCGTTTCTTTTTCTTTTTGTTTTCTTTTTTAAAATTGCTTAGATTGGAGACTGTGGTTACCATGGTAGCATGAGTTTTTCTATGCAGCTGTTCACTGCTGGAGGTTCCATAGCCGAGTCTCTCTCCGTCTCTCTCGCTCTCTCTCTCCGTCTCTCTCTCTCTCTCCATCTGTCGGTCTTTGTCTTTAGTGGATGTTTTAGTGCATTTTTTTGCTGATGATTTGTGTTAGATTTATGTGGGTTTAGTTTGGGTCAGGAATGTATCCACGTTGCGTCTGAAGCAGAGGAACCGCTTCAAATGTTTTCCTTCAAAATCTCAAATATTTAGCCACTGTGTTTTAGCTTTGCTGGCTGTGGAAACACATGTTTAGTTTCAGCCCAGCTGTTTCAGTCTCTCTCTTCGGTTTCCTGTCCACTTTTGCGTTCCTTCTTTAGCGAGTGTGTGTAATAGTTCAGCAACAGTGCCTGTGCTTGCGTAAGGGTCTCCAGTTTTAGTTTTTTTGCAGTTAGTGAATGTGTGTATGAGTGTGTTACTAACACTAACATCTTATGTGTTCTGTTCAGGCATGGCACGAGGTGCGCTGGCGAAGTAGCAGCGTCCGCCAACAACTCCCACTGCACGGTGGGCATTGCTTACAACGCCAAGATTGGGGGTGAGTGTAGCTGATTTAGACCCACGACTGTACCTGGGAAATCTGCCTTTTGTTCGTTCTCGCACAAAAACATATACATACAGTACTGAATAGTTAAGTCACCAGAACTATGAAATAACACAAATCAGTATGTTGTGAATAGTTAGGGGTTAAAAGGATCATAGTTGATCTGTGATCTGTACGGACCAGACCCCACGGTTTGGCACGCATGTGATTCGTGGATTAATTGCAAAGTTTAACTATCATAGAGTGCATGTGTTTCGTCTTGCCAGTTTACACACAAGATTTTAAACTATTCCAGCGCAAGAAGAGGTAAAAGAGAAATCAATTCGTCACTCACAGCCGCACACACAGAGAAGCACGTTTCAGATGAACACAAAATTGATTCCTCTTTCTCATCTCCTTGCGCTCAAAAGGATACATGCATGTAAATGGTCAATATGCCCATCTCGGCAAATATTCTCATAAACGCAGTCATTTATGTCTACTACGTTTGCATGTGCACAAATAATGCGATTATTTCTAATAATTAGACTTCGGTCTTAATTCCAGTGAGATGTTTACATGACGTGAGCAGACTCTTCACTCCAGTTTACATGCAATTTTCATTATTCTAATTATTCTCTAATAAGTATGGTTATACCACACTCAGATAGGCATACTGTATGCATGTTACCGACCATTGTTTTAATCTACTCGCATCAAATTCAAAATAAATTTTTATGGACATACTAGATATTATTCGGCGCCGTGATGAACATCGCAATGCCGGGTTTGCCTACGCTGCCATTGCGCCGTCTGGTTGAAGATACGGAGCAGAGACTGTGCAGTGAGTTGTGTTGACAGAGTTTAGCGATTTGGACAAGAGAAAACTTCAGAATAATGTCACGGGAGTTCATTCATGAAGGATCCGTGTAGAACCAAGCACATGCGCGCTTCGGTCAGAGTGGTAAGAATGCGATTTGAAAATAGTTTAATGGGAATGTGGTTACTACAATTATAAGCTTAATTGCATTAGTTTGATTGAAGTATTGTGTTTACATGAGGTAAAGTTTAATTGTAATATTGTCAAAATCCCATTATAATCGCATAATCAGTGCATTTACATCATGCACCCTCATAGAGTATGAAATCAGATGTGTATCATATACTGGATCGTGCATTAGGTCTTAAAATGACAGAAGCCTGTTAAGTGCTTTGTGTGTGAGCATAAGAACTTGAACTCTGAATTTAACTAATAGCCAGTGCAATGATTTCAAAATGGGAGAAAAATGATCTCTTGTATTGGGTAAAGGATAGCATGGGACGCAATTTTAGAATACCTCTAAGATTAAATAAAAAAAAAGAAGTCTTTACAACATTTTGTACATGAGGATCAAAGATCACTCCTAGATTCCTTAATTTCTTCTGAAAGTCAAGTACAGAACCATCAATGATAATAGGTGTTTGGCCAGCCTAATGGAGCTGATGAGAAAAACTAATAAGCATCTGATTTTTATCTCAGTAATACATTTAGTGAGCAATGAGACTCACTTCGTCCATGTTTACAATGAATATAGATCTGTGTCATCGCATAAAAGTGATACTTAATACCTAGAGTTTGTAAAAGTTGACCAAGCGGGAATAAATAAATACTAAAAAGGAAGGGACCTAAAATTGAGCCCTGAGGGATGCCAGTAGAAACTGGTCCAAAATCAGACCTGCATTTTACTAAAACAACAAACTGTCTGTGTCTGGTCAAATACGATCTAAACCAGTTTAAAACAGTGCCAGAAATGCCAAAAACAGTTTCAAGGCGATTTAAGTATAATACACAGTATCAAATGCAGCACTAATGTCAAAGAGAATAAGAATAGTTGGAGATCCAACATCAGAGGCCAAAAGTAAGTCAATAGTATTTTTAACCAGGGCCGTTCAGTGCTATGAAATTTTCGAAGCCCAGATTAAAACTGCTCAAAAAGTTTACTAACAGAAAGGTGATTATGCAACTGTAAAGCAACCACACGTTCTAAAGGTTTTGCCTGGAAGGGAAGATTTGAGATTTGGTTGATAGCTATTTAAATTATCCAAATCTACATTTCACTTAAATTTAGCTTAAAGTGTCATTAATAAAATGATGTTAATTAAACAACAAAACAAAAGCTTTAACAAATATTAAACTATATTTAATTTATACACTGAATACTTTTGTCATTTTACTTTTAGGGCTAATTATTACATGCATGTACCTGAATACTAGAGTTAGACCTTACTTTATTTCTTAATTTGTTATATTGTATTTATCTATGCTTGTAATTAATGTATTTGTTCTACTTTTTTTTTTTTCTAAACTTAATTTTCACTTGCCTTTTATAATGTTTGAATTGTATTAGTTAGGCTAGTAGTTTTTGCTGTGGTATCAAAGTTCTTATAGTGTGCCTTAAGTAATAAATGTAAAGCAAAGTTATATTTGCTTCCCTATAATATTTATTTATTTTCTTGCTGATCTGAATCCTACGTTTTGTGGTTCGTTGAACCACTAAGAATTGTAGTGTCTTATATTTATCCAAAGTCGCCTTCCTTTGATTACCGCTCTGTGCGTTCTGGTCCAACACATCCATTTAATAATAATAATAATAATAATACAAAAAAGTTATTTAGTTTTGTGAAGAATCTTTTACATGGGCACAATTTATTTTTGTCTACAAAGCTTTTTTTTATCAAATGAAAAGCATTTAGATCTAGATTTTAAGCTGGATGTCATTAGTTGGAATAACACAATGACCGTACAATGATAACATACATTTATTACATAAATTTAACAGCTCCACTGTAGTCATGCACATTTAATCTGACAACTTTAACAGATTTGTCATCATCAATATGGTTTGGACATTAAGACATGTCCATTTAAAAATATTACAGATTTTATAAACTCACTACTGTTAAAAAGTTTGGGATTGGTAAGAATTTTTTTTTCTTCTAAGAATTATTTTTATGCACAACGTGCTCACTATTTGATCAGCTCTACAGTAAAAACACTTCTTATCTTCTTATCAGTGCTGATTCATATTTTTATGATCCATTTTTTTCATGCTGCTTTGATGAATAGAAAGTTCACAAGAACTGTCGCCTTTGAGCAATTTAATACATCATTGCTGAGAAAGTATTAATGATCTTCAGTGTTTTGTATAAGGTTAACTTTCGGCTTGTCCTGCAGGTGTCCGCATGTTGGACGGAGATGTGACCGACATGGTAGAGGCCAAATCACTGAGTCTAAACCCTCAACACATCGATATTTACAGTGCCAGCTGGGGTCCAGATGATGATGGCAAAACCGTGGACGGGCCCGCTTCCCTCGCCAGACAGGCCTTTGAAAACGGCATCAGACTGGTATAAACAATATCTGCATAAGTTCACATAGTTCATATGAAAGTGTGTTATGTTTTTCCTGCAAGTAAAAGTGTCTTTTTCCATATGACGTGGAGTTCATAAATCAGGAAGTGTAATTTTCAGGTCATCAGTCACGTCTCTTCATCGGTCTGGCCCACCTAGGGTGTTTTTCCTTTCCTTTTCCACACCCTACCACCTGCTACGGCAGTGAACTTTAGGACGTGATTTTAGTTTATCTTCCCCGAGTTATGAGTCACAGTCAGTAATTGGCATGTATCCTGTGCCAAAGGTGTGTTTGGAGTGGTTTAGGCATGTTTCAGGTGTGTGAGACTCATAGACGATACTGGTGTCAATAATACTGATCTCAGACAGGGCTGGGGGATATTAATGCCTGAAGATGATATCGTCCTGATCCCATTATCTGAATTCAATGAACATTTCAAATGACTTTTTTTAGTAGTATAACCAATATTGTTGTTGTTGTAAAAATTCAAAGTATTGAACTAAAATTGAACTAAAATTCAAAGTATTAAATATAATTTAAATTTAAATAAAGCTTAAATAACATATAAATATTTGATTCAAAACTAAATTTAGACTTAATTTAAATTCATGGTAATTAAAATAAAAAATTACGAAAGCACATCATACAATTACTAAAACTTAGTAATATTAAAATAAAACCATTAAAGCTGAAAATTAATAAAAAAAAGCTCATTTGAAATAATAAGAAATGCTATAATAGTATATAAATAATACTAAAATGTAACATTCAATTTATCATTTTTTTTTGTCAAATTTGATCCCCACAGCCATTGTTCTCTTAAGCATAAAGCCCAGATTTTTCATGAAGCATTTTCCTGTAATAAGTGTACTGTAAATAATCTTTTTTTGTTTAATTTTTTATTTCACATTTAACACAACTTGTTCACTTATGGTTTTTGCTCACAGGGCAGGAAGGGACGGGGCTCGATCTTTGTTTGGGCATCAGGAAATGGTGGTCGGAGTCGAGATCACTGTTCTTGTGACGGCTACACCAACAGCATCTACACGATATCCATCAGCAGCACGGCTGAGAGCGGCCGCAAGCCCTGGTATCAGGAAGAGTGTTCCTCAACGCTCAGCACCACCTACAGTAGTGGAGAGAATTACGACCGTAAAATCGTAAGTTACCTAAATAATGCATAAAACTGCAACTAGATCTTCTGCTTTTTAGAAAACAGGTCTATCGCTGGATTAGCTTTAAAGTCACCATGTTTCTTAACAGGCTTCATTGTTTATATTTAGCAAGGCTGCCAATAATTCTGACATCTAATGCATTTTCATGTATTTCTTTGGGCATGTGTGTTTGATCCGCTTTGTTGGTCACTGTGTCATGAGACTGTCCTGGTGTTAACTGCTGTGGTTTACACAGCCCACACACACTTTTACACACTCCGCTGAGAGTTACAGACCGACAGTTCTTCCTTGTCTCTCAGCTTGTCTCCGAGTGACGTGTGAAATTCCACATTGGCTTTCAAACTCCTTTCGCAATACGCGTTTACTTTCTGAGGCCCAGTGTTACAGACATTAGCACTTCTCTTTGTTGTCTTCTGCAGGTTTTAGGTCATTTTAATTCACGGAATCTCAGTTTTCTCAACTTTGTCCATTTACTATATCGTGCTTGTGTGTAATAATCAGTCACTTTTCACATTTTCAGAGGGCCCTTTAAACCCATCCTAGTCTAAGTTATATCGTAAATCTTCTGATTTGATCTATCTTAAACAAAATAAATAGATAAAAGCTGCCCAGTTACTGCCCAGTTAGACAGGAAGGGTCTAGGTGTTGACTTGTAAAACAACCAGCCACACTATTTTTTTTGTGTACCTGATGTCTAGAGCAGAATAAAATCTGAAATCCATCACACAGATGTCCCACAGCTGAAATTAGAGTCTCGTTTAGTTGATCCAAATAGCCTCAAACAAAACTCTTGAATGCGTTTAAAAGATTTTATTACATGAATCTCACAAACTTCAAATTGATGCCGACACCGTATCTGAGTGGATCCAGTCAATTCTGCTGAATCACAAATGTCTCAGTGATGGGAATTTACTGCTAAGTGTAGCACAATGGCACATTTATAGCATATTTCATTCTTCAGTAAGTGCTGCAATATGTTGAAGTGCATTTAACAAATCAAAATTAAACTTTGGCTGGATTAATTTTTTGAGTTAAGTGCATTGTGTGTCATCAAAGGAGCGGGTTTGTTGGAGGTGTTTACCGTGTTGCTTATTGTAACGGGAGCAGTCAAGTATTTTTACTTTACATCATAAAGTGTACATGTTAACTTTTATTCACAACTTAAACACATGGTAACACAATACACAAGAATAATTGTCACGTTTTTGTCTCTCCTGTTAGATCACGACAGATCTGAGGCAGCGCTGCACAGACAGTCACACTGGAACATCAGCATCCGCTCCGATGGCGGCAGGGATCATTGCTCTTGCTCTGGAAGCAAAGTAAGCCGCTAACTCCTCACAAAACCTGTTGTATGCTCTCATTTCTCTAACAGCTGTTTATTAGAAAGGGTCTGATATTCTCTCCAGGCCACGTCAGTAGAATTAGCATCTTAACCACCGTATGCTAGGTTAAAGAGATGGGTCTTTAATCGAATTGCTTCTATTGCTCTCCTCGTTTGTAAGTCGCTTTGGATAAAAGCATCTGCTAAATGTAAATGTAGTCACAAAGGGGTCATACTATGCACTCCAGTTACCCTTATCCAGTTTCACCCTTTCACTGACCTTCTGAATTTAACAATGTTTTATGTTTTTGCTACTGTACTAAGTATCTACAGACATTTGTATGCAAATGATCTATGTTATCACCAACCACTTTACTTGTAATATGAGAGGAAGCTGTTGAACAGCTTATAGATCAACATGTATGGTCGTATGAATATGAGCTCAATAAGTGATGCATTGAAATGTAGGCAACCTATAAGGTTAATGCCAAGAAAGTTTTCCAGAAAAGCATACATACTTTTTTTGTTTGGGGTGAGGTGGTTTTGGATGGCCGATATCATTGACCGAAACAGGGATGGTTAATCAGCGCTTCTAACATGTTTTGAATATGTTCGTTCATTTAAGTCGTCCTGAGAAGTTCATATTTACGAGTTGGGAAATTTTAATTCTGATGTCAATTTAAGGCCCCGTTTACACGTACATGGTTATTTTGAAAAACGGAGACATTTCCCTTCGTTTGTGTCCTTCGTTTACACGCAAACGGAGAATTCTCCTCTGAAAACGATTCTTTCTAAAAACTCCTGCCAGAGTGGAGATTTTGGAAAACTTTGTTTTTCTCAGTTTAGATGCAAACGTGCAAACAGAGTTTTAAGCAGCCGACCGACGTCACAGTATGTGACTATTTTCGGGATTCTGATTGGCTAACGTTGGCTTGAGCTTCTCGTTACACTGCCACCTACAGGTTTGGCATGCTCTAGACGGCATATACACGGATTTGTGTAACGAACACTTTTCTGAAAACTGACAGGTGTGCACAATGTTATTTTTGAAAACGGGTTTATGAAAAATGCCGCCCACGTGTCAACGTAGCCTAAAAAATATATATTTACAATTATATATACTTACATGTATGTTACACCTTACATGTACAGTCATAACAGCAAATTATACTTAATTGGATGCGACTAAACTTAAACCAAACCCTACTCCTAACCCTAACCCTATATATAGTAAGTACATGTTAAATAATATTACTCCGCACTTCATTGTATAATTACACTGAACTTTACTTTAAGGTGCCTTTGTTGCAATCAAAGAATTTCATGCATTTCAACAAATTTACTGTCAGCTACAGACGCTGCATCCATTTCGTCCACCATGTTTTCTAATTGACTTGCCCCGAACCCACAAACCCAGAGTTTCCCACTCATAATTATGAGATTTGTGGTGGTTTTCAACTCTTTGACATTACTTAAACGCAACAAGTGTCTATTCTGTGCAGAAAAGGTAAACATGTCAGCCATTACAATAAAAAGTTAAATGACCCAGTTTTCAAAGTTATTTACTCAAACTTTATTTTTGGTTTTATTTCAGTTTTCAGCTAAATGAAAGCTTGAATTTTGGTGTTTCATTGTTTTGCCGTTTTGCAAATTAATTACGGTTAATCATTAGTGTTCATGGCTGTAACGCCAGTACTATGACACATGGCTATATATCACCAGTTTTTGCTGCTTAATTTCCGTAACGGTTCTGGTGGACTGGTGAGAGAGCTTTGTATTGTCAATGATAGAGTGTGTTTCCGTAGAACATCAATCCACAATTTCAAAAGAGCATCCTGGCCACTTTAAAATGGTGTGATTCCGAATGCCGTGTAGCGTAAGTTTCAACTGTGTCTAATTTCACACAGGAAATTGAGGAAAACCTCGACATATGGCTGCCATGTGACTGTATATTCCTAGCACAATGGGGTTAGAATGTTTTAATAATTTGGGGGGATATTCAGGGACACATGGCATTCATCTCTCTTTGGTTTGATGTTAGATCTCACTGTGTATGGTGAATTATGGGAGCGAATGCTTCAACCAGACAGCCAGCCAGTGAACTTTCAAACTACAGCTGAAAATTGTGGCCAGTGCAATTCTTTGGATTATGATAGAAGGTTTTGAGTTTTTTAGATTTAAGGGTGCTGTCACACTATCACTTTTGGTGTTCTCCCTGGTTCGCTTGACATCAGAGTTTGTTTCTTTTGAATGATGTGAACTATGTTTTCCGACTTGGGTGTGCACCGTTGAGCCGTACCCGAATCCGCCATAAAAAAGGTTAATGTGAACTTGGGTACAGTTCGCTTCTGATATGAAAGCAATCACCCTAAATAGCGGAAGTGAACCGCTATTGATGAACGTTCTTGGTAACACTTTTTTTTACAGTGTCCTTGTTACATATGTTACATGTACTTACCATAGTAATAACAGTAAGTTATGCATAATTACATGCAACTAACCTTCTTCAACCAAATCCTAATCCTACCCTAACCCTATAGTAAGTACATGTAGTAGCTTAATATTACTCAGTACTTAAATATATAATTACACAGTAACAATGACCCCTCAAAATAAAGTGTAACCACATTCTCTTGTTCATGTGTATGTGTGTAAGTCTCGTCTCTGCAGAAACTGATTTCAGCGGACAGCCCGCTTTCTTTGGAACATTTCCAGTACTTTTGAAGCAGATAGACACAAGTAGCCATTTACCTAGCAACATTGGTACGCGGCTGCAGCTTGATGACGCAAGCGTACCGTGGCTCGGACCCAAATAATATATAATAATGTGAACAGAGACCAGCGGGGGAAACCAAGTGTAGTTTGGAGATATTCTTTAGTAATGCTTTGAACCAATGCGTAGATGTAACTGTCCATCATGTCTAATTTTGACTATCTGTTGCAGTCCTTTCCTTACGTGGCGAGATGTGCAACACATTATAGTGAAGACGTCTCGTGCGGGCCATCTCAGCGCTCCTGATTGGAAAACCAATGCAGCTGGTTATAATGGTAACAGGCTTTTCATTTCTTTAAGTTGGCATGTCTTTTAACCAATATATGGGTAGTGACACTTCTGAGTACGCTCAGTCTTGTAGGTTTTCCAGACTGTGCTGTACAATACAATTTCCCCTTTAAAACAGCAATCTGCATCATGATTGATGGTAGTTTTAGTTTTCATAACAACTCCAAATCTGTGTACATATTGTTATTTTTTTGTTGAACAGTTAAGTTGTACATATTCTTACAGTCAGTCACCTGTATGGCTTTGGGCTAATGGATGCGGAGGCCATGGTGAAAGAGGCAGAACGCTGGAAACAGGTTCCCCCACAGCACATCTGTGTGGAAAATGCTGACAAACAAATCAGGTATCCATCATTCAACAGCTCTTTAACATGAGGCATTAGGCCACATTGATAACGTTATACAAGTAATAGTAAATGCTCAAATAAAACAATTTCCTACCTGTAGAACCATCCGTCCAGAGCATGTCGTTCGTTCCGTGTACAAGGCAACAGGCTGCACGGATAATGCAAACCATCATGTTATTTATCTGGAGCATGTGGTTGTACGCATCACAATTACTCATCCGCGGCGAGGAGACCTGTCAATCAACCTTACCTCACCATCAGGGACAAAGTCACAGCTGCTTGCCAACAGGTACAGTAGACTATGCTCAAATATCGAGTACATGGGTACATTGATCAAGAATGACTGCACTTTGTGAATTTCAGTTGAAGGGATCCAAGTTTCCTCTAGGGGTTGAACGAAGTCGATATTTATGTGATTAAAGTTGAGTCGACCAGTCGCTGATGACGTCATTAATAAACATATAATCCTGAACCTCGAGCTGCGGGTTGTCATTAGTCAGCAGTGCATTAGTTTAGAGCGGCGATTAACTTGCGTGTTTAATACATGCATTTCCCTGATAAACTTTGAGCATTCAGATGGTATAAATCAAATATATCTTCATCTTGTAAAGCGTTCTCGGAGTATGTATTAATTTGTAATTTTAACTGTTGGAAACGGACCGTAAAAGTGCTATAGGCCATGATCAGCGACTAGTCGACGTTAAGCTTAAAGTGTCATGGCAGAGTGCATTTTGTGCTGTGATGTAGCATCTATTTATTATTGCAGGCTGTTTGATCATTCAATGGAGGGCTTTAAGAACTGGGAATTCATGACAACTCACTGCTGGGGCGAGAAAGCTGCTGGAGACTGGGTACTAGAGATCTATGACTCTCCTTCCCAACTCAGGAGCCAGAAGGCACCAGGTAGTTTTTCGATATAAAACACACCATCTGTTACTTGAGCCATTCTTTCACCTTTGAAAACACCATTTGGTCTTACATTAGATATAGGATACAATAAATAATAAAAAAAAAAATGCGATTAATCAAACCTTTTTTGTGCGATTAATCGCATACTTTAGACATACTTTATTTATCTTGTTTAACATGTTTTTTTTTATCAGATTGAAGGGTGATTCTCACAAAACTGTAGTGTTGCATCATGATATTGAAGAAAAATGCGATATGCGTTAACACGTTAAATAATGCGATAATGCTTTTTGTAAAATAAATGTAAATTATATTTAATATTTAAAAACTAAAAATTATATAACCAACATGAATGTTTCACATTCTTTTTGTGAGAAGAAAGCATCCCTACAACTGTAGTGTTTTACAAGTGTCATTTTAACGTTAGGTTTATTTAACAGCAGAAATTAAATAATCAAATGTAAAAATAAAACACTGCTTAGTCTTCACTGTATGAATTAAATATACACTGATTCTTATTAAAGCTACAAAAGTTATTCTGTCAAGAGCAGTGAGCAATTTTCTCTTTGTCTATTGTTGACATTACGCACACAGACGGAAGCAGGTTTATTAGGGATGCAGTAATCTAATATATTGTTACATGCGCGCTTTCTGTTTACTCCACTCACTCACCAAGATGGGCATTTTGACATCATTTTGTGTGTATTTGGCAATATAAGCTGCGGAAGAGAACTGAAATCAGGATTACGCACTATCCGCGAGCCATCTTTAGAAGTGGATTTATTTATTGTAAAGTTAACGAAAGTTATCATGTTGAGGATTGCAACGTTTAAAGCAGGCTTAATAAATGTCAGTAGACCGGAAAGATTTTAAAATGAGCCGTTCATTCATAAATACGCAAGATCACTGTGAAAATACAGACCTGAAGACAACAGACAACGAGCACTGCGTTGAAAAGGGGCGTGGCTACATAAGATCTATATGGACTCCTGTCCATATAATTGATAAGTTTATGCACACCAAAGCACACACAGAAAAAAAACATTACAAACCAAAACTTTTCAGAATTCAGTGTACAGTATGTATACAGTGCAACAGTAAAGAGCTTTTTAGAGATTGTTTACATTTTAGACATGCCAAGTTGTGATACTGAACAGGACCACATGGAGATGCCAAAAAAACAACCAAACCAACCACCTTGACCTGACTGCATTTTACGCCTACAGTACACTGATCCATTCAGAATTACTTAACACAGCAACATGCACATGACAGATAAAAACATTATCCTGAATGTGTGTGAAGAAAACAATGTGACTGTACTGAAATGTGTCGGTGCATAAATACAATGCAATCATTGTGTCGAAAGCGCACATATGGTTTGTTTGCACATCAATATAACAGACTCGCTAGTCATTGCAATCGTCTATACCTTCATTATAATTCGCATCCATCAAAACTTTACTTGCTGCTTTGCTTTATTCAGCCGAGAAACGTAGTTTGCATATAATCTGGACATACAGCGATGGGAAGTTTAGCGGTGATTGATTGCAAACAGATAAGCGAATTGGGTTAAAGGGTTAGGATACAAATTCCCGCCCACCAGTGTTACAGGTGCTTGTGCCATTGATTAAACTCCCAACTCCCAAGATAATGTAACTGTGACATGAATTACGTTAATTGCGCAATTTCGCGTGCTTCAGTAATTGATTTGCCTTAAATAATTTGAACGCGTTAAGGATTTTGAATTAATCACGCTTTAATCATGCGTTAACGCATTGATATTGACAGCCCTAATATATATATGATTGTTGTTGACTTATGTGCCCTCCAGAAGCTTGCGTTCTGCAAGTGAACGGCGCCTTGTGGTGCCATCTCAAAGAGGCACAAAATCTCTTTCACGGACCTTTACCTTGACTGTTCCAAGCTGATGGAATGACCTGCCTAACTCAACCCGAGCTGCTGAGTCTTTAGCTATTTTCAAGAAACGCCTAAGGATCAAGGATCCATTAGATTAACCATTAATACTAACCCATTAATACTAACCTTACTATTCTATTTATTTATTTAAAAAAAATGTTTGGGATAAAAGCGTATGCTAAATTATATATAGTGTGTGTGTGTATGTATATGTGTATATATATATATATATATATATATATATATATATATATATATATACTATATAATATATATACTATATAATATACACACACACACACGCTTCCATGCATACATACATATATACACACTATATTGCCAAAAGTATTGAGACACCCCTCTAATCATTGAATTCAGGTGTTCCAATCACTTCCAGTTGTATAAAATCAAGCACCAAGGCATGCAGACTGCTTCTACAAACATTTGTGAAAAAATGGGTCGCTCTCAGGAGCTCAAGCGTTGGAACGTGATCGGTTGCCACCTGCGCAATAAGTCCATTCGTGAAAATTCCTCACTACTAAATATTCCATGGTCAACTGTTAGTGGTATTATAACAAAGTGGAAGCAATTGGGTTTGGGAACAACAGCAACTCAGCCACGAAGTGGTAGGCCACGTAAAATCACAGAGCGGGGTCAGCGCATGCTGAGGTGCACAGTGTGCAGAAGTCACCAACTTTCTGCAGAGTAAATAGCTACAGACCTCCAAACTTTGTGTGGCCTTTAGATTAGCTCAAGAACAGTGCGTAGAGAGCTTCATATAATGGGTTTCCGTGGCCGAGCAGCTGCATCCAAGCCTTATCACCAAGTGCAATGCAAAGAGTTGGATGCATTGGTGTAAAGCACGCCGCCACTGGACTCTAGAGCAGTGGACACGTGTTCTCTGGAGTGACGAATCACACTCCTCTGTCTGGCAATCCGATGGATGAGTCTGGGTTTGGCGGTTGCCAGGAGAACAGTACTTGCCTGACTGCATTGTGCCAAGTGTAAAGTTTGGTGGAGGGGGGATTATGGTGTGGGGTTGTTTTTCAGGGGTTGGGCTTGGCCCCTTACTTCCAGTGAAAGTAACTCTTAATGCTTCAGCATACAATACATTTTGGACAATTTTGGGGATGGCCCCTTCCTGTTCCAAAATGACTGCTCACCAGTGTACAAAGCAAGGTCCATAAAAACATGGATGAGCGAGTTTGGTGTGAGGAACTTGACTGGCCTGCACAGAGTCCCGACCTCAACCCGATAGAACATCTTTGGGATGAATTAGAGTGGAGATTGCGAGACAGGCCTTCTCGTCCAACATCAGAGCCTGACCTCACAAATGTGCTTCTAGAAGAATGGTAAAAAACACACTCCTAAAGCTTGAGGAAAGCCTTTCCAGACGAGTTGAAGCTGTTGTAGCTGCAAAGGGTGGGCCAACTCCACATTAAACCCTATGGATTAAGAATGGGATGTCATTAAAGTTCATGTGTAAATGCAGATGTCCCAAAACTTTTGCCAATATAGTGTGTGTGTGTGTATATATATATATATTTCAGTAGTGAGACCTGAGACATAAAAGTTAATTAATTAAGTTTGTGATAAGTAATGAAAATTACCATATAATATACTCACCCTCAAGTCATCCTACGTGTATATGACTTTCTTCTTTCAGACGAATACAATCAGAGAGTTATATAATAAATGTCCTGGCTCTTCCAAGCTGGATATAATGGCAGTGGATTGCAACCAACAATATTGAAGCTCAAAGTGCATCCATCATAAACAAACTCCAAACGGCTCCGGTGGGTTAATAAAGGCCTTCTGAAGCAAAGCGATGGACATTTATTAATACAACTCTGATTGTATTCGTCTGAAAGAAGAATGTCAAATACACCTAGGATGGCTTGAGGGTGAGTCAATTATATGGTAATTTTAAAGTGAACTACTCCTTTAATTCATGTTTGTAATGCATTTGCCCATAGATGTAATGTTTAACGAAAGTTATATTGCAGTTAGTCTTTCCATGGCCAAATTTTATTATAACTGATTTAGTGCAGATTTGTTATAAATTGCCTATAGTTTACGAGTCTCCAGTGTTCTTAAAAAAAAAAGCTATGAATGTATATTATATATATATCACAGGGATCTCTCTCTCTCACAGGCACAGACACAGACGATAGATATTAATTTAATGATAGATGATAGCTTAACTTCATTGCACACGGACTGTAATTTGTTCCAGGCAAGCTGAAAGAGTGGTCTCTGGTACTTTATGGTACCTCCGTGCATCCGTACTCCTTCCGCAGTGACAAGCCTCGCTCAGTGGCGGAGACACAGCCTGATGACGAGTACAGTGAGGAGTATGTGGGTAAGTGCTTTTTTCCAATTCTATTGTGCATCACTGGCTATCTGTGGAAGGTCTCAGAGCTCAACTCATCAGTTTGTGTTTTCTTACAAAAGGCTCCTGCCACCCTGAGTGTGGCGAGAACGGCTGTGAAGGGCCAGGCCCTCAGCAGTGCATCACCTGCCTCCACTACTTCCTCAAGTTCAAGAACAACACCAGGTATATTGCTTTTCATAACATTATTACACCTTTAAAAACTATACTTGATTGGTGTGTTGCTTTTCTGTTTGTTTGTTTTTGTCATTTAAACTAATTTTCACATACAATGTTTCTTGGGTCAATGACATGACGTCCATAGTTTTTTCCCGGATACATTATATAGAAACAAGTGATAAAAATGCTTCTCCTGTGGTATAACCAACGTGCAAACAAATGTGGTCTTTTTATGACATGGCAAGATTCGTTTTGGTTGAATTAATAATACATGGTAAAAATACTTTTTAACTTAAAATGTTATTTTGATAAATGTAATATATTTACTTATACTACAGGGCCGTTGAATGTTTGAATCTGATTGGTTGACGAACGTTCTGAGGTGTGCAATTATTTTCAGGAACCGCACGGCTAAAGTAGTTCCAGGCAGGTCTTGACCGCATTACAGTTCCATATCACTGCACATAGTTCACTGTAATAACGGAAAATAGGATACAATTCATAACAAGAAAAGCCATGCAGCCCCATGCGCTTGATCTGCAATTTTCAATGTCTAACTTCACAATCAATGAAAACATGCAGTTTAATTTGAATAAATAAAGTATAGTCCTATATATAATCAATAGAAAATTAAACTGAATATTTAAATAAATTGATAGTCCTGTTGCACGGGTTTTCGTAATTATTGCAGATAATATAACAAATAAATAATTATTGATAGGCCTACTTGTTAAAAGGGCTTTGTGTTTCATTTATTAGGCTAGTCTATGGTCACTAATAGAAAAAAAGAATGAACGAATTAATTAAAACGAATTGAATGAATAAATAAATAATATTGACGCACATGCTTCTCTCTCTCTCTCTCCCTCTTTCTCTCATAACTGCATTAAAGGGCACCTATTATGACATTTAAAATGTTCCTAATGTTGTTTAGGGAGTCCCCAACAACAGTTTTACGTGCATGCAATGTCAAAAAACACTTTTGTTTTCGTATAATATGCATTTATTTTTACCTGATTTGCTCACCAACTCCCAAATGATTCGTTCAACGACTCATTTTTCCAAACCCCTCCTTGCGCGACGCTAATCTGCGTTGATTGGTCAGATGACCCAGCAGTGTTTACAGAGATAATACTTATTGTTTAACACGGAGTACAATGATGCTTTTATCAATTAAATCGTGTTATAATAATGATTATAGTCCACTGCTTAGTAGTTTGTAGTAAAAAACTAAAAATAAGATAAAGAATTTAATGTTATGTTAGCGAGCATAGCCCAGAGTTCATATTGTAAAAGCACAATCAGTCTTTGTTTGCATTAGCCCGATGCATAAACATAACGTTTTTACAAAAAAAAAAAATGCAGTTACGTTACTACGAGGTATTACTCTATTCTTTAAGACAACCCCGAAAACAACCACAAACACTTCACATATCTCAATACAATTGTCATTGAAGACCTAGAAGCTAAACGGTGCTTACACAACAAACAAAATAATAATTAAGCATATGCTACATAAAACATAAAAGCAACAATTATTAATAACACTTACAGGTTGTGATACGGAGGAGGAAGCTGATGCAAATACACTTAGAAATGAACCTTCCTTCAATATCAGCCGGCTCGCGAATCCAAGTTGGATTGCATTTAAAAAGCAATCGTCTTCAAAATGGCGCGAACAAAGCACAAGGCTCGGACTATACTTCTGTGGTATAGTGAATTGTAGCCACTTAGGCCCCGTTTACACGATGGGAAAACGCAGATATTTCTCTGCGTTTTGGCCTGTCATTTAAACGAAAACGCCGTTTTTATCCCAGAAAACGATCATTTCTAAAAACTCCGGCCAAAGTGGAGATTTCTGAAAACGCCGGTTATATGTTGTCGTGTCAACTGGGAGAAACGGGGTTTTAGGTTCTCTCTTGTCGATTCTGAGGATTCTGATTGGCTTGCATGGCTTTATCCTTCTCCCTACACTGCCGCCCATAGGTTTAGCATAGTTATAAAGGCGCTCGACGGCGTATTTATGCGGGTTGTGTGCACGATGTTATTATTGAAAACGGAGGGGGAGAAATATTCGTTTCTCTAAATACCCGGCTATGTGTAAATGTGGCCTTAGTCTTCAAATGCTCCTCCTTGGGCAGATGAAAAAAGTTGGCTTTTGAGTCGCACTTCAGAACACTGTCTCGTCGCCATGACGTTTTCAAGATTTCCCTGGCCTTGGAGCGCAATAAGTGGGCGTATCGTATTCAAATAACTTGACAAGTTGATGTCATCTAGTCAGAGAAAAAGCTTCGGTCTTCTAACGATTCATAAAAATGACTCCGAGTCGACTCTTACTTTTGAAAGACAATAACTTTATATACGGTGCACTTTCATATTTCAAACTTTGCAGGATGTTTTTGTTCACTTAGATCTATGTTACACACTACATGAAAGGTAAATTTCAAAATTCCATAATAGGTGCCCTTTAATAACTGCATAAAGCTGGGGACACACTTACTGTAAGGCCGGTTATGAATGTAATTTGATACTTATGACTGATCATGCACGCGTTTTCAGCGCGTTCAGTCTGTGTTCACAGCGGTGTTTAAAATCTGCTAGTGCATTCACAGTCAGAGTTTCTAGTCGTTAAGTGTGTGTCCAGCATTAGTCTGCTATCAGTGGCTCAAACCTCCGTTACTAACTCTAAAATGACGTTTTGGAATTAGCAACGGAGCATGGGTTTAGATGCGCAAGGAATTAGTCCTACATACAAGAGCGTTTTAATGACAAAAACATTTACAAACGTCTTGAAATACATCATCTGAACAATATTTCGAGGTGTGGTAACTGTAGTATAAGCGGAATAATTGACTCCAGGCCGTTGAATTATTAGAAAAATAATGCTTTTATTTAATGCTCCGCTTTGCGTCGTGACCACATTACCACCTCGGGTGTGCATTATTTTTCTAATAATTCAACGGCCTGTCGTCAATTATTCCTTACTTAACATTTATTTACATGATCAAGATGTATTCAGACCTATTTAGAGTGAAAATAAAACCACAAAAGAAACCACTACTATTCAAAAGTTGAGGGTCAGTATAATAAAGAAATTAATTCTTTTTTTCAGCAAGGGTTCATTAAATTGATCAAAATTTACGACTTTTTAAATGTTCCAGAATATATATTCTGCAAATCAGCATATTAGAATGATATCTGAATCAAGTAATGCTGAAGACTGTAATAGAAATAGATGCTGAAAATTCTGGAATAAATGACTTTTTAAACTATATTAAAATAGAAAACCGTTGAAATTATTACAATTTTACAGTTTTTGCTGTATTTCTCATCAAATAAATGCAGCCTTGGTGAGCATACAAGAATCTTACCGACCTCAAACTTTTCTTTTTTAAGCACTTTTCTAAAAACTTGGCCTGTGTGTTTTAAACTAGATTTTCTCTTTTCTCTTGTACACTCTTGTTTGTTATTGACCCATTTGGCATAATGATTTCTCTGTTAGCAATGCTGCTTTTTATTATTATTATTTAAAACGGAAGAAAGTTTGGTATGAAATATAAGACCACAATGTGAAGCATATGTAACTAAAGAATTGGGGGAGTTTTTAACGTTTGCTGAAAGGTTGTTTTACTGAAAATGTTCCTTTTATTAGTAAAAATTATATAAATTAGTATAAATTAACTATATAAAACTATATACCTATATAATATAAAAACACCAACAGCTGTGCGTCTGTGTCCATCTACGTGTGTGCACGTGTCCTGATTACATTTATAGATATTATTTTCTCCGGCATCCCAAGTTACACAAGCCGTGCTCGCATCACATCTGGAGCTGATGGCTTTCTCAGACCCTGACTTTTGCCTTTGTTTCCTGGTGAAAGTCTTTCCTCACGTTGATTTTTCTGGTCTCATGTGGCTCTTCCTGTCTGTGTCTGTCTCTCTCCCTCTCTCTTTCCACCTCCGCCTTGTGCGTCTCTCAGGACGTGCGTTCCCGAGTGTCCGTCTGGGTTTTTCCGGGACGATAAGAAGCGCTGTAAGAAGTGCTCTCCGCTGTGCGAGTCTTGCGTCGGCAGTCGCAGCGATCAGTGTTCCACGTGCCGCCCGGGTCTGTACCTGGTGGAGGGAGCCAACAACTGCATCAGCTCCTGTCCCGACGGCTTCTACCTGGACCTCGGCAAGTCCATTCACACGCCATCTCACTCCAGAAAACATACGGTACATGCTGATTGGCTGAAGATGAAATGTTGAACTTGAGACCTAATGTGACTGTTCTCCCGCAGACTCCACCATGTGCCGGAAATGCAGCGACAACTGCAAGAAATGCACCTCGGCGAACATCTGCACCGAATGCCAAAATAGTCTCAGGTAATTCCCCACATTCAGCCTGTTGCAAATACAATATTCCTCCTCCTAGGGATTTATTTTTTTTGGCTACGATTTGGACTGAAATATAGTCGGAATCTTGGACTCCCATATTTTCCTAGTTCTACGTTGAGAGCTGTCAAGGTAAGGCCACGCTGGCTAGACACTAAATTATCACTGGAAACATCCTGTTACACGTTGTCAAGCTCTTGAGTTCAGATGTATGTTGAAATACTGTCTCTAGTGAGTGATTTTTACTTGGGCTTTTCCTACTCCACTCTGGCGTTAGATGAAGAGAGAGACAGAGAGAGAGAGAGATGTGGAAAATGGAGAGAGAAAAGAAAAACGGGTCATGGGCCATGGCAGAAAATCTGGCGTAATACGCAGCAGCTGTTCTGTGAATTGTTTTGAAGTGTTCTGTAAATATACGTAAAGGTTTTTCACCCACTCATTTGGACTTTAATCCGTTGTTGTTGATCTATTCAGACTTGTTTAGACTATAGTACGTTTGAAACAGGATTGCAGAGCTAGAGCGCAGATGAGATGCATTTTTCTGGCCTCAGTTTAAGGTTGCAATTACAGTCTTTGTAATTATTCATATGGCTAGTCATTAATGTTTTTTTGTAGTCTCACACACACACACACGCACACACACACACACGCACACACACACACACGCACACACACACACACACACACACACACACACACACACACACACACACACACACGTTTTGCTATACTTGTGAGGACATTCTATAGGCGTAATGATGGTTTTAATACTGTACAAACTGTATATTATATCCCCTTACACTGCCCCTATCCCTAAACCTACCCATCACAGGAAACATTCTGCATTTTTAATAAAACATTGTTTTTTATGTTTTTTAAGCTATTTGAATTGAGGATTCATGAAATCTCCTCAACCACGTTGAAGTTGTAATACCAGTGTAATACACATGTCATTATACAAATTTGTGTCCTCATAAATCACATAAACAAGAGCACACACACACACACACACACACACAGAGATGTGATCAAATTAGTTGGTACCCTTACAGCTCATTGAAATAATGCTTCATTCCTCCTGAAAAGTACTGAAAATAAAAGCTATTTTATCATGTATACTTGCATGCCTTTGGTATGAATAATGGAAAGAAGCTGTGAACAGAGATAAATTATTGCTTATTCTACATTTGTTGGTACTCCTTAGAAAAGATAAAAAAATTATTGGATTATAGTGATATTTCAAACTAATTTGTTTCTTTAATTAGTATCACACATGTCTCTAATCTTGTGAGATTTAAATGGAGAAAAGTAGTCACTGTGCTGTTTGGTATAATTGTGTGCACCACACTGAACATGGACCAGAGAAAAGCAAAGGAGAGAGTTGTCTGAGGAGATCAGAAAGAAAATAATGGACAAGCATGGTAAAGGTAAAGGCTACAAGACCATCTCCAAGCAGCTTGATGTTCTTGTGACAACAGTTGCAAATATTATTAAGAAGTTTAAGGTCCATGGAACTGTAGCCAACCTCCCTGGGCGCGGCCGCAAGAGGAAAATCGACCCAAGATCGAAAAGGATAGTGCGAATGGTAGAAAAAGAACCAAGGATAACTGCCAAAGTGATCCAACCTGAACTCCAAGGTGAAGATACGTCAGTTTCTGATCGCACCATCCGTCGCTTTTTGAGCGAAAGTGGGCTCCATGGAAGAAGACCCAGGAAAAAGAAAAACATAAAAAAGCCAGACTGGAATTTGCTAAAATGCATATTGACGAGCCACAATCCTTCTGGGAGAATGTCCTTTGGACAGATGAGTCAAAACTGGAGCTTTTTGGCAAGTCACATCAGCTCTATGTTCACAGACGAAAAAATGTTTTCAAAGAAAAGTACACCATACAGTGAAACATGGAGGAGGCTCGGTTATGTTTTGCTGCGTCTGGCACAGGGTGCCTTGAATCTGTGCAGGGCACAATGAAATCTCAAGACTATCAAGGTATTCTGGAGCGAAACGTACTGCCCAGTGTCAGAAACACTGGGCAGTATTTCTGTCTCCGTCGCAGGTCATGGGTCCTCCAACAGGATAATGACCTAAAACACACAGCTAAAAGCAATGGATAAGAACAGAACATTGGACTATTCTGAAGTGGCCTTCTATGAGTCCTGATCTGAATCCTTTCGAACATCTATGGAAAGAGTTAAAACTTGCAGTCTGGAGAAGGCAACTGGAGCAGTTTGCTCAGGAAGAGTGGGCCAAACTACCTGTGAACAGGTGCAGAAGTCTCATTGAGAGCTACTGAAAACACGTTTGATTGCAGTGATTGCCTCTAAAGGTTGTGCAACAAAATATTAGGTTAGCGGTCCCACCATTTTTGTCCATGCCATTTTCATTTGTTTTATTATTTACAATATTATGTTGAATAAAATAAAAAAAGCAAAAGCAAAGTTGAATTTCTATTAAATATGGAATAACAATGGTGGATGCCAATTACTTTTGTCAGTTTCAAATTATGTCAAAGAAAATTGAGCATTCTTCATTTTCTGTGGAGGGGTACCAAAAAATGTGAGCACGTTTATATATTTATATATATATATATATATATATATATATATATATATATATATATATATATATATATTATTATTATATTTTTTTATTTTATAGATTTTTTTTTTAAGAATAAATGTAAAGAATAAAACCTTTGTTCTACAATGCTGCATGCTGACCATTTTGAGAGATATTTCCTCACATTTAAATTAAGGTGTTGGTTTAGCAACATAATTTATATTTAAAATGTTAAAAATTAGGTTGTCAATTGAGTGTGTTCATTAAGTGTGATTAATTAAAAAACATTATAAATTATTACAAATGTTACCCACACGGAAGTGATTTTTTGTTTTTTTGTTTTATCATAAATGTATGTGCATGACTTCTCTAGTCATTTGTGATTTTTAAATAAATAGGTTTTTTTTTCTCACAAATAGCAATTTCTATCCAATAAAATATTTTAGAATTTGTTTTCCTGGTCTAGAAATATTACATAATATTAATTTTCTTGATTATATTTAGTTCACATGCCATTATTTATATATTTTTTATTATTGTTTATATTTTTAGTTTATTTTTAGATTTTACTTGTAAATTGACTATCCTTCTCCCCTGATATGCTCTGGCGCCCCCTATGGAGGCTCAGCCTCAGTGTTGAACCCCGTTTGAGTAATTCTCTCTTTGTTTCTGTCTACAGCCTACAGGGGAATAAGTGCCAGCTGAGCTGTGAACCTGGCACCTATTATAATGGGCACCGACGGGCATGTGAAAAGTGCCACATGACTTGTGCCACCTGTGCAGGTAAACATTGTACATTTATTTAAAGGACTTTATTTTCCATTTAGGTTTGCAATAGAATTCGATTACAACCTTTCACTTAAATGTAATTGATAAAATATTACTTTACAGTAGCCTTTGTTTTCCATTAACCGTGGGAGAGAACACTGATTGGCTATTATATTTTTTGTAATGCATATAAGCCCCTATTGGTTAGCAATTTTTAATCCAAAAATGACGAGAGGCTATATTCATCGTGATGCACAGTATGATGCAATTTTGAAGTTCTAGACTTAACAAGACTGTGCCTTCTGAGACATTACATCTGTGCTGTTAACTCCAGTGTTCAGAAACGGCAGCTAATTACTAAGGCTTTGCAGAACAACCAGTGCTTAGCTTCTGAATATAGTTCATCCAGCACAATTACTGTTGTTAGCTCTGATTCTGCACCAGATTTGAAAAACAGTGGGTATATATATATATATATATATGTATATATATATATATATACATGCGTATATATATGTGTGTGTACACTTATGATGCTCATCACGTTTCAAATGATCTTTAAGTAATAAACATCGTCTTGATGGACCTTTAGAGTCGAGACTGTTTTATGGAAGCCTGCTTCTGCCACATAAGAAAAAAATATCATGCTTTGACAAATTATAAAAATGACAGTCATAATTATAATACAAAAAGTCAAAATTATGAGATCAATTGAAACTGACAGGCATAAATGAGATAAAAGGTGAGATTAAAAAAAGTCAAGATTAAGAGATCTTTCATAATGTATATAAATTGGAATCATGTGATTTGAAAAAGTCATAATTTTGACTTTTTAATTTCACAATTCTGACTTGGGTTCTAATAATTTCATAATTGAGTTTTCATGCCAGTTTTGGCTAAATCGAAATTATGACGACAACTCATAATTGTGACATGTCAGTTAGGGTTATCACGGTACCAAAATTTCATTACTCAGTACCAATACCAGTAACATTTTGCAATTCTCTGTACCAATTTCGGTACTATAGCAAAAACTGCAGAATTAAGTATACTTTAAAAAATGTTGTCCAGTTTTGTCTCATCCATTGGTTATCACTGTCAATCATCGCAGTTTCCGATTAATCTCACATTTAAATACGGTTGTCAATCCAGAAATTTTGCTGTGTACTTAGCAGCGTGAAAAACTAAACTTGTATTCAGATTGTGAATGAGTAATAAACAGAAAGCAAGAGAAGAGCCTCCCTTTATAATCACGAAGGCTGTCGTTTTCTAAAGCGCAAGCTCACTGAATTCTGCACTCTCGTGAAAGCTTTATTTTAAAAACGGGAGTTATCTTAATTTTACGATGGAAATCGTATGTACATTGCGTTTACACTATGTCGGTTAAAATGAAAGGAATCCCAAGCCGCACAAACAAAATGAAACCGTGTTTTTTTTCAGCGGATTTTCACTTACTGATTAGCACCTCTGATAGTCTAAGTTGATTTGATTGTGATTGGCTAAAATGCTCAACGCTTGTAAATACACACTGTAAATCGAAACCTTTGACTCTCAGGCCGTTTACACTTGGTATTAAGATGCATTTTGGTCGATCGGATTACAAGCGAGCTTCAACCACTTCCAGAGCTAGTCAAAAACCCTTTCAACCGGATTGCTTTCATAGTGTAAACGCTCATGTGGTTCAAGGTGTTTGAACAGCCACAAAAGACGCCTACTCTCCGCCTACTAACTTAATGCGTAAATATTAAGAAAAGCATGCTAGCCAGACAGGATTTAAACTTTGTCGGCTGAAGACCCAAGTTTGGTTTGGAAAAACGTACCAAGCACAAAGTTCTCTTGTCATTCCTGACTTCTAACACGCAGCGATCAGAGCAGAAACGAAAGCTAACTCTGAAAAAGTTTTCTACATATCCTAAACATTTAACAACATGTACTATTTACCTCAATACCATTGTTTCTGCATTAAATTAATACATGTTTAGCTAACTGTGTGATTTGTATAAGTACATTTCTGAAATGTATAACTTATGTAAATTGCACAAGTTTATTTTGGTCCACGCCTCTAAATCAGTGAATTCATTCTTTCTGAGATTAGCTATTAGCACAAAAGTTATTTGTGTTTGTGTAACGAATACACTGCGGCCAATGGCCTTCTGAGCATTCTCAGAAGAAACCCTTTCAGGAAGAATGTTCTAAGTGTGTACATTTCCAAAGTGTATTCCACATTATTTGCGGTCTGCTTTTTGGGGAACTTGATGTTATTCCGTCCATGTTCCCAGGAACTGGCGTGGAAGCGTGTAACGAGTGCGCTCTGGGCTATTACTTCGAGGAGTGGCGTTGCGTCTCCGGCTGCAGCGTGGGATATTACTTGGCGGAACAAACAACAGACAACGGAGACGTCCAAAAGTCCTGTCAAAAGTCAGTACTTCACTGCTGAATGTGACATCTGAGAAAGTCTTTCCATTGCGGTTATGATGCGTTTGACGCGTGGCGGGTGTGATTGTGCCTCCAGGTGTGATCCCACATGCTACGCCTGCGTAGGCCCGGGGGAGAGGAACTGCAGCACTTGCGTCAACGGATATAACCTGGAAAATGGTGTGTGTGTCGTCAGCACCATCTGCAAAGATGGTGAGTACCGTAGATTCATCCGCGTTAGCTTTCGGCTAGCCTCTTCATTTTGTGTTTTCTTTCCTCTGAATCTTTTGTACAACCAAATATTTTAGTTTTTGCATGGGGATTAATCATGGTTTGTTGATTTTGTCTTTCTGATATTGCCTTTTTGGAAAAACATGTCCAGGGGGCTGTTCCATAAACCAAGATTAGAGTATAAGCCAGACTTATTTTGGTTAGTCAGACTTATTGTCGGTTGATTCTGTTTCATAAAGCAAACTTAAAATAGTTCAAACTCAGTTACCCTGGCAACTTATGCTGGGAAACTAGCCTGGTCCAGGGCAGGCTAACTGTCAGGCTAAGCCTCAGTTGTTACACAGATCCTCTAACACTGACCAATAGGAACACAATTACTGACAATCTCTCATACCATTATTTGACTTTATTAACCACTATAAGTCCAAAAATAAATATACAGTAAAGAAAATCAACTTAAATAAGGCTACAATGATAAATTAGACAATATAGACCTAAAAACATAGGCTATATATGTCGGGGTTTATATACATATATATATATCTTACAGGTTTTATTTTCTTACTGGCTGAATGTTTTGTGATTTAATTAGATAGTTTTAAAAATATGAAACACAACATTTAAAAGAAATAATTACAAAAGCACGTATACATTTAAACTGGTAAGATGAATCTGAGCTTAGTAATTGCTATATTAACCTACACTTGATTTACCCCATTACAATAGTCCCTTTACAGTTATTATCCTAAAAATACACTAAATTGTAGGTTTAAAATTCTAAATAAGGCACATCTAATGTCCAACAACCAATATTTTAGCATATATATATTTTATGTACTTTATTATGTCTTTCAATTCAAATACAATTGACACAATTATACAAATGGACAGTTCATTTAAAGACATAATATTTTCCCCCAATAAATCTTATTTTTCCTTCTACTTTTTTCTTTTGTGATAATACCCACCAACACATAAAAACAATTAGAACAACAACCATTAAGTTCATAGTTAGACACTTTTACATATGAAAAAAAAGGAAAAAAATCAAACATTCACATATTTATATCAAACTCTTATAATGACACATAATTCATAATAAGTTATTAAAGTAATATTATTTAAATATCAAATATTAAATAAGTAAATAAATAAAATAACAAATAACTAGAATTAAGGGAGGGAAGGTTATTTAGTTATAGGCTAATATGTATTCCTTTATTTTATGGAATATTCTTTGATTTTAGAGTTGCACATATCTTTTCAAAATGTATACTTTTGCTCTTAATTTCATGTTATCCTCTCCCTAATAAACTGTATAAACTAAATCTAACCAAACATTCTTGCTTTCTCCAAAAAAAAAAAAAAAGATTGCTTTAAAAGCTGTAATTCTCAGCATTCTAATTGAATAAGTATTAATTACTTATTACTTATTTCTTACTTTTTTAAAGTAGCTTAGGTCCTAAACCCAAAACTATATTTTGTATCTTTATTATATTATATTTGGTTTCTTAAAAAAAAATTCTTCCCTGAATTAGGCCTACTTCTGCAATTGTTTCATAAGTATAAAATATATGAGTTTAATGAGATATAAGTTCACTGCAACTGATCCAACATCCTAAAGATAAATTATTATAATTAGAAGATATTTCTGGTGTTATAAAATATCACATAGCCTATTAATTTTCCAAGCAAAATGTATAGTGAGAATTATTGCGCTCCTATTTGGCGCGCATGCGCGCAGCAGCGCTCGTTCAATGTGAAGTTTACAGCAAAATTGAACTATTTGCACGACTTTCTAAGATTTTCAGATGGAGAATATTCCTGTGAAATGTACGTTTTGCAAACACCATGTCTCAAACGCATAAAACAGCACAAAATATATGCAGTTTGATGGTGGATCGATTTGATCTATGATCGACCTCCAGGGCTGCTTAAGAAACACGTACACACACAGTTATCTAGACTAGATAAACCTGGATCAAATTAGTGGGATTGCGTGAACTTGAATTACCTTTTATGAAACCGCTTTAGCCCCAACTTATTTGTTAGGTTTATTCAAGTCTGGTTTTGGACTTTAATCCCCGCTTTTCTAAGCGGCTTTTATGGAACAGCCCCCAGGTCACAATTCACCCCAAAATAAACGTGCGCGTGGATGTTTTACAGAACGTCAGAATGTTGAAATACTGAGTACAGAAGTTATGCTGACCAACATTATTACTAACTATTACAAATTAATTTAAAAAAATGTCTTCTGTGTCACATGACATGATTCTTCAGCAATCATTCTAATATGCTGATTTGGTGCTCAAGAAACATTTCCTATTATTATCAATATAAAAATGTTAGGCATCACAACTATTTTCAATATGTAATTGTGATTATTATTATTTATTTATTTCAGGATTCTTTAATGAATAGAATATTTCAAAAGAACAGCATATATTTAAAATATCAATTTTTAATGTAAAAGTGTTTCCTTGCTGAATGCATGAAGTATTAATTTCTTTCAAAAAAATCTTACTGACCCCAAACTTTTGAAAAGTACTTTTATTTCCCATGATTCTCTATATATTGATTCTCATTTTTGTAATGGGCTTTTACATTTATATTCACAGTACAAAAAATGTGATGCTTAAATACTTTACAATATAAAAATGTATTCATATAAATGACTTAATTATAGATTTAAAATAGTTATAAGGCTAATTTAATGCAAAATATAATTTTTAACATCCTTTCTCCTGATTTTGAGGTGAAATGTGTCTGGTTTCATGAGATGTGCCCAATATTTCAGGCTAATTTATATTAAAAAAAAATATTGATGGGTAACAAATAACAATTTACAATACGGTTTCATTAGTTAACTACTTTAAAGTCCCCCTGTAGTCAATAATTGTATCCCTTAAAACTCCTCTTTGATCACCAAAATGACATATTTAACTCTCTTTCCTTGGAAAAAAAAAATTATTCATGCTTTACAATAGCTTGAATGTAACTCTACACCCTTGCCTCATTTAGTATACGCGGTTCTATGATATGCAAATTAGCCCCGCCTCCACTCACTCACACCAGCTCAGGGATCCACTCGTTGACGATCACACGTTGACGTGATTGGTTACATGGTAGTTTGTGACGTCAGAAACACCAGTGGTTTCAAACCACGTTTTTGCGACAGTCTTTGGTTCACTGCAGTTTTAAGGAGAAAATACTCAGCAATGGTGTTGACTTCTGAATTTGCACATGGTGACATGGTTAAAGCATATTAAAAACACAACATTAAAAACTTGATTTTCACCACAGGGGGACTTTAACATGAACTAAGAATGAACATGAATAAGGAAATCAGAATTTGTTTTTGTTAACATTAGTTACTGCACTGTGAACTAACATGAACAAACAATGAACAGCTGTATCGTTATTAACTAACATGAACAAAGATGGTAATAAATACTGTAACAAATGTCTTGCTCATTGTCAGTTCGTGTTAGTTAAGATATTAACTGATGTTAACAAATGAGAACTTATTGTAAAGTGTTACCTCTTGATGACCCAAGTGCATTTTGGGAACCTTGAGTTCAACGTGGGCTTCATTTTTACAGTGGAGCATAATGTGTGCTTTTTCTAGCAAAGGAAAATAAAGTTACTCCGTCAACCTGTGACACTGTAAAAATGATTTATTTGATCACTTTCTAAATGTTTGTTCTCCTTTTCTTCCCGATGATCTTTCCTTCAAATCTTTTCATCCTGGATTCCAATCACACCGGGATATCCTCCGTCCGTCGAACAATCAACTGGATTCTATAAAAACAAACAAACAAACAACAAAACAACTTTTGCCTGTCATCTATCACCTCGCTACGATCCGCATCGCTTCCTCTCTCCGCTGCCCGATCGCGCGCTGTGTTTCTGCTCCTCGCTCCTCTTCCTGCTCTCTGGAAAGCAAATGAAGAATCGTGGGCTGAGGGAAGTTTCTGTGTGCTAGTGAAAAAGAACAATCTGTGCCAGAGGAAGGTTCTGCAGCAGCTGTGCTGTAGAACATGTTCTCTAAAGGGCTGAAGGAACTTTTCCGGCCCCACTTGCCGCTCGCGTTCCGCTAATTTATATTCCTGTCGGGAACCTCGAATATGGGACTACATTGTGAGGTTTCTCGATGCCAGAACTACAACAAACCTACCTTTATCTCTGTGTGTGTGTGTGTGTGTGTGTGTGTGCGTGTGTGCGTATCGACAGAAGCTGTCAGGGTGGTGCGACTGGGATCAGTAATAAACAGCAAATCATACGTCAGTATTTTGTGACCAAAGCATGGATGCCAAAATTTTTGTACCTTTTTCTTCCCTTTGGGTCCAGAGAAGAATTTGGAGCGACATGCTGAGCGCTGAAGAGGCGGTTCTTTATTTTTCCGCTAGTTTCACGCATTACGACAGCAGTGATCAAAGCCAGTTTGTGCATATTCAGAGTAAAGCGCACTCAGAGAACCTCTACAAGTTTCAGCAAGACCTCTGTGAGCAAAGGAACGAATAGCGCAGGTTCATCTTCTGATCTTCACGACTGCAGTAAAATCAATACAAGATACAATAAGAAGTACTTTCCTGAAGGGACGAGTATTGTACTAACACTAATGACCCGTTTAGCCAAGCAAAAGCATCAAGATGAGATGAATGCCGTCATGTCAGGTGGTCTCACTGTTCAGAAATTCTTCACATAAGGCTTAGGTCTCTTACCTGTTTGTGTGTGTGTGTGCGTGTGCATGTGTTTCATTATCGTTTCATAAGTGGAAAAATAGGTTTCGGGAAACCTAAGCGTAACCACAACCGGTGTTAGTGTAGCCATGAAGAAACATTGACTGGGCTGAAGTACAGGTTTTAGACGTGGTAGCTGAAATGAGGTTTGAAACACTTTTAATAAATTTTACCTTACCAGGCCATTCGTGATATGCCTTTAAAAAATGAAATAAATCCCTATACATGCATTTTTTTTGTATCTTGCCATTTCATGAAACCGCTCCACAATATTAATCCTAAATAGTTCATGTGAAATGAATAGTGTGTCCGGGTAGATCAGGGTCAGCTATTTATATTTTATTGATTTATCGTGCAAATGAAAAGTTAAAACGGCTCCATTTGAATCAACTTGGAAATGGCCACGAACTATAGTTCATTATTCCATGTCTTTATGGGAGTAATAAGTCTTTTATTCACATAACTGGTGCTATTGACATAATGGTGTTGTTAGAGAGAGCTTTTTGAATTCACATTTGTGTCTTGGATTCGTTGCGTCCAACAAATATTTGTGAATTCAAATAGATTTTTTAGTTTAGATGTTTATTTGTATCATACTGGCCATTTTTACTGTATGTCATTGCAGTATCCTGGGAAAAGAAAAGAAAAATACTTGAGGGGAGCGTATTACATTTTAATAAAGGCCAGAAACGAGGTGACATGTTTAGTTATACTAATAGTACTACACAACACAAATTAGACTTCTACATTCATTAAGGACATGTTCGACCAATCCACTTTTGCTCAATGTTAAGGGGATTTCTGTCTTTAATTTATGAATGCTGTGGTTTAAGATGACGTAGCCTTTTATTTATGAAAAAGATTTATAAATGGTCATAGTCCAAATGAGTTGTGTTTTGTGGATGGCGTTGCAGCCACTTAATGCTAATTGAGTATTCATGACGCAAAAAAAAGTTGTAGTATGATGTACGTTTTCTGCGAACTCAATACATGCAACGTTACATAACTAATGTTATATAGAGAATCAGTCTATGTTCAAATGTGTTGCATTTACTCTGTTCTGGCAACGTTTTTCCTTAATGTATATATGTATTTTTATCTCTATTAACCTTAAAATATATTTTGCACCCACGTTCAATTGAAATAAGGGGGGAAACGGATGATGAGTTTTCTAAAATTATTTTATAATTCTGTTTTTAGCCGGCTGCCATGAACAGTTAGTCTAGATGAAGATGTGTTTGTAGTAAGGGCCAAGAAAGAAAAAAAAATGTTTTATTATGTAGAGAAGACTGGACGAAACAAATGGTTTACTGATCTTTTTATTAATGAACTTTAAAATAAAAACAAGACTCAGAGAGATTAAATGAGACTACTTTTGTTTGCTCATTTAAGTGACGTATAGAATGACATTTTTTTTTTTTTTTTTTTTTTTTTTTTTTTTTTTTACTAAAAGGAAAAAAAATCATGGACATGATTTGAAAAGGTTAAAAGGTCCTGAAAATGGACACACTTGTACGACTCAAACGACCACATTGGAAACGAAATTCATCTAGTGGAAACATTTGGTACTGCGCCTGACAAAATCTCACTGGTCATTTTTTAAAGATATATACACTGCAAATTTGGAACACAACTTGTTTAGATTTATGGCTTTCATTTTCTTGCAGTAATATTTTGAAACATGTTTTGAAAACTATATATATTTCAAATAAAAATTGAAAATAGTATTTTTGTGCATTTTCCTAACAATAAACTTAAACTTCTACAACTTTGTTCACTTTTACTTTTCTCACTTAAGAAATAATCTGCCAAGTGTCTTCTTTAAAAAGAGACCATTTTAAGTTGGACATTTCATTTTAAGGTCAACGGTCTACTTCATAAATATATAATTTAGTACCATAAAATCCCATAAAAGTACAAAATATTAAATATAAACATTATAAAAACTAAAATATAGTACTTTAATTTAATTGAAAAACATTTTTTGACCGCCACGCAAGGATCACCAGAGGGGGAATCCGACTGAAAATGTTCATTTGGCCGTAAATGGGCGAAAACAAATCCACAGACTTGCATAGAAGTGACCCGAGCCATAGAGTTCAGAATGTCATTGAGACTTTTGACTTGGATCCATAAACAACTCCCCAGGACACGACAGAGCCACACGGGAAGGCCCACTCAGAAAAGTCTAGTGTTGTTGAACCATTTGCTTACTTTGAAAATATTGTTTGGAGTTAAATTCTTGTGGTGAACTGGTGTGAGACTGATTCGACTTCTTGTTTCCTCACAAAAGGCTCTTTTTTTGAGAAGAGAACAATTCGGCATTTGACACAGAGAGATTGAACTCAAATGTGCACTGGTCACAATGACTTTAACAGAGACAATAACGCGCAGCCCCTTGTTTTGACCTGTGGCCGTTTCCTTTAGAAGGAACATTTTTTAAATATTTGCAGCTCCCACTCAGCCATTGTCACTGGTGAATAAAATATAACCATTAACACTTCAGCGTTTTCAAATGTTAGAATCCTGTGTCGAATATCAAAGTAAATCTTAAGCATTTTTAAAATAAGCCGTTTGAGTGAGAACTCCTTTAACGCAGGGATGACATTGGCTTTGGACCGATGTTTCTTGCAGTGATTGACAACTCCATTACGGTCATGTAGGGTCGTGAGCGTTTGCATCAGGATTGTCAGATTTGAGTGAATAGAGTGTATCCGAGCGTAAGCCGAGGTCATCAGGAGGGTCAGTCGGCCCTCTCTCTAAGGAAATCTCACTGATAGATTGCTCGGCCTGGGGGTTAAAGGTTAACTCAATGTCTTTAGCTTTCTTCACAGTCCCATGACATCACTTTAGGATGGTTTTGTATCCATTCTGGCATCTTGAGAGTCATTGCGTTACTTTTTTGTAAGATTAATCCGTTGCCTTGCCTTTATGGCTTGACTTAGAGTTACTGTCATCTTTATTATTATAATCTTTTCACGGATTTCTGAAAAAAGATTTGTTTTGTTTATGCTAACAAAGATATTGGGTGTATGTGCAGTGCTAGATCATTTTACGTGGTCATTTATTGCAACTCACAAAATCCCCTTTTTCGAAATATTCCGATTTCAGTTCATCTTTTCTAAGGCGTTGTATGTGTGCAATCCTGCATGAGCTTGCTTTCTTCTTTTGAGAGTGTTCTGATTTATGAATCCTGCATACGCATGGCCTTTTGAATTGTCTGAAATCTGAATTGTCAGCTGGTCAATCCTTCAACCAGAAGTCTTTTCATTTCATTAAAGCCCAGAACAGGTAAGCACTTTGTTCTTCTCTCTTTATGTATATTCGCAAGTGCTTATTCGTCATTTGGCTTTGTATTTTCGGTTTATTGATTTGGTTTTGTTTGTTTTCGTCATTTGGTTTTGTTATTTGTTTGTTTATCATCTGGTTTTGTTTATTTGGTTTTGGTTGCTTATTTTATTTACCACCTGGTTTTGTTTGCTTGTTTTGTTTATTTGTCATTTGCTTTAGGTTTTTGTTTGCTTATTTGTATTGTATTTTTCTGTTTTTTTTATTTATCATTTGGTTTGTTGTTTCTTTTTGGTTTTGGTTTTCCATTTAATTTAGTTTGTGTTCTTATTTGTCATTTGGGTTTTTGCTTGCTTGTTTGATTTTTGATTTTGATTTTGTTTGATTTCAAATTTTGTTTATTTGTACTTTTTCCGCTTTATTTTATATGTACTTTAGTTTTTGTTTTTTATTTTTCATTTAATTTTGTTTATTTGTACCGTACGTTTTCCACTTTATTTTATATATAATTTAGTTTTTGTTTGTTTTATTTTTCATTTAATTTTGTTTGTTTATTTGTCATTTGGGTTTTTGCTTGTTTTTTTTTTGTATTTAAAAAAAATACCAAGTTATTTGTGATGCTACATAAATATACTAATATTATGATAAAACAACCCTCATTTACCGGCAAAGGATGGAGCAACTGCTAAATAAAATTCCCACTAGATAAAGTATAGGATGCTCTAGTTAGCTCATGTCATTTATTTAATGGATCTATATGTTGTCTATTGTCTGTATTTTATTTTCAGGGGAGTATTTAAGGGAACATGATAAATGTAAACTGTGCGACTCAACCTGCTACAAGTGCACCGGACCTGAGAGTAAAGACTGCATCAGCTGCTCGGCCACTCGGTGAGGCGTGAACTGGTCACTTGTTTCTTACAGCGCCGCAGTATATCCAAATGCAGCTGCAGTGAGACAGAATGTGCGGTGTGTGGGGGAAAGATTTCACTTTTGTATTCTTTGGCAGGTTGTTTGATAATGGGCAATGTGTGCTCGGCTGTGATCCTGGGAAGCACGAGAGGGACGGACAGTGTCATCTCTGCCACCACACATGCCTGGAATGTTCAGACGAGGGGCCTGATAAATGCACTCGCTGTGGCAAAGGTAAACCGAGTCTGACCGCCTCGCTTGGCAGAGAAAAATACAGGCTATTCACATTGTTTCTATTCTGTTGCTGTTTTCACACAGATAAGTTGGGAGTGGAGCGGTTCCTCTTTGAAGAGGAGTGTCGTGAAAGCTGTCCAGGGGGTTATTTCCATTCTCCGAAGGGAACTTGTGATCCCTGCCCTTCAAATTGCACCGTGTGTACGTCCACAGGCCACTGTCTCCACTGCACCCCCTCCTACTACCCCAAAGACGGGATGTGTGCCAGACTGCTGTGTGGAGCGGGTCAGTTGCATCATAACTTTTCGACAATGTTCCCAAAGGCTTGCTTGACTTTTTCCATTGTTTCTTTTTTTGTGTGATTATTAAGGTTCTTGTTACTTCATTTTGGTATGTGAGGGAGTTTATTATAAAAATTCTTCAGGAACTCAAATTATCGGATGAACTGTAGGCCCAGTGTATAAGAACAATGTTTTTTTTGCCAGTACTTTTCACTACAAAGTTCCCCAAATTTCTTATTTTATTTTCCTTAATGCAAAAAATTCTCATTCTCCTTACTGTAATGTGAAAAATAATAATGTACAAAGTAAATTGCTACACTACTGTTATTTTTTTATATATATATATATTTTAAAATGTAATTGGTAACACTATAATAACTTTGATTAATAAATCATTAAAAAAACATTATACATTGCTTAACGGAGTTAATATATATTAAAATAGCAAGAAAATATGAGATAATCTTTACTAATGATGAACTTATTAAACATTACAAACTTTCAATTCATATGATCATGAACTTCTTGTCAATCTACAAATGTCATTAAACTTCAGTTTATATATTAGCTAATGTAGAAGTGCAAAAAGGTGTTTGGTAGTTATGAGTGATCCGGCGGATGCTCAACTGAAAAATGAACAATATAACAATGACTGGTCCCACTTTATATTAGATGTCATTATGTATGTACTTATGTAAAAACAACAACAACAAAAAACTTCATTGTTAGGTACAATGTACTTACTGTGTTGATGTCCTATTGCAAAACCCTTTTTCTGCTATTGAGGTGTGATACGGGAAAGGTTAGGGACAGGTTTGTTGGTACGGGTTGGTTTAAGGATTGGTTAAGGGTTCAACAGTGTACAGGGGTCAATTTCATTACTAAGGGAACACTGTTCAAACTTTATATTTCATTGTTTTGATAAATGAACAAGTATGATTCAAGGAATATCCTGTTTAAGGATGTAGTGTTGAGGCAATAAAAGCGTGTTTTGCACCCAAATTATAATGACAAAAACAATGTGTTATGTCTTTAGCAAGCATTTAGTTCAACTTAACTACATTTATTCAAACGTTATTACAGTAGCTAAACGTCCATTGCCCATAAAGGTGCTAAATAACTAGTAGTAAACATTTATAAACATTTACAAATGATAAATAGATTGGGTACTGCAAAAAATTCAAATATGATTTGTAAAGTTGTGTAAAAAGGGTGAATTCAGGTCATTTGGGACACTTTTTCATTGAGAGGACTGCACATAAAGGCACTAAATGATTATTAAACGTTTAGAAACATTTACAGATAATGAATAGTTTCAACTTTAGATTGGGTACTGCAAACACATAAATAGCGTAAATATGTGTAAATAGTAGAACTAGTAGTCTGCATAGACACCAGAAAACGAAAATAAAATGTATGACCTCTACAGACCGTTGTTTGAGTTAATGAACATGTTAAAATTTATAGTGCTTAAAATGACTAATTAAACCAATTTTTTTCACAACATTTGTAAATGTAAAAAAGTGCCTTTGGTAATATATGAATTTAACTTTAATGACATTTGTTAGCATTTTATTACATTATAGAACGATCTGTTAATCATTGTGTAATGTTTAAAAAGTCAATTTAAACATTTAACGCGCATATTATCTCTTAGCTATTTGTATATATATGAACTAATGATCCGTTAAGCATTATATAATGTTTGTTAATGATTTATTAAGAATTCTTTTAATCATTGTAAACCATCTGTCAAAATCATTTGTAGGTTTTCGAGAAGTGCATGATCATGAATTGAAAAGTGTAATGCCATTTGTTTTGTAAGCATTTCAATTTACATTAAATAATGATCAGTAAAGCATTATGTAATGTTTAATAAGTTCGTTAGTAAACATGAACAAGCGCATGATCTCATATTTCTAGCTTTGTGAATATAATATTTAATTGTCATAAGGTCCCAAAATCTTAATGGCTCTAGAAATTATAACTTTTTTAATCTTTAGATTTTGCAGTACAGTGTGACCAGGACATGTTTTGTTTTATTTAAATCTCCCCACTAAGACAGAAGTTTTTCTCTCTCCTTTTGTGTGCTGTGCTGGATCACTTTAGCCTATATATATCTGTAAATCTAACTCGCTGGATGTTGTTTGGCTTCTCACGACACCCACTGCTGTTTATCTAATCATCTTCACAAATTTGTTATCACGGTGGAAGATGTGCCGAGCATGAGGGAAGAGCTCGTCTGCAGAAGTCAGACTGAAATAGCAGCACAAATGAGAGAGTGGGGAAACTCGAATTCTTGTCATTAGTGGCAGACGTGTAGAAACGGGTCCTGCGTTATGGCCTCCAGCTACCACACACACACACACACACACACACACACACACACACACACACGCGCGCACAGTCTCAGTCTCGTCTGCTTTTTCCTGTCTTTTAAAACTCAAACACACTCTTTAACTCTCTTTTTATACATGCTAATACAGACACATGCTCTAGTTTTATGTACATCTGTAACGTGCATTTTTCTTTTTCCATGTTCTCAAAACTACTTCTGAACATGAAAGTGCTGACTTGTGGTGTAATGCTTGTTTTTGTACAGGTGAAGAAGCCGATCCAGATCATGAAGACTGTGTGACCTGTGAAGAGGGCTGTCAGCATTGCCTCACTGGTCAGTATATCATCATTTGGATGGAAGTGCGAACAAGGTTTGCTCTTAAAAAATGAAGTGCATCACATCTTCAGCAAAAAACCCAGGACCTCTTTAGTCAGCATTAAGTCTTGGAAACATCTGATTTATTATTCTGTTTCACATTCAGCAGGGAATAAAAACGTGAGACCACATTTTAGTATTTTACACTTTTTGCATTATTATGCACTATTTCTTTATTCTTATGTTATTAACCCTATAAAGCTTACTGTATCATATCTGTTACATAAATTATCAACATGATCAAAACTGTTGTTATTTACTACATGCCGTCTGACGTCTGATTAGTTTTATTTAATAAATGGCGTTTTAGTATAATTGTAAAAACATCTCCTTTCAGGTTATACCACGTCTTTTTTGCTATTGAATCTTTAATGATTTTTATAAACTAAACAAAATAAATGTTTATATTGTTAGTAATATTTAATTACAAATTAGTTTTTTGGTTGAAAAGTCGTGTTAAAATGTGTATATCAAATATAAAACAGGATTATGAGGAACAAATCTCTCAATCATCAGTGTATTGCATTACATATTTTTTTGCCCCCACAAAAAAAATCACAGAGCTTTGTTAATAAACTAAGACGTATTATTGGGGGATATAAAGTGATTACTGATATTTATATGCATTTTATGCAAGTAGTCTGTTATACTGCTATAAAGATCTCATTCATTTATATTTCAAGCTGTCAGAATGCCTTTTTACGTTTTGGCCATAGAAATATCAGCAACTGCACCAAATTGCGTTTTCGGCCTCTGAATATAATTTAATATATATGAATATAATTTTAGCTTTTTCCTCCGAGTAAGAGCTACATATTCTCACTATATCATACTATATGAGCCATAAATGCCTGATGTGTCAAATATGATACGATATAAATGCCTTTTTTACACACACACACACACACACACACACACACACACACACACACACACACACACACACACACACACACACACACACACACACACACACACACACACACACACACACATATATATAAATATGTGTATATTTATAAAAACAAAAAAAATGGAAGCATTTTCACTAGGGGTCTCAGACTTTTGGACCCTTTTGCTGTAGATGCACCAGTCACTTATTAGATGTGTGTGTAGTGCACAAATGATAGGGGTTGTGCCCGTCTCACAGCTTCCCGTATCTCTTTTCATCTGTTGTAGTTGTTAAACTTATGAGTTTGACTGGTCTGTGTCTCCATGTGCCTCCTGCATAGTCTACACTTCAAGGCAGCATTTTTTTTTTTTTGGGCGTCGTAGTTCAAAAATGTCCCAAAATGCTGTCTAGGTAGTCTGCTCACCAGGTTGTGAGACATAGCAAGTCAGTGTGTCAGAAGATCAAGGTGGTAAAAACACTGATAAACGTCTAACATCGGCCCACAGCTTTTCGGCTCATTTAAATTGGATGAAACATAAGAGAGATACTTAACGTCTTTCCTTCCAAAAAAAGAAAAAAAGATGTGGTGTACCGCCTGACACTAGAAACCCAAAAACCTCACACTGGGAGTAGTTTAGTAAAATAACATTCATCGTCGAGCCACGATCTGTCTCCCTCTGCTGGTCAATGTACTATTTCAAGAATAATGTTATTTTTGGAACTGAGAAGCACTACAAGACATGTTTGAAGCTTGAAACGGTAAATAATCGCTCACACCATCACTTTATTTCTTTTTCTGCAGCAGCTCAGTTAGATAAACAATGTTTTGGCGCACCTCCTAAACAGTTTTATTGCTCATCTTACCCAGGCCTGAAATATCTCGAAACACTTTGATAAAAAGTCAAACCAAGGAAAGTAGTTGTTCTGTATAAATTAAGACAACGAACATGTCACAGCATTACGTTCTTGCATCATTAATTGAATTGTTCAAATTGCTTTTCCAGTCAAAGCTCCTCCTGAATCACCTTGTCATTTCAGTAATCGCGGCCTTTGAAATATATTCCCGTTTCCGTGAAGAGTGCATTAACAGTATGATTTTTCCCTCAGTGGCTCCAGAGCATTGCATGTCTTGTTTACCGGACTATTACCAGTAAGTTTGCCTCTTACTTTTTGACTTCTTGAGTGTTTAATTGGTGTGTTGATATTTTAGAGGGTAAGAGATTGTGTATTTCTGCAGGTTGAGATCGAGCTGTCACAAAACCTGCCCTGAGAGGACGTTTGAGGACAAGGAAGGGGAGTCGAGGAAGTGTTCTCGATGTGATGATCACTGTCTGACCTGTGATGCCTCTGAATGTTTCCTGTGTGAGGAAGGCTTCTTCCTGTCAGGTTAGATGAGGCCTAACACTTATATTTATATATATATATATATATATATATATATATATATATATATATATATATATATATATATATATATATATATATATATATATATATATATATATTCATGTCTTTACTGTATTTGAGCGACATGTGTTTGAAAGAGCCTCTTGAAAGAGAACTTACCAGTCATGGTATTTTCTCTTCTGTCCTTTCAAGGGATAGTTCACCCAGAAATGAAAATGTATTTTTATTTTCAAGTTAATTTAGGTTAGTTTTCACTCTGTTATTGTACGTTTTAGTTGTAGGTTAGTTGTTAGTTCTCAAAAACTAGTTTTAGATTCATGAAAATGTTTTTTAGTTTTGGTTCCCAGGTATGTTAGTTTTAATTTTGTTTTAATTTAGTAAGTTTAGATTTTTTATTGAGTTAGATTTAGTTTTCATTGTTAATAACAGCAGTTTGCATCCATGCTTTAGATCAATAGTGAACAATTAAACCTTTTACCTAAACCTCTGGTGCTGCTTGCGTTTAATTTTTTTTAAATGAATATGCTATATTTTAGTTCGATAATGTTTTTTTATTTAATATTTTGTATTTTTATGGTACTAAATTATATTTATGGAAGAGTTATGATCCATTTATTACCTGTTAATCACTTGGCATGGACGTGAAAATGAAATTTCCAACTTAAACTGTCGTAAATCTTGAATGCTTTAGAGCACAGACTTGAGTTTGGTTTCTTTTTAAAGACACTTAACACAGATTATTGTTGAAGTGAAAAAAAGTAAAGAAAAAAAATTATGTAAGTTTAATTTTAATACTATTTTTAAATTTTAAGTCAAATATATAATTTTCAAAACATGTTTTACTCTAAAAAAAATGTGTTCGTTCACATAGCAAGTTTCGTATCATTCTGATGAAGTAAAATATTCTAAAAGAACAAAACGTAAAAATTATTTTTCAAAAATGTCCAAACAGCACTAGAGGGTTAAGCCTTCATTTGCCCAAATACTTGTGTGTTTACTGAAATTCTGTCTACCTGCAGATGGCACGTGCGTAGCAACATGTAAGGAGGGTTTCTATGGTGACGAGAAACAGGAGTGCGAGCCGTGTCACCACATGTGTCGGACGTGTGGGGGTCCGGAATATGACGACTGTGATTCCTGTGAAGATGACGTGTTTCTGGAGAAGGGTCAATGTATCAACAAGAGCAAGATCAAGTGTCCTGACAAAAGCTTCCTAAACAGTATGAAAGCAGTATATTCTAAAAATTTAATTTAAAGTATTCATTATTTAAATAAAAGTAAACCTATCGTATTATATTAATTTAATTATAAATCTAATTAGCTAAGAAGCGTGAGTCTTTATTATGTATTTTAATTTATTTTGTGTGTGTGCAGGTCTGGATGAGTGTGAGCAATGTGATTCCTCCTGTAGGACGTGTTCAGGGCACGACAAAGAGCAGTGTGATTCCTGTGAGAAAGGTGAGCGAAACAAGAATGTGCTATAAAATCTTCTCCTGGTGCTCTTTGGATAGGAGATAATTTATTCCATGAAATTTTTTTTTTTTTTTAAAGCCAAGGCATTCAGGTTTAAGAATGCACTGAGTTCATTTATAATATGATAAATTTGTGTTATGTGACATGATCACTTGATTTCTAAACATATATTTAAATAGAACAAAATACAGTTTGGCCAAAATAGACAACAAATCAAGAAACAATCAAGTCAAGAAAAAAATCTAATTCTCCATTTAAAGTGATAGTTCACCCAAAAATTTAAATTTTGTCATCATTTACTCACCCTCATGTCCCGTAAGAAAAGTGCATAAAGAGATCGTGAAACTAATCCATATGAATTGAGCGGTTTAGTCAAACTTTTCTAAAGAGACTCAATCGCTTTATATGATGAACAGATTTAATTTAGGCTTTTATTCACATATACACATTCATCAACTCGCACATCAGTTGTGGTAAATGGAAGCTCAAGCATGTTTGCTTGACGTGCAAGAACCATTGAGGTTCATTCTCGTGTTACGCAGCACGTTTGAGCTTCAGCAAGAACCATTGAGGTTCATTCTCGTGTTACGCAGCACGTTTGAGCTTCAGCAGGAACCATTGAGGTTCATTCTCGTGTTACGCAGCACGTTTGAGCTTCAGCAAGAACCAATGAGGTTCATTCGCGTGTTACGCAGCACGTTTGAGCTTCAGCAAGAACCAATGAGGTTCATTCTCGTGTTACGCAGCACGTTTGAGCTTCAGCAAGAACCAATGAGGTTCATTCGCGTGTTACGCAGCACGTTTGAGCTTCAGCAAGAACCAATGAGGTTTGTTCTCACGGGTCAAGCAAGTAAGTCTGAGCTTCTGTTTATGTTCGCTGATCAATGTTTAATGTGAATAAAAACCTAAATGAAATCTGTTCATCAAATAAAGCGATCGAGTCTCTTCAGAAAATGTAGACTAAACCGCTCAATTAATATGGATTAGTTTTACGATCTCTTTATGAACTTTATGAAGCGACAAAGTGTGTAGCAGAAGATGAATTCGTCTTACAGGTTTGGAACGACATGAGGGTGAATAAATTATGAAAAATTTAACATTTTTGGGTGAACTAACCCTTTAAACTTCAATAGCTCATCCAGTGACCAGTGTACATATTTCTCAGTATGGATGTGCAGAAAAACATTATGGATATACTAGAAATCTATATGTCGTCTACATGGGCGTTTGTCTGTCTCTACAGGCATGTTTCTTACCAACAGCCAGATGTGCGTGTCCGTTTGTCCACTTGAGACTCATGGGAACCAGACGAGTGGGCGCTGTGAAGGTTGTTCAGCAGGCTGTTTGACGTGTCAGGACGCCCATAAGTGTTTGAAATGCAAAGATGGTTCACTCTATCTGCAGGATGGAAAATGTGTCCCTGAATGTAAGAGGTAAAAAACGTTCTTTCAAAACTGATAAAAAATGCTTCATATTCACACACATGGTCTCATGCACAAACAGTTTGCACTTTTTCTGTCGGGAATAGTATGCAAGTACATTGCAAATCATAAAACTATAAAAAATAAAAACTTTCAACCTTTTTAGTTGTAGAGAAAACCGTTTTATTTTATTCAGTTGTAGAGAAAATTCGGTTATATTTCTTTTTATGTCGTTTAAATTTAACTTTGTTAATTGTAAGAAATAAATGTTTTAACTGAATGATGTTTATTGTTTTACATTTTCCTTTCCTTTCTCATGTTTTGTTATGTTTTCTAAAAGTTATGTAAGGATGAGTTTTAGGGCCCTATTTTAATGATCTAAGCGCATGGCGCAAGTGCACTTAGATCGTGTGTCTGAATCCACTTTTGCTATTTTAATGACGGGAATAATGGTCGGATTGCCCAGCACATGGTCTAAAGGGGTTGTCCCTATTCTCTTAATGAGTAATGGGTGTGTTTTGGGCGTAATGCGCAGATGGCGGATTGCTATTTACATGATGTAATTTGCAAGCGAAAAGAGGAAACGGATTTGCTCGTGCACAAGGTTAAAACACGCAAGCATATGTATATATGTATATGGTATATGACAAATGGTTCGGCGAATCAAGACTCAATTTTATTGACTAGTACTATAATACCTGTGCAGCATCTTACTTCTTAATTCAAAAGTATGTACAGTACCATACGTTCCCATTACCGGCGAGGTGTATGTTGAAGTATGTGAACACAGCCACACATTAACATACTTTTTCAATCACTGGTCATATAATATCTGTGTCTTCCTCGCAGAGGTTACCCAGAGGCTGATGCGTGTCACAGCTGTGCTGCGGGATGTGCTTCCTGTCACGGGGAAGCCAGTTATTGTCTGAGCTGTGAGGAAGACTACCTGCGTCTCAAACACACCTGTGTGCATCACTGCCCTTCCAGGCACTTTGTAAAGGATGGAGTATGTGAGCTCTGTCCAAACAGTTGTGCCGAGTGCGAACAAACGGGCAAATGCAGTGGTGAGGTTCTCAACATTATTTATCACAGATTGATATTTTTTATTTTATAATAATAACCACTAAACTGTAGCGTTTACTGTTGTCCAAGACAAGTAATTTCTTACACAGCTACACTACCGGTCAACAGTTTCGAATAATTATGATTTTTTTTCTTTTAAAGAAGCCTCTTTAAATTTTATATTGTAATAATATTTCATAATGTTACTGTTTTACTATATTATTGATACAAAAAATGCAGCCGTGGTGAGCAATAGAGACTATATATTCTAGAGACGTTCCTTTTTCTTCTCTTTGTCAAGCAATGAAGTGTGGCACTACCTCTCTCAAACTTTAGTTCTTTATCTTTCTCCTGCTTTTCAGAGTGCGCACCGTTCTACTTCCTGCATGAGGATCAGTGTATTGTTGACTGTCCTAAGGGGTACTTTACAGATGTAGAGCAGAAGCAGTGTATGTCTTGTCACAGTGATTGTGCAACATGTGACGGTCCTGATGAAGATGACTGCACCTCCTGCAGTAATGGGTATTTGACGACTTATGTACGTTACAACGGAAAGTGCCTGTACCGCTGCCCATCAGAAACATACCTGGAAGGAGCAGAGTGTCGAGGTATAATACTTATTCTCCTTTATGTATGGGTTTATTGCCTCAAATTGACTAGATAGTGTTGGACAGGAAGGAGATGCATGTGCCATGCTGCGAAACCAGTTTTGAAATGGTCTTATAAGGTATAAGGTCTAAAGAAAATGTAATTGTTGTTATATTTTGACTCTTTCTTTATCAATTTGTGATCAGTTGATCTTGTGTGTGTGTGTAAGAAGGGAACATTGAGAAATATTGCAAGTGTATGTAATTTTGTGATGCAATAGTATATGTAATTTAATACTATATAGTGTACTATACTTAATACTATAAAATAAATATAAAAAACGATACAAAATGACATTATATTACAGAATCTCTGGTCCTTGAAATAGCCTATTTGTATTTTGAGTGTGAGAGAGTGAGTGAGGGGGCGGGCGATTGTGGGCAAGGGCGGGCGATTGTGGGCAAGGACGAGCGATTGTGGGCGTGGGTGGGTAAATGGGCAAGAGAGAGTGAGTGAGGGCGAGAGAGTGATTGTGGGCGAGAGTGAGTAAAGGGATTGCGGGCGAGGGTGGGTGAGTAAGTTGAGGTGAGTGAGTGAGTGAGGGCGAGAGAGTGATTGTGGGCGAGGGTGAGTGAGTGATTGTGGACGAGGGTGAGTGAGTCAGTGAGGGCGAGGGAGTGATTGTGGGCGAGGGAGTGATTGTGGGCGAGGGAGTGATTGTGGGCGAGGGAGTGATTGTGGACGAGGGAGTGATCGTGGGCGAGGGAGTGATTGTGGGCGAGGGAGTGATTGTGGGCGAGGGAGTGATTGTGGGCGGGCGAGGGAGTGATTGTGGGCGAGGGAGTGATTGTGGGCGAGGGAGTGATTGTGGGCGAGGCTGAGTGGGAGTGATTGTGGGCGAGGCTGAGTGAGAGTGATTGTGGGCGAGGGTGAGTGAGAGTGATTGTGGGCGAGGGTGAGTGAGAGTGATTGTGGGCGAGGGTGAGTGAGAGTGATTGTGGGCGAGGGTGAGTGAGAGTGATTGTGGGCGAGGGTGAGTGACTGATTGTGGGCGAGGGTGAGTGAGAGTGATTGTGGGCGAGGGTGAGTGAGAGTGATTGTGGGCGAGGGTGAGTGAGAGTGATTGTGGGCGAGGGTGAGTGAGAGTGATTGTGGGCGAGGGTGAGTGAGAGTGATTGTGGGCGAGGCTGAGTGGGAGTGATTGTGGGCGAGGCTGAGTGAGAGTGATTGTGGGCGAGGGTGAGTGAGAGTGATTGTGGGCGAGGGTGAGTGAGAGTGATTGTGGGCGAGGGTGAGTGAGAGTGATTGTGGGCGAGGGTGGGTGAGAGTGATTGTGGGCGAGGGTGGGTGAGAGTGATTGTGGGCGAGGGTGGGTGAGAGTGATTGTGGGCGAGGGTGAGTGAGTTGAGTGAGGGTGAGGGTGAGTGAGTTGATTGTGGGCGAGGGTGAGTGAGTTGAGTGAGGGCGAGGGGGAATGAGTTGATTGTGGGCGAGGGTGAGTGAGTTGAGTGAGGGCGAGGGTGAATGAGTTGATTGTGGGCGAGGGTGAGTGAGTGATTGTGGGCGAGGGTGAGTGAGTGATTGTGGGCGAGGGTGAATGAGTGATTGTGCGCGAGGGTGGGTGAGTGAGTGAAGGCAAGAGAGAGTGATTGTGGGTGATGGTGAGTGAGAGAGTGATTGTGGGCGAGGGTGAGTGAGAGAGTGATTGTGGGCGAGGGTGAGTGAGAGAGTGATTGTGGGCGAGGGTGAATGAGTTGATTGTGGGCGAGGGTGAGTGAGTGATTGTGGGCGAGGGTGAGTGAGTGATTGTGGGCGAGGGTGAGTGAGTGATTGTGGGCGAGGGTGGGTGAGTGAGTGAAGGCAAGAGAGAGTGATTGTGGGTGATGGTGAGTGAGAGAGTGATTGTGGGCGAGGGTGGGTGAGTGAGTTGAGTGAGTAAGGGCGAGAGACAGTGATTGTGGGCGAGGGTGAGTGAGTGAGTGATTGTGGGTGAGTGAGTGAGGGCGAGGGAGTGATTGTGGGCAAGGGTGAGTGAGTGAGTGATTGTGGGTGAGTGAGTGAGGGCGAGGGAGTGATTGTGGGCGAGGGTGAGTGACAGTGATTGTGGGCGAGAGTGAGTGACAGTGATTGTGGGCGAGGGTGAGTGACAGTGATTGTGGGCGAGGGTGAGTGACAGTGATTGTGGGCGAGGGTGAGTGACAGTGAGTGTGGGCGAGAGTGAGTGACAGTGAGTGTGGGCGAGAGTGAGTGACAGTGAGTGTGGGCGAGAGTGAGTGACAGTGAGTGTGGGCGAGAGTGAGTGACAGTGAGTGTGGGCGAGAGTGAGTGACAGTGAGTGTGGGCGAGAGTGAGTGACAGTGAGTGTGGGCGAGAGTGAGTGATTGTGGGCGAGCGAGTGCGTGAAAGAAAGATATAAATGTCACCTGGACATGTTTTGGTAACATTCAATCTATCATGTTATAGGGCTGCTCGATTATGGAAAAAATCATAATCGCGATTATTTTGGTCAGTATTGAAATCACGATTATGTAACACTGTTATTTCACATGACTTTGGGAACGTGTTGCATTTATTAAAAACACCTTTCAACAATTATTTTAAAAAAAAATCTAAATTTGACCATTTATTTAACTTTTTGAACTATTAAAATAAATACTGTAACAGATAATAGGCTACTTCAATAAGTATTTTATTAATTCCCGCAGGTCTACCACTTATAATGCAGGAAATTCCCCCGCAAACATTGATTCGCTTTAGCAAGTAGATTGTATATGTAGCCTAAATTAATCCACAGAGATTATAAAATCAAATCAATAATTTGAACACTTTCTCCAAGACGCAATTTCTTCTCTCTCTCGCTCTCAAAATGGGTTGGACAAGGCAAGCGTCGAAACTACACTCTCGCGTTCAGGAGTGCACAATCGGGCCAGCATTGCATCGTAACTAAAGTTGATCATTTTTACTTTAAGTCTTATCAGTTTAAACATTCAAGCTGAGAGAGGTTATGGCTTCGGGAGGGGCGGATGTGTGCACTCGCGTGTCATTCAGAGCACAAGACAAAATAAGAGTGTTCTTGCACAACAAAACATGGCAAAATAATAGTTTTTACTCGATTGTACTATTTTGGTGATCGTTGGGAGCCAAAATCGAAATCAAAATTCAATGAATTCCACAGCCCTATCATGTTATCATGATAGTCATTCATAACTGTTTGCTGTCATCAAACATGTCTGTTTTTTAGAATGTGACAAGTCCTGCCTGACATGCTCGGGTCCTCACCCGTCCTCGTGCCTCACCTGCAGAGCGAACATGAGCAGAGATGTTAACGGGCACTGTGAGTTCTTCAGCGACTGCTCTCTGAGCACATTCATGGGGGAGGACGGGCAGTGCCAGTCGTGCCACAAGAGCTGTCTCCGCTGTTCGGGCGCGAGCGAAGAGCAGTGCCTCAGCTGCAGCCCCAATACCTTCCTGCTCAGTAAGAACACCACATTTCATTTTAGGAATAATCCATAACTGGATAATAATCCATAAGGGGTGGTTGAATATGATTTAACTTTTTTAACTTTAGTTAGTGTGTAATGTTGCTGTTTGAGCATAAACAACATCTGCAAAGTTACAACGCTCAAAGTTCAAAGCAAAGGGAGATAATGTTCTTTTAAAGAAATCGTTTTTTAAGGACTACAACAAACGCCTGGTAGAGACTACACGACATTCCTCCCGGGTTAGTGACATCACCAACCCTAGAATTTACATTAACCCCGCCCCCCTGGGAATGCGATTTATAGATTATCAAGACAGAATATGATAATCAATGACTAGAAGATAACTACATATAAGCTACATAAATTAATCAACTAACCATTCATAAATGTTGTCTACATTTTGTCACTTCTTCTTGAGTCTCTCCATCTTTCTGACTTCGGTTTGAACATAAAAGGCTAAAAGTGTTTGAAATTTTCAGTGCGTGCGTGCGTGTGTTTCGGGAGCAGCAGCTCATTTGCGTTTAAAGGGACAGACACAAAAAACTTCACATACACACTCAGGGGACATCAAATTATTATTTTACATCTTGTGAAAAGGGCATTATACCACCCCTTTAATGTTAAAATCTAAGTAACAAAAACTAAACTGAAATGTGAAATGAGTTTATAGTATAGAGTTTATAATAGTCTTAAGATAAATAAGCTTCACGAATGCTGTCACTTACAAGTTCAACATACAAGATGTCTGAAGAGCTGCACTGAGGAATATTTATAGAAATGCAAAGTTTACCATTATACATGCTCAATGTCATTTGTACACACTATTTTGGTCATTTGTCAGATCAAACGTGTGTGTCCAAGTGTCCCGGTGGTTACTATGCAGATGAGGACAAGCAAGAGTGTGTTCAGTGCCACGTGAACTGCGCGTCATGCCGTGGACATCACAGTAATGACTGTGTAACCTGTAAACCAGGCCTGCTTCTGCTCGGACACAGCTGCTTCACCTCCTGTCCTCAAGGGTATGATATACATATTTATTTATTTATTAAGAAAAAATCACTACTATGCTATTTTAAAGGTTCCTTATTTTGTTTTGAAGGTCTCCTAAAATAGATTTACATGCACCCAAAAAACACTTTCTCATAATATACATTGTGTATGACCTCATTTCTTAAAGAGAAATTATGCAAATTTGTTACATTGTTATGTCGGTATGAGAAAGGGAGTAAGACTGGAATTGCTGATGACTTATTTTAGCAGTTCAGAATCGACTATTTATTTGAGGAAACACTAACTTTATTTGTTGTGCACTTTGAACTTTAAAACTTTGCAGACCTTTTACATTCACAAACCGCTATATACGGGCACTTTAAAATTAAATCACATTCAGTGCAATTTGTGTGCTTTAACTCCTTCGCCTCTAGGGGGAAGCACATACGGGCATCGTGTCTTGCTTTTTTTTTACTGAGCTTAAATAACATTTACTTTAAAGAAATATAGCACAAGAAAAGCACTAATGTAATTTGTTTGCATTTGTATTGCAATGAAATTAAGACATTGTAAAATTTGATTTAAGCATCCAAATACTCCAAACACCGGCTAATAGCATCTTTATGCTCTATATTGTTTTTCTAATAAAAATGTGTCAGTTAAAACAGTTATATCACAACAACGTAAGCTACATACTTTCCTATGTATTAAGAATATTGGGGATGCAAAAGCAACAATTGGGGTGTTCCAGGATCTGCCATCATTACAATCTCATGTCATTGTGCGCTTGAGTCTCTGTTGTGGGAAGACTGTCTCTCTAATTAGTATGCCGTATGTCACTTTGGATGAAAAGCTCCAGCTAAATGACAAGCTACTGACATTCCTTCCAATTTCTTCCTTCCTAAATGAGCCATTAGGAGTTGAAGTACTAGGCATTTATAATGTTACAAAAGATTTCTATTTCAAGTAAATGCTGTTATTTTGAGCTTTCTATTATCAAATAATCATGAAGATATATTACTGTTTCCACGATGTTAAGCAGCAACTATTTTTAACAATAATAATAATATCAATGTGTGTGTGTGTATATATATGTACATATACATTCACACAAAATGTACAGACTCAGTTGTTTGCAATGAACAAATCATACAAAATTAATTAAAACAGCTCAACACAACAATTTTTTCAAGTGGTTTCCCCAAATTCAACTGAAAATGCAACTTTTAATGACTTCTGCAGTCTCAAAATTATTCAACCCCTTCATGGCAATCTTCTTTAGTACTTAGTAGGACACCCTTTTGCTGTTATGACCTGCTACAAACGAGATGTAGACACCAGCTTCTGGCAGCGTTTCAGAGATCTTAGCCCATTCCTCATGAGCAATGGCTTCCAGTTCAGTGATATTCTTGAGTTTGCGTGCTACCTGCAACCACCCTCAAATCCCAAAAGAGATTTTGGGTTCAAATCAGGACCCTGTGGAACCTGTAGACCCTGATGGTCACTGTAGAATCTTCCAGGACTTCTTCTGCAACCAAGCAGGAATTTGAGGTATGCTTGGGATCATTGTCCTGTTGGAAGGTCAAATGATGCCCAAGCTTCAGCTTCATTGACGGCATGATGTTTTCTCCTAGGATTTCCTGATATACAAAATGAATCCATCTTGCCTTCCACACGCTACAGGTTTCCAGTGCCAGAGGATGCAAAGCAGCCCCAGAGCATCACTGAGCACCACCATGCTTAACTTTCGACATTGTTCTTTTCTGCAAGAGACAACTTTTCTTGTGCTTTTGGGTCAGTAGTGGTGTACGTCTTGGAGTTCTGGCATGGAAACCGCATGCGTTTAGTACACACCTTACTGTGCTCGCTGAAACATCAGTGCCTGTTGCCACCAAGTCTTGCTGCAGGTCTTTTGCAGTCAGTCAAGGGTTTTTCTGAACCTGCCTTCTCAGAAATCTGGTTGCAGCCGTTTATATCTTCCTTTTTCTGCCCCGTCCAGGTAGTGTAAAACTTGCGAACTATGCTTCCAATGGTGTCTCTATGAACATTTAGTGCCTTCGCTTTCTTTTTGTACATTGTTCCTTGTTTGTGAAGGGTAAAAATATATTCTCTTAACTTTTTGGACCATTATTTTGAGCCATATTTCTAACATGCTAGCAAACGTGACACTCAACAAACCTACCCAGTTCAGGTATTTCATGTGTTCTAGCTCAAGCACACCTGGTGCAACTAATGAAGCCCTTGTATTAGTTGCTTCAGCTGTGCTTGAGCAAACACCTGTTTTGCAGATTTGTGCTGTTGTAAAGGATTTTATTCAGGGGGTTGAATCATTTTGAGACTGCAGAAGTCATTAAGGGGTTAAAGGGCCATAAAGGGGTTGAACAATTTAGATTACAACTGTGTATATGTGTATTTATACACTTACAGGCCCCAACATTTTTAAATGTAAATAGCAAAATGACAATAGCATTAGCATAAATAAACGGTTACTTCGCCCATTATTAAAAATACAAATATTTTAAAATCTTCCACATGAAGACAGTGAGTTTGGAACGACAGGAGGGTGAATAAATGACAGCAGCATGTTCAATTTCCAACTACTTAAACTATATAATAGAGAGTAGATTGTTGAAAGGCCATAAATGGACATAGTGGATCCTCTTAGGGGTTTTCCATGCGTCACAAGACTCACATTAACAGTGCTGTTGTCACTATCACTGCTCACCAGAGCATGTAATCCTGTTCTAGCTGAAACAAATATTTGACTATTTCAGTTTCTTGGAATATATTTCTAAATGGCAGCATACTGCATCCATTTTGTGCAGCAAGATGTCCCATAACTGCCAGAGAGGATTTTAATAGATGCAGCTTGAGCAGGTTGACTTGGTATAATCTGGGTCATTTGTCTCAGAATCAGTTTTTTTCTCAAAATGCCGTGTAATAATTAGGCTAACCAAATTGCTTTTGATGCAACTAAAGATGTACACATTTTGTGATTTTATTAATTCCCAAAATTAAAAAAGCCTTATTCTATAACCCATATATGTATTTCCCCTGCAGTTTCTTTGTGAATGCCACCAGCAGAGCATGTCAAGCGTGTGACCACACATGTGAGGAATGCCTAGGAAGCAGCGGTTTCTGTCTCAGTTGTAGAGAAGGATACTTTTTGATGAGAAAGTCCGGACAGTGTCTTCATACTTGCCCCTCGAATTATTTCCTTCACTCTTTGGACCGAGAGTGCAAAAGATGCCACTCCACCTGTAAAACATGCAAGGGTAAGACTCATCACATGACTACTGAGACAAAATCTGAAACCAGTCGCTTCGGGAGCTTAGCTTCAATAAAAGCTGTTTTGGACCAACAAGGAAGTTTTGAGTAATGAAACCAAATCATAACAGCCAAAGGATTCACAGATTGTTTTCTCTGAATTCATGACGCCTTTAAAATACTCTGTTTCAATAGTATAACCACAAAGATGTAAACAATATGATAATTTATTTACACATTTTCTGTGTAAAGTTTAATTAATTGTACATCTTCATTGTCATGGCAACATAATGGCTAAAATGACTATCTTTACATTTTGCTTTCTACAAAAAGCCTCCCAAATGTGGCCCTATTCAAATCCATTGCATTGCAAGTCCCTAACCATGAGCTTCATTTTTGCATCTTTACAAAAGTGAGTGAGTGAGTGAATGAAGATATGATTTGTATACCTCAACATGATTGAACTAGTCTGTGGTGTCATGTAGGCTCTGGAGCGATCTTCTGTACATCATGTTATGACGGTTATGAAATGTTTGGAGGAATCTGCTCATCTACATGTCTAACCGGAGATTATCCCATTCTTGTGGTAAATGTTTTTAAAATACATTTTTAACAAATCAGTCATGTACTAATCTGACTGGTGACTATACTGTGTGTATACTTGTAATGTGGCACCAACACCTTTCTTAGTCATTAAAATGTACACTTAATAGTTAATCAGTGTGTGTGGACACACCTTTTTCTTATTACTGGATTTGGCCAGATCTAGACCAATTTTCTTTCTAACATTCTTTGTGTTTTGCACAGAGTAACACATGTGGAACATGTGACCCATCCTGCACTGAATGTAAAGGCCCGGGACCCAACAACTGCACCTGGTGCCCTGTTCTTCAGCGCCTCTCGGAGGATGGGAGGTGTCTTCCCTGTTGTGGAGAGAAAACATTCATGGATTCCTCAAGAATCCACTCGGAATGCTGCCAGTGCCACGAACTGAATGGTACAAGCTCTAAATTAATTCATTATTGATTATATGCTTCATAGTGATTTCGTTTTTACTGATAATGTTAAAAAATATATTATATAAATGAACTATTTTTTGATATTTTAGTTTATTTCTTTTTTAGTTTAAGTTTAGTTTAAGTTTTAGTTATCTTATGTGCTTTTGTCTTTCAATATTTCTATTTAGCTTTAAATTTTGATGTCAGTTTTAGTCCTTAGTTTTAGCACTTCAACTTTAGCTTGAAAGCTTAGATGACAAGGCAACATTCTAATTTATATTTTATTTCAATTAACATTTTAATAGTTTTAGTTAACAATATCAACACTGATATTTAAACTGCTTTACATGAAAGATAATGATTTATATTTATATTCATATTTATATATATAATAACTCACAACAAAAATACAAGCTCACACTTGTGCTCATAAACCCAGACAAAATAAACTCACGAATTTCTATTGTAAGTACAGTTTTTTTCTTCTTTTTCGTTTTGTTCGTGGGTGCAAAAAACTGAGGTGCAAATTTAAATGTAATTTCTGTGGTAATGACAACATACCATCAGTGTTGTGTAAGTTACTTTAAAAAAGGAATTATTAATTATAAATGAGCTTTCTAATCTTTCACAAGTAGTGCATTACTAACTACTTTCTAAACCCCATATCAACCTCGACCAGATCAATACAAGGATAGAAACTAAACTGATTCTTTCAAATAAATGATAATATGAAATTGCATTAACTGACTAAAGTATTCAAAGGGAGAAGGTTACATTTAAAAACATACATTTTAACATTAGACATTACATTTTGATGTTAAATCCACTATTGATTTATTAAGAATTGTTTTAGTTCTACACAGTATTTACATCAGAAGTAACTAATTAAATTACAGAAACGTTAAGAGTAATCCCTTACTTTACTTTTCAAGGGAAAAGTAATTAATTACAGTAATTTGTTACTTATTAATGCATTACACCCAACACTGCATGCCATTAATGAGCCATCAATATCAATCTGTAAGATTCACATAATATTCTCTAGCTACTGTATCGTTCGATAGCACTACTGTAACTCAAAGTGGCAGATATTACTAAATTATGCTTTTGTACATTAAACGCCTTGAGCTTTTAATGTGAAGCCATTGTATTCAAGGAACCATTGAATACTCCTGCATGTGACCTTTAACTTTTCTCTTTTCTCAGATGAATGCATTCTCGCCCTGAACTACAACCTTTTCACCAACGACCTAGCGACTTTGGGTCATCCTGGCCTTGTTGTTTTCACTTTCATATTCGTGTTGGTGAGCTTGTGGCTTGCCATTTTTCTCTTCCTGCATTTTCGGTCGAGGTTCACCATAAAGCCCATCGTCAAATCAAACGGCTATGCCAAAATCTCAGACGGCCCGTTCACCTCTGCAACCCTCAATGACAGCATACCGGAGTATTGCGATCGAAACGAAGGCCAGGAGGATGAGGAGGAGGTGGACGAGGATATCGTTTACATGGGGAGGGACGGGATAGTGTATCGGAAGTTTAAATACAGCATGCTGGAGGGGGAAGAGGAGGAGGAGGGGGAGGTGGAGCTGGAATATGATGACGAGATGTATATTATCACATAAAACATAAAAAGTGTGCTTACTTTCTTTGAAATGTGGATAACAATACTTTATTTATTAATATTTTGACATGCAGAAACCCACTAAGTTTCATCAATCAACCATTAAAGAAATTGTTTACCCAAATATCACAATTTTGTCATCATTTATTCACCATGATGTTGTTCTAAAAACACTTGTGACCATTTCTTCGGTTTTGTTGAACACAAAGGAAGATATTTGGAAGAATGTACGAGCTCTTCCTAGCTAACAGGGAACGTTCTCTCAAAGTTTAGAACATATGTTCTTCTAATAATGTTAATAAAACGCTCTGAGTTATCTGGTCTTTTTCAATGGTGACTTTCATGAATTTTTTATTATATTTTGACTTGGATTAATGGATTTTTTTATTTTATTTCTTTGAGCGTTCTCCGTTAAGGTTCATTTATAATGTTAATGATGTTTTTGTTGCACCAAAAAAAAAAAATTGTGTATATATATATATATATATATATATATATATATATATATATATATATATATATATATATATATATTCTCTGAACAAACATAATCCTCAGACTTGATCCATGACTCCATTAAAAATAAACCATCCACTTGTTTCTGATGCTGTTATCCTTCTGAAGCGGTTTAAACAGGACACGTCAAGGCAAACTTTCCTTTACTCTTCCATTCATTCGTCCATTTGTCCTCATGTCGGCAGACTCCGGCGCATGGAGTATGTCACAAAGAGAACGGGCATCTGAATACCGTTTCCATCCAGTATAGACCGTGTCAGTGATTATAATTGGTTCGATTTGCTTTTGACGCAACGCTCACATCTGGTGATGGCAAGTGTCAGCCATTTAGCGACTGAAAGCCAGTGCGGGGTCTATGGTACCGTGATGTCTTGCTCTGGAGGAAGTCATATGCAAATGTATTTGCCCGTGTGACCTCACAAATCCCACAATATCCAAACAAGCCATTTTTTTGGAGCTTGGTTAAATAAATGCTTTGTTTATGATGAGGTATGAAACTTGCAGGATGTTTTAATAGTAAAAAGATTATATGTCAAAAGCTCAAGGCAAATTTGATTTCTCATGTCATGACCCCTTTAAATATGCAGTGAAAAATAAATTCTAAAGGCTTGAAATGGATCACATGTCATGAATCATATGGACTACTGTTTGTATGCTTTTATGGGGCTTTTCTCTCTCTCGACAGTCCCCGGTCCCCATCTACTCTTATGGAAGAGAGTCGCTTGGATGGTGCAAATATAAGTTATATTAAATATCATGTGGAGGTTTCATCAGTATATGCTCAAGTCATGCCTGTTGCTTTATGATTGTAATTAAGACCTGTGAATGATTTATAGTGTAATGACGGCAGTCTTTTTCAAACAATAGCTGATTATTCAGTCTGTTATCTACATGATGAGTTGAGCAATATGGCTCGTTGTTGTGGTTTTGTCAGTTAAGTTTGATCACTTGATTAAATGAAGTGCTGATAACATCAGTTCAGTTATATGTAGAACTGATCTTCAGACTGCTGTTGCAAACCAGAAAGTATTTATATTTCACATTAATTTGATTAATTTAGCACAGTAAACCATAAACTAACCTTTCAAACCCTTGAAATGAGTGTGCATTACCATTCCTAAATTGGGCTCAGGGATTAGACTTGTAAAAAAAAGAAAATCGTACTTTTGAACTCAAGTGTACATGTGATCAAGGATTAACACAGTCAAGTAATCCATTAGATCAAATCCAGCTAAACTTTTTGATTGCATGGGAAACCCTTACTGACATGTCAGCTGATATTATATGTGTGTACTGTATCATGAACAAAATAAAATCAGAGCCAGTTCACTTAGCCTTGAGGATATCTAAAGCTGTTTTCAGAACATTATCTTTACAGCAACCTCTCACCCTGAAGATTAACAAATATTTAGCTATAGTAAGGGAAATGATACCAGAAATCAAACTGAGTCAAATCACAGGATTCTGTTTGTGAAAGTAAAGCCAACCAGATGAGGAAGACTGACAAGATCATTTAAGAATAGAGATGTTACTATTACCACACAACTAAATGATTCATTCCTGGTTCACATTTCCCATCTCTATCATTTATGTGAAATCATGAAAGAGTTACATGTGCTTTCACAATAACAGACAACAGTAAAACACCATGTAAGGCATTTTTGTTTAATGCTTACAAGTATGTATCAACATTGAAGGAATGCTTGGTTGTGCACTGTATGATAGTATGTTACATATCTAAGGCACTGCCCTGACCAAAAAAATAAATACATGCACACATTACCAAACATTTAAAGAATCAGCAGTTTAACATATAAAGGTCCTGTCTAGATGAGTGTATAAACATATTTGTGAAAATTACAGCATTTTCGGTGCCTATATTAAGATGTGGTCACGTATTATCACTGATCAGTGAGTTTTCACAGGCGAAATCTAGTAATTTCAATGGGAATCCACGTGATCTGAATTTCGCGCGAGGACGGAAAATTTCCTCAGATTTCACAACGGGTTCAAGTCGGGTCAGGTGGATGCCCTTGCTTTGACCAACAGTCAACAGAAAGCGTGTTGGTTTTAAAGTTGCGTGAGCTGTGCTTTGGTCATTGCTACAACATTGACAATTAACCTTTTTTGCCCACGAAATTTCACTAATGTGACCACACCTTTACAGAGGATTGCTGTAACGTTTCAAGCATGCATTACACATGATACATGGAGAAACGGGTAAATCAAAAAGACATTTGTAAACCTTATGATGTAACTTGACTCTTGTTTGTTGAGCGTCTTTACAAATGTAAAACTCTATCAGATGTTAAACTAAAGGAAAAGAAAAAAGGCAGCCGTTATTTTATGTGAAGGTTAGCGCTAGTGCATATGTACATTGTCAAAACATATAGGCTACAGAACTTCTGTACACACCAATATTTAAGACCACTGGAATAATTTCAGTACTTATGTACATCCAGATAGTGTCTTCATTCACTGTTTGTTCTGTCTGTACACTCATAGTACAACAACCTAGGCTTTAACTCTTTATCTCAACCTTGGACTTCCACCTCTACTCACGGTTCTCTGAGAACCATAAAAAACAGTTTGACCTCAAAGAGGAGGACCACCGATTTTGACTTATTGTTAAAGCTTTTTATTGATGTAAAGAGTTTTTTTTTAAACAATAGTGAAATTAAACTGAAGGTGGAGGCAAAATAATCAAACTAAAGAGGAATCTATTTGGACCCTCCCTGACTTTCACACAGTATCATTGCGATAGGACTGTGGTAAACATGGAATTCTGGGAAGGGTTCTGTGACGTTGAACTGCATTGATAATACCTCAGTCATTCTAGTAACTGAAATCCTTTTATCTATATATACAGAAACAAAAGCTGATGAACTATATGAACATACATACACATATAGTGCCTACATTTGACCAAAGCATCACTTGGGGACAGACATCTTTTTACATAAATAACAAATTGCATATGGAATAAACAGGCTTTAAATAGAGGTGATCATGAAAGTGAGTGTTACAGTCGATGACCGTTCAAAATCTGATTGGCTGTTGTTGATACTGACGTCTTGAAGAAGTTATCCTCTTTCAGTTTCAAGTGCTCAGGCAGGTCCAGCTTTGTCTTCGCCTCTTCAATGTCACTATGAATCGCTGCTATCAACTCATCTGTGAGGAAGACACAGCAGTGAGTTCATGTAACCGAGTGAACAAGTTTGTTTGGGTGAGTGAACAGGGTGTTGTGGCGTCAAAGAGATCATGTGATGTGGGAGTGATTTCAAGAGAGCGGGTCAGAGTGTCTTACCAAGCGATGTGAATCCTCTCTCAGGGCGAATGTAGCCAACCATGGCCACACTCAATATCTGACCGTAGAAATCTTCCTTAAACGTGTGGATCACATGCGTTTCCTGTCACACAGAGCGATAAATACATTAAATTTGATATCAGACTCATGTATAATGTAGGCCTACTAATTATTTACGTCACTATTAACATTTAATGAATGCAAAGATATCAACTCTTCAGCTTGTAGATGTTTGCACCCTCTAGAAAGGTTGATATGGAAATACCATAGACTTCTTTGTGTTTTTGTAGTAAGGGTTCCAGCCGATGCTCATCACCATCTTGTGAATGTCTCCGTTATCCACACGAGCCCATCCGTAGTAGATGCCGGTGCCGATGTCAGCGGGGAGATTGTCCACAACCGACTCTGGGAAGTTTGCTGAGATCGGAATGGAAAGAAAACATTTTATTAGGATGTGCGTTTACAAAATATATGCAAAATATGCATATACATACAAGTATTTAAGTAGTTTTAGAGCAGAGATTGTTTTGATTATGATGTTTTAAACCGCAAGTCTCTGATTGGGAAATTAACTTTGATGAATCATGGGTAATGTAGTTTTTCTATCAGGAATCCCGCTGTTAAATATGATCATTTAAGAAAATGGTTGACATCATGCAAACTGATGGCTTCAACATACCATCGATTAACCTCATAGCTCACAGTAGAAGTCTGTAAAGGTTTATAAGGTATGATAAAAAATAAAAAAAGTGAATGGAATGTTTTTTACTTCCGAACCCGACTGCTCTATTGATCCTAAAATAATTGACTGTTCAATGTGGCTCATAATCAAGCATTTTACAGATTCACGTTAAAGATTAATTTGGGCAGAACTCATTTCAACAAGTAACGTAACGTTGTTATTTTTTTTTAATGATTATTTATTTTTTCAAGGTTGAACATGGTCCACATGTGTGACCACAAATAACTATGTAAAAGACCAGGGTTTGCTTGTAAAAAAAAGAAAAGAAAAAAAAAAGTCATTATAAAATAACACAAAAAATAAAATTATAATAATAATCAAATAAAAATTATAATAGATAAATGAATAAATTAGGGGGTGAATTAACAACCCCAGACGTAACGTTATTTATTGATATCGATTTTTACAACGGAGTAACGTTACAAATTGTAGCGGTTTAATTCCGCGTGACATAACAAATATAAGTTAACTCATAAAGCGCAGACATTATCAAATTATTATAACATCTTGTGTTTAAAATACTACTTTACGATTTTTTTCACCCCAAACATGATTTAACGTTACTCATTTTCGTATCGTCATTTTAAGCCGAATGTTAGGCATTGACGTCACCACTGCATGCTTTTATTGCATCTTTTCACATTCAACAAAAGTAACGCTCACTTCTATGTCTCACGGAAGACAGTCAGACAGGTGAGAAACAATATAAGAGTGAGGAAATTATGTCAGAAGTTTTATTATTTGGATGAAATGTTTATTTAAGTGTTATTCTCACCTGTTGGGATGCCCAGGTCTTTGCTTCCCCGTCCGAATCCGTGGACAACCTCTCCCCGGCAAAAATAAGGCAAACTCCTCATGTCAACGCGTTTAAAGTGAGTCAGAGATCCAGACAGGTGTCCGCTTTGGTGAGGACAGTGACCCTTCTTCTAGACTCTTCTCTCTTATCTAATACCCGTTTTTATATATACAGGAAATATCAGTTTTAAAATGAAGAGCCTTGATGTCTCAGTCCCAGCTGTTGTGAATCTTGAGACTAAATGAAGAAGTGAATGAAGAATATCCTCTGAGATACCACAGGTCTGTGAATTGCTCCTTACATTATGTGACCGGTCGGCCAACTGTGAGTGTCGCACGTCATACTTACAGGGTTTTTTTCACCAACGACCTTGCTACGTATTTCCTTTAGGAATAATTCAAAATAAAAGTCCTGCAATTTTACTAAGACAAACACTTTTTCCTATGTTTTTTTTTTGGTGTACAAATAAATAATTCAGTTTGTACGACTTTAATTAAGTGACTAGATAAAAATTATAATTTTTACATATTTTTGTCCGTTCATAAATGTTGGCAGGGATAATAAAGTAGACTACACATTATCAAACTAACCAACCCCAGAGACCTTCCCAACTCGTCCTGTCATCATGACAAAATCTGTACAAAAGGTCAGATATCATATGATTATTCGATACCTTTGAATTAGTCCTATATATTTATTATTATTATTATATTTAATTACCTCACCGTATAAATAGCTTCAGTATGAATTTGAATTATGAATAAATTGTATGTGAACATTTATATATAATTTATATATTTATTATGTACTGTTATAAATATATATATTTACAAATCACTATATATACAATTTCTCAGTCTATTCGTTTGCATAAATTGAGTTTCCTATAGCCATGCATGTAAATTTGTTTACTTTATACAACCATTCTTACTCTTGTTCTCTAGTCAGTGACCAGAAGGTGTCGCCATTTATCTGGAGGTGTGAGAGTGCTGTGACGTTCTCTCAATCATTCTTCCATCATTTGAGTAACACAAGATTCCTCTCATACTCTCTTAAATAATAGCTTTTTCTTGCATTAGCCATGTCGTTAAATTAAGATTATCAATTTATCAATTCATTTCATTTCAAATTAAAACATATACGCAATCTCAAACAAAAATACAGTTGCGTTCCATTTTCAAAGTCCTTAATCCACTGTTTTAACACTAATACTGTTGTTATAAAAAAAAATTTTTTTTAAACAATAAATAAATAAATAATGAAAAAGAAAAAATGATGGAAAAAAATTAAGGAAAGAATCTTCAAATATGAATACAATTAATATTCATCAATATTATAATATCGTCACATGTTTATGTCAATTCTTTTGGGCCAATTATTATTATGTAACGGAATAAAACCTAAATAAAAATATTTTTCACAACTCTTTACCACGAGAGCAGTCATCACAAGTTTAGAAAGGCCCCTAAATTTCCACCCAATAGCTAATTTTTTAAATAATATTAATTTATATTCAAAAGAACTATAAAAGGGAGTGGAAATGGCAAATGAGCTAATGAGTGGTCCTCTGCAGTCATCTACTGGTTATGTCATTTTCAAAGTGGTAAACTTTTTCATATTAGAAGTGTGTTTGTTTTCCACCAGGTGACAGAAATCCTCCACTAAAGCATGGCACATTTTCCATGTTATCTCCAATGAAAATGATAAAAGATCATCTTTATCATATTATCATCTATCAACTTTAGATCTTTTTAATTTTACTGCACAAATGTAGTTAAAAACTAACATGTGTTGATTTAAAAAATAATAATTTACCCACATATTGTCAATTACAGTTTCATATTATTAATAAATATTCTTAATAAATATTATTGAACATTAGCTGGTTATTTAAAACGATATTAATTCAAAATTCAGGGATTGGCTTGATAGAACTAACTGTATTGTTAGTATGCAACTAGTATATTCAATTATTTTTTAAGTCATATCCTCATTGGGGGCTGAGCCCCCCTAGAATCACCCCTGTGCGGGAGATTTATCATATAATTTGTATTATGTTGGATATAACTCTTTAACTTTTAAGGTTAAATTAAATGTAATATTTTCATACAATCTCAATCTCACAATTAGGCTACATCCTGTGAATAACCACGCACACATAACAGTAATGCTCCATATAACCCTGTGGTTAACACCATAAAAACTGCGTGCTTAAAACATTTTAAATTTGACAGGGACTGGTCAATAGCAACATGAAACACTTTTTAAAAAACCCACCACTCTTTTGTAACAATTTTGTAAATATGCGGTGCAACTTCTCTTGACTTGTTCCCGGTATCACTGCGTGAGGAGTCTCTCTCTCACACAAAGACAAATGCTAATCTTGGCAGGAATTTCAACCATTTTGCAGTAAAATTACCTCGGTGGTCTGAACTTTTGATAGATGGCTAGAAGCTCCAGAGTCTTCTGGAAAAGCAAGAAAACGAAACCTTTAACTGGTAAGAGCTGAATGAAAAAGAACTCAAAATAGAGGAAGAGATGTTACAGTGTAGCTACATTGTGGGTACAATAGTGTACATTATCCCATACATTATAGTAGATGTTTTCATTATTTTGAGAGCTCCTAAAAGCATAAAATTGACTTCTACAGTTGTAGAAATGTGCATCATTACTGATTTCAAAAAGTAGCTTAAGGCCCTTTTAAGGCCTGTTAACGCAAGGATGATAACTAGGTTTATAACAATAAAGATAGTTAGAGAAACAGAGACACTATATAATTGGAATCGCTATGATGAACGATAAAAACATTGACAGCCAATCAGAATTCATCCTGCTTTACAAGAGGCAGAAGACATACCTGTAGCATACATACCTGAGTGCTTAAAGTGATAGTTCATCCAAAAATGAAAATTCTGTCATCATTTACTCACCCTCAAATTGTTCCAACCCTGTATGAGTTTCTCTCTTCTGCTGAACACAAAAGAAGATATTTTGAAGAATGTCTGTAACCAGAGAGTTGAGGGGCCCCGTTTACTATGGAAGAAGAAAAATACTATGGAAGTCAATGGGGCCCATCAACTGTTTGGTTACCGACATTCTTCAAAATATCTTCTTTTGTGTTAGCCTATAAAGCCTATACAGAATGTTATTGTGTGTTTGGTGTGGATGCTAATATAGATATTGTTAGTCATTGTTCTTGGTGTGAATGAAGCTTAACTAATATGTTGCTGTGAATTTTACAACTAGCCTACTTTACAGTCAAAACACGCACTCTTTCTTTATAAAAAAAATGTCACTTTAAAATCATGATGAAACTAACAGCATTTTTTTCCTGCATTGTGACATACATCCGAGTGCAACAGATTACAGAATAAAATGTAAAGCAGGGACTTTCTACCTGTCATTCATTTGTTGATTGGATTTTGAAATTTCAGTTGTGCACTCAAAAAATTAAAGCTAGGGTTAGGCTAAACAATTGGAAAAGACTGACATATTGTAAGTGACTAGAAAAATCAATGTACGTTTGTGTATTAATGTATGCAAAATCTGTCATTATTGACCCACCCTCATGTTAACTTCAACATTAAGTGAAACTAAAGCAAGAAAAAGCTCAGGAAAAAAAGCAAATCCCTCTAAGGAGTTAGCTGGTGTGACAGTGTATCCCGTCAGGCCCAGGTCAGTCTCTGAAAGCGATGAACTTCCACACACACCCACACTCGGAGCATGAGACTCACTGGCTGTGGTTGCAACACAGCAGTAATGAAGCAGGTAATGCATGCTTAATGAAGCATGAACACATTTAAACACAGCTACACAGGAGAGATTAACAGCTTGTATACTCACATTATACACCCACTCCAACATTATTACAGAAGCAGTCTCTCTCTAGCTCTCTATAGTTTCCCCTCACACACACACACACACACACTGACTCCTCAAACACACCTGTGAATAAACCTTCAACTGCTATGATAGTCTCTTGCCATCTGTTCATCTCTGCCCCGCTCTCCTCTTTCTGCAGCTACAGCGCTCACAGACGATTGATCGGGCTGATAATAGACAGGGCAAACGTCCTCAGTAGATTTGTTTAATGTTTTCACTACTATGGGCTTTTGCCTCTTTTATTAGACAGAGATCATAGAGAAAGAGGAATCGGAGTGAAAACAGATTGCAGGCTAGATTCAAACCTGCATAACTCGTGTGAGCCCCACAGCTCAGCACTTCATGACTACACCTTGTGATAGTTCACCCAAAAATGAAAATCATTAAAAATGTACTCACCCTCAAGCCATCCTTGGTGTATATAATCAGAGTTATATTAAAAAAAATATATATCCTTGCTCTTCCCAGCTTTGTAATGACATTGAATAGTGTCCAAAAAGGCATCCATCCATCATGAAAGTAATCTGTACGACTCATGTGGGTTAATAAATTCCTTCTGAAGCAAAACAATGTGTTTTTGTGAGAAAAATATCAATTTTTATAATTTTATAAACTATAATCACTGGCTATAAAGAGATTTCACTTGTTCCATAAGTGGGCCGGATCTGGGCCGACACTATGTTGTTGTCTGGGTCTTCTTCTTTTATATAAAAATCCTCCTACATTTTACTTTAAAACTTCTCGTTTTAGACTTCTAATTAATGACTGGCATTTTGTTTTGCTCTATCCTCTGCACCTCCGCGTTCGTCAATTCTCACCTAAGCGTACGCTACGACTACGTCAAGCGCTTCCGCCGGATCTCGACTCTCTTGGTAACGTGTGTACGGCCGTTGCCGGAAGCCAGTGATTATAGTGATTATTTTAGGGTGATCTATTCCTTTAATGACACTGTGGTGGAAAACACAGCCCAGATACCTCACGTTTAACATGCGTTATCTGTACATCGGGAGTGCTACTGAAATTCTGTTAAAAAATATATCCATTTATGAAAATATTGTGTTTTTAAAATATATTGGATGTCATACCAAACCAGTGAATGTTTGTCTCAGGATTAAACCTTCCTGTAAAAAACTGAAGGTAAAGAGGGTTTCATGAAAATTGCAACATGGCGTCCTTTAAGCCCACGTGTGAAAAAGTGCAATAAAAGTTGCCCCCACTCTGTGCAAGTGTGCTAGATGAAAAAGTACAAGTGCCACAGCACAGAGGGGGTACAGAAAGCCAGACTTTTTGATTAATACTCCTCTAAATTAACTGTTTACTCTACAGACTCTTAACATTCCCAGATTATGATAATTTTGTGACAGGCAGAGAGATTGATGTTTGAGAGCTTGTTTTAATTAATGGTTTTGTTTGTCTCCGGAGAATGGATTTTTTTGTTTTGTTCTTTTCATGGTTGCTTTTGAACCCTTTTTTTTAAAAGAAGCTTTACAGCGATGTAATGGGACCCCCATGTGTGTTTTGAATAGAAGTGAAAAAGTGTCTACAACGATTATTTCGTGTTTGAAGGAGAGGCTAATCACACATGCCGTCATGTTTGCTTTTTTTTTACTTTAATGCTGCAGTGTTTATCGCATTTTTATGACTTTTGAAATGATCGAAAACAAAATTTGATTGTTTTTGGGTGTGTGTGCGAAGCGCAATTGTTAAAATCTCTTATTTATGTGTTTATCGTCGAATGTATCATATTCCCTCAAAGTTTTAAGTAACTTTGTTTGAAATGCACTTAAAGGAACATTATTTCAAATCTTGTTTATGTTCTCATAATCATAATGAAGGCTTGTTATGTAATTTCTTTATTAAAATGCACTTACATATAGATTTCAAGCATTAGTCTTTAATCTAGAAGTTACCTTTTAGAGATTACTTTTGGTTTGATCATTTTGTTTTTTTATGATATGGGTCAACATGGATACAAACTTTTAACTTGATATTTGGAGACGCATTAAAAATGTATTACTTTTACACCACACTTTCTTATTGTGACTTTATCATTACAGTTTCACTTCAGATGTAGATTCTGTTGACATTTCGTGGGATTAAGTAGACTACTTCAGAAACTCAACTAAACATGAATTATGAAGGGACGTGAAGGACAAAGATGTCACCTAAATATCTTGAATAATTTTTTTGTGTAATAGTTAACACATTTGAAGTTGAATTGTGAGACATTCCAAAAGTTTGTGTGTTAAATGACACTCAAAAATAGCACATTTCATGCTGAGAACCCACAAAAAAGTGCATATGTTATTATACAGATCTGTTCTACAGATAATCTGACTGAGAGACGTTGAAGAAAGAACTAAATTTAGTTGTATGTCCTTGTAGGTCATTCCGCAGGAAATACTGACAGACACAGATAAATGGAGAGGTTGCCGGGAAGGCAGGGAGTGAGGAAGCGAGTGAAGGGGGAAAAGTAAAGCTGACAGGAAAACTGTGTGCAGCCATTGCATTATTACCATCTCTAGGACAGGATCGTTTTTCACCACAGATACCCTGATGAGAGCTCTGACAATATCTGGTCTTGATACCCGTCTTAGTAACACTCTTCCAAACACACACACACACACACACACACTGTATGTGAATCTCTCTGCCAGTTCTAGTAATGATACCTAAACACAGGGCCTTTGTCAAGGACAGTCAGTAATGTTAGAACCCTGTGGTATCACCTATATTTTGGGCCTGAGGGTCAAGACGACACCCATTAAACAATTTGAGTGATAAATCTTTATTATCCAACAAAAAAATAGATTTTTGCCAGGAACAACATTTTTATTCTGCCTTATAACCTTTCTAAATATGTAATGTTTTGTTTTGTTGTGGTTGTACATTCTCTCTCTGCGGGCCCTCCACAGGTAACGGCTGTTAAACAGTGAATTTCGGCTTCTCCGACCTGCCATCATTATGTAGAATCGCCTAAGGTCCAAACTCCTGCTCGATAACTCATGCCCCGTGCAAATTCCCATGCAAACACAGTCAATGCAAAACACATTTCCTGCTGTCAACAACATCGCTGGCGAGAATCAATCAACCGTTCATCCATTTACACTCTTTGCATACCCTTATGTCAAAGAAAAAAGCGCTCCGAGACTCCGCAGCTCTTCTGAGGCGATCGTTCCATCGTTCTGAAGAATCCATCAAGCCGCGTTTGATTGATAAGTCTGTCTGCGCGCACAGCAGTACAGCTACAGCAAATGGGGTGGCAAAGCGCGAGCTGACATAATGCAAGTCTGCGCAAGTTTGGGAGACAGACTGAGCACGTCCGTGGGGGGTAAAAGTTTGATGCGACATGCTACAAGACACACAGCACTCGTGATGGCACACACACAAGCTGCCCCCCTGTCCAACCCCTCCGCGAACACGGAGTTCAGCATGTCTCTTTGGAAAAGTATTTTAGCGCTTGACACCATTGTTGTGGATTTTACGTCGGAATTTATTTTCAGATTGTAGGCTACAGAGTATCTTTAATCAGTTGTGGCGCAGATGTTTTTGGAATAAACGTTGCACCCAGCTGTCAAAAACTTAAAACATGGACAATTGTAAAAAAAAAAAAAAAAAAAATTCGTTCTAATCGTTGCAATAGATTTTGTGAAAATATTTTATTTTTATTTTTTGTTTAAAAATCGTATAAATGTATGAGGTGGCAAGGTGGGCACACATTATTACAAATACTTTAGGTAAAATAATATTACAATTTTGTTTGAAATAATGTCCAAGTTAATATTTGTTCAAACCGATCACTTTATTAAAGTTTGTACTATTTTCTGTTTATTTTTATAAATAAAAGAATTCATTTTTGTTCAATTAATATACTGTCATTAAAATATAGTAATATAAAAATATATTAAGAAAAACACAAATAATTAAAAAAAGAAAGATTCTTAAAGCATTGGAGATCCCATAATTGTTTAATAGGCTATAGATTTACTGTAGTAACAATAATTTATATTTTATTATATGATATGATTAATATCATTTTTAAATAATGGTTTCATTATAAATATGGTAATTATCTCTAAGGTTGATCTTGAAAAGCGGATATTTTGGAAAGTGCTGTAGCAGGTTTTTGTGCAATCTAGTGGTTTAGAGGCGTCTTTTACCCCGGTGCGCCTTTAGCCCCTTGTAGGCCTAACATGGAAGCTTGTTTTCGCCACAGAATAAAAAATAAAAAGTTAATTGCGACTTTTTATTTCACAATTCTGACCTGTTTTCTCACAATTGCGAGTCACATCTCAACTTTTCTCGACATCTTGACTTTTTTCTCATGTTATAAAGTCAGAATTGTGAAATATAGGCTAAACTTGCAATTGCAAGTTATAAAGTCAGAATTGCAAGATATAAAGTAGCCTATATAATTCTGACTTTTTCTCATTACAAGTTTATATCTCTCAATTCAGACTTTATAACTCACAATTGCGGGTTATCACGGAATTCTGAGGGGGAAAAAGTCGCAATTACCTTTATTATTTTTTATTCCGTGGCGGAAACAAGCTTCCATAGAATAATGATATCATTGTAATCACTTTCAGAAAAAAATTCAGAACAACTTATGAATGATTACAACATTGACAGCCAATCAGAGTTGAGCTTGAGCATTTAAAGCGGCAGGCGACAGAACTTCACTGTAAACAGAACGTTGTACTCTGTACATTGTGGATTAGTTATTATCATCTTAAATTCGGCATGAAATGAAAATGCATCCTATCATTCTTACATTTTAAATTTTTTAATCAAAATGTCATAACTGGATCTTCTACAGGCTTATGATGACATATGCAGGACTTCTCCAATCATTCAGACGTTAAACTCCGCCCTTAAAGCGCACATTCATGACAGACACAGATAAATGGAGAGGTTTGCTCAGTTGGGGACACACACTATTCAACAATATTATTGATTTGACTGCACTGACTCTTTTTGATAAGAACTGAACTGAGATGGACGATGACATCACTTTTTCTGCAGAACTGCTTTATAGATGAAATGAACTAATTTGATAATTGATGATCTTTCAAACGGAACCACGGAATCAACACTTACTGACTTCAGTTGAACCATGAAAGTTTTCTTTTAGAGCTTTTAGACCGAAATTAACTTTTGAAACAATCTGCATTGTATTAAGTGTTATATAAATAGTAGGGTGACTTGACTTGACTACATTCATCTGCCTCCATTTTTTAACGGAACACCATTTCTCAAATTCCACAGGCGACCGTTGCAATTCGGAAGCACGTTTCAAAGAAACAATGTTAAGTCATATTTCACTCTTAACAGTATATTTATACTGTATACCACTATCCACACATTACAATGTGTAATTTTAATGGTAAGATGTTGGCTTTCCAATGGCAAGGTCTGACAAGTTTATCCTTATTTTCCAGAGATCTCATAACATCGTGTTCAATTGACATCTGGGCAAGTGCGGCCAGTCTTTCTTGCAACATGGTGGACCGCATGCAGGTATGATTTTATTAGCCACAGGCATGAGATAGAAATATAGAAAAATGAAATTATGGGAAAAAAATTCAAATGAAACTAAAACTGCCATTGGGTGCTGGAAAATCATTGTTTTACCGAGTGAGTCATTGAATCATTCAGTCAAACGACTTGCTTAAAACGGCTGATTCTTTCAGGGACAAAGCAACTAACCGTCTTTAGTGGTTGAGTCATTCATTAGACCAATTTGTTCAGAACGGCGGATTGATTCAGAACAAAGCAGCACTGTGTTGCTCTAAGATGCGCAATGGCTGTATACAGTGGATTTGTTTGAAACTATTTTCATTGGCAAAATAGAGCAAAAACAGATGTTCTAAGGCTAAAATGAAGGTCACAATAATGTTACCGTTTTTTAATTGAACTGTTGTATAAAATTAGTAGGCTATCTATCACATTTGCAATCATGCTGATATTCGGGAAACAGCACTCTATATCTTTATATTTATAAAGAATAAAAACAAGAACTCATACAGGGACATTTTTTTTGCCCTATAAATTTTGGGGGCATTTTTATTATTTTGTTGCCGTTTTAGCCCTGAGCCCCCGTTCATTTTCCGACCCTTGAGTGTGTGCATGGGAGGCGGGGCTCTTTTCGTGAAACGGGTGAAACAAAGGTTGCTACTGTCAAACTCCAATCAACAGTTGATAGCTTACATAAAGCCAAGTTCCCAACCTACTTTTATTTCTTTTGCTACTTCTGGTTCATCACGACTTCATCACAGTGTGAATGGGCCAAACCTGATTACGGACTCTTAAAGTTGGCATTAAATGGACTTTCTTTCTTTCCCTATTGTAATGTATGACTAAGTGAAACTGCTTCTCGAACAAGAAAAAATGTAGGGTGGGACTTGATTTTGTCCATTGGAAATTCATTAGATCATTGTCGTTTGCTATTGCTGCGATCTCATGTGTGACAGGTTTTCCCGCCCTAGCGCCAGTAGAAGTTATTTTAATGAAACATTATGAGGGCACATTCTTTTTTTAAAATAATGATTTGCAATGATAAAACACTTATAATAAATACTACAATATTCCATTATAAAATGTAAAATTTGATTTTACTGTGACTGAAGAGCCTGTTAGTCTGAAATACCTCCATGTTTAATTTACAGCATTAGCAGAGAGAGATCATTCATTTCTGTAAGCAGAATGGTAATTTTGAGTGAAGTACACCCAAATTAATCATAATCTGAATCTAACCAGTCTGAATTACATTGGAATCAAATTTAATCAAATCTCTTCACCCTCCACAGAAGTTACTATTAAAATCTCACATACTAAAAAATCATACAAAATTAATAATAAAACAATAACTGGCTGTCAAGTTCAGTTGCACGATTCCCCTGATTATCACCACAAGGACTTTGGATTAGATGACATTTTTCCAGTGAATTTCACCACTTCATTTTGATTTCTATCAGCAAGACACATCTTAATGACAAAGGTCCTTAAAAACAAGGCGATCTTAAGGCCAGCGTAATGGATCTCACACTAGGGGCCAGCTGCACACAATGTTACGCCCCCTGTGTGGAGAACCGCCCCCCTGCGTAAAACACATTATTCTTCGGGGGGTATGTGGAAGCGACACGACCCATTCGCCTGTGGGACCCGAGGGAGGAATATGGGCCCCCTCTTCAATCTGAGTCCCTAGGAGGGCCACCCAGCACCTGCTAACCCAGGGCAGTACTCATCAGAAAAGCATTTAGCGCGCTTGCTAACTCCAGGCCATAATTAGGGTGGGTAATTATTTACAGGCAGCACTGGGCAGAACTGGCCTAGCATAAACAAACAGGCGGCTTGGAGACACATGACAAACATCGTTAGCTCTTCGCTCATTTTCGCCCAAACGGCAAAAACACTAGCAGCATGTAGACTCACTCCCGGGGAAAAGAATACCCAAAAACTTCTGGTCTGAAAAGCAATCGTTTCCCAAATAGCTAGCACATTTGAGACACACAAGTAGGCTTATTGTAACATCTGTAATGTGCTACGCACACAACACACACACACACACACAAACACACAGATACACACTCAGACTCACACGCTCATGAATATGATAACGTGTGAAATGACAGATTTATTTGTGTGTGGCTCCAGGGTTTTATCTCTAGCACAGTTCATCAACTCCTCAGCACGAGGACTGCTAACCAACGCAGCGCCTGCACATGCTAATTACTGGACCATGGTTAGCTTCAAACCTCAGATCTGCTCCCATCATAATATGTGCCCTGCTTTTTGCTTTTATGAGATTTTTATCTATCTGTAAGAATGTGGGGAAAAAGAGAAAAGGTTTAAAAGTTTAAATTACTGAGAGTTTCTGTAGCCTGGAGTTTATGCTAAAATGCTAATGAGCTAACCACATTGCCACCCATTTGAATTTGCTCTTTTTACACACAAACTTTTATTCTATTATTCTAAATACTATTATTCGTGTTTAATTGCAATTGCCAGATGAAAATGAACTTGAATTTTCATAAAGGTGAATGTTTATTTCATTAATCTATAATCATTAATCTAGTGATTCAAGCTAAGGCCAATATGTTGTGAACATTTTCCTCAGACAGGAAGGATGACTGTGTATACAGGGAAAAAACAAATCGTTGGTTAATCACCCCCGTAACACACTGACGCAATAATCGTTTCAAGGACTGTATAGTTATCAATTACACAGTGTGCGCTGTGTACATATGGATAGTTTGACTGTAACTAATCAGCTACAATGAAAGGATTTCATTGAGTGTTTTAGTAGGCCTGGTTGTTTCAAAATCGCTGGTTAATTCTGTTTGAAAGTGCAACACTATTCACTAAGCTGTTTCTCTTGTGCATATTTAATTTCACATAAGATGGAGAGAAACGAGAGGGGCTGCGAGAGCTCCAGATGGCTTCAAAGCTCCGCAGAGAACTAGGCCTCATTGTTTGATTTTTTTTTTCTTAAGTTTTAATTAGCTACAAGAACAAGAAAGGAAAAACTTGTGTGTTTTCTATAAAGAGTGGGTGACTGACTGTTGTCAAGTAGAATTTGTGTTCTCATTACCAAGTAAAAAGTTAATAGACGGTGAAGATTTGTCTTAGGGATGCGCGATATTGGTTATGGGCGTTCAGTATTGGTTGAGTGATACTGGATACTGTCCATGCTTATTTATCCTATTTTTACTTTTAGATTGCTTTTATAGTCATGTAATGCTCACTTAAATTTAAAGGGATAGTTCACCAAAAAATACTTTTACTCGCCCTCATATCATTCCAAACCCTTAAGACATTTGGGTAACACTTTATTTGGTGACTTGTACTTACTATAGTAATAACAGTAAATTATGCATAATTACAAGTAACTAACCCTAAACCAAACCCTAACCGTAACTATAGTAAGTTAAAGGGATATGTAGTTAAAGGGGTAGTTCACCCAAAAAAAATTATTTTGACCTTATTTACTAAACTTGTCCCAAACCTGTTTCTTTCTTTTGTTGAACAAAAAATAAGATATTTTGAAGAATGTTGACCAGACAGTTAATGGTATAACCATTGACTTCCATAGTAGAAAAAAATACTATGGAAGTCAATGGGACCCATCAACTGTTTGGTTACCAACATTCTTCAAAATATCTTCTTTTGTGCTCAGCTGAAGAAAGAAACTCATACAGGTTTGGAACAACTTAAGGGTGAGTAAATGATGACAATGATGAGATAAATGATGACATTCTCGGTCTTCATATAGATTAGTTTTACAATATCTTTATGAACTTTTTGAAGCTTGGAAATGTTGATTGGGGCGGCAGTGGTTCATGTAGATTTGTCTACAAACCAGAAGGTTGGTGGTTCTATCCCCGGTTCCACGAGCTGGATGGCGCCATATGTAAAGCGCTTTGGTGGCCATGGGTCTGTTTAAGCGCTATATAAATGCAGTCCGTTTACCATTTGATTGCGTGAATAGATTCAATGGATAGACAAAAATGATGAGCGGATATCAAAAAGATTTTACTTTGTGTTCCAAAGATTAACAAAAGTTGAATAGGTTTGGAACGACATGAGGGTGACTAAATTATGACCGATTTTTTTGTTGTTGTTGCGTGAACTAACCCTTTAATCTTTAAAAACACTAATAATTTGACACTGTTAAATGTGTCTTTAGCAGATCTAAATTTGATTTTCTATTTTCATACAGATATTTTAACGTTGTGGTGCCTAAATTGACTTGTTAAAAAAGATTGATTTAAGTTTATTATTTCATGTATTTAGACAAGATACTAACAATTTATCAGTTATCAAAATTAAAATATATATGTCAGCATACCGGTATCAGCTACTAAACATAATACTGTCTCAGCTTAGCGTGTTTTATGGCCTTCTAAAGTACTGCGATCTTGAGTCAGACTTCCATGGTTATTGTCACACTTGACTGAGCAAGTATCATTCTACACAAACACACATGGACACACACACACACACACACACACACATTCATCCACTAATCAAAGCAAGCTTATTTAGTCCTTTGCAAAGCATTTACGGCCTGATCCTAAATGCTGCGCTCGTGGCTTTGTTCTCTTCTCAAACACAATTAGAAGATAATATATAAATATATACATACTGCAAATGACATGCATATGACGGCTTCATTTGAAGCCCGCTCAGGTCATTAGTAACCCAACAGGGCGCTACAGAGCCGCCGGTCCCTTTCTGCCAGTCGACCAGTGGAGATTTATTTGATATTAACTCCCTAATGGCCTAGCTCCTTTTCTGGTAAAATATGCACAAAAAAGTCCAACACGAACACTGCCATTCAGTTGAATGCTTATTTATTCACTAAACGAGGATCTAATGTTCAATGTTCCCTGGACGCTAAGGTAGTTCTGGGGGAGGAAGGCTTCCCCCTACAGCTATATACATCATTTATTTTACACATATCCCGGTATCACACACTGGGCAGCGAGGGGAGAAGAACGACTTTATGAAAATCAGAACAGTGAGTGTTACGGGGGACATTAGGAGTTGGAGGGGGAGAGCTGTCAGTGGAAGCGGAAGAGGGGCGAGCGAGAACATCGTCGCTGGAGAGAGACGATGTCTCTCGCCCGCCACCCACAAGCATAGCGGGGCCGCGCTCGACACCCCTCGGATAGGAAGCGGGCTTTCGCTTACCGTCTCTCTTGAACTCTGAGGCCCTCGCAGCCCCGACAAATGGTCGTTATCGCACAGTTCAGTTTCCACATGAACTTCTTTAACGCATTAAGAAGGATGTCTATCTTTCGCGTTGTTAAACACATTGTTAATTTAGTTGTGGCGCTCGTGGTCGTGGGGCTGGGGGGAGATTGTGTTAAGTTTTCTTGTGTTTACCCAAGTCTTGTAGGATTCAACATCTATGATAAGATACTGACCTAGTCACTGAAATTAAAAACTCTCATCAGCTCTCGTTTGTTTCTCACAAGCTAGTGCAACACTTTCCATCTATGAATTGGATACATTCAAATCCAATATAGCCTCTACAGAAATAGCCTGAATCGCTTGGACCTCTGTTGTTTCAATGCTGGCCATTGAAGCTCCACTAGCTTTAAATTCTAGTATTAGCCTACTACTGATATTCATTTTGATTATATTATCTCAGACAGCAACATAGTGTCAGATCCGGCCCAGATGGCATATTTAGTGTCCTTGCTACACACTATAAATTATGTATAATCACATGCAACTAACCTTAACCACAACCTACTCCTAACCCTATAGTAAGTACATTGTTAATTATCATTAATCAGTAATAAATGTATAATTACACTGTAACACAACACCAGATAAAGTGTAACCTAATATAATATTAAATAATGCATTATTATTATTAAAACATTTGTATTTGTATCAAGGGTTTTGATTCACTACATCACATACAACCTATAAAACAACACAATAAAGTTTTTTTAATCTCAAATAATAACACAAAATAATGAGCCTTGTATCTTAGCGCTTATCTATGTCGCTAAATGAAGTTCCGCTATAGCTTTAAATAATAGTTTTATTTTTCATATAATTTTTTATTGTATTGTAATATCATGTTAATCTTTGAAGCTCCGCTATAGCTTCAACAATATATAATTTAATATATATATTATGGTATAGTATATTATTTTATAATAACATTTTATATGAATAATACTACTAATATTATTACTAATATTATTTTTTATTATAATATACTATACCATATTATATTATACTTTATATCAAATGATTTATTAGGATTATTAATTATTTAATAATTTTGACCTATTATTAAAATCATATTTATTGTTTATTTTATCTGCTATAGCTTCAAATGTTGCTATTAATATAATTTATATTAATAGGTTACATTTTATTTTAAGGTGTCTTTGTTACAATGTAATTATACATGTAAGTACTGAGTAATAATAATTAACAACGTGTACTGACTATAAGGTTAGGGTAGGATGTAATTATGCATAATTTACTGTCATTACTATGGTAAGTACATGTAACATATGTAACAATAAAGTGGTTTGATTCACTATGTCACATACAACTTATACATACAACAACCCACATTTTTTGGTGCAAATCCTAAAGACATTTTGAGCTGAAGAAGGGTCTGACAGATTTTACCGGGCCCCAAAGTTTTTAGCTTATAAGGAATCAAATCGATTTTTGAAGGTCTGTTGGGAATGAATTACAGCAGGCATGAATAGCAGGATTATGTTGATGCAGATACGAAATAAATGAATTGTGGAAGGTAAGGAATGGATTGCTAAAGGTAAGGAATGACAAAGGGTTGTAGTAGGTAAGGGCCACTGACTGTGGGCCCCTGTGTGTGTGTGTGTGTGTGTGTGTGTGTGTGTGTGTGTGTGTGTGTGTGTGTGTGTGTGTGTGTGTGTGTGTGTGTGTGTGTGGCGGGTGAGACAGACTCTGCCAACTGCACGATTCACTAAGCTCTCACCAGGGGAGAGAGATAGATAGTTTTAATGTGTATGTGTGAGTGAGAGAGAAGCGAGCGAAAGAGAGAAAAAAATACAAATACAGAAAACCTAAATGTATATTCCATATTAAGTATGTGAATGGGTTTTATACTCAATTGTGTATGTCGGCCTGATCCGCAGGTAGGAAGATGAATGAGTTTGCCTGTTATAAATATATAGACCAGAGGCAATGGAAAGGAAGGACAATTATCTAAATCTACTTCAAGTGCGGCATCTTGAAGATATCGTGAGTTTATGGACAGATAAAGCATATTAAAACTTTGCTTTAGGGTTGATTCTTGAAATATCGCTTATAGCATTTCACATATAACTTTTACTTTGAGAACTCGGCATATGCCCTGATGCAATGGATCTAGAATCTATCAACTTTGAAATGCGGCACCATCTTAAAATGAAGACATTAAACAGATCACCTTAACTTATGGGAGGACTACCTCGTCACACTTAAAGCGATCATATGTTAATCGGCATCAATAAATCATTTGGTGGCCATGAAGTCCTCTTGCTGGTGCCAAAGTCTCATTTCCCAATAGGACCACTCTAATTGATTTAAATGCTTCGTCCTTGCGGCAACGCTATATGCTCACTTAGTAAGGGGTCTTTAACATTATTGTTATTACGACCGTGATTGCGGGTTTCTCCATTTCCTATTGTACGACGAGAGTCAGAATCTCTCGCCCAAAGCTGAAAAAAATAATTATTAGCATCTTGGAACAAACAGACGAAACACCCCCCCTCGACCCCCCACCCTCGCCTCGCGGCCCAGAGCCGACCCCCTCCTCGCGCGCTCATCTCCCCGTCTCCGTTTTTGCCACGTTCAGTCCTTAATTTATGCAAAATTAATTGATATATCTTTTATAATTGATGTGCTGTAAAATTAATGAGTAATTTATGTAATTAGTCAATTAAGGCTAATTCCAGCATATGTTCAATATGCCCAGAAGGTGCACTTTACAAGTTGTTATTTGTCCAGGAGTTGAATGCAGCGAAACCCCGTCTAATTAATTTCTTATGCATATCAGCGTGTTGTCTACTTAACACCGCGCTTTGTGGGAGCAGGTTTAATATTGATCTAAACAACACGGTGAGGAGGAACACGCGCGCTCCCGCTGCAGCCTCGCGCAGGGGCCTTCCGGTGCCAAGCGCTCCGCATGATTCGCGTGTCAAAGGCGCGCATAAACACACGTTATTCGTCAGCGGTCCGGAGCTAAAGTTGCATTTCAAAAGACATTAAGCCTGGGGGATAATGGCGCCGGGCGTGAAATATGCATGCGCCTCGTTCGCCGGTGAACCTTTAAACTAGAGAAACACCGGAGCTCTTCAGGAACAAAATGAGAAAGATCTGTTGGCTAATTAATTGACACGGTTTTGAATATTCATCGCTAATATAACCACTACGCCTTTAATTATATTGTTGGACATCTCTCTCAGGAAGGTAAATCACTGAAGGCTTAATTAATGTAATGTATTCGCGACCCGCCGGGAACCCGAGTAAGAAGGCGCCTGGTGGGACCGTGCCGTGACACCTGGCCGCACAAGAGCGCCGGAGCTTTTGTTATTCTGTTTACCGCGAGTACCTGTTCTCGGGGGTTGTGTGGGGAAGTGTTTATCCTTGTGAAATACGAGCAAAGAGCAAACAGCTTGACAGGTTGATTCTGACTCCGCTCAGCTTGGTGAAAAACTGGCGCGCGCTCGGTGCGTGCAAACGCGTGCGCTTTAAGCTTTTGAATGATTTGTCATAAATGTTTTACCTGAAATTGCTCAAGAGAAAGGAGTTAAATTATGTTAGAAACGTTTTTATGCTGGTGTCCAGTTATGACAAGGTTACATATTATGCAGTTTATGATGGATCATATTCAGGAAGCAAAATTATGGATAGATTTTTTAAAAATATATATTTTTTTCTGGGTAGGCCTATCTGGTTTTCTTGTTGTTTTCCCTTTCTCCTTCTCTGCTATCTCTCTCCACATTTCACAGTCTGGACCAATCTTGATTGATCCTGGTTGAATTATGTTATGACAAATATTTTACTTTTTATTTTTAACGCCGTTTATTTGTAGCTGGGGTGAGAAAGGGCCAAAACTACTAAACACATTTATAAAACTTGTGATAAAAAAAAGCCTTATTTAATAAGTTATAATCAAGATACAGCACTGTCAGTTGAAAGACTTTAAAAGTTTCCTGTCGGACAATGTTGTGGTTCAGTTAATGAACATAAATGCTCATCTCTTTCTGAAGCTACTCACCTGTATATTAATATTATGAATAATGTTATTTCAACTTACAATTAATATTAGCATTGACCCGAATTTAAACAGATTAAACGTAACACACTGAAGTTTGTGCAAGATATGCTGGAGAAAGTGAAGAAAAACGTAAATATATTTGTTTTCTAAATGAGCATATTCTTCTCTATATTGCCTGGTTCATTTTTATGTGAAAACATCTTTAGAACAAATCAACCTCATTGTAAATGTTTGTCTCATCTATAACAGAAAAAAATATTAGATGGAATTTTTGTGACTTTATATTTCATAATCCTACTGTAATAACACAGGTGGCATAATGGAAGTTTATTAGCATCTCTTCAGCAACTGTGTTACTCACTCACACATCCCCATCAGGCTTCATATACATTAAAATAATGTTTTACAATAACCAAACAGTTTTACATGCAAAATAAAACAATTCAAATGTACATAACTGAAAAAAAAAGAAACTAATTTTTTTAAAATAATATAAATAGTGTGGTTTGCACAGGAAATTGAATGTCTCTTTGTGCATACTATTTGTACTGTACACACTTTTTAAATTGTTTTTTTGTACGTTGAAATTAGCTCAATATTTGAAGGTGAATTGAAAACAGTTTGACATTACATTGACAGCAAACAACACACGTTAAATATTAAAGGCTATTCTTGTTTAAGTAAAATTCCAAAAAGTTCGATTTTATAGACGTTTAAAACAATTCTAATAACTCTCCATAAACAGTATATGGACATTTCACATTCACATCATTAGTCTTGCAGTGTGTGTTATCATTATCAGACTCATTAGTGCGCGTGCTGCTCTTTGCCTCTGATTGGTACAGATGAATAGGACTAAACGCATATGAAGTCAGACCCTCCCCCTATTTACCCCTTATTCGTCCTAAAGTCAGTGTCATCATAATAAAACGCAACTAGCGGGGGGTCTGGACCTCTGCCATTCTTACAAAAGCGTCGCGGATCTACTGCGAGTCAAAGCCGAGTGCGCGCATCCTCCGGGAGAACTTCTCGCGCTCTGAGAGGACGCAGGTGTCGCGCGCGCGTGCGGGAGTATCATTTAGAGAGGTAACTTTCAAAACGGTCCCGTTTTCCTTGACATACTTTGGCTTTGCCTTAATCCTGTGGATTTTGACTTTTAAGCTGTTTCCATGACTATGGTGTTATAAAGCAGATGTAAACAAACAGATGACGTAAATCAAAGCAATAGCACGTTGAATGATTTTCTTTTTTCATTGAAATGGACGATATGCTGGCTTGCTTCTGAGTGTTATTGCACATCATTTTTTGGAAAGCCATGCCTCGGCCAGGCAAAAACTCCTACAGTGACCAGAAGCCTCCGTACTCGTACATCTCTCTGACTGCCATGGCCATCCAGAGCTCCTCGGAGAAGATGCTCCCCCTCAGCGACATCTACAAATTCATCATGGACCGCTTCCCGTATTACCGTGAGAACACTCAGCGCTGGCAGAACTCGCTCCGGCACAACCTTTCCTTCAACGACTGCTTCATCAAGATCCCCCGGCGCCCCGACCAACCGGGCAAGGGCAGCTTCTGGGCCTTGCATCCAGACTGCGGAGACATGTTCGAGAACGGCAGCTTCCTCCGCCGCCGCAAGCGTTTCAAGCTCATGCGGGTCGAGCATTCGGCTTGCAAGAGTGGCCCCGTGCTGCACTCCTACCACTCTCACCATTCCCAGCACCCCTTGCATCAATCCCACCACCATCCAAGCAAGCTGGGCGTGGGACATCCGGAGTACCTGGGCACCATGGGCCGCCTCTCTCACTTCCAGAGCTACACGCTTGGCGGCGGGCAGAGCGGCGGCTTCAAGCACCCGTTCGCCATCGAGAGCCTGATTGGCAGAGACTATAAAGGAGTGATGGCCAGTGGTTTGCCCATCGCCTCGGTCATGCATCACCTCGGCTATCCCGTGCCCGTGGGCGGCATGGTCAACTCCGTGTGGCCGCACGTTGGCATGCTGTCCGAGCCGGTGTCGTCAGACTACCCACCGTTCAGTGTGGCGGTGAAGGGGCTGTACCATCACCACCCGGGACACCAGAGCATGCCCGCCGTGCCAGTGCCCATCAAACCCACGGCAACCCTGGGCACGGTCCCCTCCTTGACTGGCATGACGGCGGGAGTAACACAGCTGTGCCCGAGAAGCGCATCACTGATGGAGAGAGACGCAACAACTCTTGTTGAGGAAAAAAGCGGGTCTCTCCATCATGCTCTCCTGCAGTCCTGAGCCAAAAAAAAAAAGGACCGGTGGGTACGTAGAGCATGCTTTTGGGGACGGCTGTGGACTGATTTGAGATGCCAAGCCTTTTCCAGAAGATCTGCACTGTCCTTTTAAAAAGTGTTAAATAAGCTTTATGGCTGTATTTCAGGCTTTAGTTTATGTCATGCAGAATGCAGGTCATCATATTCGGCTCTGCGCTTTTCTGCTTTGTTGAATGATGAGGTATGTGTTAAACTTCTTTTAAAAACTGTGTACTGTACAAAGGACTGTATAAACTGGTATAAGGAACAACATGTATCTGATGTACATTTTTTAAACATGTACAAATGAAGCCTTATAAACATTAAAGATACACAGACTGTAAAATGAATTTAGAAATGGTGTGTTTGCACACGACTATGGCTTGCATGCTCGTATGACACTGTTCAAACAGTGAAGAGGATTTCTGTGTCTGAGAGAGAGTCGTGAAAAAACCCAAAGTGAATTTTGCTAAATTATTGTATTTGTGTAAAATAGAAAATACATTTATGTTAAAATGTTCTTATATATTATCATAAATGTTATACATGCAAATATGTGTAGAATATAATCAATTTCAGCATTTGAATTGCACTCGTGGTATTTACTAACACAACATCTAAATATTTTATGACAATTAAACAATCGAATAGACAATTATAGTGAACAAAAGCAGGCCTGGTATAAGTGTGCTGTTTTAAGGTGGCATGTGCGTTTCAAAAAACAGTATAATTGTATACGATTTGTAAATGAAGTATTTTTAGAGTAAAATCACACTTCAATCCAGTTTCTGTGCAGTGGAATGTCTTTTTTTCTATGTGACTTTTTCTTATTTGTTTATAGTGCTCCCTAAGCTGTATTTACTCTTCTATATACAGTATATTTATATATATTTACTCTTCTATATGTACAATTAAAGACATAAATGCTACGCATATGAGTAAGGTAGTAGCTAATAGATAACATTCTTTAAAATATACTTAATGTATCTGTAAATTCATTTTGTTTAATACAAAATTGACATTTTTGTGAACAGGAAATAGTTTTTATATTATTTAGTATCATTTATTTTGTGCTTTCACAGAATATTTACAATATTGTGTTCCACTTTGTGAATTCTTTCAGCAAATCCACATTTTGAACGGTGAATCCATGACAGACAGTAACTGAACGTCCACAAGCACAAAGAGCTTAATAGTAATGGATTCGCTTCCTCGACATTTTCGAACATTAAGACAATTGTTGCTCCAAGGCACAGAGACGAAAGAGTGTTTGCCAAACTACAGAAAACATGGTGCCGTCCAGCAGAGGAGCATTTTCCTCATAATCCATCCTGATGTTGAGTGTTTATAAGTTATGGGTTCACATGTCTGATCTTCTTTTGGAGTCGATTCATTCTCTGAGATCCGTTTTTTTATGCAACTTTCTAATTTGGCCAGGTGTAAAAAAAGATATGACCAATAAGTTATGACAACATATGTTTTAACATTGCTTTAACTCATCAAAATAATTAAAGCAATTGCCAACTTTTTAAAAATAAGTTATAGTCAATTTAATATAATTTAAGTTGAAATTACTTAAACATCCAAGTTGATTGTACTTTAAAATTTAAGGCAGCTACTTTTTTTTTACAGTAAAGAAAACCTAACCTGATATTAAAAAGTAAAGCATATGCAGAATTCTTTTTTCTCCCTGCATAAAAAATGTTCAGCGCAATATTTCCTGCATTTAAAGCATCAAACATTAATCTAAAGATAATATGTGCTGGAGATTTTTAGAGAACAAAAAGTGAAATTAAGTCAAATTACATGAACTTTCAAGAAGCAATCATTTGTTTTGTACAAGCAAAAGTCCATTTCAGTCATGTAACCGTGGTCTGGTTTTTGAATGCCTGATAGAAGTGACACTTTCTTAATATTTTGATAATATTATATTTCATGAAAATAACAGACCACGAATTGGGATGACCGTAGATTTCTTTGCTGAAAGGTTATGTGTGTGTGTGTGTGTGTCTGTGCTTCACATAAAGCGCCGGAGGAGACGGCCGCATGACTTCAAAAGCAGCCGTTTGATAAAGTTGTTTTGTCCATGCTCGTCTTGACATAAATTTCACCTTTGAAGTTGAGAAGCTGGTCCTCTTCACAACACAAAAGCTGCCAGTTGGGAGGCCATTTAGAGTGTCACTGTTTAGCATGGCAAAGGCTCCTTTATACATCTTCATACGCGCGCTGCAGCACACACACTCACACCAGGAGTGAGCCGAACCTGCCCTCTGAACAAATAAGATGCACAAGTGGCTGCCTGATGTGAAAACTACACCCACGTCATATCTAGTCAATGAAAACGATCCGTCTCTCCTTCTTGCACTTGCTTTCCTCTCTCTTCATTACTCTCTGGATTCATTACAGTCTGACGGTTGACATCTGAATCTCTTGGCATCTTAAAAGACATCAAATTCATCTTTAACCATAAGCAGCAGTGTAAATTTCAAACAAAATGTGACATGTGAAAATCTAACACGCCAAGTGATTCGGTGCACAAGAAAATCCTCCCGTTTCAAGCAAATATGTGACCACTTCTTATTGCAATTATGACTGTGCTATGACTTTTCGATGAGAAGGATATGCAGATTTTTTTTCAACTCTTGAGTCTTTAATATGGATTATATGGAAAGTATGATGAATAGGAATGAGGTCATCGTGAAGTTGCTGGTCTGCGGCTTGTTGAGGAGCAGAATTTGATATGAGGTATTATTGTTAATTACTCTGACTTCAACAGGGGTGGAGGTGACACATTCATGCCCGTCTTAATGACTGCGAAGACCTAGCCTTCATAATGAACCGTTTAATTCATGAAGCTACTCGCCACCGTGAGCCCCGGCAACCGCACGGCAACTTAGTACAAATGTATAATTCTTTATAAATTATAGAATTCTGGATGCAAATCAAGTGTGGATTGATACTATTATAATTGATATATTTTCTTAATTCCTCATAACACATAGTCGAACTGACAGATTCAGTGTTTAATCTGTCTGTCTCTTGAAATCTTTATATCAGGGGATTTTCTTTTTTTACTGTTAAGTTGCTTTATGTAAAGGCTGTTTGTTCATATTTAGACATAGTGATGGAGAACGTACTCGCTCAACAACAGATCACACACACACACCATTCAATTTTCACTGTTTGGAGTCAGGAAGATGAAAAATAAATCCGCAAAAAAATGATCAAAAGGGACAGTAAGTTACGTAATCAGATTACTTTTTTCAAGTAACAAGTAAAAGTTTTTAACAAAATATCTGAGTTACTTTTTCATATAGGCCTAAGTTACGCAAGTCCCCCCCCCCCCCCCCCCCCCCTATTTATTGACTGACTGCTCTCCTGTCCTCATGTTGAGAGAAATTGTAAGTGGAGAGGTGTTGTGTGTAAACACGATGGTTATTGTAGTTCTGCTAATGTGAACATGCATTTACTCTTCTCACTTGCACAAAAACTGATTCAGTGTTCCTTAAAATGAATAAAAGCAGTGAGATTCAAACTCAGAATGTTACGCAAAGCTGCAATTTATAAATATGTGACCTTCGAAGATCCAATTCAACCATATTAACAAGCAAAAATATTTTATATTAATAAGTCCAGCCCAGGTGAGAAAAGGTTACTCAAAAGTAACGTGATTACTTTCCACGAAAAGTAACTATTGCAATTAGTTACTTTTTCAGGGAGTAATCCAATATTGTAACGCATTACTTTTAAAAGTAACTTTCCCCAACATTGGTAAAGACATTTATGATGTTACAAAATATCTGAACTTTATTCATCAAAAGATCTTGCATCTTTCGTATAAAAATATATCATGGTTTCCACAAAAATATTAAGCGGCACAACTGTTTTCAATACATAATAAGAAATGTATCTTGCACCAAATCAGATATTACAAGGATCCTGTGAGACTGAAGACTGGAGTAATCCCATGCTAACAGGAAACGTTCTCAGAACTAATGTTTTGCAAGGTTCTCTCAAAGTTATGAAAAAAAAATTTATTCCAGTAAAATGAATAGAATATTTGTACACAGTCTTACATAACATTATATAATATTTTCAAACCATTAGCAGAAAAAACGTTATTTATGACAAGTTTTGTTGCACGTTTGTCCAACGTTTTTTTACTTACTACTCGTTTTAAAATTGTTCAGCATTAAAAAAAAAAGCTACACTCCCACAATGTTTGCCAAAATATTTTTTAAAACATTAAAAAAGAAAAGAAAATTTGTAACATTCTGAAAACATTTAAAAATAATGTTTTCAGAACATATTGGAAAAAGTTTTCAGAACATATTTGTCATGGCTGCTAAAAATGTAATTTGACATCACAGGAATACCCAGACAGCAACACGTGTCGACCCAGATCCGGCCCACATCTGGTACACACAAACCACATGTGGACCGGATCGGATAAATTACTTTTTAAAATATAAATTATTCCAAATTGTAATAATTCACAATATTACCGTTTTTACTGTTTTTTTTTTTTTTTCATCAAAAGCCTTGTTGAGTATAAGTGACCTTTCAAAAACATAAAAAAATCTTACCAATCCCACACTTCTGAATAGTACTTGTTTTAAGGGGGTTATTTTTGATAAATCTTACAAATTTTAACATGTTTACTTTTATTATATTTACCATCTTAAAGTTTTTACTATGCCTTCATCCTTTATTTTTGGTCCTTTTCAGATACCTTTATGTATAGATTTACTTGCTTTTGGATTTATTTTCATTCTTAGAATTATTATTTTTCATTTTTAAACAAAAAAACAGTGAGCATAATAAATTGTCCTGAAAAGTATTTCTGTTATGACAACTATCAGAGTGTTTGGCATGATAATGAATATGACAGTGTTGATATATTTGCTCTTGGCGGAATAGAAATGCTTCGCTGCTGCTGTTGGTTATTGCTGCTGCTGTAGAGCAATACGTGACTTGCTACATGCCAATACATACATGACACACTGCTGTGAGCAAGTAGGACATGCTGCTGCTGCTGCTGTACAATATAGACCTTATGCGCCAGAGAAACAAGCGGGCGGTCCATCTTTATATTTCTATGGCATCGCTGTTGAGGAGTAATTAGCTGGTAAAGTGGATTCACTTATTGTAAAGTTAACAAAAGTTATCATGAGGATTGTAATGTTTAAAGCAGATGTCTTAACAAATGTCAGTAGACCGGGAAGATTTTAAACAAGCCGTTCATTCATAAATACCCAAGATCACTGTGAAAATACAGACTGGAAGACAAAAGACAACGAGCTGAAATGGGAGGGGCTAAATAAGATCTATAGCGTACATGAATTACCCGTAGCAGATCTATACAGGTGGAGCTGGGGAAGGTGGAGGGTTTCTGAATGCGCGCTGCACTGCTAAAGCAAATGCTACCGATGTATTTGAAGGTTGAGCACGCCAGCTCATTGGCTACTGATACAGCAGGAACCAATCAGCTGCGCCCTATAGATGATGTGATTACGAGCATAAAGGTTGAGGACCTATTAGCCTGCGCCATCTAGAGTTTCATGACAGAACTTTGAAAATTTCAACCATCCCTTAGTTTGAGACATCATTTACTGCAATATTGCTAATTTAGTTTTAAAGGGGTCATCGGATGCAAAATTCACTTTTATATGGTGTTTGCTTATTGGACACAACCACTATACAAGGAAAACAAATCCATTCACTCCTTTTCTTTAATCCTCAAAAAGTCTAAACACTCTCACTAATCAAGCGTTTGGATTTTCTGAGCAATATGATGTCATGTTGCTCATGCTCCGCCCACGACCCTTGACGGACTGTCTCGTATTAGCATATTTCCGCCCTCAGCCATACCGTCCACCAAGGCGGTAGAGGGGGTGGGGTGAGCAGTTGCTCATTATCATTTAAAGAGGTGTGCACCGAAACGGGTCGCTGTGAAAAGAGCTGTTTTTGAGGAGGTAAAAAGGGTGATGAGGAATTTTAACCAAAGTATGTTACAAACTTTACATGAAGACCCTAAAGAATCATACCAACTTGTGAAAAAGTGCTTGTGCAAACATCAAACTGACACATCGACTACAATGAAATAGTAAAAATGACAGGTATTCAGATTTAGAAACAATAACAATTCTTGTAAGATGCATGAATGTTGAACATTATTGGTAGACTATAATTAAAACTGAGCTCTTCAAGTATCTGGACGTGATCTTAAAGACATTATACAGTAGTTTCTTGTTCTCCAGCTTTTAATTCATGGCAGCTCTCAGGTGCTGGAGTTCAATGAAATCACATTTGATGTGTTCTTTCAGGGCTGAGCTTCATTACTTGGCATGTGCCTTCTGCCTTTCCCCTTCAACACACCTCGAGCCATAAGTCACCGACTCATAATAAAAAGCTCATCTGCCATGCATTAACAAAAGATGAGTAGAGGTCACCAGAGCTGCAGTGCTGATCACTAAATCTCTCTCTTTCTTAGTGATTCACGAAGAAAAGACAGCCACGTTCGGACTGCCCTCTGGGCTAATTGAAATGGTTGGAGGTTGTCCTTTTAACAAGGATTGTTAGATGCAGCCAAGTCCCGTGTTAATGGTGCTCAATATAGCAGATTGTCTGGGGCTTGACTACTTCCTCTGATTACTTCATGAATTCTGAAGGCATAGTGTCAGTGTTTTTTAAGGCCTTTATGAAGTTTTGAAAGTTTTGAAGTTTTTCACAACTTTTAGCTGTCCTAAAGAACTGTATAGGGGAGACATGACCTAGTACAGTCTTAGTACAGTAATTAAAACACTTTTTTTATTATAGTAAATCTTTTTTTAAAGGGGACAAATCATGAAAATCTGACTTTTTCCGTGTTTAAGTGCTATAATCGGGTAAGTGCTACACTGTAAAACATTTTTTCATGATTTGTTATCACAACTTATAATCTTTTGTCAAATCAACTTCAATAACTAATGTGGTGAAGATAACATACTATTTTGAGTTTCTGTTTATTAAACCATTCTTCTTCATTGTATTAACTGAATTTGTTTTGGTAAGCCTTTCTCTACAAGCATGTAAAAAAAATAAGCCAATCAGATTTGGCTCCCCTTCTGGCGTAAGGGGATCTTATTATAATATTACCTCCCCTTAATCTGCCGCCATTTGGTTTCGCAAGCGACAACAGTGTAACCAACACAATGGCAAAAATTCGAGCAAAGCATTCACTTCTGTCGTCGGCTGCAAAAAAATGTCACAGCTGTCTAAGACCTCTGGGAACTGTGTCAGCTTGTGTAAAAGTTAAACATGACGGTACATGCAAGTCGATGAGATGAATCAATGTAACTAACAGCTACATAAATGTATCCACTAACCATTCAAAAACGTCCAGGTGCCAAAGGTGCAAGCAACCTCTTCCTAAGTCTCTCCATAAGGCTGCACTCCACTGATGGTTATTTCTGAGACTTTGGATGAGTGAGATTATTTGCGTCTTTTGTTCGGAATATCCGAAGTTCGTGAAAAGGATCGGCCCTCTTCTGAAGGGGGGTGGGGAGCAGAAGCTCATTTGCATTTAAAGGGATGCACACAAAAACGGTGTATTTTTGCTCTCACCCAAAAAGGGGTGAGGTGAAATTTTACAGACACATTCTGGAAGCATTATGTTTTTAAATTACTATAAATAAATTTTTTTATGACATTTATGAAAAATATCTTTAAGCACACAGTGCAACCTTTTAGTTAACATCTGCCTGCAAATTTTCACTGACTTTTTTGTCTAAATGTATGTCAGTGTGGTTTTATTCTTAATCTTTTTTATTTACCAACAACTACAGCAAAAATATGATGATATTATAATTCGGTTATCTTTTACAAATGTATAAATAAATACTTAGGAGAGTTTTAATCTAAATGTTTGAAAACACAAAAACCACTGTTAGAAACCATATACATTTAAGAATTAATTGGACTTTTGTCTCAAAACCTCATAGTTCCTGAGATTATAAACCCTGTGACAACCTGCCCCGGTCTCTCCCTTGACTGGTTGCAGTGTGGTCTTCAAGTTTACCATTTGTAACCAAGTTAAACCTGAAAAAAATCCTTTTGGAAATACGACAATTAGGCCTATAGTAAATATTTTTTTCTTTATATGTAAAAGTACAATTTATTTGTTACAGTACTTAAATGTATACTAGCGGTATATATAAACCAGTAGAAGTCTATGTAATGTCCCCGTTTAGATAGCTAAGTGAACGTGTTTATGTGTGTGTGTGTCCATGCGTGCAGTCTCATTTTTTAAGCCAGTGTCTGATGAGTGTTCAGAGATGCACACACTGCTCATTTAGAGTTAATTGGCTGTTGACAGCAGTTAAAGGAAAGGTCCTGTGCTGCCTCCCTGCACATTTATCTTTCTATTAGAGCAGGCACTTGGGTTTTTATTGGACTAATTAGGACTCTCTTTCTATCTGCTTAACACTGGCCTTACAACATGTGCACTCCTGCAACGTGTGTGTTTGTGTGTGTGTGAGAGAGAAAAAAGTTCATAGACTGTACACCTTTGTAATAATCATCTCAATTAGTCAAACACTTTGGCCTCTGTTAACTGGTTTTCATTCTCCTTCCTGTAAAGATCGAAGTCAGAGTGCTTGAGGAAGTCAAAGCCGAGATGTGACACAGAAACTCACACTCGCCCTCTTGTGTTCAGAGGTTGTATTCAGTTAATGAATAAGGGCAAATTGTCACATTGATATTGGGACATTTTGTCACATCTTGTTTCCACATTTGTTTTACTGTGTAGTTTTACCTGAAAAGCCATAAAATAACATATAATACACACACACACACACACACACACACACACACCCGTGTATATATATAGTATTTTTCTGACAAAGTAGTACTTCTGATAAAAAGTAACTTTCTGACATTCAAAACTGTGTCAAACAGGTTCCTAATGTGACAACATGCCCCACCAAGGTAATTTAGACAATTTGTTTGTTATGAACTAACAATATTATCCAATAAGAGTGGAGTAGCCTATGAAAGAAATGATTGGAATCATTCATCGGCGAGTGAATCTTTGAATGTGACAGAATAAACCAGTGTTGTTATTGTTAACTAAAACGTTTAGTTTTTTATGTTTAAAAAGAAAAAATACTAAAACAGAAACAAAAATATAGCGAAATCGAAAAAAAAAATGTAATAAAAATGACAATAATTAAAGCTAAAAATGTTAATTATAAAAACAAAAATGAAAGTGAAAGCTGAAAATATATTTTAAAAAAGCTAGTAAATACTGTACTATACTTCTTACGGAACAGAGACTAGACAGAGATAAAATTAAGAGTTGTTTCTTTATTTAATAAAGATGAGCTACGTAATGCAGGTGGATTGATCGTGGATGGATTAACGAATGGATGACTGAGCACACACCTCGACGAGGAACAGGGAAGTAACACTGCAATAACACTGCAAACGAGACCAAACAATGAGACTGTGTGGTGTGTGTGCTTAAATGCAGAGGGAGATGATGAGGGAACGTGAAGCAGGTGCAGGTGTCAGTACTCTGATAATTGTGACCTCTGTGATTGGCTGATGGTGGAGCCTGGCAGTACACCCCCCTCCCCCTCCAACTCCTGAGAGCCATGGACCCCTACGTCTCGGTGTCCAGCCTCTTCCTCAAGGCGCTGGACAATCTGGGTGAGTCTCACGGTAGTCTCAGGAGGGCTGGATTTAGGATGTCATCCCTGGAAACCCATGAATGTTCTTCTGGCCCCTAGCACTCCCAGTCCCTGATATACTCTAAACGGCCAGCACTGCGTCGGGAGTCCAAGATCTCATAGACTGTGTAGACCGCTCTATCCTCCAGAATCAGGGGGGATTCTGCTGTGGAGGAAACAGACACAGGTGAGTGGTAGGGTTTCAACAGGGAGACATGAAATGAAGGGTGAATTCTGTAGTGCAGAGGTAACTTTAACTGGTAGGTGACTGGGAGGTGATCTGACAGGTGATGGTGAAAGGGCCAACGTATCTGGGACTCAATTTCTTGCAGGGCAGATGCATTTTGATGGCACAGATAAATAGCCAAACTTTCTGTCCCAGTTGAAATGTTGGTGTTTCGTCTCTCCAGACTTCCGCTTTGGGTCTTTGTCTGCACACTGCTCTCTGCAGATGGTGATGTGCAGCGTCCCAGACCCGCTCACTCTCTCGGAACCAATGATCGACTGATGGGACATCAGGTGGTTCCCCGGACCATGGGAACAGTGGAGGCTGGTATGCTGAGTACGCACTTAAGGGGATTGAGTCCAGTGATGGTGCCAGGCTGACAAATAGAGTTCTGTGTGTATTAGCCCCAGCCTAGGAATTGGTTACAAGAGTTATGGTGGCCATGGCAAAAGGTTCTCAGGAAGTGCCCAATCTCCTGGATCTTCCTCTCATCTTGCCCGTTCAACTGAGGATGGTAGACGAGAGACTTACGGTCACACCTAGGAGTTTAAAAAGGCCTTCCATACCTGGGAGAGGAACTGTGGACCTCTGTCTGATACAATGTCTTCTAGGATTCGATAGACTGAACACATGGATAAACAAGAGTTCAGCTGTGCATCTAGTTGAGAGCTCTGTAGTTAATACAAGGCTGCAAGCCTCCACCCTTTTTTTTTGCCACATAGAAGAAGCCTCTTCTGCACTCCTCCATCATCTGCTGTACTGGAAGTCATATAGGGAAGATTTTGCTATGGGGCAATGGCTCACCCAGATAAATGTCGACGGTACAGTCCCATGGCCAGTGTCGAGGCAACAGCGACTCTCTTTTGGGACAGAACACGTCACTGAAAGGGGCATAGCAGGCTGGAATATCCACAGATTGCTGTTCCACAGGGCTGTCAATGGATGTTGAGTTCACCGGAAGTGGCTGTACTGGTCGAGGAAGATGACGGAAACATCCTGGGACACAGCTATCGCCTCATTTCAGGACTTCTCCAGTGGTCCGGGATAGGTCTGGGTCGTGTTGCACTAGCCACGGGTGCCCTAATATAAGATCAGTGGTGGAATTCTCCAGAACCATAAAGGGGATTGACTCACTGTAAGTCCAATTTGCAACTGGAGGGGTCCAACTGGCTATCTTTATTTGGTAACAATTCATTTCGAATTTTTAATCCTAAATCTTTAAAAATTTGCGTGGGGAATTCTATATTATTTCTGAACTTTTATTAATCTTGTTCTCTGGTGTTCTCTTTAATCCACATCAAGAGAGATTTAGATTCTAATATGTTTATTTAAATGTTTCTAAAATGTCAGACACTGCCACATACAGTAAATACTTACAACACAATAAAAAGCAACACAAACATCATGATGCTTAATTGTCAATGATCAGCACATACTTGGCTAAATATTTTGCTTTTGATATACTACATCAGTATTTTTATTTGAGAAATTCAAAAGACCTATTTTTTTTTTACAATTCATAATTTACGACTGGTTGTAAAGGTTATGTTTAAATCTTATAAATGAATTACTGTCAAACACACAGCTCAAAACAAGCATGTAATTACCTAGCATGGTAAAAAATAAAGAGCTTTAAAACTGTGCAAAACTATGGAGGCCCTAATGGCACATCATGTTGAAAAAAATATGAAATGGGAGAATTTTTTTTTTTCAATTCTTCTGTATTCGCTGGGGAACACAAAAATGTTTTTCTATTTAATGCCAAGTTTCTCAGGGGAATGCAAAGATTCTCAGGAGAGCACAAAAGGTTAGCGAGAGAACATGAGCATCATTTTTCCTTAAATTTTTCCTAAAAATTTCCTTTTTCCTTAAAGGGACACCAAAGATGGTCTTATTATTGGGAGATATGGTCTGGCTCTACCATTGGAAAAAGCATAACGACTAACTTGGATCATGTGTGCCTTGATAACCAATCACATTACAACCTTGATATCATTGAATTTCATTCAGAGATGTTTGACAGTCAATCACTGTTTGCAGATACCATAGAAATGAATGAGAAGTGCCGTAAACTGAATCATACCTGTTAAAGGAACACTCCACTTTTTTTTGGAAATAGGCTCATTTTCCAATTCCCCTAGAGTTAAACAGATTTACCGTTTTCGAATCCATTCAGCCGATCTCCGGGTCTGGCGGTAGCACTTTTAGCATAGCTTAGCATAGATCATTGAATCTGATTAGACCGTTAGCATCTCTCTCAAAAAAATGACCAAAGAGTTTTGATATTTTTCCTATTTAAACCTTGACTCTTTTGTAGTTACATCGTGTACTAAGACTGACGGAAAATGAAAAGCTACGATTTTCTAGGCCGATTTGACTAGGAACTATACTCTCATTGCCGTACCATGGGTGCAGCAGCGCAATGATATTACAAACTTAGTGCCGGTCACGTTGGAAGTTACCTAGACTATTTTCAGGCACTGTGTAATATCATTGCAGTGTTCCTTTAAGCGTCTGTGACTTTTCAGTGTTTTTTCCAGTGTAAACTCTAAAAATAGCTAAATCCAAAATGAATGATTAAGCTCAAACATGTTGAAGATTACCCGACGGGCAGATGAATCATTAAATGATAAGCCGTTTCCCCCTAAAAACTATTAATTCAGCGTAGTGAGTGAAGCTTCTCCTCCATTGACATCCATAATTATTTTATTTTTTTAAGGCCCTGTGTACCGCAGCGTCAGCAGGCATTACGAAAAAAATATGTTTCAATGCTTTTGTGTTCTCTCACAGAAGTCTCTCGACTAGGAGACTTCTGTGCATTTGACTAGGAACTATACTCTCATTGCCGTACCATGGGTGCAGCAGCGCAATGATATTACAAACTTTTTTTCAATGCTTTTGTGTTCTCTCACAGAAGTCTCTCGAGTTAATGCAAACACTTAACTAGCAAATGTAACGTTTCTTAGGGGAACGCAACATGTTTGCGATATCAATAAACCAGATCATTTTTGATCATGACGTCAGTACATCATATAACGTTTTAATGGCTCAAACAAACACACTAATACTTGCTAATTTAGAACTACAAATTGGGATCTATTACAGTCAAAATGACACTTTTTTGGGGGGAAAACTACAAATATGGAGTATGTTTCTTTGAGTGTTTGAGTCTCACAGTGGCAGTAGCTGACAGAGAGGTTTGATGACAATTCCCAGGACCACTCCTCTGCCCAATCCTGAGGCCTTATCCAGCACCTTCAGTCTGAGGGCCAGATCTCCCAGAATGCCCTGCTGCTCCTCTGGTTCCTGAAAGAAGAAGTCTTCATTGAACAGAGGGTTGCGGCAGTTCCTGAGGATGGCGCTGTGTTGCCTCTGCAGCTTGCCTGGGGTGAGGCTTAGGGTCAAGCTGCAGGTCAAAGGTCGAGGGTCACCAGGATCTCTCAAGCCCTCCACAGAGACTACGCGGATGCGGATTGTCATAGAGCACTTGGCTGCACTGGACCTGAAGGCAGAAATGCGCACACGGCCTCTCTGAGGAAGAGGAAGCACGTGTTCCTGATGGAAGCGTTCCTGGCAGTGCAGCATGTCCAGTGGGAACTGGATGGGCGGGGCTAGTTTGGTGCAACGGGACGTCTGAATAACTTTAGCATGGTGATGCACTTTTGACATGGACTTTTCGTCAGGAGTGGAGTGAACTTTATTTTTCTCATTTTTAGAGGCTTGGATATCTTGCTGAACTGGATCTTCAGACAATAACTGTTCGCTGTTGAAATCCTCTCTTCTGATTGGTGGAGGAGTGGAATAAGGGGAGGAGTCAGCAGAGGGCGTGTCACTCTCAGTGCTGGCCGCTTTCAGCACTGCTCTACAGGAGAATTTGGGTGTTTTGATGGTCATCCGCTCTAGTGTGTAACTGGTAAGTGTCGAATGGAACAAAGACTCTTTGCGACGCGTGTTCGGACTCTCGAATAAGCCGTACTCGTAGCATTTCAGTGAATATGGAATGGGTTTGAGTTTGTTCAAGGCTGCTGTAGATTTGTTTAGACTCACTCTCAGTGGCTGGGCAGTACCAGGTCTTGACGATGGTTTTGCTGAGCTGGGGACTTTTTTTTCTTCGTTCAGACATTGCACAATTTTTCCTGCGTCTGCCATGAGGCAGTGCTTGGTCAGTTTGGGCGGCAGAAAAAAGTCAGGAATTTGATCGGGTGTGAGGACGTTGCAGTGCAGTTTATTGAGGACGCTGGTCTTGGCTGAAATATCCTCTTTATGTTTGCTGATGAGATGATTAATCTGCATCGGAAGACTTTCTGCTCCCGCCTGTACTTTCTGAAGGATCCACATTGTGATTGATAATGCTGAAGAAAAAAAGAAAAAAAAAGTTAATACTCGATTTAACGTGTATTAACGCACTACACTATACACTGATACTAAGTTTATTTGGTGACACTTTGGAATACAGTTCTGTCATTATTGAATAATTACACAGGAAGAAATGTGTAATGCACTATTAACATTCTAGTAACTATTAACTAACAAGAAACTCTGATTAACGATTTAGTAAGTATTAGCGCTCAGTTGAAAGCGGTAGTTCACTATTACAGTAGCTAGCCAATAACTACCTCTCAGAGAACCACTACAGGTTCATAATTAACATCAATAATGCATAATGTAATTAATTCTAAAGTGAAGGTAATGGTTATCCTCTAGTAATGACTTAAGACCAAATCCTTCAGAAGGAATTACTAATGATTTGGATCAGTTTTCTGAAGTTAAAAGCATGATTACTCTCTAATATTGACTGAAGTCATTGTATACTTTTGAGTTTTTTGTAGGTTTAAATAGTAATGACTTGTGTTATTACGTCTTTCAGAAGGAACTACTAATTGTTTTGATCAGTATTCTAAAGTGAAGATCATTGTAAAACATTAATCATGGTAACCAATTAATTTTCAGACACACTATTGCACTATTTGTACTACAAAATTATATAAAATAGTGCATACATACATACATAAGGATGCACATGATAAAAATATGAATCAACAATATTGTCATGACATTTTACACCAACATGACCATTTCTATAATCCTCATTTGAAGAAATATATTTTATCTTGTGCAAATTATTATAACCAGCTTAACTTATATTCAGTTAAGTTTTGCATTTTCCTTTGTAAGTCACACACTAAAACAAATCTAAACGTTTATATGTGCTAACAGTAATAGTAATGTATATTTATATTGAGAAAGTCTGCATCATTATATTGAATTTATTTAATACAAGAAGTATTGTTTCAGTTGCCCCCTTTAAAGGAGTTGAAGGCAATTAATTTTTATTTTATTTTTTATATTAAGTCACTGTCTCTCAAATAAGAAATCCTAATGATTGAAAAGTAGTTATATAATAGTTTTAATACATGTTATTTTTACTGAATATTTGTATGGTACCAATTATTTTTAACCACTCATTAATGATTTTGATTGTTCTTGACGTATCAGTTGATAAATACAGTATTTATAGTATAGGCTACAGTACAGTAGTAAAAATTACAAATCTAATTTGGTATAAAATTAAGCATACGTTATTTTAATGATACATTTTTACTAAAATACTGTATTTATCAACTGATAAGTCAAGAACAATCTTCAGACACTTTAATAAAATAATGTTCCTCATTTATTTAAAAAAATCTGAACACAATTCTTATTTCATATTATTAGCATAATAGGCTACTGTTGCAGTTGAACAAGTGTTCATACATTTTTTATAAACTTTGAACCAATAACTCGTAAGTAGAAGTAAAAATGTAAACCTATTACAGTTATTCATCTACCATTACACTACAATTCAAAAGTTTTTTTAATTAATATTTTTAATATTTTTAATTTTTAAAATGAATACTAAATATTTTCAGCAAGGATTCATTAAATTGATCAAAACTGTGAGTAAAGGCATTTATGTTACAAAATATTTATATTTATAAATGCAGTTTCTCAACTTTCTATTCATCAAACAATACAGAAAAAATTTATTGGTCTCCACAAAAATATTAAAACAACTGTTTTCAACATTGATAATAAGAAATGTTTCTGTCAAATCATCATATTATAATGATTTCTGAAGGATCATGTGACACTGAAGACTGGAGTAATTCTGAAAATTCAGCTTTACCATCACAGCAATAGCCTAAATTACATTTAAAATATATTGAAATAGAAAACCATTATTATAAACTGTAATGATATTTCAAATAAATTATTTTTAAATAATTTATAAAAATTAATATTTTTTTTTATTAATAATATTTTTTTTCCCATTGTTAATTCACGTTTGTTCATAATACATTTGTGTTAATTTACAACGGTGTGTTACATAGAAAGTCATAACCTTTATTAATAAAAGCTGTGAAAGTATAGTTGATCTAATTATAATCTATACAAATAATCTAACTGATGCATTAATAATAATTAATGTTAACAAATTATAGTGAACTGTTGCCAAACTGTATTGTGATGATGTTTTGCCCTTACCTGTTTGGATGACCTGTGGTGGAGTTGCTCATCTGTGATTAACTGAATGTGTAAGTTCGGCTTGGTCTGTTCATCATTTCTTTCAATGCACAGTGGCCAATCACAGCACATGTAATGTCCTATAAGCCACATCTCTCTCTCCTCTGTGTGTATGATAAGAATGGTTTCCTTTTGATCTAAAATCCCCACAACTGGTTTCAGACAAGCTCTCGCACCCACTAACCTGCCCCAAAACAGTTATATCACAGAGATCCACTGTTCTCAGATCAGATGTGGATAATGATTTTGTCCCCCTAACATTTAAAGGTCAACAGTGGCATCATTTGTGCCACTTCAAAGATGAACCTTTCCTTAGAAAACAGTCTGGCCAGGCTCTGTTCTCCGGGTTAGCCTTCATGTAGAGGTCAGAAGTCCCGCTTCCCAGCTGACCAGTCAAGTTTCCTGATTTAAGGTTGACGTCAGGATTTGGGTGGGTGGAATTATCCACAAAATGCGCTTTCTTGTATGCTAGTCTGTCTGTAATGAAAATTTCAATACGATTTTTATTTATTTATTTTACAACCAAATCAATTTAAGTTTTAAATTAAATTAATACTTTATTCAGCAAGGACACATCATACAGTTTCCACAAAAACTATAAACCATTAAAGAAAATGCATTGCCTTAATTTTCCGGGCTCATCTTCTCGCCTGTATATAGTATGCATCATCAAAAAGGTGTAAACGTAATTTGATCTTTTAATATCATTGGACATTAAGGCACTTAAGGGTGGGTTGCACCAATATGGTTTAAGCACCTCCTTAGCCTCGCATTGGTTCACCCTCCACCTATGCTGCTTGATCAGGCCTTTAAAGTCCCCCTGAGGGGAAAATCAAGCTTTTAATGTTGTTTATATGTCTATGTGGTGTTTTTAATGCTTTAAGACAAACCATGTGCAAATTCATAAGTCAACACCATTGCTGAGTATGTCTCTCTCTTTAAAGGAGAACTCCGGTCAATTTTAACATTGAGCTCAATTTTTAGTAAATTTGGAGTGCTGTCAATACAGAGAACAACGACAAAAATCGGTGTTGCCTACACTGTGTTATCCTCTTTTTAAAATTTGCACCCTGTTGACTTCAATGGGGCAAGTTTTAAACCTGCTTTTATCCTCTTAACATCCTTGATCTGTCACTACAAGTGCCCAGCCATGTGAGTGATTCTTTTAGAGTGAACACGGTGAATCTGACTGCATCTGACTGCACCTGTATTTACTTCCTGTTTTCGGTCGAAGTCCAAAGTAGTCGATTGTCGAGTTCACGTGCGTGATAATAGGTAACTAAACCCATAGACATGTATAGAAAGGCTAGATGGCTCAAGGCGGAGTCAGCTGTGTCGTCACTTGGCGGCCATCTTAGGTCAGGAGACTGCGCTGCTGCTCCCTGCTGCTGTGGACGGAAGGTGAGTGACATACGCCAACTAAAATGCTCGCAACTTGCTGAATTCTTGACGGATTTACAAACGGTTTGGTTTATTACAAACCTTATTAACGTGGCTATGATTTGTGCTGATGCCGATGTTTAATAAACTCCGTGGCTATAATTTTTCACAAGTATGCAGTTAAATAGCCGCATCCCTGACGTTTATGACACACCAAGCCGTTTGAAAATCGGTTGAAAATTGAGCAAAATATAGTTATTTCAGCACTACATGCACAATAGACTTTAATGTTATAACTGGACGAGCGGTCCTGTCCTAAGATGGCCGCCGTGTGACGTCGTCGGGTCCCATTGGCTCTCAGCGCCGGTAAGCCATCTAGCCTTTCTATACATGTCTATGACTAAACCTATGCGCGTGAACTCGACAATCGACTACTTTGGACTTCGACCGAAAACAGGATGTAAATACAGGTATTTGCCAAGGGGGTAATCCATCCGCCGGAAACTGAAGCCTCACCGGGGGCCGCCGTTGTAGCAGAACTTCACCTGCTGTTAGCATTCCATTGACTCCCATTCATTTTAGCGTCACTTTAACAGCGAATAACTTTACATCTGAGGCGTCCAAAGACTCCATTTGTCCATTATTTATTTCTAAAGAAACTTGACAATGTAGAAAAGGCTCCATTACCTTGTACCTTACGTTATGGCCCCATAGAAGCCGTTTTTGTAAAAATAGGCTAACGATTGCGTCATAACCACGCGACTCTCTGTCGCACTGTAGAGAAATTGCCGTATAGACCGGCGGAGAAGCTCACAAGCAATCGGGGGGCCGTGGAGGCATAAAGTCCAATAAAGTCAAGGGAGAAGCCCATAGAGAGTGATAAAGTTGCTCCTGCTGCTAGCTCATGGACAGCTGATACTCACGCTCTCCGTCTCTGCGAGATTCGGAAGGGAATGATTCAGATTTCTCTCGGCTCATCTACTAGAAGACTGACAACTGTCAGAAACGTTGCTCACGTCACCAAGCTCAGTTTGAGCCTGCGCAGTTCGCCTGGCGATCAGGAAGTGAGTGCTTCAAGTGAGCTTCACTTTTCTCCGTTGAAATCTATGGGGTAGCTGTGTCCATCTTATATACTGTCTATGGTATTTGCGCTGGCTGAAATAACATCATTTTTATTCATATCTTTCACATCTACTGAAGTCAGATTCACCGTGTTCACTCTAAAAGAATCACTCACATGGCTGGGCACTTGTAGTGACAGATCAAGGATGTTAAGAGGCTAAAAGCAGGTTTAAAACTTGCCCCATTGAAGTCAACAGGATGCAAATTTTAAAAAACAGGATAACACGGTGTAGGCAACACCGATTTTTGTCGTTGTTCTTTGTATTGACAGCACTCCAAATTTACTAAAAAATGAGCTCAATGTTAAAATTGACCGGAGTTCTCCTTTAATACTGTAGTGAACCAAAAACGCGTTTTGAAATTGCTGGTGTTTCTGACGTCACAAACTACCTTGTAACCAATCGCGTCAACGTGTGATCGTCAACGAGAGGATCCCTGAGCTGGTGTGAGTGAGTGGAGGCAGGGCTAATTTGCATATTCATAGAACCGCGTATACTAAATGAGGCAAGGGTGTAGTTTTTTTGGGGGAACTTGGTGTTCAAAGGTGAGTTTTAAGGGATAAAATGATTGACTGCAGGGGGACTTTAATTCTAACAGCCTTTCGTAAAATTCTGTAAAATAGGGCAAAACGATGCGTTTTAGAAGTTCTGCTGTTTTCAGTGATTGAAATACTGCAGCCACAGCAGTTGCTGCATGGATCACAAGTGCCCAAAACTTGCATTTTGTTCACATATTTTTGTTTTTAAGATGGAAAATTGACATGCTTGTGCTGCAAGTTCTATGGCTATTTTGCCCTCCAGGACTCCACGACAGTCATGTGACTGTAAACTATGAATAACAGCAGCAGCAGTGTATCAGATCTTCCAAAAATACATTAACATTGCCATATCCATTACCACACCAAACACGAGAGTTGGCATGAGCTGCCAAGACTTGTCATGACAGAAATTACCGGTATGTTTATTATTAGTGTTTTTAACTGGTTCATATTATATGGCATTGGTTTACATACCTCACACATATCTGTTTAGCTATGATCATCGCATTAGGCCTATTGTAGTTCATTTGGAGGTTGTTTTATTTCTATCATGGTGAAACCGGATATGATTTCATAATAAACTGACATCAAGTCAAAACACATATTATGTGTGTTATCAATATCAAACACACAACAAACATTTAGTTTATATGATTTGAGTATTTGATTTTGATTTTTACTGATGAGTTGAAACCTTTTCAGTGAATCGTGGAGTATTACCAAAAGGTATTATGTTAGCTAACATTATGCTTATTATGACATAATCATGTCTGTGTGGCAATTATAATGGCAATTGTACTGCAATTGGCATCGAGTAAAGTCCTGCAGCACCACCAGGTGGATTTTAGTCCTCTTATGTTTTTTGAAAAATTAACTTTTTAGGGTAGGGGATGAGGCTTGGGATTTGCCTGTAATTGGTAAAAAAAAAAAAAAAAAAAAATGAATGGATTTAACTTATTCAATGTCCATTTAATATTAAATACTATTGGAGTTTCTCTGTGTCATTGTTCCGATGTGAATTAGTTTCCAACCTGTAGTGGAAGCAGCACAGAGACAGCGTGATCACATAAACCTATTACTTGTCTTTTCATGATCAACCAAACACATCTGTTTGTGATTAGGCTACAAGTTACATAAAAAAAAGGTTGTTTTATCCGCCATATTGAAACGGCCGGGCCTTGAATACTCGAGAGTGAGTTGACTGAGCGTCTGTAAACGTAATTAGACGCTGCATCATGTATGCATATCAGATGACTTTGCTAAATTAACAAGATGAAACCATCAGGTAAGTAACACAACATTAAAATGTTACCATAGTAAAAGTAAAACCATAAAAAGTACCATAGTAAAAACCTGTAATATTGAGATACAGTGTGAGTGTACATATAAAAAGACAAAAACAACACATTTCACAACCAGTTCTGCCCAATGTTGTGGCACCTTTGAGTGACGAAACGCTGACCGTTCCAACATGGCGGACTCGCCGACGTGTCTTGAGCGGTCGAATGTTGATTCTACTTATATTTCTATGCTCTAATCGCCCCCTGGTGGAAAGTATCCGTCTTTCTCATGTAAATACGTTACTCCTGGTGTGGTCACGGACACGCGTCAGTTTGTACGTCACTCACGACATGCGGATCTTCTGTTTTGCATCCTTTCCGTGACAGTCTGTTCTGCCGGTGTCGGGTGAGCACGATAAAAACGCGGCTTCAGCTTGAGGACGAAGCAGCTCCATAAAGCGCCGAGTAAGTGTTTCTATAGATACCAGCACACGTGATGCTAGGATGAGCATGTCTGTGTAAAATGATAGGCAAAAAAGACCATCCGCCTCTGTTCATCAACCAACTAGCTGAAAGCTTTAGCTGGCAGAGATTACCTGCTCATAAAGTCATCTAGTCAAGTGGATCAATTACTTAATTTTTTTTTTTTAAAACGGCGACACAACAGATTATAACATGAGGCGTAAGTACTTGTCTTGAGTAATTTGTACTTCATTACTAGGCTACTGCTGCTAGTCGAGGACTGTTGAAACTGATTAGTTGTACTCTACGTTTCTAAGAATTGTTTTTAACTCGTTAAAATTACATTTAAACATCAAAATTACATTTGAGGTTTATAATATAGATAGTTTCGTCTGTCATATTTAGTTGACAAGTCAAATTAATTTCCCCCATTCATTTTACTTTTTTTTAAACCGCCAATTACATTTTTTTTTTAAATAAATAATAAAAAAATTAAGGAATTACTTTTAACCTAAAGCAATGCATTTTAAGATGTAATTTAATCAAATTAACTGCAGGCATTTTCTAAAAGATAAATACAAGTAAGAAAAAAAAAAGTGATTAGTCAGGTTACTTTGCATAGATTACCGGTAGTAGTACTTCAAATTTAACTTACTTCAGTGAAAATCATTGTATCTCAGTTTTCTTTCGTCAGTTTCAGACAGTGTTAGTATTAGTTATATACTAGTATAGTGTTTATTTTATTTATTAGTATAATATTTAAATTTATATTTTCATTTAAGTTTAATTTAGTAATGTTCTTTAGTCGTTTTTAATATATATATTGTGAAATATTTCTATATAGCTTTAATGAAGTTTATTCCCATTTTATTTATAAAGTTATTTATTTCAGTCAGTTGCCAAAGCAGCATTTCATAAGTTTTGTTATGAAATTTAAAGTTTTTCATCTAATATTTCGTTCATCTATATATTTAATTTAATATTTTATTTCAGCTTTATTTCGATTACCAAAAATACATAAATTGTTTTAGGGTACATTAAGGGTAGGCCTACCATTCACAAATTCACATTTTTGTAGTTTACACGGAGACAACAATAAACAGTATTGTTTTCAAAAGTTTGCGTTTTCAGGCCCCCAAAACACTGTTGTTGTGTAAATGAACGGCCAAAACGCTTAAAAAGTTGTCGGTTTTTAGTTGAAAACGGTTTGGTGTTAAGGCCCCTTAGTTAACAATAACAACACTGGTTACAGATTGCTTGTATATTTTTGTCTGGATACTTTCACCTATTAGAGTAAAATTTTAACATTAGTTCCATTAGTCTCTTCTCTTCTCTTCTCTTCTCTTCTCTTCTCTTCTCTTCTCTTCTCTTCTCTTCTCTTCTCTTCTCTTCTCTGTTATGTAAGTGTGTCTCCCACCACTGTACTCGTGGGAGCTCTATGAGCTCAAATATCTCCTTGTTTGAGATCACAGTGTAGCTTTTACTGAATGCAGGCTACTTTGTTTGACTTTGTGATCAACCAGTTGCGTTTACTTTGGTGGGTGTGTCACTATCTGTTTGGTTTTAATAAGGTTGTACTTGAGTGAACTGTAATCCTTTACCTGTATCTGTTTTCTTTCAGATTCTCCAGGTTTCCCTCTCCAGAGAAGAGGGAAGAGGTGTCGTGTTCTGTGAGTCTACAGGGATCTGAAGTTGCAAAGTTGCTAATGTATAATTCATTAAAAGCGAAGTAAATCGCCCCTGGGCAGTGCCACACATCGAAAGATGTGTTTGCTTCATCCAGTTGTACTCCAATGGATATAAAAGACTTTATAATGACACCAGTCTTCTTTACGGACTCATTCCACATCATGCTCTGGAGACTTTGACCCTAAAAGTGCTTGAGAAAGTTGGCTTTTGGGGAGGCCACTTCCCTTTCCCAATTTATTTACTTTCTTCCTGAAAGAAACTTGAAAAGGAAAAAAAATGGGCCCTTTTATATCTCCTTTTAGTAATCTGATATGCATGCTGTTGGGCATTTCTTTCACTTTGTGGGTCACACTGCTTTTGGTCTTCATCATTGTTCCTGCCATTTTTGGTCTGTCTTTTGGCATCCGTGGACTCTACATGAAGACACTGCTCAAGGTGTTTAAGGTGAGTTGGAAGATCATCTTGTTCCATTTCAGGATGGTTAAAGGGTACTTCACCCAAAAAGAACAATTCTGTCATTAATTACATTGACAGCTCCGCAGCTACCACTTTGACGCTTCAAAAAGTTCATAAAGAGATTGTAAAACTAATCCATATAAATTGAGCAGTTTAGCCCACATTTTCTGAAGAGACTCGATTGCTTTATGAACAGATTTAATTTAGCCTTCTATTCACATTTAAACATTGATAAGTAAACATAAACAGAAGCTCAACCGAACATTATTGACGCACGAGAACAAACCTCATTGGTTCTTATAGAAGCTTAAACCAAACGTGATGCATAACACGAGAATGAACCTCATTGGTTCTCGCACGTCAAGCGAACATGCTTGATCTTCCGTTTAACACAACTGATTTGTGAGTTGATTAATGTTTATGTGAATAAAAGCCAAAATTCAATCTGTTCATCATATAAAGCGAGCAAGTCTCTTTAGAAAATTTGGAATAAAACACTTATTTCATATGGATCAGCTCTATGATCTCTTTATGAACTTTTTGAAGTTTCAAAGTTGTAGTTGCGTAGCCGTCAATAGAGGAACATAAATCTCTCTTTAAAAAAAAAAAAAGATCTTCATTTGTGTTCCGAAGATGAGGGTAATAGGTTTTGAACGACATGAGGGTGAGTAATTAATGACTCACTCAATGAATCAATGAAATTTCATTGTTGGGTGAACTATCCCTTTAAGATAATTGTTCTTCAGACTGATTTATTTGTGGGTTTTTTGTTTTGCATTTGTTTACCGGACACTATAGAGTTGACAGTAAAGTTGGGGTGAGAGATCTTTTGTGATTCCTGCTTGAGTGCTCTGTTATCAGTTGTAGCACAAAATTGAGTATTTCAGAGAACTGTGTAAAAATATAAATGAATGATGAATGGTTTTGTACAAAGCATGGACAAGTTTGTTAAAAAGGACTGCATGTGCCAAATAAATGTAAGCAGACGATGAAGGGCTGACTTCTAATAGTCGAGGATTCGACGATTCGATTCGGAGAGGTCTGATTCGACTATGAACCTCATAGTCAGAGGGACAGAGACGCATTCGCATTTTCAGAAGGGCTGGGTACAATTTTATTTATTTTTTCGCTTTCGCGCAGGTCATGTTTTGAAAGACGATGTCCTGTAGCTTACTAATGTAAATAAATAAAAATGTATTCAAAAATCTGCTTCACATTTTCAGCAGGGCTGCGGAGCGGCTGTGGGTTGACTCCACACGGTTCTTATGTGCGTTAAAAAGCTTTACGTGGTTTAATGTACCTAAACAACGATTACCAAATTTCCCTCTCATATTGCTCCTCATAACCACTGAAAATGGTAAAAAAAAATCGAACCCGGAGTCCAATTATTATGGACGTTATCTGATATTAAGCGTTTCTGCTTCACATTTTCAGCTGGGCTGCGGAGCGGCTGTGAGTTGACTCCACGCGGTTCTCATGTGTGTTAAAAAGCTTTACGTGGTTTAATGTAGCCTACCTAAACAACGATCACCAAATTTCTCTCTCATATTGCTCCTCATGTTTATGAAATGTTATGATATATGTGTGATATGTGTTTTTTAGCTCTTTTGTTTGAAATGGAAAAAATCTAGCTGCTATCTAAAAAAAAAAAAAAAAGGTTCGACTATCAGTCGACTATGGCAAAATCTAACGAATCAGATTCGACTATGAAAATCCTTAGTCGAAAACAGCCCTAGATGAATCTACTCCACAACTACTGAAACAACATGTCTATACCCGACTCGAGTGGCGGGACCCGAAAAAAGCAAATAGAACTCATTATAATTTTACTCTACAGTTTGGGAACCACTGCTTTAAGGTATATAAATTATAAGGTATATAAAATAATATTATTATGGTACTCTCATGATACATGTCCAAAAAACTATGGTGCTAACATGATATGATTTTGAAACTCTTTTATTTATGGAGTGCATTTGGTAGTGTGTACTTCTCATGTGCTTCCAGAACAAAATTATATTTACATTTAATCATTTCACAGACGCATTTATCCACAGTGGCTTACAAATGAGGAGAGCAATATAAGCAATCAAACTAACAATAGGGCTGCAATAAGTGCTGTGACCAGTCCCAGTTAGGCTAGCACAGTACACGTAGCAAGGTTTGTATGTGTGTTTTTTTTAAAAATAGATATCATATAGTAAGTGTTCGTATTAATGGGTCAAGTGTTGATGAAAGAGATGTCCTCAGCAGTTTCTTGAAAATGGCTAAAGACTCCGCAGCATGGTTTGAGTTAGGCATGTAATTCCACCAGCTTGGAACAGTCCAGATAAATGTCCGTGAAAGTGATTGTGTGCCTCCTCTTTGAGATGGAACCACAAGGCACCGTTCACTTGCAGAACGCAAGCTTCTGGAGGGAACATAGGTCTAAAGTACTGAGTTTAAGTATAGGGGTGCAGAGCCAGTGGTTGTTCTGTAGGCAAATATCAGTGCCTTGAATTTGATGCGATTTAACAGCAATTGGCAACCAGTGCAAGTTCATGAGGTGAGGTGTGACGTGTGCTCTTTTCGGCTCATTAAAGACCACTCTTGCTGCAGAATTCTGGATAAGTTGCAGAGGTTTTAGTTGCTGGAAGTCCTGCCAAGAAAGAGAGCATTACAATAGTCCAGTCTGGATAGAACAAGCGCTTGGACAAGGAGTTGTGTAGCATGCTCTGATAGGAGGGACCTGATTCTCTTAATGTTGTACAGGGCAAATCTGCAGGACCAGGCAGTTCAAGCAATGTGATCTGTGAAGTTCAATTGATTATCAATTACAACTCCAAGGTTCCTGGCTGACCTGGATGGAGTTATGGTTGACGAACTGAATGGAGAAGTTGTGATGTAGTGTTCGGTTGGCCAGGACCACAAGCAGCTCTGTCTTTGCAGGGTTTAGTTGAAGGTGGTTGTCCTTCATCCATCAAGAAATGTCTGTCAGGCAGGCTGACCATCCGTCGGATACTGTGTCATCAGCATAGCAGGAAAAAACATGTTTCTGAATGACAGATCCTAGTGATGATATGTAGATGGAGAAGAGAAGTGATCCAAGCACTGAGCCCTGAGGCACCCCAGTAGCTAGATGTTGTGACTTAGACACCTCAATTCTCCACGACACCCTGAAGGACCTACCTGAGAGATAAGACTTGAACCATTGGAGTGCGGATCCTGAGATGCCCTTTGTCTTGAGGGTTGACAGGAGGATCTGGTGGTTAACTGTGTCAAAAGAAGCAGACAGATCCAGCAAGATGAGTACTGAGGATTTGGAAGCTGCTCTTGCCAGTCTCAGAGCTTTACTAACCGAGAGTAGGGCAGTCTCAGTTGAGTGTTCGCTTTTGAAACCAGACTGTTTGTTGTCCAGGAGGTTGTTCTGTGCAAGAACGGTAGAGATTTGGTTGAAGTGTTTTAGCAATGAATGTGGAAGGGATATCAGTCTGTAATGCTATAGATGTGCTGGATTTAGAGTGGGTTTTGTTGTGTTAGTAAGTCTTTTTAGCAGTAGAGACATTAGATGTTTAGTAGAGAATTTATATGTTTTGCATATTCATAGTCTTATTCTATTCTGGCCATCTTGATGTACAGTAAATTGAGTTGGAAGTTCACTGGATTGTTTTTATTGGTCCTGAACCTACAGGAAGTATGAACACCATTTCTGTTTAAGTAAGAGGCCAGCTACAAGAAATTAAATCTGGATGATGAGGACATGTTGCTCAAGTGCACATCTGGTTAATGTTTCTAAAAAAAATTTTTTTCTTTTGCTGACAATCGTATCGTATTCGTAATCATAAAGAAGTTTAGAGACTGGCATGGAGGTGAAGTGAAGAGCTAAGGGGCCTGCTTCACTCCAGTTGTGGTTGATTTATTTCAACATCACCTCACATCCGTCTGAAACTGTTATGTAACTGATGTGCAATCTCACTGCGTGTGGCTTTCTTTTTTCTGCCTGACACTATGGCTCTTCTGCAAACGAGTGACTTCGCACAGTCCTTCAACAAACGGGTTCAGTGACACAGAGAAATTCTTGAAATAATTGTGATATTCTAGTCAAATTTCATGTTATTTGGGTATTAAAGGGCACTTATTATGCCCCTTTTCACAAGTTTTAAAATAAGGGTGTACTAGCACCTGCCTTGTTTGGTTCGATTGAATCGAACTCAAGTTCGTTTCCCCCTTTGGTGTGGATCTTTTGGGCAGCTGTGAATACAGCAATCGCACTCGCGTGCAGAGAGAGATCGAGAGAGAGAGAGAGATCGAGAGAGAGAGAGGCCTGTTATAGCACTCGAACACCGAATTGATTCCTCTTTTGCTTTTCCTTAAGATGGACTCGTCTTAAAAAAAAATTCTCGGTCCGAGCTGAAACCCAATATTCCTACTGTTGTCTGTGTCATTAATGTTAATAAAACAACAAAATACAGCTTTAACAAAGATGAAACTATATATTTAATTTCTACATTTTACATTTAGGCTTAATTATTAGTTTCTGTTTTATTAGACTTTCTGTTGAATTAGACTTTATTTCATATTCATCTCTGCTTGTAATTTGTGTATTTGTTCTTATTTTATTACTGACTGTTCACTTGTTTTTAATAATGTTAGAACTTTATCAGGTTCTAAAAAGCATGCTTTCTCCACCAGAACCGTCTTGCAGCACATCTTCGTCTTCGCAAAATCCTAATTCCAACATCGTATAGATGACATTGTATCATATGATGTTCATAAGTGTCTTCATATTGCGTTTGTAGCTGAAAACACCAAATCAGTAAAAGAATAAAAATTGCACTATGGAAGATCTCCATAAGTTGCCTGCTTTTGTACTTCCTGCTTTTCCCTGCTTGAGAATGTCTGTCCAATGAATGGATGACTTTAGCACACATGTGGTTTTGTTTAAAATTTTTGGTTCACTTGCAAAAAGGGCAGTGTGAAAGCAAACCACACCAAAAAAAAAAAAAAAAAATCAACATTGTATTTGGTCTGGACCAAAGCAAGTAAACTAGTGGACTTTCCTGGTGTGAATACACACCCTAAGTCTCTGATGTCCTCAGAGTGTGTACGTGATGGTTTAGCTCAAATTACCCAACATAAATTTTTACAGCATGTTTAAATTGTCACTTTTTGGGACTGAGAAAAACGCACCATTTTAGTGTGTATCTCTTTAAATGCAAATAAGCTGCTGCTGCCGGCACAGGGGGCGGAGCCTCACGAGCCCGTGCTCAGTGTCAGGACAATCACGCAATGATAATATCCAAACAGAAACTCAGTAGCAGTGTTCATTTCGACCTGGAGTCAGACAATAATGTAGCCTAGAAATCTAGACGCACCCTAGCGTCAGCTAATTTTATTTTGCAGCCAACGTCGTCTAGCAACTCTCTGTTGGCTTGCGAACTGGAAAAACCAAACTATAGTCAGGCCAATCACATCGTGTATACTAGAGTCGGTGGGCGGGCTTAACATAATGACGGCAGAGTTGCACTCTGTAGCGATACCAACTCTATAGCTGTTGACCAGAGAACTGCAATTATTTCTCACTTAAACCCACACATTTCACGTGGCATTTTATTCTTTCTGCGGGGCCGTGGCATCAGAAGTGCGCAGAGCTTAGAGGGAACATTGCCTATCATTGTATACAGTGCTTAGCATAAGTGAACACAGCCATGCTAAAGTTGACTAAAAGAGATTGATCTTAATGCCTTAATTAAAAAAATTAGGAAACCTCCAACCTTTAAGGACACCAATTTTCTTTGTGAATGAATAATGTATCGTAAATAAATAAATGTTCTTCCTTAAAATACAGGGTGCATAAGTCAGGACACCCCTATGTTAAATTACCATAGAGGCAGGCAGATTTTTATCTTTTAAAGGCCAGTTATTTTATGGATCCAAGATACTATGCATCCTGAAAAAGTTCCCTTGGCCTTTGGAATTAAAATAGTCCCACATCTCATCACATACCCTTCACCATACCTAGAGATTGGCATGGGGTACTTTCCATAAGATCATCGCTCAATGCAAATCAAACCAGCTATTAGGCTAACTGAAATGCCAATCTCTGTATGGTGAAGGGTATGTGATGATGTGGGGCTATTTTAATTCAAAAGGCCAAGGGAACTTTATCAGGATACATAGTATCCTGGATCCATTAAAATAACAGGCCTTTAAAAATGCCTTCTTCTATGGGAATTTATCAGTATAAACTACAAAAACGTGCATAACGTGTATAACTATTCAATCTATAGGCGCGTGTTTCTTTACAAAGTGACATCGCCAACTACTGGGCTGGCTAGCGTTTTTTAGTCATTTTCGCGGTTCTGTGTGATCAGTGATAGCTTTGACAATATTGTCATCTGTATGCAAAAAGCGCCAAATAAAAAGTTTCCGTTTTTAGTACATTATTGTTGTTGAAACAAACATACCCTTTTAGGATTGGAAAGTTTTACTGTCCCTCGAGCACCAGGAACAACATTATGACAACTGTGACGTGTACATTCTGTCCTTAACCTTAAGAATCCCTGTGTCAAAATATGATATTGAACCATTGAAGGTCAAGCAAAACCTGTGGTAAATTTTGCAAGATATCAATACCAGCCCCTCAGATACTGATTCTCAGTGCAAGTCAGTTGTGTGTATTGTGTGCTCCACATGCCTGAATTAACATGCTGACATTATTCCTCCTCCCACAGCTTTTTCAATAAAGTGCTTGTTGTTCCTTGGGGGAACATTCAGTGTGTATGTGTGTTTGTGTGTGTGTGTGTGTGTGTGTGTGTGTGTGTGTGTGTGTGTGTGTGTGTGTGTGTGTGTGTGTGTGTGTGTCTGTGCTGCAGTCCACCTCAATGTGTTTTCAAATCACAAAATAGGCAGTTTTATTTTAAGGGCCATTTTGATATAACCCACAGAGGAAATATAAGTGATTTATTTTGTGGTTTATTATTTATTAATGACTGGCTGACTGCACATTATTTGCTATATTACATACTAGATATTTTACCCATAATCAGATTTTTCATTCATGATCAGAGTTAAATATAAATATTTTAAATAATATATATATTTGTATACAATTCAATATTTAGATCACCCCTAATTATTAACTAGATAATTCTTAAGTAAATAGTATGTTTCAGTGATAACATTAAATTGAGTTTGTTTTTCTTTCTTTGTCTTCCAGTGGGCCACTGTGAGGATGGAAAGAGGAGCCAAGGAGAAAAACCATCTTCTGTACAAGCCTTACAGTCTTAATAGTAAGTACGTCAGTGTCTGTGTACACTGTGTTACACCTATGGGAAAATGATCTATTGCTCCTGTGTGCTCATCTGCTTGTTAATCTAAGTGACATTGCTTGTTTTGGTGTGTCTCCTGTGCTTGGTTGATCTCACAGGACTTGTACTGTGGTTGTTTTTATCAGTTGACCTATCCACAGAAAGATCAGGCAATAACTAATTGCGGTCACACCACATTTGTGTCCCATTTGCTTGTGTTTGCATTTGCTTGAGTTGTTGCACGTCATTATATACAGGGTTCCCACGGGTCCTTAAAATCCTTGAAAGTTTGTGAATCTGAAAAACAAAACAAAAAAAACATGTCAAGGCCCTGGGAAGTTTTTGAAAATAACCATACATAGATACAGGTCCTTGAAAGTGCTTGGATTTATTTTGTGCAAGACGTTTTCTGCATTTTTTTTTTTTTGCATAGTTGCAATGAAAACTGTAACCATGTATCTTACAAGGTAACACGGTGTAACCTTGCTCTCACTTGAAATGTGTCCCCACATTAAGTCCTTGAATTTGAGGGTATTGGACCTGGAAAGTCCTTGAAAAGTCCTTAAATTTGAAGTTAACCAAGGTGTGGAAATCCTGTATATAATGTTTTTTTTTTTTTTTAGGGAATTTACAGTTAAAGACCCAAGGACCAGATATGATTAATTAAGACCAGGAGTTAGAAGTGCAGTCAATTTAAGACAAGAGTCAGAATTATAATAAATTAAAGAAGTTTTACTGAGGATAGTTTGCAGTTTCATCAGGCAGAAGTCAGCTTTAAGACTCCCAAGGAGTTCATAGGCCGCCCTGTTACAGTTACAAAGATCAGAGTTATTATTCCCTTCACCAAGGTCTAAGCTACATCATTGCTTCAGGTTGAAGGATTCTGATTGGCTGAGAAATAGATAAACAAAGTACATTTCCACACATGGACTGATAGGTAGTAGCACATCTCCATAGTCTGTACGGCTGCCACCTGGACCCTATGTTAGGTACAAATGGCCCTCCGAGGTCACAAGACTGTGTGTCTAGGTGCCAGCATGTCGAAGAAAACAAGTCAGTCAATATCCAATAATGCCACTTGTTCCTTAACCTGTAACCAAGAATAGTAACGCACACATAGACACACAGCTTCTTCAAGGTTGGATTGGGTCAGGCACTAACTATAGACAGGAGATTCTTCCCAAAAAATCAAGATAACATGTTTTTTCTCTCAATGAGAGGACACTTTAATATAGAACAGGAAAGTAAATGCTAAGAAATGGTCACTTAAATTATTGGTTCCAATGACCCTTGTGACCTATAGTCGTCATGGTGAGCTAGAAGAACAGATATATTTGTTTTAACACATTGAAGACCTTTCTCAAACAAAACAAATCCATATTTCATTTCTGGAAGCTGGGCTAAATGAGCAAACACTGTTAATGCATTCCTGGCATGGGCTAGACCCTCAGTCAACTCTCACATATTTAATACAGACATTAAAGAATACATGAAAAGAACATTTCAGTAATCACACTGGTGACTTCTATAACGAAGTAAAATCTCATAAGCTTAGAGAAGTCATTCAACTCAACTTTGATATTTAGAAGGACAAATATTGATAAATACCTTGATTATAATCAGTCATTAGATATACATCGAAGCAGCAGTGGATTCCAGAATCCACTCTCTTCAAAATGTATTTATTTACGCCCTACATTGTGACATTATGTGCTCTGTTAAATAATGTCCTGAATTTTGCTCTGTATGTTTGCATTTCATTTTATCTCAGGCATTATCGCTAAAGAACCCACGTCACTGGAAGATGAGCTCAAAGAGATTCGGCGAAACGGGAGCAGTCGAGAGTTGGATGGCTCCGCCTCCACCACAACAGGCCCCTCCCCTTCCTCATCAGAGTTTGAAATGTCAGACACCTTCTACTTTTGCCGCCGTGGCATTGAAAGCATCGTAGATGATGAGGTTACCAAATGTTTCTCGGCAGAAGAACTTGAGTCCTGGAACCTGTTGACCAGGAGCAACTATAATTTCCAGCACATTAGCACCAGACTGACAGTGCTGTGGGGTTTTGGCGTCATCATCCGTTACGGGTTCCTGTTGCCCCTCAGGTGAGCAAGAAGAAAAATAGGGCTCGATAAAAGTCCGAGATATTCAAATTCAGGCTGATGCTAATTATTATTTTCGTTTTATGGCCGATAACCGATAAATGCCTGATATTATAATTCTATGGTGTTTTGTCTAACTAAATTAAAAATCAAATACTAAAATCAAAGTAATCACTAAATTTTGCATCACTTCATTTTAATGTACAGTATGAAAAAATGGATTTTCATTTTGAGGCTTACCAAAGATTACATTTGACATTTAGTGAGTGTTAGAGAACAGGGATTGTGCACCACAATTAAATATCCAATATTGGCAGGTATATATCCAATCTCAAATATTTATGGAATAATCAAATGTGAAGATTAGCGAGAAGAATTCTAAAATGATAAATAATAAAATGAGGCCAATGCTAACAACAAACAAGTCCATAAATGCTTGAGGGACTGCGGTATTACCATTGTTTTTTGACACATGTACCATGCTAAAATTATGTCTTTTTGTACATGTACCATGGTAGTGCCTTGGTTATCTTTGAAGTACCTTGGCGTGCAAAATAACACCATGGTATATGCAACAAATTATTATGATATTGCCCTGACTGAGCGCTGACTGCCACAGTATGTTTACACAGTATGAATACCAAACAAAGTATTCAAATTAGAAACGGCTGCTTCATGAAGAAAGGAGCAGAGGGCACTGCTGTTACTCTCATTTACATGTCTCTGAAATATACATAAGATATATGGTATTGTTGGGTACAGTAACTACTTTTTGAGGTCCACTGTATGTAATATAGCAAAACAGAAAAGAAAAAAATTCTGCAGCACTTGTAAACTTTGAATGACTTTGTAGAGTCCTGTCAGAATAAATATGAAATATTAGTTTTGGTTGGCTGATGTTATAATTTGACATCATTCTAATTGGTCCATTCTGAGACATTTGCTCTGCTTTGGCACACAAGTCTGAATTTAGTGTCTTAAAATACAGGCTAATTCTGCTGCCCCTCAGGGCCATATGGAGCTTCTGTAGGATTAATGTCAGTCAGGGCAATGGCCTTAACCCACATCCCTTAATAGAAACACTTCACCATCCTGTGTGCACATTTGAGATGAGGAAGAGTGCCTGATATCTGAGCTCTGTTTAATCAGATGTGCCCACCTGGGTATTGTGCGATTAATTGCACTTCTGCATTCATTAGGTCAAAGTTATGGTGCAGTGGGTAGTGCATGTGCCTCCTGGCGTTATAATACATAAAAACGAATGTAGGATGTAGGTTTGAATTCGACCTGCGACAAATTCCAGTAGGGATGGCTATTGTTTGAAAATCAATCAATTCCGATTCTACTTATTGATTCCAATTCTAATACCGGTAGACACGATTAAAGGTACAATATGTAAGAATTTTGTAGTACAATATCCAAAAAACACTTGCACACTGGTAAATGGTAACTGGACTGCATTTATATAGCGCTTTCACAGACCCAATGGCCACCAAAGCGCTTTACATGTTGCCTCACATTCACCGATTCATACACCGACGGCGGTGGTTTATGTGATATATGTGACACTGTGATATATTTCCTGCAGTTGTATACTTACAATATCCCAAAAGTCTCCAAAGATTTTTTTATTTCAGAGAAATTCCCATTTTAGATAATTGCCGTCCCGGAAAAAAAATGTGCCCGTCAATGACGCAATATCTTTCCTATAAGGATTTAGAATTAAATCCTTATTCCTTTATATCTGCGGGACTCGCGTCACGTGTGATATCTGTCTCTTATTAGCAATCGCGACCGGTGAAGAAATTACCTCTGTAATGTTAAAAACATGAATGTTTTCACTCATCCATAAACATTATTAGATCCATCAGCTTGGCAGCAAGTCCCATCATTCACCTTATCACTGCGTCATAAACCTACGCCTTTGTTATTATAAGAGGTTAGCGACCCCTAGCTGCGAGAAAAGATAGAAAGACATTGCAGCTTTAACTGGTAGAGATTCTGGAGTATCGTCTTTTTCGCGGTTACGGTCACGTGGTGTTGCCGTGCTGCACCTTCTTCAGGAAGATTTTGTAGATTTTGGTCATTCAAGCGCGAGAAGATGTGTACGAGAACTCAATTCAGTATTGCACACTATATAATAATAATAATGTGTTACATTTATATAGCGCTTTTCTGGGCACTCAAAGCGCTTCACATGGAAGGGGGAATCTCCTCAACCACCACCAATGTGCAGCATCCACCTGGATGATGCGACGGCAGCCATATTGCGCCAGAACGCCCACCATACACCAGCTTACTGGTGGAGAGGAGACAGAATGATGAAGCCAATCAGTATATGGGGATGATTAGGAGGCCATGATGGAAAGAGGCCAATGGGCAAATTTGGCCAGGATGCCGGGGTTACACCCAAGGGGGAAATCCATCAGCCGGAAACCGAAGCTTCCCCGGGGGCCGCCATTGATTAGCAGACCATGTCCTGCTGTTAGCATTCCATTGACTCCCATTAATTTTGGCGTCACTTTGACAGTGAATAACTTTAACATCTGAGGTGTTTAAAGACTCCATTTGTCCATTATTTATTTCTAAAGAGTAAAGATACATGACAATGTATAAAAGGCTCCATTACCTTGTATCTTACGTTAGGACCCACACAGACCACAGGGTGAGCGCCCCCTGCTGGCCTCACTAACACCACTTCCAGCAGCAACTGGTTTTCTCAGGAGGTCTCCCATTCAGGTACTAACCAGGCTCAGCCCTGCTTAGCTTCAGTGGGCAACCAGTCTTGGGCTACAGGGTGATATGGCTGCTGACGGCCTCATATGTGTATATAAGAGGCGGCTCTGGATGTGTGCACAAAGAAAACAGCGTAGCAGGAGTGCAGAAGTGAGTTTACCTTTCGTGTCTTCTTGCGCTTGAAAATGGTTTGAAATCACATTAAAATGCGCACACAGGAATCAATAAGAGGAATCTAAATGTTCATCTTATTACAAGTTTCCAATTCCTGACCTTAAGTATTTTCGATTCCACACCCCATATTCCAGTCCCTCTCTTTCCTTTTGTATTTATTCCAGTTCTCTCTTATTTGTATCTCCAGTGAAAATCAAAAACTTGACTTCGATATTAAAAGTACACTCAGTAAATTGTTGCGAATTAAAAGGTTCTTTTAATTATTATTTTTTTTTTTTATACAATAATTTAATTAAAATAATACAATATTAAAGTGATATACACTTGTATGAGATGAAGACAGTCTTCGAGAAAAAGATGTTTTATTCTACATGGATCATGTCATACCTTCTTATTTTTCACAAATCCAGAGAAATGCAAACAAAAATGTTTGAAGGGTAAATTTTTTAATGATTGTTCCAATGTCTTCTTTTTTTGTTTTTGTTTATCAGGCTAACATTAGCTATCACAGGAATAAGCCTATTGGTTGTCTTCACCACCATTATTGGTCTTCTGCCCAATGGGAGGTAAGAAACTTGATTTTATATTAAAAAAGCCTTTTTTGTCATTTGTTTTGCTTTCTTATACTAGTTCTGGACCAATATGTGAGACCAATAAATTGTCAGATATTTTGAAGTTAGTTATAAGTTTGTTCAGGAGTGTTATTTAATATGGGCGTTAACGCATCCCTGTGTGTGTTTGCAGGTTGAAAAATTTTCTCAGTGAAACAGTGCACCTGATGTGTTACCGTATCTGTGTGAGGGCGCTGACTGCTATCATCACATACCATCACAGGTAAAACGCCACAGATCATACGCATGCTTTCTGGAAATCTCCAACCATCAGGAGCCTTGGCATTATGTGTCAATGTGCAATCTGACAGTCACATGTTTGCAATCAAACAAAAATGCATAACACACACCCACAATCACTCTCGCAATCATACACCTTACTATAGTTATATACTGTATATAACTATAGTTAGTGTATATAGTATATATATATAGTGTATATCTACCTATCTATCTATCTATATTTCCACCATCGGGCCAAACCGTTCGTGTTGCTTAACCGTTCCATTCCGTGTCAACCCAGCCTAGCCGGTACGGATATGTTTGGCTGGGTTGATAACAGCGCTCTTTTGGAATGTACTTTAATACAAATGCGTCAGTCGCTGCCTTGGTAATGCAAAAGTTTACAGACGTATGATGTAAATAGCAACTGCGTTTTGCAGGATCAGATATTTCACAATATCTCAAAAATGCTCACAATTACTCTCGCAATCAGACACTACCAATCAATCACTCACGCAATCAGACACTACCTATCAATCAGCCTATAAGACACACACACACACAGACACACACACAGACACACACACACACACACACACACACACACACACACACACACACACACACACACACACACACACAAAGAAACAATTAACCCTTTCTGTCAATCACACACACATGCTCACAATCAGACACCCATAATCAAACACTCTCATAAATCACACTCATACTATCGCAATCACATAATTAGACGCTCACAAACACTCAGGGAGTGTTGCAATAAGGGGTTGTTTACACACCGTTTTCAACTAAAAGCATACAACTTTTTATCCGGTTCTGGTGCCTGAAAATGCTAACTTTTGAAAACGGGTTTCAAAGTGCAAGTTTTTGAAAACGGTCCCCATGTAAATAACAAAAACGCGAATCTCTGAAGATGATGAAATCATGCACATGCAAATTACGTTTTCAGTCTATAGTGTTTAATTGCCATCTAATGGCCTGGCAGCAGAATTCATGTTTCACGGACACATGTGAATGGGGATCGTTTTGACAATGATGTCGTCTGTATGCGGAAAACTCAAAGGAAAAACTTCTCTGTTTTAAGCATATCGTCGTGTAAACGTACCCTGAAACACACAGAAAATACACGCTCCCAATCTCACAAATACTCATAATCACATGCTAAATTTTTCTTGCAGTCAGACACTATCAATCAGCCTATAGCACACACACACACACACACACACACACACACACACACACACACACACTCACACACACACTCACACACACAGACACAATTAACCCATTTCAGAACACACAAATACACACATTCACCATTGCATAGCGTCCGTCAATCACACACACATCTTCAAAATCAGTAAACTTGCATTCAAAAACACACACACATACACATACACACACACACACACACACAGACACACACACACACACCCTCAAAAGCACATGCTCATTATCACTCACAATCAGATATTCACAAACACTCAAATGCGCACATACACTCACAATCAGAGGCTCACCATCTCACTTGCACGCACACACACAAGTTAAGTCAGGTCAAGTCATCTTCATTTATATAGCGCTTTTAACAATGTAGATTGTTTCAAAGCTGTTTTACAGAGATAAACGTATAATTTAAGGTAACAGATTGTTTTGGCTTTATAGAGGTTCTTAAATAATGTTAAATAATCTTATTTTCCAGCTAAAGTTAGTTTTGATTGATTCACTTCCGTCGAAAGGATAATTTGTTATTAAATTAGAGACCGCTAAGACGACACCGTTCTCTCTACACAGACTTTAAACGCGAACCTGTGATAAACGCTGATGGCGCTCACGTGCGCATTAAGAATTAATTCTATAGTTATGTGCGTTTGAATATATGTGTGCATGTTTGTAATTCTCTACAAACCAAGCCTAAACAAACTACTTGTCCTGCCTATAAATTTGATACAGAATTTTAATTTATTTTATCACTACGGGGAGATACGCGAAATTTTCCACAATGCTTTATCTGTAGTGTGATAAAGGGATCCTCCATAGGGAGAGGCTAGTTGGCACTTCAGCACTGCGTTATCATCAGGTCCAGGCAAAGGTCCTTCGTCAGATCTGGATACGGCCTGGATCCGGCAGGCTGCGGGAAAACCTCGGGATAAACAAAGACACTAAAATTAGCGTAGATGCCATTCTTCTTATGATGTAACGAGTACATCAGGATTTAAGGGAAGTGTTCCCAGTTCCGGCTGACCTAATCTATGCAGCCTAACATTGAGTTATAGAATAATGCATTATGTGAATGCTAGGTCAAAGAGATGTGTCTTTAATCGAGCTTTGAACTGACAGAGTGTGTCTGCTTCCCGGACAATGGTAGGAAGACTGTTCCAAAGTTTTGGTGCTAAATAGGAAAAGGATCTACTGCCAGCAGTCGATTTTGATATTCTAGGTACCGGTATTATTAACTGGCCGGAATTTTGAGATCGCAATAGACGTGAAGGACTATAATGCGTTAAGAGCTCGCTCAAGTACTGCGGAGCTAAACTATTTAGTGCTTTGTAAGTAATCAGCAATATTTAAAAATGTATACAATGTTTAATAGGCAGCCAATAAAGTGTTGATAGAACGGGGCTAATATGGTCATACTTCCTGGTTCTGGTAAGAACTCGAGCTGCTGCGTTTTGAACTAGCTGTAGTTTAAGCGTGCAGGGCAGCCACCCAGTAGAGCATTACAATAATCTAGCCTTGAGGTCATGAACGCATTAACTAATTGTTCCGCATTTGTCAATGAGAGCATATGGCGTAATTTTGATATATTTTTAAGATGGAAGAAAGCGGTTTTACAGATACTAGACACGTGACTTTCAAATGAAAGATTGGTATCAAAGAGCACACCCAGGTTCCTAACCGACGACGAAGACTTGACAGAGCAGCCATCAAGTGTTAGACAGTACTCTAGGTTATTACGTGTGGAAGTTTTTTGTCCAATAATTAGAATCTCTGTTTTTTCTGAATTTAGTAGTAGGAAATTACTAGTCATCCAATTTTTTATATCAGCTATGCATTCCGTTAATTTTGTGAAATGGTAGGTTTCGTTAGGTTTTGAAGAAATATACAGCTGAGTATCGTCGGCATAACAGTGAAAGCTAATTCCATGTTTCCTAATGATATCTCCTAATGGTATCATGTACTGAGTGAACAGCAGCGGTCCTAGTACTGAGCCTTGTGGTACTCCATACTGAACTTGTGATTGATAAGACATCTCTTCATTTACTGCTACAAACTGATAACGGTCAGATAAGTATGATTTAATTTAAACCATGCTAGTGCAATTCCACTAATGTCAACATAATGTTCGAGTCTATTTAAAAGGATGTTGTGGTCAATGGTGTCAAATGCAGCACTAAGATCAAGTAGCACTAATAGAGAGATACAACCACAATCGGATGATAAGTCCTGACACACACACTTACAGTCACATGCTAACAATCATTCTCACTATCAGACATTGACAATCAAACAAATACACCCATATTCACAATCACACAAACACTCACAATCACACAGATGCACACTCGAAATCAGACACTCACAAACACTCACACACACTGTCACAATCAAACACTCCCAGTCAGACACATGCATCCCACTTACACTCTCTCAACCAGGCACTCACAATCACACACACACAAACACATACATGCTCACAATCATTCACTCTAACAATCACTCAATCACACACATGCTTACAATGCTACAACACCCTCACAATCATGACCTCAAATGACACTCCCAATCGCACACCCAGTCATACATTCTAAATAACACGCTCACAGTTCTCTCTGAACTTCTTCAAACCTGTCTGACTATCCTCCTTGGGACACAAAAGGTTTTTTAGAAAAACAAGGATTTTCTAGTCACTCTTTTCCATGCAATTACAGTGAATGAGGACTGGTTCTTGAGAATGTGAAGTCCTCTAGCATGTTCTGTATAGATGGTTCAGATTTTGATGTTATCTGACACACAAACAGCGCGGGGTCAGAGTTCATGACACAGGAAGGTGACAGTGAGTTAACGGGGGCTTTGTGTCTTAGTTACAGGTCAGGTAAACTTGATTCATGTGATTTTGAACTTCTCCAGTGCTCTCCTTGTCATTATCTCAGCCCCTGATCCTGTCATTCCTGCGTCTCCTGTACGAGATCATGTTGTGCTATTTTCAGGTCACTGACCTCCTGTGCATTCTCTTTCTCTCTCTTCTCTTCTCGGCCTCTTAAAATGTGATAAGAATAAAGAGTGTTCGTTCTCTCAGGATCTCTCCCTTGACCAGTCAAACTGGTTCCTTTTAATATGAAGATGCGAATAAACTACCGGTATTGGTTGCCAACACAAACTCTTAACCTGTTTACCTTACCATAAACAATAACCTGTTTACCTTACCATAAACAATGCTCTCCATGTTTCTCCTGTAACTATTTACACTCTCTGCCCACTATCTCCTATCTGTGTCTTTCTCTGGAACAGTGAAAATAAACCCAAGAATGGAGGCATCTGTGTTGCCAACCACACTTCACCCATTGATGTCATTATACTGGCCAGTGATGGATGCTATGCAATGGTGAGTGTGTGTGTGTGTGTGTGTATTCATGTGTATTTGAGAAAGAAGGTCAGAGGGTAAATAAATTGTCTGTGTGTGTTAAAGGTGGGTCAGATCCATGGGGGGCTGATGGGACTCATTCAGAGGTCGATGGTGAAAGCTTGTCCACACATTTGGTTTGAGCGATTAGAAGTCAAAGATCGCCATCTAGTGGCTAAAAGGTAACTCAGCATCAACACTTGTCCCATTTCTTTGTATTTTGAACAAAAGTGCTTTGGCCAGTTGCATAAACTGCTTAGACAAGTCTTTTTTTTTTTTTTTCAAGGCCGGTCATAACTTTTTAAAGTCCGTTACATAAAAAGGTAGATTGGTATTATTTGAATTGGAAAAGTAAGACTGATTTAACCCATTGGTTAAAGGGGCCATGAATTTAGAAATCAGATTTACTTTAATCTTTTGACATATCTTTTGAAAAATGGTCATTGTACTATACAAATATCCTGTAAGTTTCAGAACTCAAAACTTCCTTGTTAGTCCAAAAGCAGCTTTTATTGAAGCCAAGCTCAGAAAACGTCTCGTTCCGTATTTTGCCACATTATTGCGCCATAGTCCAACGAAAGACCGCCTATGTAGAAGAAGATCAGACCTACTTCTACACATGACCTCTTTAGCCCCGCCCACTGATTCACACATGTCAAGAAAATAAGAGAGAAGCAAACACAGGATTACTCCAGCTACACTACGATAGAGATCCCTGTGAGGATTACAAAACGTTTTAATGTGCCAAGTTATGGAAAAACATCATTTTGTAACATTAAGGAAGCTTGGATGAACTTTATTTTGAATGAAGTTCCAGTCAGATTGCGTCAGTAAGACACTGTTCATTTATTGACTTCATTTTACTGCAGATTCCTTTTTAAACAAGACACCGTTAGACGCAGGCTTTTCAGAGAGATTGAAAATAAAAGATGATGCAGTTCCAACTACATTGGATATGTTGCAATACTCAAGTGTGAGTAACTGTGTTTTCACCATGTGTCACTATCGCTTTGTCTGATACAGATTGTTTTATACTGTAGCACCGCAGTCAAACTGAACAGTTGTGATACGCTGTTCTTTCCTTTGCTATGGCATTTATGGGGTTAATGCATTGGTTTATAGGACACGAAAGAAAGCACGTTAGAGAACGCTTTTGTTATTGTTCTGATCTGAGCCATTCACTGTGATTCTGAATAAAAGCAGCATTTGTTTTGTCATCAGTAAGACATTACAACACTGTTCATTCTATTTAAAACACAACGCTTCAAATGACAATATACGTTTTTCACTTTATCGAGAAGGATGAACTATGAATAGACGTTTTCAAAACAATTCCACACATGTAATGACAGGGACGTTTAAAATATTTTAATATGCAAAACTGTTACCCACTCATAGCAGTGGGCGTTTACTTCCAAGTCTTGAATGTGGCACGCCTATCACACCTGAGTGTTCGAAAGAGAGGGTCGAAACAGGATAGACAAAAACGTATTACTACTGCTGTAAATAGGATGTTTTTTGATGTAAAAATCTTGATAACATTATTAGTGGACCTCAGAGAACATTATAGATTTTTTTTTTAAATGCAGTTCATGACCCCTTTAAATGAATCAGAGCCTAAAAATTACACTACTTTTTTTTCTTTCAAAAATCTTATATCAGTCTATTATGATAAAAGATTATCTTTACATTTTATGCATTTTTTTAAAAATATTTTTGGGTGAAAAAAATAAAGAATACAAATATTTGCCTCTAGATTCTTGAATTGTACTATTTGAATTGAAAATAAGCATTCTTTTACATTGTTTCACAAAAAAGACATAACTCCAGTCCAATTCTAGTGAAAACGTCAATAATAAATCATGCATTCATTCATTGAGAGTCTCGCGGACCTCTTGTGGAAAAAAAATACATCAATCTGCCTTTTATGAATACTGCCGCTAGAGGAGAGGGGCCTAAAGTTTCTCTTTGGATATTTTATATAAAGCAAATAAACTGGAATATGAGAACAAAACTCAAATTTGAAACTTAAATTTAGCTTTTTATGCATTCATAGATATATTTAGACATTTAAAAATAAATATTTTGTAAAAAAATATTCATTTTGTAAATTAATTTTATTATGCATTTGTGAGTGGTTTACATCTGTGTGTTTGTGTTTGTGAGTGTGTTCTGCTTTGGGGATGTTCTATAGTCGTATCCCTTTATTTGAGCGTGTGTGTGGGGCAGGACTGGACAGGGACAAAAAATCGGCCCTGGCATTTTGGCACAGACCAACCCACTACATATGATCATAAACACAACTGATCTTTGCACTCCCTTGAAAATGTATACAACTCCTATTCCTTAAAACCATTAATGCCATGTAATGAGTGAGTAGGAATGAGTAAGTTAACAGTTGAAGTAACTACTAATTGTTAAATACAATTGAACTATAATCCATAGTGATTAATCCTAAAACAAGCTATAAGCTGCAGTGGCATAGCAATACCATGTTGCTCACAGGATTTTTGGAAAAGTGGACCTCTGTCCCTCTAGAGGGGTAAGTAAATGTTGTGCTTTTTAATGTTAAATTTATCAATCTGGTGCACTTTGAGAGTTCAAAATTAAGAGCTCCAACCCATATTCAGTGTGCAAATTGAACAAAGAAAAACTCAAAACTCTTTTAGTTGTGATATAGTATCTGTCTACATTACATAATAATAGTTATAATATTAATTCCATGAGTAAATTAATTCCATTCCATAGTAAAAGCCATATATCGTAAAACAAATGCACTGAAAAATAAAATAAACTTTCATAATCAGTTTTGTACTAATTTCTATATTTTAAAGCGATAAGCACATGATCTTTTTATTTTGGCGGAAAACATGGTTTACAGACGCGTCTCATTACAATTCCGGTGAAATGCGTAATCGGCAAATATGCAGATGTGGAAATAATGCGTAACTGGGTAATGGGATCCTACACTCATAGCCTAAGTGTTCTGAAAGTAGACAAGTTCTGCTTGCCGCAGTTCTCGACACTCACTCATTTCTCTCCTTATCCTCCTCACTGTCCTCATCAGCCACTTGAAGGTCATGCCTCTTTTTTTCCACGCTATTTCTCTGCACATTCCTTGCGTTTCTTCTCCATCTCTCTGGTTTTCAAATTGACCCATGAGGGAAGGATGTGTAGTTATTTTTTTTCATCACAACCACAAAAACTCCTAAAATGTGAAAGTTTAAAGCAAGCCCTTTAGACCACTCGGATGAACACCTGATTCTTAAAAATTGTCAAAATGACCCAAGGAGAGGAGTAGGGTTAATATAGTGGTTACGTTTATGCAACTGGTCCCTGGATTCTTATTCTAAAAAATTAACATATTTAACACTGAAACTGGTTCTTTTATAACACTCTCACATATCGTTGTTGTCATTAATCTAATGCGTTTTATTTCAGGTTGAGCGATCATGTAAAAGACAAAAGCAAACTGCCTATCCTCATATTCCCTGAAGGTAAGCTGAACTCATTCTCAGAAAGGATTATTGATGTGAAAGGGAAACTAGGGGAGACTACCCATTTTTTTTCCTACATACACTACCATTCAAAACTTTAAGGGTCGGTAAGATCTTATGCTTAAGATGTATCTTATTCTGCATTTATTTGATCAAAAATACTGTAAGATATTATAGTTATTATATAACATAATATTATAGCAATTCATAATAACTAATAATCTTTTTTTTATTTTTATTAAAAAATATATCTATATACATATTTGTTTAACTTTACTAACCCCAAACTTTTGAATGGTTGTGTATATAATGTTAAATTCAAAGGCGTTATAACTTGACAGCAGGAAACAAATAATGGACATCCAAACATCCAAAACTCAAAATGACAGTTTTTTTGAACATTTCTTACAAAGTGAACTGGGGCCAGTTCCATAAACATAGCCACTGTGTTAAGATTGTTTTCTTAAGAACTAGTTGGACCAACAATAAATTAGTTAGGGCTAATCAGTCTTACTTTTCAGATTTCAAATTAGACCAATCTACCTTTTTCTGTAAGACGTTTTTGCAACTGGCCTTGATTTTTTTGATCACTCTTGATTTTTTTTCAGGCAGAGAAAGAATTTGATGGAAAAACATTACAATTGCCCCGTTACAGTTTCTCTTCTAATGAGTGTTTTACATATGTAAGCTTATAGTGACTGCAATCATAAGTGACCTGGTAGTTAATATGGTCTTCTGTTTGTTTCATGTGTTCATCTTATAATTTATGTCCAGGTACCTGCATTAATAACACATCAGTAATGATGTTCAAGAAAGGAAGCTTTGAAATTGGCTCGACTGTCTACCCCGTCGCCATAAAGGTCAGAAAATATCACTTCCCTAATAAAGATTTCTGGTTAGGGATGTGAACAGACCTTGATCAAAGTGCCCCTATTATGCTATTTTAAAGTTTCCTAATGTTGTTTTGGAGTCTCCTACAACAGGTTTACATGCATGAAAAAGGTCAAAAAACTGTTTAATTTCCTCATAATATACATTTGCACATCACCACATTTTCAATGATTCTTAAACGACTCGTCAGATGAATCAATCTCTCTAAATCCCTCCTTTCCGCGAGCTTCTCTGCTCTGATTGGCCAGACAGCTCAGTCTGTTGTGATTGGTTTACCGCGTACAGCGCGTGCGTCGAAAACAAAAATGTCCATTGCCATAAAAACGTCAGCTCTGCGTGTCCTTAGGCTTCCTACTACACCGTAAACTAAAGACAGTAACGAACAATGACGTCGATTTTACCTTATCAATGCGAGCGCGATTCCGATGATAAAACATTGGAAGAACTAGTTATTCAACCCGAACCTCCATCGCAAGGACGTCTCCAGCAGGACTTTCTCAGTGATGCACTACTCAGTTTGAGGTACATTATGAGATGTTGCAACTGTAGTTCCTCACTATCTGCATAAACAAGTGCATGTCCTTCAATAAACTGATTATTTTACTTGTACTAATTTATTTACAGTGTTTTTCTAATATATTGAGGTGAATACGTGGAAACTGTATCAATAACAGTGCATACATTAGCCGAGCTCTAGCGTGAATGACTGCTGTTACATAAACGTTGGTAAAACAAATCTTGCTCCATGCATTATCTCTCCTCAAAGTAGTGAGAACGACAGACAATTTGCATTAATAGACACAGTTTTAGGTAATAGTGTCCCACAGCTGATTAGCAGAAGTATTTCAGTAAGACAGTGATAATGTAAGTTAGCCAGTTAGCAGGAGACCTACATAATGTAAAACTAAAAAAAAAAAAAAAAATAATATTTTGAACACCATCTTTCAAGAGCAAGCGGTTTGCGAATCCTGCATTGAACTCTGAGATTTGAGAAGCAGTCGTCAGTAAAATAAAGGTGAGATTTGAGAAGCAGTCGTCAGTAAAATAAAGGTGAGATTTGAGAAGCAGTCGTCAGTAAAATAAAGGTGAGATTTGAGAAGCAGTCGTCAGTAAAATAAAGGTAACAGCAAAAGTTTAGGATTATGCTGCTGTGGTATCGTGGTAAAGATTTATTTTAACCACTGATTCTTCACATTCTCGTCCTTGGGCAGTGAAAAAAAATGTCTTTACCTTCATATCGTAGAGCACAGCGTCTTCTCGACATGATGCTGTCCAGAATCCACAGGAATCAGCTGCCGGTTTGAGGTCCCTGGTGTCTGCGCGCACAATAAGTAGGCGGGTAATACGCAAATGTTTCGTCATGACGAAACGGCTTATGACTCGTTTGTAAAAAGAGTGTGTCGGAGTGTGTTTTTTTGTGTCGGCACAAAAAAAAGTATAAAGCCCGGGACACACCAACCGTTTTTGAGCGTCGGCCGACGTAGTTTTTCTGGTGTATTCCGCACCGTTGGCTCTAATCTGAAGCTATCAGGTTTTTTTGGGCCGATTCAACATGTTGAACGGGCGTCGAGCCGTTGGTGAAAGAGGGAACTCTGATTGGCTGTTCGGCTTAGTGAAGAGTCAGTGCACGATAATAATGGCCAAACAGCGAGCAAAGAAGTCAAAAAGGCTGTTCTAATGTTATGTCATATTACCTGAGTGTTCCTTGGCAAATATTTCAATATTAACATGAGCAGAGTGGAATAAAGAAAGTGTTTTGCAAAATTGATATTCAAAATGGTAAGCACACACTGCTTTGTTTATGGTTTGTGTATCTGCAGCCTGCAACGTTGGTTTCTCTTTTTGAATGACGAATATAGATGAATATATCTGCAGAAATAGACAGTTGTCTCATTTGCTTACATTATATTTGAATAGTTATAAGTTATAGTATATAGTAACTTTATGTTTTATAATTACAAGTTTGTGTAATTTAGGTTTTCTGTAGCCAGTGACATTTCATTATTTGTATTTTATTTTCAATGCAGATGTAATGGCATTGTAAATTTTTTTGTTTTTCATTTGAAGGCTGAGGCTTCATTAATAAACACAACCCCAATTATCATCATTGGTTTTGAGATGTTACTTGCTGCGAATATCTTGTCTGATAGGCTACAGTATTGAGGCATAGTATCAGAACATCCTGGCTAGTGTCCGTCGCGCACGGCTAGGTGCGAATGGCCGGATGATGGGCCTATTAAGGAGAAAGTCCAGGGCTGTTTTTTAGCCCCAGTCCGTCCCTGGTGAACCGTAAAGGTTTCTATTTACTAGGAGTGGGAATCACAGGGTACTTCACGATACGATACATGTCTCACGATACCGATAATATCACGATACAGCAATTCTACAATAATCAATGTATTCCTAGACAATCATATAATGATACATCACGATATCTGTCTAACTATGAAAACAAAATGCCCGTGAAAAGGTTAAGTGCAGGTTTTCTCTGTCCAAACTGTTAGAAAACAGCACAAAACGTTTTTCAGTCTGTAAATTAAATGTAACATTTCAAAGTAAATTAAACATTTTTATGCTTATAATTTTTTGAAAGCTTAAACTGTTCTTTGTGTAAACTAACACCTTTACCTACTTATCAACTTATTTAAAAAAACATGGTACATTCAAATTTTTACAAGTTTATTCTTCCTTAAAATACATTTGTCAATAGTGTTGTCAAAGGTACCGACTTGGGTATTTTAAAATTTAAAAAATGTGACGATACCAGCATTTCCGCCTAGCATTTTGAGCGCTGTTGAGCAACATTTCTGAGTGTGTTCTGGCTCTCAACATAAATCTCTGTGATTTACTTCAATGATGAACGCTTCCAAAACATGTTGTAAATAGACATTTTTGACGCTCTTCACCGAGTGCTTACACAGGTACACGGTATCGTTTGAAAGCAGGCGTCTATCAGTGGATCCCTAATATATCCGCTGATAGACTGAAAACCGTATTTATGTCTGATATTGAATCTGATATGTCAAATGATCTGTGCATTACGTCTCGTGTAAATGCCATTGTCAGTACTGGGCTCTCAGTTCACATGGGTACTGTACAGGCAGTACAAAGTACCCATGTGAACTGAAAGTGTTGATGTTAGTGTGAGTGTAATTAAGTGTTCATCCGCCACCAATGAAAACCATTTTTGACACAGGAAAACCCCTGTTGTGCTATGATCATAAACAATACCTGATACACACTGTAGTCTGAGACCACTAATTTAGATATATACTTTATTAATCCTTCTCAGGAAATTAGATTTGTTACAATAGCAGCAACCACATTCAGTCCTCTCACACAGACAACATCAATCTATCTACTTAACTACATTCATAAAACAAAACTTTCACTAAAGCATTCTATACCTTATAATATATGAACTAAAACATGCTATACCCTATAATGATAATACTAAAAACAAATACGCGAACAAAATTAACTAAATCATACAACCCCTATTTTAATAATACTAAGAACATAGGTAAAAAAGATTACAAACAAATAAATAAATATATAAATTAGAGATCAGACTCAGTTATTAGTTATTTTCCGTGCTACATTAGTTAAATTAGTTAACAGTTTGACAAGTTTAATAAGTTTAAAAATTACCACACATTTTTGATAGCAGCAGTCAAGCTGCATAAATTCCAGAAGTTTGTGTGAAACCCTGATGATCATGTATCAAAATGAACCAAAGAACATCTTGTGGAAATGTGACCTTTTGAATAGAGGAGTTCACATGATTCATGTCACCTACTTGCTTAGCAAATCTGTGACCTGGAAATACAGCATAATTTAAATAAATCAAAATCTTTAAAAGAAGAAATATTCATTATTGTGAATTTTAAGTCACGTTTTTTATTTGACATTTTTTCTTTCACTGATCATTTACATAGGCAAATGTGCCCAATGCCCATGCATGTGCCTTTTGCGCTTGAAGCATACTGGATTTATTATTACAATCTTAAATATTTTTCTTTTAACTAGGAGTAATGTTCTAGAGAAATGCCTTGTTTTTTTAATGCTGCAGCTGGTAGACTGTAAGATTTCGCTCTCTTGTTTTGATCTGTGAAGCTACTTTCAAAGGTTCCTCCTCGTTTACATCCTCTCATACTTTATGAGCTTTTATGGTAAGAAAAATTATGAAGAGCAGATGATTAGGGATGTTGATGTCCTAATCTTTACTATAACACTAACCCCAAAAGAGGGTTTGGATGGAGCAAACTGTTAGGAAATCTGGCTCAGACTTGTTTCCAGAGAAAAGATCTTAATTTTTTTTATTTTTTATATATATCCTTTTTTTGTTATATGTGTGTGTTCACCTTATTGGTGTTTTTTAAGCATAAACATCACTTAATTTCCCCATTAAAACAGTTTAAAAGTTCCCGTGGCTAGTTAGTAGTGCATGGCACTAGCGAGTTTGATTTGTATATAAAATATTGTATATAAAAATGATATTTATACTACGGGGCTGTTGAATGCCTGAATCATTTTGCCAAACGATGTCAGTTATTTTAAAGGTCCTTGCAACCTACAACAGCAAAAGAACCAAAACCCACAACGACACAGACCAAGCAAATCAATATAGTAAACAATAGGATAATTATTTCCTTGTTTTTTGCCCCAAAATTTAATTTTATTATGTACGGAAACACATACAGTCTTTCTCCCGCACTCTCTTCAATCAAACGCACACACATACAGTACGGACACACGCATACAGGAACGTGTTGTCAACGTTGCTGACGATTTTATCAAAAAAATAGTTTAGCAACTTAAAATTTACATGACATTTCTCACTAACAAGGTAATAAAAATGCTGTTCTTGAAGCATATATACTTACAGTGTCACTATTAGTAGAGACGCTGCTGCCGAACACTGTTGAGAGAAGCACAGACTCGGGTAACTATATTAGTTTGCTATCAATGGCTTAAGCCTTTGTTAATAGCTCTAAAATTACGTTTTGGAATTGGCAACGGTCGAGGCACGGGATGAGATGCGTAAGAAATTAGTCCTAACCTGACAAATGTCTTGAAATACATCATTTGAACAATGTCTCGAGGTGTGGTAACCGTAGTATAAGCAGAATAATTGACTCTGATCTGTTGAATTATTAGAAAATAATGCACACCCGAGGTGTAGCGGCCACACATAATTCATCGGCCCTTCGTCAATTATTCCTTACATAAAACATGTATTTGTAACAAGCGAAAACAATTCACAACGAAAGCAAAACTTAATTCAGGAAATATAATGTGAAAACAAGTGCGATTGTCTACAGTTTGTTGTCTTGTATAGATTGTATCTTGTTTTAAGAATGTTTAGATATGTTTGCTAAAAAAATCATTAGGAAATTCTGTTTTTTTCTTTCATCAGCGATGTGATGGGGATTGCACTGTATTTTATTTGTGTCTTTGTGCTTTTGCAGTATGACCCTCGGTTTGGGGACGCCTTCTGGAACAGCAGTAAGTTTGGGATGGTGAATTATCTGCTCAGAATGATGAGTAGCTGGGCCATCGTCTGCAGTGTGTGGTACCTGCCTCCGATGAGCCGCCAGGTAAGGCCGGCATGCACGCAAACTCATCATCTCTGTGAATGCAGTAAAATCTCTGTGGTATGACTGACCCATTTTTGCATTGGTCCATTTAATACACAAATCAAGCACAAATAAGCCTGAGTGGGTTTGGACAGCCTGTCTGAAGTTTTGTCCACCCACCACAGATTGGAAATAGACATCTGTTTTTGCATGTGGGCATGCAAATAAACAAATAGACCATTGTTTTTAATGCATGTGTAGGCTCTCGGCTCTCAAAAAAAACAGAAATGGTCACCATAGGTAAATCATTGTGCTAATGTGTTCCGCCCCACCTTGAATGTTACAGAAGTTCACTGGAAAATCACTGGAATAATGTTGAAGCCCTTCCTTGGTGTACTTATTGCTTGTTTTAAAGTGCTCTTATTATGCGTTTTCGAATATTACTTTTCATGCAGTGTATAAAATATAAGCTGTTTGAGAATGCAAAAGGTCTGCAAAGATTTAAAGTACACCTGTACCGGTAGTCATTAATTGATCCCTTAGTCTCATCTTTCATCACCAGAAGTACATATAAAAAATGTTTTCCTTGAAAAAAACCTTGCCTCATTTAGTATACTCGGTTCTATGAATATGCAAATTAGCCCTGCCTATCACACGTTGACGTGATTGGTTACAAGGTAGTTTGTGACGTCAAAAACACCAGCGATTTCAAACCGTGATTTTGAGACTGTCCTTGGTATACTGCACTTTTAAGGAGAAAATACTCAATAATGGTGCTGACTTATGCTTTAAGACAAACCATGTCCAAATTCATATTAAAAACACCACAGACATGTAAACAATATTAAAAGCTTGACTTTAACCCCTTATATTGGCATCGACCCCACAGCCATTATATATTTAAAACAGTTTGAAAAGCTTGCAATCTCTAGTTTACATATTTGGTGACTGATTTTCAAAATAAATTACAGAGGAGCCGTAATTTATCAATTTGCAACAAGAATATTCCTTAGGCGTGTTCAGATCTTTATTTTGAAATAGTGATGAACATGAAAAATCATGAAAGAAGGTCTGAAAATGTTTTAAATATAAAAAATAAAAAAATAGATTCACCATTTGTGATGTGGCAGCGAGCTATAATGCACATACGTGTTCTTTTTGTGTTTCTTAGAGGTTGAATTCATTTCAAAATCTGCCCAACTTCCAATACTACTTCTGAATAGGATGTCTACTTCATAAATTGTATGAAAATTGTAAAAATAATGGTTCAGATCACTCAAACAACATATGGAAATGGAGGCGCCCTTATATGGGCAGTAATGTCTACTAGTGAAAAAGTTTGGTACTGCGCCCAAACAATATCAACCTAAAATTTGAAACACAACTTGTTCAGATTTTTGGCTTTGATTTTTTTTTTGTGTGCATTTTTAGAGTCCACCAGGTTTTGAAAATATATATTTTATATAAAATATGAATAATAACATTTTTAACATTGTACATTTTCATAAACTCAAACTTCTATAACTTTTTTCTGTTTAACTTTCTTAATTTATTTCACTTCTACAAAAATCTGCCAAATGTCTTCTTTAAAACAAGACATACTATACTCCAAAGCATTCTTGAATTCCAACCACTTAAGTTCGGAATGTGCATTTTCATGTCTTAAGGGGTTAAAGATCAAAGTACATAACAATAAAGTTATTGTCCTCTAAAACAACGAATCGATTTTGAAATGCTAAACGAGTCGTCAGCAATTCCAGTCTCGCTTCCTGTTACATACCTATGTAACAATGTAACAAATTTGCATAATGCCAGCCAATGCTCTTCATTGGCTACCTGTGAACAACGTCTACTTTGACCTGCCCTCAAACACTGTAGTCGTAGCTGAGGCATGGAAGAGTGGTTTGTATTGTCGAAATGTCGAGAAGATTGTTTTCAGTGATGTTTTCCTCTTTGCATGCATTTCAATACGATGAGGACTTGATACGGAAAAACTGACGCCATTGTGATTGCTTGCATCACTGTGTATCAAGCGTTGAGGAAGAAATTCAGATATGATAATAGGCGTTTCATTTCTGACACGTGCTGTAAGCGGTAGACCAATCACAACAGACTGGACCAATTGACCAATCAGAGCAGAGTTTAGAGAGACTGAATCTTTACACAGTGTTTTCAGACTCTTTAAGAAATATGGTTAAGTGCCATGTATATTATGAGAAAATTACAAACCTATTGTAGGAGACCTTTAAAACAAAATAAGGAACCTTTAAAATAGCATGATGGGGGCACTTTAATATTTAAGCAAAATTACCGTTGTTTTAGAATAGATAAACCTGCTATTAAAGGGATAGTTCCCCAAATATGAAAATTCACAACGCACTTACATCAAATTTTTGTTTGTGTCTGTTTGTTTATGAAAGTCATACACGTCAGAGATGACATGAGGGTGAGTAAATGATGAGAGCATTTTGGGTGAACTATCCCTTTAATAGAATGTGCTGAAAATAATTGTAACAAGTATGACACATACATTTCAAACTCTTAAAAGCGCAAGATCAAGGTTTTTGTCAAGGTCTGTTTTGTGTCCCTCAGGAAGATGAGGATGCCGTGCAGTTTGCTAACAGAGTAAAGGCAGCCATTGCCAGACAGGGTGGTCTGGTGGACCTGCTGTGGTAAGTCGGACTCGGCTATGTTAAGGTCAAAGAGAAGTAATACAAATACTAATATCAGCCGTAGATGGAGAGATATGTGACAGCTGGCTGTCTTAAGGCGAGGCACGGCAGGCAAAAACATAGTTTTTTTTTTTTTTTCACTGGTCAATTTTGAGATTTTGGGCAATTTGTCTTCAATAACATGTCTTCTTTCAGACTTGTGCTGAAAAAAAGTCCAAAATACACATTTAGGTCTTTATTTTACTATACTTTGTCTGTTTGCGTGTGTAGATTTCGCCTAAATTCATCAAAAGTTGGCGTTCTAAATCATCCCGCTGCTCCACGATCGCCGTCTGCACCCTTGTCATCACATATACCGTTAGAAAGCTCTCTCTCTCTCCTTTACAATGCTGTCGGATCCAAAGATGGTCATTTCCTGTTTTTCAGCAACCAATGCTTAACTCAATGCTAATCTCATTGCTGTCAGAAATGCTGATGCCAATTGCTGACAACGTGATTTGTTCAGAATCGTAACATGACGCACTCTGACATTTCATACTATTTGTACTATCCACCCGGGTGGAGGGGTTACATAAAGCATATTTTGTCTGTAATTCATGGCTTTCAATAGAAATTAGTGGAATTTTGCCATAAAGATCTTTAAAGGCCGTTTTCTCAAAATGAGTTTTTTTCTCACAGTTTCTGTAGCACAGTCTACATACACCAAAATTTACAGTCGCATTCCTAACTATGTGAAGGTTTATCCAGAGGGATTTGTTGATGTATCATTCTTGGCCTGATTTATAGGGCGGAAATAAATTTTTTAAGGCTATTGGCAGTATTTCCTGATTTACATGATAACAAAAGGAGATAATCCCCTCTGGTTATGTCTTTTCATTGAATATGTCAACAAAATGCAAAAATAATTTTTAACCTTGGTTTTTTTCAATGGTCAGATTCGTCACTTCAACATATATGCAAATATTTAATTAGATATAGCCTGATTAGCATATTTAAACATAAAATTACAGAAAACTTGCAATACATTTATTTTGTCTCCTATTCATGCGAGTAATCAACTGGTAAAGTTTCATTGTGATATCTGTAAGTTAAAAATTTTACCCTATTCACCTGTAGTGTCTCGCCTTAAACCAGAAAATGTCTGGTCTTGACTCTCGACTGGTTTAAACTGGTCTCCTAGCCTGACAAAACCCTTCTAAAACCAGCTACCAGACCAGCGGACGTACTAAAGCCCAAAGTACACTTCTGCTGTCCATTTAAGGAATTTCCATCACTTTTCGTCATCGGAAGCGTCCACGGCAAAGTCCCTTTAAGACAATTCATTTCACTGTCTTTGAACTGGCCATCTTTGAAACGCCTCTCGCTTCACATTTGTATAGCGCTTTTCACAATACACACCGTTTCAAAGCAGCTTTACAGAAAATGCATGAGTCCACATTACAATTTAGAGTGATCTGTTTTCTAAGTTATGCATTTCAGAAATGTGCGTATACAAAATCACAGTTAGCGGAAAAATTATTAATTTAAACAATGTAATGATTTAAGGCAGAAACAATGAGCTCATTGAAGTGATTAATACTTGTTTGTTAACAAATGATTGACATTTAGATATTAATTTAGCATTGGTGCATGTTGATTCAAACATTGGAAAGCTGGTCTTCTCAGATAAATGTCCTTTTAGTTGAAACTGGGTTTGTGTTTTTCTTTAGGGATGGTGGTTTGAAACGAGGGAAAGTGAAAGACGCTTTTAAAGAGGAGCAACAAAAAATCTACAGCAAGATTTTGGTTGGAACGCAAGCGGACCGCAGTCGTTCTTGAGGAGAGGATGATGACTCAGGTGAGGACCTGGAGGGCAAGAGACGGTTCAGAGACCCGGACAACGGCGTTACGGATTTGTATCACCTCAAATCACGAAGAGCTGTCCTTGTTTAATTATTCCTCTTTGTGAAAAGGATCAAAGCTTGTCGAGTGTTAGGTCAGGCCGTGATCAAAACACTCCACGAGATGCGTTTCGATGCGTAATGGCCCTTTGACCGGAGCCAGTGTAGCGTGTTTCAGACTTTAGTGGCCGGGTGGCTCACGAGGAGTCATAAGGATGCAATGTGATAGTTTAATGATTTCTTTCTCGTTATTTTTTTATTAACATTTTATTTTTATTTTTCTCTTATTATCATTTACTCTTAACGTATCATTAGGATGCAATAAACTATTAAATCTGATGGCCATGAATGGTTCAAGGAAACGCCTCATCAGGCTGCACGTAGGTGTCCGAGAGTTTTCCGTTATGCACTTCCATCTCTCTGCTATACTTCTGCTGCGCAAGTCACTTTAATCCTGGATTTTAACTGGAGAAAACGGCAGAAACATGCATGGCAAACCTGCGATTTAATTTGAAGATGACCAGTTTATTCTGACCTTTGCAGACATGTAATCTGCATTGACCTTTCACAATACCTCCATGTAAACAATCAAGCCTGTGTGAAGGGTTTGAGAAGAATTGGTTATGTATTGTTCGATTTTTATCTTTCTTGTCCTTGTGTGCCAGATCCAGAAGTCTTTGCCATTTCCATTCACATATGGAAGTCAAACCTTAAGAGTCTTAATGATATTGGCCAAGCTACAGCCAATTGAAAACTCAATGAACTGTTCACGTTCTTCAGGTACTGCATAAAGTCAGATTTAAAAACGTTATTTGTGATGTTTAAACAACACTATGCTGCATGTACTGTATACATGTTTCCTAAAGGGTTTATTTTTATTTTTTTAGATCAACCAACCCTAAAATTGGGACGACTTGTTAAGCAATAACAAGAGTATTTTAACATAATACATTTTAGAAACAAAACTCAGAAACTCTGTTGCAAGTTTGGAGCTATAACAAAAAGTGCACAGAACACCGTTATTGGATCTCTTCTCATTTTAAATAATCTGATTTGATTCAGTAAGTTATCCGACTGATTCAGACGATAACTGATGACTCATCAGACGATGACTGTTTGTCTGGTATTTTAAAAACAATTTTGCAATATTGACCACCATTTTATCAGATTTTCGTGTGAATTTTTTTTTTTTTTTTTTTTTTTTTTTTTTTTTTTTTTCCTGTTTAGACCAATGTGTAAAAAAGGCAGACCGGCTGAATGAACATGTAAAGTGATGGAAGGAACAGTATTTACATGTTTTCACCAAATACAAGTGTTCAGCGTCCCAATTTGCCTATACTTAAACTACGCCCTAGAAGTATGTACTCTTTATGTGAAGAAAAAGTACATACTTTTGACTGTGTAGCAAAAGAGTAGACAAGCTTTGGGAAATACTATCACATTAGTAAATTGCGTCTTTTAACAATGTCAATGTCACTTTATTTATAAAGCACTATTTAAAACAGCAACTGTTGACCAATGTGCTGTACATAGCATACACATAAACACAATGAAATAAAACAAATAACAGACAATAAAACGGATAACATGACACTGTATCATCGATTAAAAGCTATTTCAAACAAATAAGTTTAACAGTCACTTTGTCGCATAGTTACGCGCATCTTATCGCTGCAAACTGGCCTGCCAATCATCTTGTCACAGTTAACACATTTCATTTCATTTCCTATACCGTATCGGAGAGAAAAGAAGTAGCACTTTCATGTGGAGAAACGAATAGTTTGGCATAATGATGCACTTAACAGTTAATGGCCAAACGGATATTTATAAAAGTTTAGTGTTGTTGCAGATGAAAGATAACACGGATAACATTAAATAATATTTTTTTATCAGGTTAAATGTTGATTATTAAGTCTCTCAAACCCCTTCATCTAAACATCCACCATGTTTGTAGTTTTCTAACACTTTATTTGTGTTTGTAGTTCTGAACTGAATTCTCAATGGGTTGTGGGCAATATTAGCCGTAAAGAGTGTGCGCGGATCCACACTTCGAAAATATACCAGAAATAGTGGACCATCTGGGGACTTGTTGCACACTCTTTTCAATATATTATGCTTTGGGACACACTTATTCTAATCTCACATAATTCCATCCATCACTTGAAAAATTTGAATATCGTGCAAAAGTTAATTTATTCAACTTAAAATGTGAAACTAATAAGTGAGATATTTCAAGCCTTTGTCTGTTATTAGCCTTATAGCCTAATTGTGATGATTATGGCTTACAGCTTATGAAAACCCCAAATTCAAAATTAGAATATTGTGAAAAGGTTTTCATAAGCTGTAAGCCATAATCATCAAAATTATAACAAATAATGGCTTGAAATATCTTACTTTGAATGTAATGAGTCTATATAATATATTAGTTTCACCTTTTAAGTTGAATAAATTAACTTTTGCACGATATTTTAATTTTTTCGAGTTTCATCTGGACTATTTAAGATTGATTTGGGAGGCAGAGCCGCTTCCGGTTTCCTTTTGTGCTATTCACTGTCTCTTAGCAAAACAGTCTTTTTGTGAACACCACCAAGTCATAGTTTTATGCAACAGCAGTGGCTTTGGGCATGTGACCAAAAGTGCAAATCTTATTGGTTGGCCAATTTTATTTTCAGTGCGATGGAAAAGAGATTAGAAAAGTGTTGGATTTACGGCATGCTAATGTTCGTGTTGTTCAAATTAAAATATTTATTGTGCTAAATTTTCGCATAGAACATTAAGGCCTTAACTCAGCTAAGAAATTGCCATGTTGTTGCAAAAAACAAAAAACATTGGCATAACAGCTAAATACTGTGCAGGAGAAAACGCTGTATGCAACTACTATCTAGCTCTAAAACTGAAACACTAAAGGGCGATAGTAATTGATAATGATCGATAGTAGTTTCACAACGTGAACCCTTTTTGAAAATATACCACCGGTTTTATTTCAGGGCTATGTTTGGTTACAACCAATGACAAACAAGATGTTGCTTGTTTAGCTTATTGTGGTAAAGATTGAGAAACATGAGCCACATGTGTAAAGCGGTTTCTTAGTCACTTCAGCTTTTTGGCTTCTAGTGAATATGATTAGTTTGTATTGGGTGATATATTTATCTGAATATCAACCTTCATACGGGTGTGTGCAGCCATCTTGCACCAGCCTAGATGGTTATTATTAGGATCTCTCATTCAACCATCATCATAATCATGTCATTAGTCGTTTGTAAGAGCAGCATGTCTCGCAGAGCCTGGATATTAGCTCAAGGAGGCATGTACAGTACAATGGAGTTTTGATTCAAGAAAGTGAGACATGTATTTAAATATAATTATCCCTCATCTACAAGCTTGAAAGTGGAATTGAATTGGCGCCATGTTGTGTTACTCCACTTATTACATCTTTAAAGACAAGTCTGCCTGTAATAAAGTTTGATTGAGTATAATTAACGCTTTAGATCGTTACTGAGATCTGAAATAGTACGACCGCATACCAGCGTATGAAACGATTCAGCTGCTGGGCTCAATGTGTGGGAATGACTCTTTTCTCTGCACTTTTAACCCAGTCACTGAGTGCATATAAACGGCTCTGTGCAAACGTAGTGAGAGTTCGTATAAACATGTCAAGGATTGTAGCATATACAGCTGCTCATGTTTTCAAGGACTAGTTCTCGGCTTTATGTTGGAGGTTCAACTGGAGATTTTCATTGTGGGAGCCATTGATAATATAGGACTTATTCCAATTCATTGACATTGTGCTTTTTTCCCTTATATTTTTTTTGCAATTCATCTGTTCAGTATCCTTCTGGGATCCAGCAATTCAGTCTTCTCTTTAAAACTTAAAGCTGGCAGGCTTTTCTGAGATACAAAATGGCTTGACAACTTCCTTTCTTTGTTTTTAGAAATTTCGTACATTTATAAAAACATCTGCTTCTGCAAAATCATCAATCATCTGTATCGTAATCATCAAAAAAATATTGAAAAAGTAGCAGTGCACAGTATTGTTTTATTTTGTAATTCTAGCATTAAAAGGTTTTTTGAAAGAAGTCTGTTATGCTCACTATAGCCACATTTATTCTTATAAATAAACATACTATGAAACAGTAATATTGTGAAATATAATTATTTTTGTAAAAGTTATTTATTCAGAATTTATTCAAAGCTTTATTTTTTAGCAGCCATTACTCCAGTGTCCAGAGTCACATGATCGGTAAGAAATGTTTCTTGAGCAACAAATCAGCGTATTATGATTTTGCATTATTATAAATGTTGAAAACAGTTGTGTTTGTGAAAACCATGATGCCATGAACCATGATGATGATTTTGTAACATTATAAATGTCTTTACTTTTAGGTTTAATCAATTGAATGCATCCTCACTATCATCCTCGAGTGATAAGTGTGTACATTATTATTTATAGTTAATTTAGCTGTCATTGAAAGTTCTAAAACATTTGTTAATATAAACTTGCCTTTATTTTTTAATGAATAGATCCTGGTGTCCACTATGAAAAAACAATAATGTTTTATGTTTCAAACATGTCATTGGAGGATTTAAACCATGACAAGAATCTTTAAAAAACACACCCACACACCCTCTTTTTGCTGGCTCTCATGAGGATTTGTATCATTTACTGTGTCTATGACATTTTCTTTGATGTTGTAGTAAACAAGGCTACTTTTATGCACAGTAGACACTCCAAGAATCTTAATATCTTGTAGATTAGTCCATCCTACAAGAAGAAAGTGTGATATTTGCACATTGTCAGTGAATTGGATTAATGTCACCATCCACATTAGGTGAGTGGGTGTGTGTTGACGGAACGTATAACAATGTCATAACAATGTTGCCAGTGATTTGACTGCCGCCACGCTCTAAAACAGCACCTGCCAATACATCCACCTGTTCGTCACTGTACGTCAAACATGTTCTAATGTGATACAGTCTTGTACAAATATATATAATATGTCATACAAGAAAATAAAAACAACTTCAACACAACATTCTGTGAGTTTCAAGTTTATGACGAGAAGAGTTTCTTGTATCCTTTGAATTTTGAACGGATCTTTAATGTGTCTCGGGAACAACGAGTTTTCGCATTTGTTCATTTTGTGAACATCTCAAAGGTTCTGTACAGGAAACAGAAATGATTAGTTCACCTCCCAAGCCTTCGGGTCTGAGTCATTCGTTCTTTGTGACAGCCGTATTGGATTTGGCAATTAGTTAATAATTCCCAACCTTCCTTACAAGCAAGTTCGTTTTTTTTGACAAAAGGGATAGGGAGGTGAGGTGAACTAAGAAGACTGCATTGCCTGAAGACCCGGCTAAGCAAAGAATGAATCATTGCTGTTTCTCATCATTTATGGCTGCATATAATAGTTTTTTCTTATTCTAAATGTGATCAACTTTGCGTAAGCTAATGCGTAAGGGAATTTGGCGATAACCATGTAACGTTTAAATGATATTCTGCTGAAATGAACAAAATGACTTCAAAAAAAGATTAATTCATTTTGCTGAACGAGACTCAAAGATCCGAGTCAGTAAAATGATTCGAATGTCCCATCGCTACAGCGGAGCTGTAAAAAAAAATGGAGAACTGGACATTGGTTTTAGGCCCTATATTGATGGATTACTGGAGAACTGTCGAGCACTGAACCAGAGGGACAAGTTGTTCTGCCAGAGTCCTTTCACTTAACATGAATTATAAACATCCATTCAGCCTGCCGTTGCTGGGCTGGAGTCTGACCTGAGAAACAGAGAATTTCCTTCATGGTGACTTTCACTTGAAGAGTGCCAACTCTTAGGTAACATCCTGAAGACCAAGAGGGGATACAATGACTTCACCCAGCCAAAGAGCTGATGGATAGATCACAACACACACACACACACACACAAAACTGCAGTAAACCGCATGCTTATTGCTTTCACATGTTCGGTACAGAGGATTAGATTTAGATATTAACAGATCTTTAAAATAGCCAATAGTTTTCATCTGGTGAACTATTGCATTACCATGGGATGAGTTCCAGATCTCCAAATCAGTTTTGGTGGAACATTCAAAATGACAAACTGACTCCAACTAAAGGACAATTCCGGTGAAAAATTAACCTTGGGGTTCATAACACATGGTTCACAAAGTCGACCGTTCTCTGGGATGCGTTTTCATGATAATCGAATGTAAAGAGTTTTATCTCTAAAAACAGATTCGCTTATAACGCTAGTATATGGGGCATAGAATAGGTAAAAGTAAATCGCTAGTTAATACCTCTAACAAGGCTCAAAATAGCCTCACACTAACAGGAACATGAACAGTCTCGACTAGTCGAGCCACGAACGCCGTGGTAGGTAGATTTCACAAACGTAATTCCTATCGACCAGCTCACTTAGCACGGCGTTCGTGGCTCGACTAGTCGAGACTGTTTTCCAAGATGGCTCCTGCCTGTATACGCGTAATGTACTGTTTTTATAAAGTATCTTCTTATTAAACTGTCTGTACACTTACATAGTTCTCAATGCTTCGGTTTGCATGTAGGGACGCTCATTATGCTACCGTGTTAGTGTGAGGCTATATTTTGAGCCTTGTTAGTGGTATTAACTAGCGATTTACTTTTACCTATTCTATGCCCCATATACTAGCTGTCACGGTGTCTGGTTGTGTTTCCCCGGGTGTCCACTGGAGGTCCTCGTTCCCCACGGTGTCTGTCATTGTTAACTACATTCCCCACAATCCTTGTCTGCACTTATCTGTTCATTGCACTCAGCTGTTCTCGTCACTGTTCCCGTCATTGTTCCCAGCTGTCTCTGGTTATCATTGTTAGTTTTGTGTGTTTAGTGTTTACATGCTATCCTGTAGCTCAAACAGTAGAGCGTTGGCGCTAGCAACGCCAAGGTCATGGGTTTGATTCCCAGGGAAAGCAAGACCTGATAAAAATGTAAAAATGTGTACCTTGAATGCAATGTAAGTCGCTTTGGATAAAAGCGTCTGCCAAATGCATAAATGTAAATGTATATACCCTGGTTGTTTCTTTGTTTGTCACGGATTCCTTGTCTATTATCACGCCACTTCTGTTCCCTGTTTGTGTTCTTGTTTTTGCATTGGATTTATGATGACGACTTATTGCCTGGACTGGATTTATGCTTACGGATTTCCCCAATAAAAGTACTGCGCTTGGATCTTCCCTGTCTCCTTGAGTGTGGATCGTGACAGAAGGAATCCGTCAATATGCACAGATCCAGCAGTACAGTACGGGTATTCGTATCGCTCCTCCAAGCACTGCTGAGGAGAGGATGGGACGTTTTGGTAATCTGGCCTATCTACGTCAGCAGGGCCGGTCGGTGGGTGATCTATCCCAATTTTTTTGGACTCTCTCGAGAGGTATGGGATACAATGAGGCCACACTCAAGGACCTTTTTAATAAGTGTCTTGACGACCCATTGCCGGGCTGGGAGATGAAGGGGCTGGAGATCCTGGACTTTTGGGGATTCACCAGTTACCTTCATCATCGTAGCCAATGGGATACACCACTCCCGCCTGTGTCTCCTGACATGGCTTCCATACCCTCGCAGGAGACTGCAACACCCCCAGAGGCGGTCACGGACGTCACAGAATCCCCAGAGGCGGTAGGTTTGATGTCGCCGCCTCACCATCAGAAACGGTGGAGGAGGAGGAAGATCGCCAGTCTTCCCAAAGACCCGGAGACCGCCCCCTCCGAGCAGCCCGCTGTCGTCCCGGAGGCCGTCCCCTCCGAGCAGCCCGCTGTCGTCCCGGAGGCCTTGCCCGTCCAGCCCGCTATCATCCCAGAACTGCCCATCATCAGTCATCCTGCCATGGTCAAGAAGGTGGTCTTCCTCTTCTATACATTGCCTGTTCTACATGCATGGAGGAAGCACACGTCTGCCGAGCCTGAGCTTCACGTCACGTCTGCCGAGCCTGAGCTTCACGTCACGTCTGCCGAGCCTGAGCTTCACGTCACGTCTGCCGAGCCTGAGCTTCACGTCACGTCTGCCGAGCCTGAGCTTCACGTCACGTCTGCCGAGCCTGAGCTTCACGTCACGTCTGCCGAGCCTGAGCTTCACGTCACGTCTGCCGAGCCTGAGCTTCACGTCACGTCTGCCGAGCCTGAGCTTCACGTCACGTCTGCCGAGCCTGAGCTTCACGTCACGTCTGCCGAGCCTGAGCTTCACGTCACGTCTGCCGAGCCTGAGCTTCACGTCACGTCTGCCGAGCCTGAGCTTCAAGTCACGTCTGCCGAGCCTGAGCTTCACGTCACGTCTGCCGAGCCTGAGCTTCAAGTCACGTCACGTCTGCCGAGCCTGAGCTTCACGTCACGTCTGCCGAGCCTGAGCTTCACGTCACGTCTGCCGAGCCTGAGCTTCACGTCACGTCTGCCGAGCCTGAGCTTCACGTCACGTCTGCCGAGCCTGAGCTTCACGTCACGTCTGCCGAGCCTGAGCTTCACGTCACGTCTGCCGAGCCTGAGCTTCACGTCACGTCTGCCGAGCCTGAGCTTCACGTCACGTCTGCCGAGCCTGAGCTTCACGTCACGTCTGCCGAGCCAGTGTCTCCAGACAAGATGGCCGCCGTTGAGCCGGTAGTGTCTGTTCCAGTTCCTGAGCCGGTGGTGTCCGTTCCTGTTCCTGAGCCGGTGGTGTCCGTTCCTGTTCCTGAGCCGGTGGTGTCCGTTCCTGTTCCTGAGCCGGTGGTGTCCGTTCCTGTTCCTGAGCCGGTGGTGTCCGTTCCTGTTCCTGAGCCGGTGGTGTCCGTTCCTGTTCCTGAGCCGGTGGTGTCCGTTCCTGTTCCTGAGCCGGTGGTGTCCGTTCCAGTTCCTGAGCCGGTGGTGTCCGTTCCTGTTCCTGAGCCGGTGGTGTCCGTTCCAGTTACTGAGCCGGTGGTGTCCGTTCCTGTTCCTGAGCCGGTGGTGTCCGTTCCTCTGCCTGAGCCGGTGGTGTCCGTGCCTGTTCCTGAGCCGGTGTCCGTGCCTGTTCCTGAGCCGGTGTCCGTGCCTCTTTCTGAGCCGGTGTCCGTGCCTGTTCCTGAGCCGGTGTCCGTGCCTGTTCCTGAGCCGGTGTCCGTGCCTGTTTCTGAGCCGGTGTCCGTGACTGTTCCTGAGTCGGTGCCTTCTCCGCCCTGGCCGCCCGAGGGGTCGTCTCCGCCCTGGCCGCCCGATGGACTGTCTGCTCCGCCCTGGCCGCCCGATGGACTGACGTCTCCGCCCGGTTTCGCCCGGGTCGCCGGCTAAGTCATCAACCCTTGTTCCTGTTCCCCTCCATGGACCTGGCCCCCCGTCCCGTCTCTGATCCTCCACCATTTCACCTTCTACCTGGACTCTTGTGTTGTCTGTTATGTCTTGAAGCGTCTGGTAGCCTCTCCGTAGGAGGAGGGTTATGTCACGGTGTCTGGTTGTGTTTCCCCGGGTGTCCACTGGAGGTCCTCGTTCCCCACAGTGTCTGTCATTGTTAACTACATTCCCCACAATCCTTGTCTGCACTTATCTGTTCATTGCACTCAGCTGTTCTCGTCACTGTTCCCGTCATTGTTCCCAGCTGTCTCTGGTTATCATTGTTAGTTCTGTGTGTTTATATACCCTTGTTGTTTCTTTGTTTGTCACGGATTCCTTGTCTATTATCACGCCACTTCTGTTCCCTGTTTGTGTTCTTGTTTTTGCATTGGATTTATGATGACGACTTATTGCCTGGACTGGATTTATGCTTACGGATTTCCCCAATAAAAGTACTGCGCTTGGATCTTCCCTGTCTCCGTGAGTGTGGATCGTGACACTAGCGTTATAAGCTAATATGTTTTTAGAGATAAAACTCTTTACATTCGATTATCATGAAAACGTATCCCAGAGAACGATCGACTCGGTAACCATGTGTTAATTACCCCTAGGTTATTTTTTCAACGGAATTGTCCTTTAAGTGTCTGCCAGGGCAAACCGAGCATGTGAACGTGCGTCAGTTTCTGCACAATTATCTTACCTTTACCAGCTCGGAATCCATCAAACTAACTAGATTATGAACTGATGTCTTCATTTATCTAATTTGTTGTACTGCAGCAGCACAGATGCAGAACATAAACAATTTACATCTGTTTTTGTTGCTAATGGGATTTTTAAAAAACATATTATATGCCATGATGCAATACATATTACATGAGATGCTATAAATACCATGAATATAGCATATGACATCGTTATTAAACAATAACGCATATTGTAGCTTAACCTGAGACCCAGACATTTGCTTTCAATTGCTTTCTGTTGTTTGCACTCCACAGAAGTTTGTGTAAAACCTGATTATCATGTTTTCCAGCCTGATGTGAGAACGATCCAAATAGCATCTTGTGCTTCAATGGAAAGAAATCTGACCTTCTGAACAAAAGAGTTCACATGATTCATGTTACAAAATTACTTATTGGATTAGTGACCTAAAATCTCCAAACTCCAAAAACCGATTTAAATGTGGTTGCAGACATTTTACTTTAATGCTCTTCTCCTTTTCTCAAACAATAAAAAAATAAATGTGTGTGTATATAAAAATTTTTTTTCCTCCTGTCCTCCGAGGAGGCAAGGAAGGCAGTGCCTCTTCAAAAAATTGTATGAGAATATAATCCATATTATAAAAATAAAACAATGCAAATATTACAAAATGTGATTTATTACACTTGTGAAATATTACACTTGTTTTTTTAAGGAACAAATAAAGTTACAGTGAGAGTCTGTGTCTCTTTTGCCTCCCCTGAGCCCATTGACTTTTAACAGACCCCCTAAACTTTAGCGTGCGCTTGGTTTGATGGGGGGTAATTGAGATGGGGGGAAAATCACGTGAGAGGAGGCAATGCCTGGTTATGGTTAAATATGAGTGGTTTGTGCGATAAATCCCACCTCTTGTTTTCATGTGCTTTCACGAATTGGTCTGAATGAACAAAATGATGCCAATGGGAAGACTAATTAACAACTAAGTAAACAACTCCGCCACTTAAATATAATCGCTTTTCGACCGGGCCTTGTGTGTATTCAAATAAAACAGGAAACTGACAGCCAGTTATGAGATGATTCAAAGCGCTACCACGAAACTGTGGAGTTGAGCTGTTGCAACATTAGACTACTACTACAAACTCTGGCCTGCAGTTATGAACTAGAATACGACGGGAAAATAGTCTATATACTGAAGAAAAAATATATATACATGGGCTTTCACATTGAAGCGTGAATAGTAATGTTGGCATTCCTGCGTGTGAATAAAAATGCAATAGTTTATTGCAAGTTGTTTTTACATTCTTTAAAACTGTCAGACCCATACATTTTTATTACTTGTTTTACTAGTACTTATTTTCAGTTTCATTAGTACTTGTTTACTAGTCCTTATTCAAGTGATTTGTAACCTATCTATGTGATGATTTAAAGTCACCATGAAATCAAAATTTGCAAATCTTTTTAAGATGTGGATTGTATGTTTGTGGATTGTTACAGTATTTATTATAAATGATTGATCCGTGCACATCATATTTTTTATGATAAGTAATGTGTTCTCGTAATCTTTAAAGACCCACCGTGGTGAAAATCACGTTTTTAATGTTGTTTATATGTGTTACAGTGCATATGGTTTGTCTTAAAGATATACTTTAAGACAAACCATATGCAAATTCATCTGTCAGCTGTCCAAAAACAATCTCAAAAACTTGGTTTGAAATCAAGTATAGATCTCTGCAGGAGAGTAATGGGAGTTACCAGATCAGTAGGCGAGGCCATAAACAGAGGGGCGTTTTCGACCGCGTCGCCTGATTTGCCCACATCACAGTGAGGGTAGGGTCTAGGGGTCAGGTCGGGTGAAGGGCATCATTTTTCATTGGATGATTTATAAACACCCACCATTTTGGAAACATTTAGAAACACACACTTTTGTTCTGCGAAATCGCCCTTGTTCTCTACGTCTACGTCACAAATATGTTGTAACCAATTCCGTGAACATGTGGCCGGGCTTTTGCATATAATTTACTATGCTGTGAAGCAGGGGAGTGTAGAGAGCGATACATAACGATTTACCATTTGAAGAGCCTGTAGCTATATTTAAATCTTCCACTTCTTCTTTATGGTGGACTGGACAGTCGATATTTTGGTGAAAAAACAATGGTTAAATAGACTGTATAGGTTTAATGCCAGCACCAGGTGATATCATATTGTGAAACCATAGACAGACGTAAGACACTTTTAACTCTTTCCCCAGCACCGCAGAATTTTTGATCATTTTCACAAAACTTTAATGGCCCCCAGAATATTTTTTTGTACGAATATCTGAACAAAGAACAGAGCCTCTGCTCTGGAGAAAAAACAACAACAACAACTTTTTATTCTATCTACATTTTTGATCAACACTAAGCAACATTTTAAACAAAATACTGAGTAAATCATGTTTTTTGTTAAAGACCACGTCTGGGTCAGATTCAGAACTATGATCAAAACATAGATGGAGTAGATTAAGTCCATCAACATCCCCAAAGCTTCACAGTGCTACTGTGGGATTTATACTTGGTTTTAATGAATTAATGACATCATGGCTAATGTAAAAATACAAAATATAATTGCATTTGGTTTATCATTTTATATGTTTATTTAACCAGGAAGATGTGACAACATTAAGTGTAACTAACATGAATTTACATATTATATATATATATATATATATATATATATATATATATATATACTGTGGTGTTATTATACATTATGGGGAAAAAATGTCCACACAAAGATGGAAATATCTGAAATCGTCGTCCTACATTTTTTTTTATTTAAAAAATTATAAAGTTTTTTGAAAATGTAAAAATGCAGAAAGTTTTCTGTGATGGGTATAGGTTTACACAGTATAAAAATAATTGTCTGTGAAAAGTCCCCATAAAACGTTTGTGTGTGTGTGTGTGTGTGTGTACGTGACCTGACACAAATTCAGTAAGTACAGAAGGCCTAGATACCTCGCTTCAGTCAGGTTTGAATGACACACGGAAACTTTGACGCTTCTCATTTGTACAGTAGCTCACAGTACTACATGTGTAGGGCGGCGCTTCGCGTGCAACATAACATTGACAGCGCAACTAGTTTGGTTTAGTCTGAAACGACAGGAACTCCGAGGCTACAGATGCTTCGACGCTGGGTTAATTCAGCTTAAGAACATAGTCCGATTACCATGAAGACAGGAGAAGAAATCCCTCCGTGTCCACCGCTGAGCAACTGAAGAAGAGAAACGCCGTGAATGTGAATGTTTCCTCATGACAGCAGGAGTAACGTTAGAGATGCGAGCGTTGCTCTCGGGGGCTCTGTCTTCAGGGCGAGATAGCTAGAGTTTTGTAATCGTATCTTTAAGCCGTTTGTTATTCCTGCAATAAAGACCTGCGAGTGGGATTTCCGTCGTAAGATAAGACTTTTCTCCAGCTTGCTTCTTATCATGGAGATGTACACGGACGTCTTACTAGTCACTGCAAACGTTGGATCACTGTTTGACAATGTAAGTCGCCTCAGTTTACTTTCCGTATAATTTTCCATGTGGAATATTGCTCAACATCATAAATGAGTAACGCAACGAATTGTTTTTTACTTTTGTTATTTAAACCGGTCCCTTTGCAACTGCACGCAGTTGACTAACGTTAGTAATCTGCTGTTCTGTCTTTGCTTAGGTAATCTTAAAAACAGTCGTTATATGAATATAGGTAGGCCAAATCACCCTCCTGGATTTTAAACGGCTCTGAAATGCGCTATATTTAAGTCTGTATAATTGTATAACTCAAACCGTTGTAATATTAATGGGCCGTTCACAAGGGACGCCGCCATGCGTCATTCTGCGCTGTTTTTTTTATTTTTTATGTAAACACTGCATCTTTGACCGTTTCATTTCAGCTTTGTGCGTCTCGTTTTAAGTCACCGTATCTAAAAGAAGTTCAACTTTTAAAACGCTTCTCGAGACGCCAGCGTTTTGTAGCGCTGCGTCTCGCTGTTTTTGAACGCAAGAACGCGTCCTGCGCGAGCGGCTCCGACGCCTCTCTCTCATCAGTGATAGAGCTGGACGTTCTCAGGCGGCTCCTCCATATCGCAGGGACTGCTGTGAACCCACTTCAGGTTTCCTTCGCTCCACTGGGCCTTTAGCACACGAGTCCCCAGTCTAGAGTGATATCCTCTCCCATTCACTGTGAGCTGTCTGACTGCACCTCCCCACAGATCTAACGACCTATCACACACCGCGCGACCGGCCCTTGTGTGTATTCAAATAAAACAGGAAACTGACAGCCAGTTGTGAGATGATTCAAAGCGCTACCGCGAAACTGTGGAGTTGAGCTGTTGCAACATTAGACTACTACTACAAACTCTGGCCTGCAGTTATGAACTAGAATACGACGGGAGAATGTTAGTCTATACTGAAAAAAAAAAAAAAAGGCTACATGGGCTTTCACAATGAAGCGTGAATAGTAATGTTGGCATTCCTGCGTGTGTATAAAAATGCAATAGTTTATTGCAAGTTGTTTTTTATATTCTTTAAAACTGGCAGACCCATACATTTTTATTACTAGTTTTACTAGTACTTGTTTTCAGTTTTACTTGTAGGCCTACTTGTTTAATAGTCCAACCGTCTCCATTGACTTTGCATTGCGAGAGGCTCCCTCCTTGTCATTTCTTGCTTCTAACAAAAGACAGAAAAATGCCTAAAAGCTGCTGTGTGACAAGGTGTACAGCAAACAAGCTAAGAAACCCAGAAATACATTTTTATAAGCTGTCGACCTAAAAAAATGAGCGTTTAAGGACTTAAAAGTGGATACAGGCTGGAACGAATGGGTAAATTGTGGGATCCTGACCCTCAGTATGCACTAAAAATACAGTTACGTGTGCAGTAAGTTAAACATTTGGTCACTGGTGAGTCAAATATCCAAATGTCAGTTTTATATATTATATTTCTGTAAGATAAGCTATCCTGTGTTGCCGATTACGTTCTCCTCCAGCGGGCGTACGCTAGTTCTCAGAGTAATGAGACACGTTACACTCTGTCTCAACTGCCCGATCCACTTTTAAGTCCTTAAACACTCTATAGGTCTCTGCAGGAGAGTAATGGGAGTTACCAGATCAGTAGGCGAGGCCATAAACAGAGGGGCGTTTTCGACCGCGTCGCCTGATTTGCCCAGATCACAGTGAGAGTAGGGTCTAGGGGTCGGGTCTGGTGAAGGGCATCATTTTCTTTGGATGATTTATAAACACCCACCAGTTTGGAAACATTTAGAAACACACAGGGGAGTGCAGGGGAGTGTAGAAAACGATACAACAATTTACCATTCGAAGAGCCTGTAGCTATATTTAAATCTTCCACTTCTACTCCTGAATCAGTTTCTAGTTCAAACATATATGGCTGAATAAACCAGTATTTCCACTTGCTATCGTGTAGCGTTTACTACTGTAAAGTTGCATCAGGTATTCTGGGCTCGTGTGATTGATGGGAGGCGGAGCTAATTAGCTAATTATAACATTAATAACATTGAATATTTTTTAATGCATGAAGAAATTATTTTCACAGGAAAAACATTTAAGTATGTCATTGTAGTGATCAAAGATAAGTTTTAATTAAGGGTTAACATTGTTGACATGCCGTCCATCAACACCCCCAAAGCCTCACAGTGCTACACCTCATCCTGGGTCGACATTTCATTCAGTAGCATTTGGCAGTTTTGATTTATATGCTTTTTAATGTTTTATGATCGTGTTAGCTTACATGTGCATAAGCAATCCTTCTTTTGCTTGTTTCTGCTTCTTCGCTTGTTTTTGGATCCGGAGATTGACTGTACTATGTTCAGAATATTTGTAATAGCATCCCCCCCACCATATAACAGTGAAAACATGGATTGCTGTAAAATTCTGTCAAGTATGGTAAAAGAGTTGACCTGGATAGAACTTTTTGCTCAATTTTTTCATCAAGTTTTTAACGTAAGTAGTTTGTCCACTGCTTGCGTTAAAGGCATGATTGATCCCATGTCAAATCATGAGGCTTGATGAGGTGAAGGATTCTATACTACATTTCTATATAATTACATTTCCAGATGTTAAAACTGGATAGAAAACTACACACTTACACTTAAGGAGGGCCCAAGCCAGGCAATGCCCACGGACCGTTGGCTAAACGTCTGAAGCATATGGCACACTTATCTGGAAACACTTCAGGAGTTTCAAAGTCGTCATCTGATTGGTTGAATTCTACTGGATGTCCAGGAGACGTGTGTGTTGTGTTTTTTTAACAGTCCGCCTTGAAACAAATGCCATGGCGCCAAACTCCCTCGTGGAAGAAGAACGCCGTTGTGTTAACAATTGTGTCAATGAGTGCTTACCAGAATCAACTAAACATGGGATTTTCAAAAGTACCGTATGTGAAATTCGTGGCTCCATTGTTGTGGTAAATTTGCACAACATTCTGGAATGAAAAATGTATAGATGCACGCCGGTCTGTTGGGGAAGAAAACAAACTGTGATTGGTTGCGTTACATGTCAGTCAAACGTCCTCGTGGGCGGTCCTTGGCCAATGAAAGCTGCGATAGAGTCCAGACCTTCTGCTGTCAGTCTGAAGGTCCAACAACCCCCTATAGCATTGTTGCTTTATTTTTGTTGTTTTGAAAATCTAAATCTAGTTAAAATCTTGCCTCCAACTATGTATGTTCAGCCCAGTCTTTCCGGGGTTGTGTTTTAGTTGTATTTGTTAGAGCATTGGCTTCATTGTGTGTATGGAGGACTGAGGGTACTAGTGGAAATTTGGCCCCGTACCCAGTTTCCTCGGGCCATGTTTGGCTGAGAAAAAGCACATGTCACAGCCCATTGTGACTGTAAACAGATGAATATCTTTTCCCAAAGTACTTCAACCCTTCGTCGCTTCTTTTTTTGAATAGGCCAGCAAATGTTGGTTGTAGCAGACTTCCAAAAATGGTTACATTTTTCTTATCTACAAGAAGGGTTTACCAGACCTTTTAAGTTTAGCAAGATCCTTGAGTTTAGTGCATTTAGCTGTGATTCATCATGTCTAATGAGGTGATAACATTTAGTGAAAGGGCGGATCTCACAGAAAATGCTTAATCAAAACAAAGGGCATTTCCTAAAAGCATTGAGCCTACAGTAAGTAGAGACAATTGGTGCTAATGGTTTCTATGATCCACTTAGACTTACAATGCATTTGATCAAATCAGCCCTGGTGGTTCACCTCAGTCTTCAGTAAATAAATACACAAATATAACAGTAATAAGTGGTCAGCAAATATCACCATGATGTCTACTAAAAATTGTAGGCTACTTTATACAATATTAATTAACTACATGTAGCCTACTTACTCTAGTTCGGGTTAGGGTTTGGTTTAGGGTTAGTTACTTGTAATTATGCATGATTTACAGTTACTATAGTAAGTACATGTAGTAATGTGTAAGTACGTCAAAATGAAGTGTTACCAAATGTTGAAATATTTAATCATTTCATCTGCATTACTGTAAAATTATGATGTCACAGTGCTAAACAAACCCTCCATGTTCCTAAAAATAAAACCTCATGTTGTATATTCTCATGCAGAATATAAATGTATTTAATAATGTATTTTCTTCTTAATAATCCAAATATTTCTTAAAGTGCTCTGTTGCAAAATTCACTAAAAAATTGTCTAGGCTATTCGTTTTTCCAATACATATCAGATCTCATAAGCAGTTATCACATTTGTCAAAAATGTATCAGAAAATGTATGACCGCAAGTCATAGTGCACATTAAGGAGCCTAGGGCGTGTTTTCATAAACTATCTTGTATTTATTGTGCTGTCATTGCAGAGCAACAGTTGAATAACAACCATTTAGTTTTTGCATACTTGCGTGAAGCTGGCTGACTCTATTGTCAATGCCCTTTTTTTATGCAATGAGTGATCGTTTTTTGAAAACTGTTGGCTTCTTTTGGAGAGTTGAACATGTATATCAGATAAAATCATACATTCATGCAGTCTGTGATGGAATAACCGAATGCAGAGGTGCAACTATATCTGATGAACTCTTTATCAACACTTCATCAAAGCTGGTTAAAGCTTTCTTGTCCCTCTGCTAGTGATACTGCAGTGTTTACCTGACACTTAAAAGTACGCTTGTTCAATGAAATTAGTTCTATGCTATTTTAAGTCAACTTTAAGGAGCAGGGAACAGGAAATGATGCATTGCAAATTTGTGAAATCCTCTTGAGAGTTGAAATGAAGGAAGTTTCCATTGGCCTCCCCACCCTTTCAAATTCAGTGGAACTAAGAAAACAAAGATAGTGAACGACAGCCCATAAAAGGTCTTTATAAGATCAAAGTAACATTGTAAATTGCATCAGATGCAATTCTATTCTGGGCTCTGTCAAATTCTCTACAATTAGGGTCTGCTGTTTCCATCCATTCTTTTACGGCTGTGCAGTCAAATTCGCGTGACCTGGTTTCACTGCATGCTTGACAGGCTGAGGAAGGGAGTGGTCTATGTTTTTACTTTTTTTTAGTGGTCACTGCATCAAAGAGACACAAAAGAAAATGAAACTGCAATATGTTAAACAGTAGCCTATGTTTTAGACAACCTGCAGACAGACTGGCAGTGGTCTGCCCTCTAACACAGTTAGACAATGATTTTTGAAAGGTCCTGTACCTTACTATTCTGTGTTGAGTTAACAGGAATTTCACACTTGTGGTTATAATATAGCAGACCACGGGGCACATATCTGTGACTGTCAGTGTGACACTGATAAAACTGGTCTGTTTTGTAGCAGCCTGTGTTATTAGGAAGTAGATACAGATATCTTTGAATATGTTGTGTAACAATCAGTCATCTGCGGCTGATGTTTTTTAAAACTATTTATTTGACTAAATCCATGAGCAGAGTGTGAAGTAACGAATTACAAATACCTTACTGTAATGTTACTGTAATTTTTAATCAGAAATTGTACTTTTTAAGTAGAAAATGGGTCAAGCCCAAAATGGCTAAACACTAAACTTTTATTAGTCTTAAGGCCATTGCACACTGAGTCCGAAATTTTCGTATGCGTTTTTTCGTATTCGTGATTCAGTGGCTCTGAATTGTCAAAGCACCATTCAAACACCATTCAAACTGCTTGTTACGGATGCAAAAAACGCAGAAAATCGAACCTGTTTCGATTTTTTTTATGACGGACGAAAGTTTCGGAGGCGTGATTGACATAACGTGAGGTCGTATTTATTTTTTAACGTGCGAAAATTTCGGATGCGAATTTGGCAATGGCCTTTACTCTTAACCACAAATTATTGGTCAGGAAATTAGCCAAATTTAAGCAAATGCACTTCTTAAAAAGCCATTGCCGTCTCAGAAAAACATTTTGTCAGAATATGGGAAGTTTGATTCAGAGTGGGTCTAAAGAGTTGTGTGGAGTCACAATGAAACACGTGCATCTCTACCACAGTGAATTATGGAGGAAGAGGTTCATTGTGTGGAGCATTTTTAGCTGCTGGTATTGGCGAGCTTCTTCACTGTGAAAATCATTTACAATCGAGTACAGGAGAATATTGCAGAATGGCTTGCTTCCCACAACTGAAAAGGTGTTATCTAAAGAGGAATGATCCGATACTATTTATTTATTATAGCCGATACAGCCCAAATTGCAAAGGCAACCAAGAAGTTTGAGCACAAGTCCACCACAATTGTGGTCTCACAATAAATTCAAACTAGCTTGGAGAAATATTTCAACAACTCATGAACTGTTTAAAGCCATCAACATTGGGTGGAACAACACGGACTTCTTTTAAAAAGAAATCTGCAAGTTTACCCACATGGCTTAAACATTTAAAGAAAACAAAGGGGAAGGCACTATGTTAAGTTATTTTATCTACAGTATAGATAAATTGATACTTTGTCTACAGTATTTGTGTAATTCTTGCTAATTTCCTTTTTATTTTTATCCATCAACGTGATAATCGGTCTTGTGACTTCAATCGAGATCAGCTTCTTTCTCTAACTTGTTAGGGTAAATTTCAGATTTCTGCTTACTAAATGAACTGTATATAGGCTATCCTTTTGGCGCGAGGTTTTGGGTATTCCGTAAAAGCCCCGCAAGTGCCATTTTGACAGATAACAAATGCTGTAGTTAGTTACCTGCTTTAGAAATGTCCTGCTAATAGGGATTAGAGGTAAAAAGGGGAGATAATTACATTTTAAAGCGTCTGAGACCTGGAAAGAGACGTGAGTATTAAGAGACGTGAGGATTTGGGGAGAAAACGAGAGATTCTTAGTGCATTCCAGTGATGTATCGTACAGTAAACCAGGAGAGCAGACCACAAATGCAACATATGTTGTCATTTTTCATTCTGTTACAGTGAAATACAAAGAAAAAGAGAAAATAATAATGAGGAGAGCAGAAGACTAAAAAAAGAGCTCTTGCCACAGATATGCTTGTGATACCATATCACATTAAAAAAGCATTACATTCTTTCATTTGAAAATAAAATACATTTGAACTACAGATCCCTAATTTCATCCATTTTCAGAAGGCCAAACAAAGGGGTTTTGCTTTCACATAAAATTCTCAGACATAAAGACAACACTACAATTTACTGAAGGCTCATCTTTTTGTCTTTGCATATGCCTTTGGCCGGGCATTATGCCAATATATCATATACTATTTCATATCTGGACTTCAATCAAGGCGTTTTAGGCAGGTCATCAGTGTTCTCTGTTATAAATACTTTTGTGGGAGACTTTGAGCTTTGTAACTTTGCAGATATAATACATGCACAAACAGATACAGTGCTATGCATAAGTTTAGACACCCATGCTAAAGTTGACTAAAAAGAGGAATAAAAAATCATCTTTTGGACATTGAACTTAATGCCTTAATTTAAAAAAATAGTAAAAATCCAACCTTTAAGGACACCAATTTTCTTTGTGAATGAATAATGTATCGTAAATAAATAAATGTTCTTCCTTAAAATACAGGGTGCATAAGTTTGGACACCCCTATGTTAAATTCCCATAGAGGCAGGCAGATTTTTATTTTTAAAGGCCAGTTACTTCATGGATCCAGTATACTCTGCATCCTGATAAAGTTCCCCTGGCCTCTGGAATTAAAATATCCCCACATCATCACACACCCTTCACCATACCTGGAGATTGGCATGGAGTACTTTTCATAAGATCATCTCTCAATGCAAATCAAACTAGCTGTTAGGCTAACTGAAATAAAACCATGCCAATCTCTAGGTATGGTGAAGGCTATGTGATGATGTGGGGCTATTTTAATCCCAAAGGCCAAGGGAACTTTATCAGGATGCAGAGTATCCTGGATCCATGAAGTAACTGGCCTTTAAAAATAAAAATATGCCTGCCTCTATGGGAATTTAACATAGGGGTGTCCAAACTTATGCACCCTGTATTTTAAGGAAGAACATTTATTTATTTAAGATACATTATTCATTCACAAAGAAAATTGGTGTCCTTAAAGGTTGGATTTTTCCTATTTTTTTTAATTAAGGCATTAAGTTCAATTTCCAAAAGATGATTTTTTATTCCTCTTTTTAGTCAACTTTAGCATGGGTGTCTAAACTTATGCATAGCACTGTATATTACCGTACACACTAAAGGAAAAGTAAGACATTAAAAAGCATCATATGACCTCTTTAAAACGAGTGCACTTTTATGACTCTTTCATAACACTTAAGTAAACGTTTGAAATTATGTCAAATGAAAAGTTGTACGTTTAAGTGTTTTAAACTTTTTATTTAAATGTTTGAAAGAAGTACACTTATTTTCTTTGACTAAAAATGCTTTTAAAGTTTAAAAGTGATTATTATTTGTACTGTAGTGTTATTGAATATTACATTTATAATCACATATCACATAGGTCAAAAAAGCAAGTTCAGCTAATTAGATTTCATAACAATTTAAACTATAATAAATAATTTTTCATTTTCACAATTAACATGTAATTAAGTGTCCAAAAACATGACATTCCCAGTTTTTAAAAGTATGTTAAAGTGTACTTATTTTTCACAAGGGTGCGCTTGAAATGCCTGAAGTGCTAAAAAACATCACACGTCTAAAATATAAACCTAGTTCTCAATATCAACCTTCATAACTGAAATATCTAAGCTCCTTCCTGAACCCATATAATGTTTTAGAGCTATATGGCTGCTGGCTTTGTCAAGTCGATCCTAATCCCTTTGCCTACTCTCCTAAATACAAGGCATTTCTGCTATGCATGGCCTGCAGCGGCAGGTCACAGATCTTCAGATTCAAATATACGCATATTGTATGCTCTACTTCATTCCCTAGAGACTGCCTCAAACTATAGTCTTGCACAATCAGACGTTTGCCTATCAGCAGAAAGCTTGGTCCAGTTTTAATTTCAGTCTGGCCAAGAACCACCCTTTTAAATGTCTTTATGAAAACTCATTTATCTCATTTCTTCTGAAAGACAATATCTAATAATTATTTTGAAATAGATCACAGTCTGGATAAATAAAATAAGTAAAACCACAACTAATTATTATTAGGGTGAAGGTTTCTGCGTGTTCGTTTCTATTTTTCACTGACAAAGTAATTTAACTAATTTAACTCATTTTATTATGACCACGAATTTAGGTTATAATTGATTATTGGCCATTTGTATAATAGTTTAGCTACACATTTGATTATTCTATTTAACTCTTTAACTCTATTGAAATTACAATCGATCATTCATCCGGATTCCTATAATCCGAAAAATACTTTGAGTCTCGCACCGGCCGGGTATACGACCTCATAATCACAAACTCGTCAGTCTTGGTCATTAACAGAGGCGATTTACTACTACTTTTTAGATAAACGCACCATGCTTGTTAATTTATAAAAATATATATGTAGTCCCCATATAGATCTGCACACACCATAGAACCAAGCTGACCAACTTAACGTCCTCTAATGGTAACTTTGTATAATCATACCGTGGTTTCGCACGTACACTTAGTTAGATTAATACTATACAATAATCAGAGGTTGAGGCTCACCCCTATTTAGATTGGTCTAACATACTCTGATGTTCTAAATGGAAAAACCCATTATTAGCCTCTACATTCTAAGTATACACTAATACCAATGTGTTAGTCGGAGCTCTACAACTTCAGCTGAGCTGTATTTTAGTCCATTACTAACCTGAGTGTAGGCTTGTGGTGTTATAGACTTAACGTAATCTAGTAGAGATAATAATTTCAGTAAATCACAATAAATCCAAATGTAAAACATTTTTATTAGTCATGTCAATTACATAATCAATTCAAAGATAATGCTCTTGAATAATGAGTCAAAGCATTTCTTTAAATACCTAGACCAAGACAAAACATCCCACCAATGTGGTGCATGAACTTACAACAGGAATTTGCATTGACTAGGGTTATAGACCTTGGGGGTTTGACCCTTGTCAGGGAACAGGAGTTAGCACATCCACCACAGTAAGCAAAGTATCTCTAAACTCTTGAAATCTTTTTTACCTTTTGGTTCACTTCTGTGGAGACGAGGCCATTGTACCAGTCTCACTGAGACATTTTAAATGATACCAAACGTGACTGTTAATTCATTTGCACTGACATAGAACATTATAATAATTGATATAATCTTTCTAAGTGAACTGAGTGAAGAGAAGAATGTGTAAAGGGAAGGAAGTGGGGGAGAAGTAACAAATGTGAAGGGAGGGCAGGAGCGAAGGAAGATTTCACGCAACTTCACTCTAAGGGGTGAGGAGACAAATGACTGTATGTGTTTGTGTTGTCCATATCTCAGGAGATCAAAGATCTGAGGTTCTGTTTGCCATACAAGGCCATTCATATAGGTAAATTTTTCTGAGAAGCTTAAAGGATAATTCCGGTATTTAACACCTTGAGTCTATATTGTAGTTTGTTTTGGATGAACAAGAGTGGTGGACAACATTTTTTTGACAATGGTTCCTCTCTCGAGTTTTTGACTATAAAAGAATTGGCCATGGACCCATTTAACATTGGAGTCAATGGGCATGTCCGAAAATGTCATTAAAACAACCTTTAACATTATTTTTCAAAACTGTGTAACTCACTGAGTGATTAGTGATGTTAGTTGATGTTCCAGAAACAAAAAGTGTTGCGAAATACAGTTTCTGTCGTGTTTTATTCGTCATTTTGTAAAATCCCATTGTTGAAAAAATAGTTCCACTATAGCAAAATAAACGGATTGGAATCATATATTGTGACGATATATTGTTTATAATCATCAACGAACACCACTAACCACTCGGTGAGTTTAACAGTTTTGTAAACGAACATTATTGGCTGTTTTAATGACATTTTCGGACATGCCCAATTGACTCCAATGTTAAATGGGTCCATGGCCAATTCTTTTATAGTCAAAAACTCGAGAGAGGAACCATTGTCAAAAAAATGTTGTCCAACACTCTTGTTCATCCAAAACAAACTACAATATAGACTCAAGGTGTTAAATACCGGAATTATCCTTTAACACTGTGCCTTTATCAAAACATTCGCTCTTTGTTTGTGCATCTCAACCTGGTCCATATGTTTTTATAATTCAAGCTAATCTCTTCCACTTATAATTACATGCTAAGTTATTGTCTTAAAATTGAGCCTGTGACATATAATATATTGTTTATGATATTGAAACAGTACCTTTACTTTTCATACATTTATGTCTAAAGTATCAGACTTTGAAACCTGCTTCTCAAAGCCTTCAGATTACTGTTTAACATTTTTTTAAACAAAGATGTCCGCCAGTACACACGCACACACTCACTTTTAAATGGTTTTTGCTTTCAGTTCTTAAATTATTCATTCCGTTTTTTAAATGTTAATGTTTGCCTGTCTAACACACAATAGCTTCATTCTTCGAGTTTTAGATCTGTTCTGTCAGCAGCATATGCTGCATATACGATCATATTTGTAATATTATGTTTGTTATTATATGTATTTATTCTTGTCCAGTTTGGTAAAGGGGTTAGAGTAACTCGATAATCTAATGGGAGGGATGTACTGTACTTTCACCCCATGGATGGGTGACAACATTCAGACTCTTGGTGATATATATCGCTTCACAGCTGCTTTATTGTTTTATTATCATTTAAAATTCAGCTGTGAAATACAAAGTAAATGTGCAAAGTGCATAACACACCTCAAGTCTATCTGTCTGTCTGTCTAGAGAACTAAAATGGCACTTGTGATTACTGGACTGGTTTGATAAAGACCTTCAGTGGCACATTTACCTGTAATGACACAATCAAAGCACTCAAACTTAATATCTCTGAATTGAAATGAGATCCATTACCCAGTAAATGTAATCCACAATGCAGTTCAAAGCTTAACCCTTGTGTTATGTTGGATTTCTGTGTACACCCCTTATGGTTCGGGTCAAATTGACCCTAATTGGATTCAATACAATTCCTCAAAAATGACACTATGAAAAACATCAAAGATTCAGGTACAAATTGTAAACTTTTAATATAAACATTTGTCAAACATTACAACAACAAAAAATATATGAACATATGATTTATGAAAATGTTTTTTAACCATTTTTTAAAACTGTTTTGTTTTGACAAAATTGTATTATTATTGATTAACAGTATACTGTTTTTTTTTTTTTTTCGTTTTTTTTTTTTTTTTTTTTTACATTTTATGCTTAGAACATAATAACTGATAAATTAAATTTAGCTGTATAATGAAAATAATGTTTACTTTTCCTAAGTTGGCTCAACTTTTGTTTTGTAGACTCATTTCATAAAGTCAAGAAGTTACTTCTGACATGATGAGCACACAGCAAGTGTGTGTTTTCTGCATATGAATTTCTTGCACTTCACACACGGTGCTGGTTTTGCTCTCACACTTGGATGGGCACACCTCACATCACAAGTGCCCTGCCATACATAAAATAAATGTTTTTATTTTGTGTCTGTACAGTTTCTTTTGAATAGCTGTCTATGAGGGTCAAATTGACACTATTAGTAATAATATGAACGTATAGTAATTTTGTTTGTATATGTCAAAACACATCAGCATGTTGAAACTTTGCATGCATGTTCATGATGATGAATGAAAAAAAGTCACAAAATATCAAGAAAAAAAAACAAAGGTTTAATTTTATTTCAGGTAGCTTGAAAAAATAAATGATAGCTAATTTTTACAATCTGGCTGACAAAATATTTTTCTGTATTGAAATAAATATGGACAAGCTAATTTTTTAGCTTCATAAGGTAGTAAAAAGCCACAATAACAAAATATAACCAATAAATGTTATTATTTTGGGTCGGTACAGTTGCCTTAGAGCGTTAAAATATGCGGGTCAAATTGACCCGCGAACATCACGAACGTAATAGTAATTTTGTTTGTCAAAACACATCAGCATGTTGAAACTTTGCATGCATGTTCATGATGATAAATGAGAAAAAGTCACAAAATATCAAGAAAAAAAAACATAGGTTAACCAGTATTTCCAACAACTAGAAAATCGAAACGGGTCAAATTGACCCGCAACATAACACAAGGGTTAAAGCAGTGGTTATTACCTGACCATGTTATTAGTATTATTAAAGTGCACTAACAGGGAAATCTGGTTCTTTTTCTCAGGTGGGTGAAATTGAAGGAGACTGGCTGCGAGAGTTCTTCAAGGTGAGTTTGATGCCTTTCACGTGTCTCTCATTCAAACACTCACATCTGATGTTGCTCTATGTAGCAAAGTAGAAAAACTAAACAACACAAGCTTCTTTTTTTCACATGCTCTTTACTGTTCTAATATTCACACGGAGATTTCTTTGTCTAAGCTCTCCATCTGTTCAAACCTGCTATAAACACACACACCTTTGCAGAGTGAACTTTACTCAGCCACTGTAAACCTAAAAGTGTTTGTCTCATTTATACAACCTGTCTTTGGAACACCATTAAATCATGTTATGTTATCTGTTGTTGTCACGTTGTGAGGAATCACAGATTTAATTATTTTCCTGCTGGAAAAACTCTGGATCTAATGCATACAAAATCTGTTACCTTGTATTTGAATTGTCTGTGTTTGTCTTTTTACCTGGTAACATTATTTGTGCAACTTTATCAAAGATAGCAATAACGTTTTTTTGGAAGTTGCTTTTAAAATTCACTTGGCTCAAAATTATATATTTATTTGTATTTTTCTATAAAAATTTACAAAACACACAAACTATCTGTCAGGTTTGGGGATTGAGGAGATGAGGCGATGACTCAATCGCAGAAAAATAAGTTTTTATTAAGTATACAAAATAAAACGAATACAAACAAAACCTACCCCGTGGGGGGAAACAAATGACTTGACACACACACACAAGGGTGAATAAATGACGACGAACCAGCACAGGACTGAAAACACAGGGAGAATAAATAGGGAGAGCAAACAAAGCAGGTAATGAGGGAGGACAGGTGGGGCAAATTAGTCAATTATCTGGTAACAAGGTGGTCGGGTTAGACAATTGACAGGAGAGCACATGGCACAAGGAAACACATGACAAGCCATGTGCTCACACCATACATGACAAAACAAGCACATGGCCAGTTAAACAAATCACAAGTCAGTGCCAGCATGACAGTCCTGGAAGTCTTTAGAAGGTACCAGGGAGGGACGGGAGGGTTGAGCCAAGGAGGCTCAGGCAGGGCTAGAGTCCTAGCAGAAGGCCAGGGCGGGTCCGGAGGGACGGACCAGGCGGGCTCCGGCGGATCTGGAATCCTGGCTGAGGGCCAGGGTGGTGCCGGAGAGACGGACCAGGCATGCTCCGACAGTGCAGGGAGTTTAGGCAGAGCCGGCACAACTAGCAGCAAGGGTGGTACCGGCAGGGCAGACAGCAAGGACAGAGTCGAAAGGGCAGGCAGAGCTGGCAAGGCAAGATGCTTGGGTGGAGCCAGCAGTGCAGGCGGTCCAGACTGGTTAGATTCGGGCATGACAGGAACCAGGGTGAGGAATAGGAACATCATAAAGGTGACAATCCTAAGGGTAGTTTTGCCAGTGCAGTGGGCAGAGGTCTGGCCAGCCTTCAGGATATGGACAAGAGTGTGTTTCCAGGGCTTAGGAGTGAGTTCTTGGATGGCTTCCAGGCCAGCAAGGAGCCCTGGGCCAGCCATCAAACTAGCAACAGGCTCTGGGACGGCAAGGGGTTCTGGAACAGGCTCTGGGACGACAGCTGGCTGCTCTGGGACGACAGCGGGCTGCTCTGGGACGACAGCGGGGTGCTCTGGGACGACACCGGGCTGCTCTGGGACGACAGCGGGCTGCTCTGGGACGACAGCGGGGTGCTCTGGGACGACAGCGGGGTGCTCTGGGACGACAGCGGGGGGCTCTGGGACGACAGCGGGCTGCTCTGGGACGACAGCGGGGTGCTCTGGGACGACAGCGGGGTGCTCTGGGACGACAGCGGGCTGCTCTGGGACGACAGTGCGCTGCTTTGGGACGACAGGGGGCTGCTCTGGGACGACAGGGGGCTGCTCTGGGACGACAGGGGGCTGCTCTGGGACGACAGGGGGCTGCTCTGGGTGACAGACTGGTCCGTGGTCAGTAGAACTCATGTGCTTCATGCATGCAGAATGGCCAATGCATAGAAAGTGAAGACAGCCCTCTTGGCCGTGGCAGGACTGATGGTGGAAACGGTTGGCTCAGGAGAGGTTAGAGCTGAGGTAGCCAACAGGGAGGCATGCGCGGCAACGTAAAGGGTGAGGGTAGCATCTTCGACAGGACAGACAGGGAGAGCAGGCTTGTCAGGGATGGCCTCCATGGCCATAACAGGGAGCTCTGGAAGCACCGCACTTGGGAGCTCTATGACCACAGGACATGGGGGCTCTAGGACCACCAGACCAGGTGAAAGTGAAGACACTCTTCCTCTTCCGTTTGCAAGGGCGAGGCAGCGGGAAGGAACTTACCGCCTCAGGGAGTGCTGCAGCCTCTTCGGTCACCTCAGGGGGCGCTGCAGCCTCTTCGGTTAACTTTGGGGGTGCTGCAGCCTCATCAGCCGCCAATGGGGGTGCTTCAGCCGCCATTGGATAGAAGGCAGATGAAGCAGACCTGTTCTTCCTCCCTCTCCCAGAAGGGGTCATCGGAGGACTAGGGACTTGGCAGTTTGTAAGGTGAATGAGAGGTGGGCCAAGAGGCGGAAGGCCACCTCCTCTCCACGGTTGTACACATACCCCACAAACTGCCAGAATGACAGTATCCCCAGCATTCCCATCTCCCAGGCACGGACAGGCTTATTAAGGCTGTTGTTGAAGATGTCCTTGAGCACTGCGTCGCTGATGTTGAGCCCCTCCGCTACAAACACAAACTGGTGAGCTCTCCCTTGTCGAAGAGAAAGGAGTTTGCTTCGTTAAACCATCTGCTGAGCGGAGGGGCAGGGAGATGGGAAAAGGAAGATGCCCATTTTTCTGCTGAATCCTCTTTTTAGCTGGTTCGTTCTGTCAGGTTTGGGGAGATGAGGCGAGGACTCAATCGCAGAAAAATTGGTTTTTATTAAGTATATAAAATAAAACAAATACAAACAAACACTACCCCGTGGGGGAAATCAAATGGCTTGACTTAAACAAAGTCAAACAAATCACAAGCCATGTGCTTACACAAATCGAGACAAAACAAGACATGAAACAAGGCACATAGACAAGACAAAACAGGAGTGTCAGGGCTCTGTCACAAAACCAAGAAATGAAAGAACCCTGACACTATTAAGATCAGACTGACATGAACACAATTTTGACTTCCCCCAAATCTTACTCTACTTACTCTAATGGTTAGGCTTTCTGGGGTTAGGAGTTATATTATCTATTCTACATCTATGTGACTGGAGAAGTTACACTACAGTGCTAGCTACAGTATGTTTTTTTATTTTAAAAAAACATGCCATTATTATATTATATCTCATGATTTGGTCCATTTAATGAATTCAGTGATGCAACAGCTGATAAATACAATAGTGAATTAATTGTATGTCTAATGTAAATCTTCTCATCTTAGACGGTCCACATGTACAAGCCACGCTTCGTCGCCCTGCACTTTCAGGAAGTTGGTGGAAAGGACTATATGATGAACATGGGCCACGCAGAGAACTTTTTCTGGTGAGGATATGGATCGTGTGCTATAAATGAGTCACCTTATTAAAAAGTACTGTGGCAGTATCGTCAGACTCAGATCACTGATTACCGTGTTCATGTGGTATTTACATGGTATTCTGATGTATTGTTGCATGTCCAGAAATATCCAAATAATGTGATAGTAGCATTTTTTTTCAGTCCTTTTTGAATGATGTGATAGCAGTGTATTAAACAGATTACAAAGGATTTATTGTTTCCATTTTGCTATATATGCTAGAATTATATTGTTTTCATCCTTTCCTTTCTTCTGATTACAGGACCATAGAGTCCAGCTCTGAGATGGCAGACTTCGATAGAGTCTGTGTCTATGTAGACAGTCATTTCAAGGCTGTGGACAGTTTCACGGTGAGTGTTACAGTTGTTGCAATATCTGATATTTTCACTTGTTTCCCTATTGATTTAGTTCAAGGGGAACACTTTTAACTGTCATGCACTTACTTAATGTGTTGTCTTTTGCAACATCAGTGCTGTGGTTGGTTTGTATGTCCACTAGATAGAGCTCTACAACCATTTTTAGATTGTTCTTCCAATACTCACCTTACTCACCTTCCTGTGATTCTAGTGCTATTCTTACCTACACTCACAGCAGTGCTTCAAAGTGATGGTCCACTTAAAATAGAAATTCTGTCACCATTTATTAATTGCTTTCAAGGTGCAAAAAACATAAAAAAACATTAATATTAATCTGTCCACCTTATGTTTAATGTAACAGCAGCGTTGGCCTTTGAAATTTGATTTTGCGAAGCTTGCATTGCTATTCGCTTCCACTATGCTGCTGGATATTGCAAGATCGTATTTGTTATCATATAATTTTAATGTATTATCATAAACATAAAACCACATTGTGCAAATAGTTTTACTGTTTACTGCACTTTGTTTTTCTTGTAGTGTAGATGTTTATCTCTAGTGGCTAATGAATTGGGAGTCTTTCCCACATCCACAGAAAATAGCTTACTTAAATGTTGCAAAAGAATGAATAAATTGTATTTTGTATATTATTAAATATATATTATTTTGTTTTAAACTGATAATTGTTCCCCACAGTAAGCTGTTAGCGACTGCGACCAGATCATTGAGTCAGTGAGTTGAACTCAAAAACTAGATCAGTCCGATTTCTGAAAAAAAATCTGATTCATAATTTCAAAACCCTTGAATTTATTTTAACTGTTCAAAGTGCTACAACAGATTTGAAAAGTTTAAGTTATTCAAAATGGAACATACAGTGGGAGACCGTATTAAAATATAAAATTACAAAGACCTATTGAGTAAATTATTGGCCAGCTACTATCTAAAAACAGTGATGGACCAAAGATAGAGCCCGGGGGCACCCCTTTCATTACTCAAAGTAACTTAGTAAAATCTGTGAATAGAGAGAAGTTGCTGGTGTTTGGCAGGGTATTAACCCTCAGCCCACCCAGGTGAGAGGTGCTGTCTGTGTGTTTGTACACAATGTGTATGGTCTGTACCTTGATGGACTGGGTTAATGTGCGGGAGTGGCCAGGCAGCAGACCGAGTCAATACGTTTAACTCCAGATTAAAACTATTGATTAGGCCCCTCTCATCTGAACATGATAAATAAACTGAATGTGTACGTGAGTGAGTGAGTGAGTGAGTGAGTGAGTGAGTGAGTGAGTGAGTGAGTGAGTGAGTGAGTGAGTGAGTGAGTGAGTGAGTGAGTGAGTGAGTGAGTGAGTGAGTGAGTGAGTGAGTGAGTGAGTGAGTGAGTGAGTGAGTGTATTTGTTTTGTTGATGCAGGAGGGTTAGTGAGTTTTTCTGTATGTGGGGCCCTTTGCCACACCTGCTTCAGTTTTTGTTCCCAAATTATACATTTATGTCAAATATACAAATGTCAAAAAATTGGCTCATCACATCATGAGCCTGTTTCAACGGGACCCACAGCCCCACACACACACATTCACACTTAAAGAGAGATCAGCACACTTGCAGCTTTACACCTATCTTCATCAATCAGGCCAGTGCAGAGTTTAATAAAAATGTATTGACTTAAAAGTGATTTTTTTATCTAAACACCATTTGTACGATGTGTGCCAGACGCTCTCTGCATTTACACACACACTCTCTTCCCAGTCAAGCGATGATTCACAACCCTCAGAAAACTAATTACAAATCAATACAGATGATGTGAGACAAATGAGAATGAAGGTGGGTGTTAACACAGCCGATGGCTGTGTGTGAGAGTTCATGCACTGCAATGAGGACCTTCATTATAAAAAGCTGCAAAATTTTAGCAAGATTTTATAATTTTTTTAACAATTTTTCCCCATAGCCCAGTGGTATTTCAAATACAGTCAATCAACATTAATGCCACTTTACAGCAATACAATATATTGGCTTTTAGTTCTTAGTTAGTGTTAGTGTTAAAGAATTTAAATCTGGAAGTATGTAATTTGAAGTCTGTTGTCTTTGCTCATGGCTAACAAAACAAATACACTACTGATCAAATGTTCTGTGGTTTGTAAGATTTTTTAAATGTTTAAGTCTCTTATAATATAACATTCTCAACAGACAAACCCAAAAAAGGTTAATCCAGTCTGCGTCATTTCCCAGTCCAATTTTTTCATCTCTCTCCCCAATAATTTCTGTTCCCTGGCGGAGCTGTTGAGCTCGAGTAGCACATGTGCCTGTTGTAATGTCCAGTCTCTCAAGACTGGTCATCTAGAAAGCACTGTCATATTAAAAAAGTATAATTTCTCTCACAAGATTTCTTTCTTTCTCCTGGGATGGATATTTTGAAGTAAATGTGTGTGTGTGTGTGTGTGTGTGTGTGTGTGTGTGTGTGTGTGTGTGTGTGTGTGTGGTGTGTGTGTGTGTGTGTGTGTGTGTGTGTGTGTGTGTGTGTGTGTGTGTGTGTGTGTGTGTGTGTGTGTGTGTGTGTGTGTGTGTGTGTATGTGTGTTTACGGTGTGGTGTGCTTCATGTCAAAACATCCCTCAATGGCAGGTCATTTTTCTCTGCCATCCATGCGGCTCGTGTTAGGCCAACAGCAGGGCCCTGTGTTTAATCCCTGTGTGATTGTTTTAATTTTCTGTCTGTATTGATCTCTGCGGAGCTGGATTGATGTGCGCTCACCGGAGCAAGCAGCTAGTACATTAAATTCATTCTGCGTGCTGTCAGAAAACGCGGGGAGTGTGCGTGTGTGAGGTTTGTGAGTTGAGTATTGCATGGGCTCATCTAGGTGTTTTTGGGGTACCAAAACTATGGGCAAGTTTATGATTGGGTAGTTCTGTTTTACAGACAGAAGAAAATCGACTGTAACAAAGTCTTGAAAGTCAGGGCTTAATGATTATGATGCGAGTACATCATCAACATCATCTAAAATCAAAGCAGCTCTTCAGACATTGGAGATCTCCATTAACCCCTTCTTGTGCATGACTATAAGCTGTCAGGTCATTAGCCCTGTATCCACTCGGGATATTATTAGGGCTTCGATTAGAAGATCACACGAAATCATGTATGATTGTTTGCTTGACTGATTGATTTATTTGATTTTAGGCTCTGGGAAGCATGTATTTCATCCACAAGTCACTGAAAAATATCCAACAATATGACTTCAATGGTAAGAGTTTTATTTCGATAAATGTACTATTAAGTATTTATACTACTTCAAATATTATGGTTGAATTTCACAAAACCTGTCAAGAACAAGTCTTGGTCATAGTGCAAAATCCTGATCACCACGTTGGGGTTTGTTTTGCAATAATGACTGATTGTGTATTATCCTGCTTATTACATGGCTTTAATAAATCAATAAATAAACAAAGTAGTTTAGCAGTTATGGAGTGGTCAGATGGTCATACATTGTTACCTGTGGAGCTGCGATTTATTCAGAAATATTTGAACGCTGAATGCCAAGCATTTAGGAGAGCTGTATAATAGGAAATTATATAAATATATTTAGGACCATTAAGATTTTTGCATTGTGACATTATTTTCATGACAATTAAGTACATCCCAAAAATGTAAATTGTTGTAATATAACATAAAGAGCAAATATGGTATAACATAAAGAACATTTTTTATATTTTTTTATCCTAAATCGTTTATGAACTGGCTTTAAAAACTTTGTATTAACAGACATAACTACAGTCATGAAAAACAAATGATAATCAATCTCCATTGGAAAAAATGTGAATTAATAAAGTGAAGTAAAAATATGAAGATGCTTTACATCAAAAATAATTCAAAAGTTACAAATTCAGGTGAATACATAGAATTCAGTTGAAGAACAGTGTTGCGTCTCAGAATGTTTTATTCAATATTAACGATTAAGATCAGGATTAAATATTTCGTGGAAATTGTGTAATGAAGTGGGTTAAATGGTACAATGATTTCCCCAATTTGTAAGAAGAAAAAAAAAGTTAATTTGTGAAATTCACACAATCTTACTGGTCGAAAAACAAGACATTTAATGCTATTAGCAGAGATGAATTTCCAACCAACACAACAGAAATAAATGTTCTCCTTTGTCTCTGATAGAACAGGATTTAACCTCATAAGCTTTTTTCCTCGAGCCTTCATCTGTTCTAGTCACAGCATCTCATGAATAAGCTCTCAAGAAGAGGACTAATAGAAGAGCCATTAAGATCAGTGGACCAATGAATGTGGTGCCCTATCAAATCAGTGTCTCATAGATCCTGCTCTCTCAGCCTACAGCTGCACGACAACTCCAACATTAGTATATTGATTTTGCATTTGCATGTTTTTCTTACAATATGTCTTGTTTGTTTATTCCTCCTCCTTGTAGTGAAGGAGTTTAAAGCTGTCTCGGGCCATAACAAGTACGTGGGCTCCCTGGAAGGAGTGACTACCATGAAAAAAGAGAAATTCCCCAAGAACTTTTGGCCTGATGTAAGTGTGTGTGTAGTGTTCAAACAATTGTAGTGAATTTTCTCTTTGCCGTGTCACACACTTCTGTTTTGACTACATTTTTCGGGATGCTCCAGTTTAATTTACTAATACTTATACTGGTTAAATGCTCTCATTTAGAGCATTTGTTACATAAACTTTGAAACACAAAGAAACTGGAAGCAGAACAAACTATCAGTCATTATTTTAAGACATTTCATTAATTCATTCATTTTGACTGATTTTCCCATCATGCTGTACAAATGGTCCAAATTATGTTTTTTAGTTGTCACAATTATGTTTTTCACAATTTGAATGAATGCTACATATTTTATAATGAGGGGGAAATCATACAGAAACAAGGTTATATACAAAATCAAAATGTTTGGTCATTTAAATTAAAGTTAAATATTAAACATGCAGTTATTGCTAAAATGTTAAATGTATTAACATTCTTTTTTTTTTATACTGTCATTACTCGAACTCTGTCTATAAAATGAAATGGACGCCTCCTTAATTCTATAATGCATGTGTGTGTGCATTTTATTACAGTTCAAGTGGTCCAGAAAAGGCTACATGAGGACACGATGGATCATTCACAACCAGTATGTTTTCACTCACACTCTTCTTCACCTTTTGAGATGTCCCCCGTAATTTTCTTTACAGTCTATCGTGTAAGTGTTTTTTGGCTTCACTTTGTGTTAGCTGTGTGTTAGTGGAATAGTATGTCATCAGAAGCGCATTAATAGCAGACGCATGACAGCAGTATAATAGAGCAGTACAGGAACCTGAAGACTGAGTGATAAATGAACGGAGCCTGTGAACTCCATCCGATCTGCTAATGTCCCACATCAGTCACACAGAGACCCCCATATATAATATATCTTGTGTTTATCTGTGTGTGTGTGTGTGCAGGGGTTTAGACCTGGTGAACGTTCACCTGTTTCACGACGCCTCCAACCTCATAGCCTGCAACGCTAGTCCATCAGAGTATTCCGCAAACCGCAAGAAAGCTCTCCGATATGTCATCAACAGGTTTGTGCTTCTGAATTATGTGTGTAAATACATTCAAGTAATACAAATGACAATGGATGCAAAGACAACATGAAAATTTAATTAAATAGCATGCATTAGTGCACGTTATTACTGCATTCAGAAAAGGGTTAGTTCACCCAAAAATGGATACCATATATTTTTATAAAATATCCCATAATTTACTCACCGTCAAGCCATCCTAGGTGTATATGACTTTCTTTTTTCAGCCAAACACAATTGGAGTTATATAAAAAAAATATGCCTGGCTCTTCCCAGGTTGTGAATGGTACCCTAGATTTTGAAGCCCAAAAAAGCACATTCATTCATCATAAATGTAATCCATATGGTTCCAGGGGTTTAATAAAGGCCTTCTGAAGCGAAGCAATGCGTAACTGTAAGAAAAATATCCATATTTATAAACTGGTAATCACTGGCTTCCGATAACGGCCATACGCGAGTCTAGTTCCGGTGGAAGAGTGACCTCTGACCTGACGTATAATAATATTACAGTTTTTTCCGATTGCTAAACGACAGTAAGCACAACTGGAGCTACATGTGCAAAACTCTAACTACAGTCTGCACTACCAACAGTCACCTAAGCTAAACCGTTCACATCACCTTCAAAACTCACTCCAAGCAACACAACTCTTAACACATGGCTCAAAACAGGCTCAGTGCAGCCAAACACTATGCACAACCCTCACTGAGATAACACACACTGTCACTCAGAACACACTGAGAGTAAAAACACTAGCATCAAACATCAATACAGAAAATACAAACTTTTCATCTTTACAGTTTGAACAATTTCAGTGACTCCATACAAAGTAATATTTTCTTCAAAGAAAAGACTGACATTCTTGCATGATTTATTTACATTTTTAGAACATAACAATTCTTTAAGGTAAATGAAAATGAGCAGTTTGCTTCAATAGTCTGTAGTAATTTACGGAATTACAGTAATGAGGAAAAAAAAGTAGAAACTAAAAGTACATACTGTAATTCTAACAAATAATTGAGGGGCTAATCCTGCCTCTCCCTAGCATCAGGCCACAGGTTTTCATCAACATCACATCTAATGTTCTCTCTTGCCATGCACCTGGGGAAGAACCTTCTGGAGTGCCTTATCCATCCCTGTCCTCTGGACTCGTGTCCTCACATCCGGCACGCATGGCTTCCAAAAGAGACATTTGGTCATGTGGGTGGTGACCAAACACTTTACACCTCCAGGCAGAGAAAAACTCCTCTATTGGGTTGAGGAAGGGTGAATATGCAGGCAGGTACAAAACCATAAATCTGCGATGTGCTGCAAACCAGTCTGTGACAGCGGCAGAGCAGTGAAAAGCAACGTTATCGCAAACTATGACAAAAACTTGGGGGTTTCTTACTGGCTCCCCCTGTTCTGCTGTGTGTGTAACCTCAGACGTCTTACCTGGACACATTGGTATCTTTGCTCTTTTACCTGTTCACTGTTTCTCTCGAACGGTACAGTGTATAACTGTTACATTGTAACTTGGTGTTTCTGTAGGACTCGAGCAATAGTTGTTGTGCTGACAGAATAAAAATTTTCAAATATATCATTATCAGCCAGCACTCTATCTTGAATCTCCTGCAGTTTTACAGTATTGCATTGTTGACAACAACCATGTCAACAATAGCATTTTCCTGCGCATGTGAAAATATTTTTCCTCTTCCTCCTGTTAGGGCCAGCCATTGGGTCCTGTTGTATATTATATACTAAAAATATATTTTACAGTCAAACTTACTGTAATATATATCTCTGTAAATATTCTATAATTGCAATACAAATATATTCCTGTAATGTTCTCATTTACTGTAAGGATGTAACTCTCACCTGTTTCGGCTGAAATTGCAATCAGCAGTGTTTGAAAGACACAAGGCTGAAATCTATTCTGTTTTGAATGTGTGGTTCACAGTTTTGACAGCAGTGTGTTAGCATTTGAACAAAGTGCTGTAAATCCACAGTGTTGTGCAGGTTGTGGTTAAAGTCATGGGATAAGTGTGTAGAGTTTTGAAAACTGTGTTCAAGCAATGAAAAACGAACTAGAGTTTGGTCCACATGAACTGCTGCTGTGCAGACTGTAGTTAGAGTTTTGCACATGTAGCTCCAGTTGTGCTCACTGTCGTTTAGCAATCGAAGAAAACTGCAACCTATAATATCATAGTTCACTCATCATGATCAAATCAAAGCCTGCATAGTATCGAGTCCACGTCAACATTATTTGCAGTTGAGTTTTCTCCTACATACAGAAATGCATCAGTTAAATGCTGTTATGTTGTCTTTCAGCAGAAAAGACTTTGAGTTGTAATGTGGTTTGTGGTCCCATATCAAACTCGTTCTCTTGTCTCGCAGGATAAAAGATAACAGCTACAGTCCTCTTCCCTTCTTCCTGTTTGGGGATTTCAATTTCCGCCTTGACACACTCAGTCTAGTACAGGTAAATCTGACTGATATATTCCACACACATACACACACACACACACACACACACACACACACACACACACACACACACACACCAGAGACCATACACACATAAATGATGTAAAGATTAATATGTGTATTTGTTTGTGTTCAGAACCTCTCCATGTCAGCTGATATCCAGACGGTAAAAAAAGACTGTAGCAACGAGGTAGAAAAAATCATTTGTGAAGAGAAAGACCACCAGGTGATTATTTATTTTTAAAGCTGTTTTGATAAAAAGAGAAATTGAATTAGGTATATTTTAAGATGATTACTTCATCAAATTAACCACAAAAATTTGCATATATCAATATTTTCTGAGAAAAGCCTACAGATTTAGATTCAGTCATTCAGTAGACATTGCAAACGTTAACTTGAGTCTGTCTGAGGTAAATTTAGGGGCCATTTACACATTCTATTAAATGTTGGTTGTTGTACATAAACAGTTTTTGTTTCACAAAATTTTTAATTCACCAAGGATGCATTAAATTGAGCAAAATTGACAGAAATCCTCTGTAACAATCTGTTGCAATTAAATGCGGACACAGATAAATTAAATAAGACACTTTCACAATGCCGATGCTGAAAATTCAGTCATTTCAAATTTCACAATATTACACTTTTTACTATATTTTTTGATCAAATAAGTTCAGCCTTCGTGAGGCTTTTTTTTTTGAGGATTTATATATATCAAATCTTAATTCACCAATATGCAGAATTACAGAGCCACCAGCAGATCTGCCGAGATTTGCTTTCCTGAGGTTTTGTAAACATAGATGTTAAAGGCTCTGACTTAGCATCCAGGAGATGATTAATTTTTTCTTTTTGTGTGCGCTCAGACATATCCAGTACACTGTCCAGCCAGATTTATGGTTCTTGGACGGTTGATATTGACTTCTTGCCAGTCCTGAAAATGCGAGCTTGCATTTAGATCACTCCTGCAGACCTGGGATTCTTTTCTTTTTTTTTGTGCCAGCAAAGTTGGAGTTACTCTCGGTTCTTTGCTAGTTTTTTATGCCCTGCATTAACCTCTGTCCTTCTCTTTTCACCTTTGTCTTTACTCTTTGTCTTTCCTTGTGTTTATTTTTTCTTTACTCATGTTTTGTTCCTTTGCTTTCTTTTCAATACTTCATTCTTTTTTTCTGTCCTTCTTTTTATCACTCCATCACTAGGTTCTCCTTCAAATAGAGACCAAGTTATTTGCTTACTTGCACCAGGCCACGTTCCGAGAAAACAACGGAAAAGAGGTCTGAACTTTGTTTTAAGAAATTGGACATTGACTAGAATTGAATCAAAAGAGTGTGTCACTAGAAATGAGTTCTGTCTTTCAGCTGCTGAAGTATGATAAGGAGAGCTCTGCGTTCCACGACGTCATCACAGAGGAGGATATCCGCTTTCCTCCTAGGTGAGCAACTTTAAAAACACCTGAGAATGTAAAGTACATAATATTCCAACGGTAAAAATCAAACATAACATCAGACTTGTTGACAAAAGAAACGTTTTTCAGAAGCAGAGCAAAGTATATAATTTAACAAAATATATATTATAATATTATTAGCTGTACTTTTCATTGACCAATCAGATCTGTATGGACACTGTAAAATCAGGTCCTACATCACATCATTTCCTTATTAAAATTTTTTATTAGCATTTTACAGAAATACATTACTTTTGAATACTATCATTCAAAAGTTTGGGTCGGCAAGATTTTATTTAATTTTTTTTGGGAAGAAATTAATACTTTTATTTAACAAGGACACATTAAATTGATCAAAAGTTACATTTATACATTTATAATGTTAGAAAATATAAAAATGTCTTATTCATCAATAACTTTCTTATTCATCAAATAATCCTGAAAAAAATAATGGTTTCCACAAAAATATTAAGCAGCACAAGCACAACTGTTTTCAACATTGATAAAAATAAGTAATGTTTCTTGCATCAAAACACCATATTATAATCATTTCTGAAGGATCATGAGACACTGAAGACCTGTATTTTGGAAAGTTACTTTTAAAAATAATGTACAATATTGCGTTACTCCCTAAAAATTCAGGAAAAAGGTTACTTAGTTGCTTTTTATGAAAAAAAATGCATTACATTACTTTTTCTCTCCACAACAAACTGAACAAAGGTTCTATTTTTGGCAAATGCAATGGCCTTTTCACATCAAATGTGAGATGACACAGGAGAAGAAAGTCCAACACTTTCACTTCAGCAAAAAATAAGAAGAAAGACACACAAATGTGATGTTTAACTAAAGTCATGTTTGCTTATTTGTATAGTTGTATGGACCACCGAAAGTCAACAGCAAAGGCGCTGGTTAATAAAGTGAGATTAAATACATAAATAGTATATTATTCAACATTTTAATTATTACTCCTGATTTCTCTGAACATGAGGACAGGAGAGCTGTCAGTCAATAAATGGGAAAACCAGTGTTGCCAGACGTACGATAATTATCGTATTTGTACGATAATTTTGACCTCTGTACGATGTACGATCAATAATGAAAAAAATCCCATAATGTACGATAATTTCAGAATTGCCCGCAAATTAGTTAAAAAATCTCCCGAAATCTAGATCGAGCAAGCAAGAGCGCGCATGTGTAGCGCGCGCACAGCAGAGAAAGGGAGCGAGAGACCTTGCGTGTGTGTGCTAGTGTGCGTGTGTGCCTCACGAAGCGCATGTAAGGACCTATTTTTTTTTTACAGTCTATGGTAAGGACCCAACCAAGCGAATTATTCAAACCCCCAAAAAAACTTTCCGGACCCAAACTTTTGAACGGTAGTGTGTCATCATGATATTACAGTAGTTAAATATGTTGTGGGTCAATTTGACCCATTTAAATGTTTGAAATACCGGTTAACCTATGATTTTTTTTCTTGACATTTTGTGACTTTTTCTCAACGTGCCTGCAAAGTGAGGGGTTAAATAATGAATTGTAATTGTCAGTCCAAAACAGTGTAAAGTTCATGTCTGAGTTCTGCTTGTATGGTTTTAATGTTCCAGTTACCCATACAGTGAAGACTACACTAAACCTACACAGTACATGAACACACGATGCCCGGCATGGTGTGACCGCATCCTAATGTCCCACGGCGCTGTAGACATCATTCACCGGGTCGGTTTACATTTATAACTTTTATTGTGATCTTAATGAAGTTTTTTTTCATCTTCTTCTTTTCTTACATATTCTTTTACACCATAACTAAATATGTTCATCTGTATTACACATCCATGTGTTAAATCAATAATCATCTGGTTCCAAAGGATATGCAATATGCGTGTTTGAGATGAATGAACAGCGACTTGTATCGCTTGTTGTTGATGTATTGTGTGTTGTCCGCAGAGGGAAGAGAGTGAGAGTGGTGTTGTTTATAACACACTGGGCTCCGACATCTGCATGGGAGACCACAAGGTGATCAGATCTCTCAAACATCCCCTACAAATCAATATGTTTCAACGAATGTTAATGGATGATTCAATGAATGACTATTTTATTGGTTATGTTTTATGTCTTTTCTCCAGCCTGTTTTCCTGTTTTTTCCACTGAAGAAAATTGCACATCGACACTAGGAGAGTCAAAGGGTGAGGCATTTCATTTGTTTGTTTGTGTTGGGTTTTATACTTTTGAAACAACACAGATTTTGTTTATAAGTATAAAATCTGTTTTTCAGGGTTCCATGCATGTCTTAATATTCATTGAGTAAATATGGAATGTTTGTACTTTTACACATATATTCGTCACACAAGGGAAATAACAAAGACAAAAAGGTGATTAAATTGGTTTTGACAGGTAACAAAAGCTACAATATTCCTAATATTTAAATAATTCCCACCCAAGGCATACGCAAAAAAGGGGGTGAGGCCTGGTTGAGTTGTGTTAGTAGTGTTTTGAACCTCGCAGTTATGGGAAGGGCGGGACATTTCCAAAACACGTTGGAAGCGGTTGACCAATCACAACACACTGGTCCAATCAGAGCACTTTATGTTTTTAGAAGGATGGGCTTTACAGAAACCAGAACTAAACAGAGCGTTGCTGGCAGTCCGGGAAGAGAGGTGCTGCAACAATCTAAAATATGTGGAAAAATAATTTTTATTTAAAGGGCACCTATTATGACATTTAAAATGTTCCTAATGTTGTTTAGGGAGTCCCCAACAACAGTTTTACGTGCATGCAATGACAAAAAACACTTTTGTTGTCGTATAATACGCATTTATTTTTACCTGATTTGCTCACCGACTCCCAAATGATTCGTTCAACGACTCATTTTTCCAAACCCCTCCTTTGCGCGACGCTAATCTGCGTTGATTGGTCAGATGACCCAGCAGTGTTTACAGAGATAATACTTATTGTTTAACACGGAGTACAATGATGCTTTTATCAATTAAATTGTGTTATAATAATGATTATAGTCCACTGCTTTGTAGTTTGTAGTAAAATACTAAAAATAAGATGAAGAATTTAATGTTATGTTAGCGAGCATATCCCAGAGTTCATATTGTAAAAGCACAATCAGTCTTTGTTTGCATTAGCCCGATGCATAAACATAACGTTTAAAAAATAAAAAATAAATGCAGTTACGTTACTACGAGGTATTACTCTATTCTTTAAGACAACTCCGAAAACAACGACAAACACTTCACATATCTCAATACAATTGCCATTGAAGACCTAGAAGCTAAACGGTGCTTACACAACAAACAAAATAATTATTAAGCATATGCTACATAAAACATAAAAGCAACAATTATTAATAACACTTACAGGTTGTGATACGGAGGAGGAAGCTGATGCAAATACACTTGGAACTGAACCTTCCTTCAATATCAGCCGGCTCGCGAATCCAAGTTTGATTGCATTTAAGTTGGTAAAGCAATCGTCTTCAAAATGGCGCGAACAAAGCACAAGGCTCGGACTATACTTCTGTGGTATAGTTATATGAATTGTTGCCACTTAGTCTTCAAATGCTCCTCCTTGGGCAGATGAAAAAAGTTGGCTTTTGAGTCGCACTTCAGAACACAGCGTCTCGTCGCCATGATGTTTTCAAGTTTTCCCTGGCCTTGGAGCGCAATAAGTGGGCGTATCATATTCAAATAACTTGACAAGTTGACGTCATCTAGTCAGAGAAAAAGCTTCGGTCTTCTAACGATTCATAAAAATGACTCCTAGATGACTCTTACTTTTGAAAGACAATAACTTTATATACGGTGCACTTTCATATTTCAAACTTTGCAGGATGTTTTTGTTCACTTAGATCTATGTTACACACTACATGAAAGGTAAATTTCAAAATTCCATAATAGGTGCCCTTTAAACAAAATCAAGACTTTAAAAAAGGGCATAACATCTCGATGTTGAAAAAAGGTTTATGTCCACGTTGTTTGTCAACCACCCAAGTACACCTCTCCCATTTCCAGATTGAGTCGCAGAATGTCCGTCAGTCCACTTAAGCGTTCTGTTCTGATCTTCCCCGAGGAGCCGTTAGCAGCCCCTCGACCCTCGTTTACTGTGGCGCTGAGCCGAGATGATGGAAGACGGGTCCCGCTGCTCGTCTCCTGATCTATGTCTGTTGGATTCCCTGGCTCTCGAGCCTACGCAAGCAATTCCACCGCGCTGGACCATAAACGCACCAGTGTTCATTAATTACAGATACACAGAACACTAATCTATCCTGCATTGTTGTCGCATATTGGCATTTTTAGGGCAGTGATTTTGTTTTGCTGCCAGTTTTATGTGTGTTCTATAGGTTACGCTTGTCTATTGTTTAGATGGGTTTGCTACTGCAGCTGGTCTGTCGTTTAATCTCCAAATAGACTTAAATTATGGACATTAGTATTCTTTGGTGCTTAAATTTAAGAATTGGGGTCTAAAGTGGATTGTGCAGTTTATATATATATATATATATATATATATATATATATATATATATATTATGTGCAAGACAATACAATGTACATTGTAAAACATTTCAGTCTGCAAAAACGTTAAATGGCTGGAAACAAAGATGTTGATATAAACATTTTTGTACATTCAGTTCAGTATTGTACAAAAGCAATGTCAATACTAGACGATACCAAGCAATGCAAAACTGCACAAATTGTGATACCGTACAGACAGATTATAGAAGAGCATGCAAAGCATGGCAAGTTCATTTACATAGCATATGTGTATATACTTAATACTCATTGGTAATCCAAAGTGCTTTACATTGGTATAATGCAAACATTATAAATGACCATTTTAAATTATTTAAGAACAAATTTATAAGAAAGATAAAAGAACCGTTTTATTTCAAATGGACAAAACTAAAATGGAATGAAATACACTACAATAAATAAAAAGACAAAATGACACAAACTTCTCTGCTTTTTTGTTTAATTCTTATACATTCATAAATCCATTTCAGTCCATTCATAAACACAATTTCATTCTTTCTATTTACACAGTTTAAATTTTTTCTACAATTACTAATAATAATAATAACACATTTCCGCTAGATGAACAAAACCATAGAGTGGCTTTTATCAAGATAAAGATTTTGGGTTAAAATGATTTCATATATAATGGGAAGTGTATGTCTTAGCACAAGTAACTGGTCACATACCATTTTTTATTCACCTTTTTCCTTCAGTAAAACCAAAATATAATTTACAAAGGTGTCATGTGCAAGATTAATTTGTTTTCATTTCAAGTCGATTAACACTCCTTCTCTCTTTATTAGGACTTCCTGTGTTAATGACGTGTTCCTAGAGGTTATTCTGTGGTCATCTCTTCCGATCATGCCAGGGCTCTACAACAAGTACACACTCACTCTCACACACCGAGACAATGAGAAAACCCCTACAGGACCCCCTGAAATCTCCTGGCAAACTCAAGTGGGCACGCAATGTAAAGGACAAGAACTGTCCTTCATTTTCTGATATGTTTTACTTTCATCATAATGCACATTTAACAAAGACTTCAGGTATGTTCAGTCAGCGTGACTTCAGAAATGTCTGAACAAAGAAAAATAGGACAAAATCAAAAAGGACCAAGAGAAAGAACACAAAGACTTCTCAAAGCTCTCAACTCCGGACTTTTCACAAACAACTAAGCTTAAGACTTTGCATAGAGTGGGAATTACAACCTCATTCGTTTGCTTTTGCTCATTGTATGCGAATGCAAGTACAAGTATGCTGAAAATCGCACACCGTATCCAAACGCAAGCTGCTGCGACTCACAAGCTTTGGTTGCTGTTTCACTCCTGAATCTCTTTGCATTGACGTTCATCATCCGTGCGCATGTGTGTCGAGTAAAGTGCGGCCTGACACTGTAGCTTTCAGCTAGTTGCTTTTCAGTTCTTATACTTCCTGCATGTGTGAGCATGGATTCATAATCGTGTGTTTTTGCATTTACACTCGCCTCAGCACTTATGGCTGTCAGCGTGTTCTTCAGCTTCAGTCATTGTCTCTGCGGGGTTGTTAGTCAAGACTCTCGGATCAATAGAATATGTACAGGACAGCAAGGGACAAGTTATAAAGCCATTAGCACTTGTGAATTATGGAAATCCCACCCAGAGTGCCCTGGCCTGGAAGCCCCCAGACTTTTAATTAGAGCACTAGTGCAATGTGGAATGCTAATGTGGAGCATAGCGTTCGGAGATCTGTTTGTTGTTTTATTTGCGTTGGATTTAGGGTATTTCGTATTGTTTAGTAAAGTTTAACCACTCTATATAGGTTTTCATTGGTGTTGGTCCAGCGTTAAATGTGTTTAAAGCTAGTTGTAATTACCATGTTTCATATAGTAGGATTCTGTGTGGTAAATTACCTTATGTAATGTTATGCTTTATGTAATGACTTTAAATTGTAAATACGTAGGGCTACGTAACTGTTATTGAATCACTTTGTTTATCCATCTGGAGATGTTTGGAGTCACTGATGCTCAGAAATGTATTAATAATCAAACCAACGTTTGCAAGATTTAAGTTGACACACTTTTATAGTAAAATATCCCTTTAAATGTCCTCAGCAACATGATTCTCATTTCAAACCCAAATCAAACAAACCATCTCTACAAGGGATTATATCCAGATATGACAGGGCCGTGATTTCTTAACCAAACCGGAATTTATTGATTTAAATCAATCTAATCTGAACACCCCCCACGCATAATTTACGCGTGAGGGTTAAAATCGTACAGCCCACCTGTCAATAATGGACTTGTTGAAGTTGATTCATGGTACGGTCAACATAATTTACTGTTCTCTGGGGCATCGCTTCAAACCGTGGTTCAATAGGAGGCCATGGAGCCGCTGTAGGAACGGCATCGATGTCGTTTAGCATTTGAGATTTTACAGATAAACACAAACACTACAGTCTCTTGAGATTTATGAGCACTGTTATTAGCATGCTAAGTTACACGTGTATGTAGCCATTCATGTTTGCACTGGTCTTGGGGAAGTATTTTACTTAGCAGTGATGTGAGCATTCATAGTCCGTAATAAAAGGGATCTTTCTTTCATAGCAATTGTGAAATCAGTCACATTGCTTATTGTATGTTAACCTTTAAGTTATTTCTACTTTCTGTGTCTTTGACTTTTCTTCTTCTTCTTTAAAATAAACAAAAATAGACTTTGAGGCATTTTCATGGACATTTTAACCAATAAGATTTGAGAGACGAGTTTGCAGTTTATGTCAAGTTTAGGCTTGCAAACATGGTTAAGTGTTTCTACATCAGTGGATCTAAAATCAAAGAGTAACAAATCTGTGAATACCACTGATGTAGAAACACTTAACCATGTTTGCAAGCCTAAACTTGACATAAACTGCAAACTCGTCTCTCAAATCTTATTGGTTAAAATGTTGTTCCAGGATCAGCAAAGATGTTGATGCAGGAACATGTTGTACTTGGTGAAATCAGGTTTTGCCATGGACCCACCCTAGAAACATCGAAAAATATATTGTTATATAGTGTCTATCAGGAACATAGACAGTGGGATGGTGAAAAGTTTAAGATAAATGGTGACTGCTGGGCCAGGAGGAAACTTGTCGATAGGATCAGAACATTTGCCATTATGAAATTATAGATTGTTCGGAGTAAACAAAGGGAAAGTTCACCCAAAAATGTAAATTCTGTCATAAACTTGTGTTTCTTTCTTCTGTTGAACACAAAAGCAGATATTGCTTCTTTTTTTTCACACTGTGGAAGTCATTGGGGACCAGCAACATATCTTCTTGTATGTTCAACAGAACGAAAAAAACAACAACCTCATACCGGTTTAGAACAACTTGAGGGATAATTTGTATTTTTGGGGCAAACTATCCATTTAAACATTCACATTCATACCTAAAAACTGCAGGAGAAAAAAAGACTCGACTTTCTTGTGATTGAAGATGTAGGCTACATGATGCTTGATAATGTGCCAAATATATTTTTTTCCTATTTTTTCCCCCTCCATTTTATGATTTTTGACAGACCTTGTGTTTGGCAGATCGGTTGTAACAGACATAAGATGCAGTAAAACAGTAGCAGTGCATTTAGTGTACGAATGTGCTGTCGAATGTTAGACTGGCCCTCTTACTGTACTATACATTCTGCAGCACCAATGAATGTTTTTCTCAAATATGTTATGTCTTATTTCCTAATAAAATGTATATATTCATCAACTGATCATTTGAATTGTGCGTTTTTTGTTTTTGTTGCCTAATAGATACATACAACAGAATATTTAAATTGGGTAAATAAAGATAGATAGAAAAATTTGAATAGCTATTGAATATATGCACACATACTAATGTTCAAAGGTTTGGGGTCGGTACGATTTTTATGTGTTTTTGAATGAAGTCTCTTAGGCTCAACAAGGCATTTATTTACAAAAAAAAGTACAGTATAAAATGTTTAAAAAATAATGAATTGCAATTAAAAAAAACATTTGAATCTATTTTAAAGTATGATTTATTTCTCTGGTGGCAAAGTTGAATTTTCAGCAGCCATTAACCCCAGTCTTCCTTTTATTAATAAACATATTTGTCCGGTTTCACAGACGAGAATCACTAAAGTGCATGTTTGAGCTGTTTTAACTTAAAGAAACTTGCTCTGGTATATCTTCAAATATGTCAATGCCATTGTTTTGTCTCAAGATTCTTACTAGTGGGTTTTATCCTAATACCACCTAGAGGAACCTTTTGTGGAACTCTATTATTGATAATATTAATTGGAAGACTGCTTGGTTAGTCCCCTTTAAATATTGAAATGCATTTTAAAATTTAATTTCTTTAAATTGTTTTTCCAAACAAAAGAGTAAAACAAATTATTGATATCTTTACAATAGGAGTCTTTAACATACAAAGATAAGGAAGGAGGGATAGACAAATAAGATAAGCCTTCTGCTTTAGATAATAGGACACGACCATAAACAGAAAGATTGCGTTATAACCAACAGTTTAATAATGCTTTGGTCTTTTTTAATTTAGAGGAGAAGTTTAAACTTTGTCTTTCTAGGACATCCTTTGTTACCATAATTATTGTTGTATTTAAGAGAGGGTTTCACTGGAATGTCAGCAACAACTTTATCATTTAAACTGTGTAACGGAAGGATTCACTTTTGGATAAATTTAGAGTTAAACCAGAAGCTTTAAAGAAAGTATTGATGAAGGAGATAGCATCAGGAATACATGATATATTCTTTAAAAATAAGGTTGTGTCATCTGCTAATTGTGATATTTTAATTTCTTTTTCCAAAAATTGTGAGACCTTGAATTTGTTGATTGTAAGAAAAAATGATGTGGACGTCGAAGATCTCAAAAATGAAGTTTATTACAGCAAAGTAGTGGCAAGGTACACAAAAGCACCTTGGGTTCACCGGCGTCAGAATGAACCCAGATCATCCAAATCTCAAACCTTTTATCCTAATACAGTTTTCAACTCTTAATGTAAATTAAGTTGCTCTTATTGTGACAGCTGTGGTCTGTATGTTAATGAAGTTGAGACACCCCCTTGTCTGAGAAGATTCTCTGTGTCCCATTCCCATTCTACAATTGACTACCATTTGTTCAGGATATGATCAACCCAAATGGTCAACTCTTAATGTAAATGAAATCAGAACAGCAAAAGGTTTAGGTAATACAATCTATCTGAAGTGATCACATCTTTGATCTTCTGTTAGAACGGTCAAATGCTTAAGGTGACAAGCTATTTGAAGTCCCTGTAATCAAAATGGTCGTTGGTTGCCCTCTGTGATACTATTTACATATTACTGAGATTGGATGTAATTGTCTCTATATGATAATTAAGCTCTTTTAAGTGAAGGAACATTCTGATATAAATGTATATATTGGAGTGGAAGTTGGATCGGGGCAGACTATAATTTCTTACATGATTATTAACAATACCAATGCATAATAATTCAACTACCAACAAAAATAAAAAGGGGGAAATTGGGCAACCTTGACGTACACCACGGTTAATGTTAAATCTTTTAGAGATGGAAGTATTAACTATTACAGAACTATTAATATTGTTATACAAAAATACATTAGATAGAGATAGAGGCAGGATGTGACACGATCATTGGATTCGGATGTGCCTTGTTGCCTTCCTATGCTGCCTGCGGAGGCAGCCTTGTTCAGCTTTCGGACGCAGCCGTTGAGTTTCTCCATATTTTAAATATTGCAACTGGTGCTAAAATTAGCATCACTGAGAAGATCCATTGATGCCTGTTTAGTCAATTGTTTCACATTGACTCCGTTCACATTAATTGATCAATCCGTTCACATTAATTGATCAATCCAGAGTCATTATCATTATAAGACACTTTAATTGAGGTGTGCAGTTAAGACGTCCATAAGCAGATGCCAAACAAGACACACACACACACACACACACACACACTCTCTCTCTCACCATCTGCTCTCTCATTTAGATTAAAGGATGTGAGATCTGACTAATGCTTCCCTGTAGACAACTGGTCTCAAAGGAGCCATTAGTTAAATGATATTCATCAAACTGACAATGACCACTTTATATCCAGTGCCTGCTGATTTGCTGTAAAATTATCAGAGTAAGTTTTACATTTATTGATGGTTCAAACTGCCTTTTTTTCCCCTCCTCAACAGGTTAAACTCGGGCATTAACTTAAAATGTAACTCAATATTCTCAAGATTTCATTCCTTTCATAATGTTCACTATCTAGCATGGTGAAAAGTTTCGATTTACCTCTTTAAAACATTAAAAGATTGAACAGATTTTCAAAATAACAGAACAAACTCAACATTCAAAACAGCAATTTATTGTGCATTTCCTTCATAATTAATTTACAGATCATATACATTAGATTATATGCATTTTAGATGTTAAACATTTGAGATTAATTTATTAATTATTGGGGTAATATCAGGGTAATACCCTGTCTTCAAGAGTTAAAAAAAATCAATAAATACAGTGCTTTATGCATTATGTGCATTATGGAAAACATGCTGTCTTATTACTAAACATCCCTGTCTGAACTTGACCTGATTTATGGACTGAGAAGGTTGCAGTTGCAGGTTAGTTCAACTTCACTGGCACAACATGAAATGCTTGTAACTTGGAAGAAAGGGAAGAATGACATCTACAGTGACGTAATGCTATAAAGAGAGTGAGAATACAGTTCATTCGGTGTTGATTCATGTATCTGATTGCATTTGACCATATCTGCTTGTTTCATGAGCATTTATAATGCATTTTATCTCTGAATAAGTTTGAGCAATATTCAATACAGAATTCAAAGACAACTGGGTCAGTTTACTTAACTTAAAAAAGTGAAGTAACCCGTTACCATAAAATTAAGTACATAAACTTGATGCGTAATTGAAAAAAATAAGTTATGGGAACTTGACATTTTTTCTTTCAATTACGCATATAATTTATTTACTTAATTTTATGGCAACAGGTTTCCTCCTTTTTTTTAATTAAGTCAACTGATCACTTTTTACAGTGTAACACTTTCTTTGAAGCTTTTATAATGCAACATAAATCTATTCTTAATGCCTTAAAATTGATTCATAAGGCCTTGTAAATTTAGTCAATTGTATGTTCTCGTAAATAATTGTCATCAGTTACAGCCTATAATAAATTATAACGGTTTATTCATGGCTATATTTAGATAATACATTGTATTACAACAACACAATATCAATAACAATGGTATATAAAATGTTATAATGCATAATCAAATGAATAGCCATGAATAGTTCAATAATAAAATGATTAAAATAATAAGTTATACAGAGTAGCCTAATAATAGGCCTAAGTTAGTTGTCACACAAGAGAAATCAATATCCCAATAGCCTAATCTTTTTATTCACAATTCTAGTCCCCAAATGTGTTTATTTTCGTTAATACATTTATAGGCTACACACTGCCCAAAACATTTAGCCATTTCATTAATAGTTGTATAGGCCTATTATTTATTTTACTGTTTAAACGTGTTCCGCTGAAAAGCCTATAGACTGTTTAATAGCAGGTTCCATTTTCTGTAACTTTTTTCCCTTGGTAAAACAAATGGTGGTCATTTTCTTAGGAAGTCTTACCGAGAACGGTTATACTGTGTATTCGTATAATTTGAGATCCTTTTTTTTATTTTTATTTTTATTTTTGAGTGTAGGCTACGATTATGCGTGTTTGTATGTTGGTATAATGGTACAGCGGCCTGTTGCACGTGCGTTCGCCTTCAGAGGTGATGCGGTCCCAGGCGCAGTACTGAGAAAGCTCTGCGGTGTTTTCGGAGCAGCTGTCGGATCTTCTCGTCGTCCGTGTCGGGGTCCAGCGGTTTGTTGTACTCCTCGTCCTCCACCTCGTTCTCTGAGCCGTCTCCTCCACTCTCCACCCGCGAGGCCTGTGTGGAGCTGGGCTCCGTCGCGCTCTTCTTCCGCCATTTAGTGCGCCGGTTCTGGAACCACACCTGAGAGGAATCACATTATCGTGTCAGAGTCACGCAGGTGCTGTTAAAACTCGTTACAAATAAATAAACTCTCACAACAAACCTTTGAGAATGTCAGTTAGAAATAACCCACTTAGCTGTTTGCTCCTCAACAACTTTACCAACTTTAATCCACAACCAATTTGACTGTCTGAAACAGTCCTGAACTGTTATTGTGGGTTTAACTTTTTTTTTTTTTTTAAGTAACCTGGTTGTTTATTGAAATCACAAATGTGAGTTAATAGCCTAGAAAAAAAGAGATTTCAGAAACTCAAAATACGTTATCTGAACCACATTAAAGGGATAGTTCACCCAAAAATGAAAATGTTCTGTCATCATTTGCTTACCCTCATGTTGTTCCAAACCTTTATGAGTGTATCACTTCTGTTGAACACTAAATAAGATATTTTGAAGAATGTTGGTCACCACTGACTAGCCATTGACTTTTATGTTTTCCCTGGATGTCAATGGCTGCATCAACTGTTTGATTACAACATTCTTTAAATTATATAATGTTGTGTTCAACATAAGAGAGAAACTCATACAGGTTTGGAACAACATGAGAGTGAGTAAATTATGACAGATTTTTTTGGGGAACTTGACTATCCCTTTAATTATCGAAGTTGATTTGACAAAAGAAAAAAAGTTGTGATAACAAATCATGAAAATATTTTTTACAGTGTAGTATTATCTAAGTATCTTACTTTAACTTGTGACTCAGTCATGCCTAGTGAGTATGCCAGCCTGGCTCTCTCTGGTCCTGCCAGGTACTTGGTCTGCTCGAAGGTTTTCTCCAGAGCGAAGATCTGGTGCCCGCTGAAAGTGGGTCTTGTGTGCTTCTTTTTCCCCGCCGTCTCAGTGTGATGCCCACCGTCTACAGAGAAAACACCAGATTGTGTATCCCAACTAAATCTGCATGTGCTGCTGACACATTTTACATGACTTCATTTTTCTTTTATTTAACCGTGTGACTTCAAAGCAGGAATCGGTGAAATTAAAACAATTTTATTTTATGTTTGAAACATTCATAGTTACTGAAACTAAGAGATCTTGGAATAAATAGAATAACCTTAAATAAAAGAAACATCTGGTATTATAGAAGTTTTTTTATTTCATAGACAACAAATGTCTATGAAAATGTCAAATGTTTGAAAGAATTATGTTATCATGTTTATTATATTGTATACAAATAATTATTTTAATATGATATTAATATAATAATATTTTGATATTATTATTTTATATTGTAATCTTTTTTTAACATTTCCACTTAAAGCTTAAAATAATGATCTGTTTAAAACAATCGGCCTACAGTTATTTAAATTAAACAATTATTCTTTATATCTTGTTTACTGATAAAAAGTCATTTGAAATATTTTCCACAACCTTTCATTTAAATTTAATTTACATCATATACAGTCAATATTATAAACACGGATAATATCACGCTGATTGGTTAAAACTTTACACTTAAATCTTAAAATAATAAACTGTTTAATAAGTATTTTTTATTAAAAAAAATGTGTATCTTGTTTATTGAAAAAGGTCATTTTAAATATTGTCCACAAACTTTCATTTAATTATAATTTACATAATATACAGTAGTCAATTTTATATACAGTGATAATATCACACTGATTTGTTAAATCTTAACATTTCCACTGTAATTTAAAAATATTAATATTAAATCATTTTGCACTAACTGGACATCAAGTCAAGTCCTTAAATACAGTCAAATTTTTTTATTATTATTATTCTGCATGTATGATATCCAAACAATTTACACAAATGTACTAAATAGTAAATAATTAGTATAAGTAAATGTCACATTGTTGGTATGACATCACACATAACACTCTTTTCAAATGACTTACTGTTGGCGCACTGCTGTCTCGCTCCTCTCCACTCGTACCCTCCATCCACCCAGCAGCTGCTGCCTTTGCCCTTCATACCCGAACACTCAACACCGGCTTTAGGGAAAGCGCTCAGTCCCGATGGGGCGTAATCCCGATTGTAATACACCCCCGGACTGGGCACAGCTGTCCCAAAGCCACCCATGGTGGGGTACCCGGACAATAGCGCAGGGGTTCCCGGGCCGCCCATCAGGGATCGACTCAGGATGTCGCTGATGCCATGCGGAGTGCCAGCCTGGAGCTGAGCGTTGATGTTGGCGGGGCTGAGCTTGTAGAAGGAGTTGGGAATGGAGTACTGGCACACCGGGGCCTTGATGTCTGAGGGGAACTGGTTCAAGCTGTTGTTGAAGAGGAAAGACCCTGAAATGTTGGACTCCATGGAAACTGTGCGCTCTTCTTCAGTTTCCAATGACTAGGATGATGATGATTCCAGACTGATTCTTACCGAGGTCCTGACATCCAGCACTCCGGAGGGTCTAGTCCAGTTCTAATCGGTGTTCTGATATAATAATCTGGAGTATTTCCAGCGCTCAGTGTGGTCCTCACATCACACCAGGTTCCAAAGGTCTGAAAGGTCAGGTAAGAGTCTGTTTTTATTTCCTCTTCTCAACTCTTTTAACTAGTCCATAATGGATGCTGGAACTCCAAAGTGAACACCCAGCGCCACTCTCAGTTGCACAGACAAATGTCCCACTGGCTCTCTGGTTGCAGGTCATAAATAAGATGTACCTTACACAGTCCAACATAATGATGGACAGAATTAGAATGCCCTGTCTTGATTGGTTAAGCGCTCAACGTGCCTGATCTCTTCATTGGTCTGTTTTCGCAGTGGGACAGCCTTTGATTGGTTGTCAACAGATTAATAGTTTTTTAAAAAGTCTGGGTGAGAATGAGTAGCTTTTTAATGGGCCGTCTGCCGTGGCTGTGGAGGAGCAGCTAGGAAGCGTAACACAAGGAAATGGGATTTTTGTCATCTTCAATGGTCATTGGGAATATATTTGACATAATCATTTTCTTCATAATGATTGTGGCATTGTGGAAGATGAATAAGATGTTTGGTGACTATGTCTGACAGATCTTTTTTTTTCTTACTAATGTGAGCTGCAAAATCTTCCCCTCTCTACTTGCGTAGTTCCGCAAAATATGCATTTGCATCTAAATTGTATTTCTGGGATTGTAGAGCAATTTACAATTTTAATCAAAAGTATCAAAGGACTTTTGATTCATGGTCAACAAATGGAAAAATGGAAAAAGTCAAATGTTTAATGTGTTTATTCAAAGATGTAAAGGTGGTTTGTAGGCAATTGTTTCTACACTTAAGTGTAACAAGCGCACACAAATATAATGACAAATAACAAAATGATGTTATTTAATGAAATAAGTGTAAAGAATCTAGAGCAACGTACACCCATTTTCTGAGAGCAAAAGTTAAATTGTCAGTCTGACCTTTAACTAGGAATTGTCCTTGACTTTCTGGTCTTAGTCTGTTTGATATTCTGTCCAGCACAAGAAGGGTTTTACAATTACAGTTTGTACTGAGATATTGATTGTGTAGGTTCATGCATAAATTCTTAAATTTCTTCACACAAGCACTCACAAGTGGTGCAGGGTCAGCGGTTGTTTTTTAGGTATAAAAAGGTGTGTGTGTGTGTGTGTGTGTGTGTGTGTGTGTGTGTGTGTGTGTGTTAGAAAAAAATAAATAAAGATAATAACAATAATAATAAGAAAAAATAAAATAATAAAAGAAAGAAAAGAAGGAAGGAAGAAAGCAGGAATGGAAATAAGAAGGAAGGAAGGAAGGAAGGAAGGAAGGAAGGAAGGAAGGAAGGAAGGAAGGAAGGAAGGAAGGAAGGAAGGAAGGAAGGAAGGAAGGAAGGAAGGAAGAAAGAAACAAACAAACAAACAAACAAAGAAAGGACATAAGGAGGGAAGGAGAAAGAAAGAAAGGCAATAAGGAAGGAAGAAACAAACAAACAAACAAAGAAAGGACATAAGGAGGGAAGGAGAAAGAAAGAAAGGCAATAAGGAAGGAAGAAACAAACAAACAAAGAAAGAAAGGACATAAGGAGGGAAGGAGAAAGAAAGAAAGGCAATAAGGAAGGAAGAAAAAATGGAAATAAGTAGGAAGAAGAAAGAAAGAAAGAAAATAAGGGAGGAAGGAAGAAATAAAGAATATAAACAAGGAAGGGAAGTAAGGAATTAAGGGAGGAAGAAAGAATGGAAATAAGGAGAGAACGAGGAAGGACATGAGGACAAAAGTAAATAACGATAAAGAAAGAAAGAAAGAAAGAAAGGAAATAAGGAAGGAGGGAGGAGGAAAGAAAGAGAGAAAATAAGAAAGGTAAAATATGTTAGTTTTAATTTAGGCTAAATAAACCCCTAAGAAAAAAAAAAAACATCAATGCTTTATGCACAGTCTGGTCACCATGTATATATATATATATATTATGCAGGGATTCCCTGACATTTATTTAAAAACCTCTTCCACTGACTTTTAGGTTTTATAATGATACATTCCCTGTCTGTATTTTATAGTTTGGGCTATAACCTGATTTCCCCTGTAGAGGGCGATAGATGACAGTCATGATGTCAGACATCAACAATCTCCATATGAGACCTTTGACAATCCCTGTCAGTGCATGGAGACAAGAGCAACAAGCAGTTAATCAACCAATCAGTACATTTATAAACTAATGTGTCCTCATAAGTGCACATGTACTGTAATACTGTACTGTACTGTTTCATTTCTGGAAAATACAATATATAAAGCTGACTCACACAGGATTGTCAATGCTTTAAAAACAACTGGCAATCTGTGATCAGCGGGAGAATTACTCTGATGAACTTGTCTCAACTTGAACTTGGCTTTGAATTAAGACATTTAGTACAAAGAGATTTAATAGAAAATATTAGTTAATGCACTGAGAACTAACATGAACAACATTAATAATGTTAACTGAGACCTTATTGTAAAGTGTTACCATTATATGTTGTAACTTAAGAGAAAGGGGATGTTTTCGTACAAATTACATGGAATTTTCCATATCTTGTTTCAACTGGTCAGGGCTTCTTCATCTGTTCATCTCTAGGCTCTCTAAGGGTATTTATAGTTTCGGAAAGTTCTGGATTTGTTTTGTTGTTTTGCTTCAACACACATACCAAATGTTTGCAGAAAGCTCTTGCAAGTTCTTCATAATTGGAAATGACATCCCTGTAAAATCTGGACTTGCACAGTGTGTGAACGTTTCCATTATTCTCCAGAATGGATTGAAATAAATATGTTAAATAGAGCTGATAATTATAGACTTTTTGACAACTGATTCATTGGAAAATTGTGGATGTGAAGGAATTTTTCAACTACTGCATATTGCGCAAGCAATACTGCAAAAAAAAAAAAAAGATGTTAAAGATTGTGACTGATAAACGTGACACCCGGTTCATCCGTCAAGCTAGAAATGGAAGGTCAGACGCTCACTGCACATGTAATTGTGTATATATTTTAACAAATGTTTAGGTTGTCTGTGTATCCATGTATATTGAGGGGTCAAATACAAAAAGTGTAGATTGTGCTAATCTGAAAAATAGTCCACAGCAATTATTTATTTATTATAAATAGACAGATGAAGTCATTTGCTGTGTTTACAGATCTCCAACCCTCATGTCAGACATGATCAGGTTTCATCATTATTTACTTGTTAAGTTTCCGCGTGTTTTTACAGATCACTGCTTTACTTCACAGAACGACGAAAGATAAAAAATGAGATGATGAAAGAAAGAGATGATGCGATTAAAACGAAAACATTCAGAACTTACGCTGGAGAAAGTAAATGGTTTAGTTTCACATTTCACATTTTATTTATTATTTGATTTGAGTTTTTATTGTTTCTATTGTCGATTGCGATTTCTATGATTGTGTCTAGTGCTTGGTTCATGAATGTTTATGTCTAAAGATTAAAAACCAAACACATGCCAAAACACAAAGATATATTTTTTAGAGCTCACGTGTGGACAGGAGTCATACTTTTGCTTTCGTTATGACAGTATCTCTTGCCACACACCTGTTTATGAAGAAATGGAAAGTGGGATGGTCCCAACCCCTGGATTTTCCATGTTGTGCTTTCAGAGAAAAGTCCTGCTGTTTAAGGGAAACTCAGGTTTTACAGCATGGCTTTTCATGAATATTCAAACACACCTGAACTATTTACTGTATGATACATTCATATAATTAGGTGAGTCATAAATAAACATATTTTGCGTTGGAATTCTATTAAAGTGATATGCAGCCCCTTTTGGCGATTTCAAATGATGTGAAATCCCTGCATTAATCTCAGCGTCAGATTCATATTTCTAGCTTGAAACCCTAAACATCATTAAGAATAATACAGTGTGTTGGGTGTTTATTTTCTTAAAAAACCTGTCATGAAACTATTCGCCACGTCTTGTTCCCCCAGTATTTCAACGAGCCAAGTGACAACTTAAACGTTCTATTGTAGCTTGGATTATAAGCATTCAAAATAAAAATAAACTCCCAGGTCAAGATTGTTGTTCTCTGGATGAACTCATCCGAAATATTTGTGATTATATGTGAACGTTTAAACTGTGACACTTTACAATAAGGTTCCATTTGTTAATATTACTTAACATTAGTTAACATGAACTAACAATGAACAATTCTGGTAAAGCATTTATTAATCTTAGTTAGTGTTCATTTCAACAGTTACTAATACATCATCAGGTAGATATTACATTAATATTATTTAATTGACCTGAGCTAATATGAATTAACAATGAAAAGTTTTATTTTTTAAACTAATGTTAACAAAGATTAATAAATACTGTTACAAACATATTGCTTATTGTTAGCTTATAGCTGAGTTAAACTGATGAGAAATAATAAGTTATCATCTGTGCCAGTGTTTAAATTATATTATATATAAAACATGTTGAGATCCCAATTATATATATATAATAATATAATATATACTGTATATATTTAGGAGTAAATTGGGATCTCAACATGTTTTTATGTTGAGTTTCCACACCTTTCAACTCCACCTAACACCTTTCCCAACACCCCATCCCAACACCTTTCAACTCCACCTAATTTCTCAAACATTTCTAAGGAAATGAAACTGACAAAATTACATACATTATTTGAATCGGGAGTTGCCTAACATCCGATTCAAAAAAATATATATTGTAATATAATTACAGTGTAATAACAAAACCAAATTACAAACAGTAAGCCAGTAATTTTCCTCACTGGGCTTCACCTGCATATAAGCCCGTCCCCTTCTTCTCTTTTCTTCATTCAGCCAGTATAACTAGTAAAACAGGCTTCATGTTCTGTGGTACTCACAACGACTTGAACTGTAAAAGCAGTCACACATAGTTTTTTGGTATAGTTTACCGTCTTGAACATCAGGACCTTTTCATGAGGCAAAGACAAACCAACAATGAGTGAGTATAACTGGTCAAAATACATGAGTGGTTCTACAGTATGTTCATCGGTTTGTCAGTCTGACTGTAAGATTCATTTGTGTTCTTTTAGGGCACGATCGCATGTGTGGCAGTCGATGTCTGGGTCCGATGACTTTCAATGTGGACCAGACAGGTCAATATGTGTCCCTCAGCCAAGGAGGGAAACTCGCATCCAGAGACGCCTCAACCTTTTTGAATGGTTTGGCGTTTCTTAGCCGCACTGTAAAGGTGGACGAAAAGCTGTGTATATGTATTGAGGACTGCACTTCATCGTGGGATGGAGCTCTCCGTGTGGGTTTCACCAACATCTGCCCACAAAGAAACAATATACCGCCTGCTTCTATACCAGACCTCAGGGACGCACAGGGATACTGCGTTGTGCCGGTGCCAGAGGACTTGTGTAGGAGAGGTGTAGAGCTTCAGTTTTGGATTAACTATGCAAGCATGGTTATTATCCAAGATAAAGGTGGGGAGAAATATTACCTCAAAACAAAAGGACTGAACCTGAACAATCCACTGTGGGTTTTCATTGATTTGTACGGGAGCACAAGTGCCGTTCGCCTTCTGGGTAAGTACAGGATGAGAAAAAAAAACACGTTTCTTTGCATGTTCAGTCAGAATTGATTATAAAATATTTTGTAAAAATGTGCTGTAGGCTCAAGGAGGGGGAGTCGAACATCATGTCCGGTTTGTCCCGTTGACGGTGGGATCGACTGGTTGACGAGAAAGTTTGAGAGACAAATGTCAGAGGAAGAGCACATTTATAGCCATAAAACAGGTGAAAAGATTTTCTTAAGACGCCAACATTAATAATGAACCATCCATCAAGCATATTTTTTTAGTTTTAGAACCCAGTGTTCTGATTCCATTGACTTTTTTTTGTATTCTGCTTAGACACCAGAACGGTCCAGAAAACAGCATCATACTGGAAACCAAGTCTCTTCCTTGTACAGTACGCCAAACAGACGACATTCCCAAGCACCAAAGAACGTTTAAATCTCACAAGAGCTGGTTTAGGTACATTATCTGTCTACTTTCAGCTTATAGGGATAGTTCACCCAGAAATAAAACATTTTGTCAGTACTTACTCACCCTCAAGTTGTTCCAAACCTGTATGAGCTTCTTTCTTCTGTTGAACTCACAAAAATATATTTTGAAGAATGTTGGTAACCAAACAGGCATTGACTTCTATGGCTGCTGTCAACTGTCTGGTTACCAACATCCTTTAAAATATTTTCTTTTGTGTTCAACAGAAGAATGAAACTCATACAGGTTTGGAACAGCACAAGGGTGAGTAAATGATGATGGAACTTTACGTGAACTGTCGACACATCGAACATCGACAGTTCTCATAGTGCGCATAACATTTACAAATAACCCCAGTTTGAAACATTAAGAATCTTACCATATGTCTTATGTGATGCTTTCTAGGCATCCCTGTCCAAAGGAGTCAGGAGTCAAGAGGATTAGATCTAAACTGGACTTGGAGAGAGCTGAATCGCTTCATTTGCTCCAGTTATCCATTGGTCAATCTGACTGGTTTCCATTTTGCAAAGGCTGATAAACGTGGAAGACTTAGCCTATTACATGCAGACACTCTGAAGAAAATAAAAAAGGAGCTTGGTGATAGCGAACTTTACATAATTCCTGAGACGGACATTGTTTTAAATGAGGTATAGTAGGAAATTGTTATTTATTTATTTATTTATTTAATCAGTTCTGAAATACTGTAATAAGTGCCACAGTACTAAGGTCAATGTTTAAGCACAGGCACTTTTTTTTTTTGCACCTCAACCTGCTAGTTAACAATTACTTGACAATACTATACAATTAAACTAGGCTACTACATTTTCCACAGATGACTGCGCACACACTATCGTCAGTCATGAACACAAATGCTTTCTCACCACCACGCTCTCCTCCTGATCCTGCACAACAGAGGAACCGGCTGACTTCAACCAACAGTTTTCTTTCAGATTCAAGCCGAAACTCTTCAATGGTAATTATCTTTATTTTGAGACACACACCTTACAGACATTGACATTGCGGAAAGGCAGCATGAGGCAGTGTTCACATCTCTTCAACAGGAGGACATGGACGTTGGCTCTTTGCTCAGAGAGTTTCAGCTTATGCATCTCAGTGCCAGTGGGCAAGTTTCAGTATTGGTTTCTCGCAAGAAGTTGCTGCAGAGTGCTAAAGATATGCTTTCCAATTGCGATTTCACTTGGAATAAAACACCCCTCGTGACATTTGTTGGTGAGCAAGCACTCGACTGTGGAGGTCCACGGAGAGAGTTTTTTAGGTATGTCACTTACGATGAAAAATTCGGATTCATTAAAGAGTAGAAAACTCATTCTTAAACATGAAACTTGCACTAGTGAGGTTACAGCTTTGACATGAATGGCATCTCGTTTCATCTTTACCTCATCTTTGCCTCAGAATCCTGATGATGGAAATGCAAAGCTCACTGGGGATCTTTGAGGGACCGTCTGGACACTTGTTCTTCACCTATGACCAGATGGCCTTGGAGGAACGCAAGTATGAGTTGGCAGGGAAGCTGATTGCGTGGTCTGTGGCTCATGGCGGACCAGGACTCAAAGCTTTTGACCCTTGCCTGTACCAGCTGATGTGCACCCAAGAATGTCAACTGGTAGACTTCGACTGGCACCTGATACCAGATGCTGACATTCAGGACAAACTGAAAAAGGTTTATATCCCTTTCTCCATCAATCTGTTCCTTCTTTAGCTACATGATCTCTAACCATTTTATCTTGCGTTCAGATTTTGTCATGTAAAACGACGAAAGACCTCTCTAGGCTTCAGAGAGAGCATGGCGACTGGATCTGTGACTGTGGATTCCCTGGAATATACAGACCTGAAATTTCCATCCGAGATGTACCAAAGATTTACTCCTATGCAGTTCGACATTGCATATATCTTAGGTATGTATCTATATTAAAATGTGATCACTCATATAATAAACGTTACTTACTCTTGCTTTTATCAAATTAAAGGGCTTTTTACACTGAGTGAGATTAAGTGACGCGAATGTACGTCGCGAGGACACTCTTGGATAGAAACAATAGATCCCTATGGAACTATTCATACCGGGCGCGATCAATCGCAACATGACAAAGCAAGATTTTTTTATGACCAGTGTGTCAACAATGAAACGAGCCGTCCAATTAGATTTGCGCTTACCTGAGCCACAGTGGTGCCGCTGTTTTGAAAACCTGCGTCAACACTGAAGAAAAGTATTCCAGAAGAGAATAGAATGGATGTTGAGTTCTTGTATCATTGGTGTCTGAGAACAGATTTATTCTTACTTTATACAGATTATCATTTGTATTCATTTCCCACTGAATTATGCGATCTGAAGAGCTTGAAAACGCATACAAAATTCTCAGTCAGCGCTAGGGCTGAACGATACATCGAATTTTCATCGTCATCGCGATATGAACTCCCGCGATGAACACATCGCAACAGACAGCCTGACACGATGAATAATGCCTGGTTCAGATTAGCACTAACTTACACGTTTTTGACTCCTAAAATCTTGTCGTGGACAAGAAACATGTCAGACTACACGTTGCTTTCCGACCAGTCATCGCGTGCCGTCACACACACACATTCACTCGCAAACATTCACTCGCACGCACAGACACACACACTGTCCCTCGCTCGCTCACTCACTCGCTCACGCACGCACGCACACACTCACTGGCGCACACACACACTCACTGTTGCACTCACTCAAGTCTCGCCTCGCTCACATATTCAACCCGTCGTGGAGGACCGTTAAAGAATTAAACATGCTATAGTCTTTCTGTCGTAAAGCATTGCAGCCGCGACGTAGGTTGTCGGCCACTATGACACACTATACGAGATGTTACGATCGAATCTTGCGTCCCGACGCCCGTTGTCGTTATTACGAATCTCCACGACACCCATACGTCAAACGGATCGTGCCAAAATCGCGCTAAAATCGTGTATTTTGAACCAGGCAGGTAATAAACGTTTGACCTATCACGCAAAGAACCTATTAAAGCACTAAGACATGGGAACAGTATAGTTAACAATCACATTTATCGCAAGTCATATCGTCATCGCAATATTAAACAATGTTATCGCACATCGCAGCTTTTCCTCATATCGTGCAGCCCTAGTCAGCGCCACCTATCGTTCAGGCGTGAATTAGCTGAAGGCAATCAATTGTTTCACGTTCAGTGTGAAAGCTCCGTTCGTAGGCGATTCATAGAACTTATACGACAGTTAGTTCCGGTCCTGTAATTTGACTAGTCGTTTCAAGAGCTCTGTTCAGTATTTATACATATAATTATCTACTTACAGTAGTAATATTTGTGGTGTGATATTGCTTAATTATAAGAATAGTCATTTAAAAAGTCTCTGCTAATTTTCACAGAACATCAAATATGATTCACCAGTTCACAAAGGGACTGAATGCTTATGGACAGTTCTGGGATATGGTAAGATCTCACTGGATTGAGTTTCTGCCCATCTTTACCAACATGCATGAGCCCCTTTCCAGAAGCACATTCACAGCCCTGTTCCAAATCCACTGGAGTAACGCAGGGACCAAGAAGAGGGCGGCTGAAGAGGAGACTTTACATTACTGGGAACTGGTGCTTCAGATGATTGAGGGTGAGTTTCCTAGTCAGCAAGTGAACTGTGAAATAAACGGTGCAATTGCATACTTGTGCTTGTAATTGGCAATTTGTTAAGACTTGAGCTTGTCATTTTTCCCTCAACAGATAAAAAAGCTCCACAAAATAAGTTGCATTTTGAGGAGATTTTGGCCTTCGTAACTGGGGCGGATGAAGTCCCACCGCTTGGGTTCTCCCAGAAGCCCAGCATTCACTTCTACCCGCCAGAGGAGCGTGGATGCCGTCTGCCATATGCCAACACGTGCATGATGGGATTGTTCCTGCCCAGGGTGGTAAAAGATGAAGTGGAACTTTACAGAATGCTTCTGAGAGCAATCCGGGACTCAGCTGAATTTGGAAGGACATAAACGTATATAATGGAAACATTCACATCCAAAATATAATTACTACAAGCTAATAATTCATATTACTTGAAAAGAAAGCGCGTATCTATTTGTACATGCTGTATATTTTTTACATGTTTACATTCATTTTACAGCCCTGTTCCCCATGTGTAATTACAATAACTGGGTAAGGTACTAACCATGAACCTACGCCTAAACCTAACCTTAACCCCTGTTGTACCTTGTATATTTTTATTATATATTTATGTATATATGTATTATATATGTATTCACTTAGGCTAAGTATACACTGTAAGTACATGTACTTTAAAAATAAAGTGCAACTCAAATGTCAGTCACGCCTCTAAAAACTGTTTTTAAAAAAAGAAACAAATTGAGAGTTTATTTCTTTGGTTTGGTGGGGAGGAGGGATAAACAACAGCAATTCAGCGAATCAACTGTGTTTTCATACAATGGCGATTAGGAACTATTAGGTCTATAAAAATATTTCAAGTAGAGTAAAACCTCAAAACATTTTCCTCTTTAATATTTATTTGAATCTTTTATGGCTTTATTTTAATTCACTGCATACTTAAAAGTTATGTTAGCAGATTAAAGATAATTGGATCTGTCAATCATTCTGCAAAGTGCAAACCAGTTTGCCAGACGCCAAACCCAGGGGCGTAGCACCAAATGTTGGGCCCCAGTCACAGAACCAAGGGATGGGCCCCTTACAACACCCAAAATTGCTTTATTTTTTACTATTATTCAAAAATTGTTTTATTATTCACAAGGTTAAATTCAGAGTACCAATTGCAATAACATAGCAAGACATTTTAAAACAGAATTTGAACTATTTAACTATTTTATTTATTATAAAATAAAAAAATAAATCAAATAAGTTAATTATTAACATTAATAATATAGATGTAAATAATAGCTACATTAAAATGTACCCTTCAAATATTTTTACATTTTGAGCGGACGGGAATTCTGATTTGTCGCTACACTCTGTAGACTTCTCTGTGATTGGCTACAATGCTCAACAGACTTCTCTGTGATTGGCTACAGTGCTCAACAGACTTCTCTCTGATTGGTTCCAGTGCTCAGCGCTGCAAACAGGAACGCTGTAAACGTGGACCGTTTGAATGCAGCCGTCTATCTCGGTCTATCTGCGTGTATCTAATTAACTACTCGGTAAAACCGTGCAGAAAGACTTGTATCGTCACATTTGCACAATTTAATTATTTACTTTGTATAAAGTAGGCCTACCGGTAGGCTACTTTTGACAAGACTACTTCACTGAGGTTAAGGGATAATAAGTTACACTTGTCTCTCGCAAGCCTCCACTATGGCTACAAGTTAACGTTAGGTTGAATTGTGTTGATATCGACGGAACTTGCGATCATATTTGGCTTCAGGAAAGCCCATGTGGTCTTTGAGCTGTCAGCTGTGGAGTACGCTGAGGGGCGGATAGGGGTGGCAACCATAGACATCATATAGATAGATCGACCGCTACTGCCTATGGTGCGGTGGGGCCGCCATCTTAGACCGGTCACCCGCTCCACTCAGTGTAATCTGTAAGGCAGGTGCAATGAGCTGTCAGCGCATTTCATACATCACTGAATACCGAACTGATTTTCACGCGGGGTTTTTTTCTGCAAATGTCATTCATGTAGCTATGATACAGGAGGACACATGGTTCGGCGTATTTTAATATTCATAGTAGGCAACACCATTAATATAGTATTCTGATATAATATATAAAGTGACAGATGTCCAAATCAAAATATGTGATGTAGGATATAAGGTATTTTATAAAATCACACACTATATGAGAAAGAAGCAGAAACAGATAGTTGCAGTAAAGTAAACTATGGCACCTGGCAAGAATAGAACATAGACAGTATGCGTTTAAATCAAACTGTTTTCTAAAATGTACTGGATCAAGGGCACTTGAATTTGGGTTTTGCTCTTTGGTGGTTTTAAAGCTCAAGATCTTTGCAAAGTCAACAACATACAGTATTGTTTTAACTTTCATTTTGAGTGTCTGAGTCAAGGTTACTATATCATTTACTCATTCAGTCATGCATCTCATGACAACAACCTTTGTTTAGTTTATAATTGTTTCAAAAGGGTAAATGTGGAAATGAATTAAATCTATAAATGTATTTTCTTTTCAAGCATGTACATTCACAATGTATATATATAGGCCTATGCTTAAACAGAATATATATATTTTTATTTTTATAGGCCTATAATTGTGTGTGTGTGTGTGTGTGTGTGTGTGTTTGTGTGTGTAAAAAGAAAAGAAAAGTCCCTTGCTGTCTTGTTTCACACCACGAAGTATGAAAGTGTAAGTATGTTACTTCATTGTGTATTTCACAGCAAGTTATTTCTAAAATGAAGTATTGCATTGATGTTTAAGGAGCCACACCTTACCTTAACTGTCAAAAAGAAACCTAAATATTCTGGTGAGAATGGGCACGTTCTTTGCACGCTCATAAAAAAGTATTATTTAAGCTAAGTGTAATCATTAACAGTGACCGTATAGCATGCTATTAAACAGGCAACGTGTGTACACCACAATATACTCTTTAGTCCAGTGAAGGAGGCATGAGAATGAATTTTTCACTCAATACTGTTATATTTCTCATAGTTGAGTCTGTTTTGAGTATATGTGGGGTCATACGACTTTTACATTTTTACATTTTCTGTGTTAATTTTGTCAGTCTGACCTAAAACCAACATCTCATGGAGATGAACATTCGAACTTTGCAGAACTTTTAGTAGTTAGGCCTACATATAAATCCCTCTTTTCTTCAGTAAAAAAAAAAAAGCAATACAACTGCTAAAATTAATTGTGAACATTGTCTTAAGATGCTGGAAAAGAAAATGAAGTTATATAGTATTGTCCATGCTGTTATTTACCACATTTTGAAAAGTCTGTATGTGATATAGATAGGGACATACATTGCCAGATTAGGGTAAGAAAAAAGTGAATCCAAAATATATAAACCTGTACAGTTTATTGCACATTTGCTATTGGTAATTTGGTCATTGGCTGGGATTTTTTGTGTAACTGTGTAATGTAATTTTTGGGTAAATACCTGGCAACAGAATTTTTCTTGGAATGAGGGCAGTTTCATTTGTATTTTGCTCTTTGGTGGGTTTGAAGCTCGAGAGCTTTGCAAAGCAGTCAACAACATATTCAGAAAACACAGAATTATTTAACTTTCACTTCGAGTGTCTGAGTAAAGGTCACTATATTTGTGATATAATTTACTCATTCAATCATTCATTTATCTCATGATAACCACCATTTTGTATGTTTATAATTGCTTCAAAGAAGAAATGTGGAAGTACATTGAATACATGTATTCTTCAAGCATGTACATACATATAGGTCATTCTCAAAAAATTTGCATATTGTGATAAAGTTCATTATTGTCCATAATGTAATGATAAAATTAAACTCTCATATATTTTAGAATGAAAACCCAAAATTCCTATCTCAAAAAATTTGCATATTTCATCCGACCAATAAAAGAAAAGGGTTTTTCATACAAAAAAAAAGTCAACCTTCAAATAATTATGTTCAGTTATGCACTCAATACTTGGTCGGGAATCCATTTGCAGAAATGACTGCTTCAATGCGGCGTGGCATGGAGGCAATCAGCCTGTGGCACTGCTGAGGTGTTATGAGGCCCAGGATGCTTCGATAGCGGCCTTAAGCTCATCCAGAGTGTTGGGTCTTGCGTCTCTCAACTTTCTCTTCATAATATCCCACAGATTCTCTATGGGGTTCAGGTCAGGAGAGTTGGCAGGCCAATTGAGCACAGTAATACCATGGTCAGTAAACCATTTACCAGTGGTTTTGGCACTGTGAGCAGGTGCCAGGTCGTGCTGAAAAATGAAATCATCTCCATAAAGCTTTTCAGCAGATGGAAGCATGAAGTGCTCCAAAATCCCCTGATAGCTAGCTGCATTGACCCTGCCCTTGATAAAACACAGTGGACCAACACCAGCAGCTGACATGGCACCCCAGACCATCACTGACTGTGGGTACTTGACACTGGACTTCAGGCATTTTGGCATTTCCTTCTCCCCAGTCTTCCTCCAGACTCTGGCACCTTGATTTCCGAATGACATGCAAAATTTGCTTTCATCCGAAAAAAGTACTTTGGACCACTGAGCAACAGTCCAGTGCTGCTTCTCTTCACTGTTTCTGGTTCAAAAGTGGCTTGACCTGGGGAATGCGGCATCTGTAGCCCATTTCCTGCACACGCCTGTGCACGGTGGCTCTGGATGTTTCTACTCCAGACTCAGTCCACTGCTTCCGCAGGTCCCCCAAGGTCTGGAATCGGTCCTTCTCCACAATCTTCCTCAGGGTCCGGTTACCTCTTCTCGTTGTGCAGCGTTTTTTGCCACACTTTTTCCTTCCCACAGACTTCCCACTGAGGTGCCTTGATACAGCACTCTGGGAACAGCCTATTCGTTCAGAAATTTCTTTCTGTGTCTTACCCTCTTGCTTGAGGGTGTCAATGATGGCCTTCTGGACAGCAGTCAGGTCGGCAGTCTTACCCATGATTGCGGTTTTGAGTAATGAACCAGGCTGGGAGTTTTTAAAAGCCTCAGGAATCTTTTGCAGGTGTTTAGAGTTAATTAGTTGATTAGGTTAATAGCTTGTGTAGAGAACCTTTTCATGATATGCTAATTTTTTGAGATAGGAATTTTGGGTTTTCATGAGCTGTATGCCAAAATCATCAGTATTAAAACAATAAAAGACCTGAAATATTTCAGTTGGTGTGCAGTTTAATTTTTATCATTACATTATGGACAATAATGAACTTTATCACAATATGCTAATTTTTTGAAAAGGACCTGTATATAGCAAGGAACAAAATAGCAAAAATACTATTTTGCAGCATTTTCATCAAATTGGAATAAGTAACTTCATATAAGAAATATCAGTAATTCAGTTAGATGGATCTAAATAGCCTGATGCTATACAGCATCAGCAGTGTATATACCAAGGAACAAAATAGCACAAATACTATTTTGCATCATTTTCAAGTTTAAAGAATGGAAAATCATCAAATAGGCAAGATGTTTATCAGATGTGATCTTCCTGACACAGTCGAGCATGCTTTAATAAAGTGTAAAGGTTATGGCAATGAAAGAATAGAGCTTATAAAGCACTTAGAGATATCAAAGATACAAAGATACAACTGCAAGAGTGTTCAATATTATATTTAAATATCTCAAAGAAAGGGTCAATGGATGGGATTTAAGATGTACGTGTAATTTGTTGGTTTCTTTTATTATTAGTATTATGATGTAGTTTTCCCTCAAAGTCAATGCTCCACACTCCATCCCAAGAAAACTATTATTATACAGATATGGAAATACATTCTATAAAGTGATATTTATTTGTCTGTTTTCTCCACAGTCTCACGTTGTATTAATTTTATGTTCAAATGGTATAACTCGATTCAGTGTAAATTATTCACTTTTTCATTCGGCCATGCATTTCAATGAGCCATATGCGTTTAAATCAAACTGTTTTCTAAAATGTACTGGATCAAGGACACTTGAATTTGTGTTTTGCTCTTTGGTGGGTTTAAAGCTCAAGATCTTTGCAAAGTCAACAACATATTCAGAAAACACAGTATTGTTTTAACTTTCATTTTGAGTGTCTGGGTCAAGGTTACTATATTTATGATATCAATTACTCATTCATCTCATGACAACAACTTTTGTTTCGTTTATAATTGTTTCAAAAGGGTAAATGTGGAAATGAATTAAATCTATAAATGTATTTTCTTTTCAAGCATGTACATTCACAATGTGTATATACATGCTTAAGCAGAATATATATATTAACATTTTTATAGACCTATAATTGTGTGCGTGTGTGTGTATAAAACTTATAACTAAAAGAAAAGAAAAGAAAAGTCCCTTGCTCTCTTGTTTCACACCACGATGAAAGTATGTAAGTATGTTACTTCATTGTGTATTTTACAGCAAGTTATTTCTAAAATGAAGTATTGCATGGATGTTTAAGGAGCCACACCTTACCTTAACTGTCAAAAAGAAACCTAAATATTGTGGTGAGAATGGATAGGTACATTATTTGCACGCTCATAAAAAGTATTATTGAGCTAGTGTAATCATTAACAGTGACCGTATAGCATGCTATTAAACAGGCAACGTGTGTACACCACAAGATATATACTCTTTAGTCCAGTGAAGGAGGCATAAGAAATAATTTTTCACTCAATACTGTTATATTTCTCATAGTTGCGTCTGTTTTGAGTATATGTGGGTCATACGACTTTTATTTTTACATTTTCAGTGGGCATTTTGTCAGTCAGTCTGACCTAAAATCAACATGTCCGCTCATGGAGATGAACATTCGAACTTTGCAGAAAGTAGTTAGGCCTACATATTAATCTTACTTTTCTTCAGTAAAAAAAAACAATACAACTGCTAAAATTAATTGTGAACATTGTCTTAAGATGCTGGAAAAGAAAATTAAGTTATATAGTATTGTTCATGCTGTTATTTACCACATTTTGAAAAGTCTGTCTGTGATATAGATAGGGACATACATTGCCAGATTAGGGTAAGAAAAAAAGTTAATCCACAATATTGACAATCAGTGGCATCGCTATTATCTTGACCCCTCCTGTACAGTTTATTGCACATTTGCTATTGGTAATTTGGTCATTGGCTGGGATTATTTGTGTAATTGTGTAATGTAATTTTTTGGGAAATACCTGGCAACAGAATTTTTCTTGAAATGTGGGCAGTTTCATTTGTGTTTTGCTCTTTGGTGGGTTTGAAGCTTGAGAGCTTTGCAAAGCAGTCAACAACATATTCAGAAAACACAGAATTATTTAACTTTCACTTCGAGTGTCTGAGTAAAGGTCACTATATTTGTGATATCATTTACTCATTCATTTATCTCATGATAACCACTATTTTGTATGTTTATAATTGCTTCATAGGAGAAATGTGGAAATTAATTGAATAAATGTATTTTCAGTTTCACTTTATTTGGATGGTCCCTTTAACACATTCTGTTGTCTATAACATTGCATTGCCCCTTCATGTCTACTAACTATCATTAGAGTGTTAGTAGAGCATTAGTAGACTGGTAGGGTTAGGGTTAGAATAAGTTGACATGTAGTTGCAAAGTTACTTATAGTCAGTAGAGTGTCTGTTGGAGGAGCATCACAATAAAGAGTTTGCAGATATTAAGCAGAAAGTCTACTAATACTCTAATGAGAGTTAGTTGACATAGTTGCACAGTTACTTATAGTTAACAGAATGTTCAAAAGGGACCATCAAAATAAAGTGTTACCGTATTTTCTGTTCAAGCATGCACACTATACACACACACACACACACACACACACACACACACACACACACACACACACACACACACACACACACACACACACACACACACACACACACACACACACACACACACACACACACATATATATATATATATACTGTATATATAAATTGAATAAATGTATTTATTTTCTGTTTAAGCATGTACACACACTATACACACACACATATATATCTATCTGTGTGTGTGTGTGTGTACATGCTTGAACAGAAAATACATTTATTCAATTTATATATACAGTATGTATGTACAGTATATATATATATATATATATATATATATATATATATATATATACACACACACTTTTTACCACACCAATGGCCGATGACTTAAGAAAATTTACCGGCTATATAAAATTTTTTTTTACCGGCCATGAAACTGTTTTGGCAAAAACAGGCAGTTATGACACCAAAATCTATAACCTGCTGTGAAAATTTAAATCTAAAACTAACCTAACTAATATAAATTTAAAACATTATTAAAGACAATTAACAGTATAGTTTTCAGGTAGACACTGAATAAAGTAATCAAATGCAGAATAAATAATGGATCTTCGGTTTATGAATTAACAGATTAATCCTTATTAAAGTTACAAATAATTGTTTTTCTTTTTACAAATATTCCTTTTCTTTTGTCGTTTGATTAACATTAAAAACACTGACTGCAGCAGAAATATTAGGCTGCTGTCACTTTAAGACCTAATTTACGGATCCAATACACATAGTTCTTTACTTCAACTTCTTAAGGGTTAATGACACACTGATCTACATTACTGTTTTTTAATCTCTACGATTGCCATTTTCAGTCTTGGTCAATGCACCAATAGGAATCATCCTGCGGACTCAATTTCCTCAGGCAGACACATTTAAACCACACACATAAAGTACATATAACAAAAGTGTATACCAAAGTCTATGCCCTTTACTAACAGGTAAAACCAAGAGTCCAGAGTTATGCACATGAACATACATGTAGTGCATCTTGATACACACATGTCGACCCAGATCTGATCCACATCTGATACGCCTTGAATCCACATGTACCAGATGTGCCCCGGACAGTCCAAGGGCCGAGTCCGACACTATGTTGCTGTCTGATGCTTGAGTGACATCACCCAAAATCAGACCCCATTGATGATCTTATGACAGATTGGGATCAAATCATTGCAGCCTTTACAGTATAGAAGCTGTTAGAACAGCAGAAGAGAAGACCAGCTCCCTATTAACAGCCATTGTTTTTAAATGAAATGTCAAAAATGTTACTTTTGGCCACATCTTTTCCCCTTAAACCATTTCTGATTCAGCGCATTGTGAATTGAACTTACTTAGAGCTTACTTCAGGCCAAGGGTACGGCTGTCAATACAACTACTGTGGATGTGTGAATGGATGCATTCTTAAACTGATGATAAGTTTATAAATTATAATGCCATATCATATTTTCATATCACTTATCACATATCGTAAAGGAAATAACCTACTGAATGTATTGATGTTGTCAATAAATGCAGCCTGTTCATCTCTACTTCTGGTGTAAAGCTTATCTTCAGATAAGCTTCATAGATAAAGTAAATAAGCTACTAAAAGATGCTCAGAGAAGTGTGTGTGTGTGTGTGTGTGTGTTTTTTACAAATTTACAAATGAATCATACACAGCATGTGCTGTATTAAAACGTTTTAATTTTTATAGTGAACATATTAATATGACTATGACTAACCACAGTCTAGAACTGGGCCTGACATGAGGTCAGTTATGATTAAATGCTCTGGTTTAAAATATGTTGTCAGAAAAAAAGCTATTGTTTTATCACTCGATGTAAATGAGGTCTGCGCAGTCCAACATCATTCCAGCTGTGTGATATGCATCCTAATAAATGTGTTTTCTTTCGTGCCATCACAGTTTTAGATGAAGTTCAACCTGTAATAAAATATCATACATGTTAAAGAGAACCATTCTCAATCTTCTCACGTTATAAAAGTCTTAATTGGACTTGTAAGTCTTGCGCAATTTGTTTAATTTATGACCCTATTTTATTAGACATAGGCTAGCTAGCCTACCGTAGGCCTATAACTGCAACGGTTTCTGAAGTTGACAGTACCCTGCAAATAAAATATCATAATATCTTAATATTAATAGCCTATAGCTTTTTTTTGTACTTAAATTATGAGACTGTCCATGATCAAACAAGCTACTATGGAGTCCATAAGTGAACGGATTCAGAATGAATCACCTGTTCACAGTTCAGAAGATGGTTATGTCTGCTACGTTTCAAACTGTCGGAAATGTAGGCTAGGCTAAAGGACACCGTACAGCGGTGCATTCCCTGAAGCCAATATTTGGCTAACGATGCTTTTGGGAAACGCGTAGGCTACCTGATCATGTCAGTTAGGTTCCTGACTCTTTTAGTTGCCCTCTACATCTAGTCTATACATTTTCAGAATGTGTTTTAGGATGTTAAACAATATATTTTGAATTAAACTTTACTTATTTATTATCATCCGGCCGTTTGAATCTAATTATATTTCTTAAGAATGTACAAGTCACTAAAGTATTTTATTTTGATGGGTTTAACCGAGGAACAAGTTTACAACGAGCTCAAAAGATGATGTCACTGACTAGACATTTCAAGGAAATCACATGACAGTTTGTCTTATTAGTTTGACTTTTATCATGTGAGCTGAGTGAAAGAGCGGAAACGGTCTTCTGGGAGTAAATAGTTTGCAACGTATCCAGTATTTTTCCTACAGCATGAGGTACAGTCAGACAGTGGGGTTGGCGCTTATATGAGCAGCTGAATCCGTCAAGCTGAAGGTCGTGACTAGTGGCCTGGAGGGGGAGGAGGTGGAGGTGGAGGTGGAGTCTGTAATGGACAACTTTGTTCACGTGTGCCTCGTAAACCAACCACAGAATCAAGGCTATAACCTGTACGCGGATAGCCCAGCGAATGTATTGATGTTGTTATGGATCAAATGGGGATTATTTAAAATTTAACTTGGGGGAAATGCGCGTGCACGCAGATATTTTTACCTTGTGCCGGTTGCATAAACTAGTCTTACAATTTAGTCATCAATTTGTTTTACTTTAAGAGTGTTAATAACTTTTTAAAGACAGTTACATAGAAATGTAGACGTCTAATTTGATACCCAGCAGATGTTAGACGGCGACAGATCACGTGCGAAATTACACCATTCTATGGCTCATTGAAATGCAGCATGGCTGAATGAAAAAGTGAATAATTTACACTGAATTTATCGAGTTTTACCACTTGAACATAAAATTAATAAAATGTGAGACTGACTGTGTGGAGAAAACAGACAAATAAATATCACTTTATAGAATGCATTTCCAATCTGTATAATTCTGCTTCTTCTTCTTTGAAGGTTTACTGGGATGGAGTGTGGAGCATTGACTTTGAGGGAAAACTACATAATAATAATAATAGTAATAAAAGAAACCAACAAATTACACGTACATCTTAAATCCCACAAATTTAAATAGAATATTAAACACTCTTACAGTTGTATCTTTGTTTAACAAATTCTACAGTATAAGCTGACCCTGATATCTCTAAGTGCTTTATAAGTTCTATTCTTTCATTGCCATAACCTTTACACTTTATTAAAACATGCTCGACTGTGTCAGGAAGATCACATCTGATAAACATCTTGCCTATTTGATGATTTTCCACTCTTTAAACTGGAAAATTATGCTAAATAGTATTTTTGCTATTTTGTTCCTTGGTATATACACTGCTGATGCTGTACAGCATCAGGCTATTTAGATCATTCTAACTGAATTACTGATATTTCTTATATGAAGTTACTTATTCCAATTTGATGAGCCTCTTTATTCGCTTTACATCCAAAGCTATTCAGGTTTACTAATGTTCCCTGCAAAGCTGTATAATTTAGTCAAACTATGACTAAAAAGACAAATTATGTTATGCATGACTATTAGGCAAAATAAATAAACTACCCAAATACTTTCTTTTGCTTGCCAGTTTATACGTACAAAAAACGAATCGATCACTAAATATCTAAAAGATTCCGAGCGGTTATTGCTGTCATTCTCAAAGGAAACTTTCCATAGCCCCGCCCCCTAGTCCCTCCATCCAATAATATCCTCGTGTTTAGGTGAAAACCACAACTCATGCAAGTTAGAAAGCAACAAAGTCCCCCATCTACTTAGATATAGAAACTAAAATAGCATATAGAAGATAACCTACCAAGAGCTGCTTAAGAAAACAGGATGACAGAGAAAAGGAAAGGTAAGAAGATGACACTAGAGCCAAATTTGAACTTTTCAACAATATCACTTTAATGAAAAAGCAATATGTCAATCTTAAAAATAGTTCTGTTGGTATTAAAAAAAAATAATTAGCAAGTTTCTAAATGTAAATTTTTTTTTTTTAGAACATTAACCTTCCAATTAATTTACAGTAATTTATACAATAAAATTGTAAATAAATAAATAGATTATAGATTATATTATGCGTCAATAATATTAAATGATTATTTACTGTGCAACATTGAAGAATCCGAGCTCAATAATGTGCGTAGTGTGATCATAACAACTTAGCAAGTATATACGAGAATGTGATGCATGAAAGGACACTTTCTAAAACAGTGATTTTGACAGTTGAGCAGCGGTGGCCTCTGGTGGCTATAAAGTGAACAGCCGGAACGACTATAAGTTCGCGAATCGGTTCTTGTGAACAGAACAAAGAACCAGTTAAATTCTTATGCAAATTACATTTATGCCGGAGTGACTTTTTTATACATGTATTACGTTTTTAAGCTTCAATAGGGTGTTTATTTTCATTTCATGTGTCCCACCACTTCAGGTTGTTGCAGACATGATTCATGTTAATTAGAACCTTTAATATAATTTGCATTTACATTAAACAATATTCTCTCTGTGAAGATTAAACCCTTAATTCATGTGTGTGTTGATTGATAAAACCAATCTGTCTCGTCGTCGTAAATGTGACGTTTTTGCCATTGGGATGACTGGGAAAAGATTCCAAATCGACCTGAATTTTTGACTTGACCTCGAGAAACGCCCGAGTCCGATCTTTGGACGGAGTCGGTCGAACCGCTTTTCTCAATCGGTTGATTCTGTTCAAAAGAACGATTCGCGAATCGGATGTAGGCTACTGGAAAGTCCGAGAAAACACAAGTTGCAAAAAAGATAGATGAATCATAACAGAAATGTCCACAATACACCGCGTGGTCACTTAGATATGAATTTCAAACTAGATTAAAAAGTTCGTTGAACAAACTTTAAGTTGGCTTGTGAAAGTTTGGACCAGATAGTTTGAAAAAGTTTAAAGTTTAAAATAGTTTGAAGTTTAAATTAGTTTGAAGTTTAAAGTAGTTTAAAGTAGTTTAAAGTTTAAAGTAGTTTACAGTTAAAAATAGTTTAAATTAGATTAAAGTTTAAATTAGTTGAACATTCCGCAATGTTAAGTCAATGGGATTTTTTCCGAGTTTGATCGTCATTTATAGGAAAACCGTAAGTCCGATCAGTCTAAAAAGATATAGCAACGCGAGTCAGAACAGTTTGAGTGTCTGGGCCGAGTTTGGAGTATGTAGAGTTAAAGCTCTAGGAGGAGTTAGATATAGAAATTTTAGTCTCATAAAAAGAATAATAATAATAAAGATTAAAAAGTTCGTTGAACAAACTTTAAGTTGGCTTGTGAAAGTTTGGACCAGATAGTTTGAAAAAGTTTAAAGTTTAAAATAGTTTGAAGTTTAAATTAGTTTGAAGTTTAAAGTAGTTTAAAGTAGTTTAAAGTTTAAAGTAGTTTACAGTTAAAAATAGTTTAAATTAGATTAAAGTTTAAATTAGTTGAACATTCCGCAATGTTAAGTCAATGGGATTTTTTCCGAGTTTGATCGTCATTTATAGGAAAACCGTAAGTCCGATCAGTCTAAAAAGATATAGCAACGCGAGTCAGAACAGTTTGAGTGTCTGGGCCGAGTTTGGAGTATGTAGAGTTAAAGCTCTAGGAGGAGTTAGATATAGAAATTTTAGTCTCATAAAAAGAATAATAATAATAACTAGAACGTACATTTCCAGAAGAAAATGTGAATGGTGCTTGCAGTGGCAAAAAACACGACCCGGTTGCTAGAGTGTGGTACATGATTGCATACGAGCCAACAACCATATCTGTACGATGTTCTGCTGCTGAGATATGGCTTATTCATGTTGTTTGGGTGGTTGCTAGGGTGTTCTGGGTGGTTGCTAGGTGGTTTCTAGGGTATTCTGGGTGGTTGCTAGGTGGTTGCTAGGGTGTTCTGGATGGTTGCTAGGCGGTTGCTAGGGTGTTCTGGGTGGTTGCTAGGCGGTTGCTAGGGTGTATTGGGTGGTTGCTAGGCGGTTGCTAGGGTGTTCTGGGTGGTTGTTAGGCGGTTGCTAGGGTGTTCAGGGCGGTTGCTAAGGTATTTTTGGTGGTTGCTATGGTGTTACTAGGTGGTTGGTAGTTTTCACAGATGGTTACTATGGGGTTAGGGCTAAGGTTAGGCACTCGGCCGCAGAGTATTTAAAATCTCTATTAAACGAGTGCATTATAATGAGTGCACGAGGCCTGTGGCCTCGTGCCTATGAGTGAGTTTTTATAGAGTATTTAAAATCTCTATTAAACGAGTGCATTATAATGAGTGCATGAGTGAGTTTTTATAGAGTATTTAAAATCTCTATTAAACGAGTGCATTATAATGAGTGCATGAGTGAGTTTTTATAGAGTATTTAAAATCTCTATTAAACGAGTGCATTATAATGAGTGCACGAGGCCTGCGGCCTCGTGCCTATAGCCTATGGTTGCTAGGGTGCTGTAACTGGTTGCTATGGTGTGGCTATGAAGATTTTAGGCCATTACTTATTGGCTGCTGGATAATATAAATCCTCTGAGGGAGAGAGAGGGGGAGACATGCAGGGGTGTCAGGCCCTTTGTGTCTGTGTGTGTGAAAAATGACAGTTGGGATTTGAATTTCTGAAAATTCCGCAATGTTAAGTCAATGGGACTTTTTTGGCCGCTTTTTCGTCCGCTGTGCGAACATCGTACACCCGATCGCTTAGAAAAGATATAGCACACCTCTCCTCAATGAGCCGGTCGATTTGACACCTCACTCAGGGGTCTGTGACAAACGGTGCGGGGCGAGTTTCGCGCCGAACTTTTGTGTGGAAGAATAATAATTATTACTAGAACGTACATTTCCAGAAGAAAATGTGAATGGTGCTTGCAGTGGCAAAACTCGACACTCGGTTGCTAGAGTGTGGTACATGATTGCATACGAGCCAACAACCATGTCTGTACGATGTTCTGCTGCTGAGATATGGCTTATTCATGTTGTTCAGGTGGTTGCTAGGGTGTTCTGGGTGGTTGCTAGGCGGTTACTATGGTGTTCTGGGTGGTTACTATGGTGTTCTGGGTGGTTGCTAGGGTGTTATGGATGGTTGCTATGGTGTTGCTAGGGAGTTCTTAGGTATTTTGGGTGGTTGCTATGGTGTTGCTAGGGAGTTCTAAGGTTTTTTGGGTGGTTGCTAGGGTGTTATGTGAGGTTCCTAGGGTGTTATAAGGTGTTTTGGGTGGTTGCTATGGTGTTGCTAGGGAGTTCTAAGGTATTTTGGGTGGTTGCTAGGGTGTTGCTAGGGAGTTCTAAGGTATTTTGAGTGGTTGCTATGGTGTTGCTAGGGAGTTCTGAGGTATTTTGGGTGGTTGTTAGGGTGTTATGGGTGGTTGCTAGGGTGTTCTAAGGTGTTTTGGGTGGTTGCTATGGTGTTGCTAGGGAGTTCTAAGGTATTTTGGGTGGTTTCTAGGGTGTTGCTAGGGAGTTCTAAGGTATTTTGGGTGGTTGCTAGGGTGTTCCGGGTGGTTTCTAGGCAATTGCTAAGGTTTTCTGGGTGGTTGTTAGGGTATTTGGGTGATTGCTAGGACATTTCTAGGCGGTTGCTAGGGTGTTCAGGGCAGTTGCTAAGGTATTTTTGGTGGTTGCTATGGTGTTACTAGGTGGTTGGTAGTTTTCACAGATGGTTACTATGGGGTTAGGGCTAAGGTTAAGCACTCGGCCGCAGAGTATTTAAAATCTCTATTAAACGAGTGCATTATAATGAGTGCACGAGGCCTGCGGCCTCGTGCCTATAGCCTATGGTTGCTAGGGTGCTGTAACTGGTTGCTATGGTGTGGCTATGAAGATTTTAGGCCATTACTTATTGGCTGCTGGATAATATAAATCCTCTGAGGGAGAGAGAGGGGGAGACATGCAGGGGTGTCAGGCCCTTTGTGTCTGTGTGTGTGAAAAATGACAGTTGGGATTTGAATTTCTGAAAATTCCGCAATGTTAAGTCAATGGGACTTTTTTGGCCGCTTTTTCGTCCGCTGTGCGAACATCGTACACCCGATCGCTTAGAAAAGATATAGCACACCTCTCCTCAATGAGCCGGTCGATTTGACACCTCACTCAGGGGTCTGTGACAAACGGTGCGGGGCGAGTTTCGCGCCAAACTTTGTCCAGAATAAAAAGAATAAAAAGAAAAATAACTAGAACGTACATTTCCAGAAGAAAATGTGAATGGTGCTTGCAGTGGCAAAACTCACCACTCGGTTGCTAGAGTGTGGTACATGATTGCATACGAGCCAACAACCATGTCTGTACGATGTTCTGCTGCTGAGATATGGCTCATTCATGTTGTTCGGTTGGTTGCTAGGGTGTTCTGGGTGGTTACTAGGGTGTTTTGGGTGGTTGCTAGGCAGTTGCTAGGGTGTTCTAGGTGGTTGCTAGGCAGTTGCTAGGGTGTTCTGGGTGGTTGCTAGGCGGTTGCTAGGGTGTTCTGGGTGGTTGCTAGGGTGTTATGGATGGTTGCTATGGTGTTGCTAGGGAGTTCTTAGGTATTTTGGGTGGTTGCTATGGTGTTGCTAGGGAGTTATAAAGTATTTTGGGTGGTTGCTAGGGTGTTATGTGTGGTTCCTAGGGTGTTCTAAGGTGTCTTGGGTGGTTGCTATGGTTTTGCTAGGGAGTTCTAAGGTATTTTGGGTGGTTACTAGGGTGTTGCTAGGGAGTTCTAAGGTATTTTGAGTGGTTGCTATGGTGTTGCTAGGGAGTTCTGAGGTATTTTGGGTGGTTGCTAGGGTGTTGCTAGGGAGTTCTAAGGTGTTTTGGGTGGTTGCTATAGTGTTGCTAGGGAGTTCTAAGGTATTTTGGGTGGTTGCTAGGGTGTTGCTAGGGAGTTCTAAGGTATTTTGGGTGGTTGCTAGGGTGTTCCGGGTGGTTTCTAGGCAATTGCTAAGGTTTTCTGGGTGGTTGTTAGGGTATTTGGGTGATTGCTAGGACATTTCTAGGCGGTTGCTAGGGTGTTCAGGGCGGTTGCTAAGGTATTTTTGGTGGTTTCTAGGGTGTTACTAGGTGGTTGGTAGTTTTCACAGATGGTTTCTATGGGGTTAGGGCTAAGGTTAGGCACTCGGCCGCAGAGTATTTAAAATCTCTATTAAAAGAGTGCATTATAATGAGTGCACTATGAGTGAGTTTTTATAGAGTATTTAAAATCTCTATTAAACGAGTGCATTATAATGAGTGCACGAGGCCTGCGGCCTCGTGCCTATATCCTATGGTTGCTAGGGTGCTGTAACTGGTTGCTATGGTGTGGCTATGAAGATTTTAGGCCATTACTTATTGGCTGCTTGATAATATAAATCCTCTGAGGGAGAGAGAGGGGGAGACATGCAGGGGTGTCAGGCCCTTTGTGTCTGTGTGTGTGAAAAATGACAGTTGGGATTTGAATTTCTGAAAATTCCGCAATGTTAAGTCAATGGGACTTTTTTGGCCGCTTTTTCGTCCGCTATGCGAACATCGTACACCCGATCGCTTAGAAAAGATATAGCACACCTCTCCTCAATGAGCCGGTCGATTTGACACCTCACTCAGGGGTCTGTGACAAACGGTGCGGGGCAAGTTACGCGCCGAACTTTTGTGTGGAAGAATAATAATAACTAGAACGTACATTTCCAGAAGAAAATGTGAATGGTGCTTGCAGTGGCAAAACTCGACACTCGGTTGCTAGAGTGTGGTACATGATTGCATACGAGCCAACAACCATGTCTGTACGATGTTCTGCTGCTGAGATATGGCTTATTCATGTTGTTCGGGTCGTTGCTAGGGTGTTCTGAGTGGTTGCTAGGGTGTATTGGGTGGTTGCTAGGCGGTTGCTAGGGTGTTATGGGTGGTTGCTATGCGGTTGCTAGGGTGTATTGGGTGGTTGCTAGGCGGTTGCTAGGGTGTTCTGGGTGGTTGCTAGGCGGTTGCTAGGGTGTTCTGGGTGGTTGCTAGGGTGTTCTGGGTGGTTGCTAGGTGGTTGCTAAGGTGTTCTGGGTGGTTGCTAGGCGGTTGCTAGGCAGTTGCTAGGGTGTTCTGGGCGGTTGCTAGGCGGTTGCTAGGGTGTTCTGGGTGGTTGCTAGGCGGTTGCTAGGGTGTTCTGGGTGGTTTCTAGGCGGTTGCTAGGGTGTTCTGGGTGGTTGCTAGGCGGTTGCTAGGCAGTTGCTAGGGTGTTCTGGTTGGTTGCTAGGGCACCACAGATGGTTACTATGGGGTTAGGGCTAAGGTCAGGCACGAGGCCTGCGGCCTCGTGCCTACGAGTGAGTTTAATCTCTATTAAACGAGTACATTATAATGAGTGCACGAGGCCTGCGGCCTCGTGCCTATGAGTGAGTTTTTATAGAGTATTTAAAATCTCTATTAAACGAGTGCATTATAATGAGTGCACGAGGCCTGCGGCCTCGTGCCTATAGCTTATGGTTGCTAGGGTGCTGTAACTGGTTGCTATGGTGTGGCTATGAAGATTTTAGGCCATTACTTATTGGCTGCTGGATAATATAAATCCTCTGAGGGAGAGAGAGGGGGAGACATGCAGGGGTGTCAGGCCCTTTGTGTCTGTGTGTGTGAAAAATGACAGTTGGGATTTGAATTTCTGAAAATTCCGCAATGTTAAGTCAATGGGACTTTTTTGGCCGCTTTTTCGTCCGCTGTGCGAACATCGTACACCCGATCGCTTAGAAAAGATATAGCACACCTCTCCTCAATGAGCCGGTCGATTTGACACCTCACCCAGGGGTCTGTGACAAACGGTGCGGGGCGAGTTTCGCGCCGAACTTTTGGGCGGAAGAATAATAATAATAAAAAAAATAATAAGTATGGAGGAGAACACTAATGTTGCTTTGCCTATAGGCAAGCACCATTAACTAGAACGTACATTTCCAGAAGAAAATGTGAATGGTGCTTGCAGTGGCAAAAAACACGACCCGGTTGCTAGAGTGTGGTACATGATTGCATACGATTTTGCATACGAGCCAACAACCATGTCTGTACGATGTTCTGCTGCTGAGATATGGCTTTTTCATGTTGTTCGGTTGGTTGCTAGGGTGTTCTGGGTGGTTGCTAGGGTGTTGCTAGGGTGTTATGGGTGGTTGCTAGGCAGTTGCTAGGGTGTTCTGGGTGGTTGCTAGGGCGTTGCTAGGTGGTTGCTAGGGTATTCTGGGTGGTTGCTATGCGGTTGCTAGGGTGTTCTGGGTGGTTACTATGGTGTTCTGGGTGGTTGCTAGGGTGTTATGGATGGTTGCTATGGTGTTGCTAGGGAGTTCTTAGGTATTTTGGGTGGTTGCTATGGTGTTGCTAGGGAGTTCTAAGGTATTTTGGGTGGTTGCTAGGGTGTTATGTGTGGTTCCTAGGGTGTTTTTAATGTGTTTTGGGTGGTTGCTATGGTGTTGCTAGGGAGTTCTAAGGTATTTTGGGTGGTTGCTATGGTGTTGCTAGGGAGTTCTAAGGTATTTTGGGTGGTTGCTAGGGTGTTGCTAGGGAGTTCTGTATTTAAAATCTCTATTAAACGAGTGCATTATAATGAGTGCACGAGGCCTGCGGCCTCGTGCCTATGAGTGAGTTTTTATAGAGTATTTAAAATCTCTATTAAACGAGTGCATTATAATAAGTGCACGAGGCCTGCGGCCTCGTGCCTATGAGTGAGTTTTTATAGAGTATTTAAAATCTCTATTAAACGAGTGCATTATAATGAGTGCACGAGGCCTGCGGCCTCGTGCCTATAGCCTATGGTTGCTAGGGTGCTGTAACTGGTTGCTATGGTGTGCCTATGAAGATTTTAGGCCATTACTTATTGGCTGCTGGATAATATAAATCCTCTGAGGGAGAGAGAGGGGGAGACATGCAGGGGTGTCAGGCCCTTTGTGTCTGTGTGTGTGAAAAATGACAGTTGGGATTCGAATTTCTGAAAATTCCGCAATGTTAAGTCAATGGGACTTTTTTGGCCGCTTTTTCGTCCGCTGTGCGAACATCGTACACCCGATCGCTTAGAAAAGATATAGCACACCTCTCCTCAAAGAGCCGGTCGATTTGACACCTCACTCAGGGGTCTGTGACAAACGGTGCGGGGCGAGTTTCGCGCCGAACTTTGTCCAGAATAAAAAGAATAAGAATAATCGTAATAAGTATGAGCAATAACAATACTGTTGCCTTGCTAAAGCAAGCACCAGTAATAAGTATGAGCAATAACACTAATGTTGCTTTGCCTATAGGCAAGCACCATTAACTAGAATGTACATTTCCAGAAGAAAATGTGAATGGTGCTTGCAGTGGCAAAACTCGACACTCGGTTGCTAGTGTGCGGTTAGCTAGATTTTAGCAAGATGATAACAAAATGAGCATTTTGTTAGCATGATGTTAGCATGCTTTTAACAAGATGCTAGCATGATTAGCATGTTGCTAGCATAATGCTAGTATGATTAGCATCTTGCTAACGTCATGCTAGCATGATTAGCATGTTGCTAGCATGTTTTATTGTGTTTCTAGGCGGTTGCTAAGGTATTCTGGGTGGTTGCTAGGTATTTTGGGTGGTTGCTAGGGTGTTGCTAGGTTGTTGCTAGGTATTCTGGGTGGTCGCTAGGGCGTTGCTAGGGTGTTCTGGTTGGTTGCTAGGCGGTTGCTAGGGTATTCTGGGTGGTTGCTAGGCGGTTGCTAGGGTGTTCTGGGTGGTTGCTAGGCGGTTGCTAGGGTGTTCTGGGTGGTTGCTAGGCGGTTGCTAGGCAGTTGCTAGGGTGTTCTGTGTGGTTGCTAGGGTGTTGCTAGGAAGTTGCTAGGGTGTTCTGGGTGGTTGCTAGGGCGTTGCTAGGCAGTTGCTATGGTATTCTGGGTAGTTGCTATGGTGTTACTAGGTGGTTGGTAGTTGTCACAGATGGTTACTATGGAGTTTGTAGCATATTCTTGGCATGATTTAGCACTTAGCTAATCAATATTAGCATGTAGCTATTCACTGCTAGCATGTGTAGCATGTAGCAAGTCCTGTTTGCTAGCATGAGTCAAAAGAGCCAACCCCCATCTCTATACGATGTTCTGATGCAGAGATATAAATCTTGCAAAACGGTTGCTAGGGTAATCTGTTTGGTTGCTAGGGAGTGGCTTGGCAGCTGCCAATCATGAAGCTCCAAAGTCAGTGTGAATGTATAAACCAACCCCCATCTCTATACGATGTTTTGATGCAGAGATATAGGTCTTGCAAAATGGTTGCTAGGGTACTCTCTTTTGTTGCTAGGGAGTGGCTTGGAAGCTGCCAATCATGAAACTCCAAAGGCTGCTTGTCAGTATGAATGATATAAACCAACTCCCACGTCTCTGTGACATTCAGAATGGAAGATATCCCTCTCTGGATTTTGGTTGACAAGGTGCTCGACAATGGTTGCTAGGGAGGGGCTAGGATGTGTTGAGGTGATTGGGGATTGGCTGTTTGCTGCCCCGAGTCAAACGAGCCCACCCTCATGTTTCTATGACACTTATATCCTGAGATATCCCTTTGATGTCTTTCAATGGAAGTCTATGGAGCTTGTTGCTAAGGAGCTCTAAATGGTTGCTAGGGCGTGGCTTGAAAGCTTCACAATGATCCTGAGAGACTGATTGGTCGTCTGAGTAAAATGAGCCCGCCCCCTTACCTCTATGACACTGTGATCCAGAGTTATGGTCAATACAAATGCGGTTTCTATGGTGTAGGACAGCCCATTTCTGTGAATGGGGCAACTTTGGGCCGGTCCTGCCCCCCAGGGGTGCAACTTTTACCCCATTGTGTGGTATGTTGTTACAGAGCCTACCAGCCTCTTCAAATGTGATCCAGAGTTATGTTCAATAGAATATCGCTTACTATGGTGTAAGACTGCCCATTTCATGGGCTGTCCTACACCATAGTACTTCATTGGGGCAACTTTGGAACCCTCCTGCCCCCCAGGGGTGCAACTTTTACCCGATTGTGTGGTATGTTCTTACAGAGTCTGCCTGTCTTCTTAAATGTGCCAAATTACACGTTTCTGCGACATCCTTGCTCTGAGCTATGAGTCTGTGAATTTTGGTTGCTAAGCTGCTCGACAATGGTTGCTAGGGAGGGGCTAGGAAGTGTTGAGGTGATTGGGGATTGGCTGTTTGCTGCCCCGAGTCAAACGAGCCCACCCTCATGTTTCTATGACACTTATATCCTGAGATATCCCTTTGATGTCTTTCAATGGAAGTCTATGGAGCTTGTTGCTAATGAGCTCTAAATGGTTGCTAGGGCGTGGCTTGAAAGCTTCACAATGATCCTGAGAGACTGATTGGTCGTCTGAGTAAAATGAGCCCGCCCCCTTGTCTCTATGACACTGTGATCCAGAGTTATGTTCAATACAAATGCGGTTTCTATGGTGTAGGACAGCCCATTTCATGGGCTGTCCTACACCATAGTACGTGAATGGGGCAACTTTGGGCCGGTCCTGCCCCCCAGGGGTGCAACTTTTACCCCATTGTGTGGTATGTTGTTACAGAGCCTACCAGCCTCTTCAAATGTGATCCAGAGTTATGTTCAATAGAATATCGCTTACTATGGTGTAGGACAGCCCATTTCATGGGCTGTCCTACACCATAGTACTTCATTGGGGCAACTTTGGGCCCCTCCTGCCCCCCAGGGGTGCAACTTTTACCCCATTGTGTGGTATGTTCTTACAGAGCCTGCCAGTCTCTTTAAATGTGCCAAATTACACGTTTCTGCGACATCCTTGCTCTGAGCTATGAGTCTGTGAATTTTGGTTGCTAAGCTGCTCAACAATGGTTGCTAGGGCGTAGCTTGATAGCTTCACAATGATCCTGAGATGCTGATTGGTCTTCTGAGTAAAATGAGCCCGCCCCCTTGTCTCTATGACACTGTAATCCAGAGCTATGTTCAATACAAAATCCCTATGCAATTTACCATAGTAGGAAAAACGCATGCATTACAAAACGCATGCATTACATGGGCCGTCCTTCACCATAGTAAGTCAATGGGAAACTTTGGGCCGCTCCTGCCCCCCAGGGGTGCAACTTTTACCCCATTGTGAGGTATGTTCTTACAGAGCCTGCCAGCCTCTTCAAATGTGGTAAATTTTACATTTCTACGAAATCCTCGCTCTGAGCTATGACTCGTCAAAGTTTGACGCAATGTTAAGTCTATGGGATTTTTCGTCGACTTTTTTGCCCCTGGGGCAAACACCGCACCCCCGATCGCTAAGAAAAGATATAGCACACCTCTCCTCAATGAGCCAGTCGATGTGACGCCTCACTCAGGGGTCTGTGACAAACCGTGCGGGGCGAGTTACGCGCCGAACTTTTGTGTGGAAGAATAATAATAAATATAATAAGTATGAGCAATAACACTAATGTTGCTTTGCCTATAGGCAAGCACCATTAATAAGTTTAAATAGGATTTCAGTAAATTGGCTTTCACAAGCCAACTTAATGACAAACTCTTTATTTCGTTTCCAGATAAAGTGAAGTGCGTGTGTCACGCGCACGGGAGCCTGAGAGCGATTTGTTTCCACTCAGAAGTGAAGGGTCCTCTGATAACGCTGAGTGACCGGGGTCGTCGCGTGACCAGGGACGGTTCCACATTCTGCCACGGACTGACGTTCAGCGCGCGACAGGTGAAGATACAGGAGAAAGTGCGCCTGAGAGTCGAGCACTGCGTGCGGGGTTGGCACGGAGCACTGCGGGTCGGATTCACGCATGTTTTACCCGAGCAGACAACTTTACCCCCTCTGGCCATCCCAGACTTGACCCACTCTCCACTGTTCGCGGCGGTGGTGGTTCCCGTGGGCATTTGTCGCCCTGGCTCAGAGATTCAGTTCTGGTTGAAGAAGAACGGCTGTCTGCGCATTCGGAGTTCTGATGGCGGAACGCTCACAGAGCAAACCTCTCTGAACGCCAAGTGGCCCGTCTGGGCGATGATGGACGTCTATGGACAGACCACGTCAGTGATGATGCTTGGTGAGGCTTCTGATGTGTGAATATGTGTGTTCTGAGAGCATAAAAAGTTATTTTGTTGTTGTTGTTGAAAAAACAGGTTATTTTTGTGCTATATTTTTGGAATTACTCTGGTATCATCACTGCACCGCCATAATACTTTTCTGTTAAAAAGAGCCATTTTTTTTTAAATGTTTGATGCCAAATATGATCTAGTATATATATATATATATATATATATATATATATATATATATATATATATATATATATATATATATAGCCTATATATATATGAAATCTTGAAAAAATGAAAAAAATTTTACCCAAAAAATATTTTTAGAGCGGTCAAAGTTAACACGTACACTTAAGATACTAATGAAATAATATTATACGTGTTAACTTTGACCGCTCTAAAAAAAAATTGTTTGTAAAAAAAAAAAATTCTTTCAAGATTTCACAGAACCCTTGCGGCCCGAGGCTTAAGCAAACTAGGGACATACAGTACATCATCTATGTCTGTTCTTTTCCCCCTTGCTAACAGTGTATGTGATCTGTGTATCTGCGTTATAGGTTCCAAAAAGAGACGTTGCATCTTCACCAGGAGGTCCTGTCCTGCTCTCACACACATCAAACACACTGAAGATAAAGAAATGCTACAAATAAAGAAGGAACACATGAGCACGCTGGGGCAGAGAATCCTGAGAAACCCTTATCTTGTCAACACAGGTAAGAATCACATAAGTGCATGCCAGTCATTGTATGGTGGAGTTAGGAGTAGATGTAGTTTCAGCCCCTGATCACTTCTCTTCCCCCCCCCTCAGATCACCAAACTCCTGACTGTGAGGAATGTGTAGTGTGTTACAGTGATGTGGCAAACGTTCGTTTGAGCTGTGGTCATAAATGTGTTTGTACTCCGTGCGGCATGAGGGTTTACATGACGTTTGGGACCTGTCCTCTGTGTCGTCAGACCTTGGGTTCCTTCCAACCATATGACTAGATTTCATCCCATTTAAACTGGTGGCCACATGGCCTTGTTTGTTGAATGTATTTTGTACAAATCATTTCAGAATTGCTTTAATGTACAAATCTATCACTGCACTGTGCAAATGTGTTTTTTTGTGAGCATGTGAAAGTCTGTATATTTTTTATTTTTGCAAAAGTTCCTTTAGGGGCTCCGTAAGTTGCACTATTTCTCATTTGTAAATCATTTTACACTCTGATTATTTAATATATTTGCGAAAATATCAAATTATGTTCTTAATCTATTATGTAAATATGTATGTAATATGATTGAAATATATGTATTGTAAATATGTATGTATGTAATATGAACTATGTTTTTTTAATTTTGTATTAAATACATTTTATGTAAACAGTTTGTAGGACTGACTTGTCATGCTTCATGTGACCTCACAAAAAGCGTAAGTCTTGCACTACTGAACATTTCCGCCAGGTGTCAGTATTGTGTAGGAAAACAAAAACTCCCAACAACACAGAAGAAACAGACAAAAGTTTGATTAGCGTTTATTCTAAATAATCATAATTCTTTTACGACGCTCATGTTCAACATTCAATATGTGAGGCTCAGTGCTGCAGAAGAAGTCTACATTTAAAAGGGGGTGAGCTTTTTCCTTTAAAATAGTAACGTTAGTTGAAAATATCCAGGAAGGGTGGGGAAGAGGAATTACGGATTTGGGCGTGAGAAATGCAGTGAGTTGCTACTAATAAGAGAAAGTGCTATATTTGGTTTCGTTTGTTTGCATGTTGGCTGGCTTTTAGACATTACAGTCTAGAAGTTAACACTATCGTTTTCTTTTAATTTTACTGAATACGGAGAAATACTGAAGAAATTAGGAGGAATTTGATAATACAAATCTACATTGTCAACATTGTGACACACATGACCTTTCAACCTTAAAATATCCAAAATACGGTAGTAGGCTACCGGGGCTGGTTGACCCACATGGAAGTTTTTTGAGTTTTTATTTGCACAAGTCGTATTTGACAAATATGTGCTTCTATAGCAGTACTTAAATTAGAATTAGAATAATATTTGTGAATCATGTCCTAAACTACAATTCCTGTATCATATTTTTCGTTTAGCTGTTGGGTTAAAAATGAACTTAATAAAACCACACTGACACTTCACACAACAATCAGCTATACCTGAAAGATTGTAATTTTCGAAATCAAAGATTAAAAGTGCGTTCACAGGGCAAGCCTTTTCCCACAAATGTTTAAAGGCCTAGTATTAAAGGTATACACTACAGTATGTATTTTAATTACAGTTTTTCATTCATTCGGTTAAATGGTTTTAATACAAACTAATAAACTGGGGCATATATTTGTCAGAAACATAAAACATAACATAATTTTATAGAATTTAACGAATGATATCTTGCTTATGTAGAACGTTTACACTTTTTAAGTGTCCGAAATTTTTTAGAATCTGTATTGTTAATTTTTTAAATATTTTTTTAATAGCAGTTGAACAGATATACCATTAAAGTGGCCGGTGTGTGTGATGATATGATGTCATATGATGAACCAAAACATTATGACCAGCTACCTAATGCTGTTTGTGCTCCACCTGCTGCTAAAACAGCTCCGCCCCGCCGAGGCATGGACTCTACTAGACCCTGTAGGTGTTTTGTGGTATCTGGTACCAAGACCTAGAGATGCTCAATTGGACTGAGATCTGGGGAATTTGGAGGCTACACCTTGAACTCTTTATCATGTTCCTCAAACCATTCCTGAACATCCTGCATTATCCCGCTGAAAGAGGCCACTTCCACGAGGGAACACCAGTGTCACGACGGGGTGTACCGTGTACCATGGTCTGGAACAATGTTTAGGTAGGTGGGATGTGTCAAATTTACTTCCACACGAATGGGAGCGGTTCCAGGGATTCCCAGAAGAACATTGGCCAGAGCATCACACTCCCTCCACTGCATCCTGGTGCCATCACTTCCCCCAGGTAAATGGCGCGCACAAACATGGCCTTCCCAGTGGCGATTCTAGGGGGTGGCCTGTGGTGGCCAGGGCCACCCCTGAAAGCTCATTGGCCACCCCTGTGGCCACCCCAGATCTGATAGGTAGTTGCATGTTCTTTATTTCTGCCCACTTCTCCTGCATCCAACGCATTGATTTCGAGAACTGATTGTTTGTTTAACATCTACCCAGACATTGACACGTGAGCTTGTTAGTAGGTGATCAACCATATTTGCTTGACCTGTGACTGGTCATAATATTTTGGCTCATCAATTCTTACTTATCATTATCATATTTTTATGATAATGATATTACGCTGCGCCTGAAAATAGTCCCGAGCTCGGTAACTTCCAACGTGACCGGCACTAAGTTTGTAATATCATTGTGCCTGCTGCACCCATGGTACGGCAGCACAGTTCCTTCATTATTACGCAGGAATGAGAGTATAGTTCCTAGTCATATCGGCCTAGAAAATTGCAACTTTTCATTTTCTGTCAATTTTAGTACACGGTGTAACTACAGAAGAGTCAAGGTTTAAATAGGAAAAATATCTAAACTCTTTGGTCATTTTTTTGAGAGAGATGCTAACGGTCTAATCAGATTCAATGATCTATGCTAAGCTATGCTAAAAGTGCTACCGCCAGACACAGAGATCGGCTGAATGGATTCGAAAACGGTAAAACTCAACTGTTTAACTCTAGGGGAATTGGAAAATGAGCCTATTTCCAAAAAAAAAGTGTTCCTTTAATGGCCATTTCCATCGTGACAACTTACATAGTGTCACAACAACATGCCCCACAATTGGAAAATGTCTTTGCTAAATTAAAATATTAGCACATGTTCAATTAACTATGTTTTTTTTTTTGTACTGGGCAATAATGGCAGAAGTGTTCAATAGCTTTTTTGCTGCCAATATTTTTTATGTCAAGAAATGCAGTTGTGACAGTCCGTCTTGCTACTTTGTCTGTTGGGTTACATCAGATCATCCGAATTAATCTGAAATTCACTGAGGGTCATTAGTACAGTGGCCTTAAGTAAGGTGAAATATTTACTTAATTGTAATGGAAATCTTTTCTACTTTTTTTTTGTATAGAGCGGTGCAGGTATGACGTCAGAACTTGGAAGACTGATTTCATTTGCTGCTGATTCCTTTGAGATTTTCCTATTTTCCTTTTTAATGTAAGAGTAAAATAAAGCCTGTGGTAAACATAACTTGACGAAACTTTGACGTTTTGTTCTACAACGTACAGTACACTGCACACACTCCCCAAGCTGTCTTATCTGGTTACTTGTTTTCAAAAATGCATCAAAATCGCGTTTTCACTATGGGTGTGTGTACATTTACATTTTTTTTTAAAATGTTTACCACAGGCTTTATTTTACACATAAACCGAAAAAAAACCCATAGGAAAATCTCAAAGGAGCCAGCGGCGAATTAGTCTTCCGGGTTCTGATGTCATACATGCACCCCTCTATAACTTGTTCCAGTTGGGTTCTGCAGTGGGCATTGAGTCCAATGAGTTATCAGCATTAAATTACAGTTACAGTAACACCCCAGAAATCTAATTACTGTATACGTGTGAGAAATTCATAAAAAAAAAATATGGGGAGGAGAATGGCGTAGTGAGTAGGACGTGACCTTTGGTTGTTGATCACGTTGTCTGACTGTTAAATATTTATTTTGGATGGCAGAACAGAGCTTGAGGAAGAAGAAAAGAAGCGAGGGAGGGCTTACCAAGCCATTGAGTCAAAGCCGAGTGGGGGGATAGAGAATGCCTCTGAGTGAACTGAAGATTGCACTTGATGAAGAAAACAAACATCCTCATCATCAGCAGACGTGCAGCACGGTAGGCGTCCTTGGCTCACTACAGAACAGTTCCTCCAGTATTTTTGGTCTGAATGTATATATATACTGTAAAACTACCATTCAAAAGTGCAACTCTATATATAGTTTTAGTCATTTCCCATCTTGAATGACTTCATTCATTTGAATCACAGTCTTTTTGTGACTCATTCAACCACTCATTAGGCTATTGTTGTGAGATATCAGAGACATAAGGATGGTTTAAGTAAATAGGGATGAATGATCTCATCCACGTCAAACCTCCTTTACCTGAAATAAGACTGTGATGAAGGGTTCTTCAGAAGTGTGCATTACATGCGTCACTGTGTGTAAGAATTAGTTTCCAAAGAATTATTTCCAACAAGTTCTCAGAATAAAAAGCAAAGCTGTCATTGTTTTACAGTTTATGCTCAGTTTTACAGTTAACCTCAGCTCTATCCACATTTGTACAAAACTACTTCCTCAAAAGAGGCATGTTTTAACATCATATGCTGATTACTCATTTTGTGTATAAGTGCTGGTTTAAGAATATTTTTACAACCTAAACGGAATTTAAAAAAATAAAATAAAAAAATGTCTGTCATTGTTTACCTTCATAAGTAAATGAATAACACTGAAATTTAAGATCTTTACTGATAATCTTCCAACTGCGAATGGATTATTGAGTCTAGTGATTTTTACACAATTCAATGAAAAGATCTCACTCATTCATGAATTGAACATTGGCACTTCAAAGAAAGCAGGCGGATGTCAAGATATTCTCATCATGCAACCATAGACAGTAATTTGAAATGTGTTTTTTAGGTTGATGTTAATATAGAGTGTCTCATTTTAGCCGGTCAGCCCAGTAGTTTAAGTATCCTCTAATTTAATGGACATAAGTGGTCACTAAACCTCATTGCCAGTGGAAATAGTCAGAAAGCATGTTGTGTGGCTGAACTGGAAGGATATATCGTGATGTTATTTGATTGTGTCATTTCATGCTCTAGCAGAGAGCACATCTTCAATTCAATTGACATGTGTTGCGTTATTAGTATTACTCCTTAGTATTTATTCCAGTATGACTGGAATAAAGGAAGCCCCGAGGCTGTGTTCGGTTGAATGACAGAAAAGACATGAAGGCATGAGATAATAGTATGTCAGAGGGAGAGAGAAAGTGATTATCTGTCCTCAAGTGAACAATGAGCTGATGTATTTGCAGATCAAACAGGCCGTCTGTGTGTGTGGGAAGGGAAGTGCACTCATTTGTTCTTCTGATTTTAACACACAAGAGGCTGTTTCTACTCTGCCTGCATGGGACTTTCTATTATTTCCAGCTGTGCATGTGTGTGTATATGTATGCGAGTATGGGATGGAAACTATTACGGAGCGTTGGACTCGTTAGGCACAGAGAGTTTCATGTATGATCCTGGCTTGCCCAGAATGGTGTATTACACACACACACACACACTTGTTGGTGCAACTACATTATGAGGACTCTCCATAGGCCTAATGGTTTCTATACTGTACAAACTGTATATTCTATCCACTTATACTGCCCCTATCCCTAAACCTACCCATCACAGGAAACATTCTGCACTTTTACATTTTTAATAAAACATTGTTTCTTAAGCTATTTGAATCATGAGGACTCATGAAATGTCCTCATAAATCACGTTTAAGGTGTAATACCAGTGTAATACACATGTCATTATACAAATTTGTGTCCTCATAAATCACATAAAAAAGCGCACACACACACATACACACACGCGCGCACACACAAAGGCTGAGTCACAGAATCGGACTAAATTGCAAACGCCCTCCCAGCAAAAACAGAGCTGGCTGTAATCTGTTCCCTCTCTCTGCTTCTTTCTGTGCTACTCATTCCTGGGAAACATCTCCTCACGGTAAATACGCCTCTTTCAGTTCTCTTCAAACTTCACTCTCTTTTACTCAACAGTATGCCTCTGTTATGTTTTGAAGTAAGTATTAAGGTGATCTTGAAACACCTATAAACTTTTCTGTCACTTTCCTTCTTGCTGTAACATTTGTGGAGACGCATGCTTGACGGTTTACACCCAGGGAGTGAGACTCACACCCACCAGCCATCAAATGTTGGTACTTTGTGTGAATTGGCTGGCAATTTCGTTTAGTAGCCTGTAAGACATCTTATTCTGCTAAAGGGATTGATACTTACCAAAAACAGATCCACTTGGTCAGTGACAATGTGAACTGGGGTTTTATAGATGGTTATTAGGATTCTAGGGTTCTTTGTCTTTGCATGTTCCTCCAACTAATCAGTAAAAATAAAAATGTTTTTCAGTAAAAAAAAAAAAAAAAAAAAAAAATCTGGCATTAACCAGCTGCTATGTTTTAGTGTGTAAAAGTTACCTTATTTAGAGGACATAAATAAACATCCAGTTGTCTGAAGTTCTACATATTATAATTAGCTGTCAGAGGTATCGTCCCACGAGAAGCTGTTGAGCCTGATCTGCTAGATTCCTGTCAGTCTGTGTTTCCTGTCATACTACTTCCCGTGTGACAGTTTGGCAACGGTCTTTTATTCATACAGATACAGTTGGCAAGGAGGCCTTGTCCACTACGTGGGAGAAAACAAATTTACTAATTTAAGGAAAAATATTGAAAGGATATTCTCTTATTTTTTATTTTCTCTTAGAACTTATTTTTTTGCCAATGGATGCTAAAAGAAGACAGTGAGTGACAGGATGATAAGAGATGCAGGTGGAATCGCACATCTCAGCATGAGCATGTCAGAAGCTGGTTTGACTGTTTGTAAAGATAAAAGTGAAAAGTAATTAAATAGGAAATAGATAAGTGTCAGAAAATTACTTTTTACAGCGGAACTCTTGTTACTGTTAATTAAAACAAAAACTTAAAAAAAAAAATCATTAATTGAAATAAAGCTGAAAAAAAATATTGATGTCTTGACAACTATCAGAGTGTTTGGCATGATAATGGATATGGCAATGTTGATATGTTTGGTCTTGTCGGAATATATCTGCTACGCTGCTGCTGTTGGTTATTGCTGCTGCTGCAGAGCAAGTACGGGACTTGCTTCTGCCAATACATACACAACACTCTGCTGTGAGCAAGTATGACATGCTGCCATAGCAGATCTATACAGGTGGAGCTGGGGAAGGTGGAGGGCTTCTAAAAGGGCATTGCAAACTGCTATGGGCAGTTGCTGACCAAGTACTTGAAAGTTGAGCAGCAAGCAGCTCATTGGCTACTGATACAGCAGGAACAAATCAGTTGTGCCCTATAGAGAACCATGTGGATTTCAAGTATATTGAGTTTATCACCTCTCAGCCTGCGACATCTAGAGTTTAATGACAGAACTTTGTATAAATATTAGATAAAAAACTTAAATGAAAATTAGAAATGTTGGCAACGGAGACTTTTTTTTTTAAATGGCTTAAATTAATACACAATACAACATACAAAATTAAATAAATAAAGCTAAATAGAATTATGTATCAAAAAACTGAACTAAAAATCACAATAAAAATATGAATTATTTGCCTAAAATTAAAATGACAACTAATTTTAAATATGAATAAATAACAGTATACTGTACAGTAAATAAGACTAAAATAACACTGAGCAGAACGCTGCACTCCATGATAATTTTGCCAGGGATGGTCATCTCCTGTGGTGTCATTTTATAAACATAATTGTCAATTATCATACAATCATGTAATTATCATACATAATTCATCTGTTTAATTTATTTTATTTTATAGATAGAATAGCATATATGTTGTACAGGAAGTGAAATGGGGGAGAGAGAGGACCATGAGCTTGGATTTGAACTGTGGTCGCCTGAGGTGCGATTATGCTGCAGTACAAGCTGCTGATATTTCTCTTCTTTTTCCTCATAGAAATGGGGTAACTATAACCGTGATTTGTTTTCCCTACGCTAAACCATGTCTCCACTGAATGTGCAGAGTCTGTGTCTATTAAAGCATCAGATGGATGTGCTGTCTGGACTATTGTTGCTGTTATTGTTTCATAGATTTGAGGCTGCTTGAATTTGATCGGTATAGGCTGTAGTTCTTGCACAGTTTTAGTATCTTGCACATTTTATGCACAGTAGCCACTCCTTATTCCACAACATTCAAACGTTGAGGTCACAAACTCAGCAATCAATCAATTTTTATTGAGTGTTATATATCAGCGGTGCGGTCTGAGACTTGTCAAGAGTAAATATTTACCATCGTGGTGAACTTAGTTTCCTCTTACGCAACACTGAGTCATGCCAGTCATGCTGTTATTCAGCAGTGGTTAGCTGCCATTCACAGTATCTCTTAAGCCCTTGGTTATATTTTTGTCAGTATTGGTGCAACATGTCATTTAGTGTAGAAGTAGTTGACATAGCCATTTCAGAGTGTAATTTCAGCGGGTTGTTTAAAGTAAGGGTTGACAACCTTCAGATCAGAGACAGACCCCCTGTTATATTATATAAAATGTATTGTATAAGTCTGTAATAATGTGTATAGTATTATATTAATTACTTTAATGTTGAAAAATGTGAGATGGGTAAGATTTGTAATATTTTTAAAAAAAGAATCTTATATTCACAAAGGGTGAGGTTATTTGATCAAAGATACAGTAAATAAATCGGTGTTGTGAAATATTATTACAACTTAAAATAACTGTTTTTCATTTGAATATCTGAAAATGTATTTTTTTTTATTTGCTCATTTGGTGCTCAAGAATTTTTTTTATATCATTAATGTTGAAACCGGTTGTGCTGCAAACCATTTTTTTGTGGAGACCATGATGCATTTTTTTCAGGATTCTTTTGATAAGCAGCATTAATTTGAAATACAATTATTTTGTAATATTATAAATGTCTCTGCTGACACTTTTAATCAATTTATAGCATCCTTGCTGAATAAAAGTATTAATAAAAAAATCGTACTGTCCAGAACTTTTGAACGGTAGTGTACATTTAACATTTCATTCGTATTATCATTATTCATCTACAAAGCCATGTACTTTATTTTAATGCAGATTACAATTGAAATCGTCTTGAAACCTTTAAATGTAGGAGGGAAACATTAAGCTGAACTTTAGCTGCTTAAAGGATAAGTTCACTTTCAAAATATTTTTTGCTGATAATTTACTCACCCCGATGTCATCCAAGATGTCCATGTCTTTCTTCAGTCGAAAATAAATTAAGGTTTTTGAGGAAACCATTCCAGGATTTTTCTTCACAGAATGGACTTCAATGGCAACCATCTAAATATCGTCCGACATCTTTGTTTTAATTAAAAAAAAAAATGTTGTGACCTTTCCAACGTGATGACGTAATACGTGACGTGTCGCAGACCAGCACAAGACAAACAATTGTGGTTAAAAAGTATATACTTTTTTTTTTTTTTTTTTTTAAATGACAGATCGTTTCGCTAGATAAGACCCTTATTTCTCGACTGGGATCATGTCGAGGCTTTAAAGCTGCATTGAGACGGACATTTGAACCTTCTTTTGAACATTGGGATAGATGGTTGCCATTGAAGTCCATTCTGTGTAGAAAAAGCCTGGAATGTTTTCCTTAAAAACCTACATTTCTTTTCGACTGAAGAGAGAAAGACATGGACATCTTGGATGACATCGGGGTGAGTAAATTATCAGCATTTTTATCAGCAATTTTTTTTTTAAAAAGTTGAACTAATCCCTTAAAGGGCACCTATTATGGAATTTTGAAATTTACCTTTCATGTAGTGTGTAACATAGATCTAAGTGAACAAAAACATCCTGCAAAGTTTGAAATATGAAAGTGCACCGTATATAAAGTTATTTTCTTTCAAAAGTAAGAGTCGACTCTGAGTCATTTTTATGAATCGTTAGAAGACCGAAGCTTTTTCTCTGACTAGATGACGTCAACTTGTCAAGTTATCTGAATACGATACGCCCACTTATTTCCAAGGCCAGGGAAATCTTGAAAACATCATGGCGACGAGACGCTGTGTTCTGAAGTGCGACTCAAAAGCCAACTTTTTTCATCTGCCCAAGGAGGAGCATTTGAAGACTACAATTCATATAACTATACCAAGCCGAGCCTTGTGCTTTGTTCGCGCCATTTTGAAGACGATTGCTTTTTAAATGCAATCAAACTTGGATTCGCGAGCCGGCTGATATTGAAGGAAGGTTCAGTTCCAAGTGTATTTGCATCAGCTTCCTCCTCCGTATCACAACCTGTAAGTGTTATTAATAATTGTTGCTTTTATGTTTTATGTAGCATGCTTAATAATTATTTTGTTTGTTGAGTAAGCACCGTTTAGCTTCTAGGTCTTCAATGACAATTGTATTGAGATATGTGAAGTGTTTGTGGTTGTTTTCGGAGTTGTCTTAAAGAATAGAGTAATACCTCGTAGTAACGTAACTGCATTTTTTTTTTGTAAAAACGTTATGTTTATGCATCGGGCTAACGCAAACAAAGACTGATTGTGCTTTTACAATATGAACTCTGGGCTATGCTCACTAACATAACATTAAATTCTTCATCTTATTTTTAGTTTTTTACTACAAACTACAAAGCAGTGGACTATAATCATTATTATAACACAATTTAATTGATAAAAGCATCACTGTACTCCGTGTTAAACAATAAGTATTATCTCTGTAAACACTGCTGGGTCATCTGACCAATCAACGCAGATTAGCGTCGCGCAAAGGAGGGGTTTGGAAAATGAGTCGTTGAACGAATCATTTGGGAGTCGGTGAGCAAATCAGGTAAAAATAAATGCATATTATACGACAACAAAAGTGTTTTTTGTCATTGCATGCACGTAAAACTGTTGTTGGGGACTCCCTAAACAACATTAGGAACATTTTAAATGTCATAATAGGTGCCCTTTAACATTCGCTTTGGTTGAAGTATTGTGCTTTTTTATGCAAATGTTTTCACAAATGCAGTAGAACCCTGGTTTAAAGAAGGCCTTTTATGTGCTTTCTTTCTTTATGAGGTTTATCTGTACGTTTCATTTAGTACAGAACTGAAAAAGAATGGTAGATTGTTTATCAGGTTATGATGAGGTTTCTTTCGGTCCAGTGATCACCATACTGGCAGACACAAATATCTGCTCGCTGCAGGAGACCGGCCATTAATAACATGCCTCTCATTTATTAAGCCCTCTCTCCTCTCCTCTATAGTTCATCACTCACTCTTCTCTGCCCTCTCAATGGTTTATTTCTCTTTCCTCTGTCTCACGCTGAACTTTCATTCCAGTATAAGACCCCTGTATTCTCCTCTCGTCTGGTCTCACCTCATGCATTCTCCTGTTTAAACTGTCAGTTGTGAAATGTATTTTCTTCTCTCCTTCTGTTTTGCAATAGTCTGGTTGCTGCACACACACACACACACACACACACACACACACACACACACACACACACACACACACACACACACACACACACACACACACACACACACACACACACACACACACACACACACACACACACACACACACACGCTGTAAGACTATACCATTTAAGACTGGTTTGGCCTACTGAGCCAAACCAATGAATTATTAAGAACGAGCTGGCTTCCCAAGATCCAGTGGAAAATAGCCAGCAATGGAAAATGCCACACATGCATAAATAAGTTCAGGTAATCAAGAATTCACTCTTTAAAATTCATAAAAACACACACACAGAACTAAAACAGTTGTGCCCGATACATTTTATCATTGTTTTGTTGCTTGTTATGATGGTGGTGTGGCTGAGTGGTTAAAGACCTGATTGTAGGTTTGACTCCACAAGGGGGGATTAAAGAACAATCACCGTTGTGCTCTTGAAACTTCAAGTTGCTCCCCTGAGACTTCAGATCAATGCATACGATAAATGACTACTTATGAATGATGATATGATAACGTAAAAACATCTCGTTACGACTGTAACCCTGGTAACTCAGAAGGGAATTCAGCGCTGCATGAGAATGTTGATGCAATGGGAACACTTCTGCCTAACTGCATTTAAAGGGGTGGTAAAATGCCCTTTTCACAAGATGTAAAATAAATCTCTGATGTCCCAAGAGTGTGTGTGTGAAGTTTTAGCACAAAATACCCCACAGATATTTTTATAAAGCATGTTAAAGTTGTCACTTTTTGAGGGTTTGCAAAAACGCACCGTTTTGTGCCTGGCCCTTTAAATGCAAATGAGCTCCAGCAGAGGGCGGGGTTTCAATAGCTCCTGTGTGTTAGCAGCTGCGATTACCTCACACAGACACACTAAAATGACAGAAACTGTTCTGGCTTTAATGTTAAAACGGAGTCAGACAAAGATGGAGAGACTCAAGAAGAAGTGACAACATGTAGAATGCAACAGGACGTCTCTGAATGGTTAGTTGATGAATTTATGTTGCTGATGTGGAGTTAACTATCTTCAAATAGGATATTCTGTCATGGTAATCTATAAATCGCTCGTATAGGAACTGTTGTGAGATGCACACAGAGTGACTTTCTATTGCATGTGAAAAGATGGGTGCTAAAGTTTAAACTGACTCACAAATGTACTCTTATACAACAACTTTTCCTCTTCTCAACAATGACTGCGTGGTCCCGGGGGCGGGGTTTATGTAAATTCTAGGGTTGGTGATGTCACTAACCCGGGAGGAATGTCGTGTAGTCCCTACCAGCTGTTTGTTGTAGTCATTTTCTTTAAAAGCAAATATCTCCCTTTGCTTTGAACTTTGAGTGTTGTAACTTTGCAGATGTTGTTTATGTTCAAACAGCAACATTACACACTAACTGAAGTTAGAAAAGTTAAATCATACTCAACCACCCCTTTAAAGCATGTGTGAAATCACTCCAATCTCATCATTGGCGAGACATCGTCCTGTGACGGATGACGGTGCACCGTTGAAGCTATAATGTATTGGCTGAAGTAAATCGCTCTCAGGTATGCAGGAAGTTATGGCAAAACAACACTCGTTCCCTTCTACAATTGTAACTGAGATGTTCCCTTTTGAGGCAACTCAACGCTGCATCATAATGTTAACGCAAAGGGAATGATCATACCCATTACGCTATACTAAACAAATGCCTCTCCAAGTGTGAATCATAATGATGAGCACAAACTTAAGTCACAAGCATTTGAGATCCTTCCGTGGACTCTATCCTGGTAGCTATAAAATCTGATGGAGGCATGTGGAGAGGACCAGCCTACCGCATCACAAACCTCTTGAAGGGAAACCCCTGATAATAATGCCATAGAGGGAGCCATACTTCTCGCAGAGTGGGCTCTTATGACTAGAGGCAAAGGAAGACCATGCGCCTAAAAAGCCAGAGAGATAGCATCTTCAATCCATTGCTTATTCTTTGCTTAGATGCCAAGGATCCCGCCTGGGTGAACCAAATCAGACCAACAATTGGTCATATTTACGCCACTGAGATGAGCAGTGGATGTAACAATTAAGTGCAAAGCAAATTGAGCTTCTCTTGGTCCTCCATCTGAAAAGGAGGAGGACAAAAAGCCTGCAAAACAGTAGTGTGCTACTTGTAGGCACTTTAGGCACATAACCCGGTCTAGGGTAAAGAAAATCTTTTTCTGGGCCTGCAGATCTCCTAACCTTTTCAGTGAAGTAATTGCAAGTAAGAATGCTATATTAAGAGGAGTCAGAAATGTCTCTGTAGCTGACTCAAAAGACCAATACAATGGACAAATCTCAGGCTGAAACTCTTGAATGACTCCACTTCAATGCGCACAGTTTCCTCATGGAGGGGAGGTAGAGGGCTGTAGAGTTTAGAATGGTCTCAACAACCTTGGTTGAGAGACTAGACTTCAAGATTTGGTCCCTTCAGGTGCAAACCTACAGATGGAGATCCATATCTCCAGTCAGGGGTGATAAATGGTGCCCTCAGCTTGAGACAGAAGATCCCTCCTGAGGGAAATCAGCCAATGGAGAGCCATCCAGGAGAGCCATCAGGTCTGAGAACAATACTTGTGCTGGCCTGAACAGTAGCAGAAGAACCTCGTCCTGGCAAACTCTCCCCTGAACTCCCGGGAACAGAGCAACTGGGGAAATGTGTACATGTAAGATATTTTGGATTCAAATATCCAAAAACCACTAAAAGACGTATATATATTTGTTGTCTTGTGTATTGACATTATCCCAAATGTTTCTAAAAATGTTTAAATGTAATGGACCCTGTCATTGCATCGCCTGTCAATTACGTCATATCTGTGCTACCCTTGATTTACTTCCGTAAAAACCACAGAAACACCAAAGATGCTTTATGTTTTATTAGGCAGGTGAGCAGCTGTTTGGAGACCTTTATCAACAGAAAACTAAACATTGTTATATAGTTCAACACGGTTAGTCTTGTTTGAATCTCTTGTTTTCTTGATTTACCGCGAGTAACATGTGTGTACCATGCCTCAGAGACGATGTTATTTTGTCAAATGGCTTAGCAAAATCTGAAAGAGCTTTATTTGTAGTGACAGTAAACATAATTTTCCCCACCATACAATATATTTTAATTGCATGCCATTTATTAGTAGGGTACTTTTGACTTACTATAAAGTATTAGTGCTGCCAATTTAGAATGGTATAGATAGAAGGGCATACGGCATTAGAACAACACGGGGTGAGTAAATTATGACTTAAATTTATTTTTAGGGTGAACTATCCCTTTAAGTCTTGTAAATCAAAGCATGCGTACTTTGTACCTGTACTGTAATAATCCACAATTACCCTCAGTATCCTTTAGCACAGTTCCTAAGAAGATGACAGGACATGTCTATGTACAATGTCTGAGTAGTAATTTATATAATGATAAGGTCAACATCTATAAAATATGTTTCTTGATCACCATATCAGTAGAATGGTTTCTGAAGGACCTCGTGACACTGAAGACTGGAATAATGGCTACTGAAAATTCAGCTTTCCCATTAAAGGAATTAATTACATTTTATAATATATTAAAGTAGAAATCAGTTATTTTGACAGTTATTTCACAATATTACTGTTTTTACTGCATTTGATCAAATAAATTGCAACTATGGTGTGCAAAAGTACTCTATAATTGTACACAATACATTTCAGTGTAGGCCTACTTTTTTCACAAGTTATGTTTTCCCGTAGTTTGAGACCATTCCACTAAATCTTACACTTTCTTGACATATTGAGCATGTTTCTCAATTCAAGCCCTCTGCCTCAATTTATTTGTAAATTATCTGTTAAAAAATTTCTCAAGCATAAATGAACTTTTCACTTAGTCACTTCTGTTCTCCTCTGGTTGGCCATGTATGGCCAGACACACATAAGCAGTGGCTCGTAGAAAAACAGTGGGGTGGGAGCACAGGAAGGACAGAACAGAGCGGAATGAGAGGAGAAACGTCAGGAGGTGGATGTGGTTTGGTCTTTGAATTCTCCAGTCTTTAACCCCGTGCTGTGAAATATCACCTTATGGCCACAAAAGGCTGACTGCCTATTCAAATGCTCTTTAGTGAAGGCAGCCAAAAGTGAGCCAGGCCTCTGCACACAGTCTGTATGTTACCATAGCGACCCTTGTCAACCAGGAAGTCCTGTAGTGGTGGAGTGAGAGAGAGAAAGTGAGAGAGAGCGAGAGATCGAGAGCATGTGTGTGTCAGTATGTGAGAGGGACTTAACAGAGGTTAAGTAGACGGGAGCAAAAACCAGTGAGGGAGAGAGAGAAGGAACTGACTTTAAAGCAGACGAAAAGAGAGAAAAAGCAGGCTGCTTCTACAAAGCACGTAGGGAATTGTGTGTGTCATCCTGGGAAATCTGTGCGTGTCACACACATACACACCCACACAAACCGGTGAGTTGATTTTTTCCATCTGACAGCCATCAGCCTGTTAGCATGATTATTGTAAAGCACAATGATAATGTAAACCAACTCATTTATTCATGCAGTTCTTTTTGGCCCAGTTTTGTCAGGGTTGTGTTGGGCTGGTAGACCGCTTTACTTCTGAAGTTGATTCTTAACTCTCTTTGAAGGATTAAAGGTCTTTGGTGGGAGTTTTCAAAGTAGTGGAAAAGAGCATTAATACTGCAGAAAAGCCAAAATCTGGAGTCCTGTATGGTGTTCTGCGTTTACAGTGATTTTTCTATGTATATGTTGAAGTGGCTGGACCTTAAGACAGTTGTTTTTCCTGTAATGAATTTGCCTGCTTAGAGTGGTGTGATTTGATTGACATTTGATTATTGTAGTTTGACCTCAAATTCATTCTGTTCATGTACAGTGTTTGTTGTCTTTACATTTTCATTTGAAATACTTTTGTACATTCATTCTGTTTGATGTCATGATTTAATGTTATTAAATCATGCAAACATTTTGGATGTACAAAATGCAAATGGTTTAAACCATTAAAAATGTGCTCATTATAAACCATTAAAAAGGGTTATATTTAAAAATCTTTACTATTTTCTATCAATTCAAAATAAAACACTAAAAACTAAAATTGTAATGAATTGAAATGAACTTTAGCATCACACTAGCCTATTATAATGTAGAGTATGACAAGTGGATTATTCTGAGATCTTCTCAAGATTACATTTAACAGTATATTTTAATTATCAGTGTTTTAAAGATTCATTTTAAAGTTGGCATGAAATGAAAATTCACCCTGTCAATTTTCTAAATGCATTCTATTGATCTTACTGTGAGCGATTTGTTTCATAAAAAAAAAATCAAAATATGTATATATTCAATATATATATTAAATTATTAAAATATTAAATATATAAATCATAAACAATTATAAAATGTCGATCTTCTGTTGAAATGAAAGACTTCTTCATTTATTCCACTTAAACCCTTTCACTTTCTTACAATAGACTTCAACCTCGCTTTCATATTTGTCAACATCCAATCCCTGGACTAAATTTTCTTTTTCTTTTTCTTTTTCGATAACCTGTTACTTGGATGTAAATCACAATACAGAAGAAAAGATCTGTCACTACTTCTGTTACATTGCAACTCTAAGTGAGCGTATAAGCGTATATTACCAAAAGGTAATATAAATGTAAAAAAGGGGGAAATTATAATGTACAATATCACCTGATATTGATAAATGAGAAAAAAAAAAAAAAAACTCAGATAACCGACATACTGTATTGTGGGCCTTAGATATATAATATAAAACATCAAGATATCAAGCTAATATTAAGACTGAAATAAATGAATAATTAGTGTAATACTGCTTTTCTCAACCTCACATATCCCCATGCTATAGTTTATGCTAGTTAAAATATTTTCCCAGAGTGCTCTAGTCAGTGACTGACAGCTTAATCTCATTGAATATGTCCTGCATTTCCACACGTCTATCTGGGTGTTTCTCACCGTTGCAAGGCAAATGAGTGCAAACTTCAGTGTCAGCTCCATTACTGCGTGTTCCAGTGACAAAAGCATGGAGGGAAGGGTGTACTTTCTCACCTCTGAACCTGTCAGGTCCATGAGAACGACCCAAGCAACACACACTGATCCCTCTGAGAATATTCTCACATATATGTGTGTGCGTGTGTGTGTGCACGTGTGCTTTACATAAGCATGCCATTCTATGGGGACCCTCATAGTATGGGGCATTTCCCTGCCTTTGATCTATAAATACATCAGGGTACAAAAAATGCCATTTTCTTTACGAAGAGACGTCTTGCTGATTTGAATCATCTTCAACAGGTCCAAAAGGGTTTCGCAGTCTCCACACTTTAGAATGTAGTTGATTTTGGATGGTGCACAGAGTCCATGTGGAGGAGCCCATTTTGACTCATCGCTATCAAATTGTTTGTGGGATGCATCCCTCCTGAGTCGAGCGATGGACGACCATACATGGTGATCAGATGGACCTGCTGCTGATTAATGTGTGTATCATGTAATAACAGGAGATTGTAAACAGACGCACAGCAAAGCCTTGTATGGTGTCCGCTTGCATTCATCAAGAAGTCAAGAGCAACAGACCTGTAAAAGAGAGAGAGGAGAAAAGTTAGCAATGAAACATATGAGGCGGACATTTGCTTTGTTACGCTGTTTTTATTATTTTTAATTTTAGAATACTTTCTCTTAGAGACACCTATAAGTAAGCCATTTGTAGGCTCATCTTTGATCACCTAAATTACATATTTAAATGTTTTTTTCCTTTGAAAAAAACCCATCATCATGCCCTAAAATAGCTTGAATGCAACTCTACACCCTTGCTGCATTTAGTATACGTGGAAAATGCTAATTAGCCCCGCCTCCACTCACTCACACCAGCTCAGAGATTCACTCGGCCAACTTACTGAGGTAAACGCTGCACAATGGTATCACTCTTTACAACGTCGGACACATAACGGTAATTAATATGATTAGCCTTTTGCTTGACTAAGTTATCAAATCATGTTGCTAATGTGACACAAACTATGTTCCCGTTCGCCATTTCAGTCTGCCTTCTAACAATCATCAGAAACACTTTGAAATGTCGGTGGAGAAAGGCATACTTCATCATACCATCGTAATATACATCATTACCACGCTATATTGCTAAATCCACCCGATTTTTCATATCAACAAAAAAATATACCGGGACAACCTGGCATCTCAAGACTCCCCTGCTAGTTCGCTGTTAATGATATGCTAAAGCCCGCCGGCACATTGACGTGATTGGTTACAATACAAGGAAGTTTGTGATGTCAGAAACATCAGCGATTTCAAAACGTGTTTTTGAGACTGTCTTTTTTTCACTGCAGTTTTAAAATTGAAAATACTCAGCAATGGTGTTGACTTATGAATTTGCACATGGTTTGTCTTAAAGCACATTAAAAACACCACATAGACATATAAACAACTTTAAAAACTTGATTTTCACCAGAGGGGGTGTTTATCTTCTTACAATATTCTTCATCGGTGGCATGGGTTGTCTTCGTTTCGTTAGGGACTGTTTGTTTGGACATTTCGGTGTTATCTAAACATTGTTTGCTTGAGCATCCAAACAGCCTAGCACAGCAACAGCTTGGCCAATGAAGTGTTTGGGGCGGGGCAACCTCTTTTGTTTAACCAATGGCAGAAGTGGGGGAGTGTTCTAAAAAAACCTGTCTGAAAACAATCATTATTTTTGCAATTATGTTTTGCACTTAAATTACACTTTTCCACTTTAAGTATTTGTCTTTAGAATTTGTCTCTGTCTGTGTTCTTGTCTTAGTTTCTAAAGCCCAGACTATACTTAAGGTTTGACACAAATGCTAGCAAATGCTTTCAATACTTTACTTTAACGGTGCGCACAAACACTAGAAAGTTTCTTATTTGTCCAGTTTCTGTGCTATTTCTTACCAGAAGTCATGAGCAACAAAAATGTCTATGTACACATTTAAACTAGAGTTGCGAGTAACTCTTAACCACTCAACATGGTCATTTATTTTTGTTGCGTCTCCAGTAGTTTGTTGTTGTTGTTGTTCAATCTCATCCATTTCTTTTCTAACATCACCGCGATAATTGGGACCAAAGTTTTGGCTACGATGTTTTCAGTTTGACACATTTGGTTGTTTGTCGCACAATGTGCCATTGATTTTATCCAAGATCTGACTCGTATCGTCCAGACAGATTCGATTAAGTGATATGATCTAGTCATGATGTTGAATCTTTCGGCTCAATCTCACCTCATACTATGCTTTTGTCTTTCTACTCTCTTTTATCTCTATAACATTCACGCATGCATAACATCACTACAGAAAAGCTCTCTCCGACATTTACCTTCATTTGATAAACAAAGTGGCAACAGATTGATGTGACTCATTCAGATTTTATCAGACAATGGAGAGGATTACTGATAAACTACATGAGGATTAATACAAAATACATGAATTACTTGCAATGAAATAAGTTTTTCATTAAATAATATAGTCATACATGTACTATATATAATAATATAGTCTATATGTTGCTATAGCCTGTTAATGTGTAGAGTGGCCACCAAAAACTATTTGAATTAAGCCACAAGTAAAATGTATGAATTCCATTGTGTTGCATACAAAATATTTTCTGCTAATTATTTCAGAGCTTTCTTATATAATGCAAATACATTGATAGATTTGTGTATTCTGAGCATCCAGATAGTTGTTGGGGTCACTGCATGTAGGATGTAGATGTGTATAGTAGAAAATATTAATGATATAATAGATGTGAATCTAGAGTACATGTGTACACCGAATTGAAAGGCACAGTTAATTACTCCTCATGAAAGTATACTATACTGTATCTGCTGATATATTTATGTAAACTACATGATTGAAAAGTCATTTTCCCCAGTGCAACAAACAAACCCGCCTACGCTCAGGACATTTTCCAGATGCCGTTGTGAAAATAAATGGAGATGCAGGGTAGAGTTCATTTGATCACTCGCTGGGGAATGGCGTGCAAGCGCTCTTATTTGGACAGTTGGGATTCACAAAAATGGTCAAAAATGTACTGAGCTGAGAGACAGTTCTTAGTTAAACAAAATTGTAATTTCATGCTGACTATAAACTGTAGTTAAACACATGGTTCCAATGACTCGCATTAATCCAGTGAGTCTGTTAATGATTGAACAGACACTTAAAGGCTCTGAAGAAGTAATAAATGTCTGCATACTCGGTGTGACCCCTTACTTTGGTACCTTTCCAATAATAACAATAAGGTGTGGTCAGTCAGTTTAATTCTTGAATCAAATCTATTTTTAGTCATTTTCAGTGTGCATTACCCCCACATGTAAGTCATTTCCAGTAAGGGGTTTTCTCACACCAAATAATCGACTTGCTATTGTTATCAAGGCCACCGGACAAATTCGACAAGTTTTTCCTCTGTATTTTGACATAACAATGAAATCTTGTCAGTACAGTTCTATCTTCGGCTTGTCTATTATGGCTTTTGATAAAAAGGTCTGTGCATAAATTTCACTTGTCCTGAAAAGCAGAATGTTTAGCCTCAAAGTGACCTGTGCCTCTTTTGACCTTTGATCTTTGGACAATGATGTAAAGATCCAAACTGCTGTCAACAAGACGAATTAATCACCATTCCATTCCCTCACTGATAATAATGCCAGTGGCTTGCATGTTCAACGTGCTTCACTGCAATATATATATATATATATATATAAGCATTTTAAGTTTTAGTTTAAGTGTACATTCTCAAGTGCAAGTGGCCTTTTATTTAATTACCGGTAATATTATATTATCTGTTGTCAGCATGATTGAGTTAGCAAAGAGGAAAAAAAAGAGCTGGATCTAATTACATATTTTCTTTATAAAAACAAACTCAAAATAACACTTCTTAGGGTAACATAAAAACAAATTGTCCGAATTGGGCCCCTATACCCTTAAATAGGACACTATTATGGAGGGACAACCATTTGTGGTGGTGTCCGAAAACATAGTGGACGTTAATGAGTGCACTCATTTAATCTCACAATGCAACGCAATAACGATGGTACAACCAATGTATGCTCAACGGCTAGATAATACCCACAATGCACTGTGAGAATTGCACGCCGAATAACGTCTGACCAGAAGTCTGACCATTTTCCAAACCACTGGTCCAATGTGGCTACTACGATATATTGTGCAGGCATAAATTCCTTTTTAACTGATTATTAAAATTATTTCAATAAGGTTTATACATAGTTTCCATGGCAGAGTTTAATATAAATATTTTATATTAAAAGACTAACTAAGGCCTTGTCCTCACTTTCGTTTGAAAACACATTTTTTTCTCCGTTTTGGCCTTCAGGCCACACTGAAACAGCGTTTTTATTAACGAAAACTGAAAACGCTCTCAAACTTGAAAAACGGAAAAAAATGCAGTTTTCGCATTGTAGTATAGACTGTGAAAACAGAGGCATTTGAAACCAATGCACGTTTAGTCATGTGACACATATTGTACAGGTAGATATTCATGTGTATACCGGTAATGTGCCTGTTATGTGCTATTCACTTTCACACAGTTGCTAAAATGTCACTTTGCACACTCTTCATATCACAGTCCTACAAAGATGACAGAATTTACTCGCATTTCCTACGGCAAAACATGAGAGCAGTTGCGTTTTAGACCAAACATGTGACTGAGTGCGACCTGGAAGCATCAGTGAATGGTGAGATATTTTTCTAAATTAAATGTTCCTGCCAGAAGAATTGCATGATAACTTGATTGTCTTGTTCTGTTTGTATCATCTCAGTGAGCTTCTCCGTAAGGGTTCAAGCATGCGCAGTTAGATGAATTTAGCATTGTCCGACGTTTCAGTGTGGGCGAGAAACTTTTGGAAAACGCTTGAAAACGCTAGTGTGGACTGAGAGCGTATTGAAACGAAAATGGCGTTTAATGTAACGGCGATGTTTACATCGAGACCGTTTTCAACTAAAAACGTAAAAATGCGCTTTGGCCGTTCGTTTACACGACACATAGTTTTGGGTGCCTGAAAACACAAGTTTTTGAAAACGCTCTCCGTGTAAATAACAAAAACGCTACCTCTGAAGACGATGACGTCATGCACATGCGTATTACGTGTTCAGTCTGTAGTGTTTAACCGCCATCTAATGGCCTGGCAGCAGAATACAGCGTTTTTAGTATTTTTCGCAGATCCATGTGAATGGGGATCGTTTTGACAATGGTGTCGTCTGTACACAAAAAAATCATGGGGGTAATCCATCCGCCGGAAACTGAAGCCTCCCCGGGAGCCGCCATTGTAGCGGAACTTCACCTGCTGTTAGCATACTATTGACTCCCATTCATTTTGGCGTCACTTTGACAGCGAATAACTTTACATCTGAGACATCCAAAGACTTAATTTGTCCATTATTTATTTCTAAAGAAACTCGACAATGTATAAAAGGCTCCATTACCTTGTACCTTACTTTATGGCCCCGTAGAAGCCGTTTTTGTAAAAATAGGCTAACGATTGCGTCATAACCACGCGACTCTCTGTCGCACTGTAGAGAAATTGCCGTATAGACCGGCGGAGATGCTCGCAAGCAATCGGGGGGACGTGGAGGCATAAAGTCCGATAAAGTCAAGGGAGAAGCCCATAGAGAGTGATAAAGTTGCTCCTGCTGCTAGCTCATGGACAGCTGATACTCAAGCTCTCCGTCTCTACGAGATTCGGAAGGAAATTATTCAGATTTCTCTCGGCACAGCTACTAGAAGACGGACAACTGTCAGACACGTTGCTCACGTCACCAAGCTCAGTTTGAGCCTGCGCAGTACGCCTGGCGATCAGTGCTTCAAATGGGCTTCACTTTTCTCCATTGAAATCTATGGGGTAGCTGTGTCCATCTTATATACTGTCTATGGGAAAAATCAAAGGAAAAATGTCTCAGTTTTAAGCATATCGTTGTTGTGTTAACATACCCTAAAACTGAGGGCTATATACACATCTATAAACACTAGGGATGAAATAAGGTAATAAATAAACACAGGTTTGACACATAAGAGCAAATCAAAACCATGGTAACAAATGAACACAAAGGAAACAGTGAAAACCAACTCAAACACAGACCAAACGTGACATCTGCAAGTACAGTTTTTAAATACTTAGGTTGCACTTTATTTCGATAGTCCACTTTAGACATTCTACTAACTATGTAACTTTTCAACTAACTTTCATTAGAGTATTAGTAGTGTAGTAGACTGTCAGTAGACTGTTAGGTTAGGGTTAGGTGTTTCGGGTTAGGAGAACAAGTTGACTTGTAGTTGCCAAGTTACTTAGAATGTCTGTTTGGGGACCAACAAGATAAAGTGTTAGTAGATATTAACCAGACAGTCTACTAATACTCTAATGACAGTAAGTTGACATGTAGCTGCAAAGTTACTTCTAGTTTGAAGTACAATATCATATAATTAATCAAAATGTCACACTTTTTCACAAATGGATATTTACCTTTAGATATATAGATAACTGGAAAACAAAATAAAAATTAATATAAAGATTTCTTTAAGGATCAAACCCTTTGTTGACCACTCAAATTTAAATTACTCTCAGATATTCCTGGTTCGTTGAAACAAGTAGCTTTAAACACGCAGGCCTTGATCACTACACGAATTACAGATTGTCTTTATCTTATCAAATGCAATCATGTGTAAATGTGCTTGTGCATGCTAAAACAAACTGTCACATCACATCTGGCAGGAGCACTAGCAGTCATTATCTTTGAGGAAAGATTCGTCTCCTACAATATATTCATTTACACTCACCAAAATGTCATGATGTCTAGAATAAATAATAGATAAATTGATAAACACTTATAGTTTAAGTACACCAACTGGTGGCCAAAAAGCATCTGTAAAAACGTATCATACCCGGTGTACAACATGTGACTCAGTATTATGTAAGAGCTGTTCACATGTGTTTAAACTGTAGTGCACTCCTTCCCTACTAAAGTCAGTGGATCTGCTGAGTAGACGGGTGGAGCTCGTTCATAAATGTTTCATAGTTCACTCCCTCATATCAGAGACTTGAACTACGGATACCAGGACACTGGTGACGTTGCCTTTTAAAGGATTATTTCAACCAGAAATGTCATCATTTACTCATCCTCCTCATGTTGTTCCAAGGTTTCTATCTCCAAAAAAGGAGAAATTTACTTTAACATGCAGTTACAATTACTGGGGACCAAAGCCATAAAAGCTTCAAAAGGGACAAAAAAGCACCATAAAAGTATCATAAATGTGGTCCAGATGACTCATGCACTGTATTCCAAGTCAAACTATAGTTTTGTATAATAATCTTCTCTTCCAATGTGCTGTTCAATTTGAAAAGATCCAACTCAAAGGAATTTGTTCATGAATCTGACGTCGCTACTTCACCCAGAAATCATATTCCATCACGACTTGATATATAGCGCTTAAGCCATATGAACTACTTTTATGGCCATTTTGAAGCTTGACGGCCCCATCCTCATTTACTTTTATTATATTGAAAAAAAGAAGGCCTCCAGGATTTCCTTCATAAATTCACTTTTTGTGCTTCACGGAAGAAAGAAATTCATATGCTAACGTCATGCGGATGAGTAAACGATGACATAACTTTCATCTTTGTGTGAACTATCCCTATAAAGTTTCCCGTGGAAAACATGATTTCACTTTTCTACCTATTTCCTAAAAGTCTTTGATTCCCTCAGAGTTTGAACATGTGGATAGTTTCCCGTGCCATTTAAAAAGATATAAAAGAAAGGCCATAAAAGAAAGATGTAATAAGATTGGGTTTTCAATTGTTTTCTCGAAAATAAAACCACCTGAAGGCCAATGTAACACAGGGGAGCGTTCCAGACATGATGTCATTGGGAGTATGTGCTACAGACAGGAGAATGCGGACGGATACCGTTCTGTCAGAGCTTGTCATGGGTCACTATGAACATAGATGAATAGATGAATCAATATAACATTGCATTGCAGGGCTAATGCAGGCTGTGGGTTTAAGTAGATCATCTCATTGATGTAAACGAATTAGAATACAATTATACAATGAATGGAGTTTGTGCTTTATAAGGTTTTATTGAAAACAGTCTGACTAAAGCAACACAGAGCATCACCGCAGCTTGATTTATCATCAACATGTGCAAGTGATTTGACCTCAGTAATTAACTTACTGACCCCTGCAGTCTACCAGACATTCATTAAGCAGACTTTGTGTCCTAATCAAACTCGTTTCTCCTCACAGATGGTAGACATGTTCGCTGCTTGGAGCGAAAGACCTTAATGCTTAACGTTGGTGCCGGAACTCTTAGTGGCTCGTAAAAAGCAGAACCCTGATTAAATGCTAATGATTTTTCATTTACGTGTCACAGATTTCCTGCATGTCTGTTCCTATAAAACAAGATGAAACGCAGATAAGAGCTAAATTAAGAGCAGAGTAACAGTGTTTTGACATTTTAGATTGCTCTTTTCCCATGAAACAGGACAAACTTTAACCTGGGAGTAAAACGTTGGTCTATCCTTGAGTAGTCGCAGCCTAAAAGAGATATTTACTAGCCTTCATGTCAATGGTGTTTCATGTTTTTTTCTGCAGAACACAAAAGAAGATATTTTGAAGAATGGTTCAGCTGTTTTCGTACATTTAATGAAAGTCAATAAGGTCCATTACAAAATTGGACCCCATTGACTTTCATTGGGTGGACAAAAAAAAGATACTTTTTTATTTTAATTATTTTGTGTTCCACAGAAGAAAGAAAGTCATATGGTTTTGGAACGAAATTAGGGTGAGTAAAAGATGACAGAATCAACATTTTTGGGGTGAACTATCCCTTTAATTGGACATTCAGAGACTGTCTGATGCATACTGCACACTTCAAGCTTTCTAAAATCAGAAGCTCTATTGTAATAGGCTGGCTGATGAAAGTCAGGATGCACTGGTGTTTATGTTGAATCAGGATCCACTTTACTGTGTTATGCAATATGACGGCTTCCGGTCTAAGTGGACGATTTTCATTTTTTTTAAATCTATTTTATCTATCTAAACTAGATAAAGGTTTTTAAGACTTTGATTGGCCAAACTTTGTTTAGATCATCCCTAGTAAATACTGTGCAGGTGACAAACACATGCTGCAATGTGGAGCTTCAAAGACATTCTCAGATCATTTCTCAGAGGACAGGCCAGTGGTCCCGTCTTGTGCCAGTGACCTCAAAGTTGTGGGAAGCGTGTGTGATGTCATTGCCAAGTTTACAGAGTCCTCCACAGGGACATTCCTCATCCCACTTCTCCACATCATCCCAATATCTCCCCTTTTCTTCAGTCTGTACTGGCTGTTCCAAGCTAGAACAACTCAGAATTGTGTTATATACAAATATACATCACTGTTCAAAAGGTTTTAAAAATGAATGCTTTTATTCAACAAGTATGTTTTAATTAGATCATTATGATAGATCATGTTCATCAATTACTGTTGTACATTTCTTTTAAAAATACCAACCCCAAAGTTTTGATCGGTAGTGTAGTACCTGATCTACTGAATTGATATCTAAAATCAGATTTTTTGTCAATATTGATGAAGATTAATATTGTGGGAAAGCTTGATTTAGTAGATATACTTCTAATGTGCACGTACACCTTACACAATCCAGCGCAAACAAAGGATAAATCAGGCCTTTTAGCCTGCAGTCAGAAGAATGTAGCATTTATGCATTGCAGATGCTTGTTTAAATTTTGTAATCTGAAAAAATTGCTTGGAGCGTTCAAAACAAACAACTTTAATGCTCAACGTGTTCTTAGGAGGAATCTGAACATATTTTACCAACGGATATCTGAGAGACGTGACCGTATTAGGCTGTGTTTCAGGAGTCCTCTAACTATTCCAGAGAGAATGTTGTTGGGTTCTCTCTCTCTCTCTCTCTCTCTCTCTCTCTCTCTCTCTCTCTCTCTCTCTCTCTCTCTCTCTCTCTCTCTCTCTCTCTCTCTCTCTCTCTCTCTCTCTCTCTCTCTCTCTCTCTCTCTCTCTCTCTCTCTCTCTCTCTCTCTCTCTAATAATGTACAGTCTCTTCACTCGCATGTCAAGGTGTAAAGTAAACTGTTTACTGTTTACATTTACTTGCCTTTAACTTAGTCAGTAAGTTTACTTAACAACTATTCGACTAATTGGTCTTCAGGAAGCCCACATAATTAGTCTGATTGTGGGTTTACCTGAATATGATTGGTTGTTTGTTTTGGGGGAAGCTTATATTAGACACGTTATTGTGTTAAAAAACAACTAACCTTCCAAAAGTGCCCCTTTCATGGGGGGCCCATAAGTCTTAAAATAATTGAAATGTACACTACCGCCCAAAAAGTTTTGGTGATCGTAAAGATATTATGATATTGTTTATAGTATAATTTATAATATAATGAACCCAAATGTTTTAATGTTAGTGTGTATGGCTGCTGCAAGAGCATTTTAGAGTGCAAGAAGAATAAAAAAAAAAAATTGTAATAAAATAAAGTAAAATAAAACAAACAACAAAAAAACTCAGTAAAAATATAAACTAAAAAACAATAAATACATTTTTTTTTTGTAAATAGTCAACCTCAGTAATGACAACCATTACCCATCCCTAGTTTAGTGTGGTATTATGTGCAGGATGTAGTTCACTGACAGGTTCATACACATGTAGAATTACACACACCCACATCTACACAAATCTCTTTGTTTCTTCCATACATGTGGAGACATACAGTGCGATAAATCAACACGCCTTCACTCTCCGTTGTACAGTTTCTGAATTGGCTATTGAGTATCATGATTCTTTCTTTTATCTTGACTAAATAACTCTGATATATGACTTCCCAAAGCACGCCAGTCTGCAACAAAAGCTTTTTATATTTTTAAATGCAAAAACAGGCAAAAGGTTGGGCGTCCTCATCTTTATTCTAAAACGTGCTGTATGAATGAATGGTCTTAGTGTTTAATTCAATGAACTGAAATATTTGGCCCTTTTACAAACTGAACTGAAGAGAATGAACATGAATAATTTGTTTGTAAGATTTTGACTTGTCAAATACAGCCGTGATCCTTGCGTGTGTCACATGACCTCATGAAAGGAAAGACACACATACAGGGTATTTGGCGCATGCTATGGAAAATTTGGTTTTCCATATGTTTTTGTAATGTTTTATGTTCACCCTCACATTCCAAACCCACTTTCCTTTTACTAACTCAAATGGAGAAGTTTAGCAGAATGTCCTGGCTGTTCTTTTCTATACAATGAAAGTGAATGCGGATGGATGCAACCAAACTCCAAAAATGCTTTAGAAAAGTCTTCTGATAAAAGTGTTTGCTAAGCGTCATACAGGTTTGAGAAATATGAAATGTGAAGTTGCAAAATGGCAAAACTTGCGTTCCCCCAGAAACCTAACGTTCATTTGCAAAACATTTGCATTCCCTTGCAAAACTTTTATGAAACACGGCAGACATTGTGATGGGAGGAATTGTATTGCAATGTTTTTTTTTGTTGCATTTACAGAGAAAATATGCAAAACTTTGAGTTGGCTCAAGAACTTTGCTGTCAAATAAATGTTGCATTGCACCGATAAATAGTGGAGCCCCTAAAGGGACATTGTGATGGGAGAAAACTGGATTTCAATGCTTTTGAATTCTCTCAAATGTTTTGCGTTCCCCTAAAAAACGTACCGTTCTCTCACATATGTTTTGCGTTTCCCCAAAAAAACTTTGCGTTCTCTCACAAATATTTTGTGTTCCCCAGAGGAAGTTCCTCGGGGGAACGCACGACATTTGCGCGAGAATGCAAAGTTCCTCGGGGGAACGTAACACATTTGAGAGAGAACGGTACATTTTTTGGGGGAACACAAAACATTTGAGAGAGAACGCAAAGTTTTTTTTGGGGATCACTAAATATTTGCGAGAGAACGCAAAAGTATTCCCTAGTGAAAAATAAATATATATCCCAAACTGTATTTGAAATACATTTATTTTATGCAAAGTATACTAAAAATACATTTACATATTTATGTAACTTAATATAAATACCCTGCAATTGTACTTTTGGTATAGTAAATTAATTAACTTAAAGTCTGCATTAATATACTTCAAGTCTATTAGAACAACTAATTTTGTACTTAATACACTTTAGTTATCCAGAAGTAATGCTGAGGTCCAAAGATATATTACGTATATTTGATTTTGCTATTGCAAGTATTCTTTAGGTTAAATATCTTGCATTTAAAGACTGATATTATACAGTGGTCATACTATCCTTACTTTACATTATAAAGTAAACACATTATATTAAGAAATGTGCATTGTGGAATAAAGAAGTACTCCAAAAAAAGTTGAATTATAATATTTACATCAGTTCTGTAAGTCTCAAGCGATATGTCAGTAAATATGGATTTGTAGTATACTTAGTATAAAGTAAATGTATTTTAAAAACATTTTGGTCTTTTTTCACTAGGGTTAACTTATTTTGACTCCCATCTCATATTTTTTTCCACCACCATGAACCTTTAGGGGCTCTGTATGATGGAAGTAAAATGAGACTGAAGGAAAACGTTATTTTAACACAAAGTTTGTTGGGGGAATGCAAAAGTTTTGAGTGAGAACGCAAAGTTTTGCGAGAGATCGCAAAGTTTCTTTGGGGAATGCAGTATTTTTGGAAGAAAATAAGTCCCTTGATGGAACGCAAAACTTTCACGACCGAATGCAAAAGCAATGCAATATCTTTTTCTTTTTTTCCAATCAGATGTGGGTGAATAAATGAAAATCTAATTTTTGAGCGAACTCTTTCTTTCAAGTTTAATGTATTTCACTTGTCCCAGATTTCACTATCACTAATTGATACAAGACATAACTATCTATGTTAATAAGCAGCATCACTCATGCAAATAAACACACCCCCATTGTGGGACCCTCACATACTGAGAGATCATTGTGAAGCACACATACATAAACCCACACTCAATTGTTGTTTTCTCTGTTATGTAATGGAACTCATTCAAGACTGGTGAGTCATCTGGGCCAAGAGAACGAGAGACCGAGAGAGAGAAAGAGAATAACCCAACATATAATCCTCTGTGTGAAAAGCCCAGTGTTCATAGCAGTGGATACAGCATTCTGGAAACTGACGGCAATCATTATGGTCTCCTGTTCATAGTTAATCATCTCACATGGAAAACACATCTCTAGGAGTGCTACTGTAGGTTTAGGGTTTTGCTCTCAGAGCCGGAAACATTGATGTCAAATGGAAAGCTAAAGTCATATGAAATATGACAACTCACCGGTTGCCATGATGACTACATTTTATGTGGTTTATAAACACCACTTTTTGTAGAGCAGCAACTTTTCTTATTTGAAATTTGCTTGTTTTAAACATTTTTGGTTCAGTTGTTTGTGAAGATTTTTACACCAGTTATTATTGATGGGTCTTCTCGTTGTGGTTTTCACACGGTTATGGTTGTTGGAAAGTTTGACCCCTGGTCATTGTTTAGTTATTCAATTGCCACAGCAACAGGTCAGGAATGTCCACATCATTGGTTTCAAAGTCCTGGGATTTTTGTAGTTTTTTCTGATTTTTCACAATTAATTATTGTCAGACAAAAAATACTAAAAAAGTGTTTAGCAAAACAAACTCTAAGAAGTCCACACCACATATTGAGTTTAAATGGTGGTACATTGAGCACAGAGTGTGATAACAAAATCATCACAAAAAGCTTCCGTCCAACCAAATGCTCGAGCTCTTTAAAGCATCATGGATTTATTCATCAGCTGGAAAAATTGTTCTGAAAGTGATTCCCACAATATCATTTCACTGTGCAATTTATTTAATGGTTATAGCTGTGGTGTAGACTCTTAGACTCTATTCTTTTATATTTAGAACGATTTTTAGAGCTATTTTAAAACTCATTATTGTTATTGCTATAGTTCACACATCCTTGGTGTGAATGGGCCTTAAGAGTGCAAAACATGCAAACATTATTTTCATTGAATTCATGAATGTATCAATGTGTGTCGATGAGAGAGAAACATACTGTAATGGTTTATTAAACCAATCAACATTCAGGACCATTTAATTTAATTTTAATTTTAAAATGGTCCAAATCATTAAGTTGTTAATTCATCGCTGTTTTTATACTAACATTTGTAAATGAAATAAAACACATTCATAAATAACATAAACATAACATAAATTAATTTAACAGTGCCCCAGTCTTTTGAATATTATTTCATTGGCAAGTTTAAGGTGAGCTTTTAAATTCCAAACTTAATTTATTTTTTAATAAACTTTATAACCATAAGTTTTATAATAAAGAACTCTGCAATGGGGTTTGTGCTTTCTCAGGACAGTGTATATATATATATATATATATATATATATATATATATATATATATATATATATATATATATATATATATATATATATATATGTATATATATACAGTGCTATGCATAAGTTTAGACACCCATGCTAAAGTTGACTAAAAAGAGGAATAAAAAATCATCTTTTGGAAATTGAACTTAATGCCTTAATTTAAAAAAAATAGGAAAAATCCAACCTTTAAGGACACCAATTTTCTTTGTGAATGAATAATGTATCGTAAATAAATAAATGTTCTTCCTTAAAATACAGGGTGCATAAGTTTGGACACCCCTATGTTAAATTCCCATAGAGGCAGGCAGATTTTTATTTTTAAAGGCCAGTTACTTCATGGATCCAGGATACTCTGCATCCTGATAAAGTTCCCTTGGCCTTTGGAATTACAATAGCCCCACATCATCACACACCCTTCACCATACCTAGAGATTGGCATGGAGTACTTTCCATAAGATAATCTCTCAATGCAAATCAAACCAGCTGTTAGGCTAACTGAAATAAAACCATGCCAATCTCTAGATGTGGGGATATTTTAATTCCAGAGGCCAAGGGAACTTTATCAGGATGCAGAGTATCCTGGATCCATATAGTAACTGGCCTTTAAAAATAAAAATCTGCCTGCCTCTATGGGAATTTAACATAGGGGTGTCCAAACTTATGCACCCTGTATTTTAAGGAAGAACATTTATTTATTTACGATACATTATTCATTCACAAAGAAAATTGGTGTCCTTAAAGGTTGGATTTTTCCTATTTTTTTAAATTAAGGCATTAAGTTCAATATCCAAAAGATGATTTTTTATTCCTCTTTTTAGTCAACTTTAGCATGGGTGTCTAAACTTATGCATAGCACTGTATATATATGTATATATATATATATATATATATATATATATATATATATATATATGTGTATATAAAATACAGTATATAAATATAATTATATAGAAATATATTTACAAATTTTAGCGCTGTCAAAACGATTAATCACGATTAATCAAATCTGATTTTTAATGTGTGTGTGTGTGTACATATATATTTATAAACTTTTATGTTAGATGCAATTAATCGTGATTATATGATTAATTGATCTGACAGAATGAAAATACACAATCACATACATATACTAATTATTGCATGATGTTATATAGCAACTTTTCTAGCAGACTTTAGCTACTTTCCATTAAATAGTTAGCAATAGTGGTAGTGATTTAGTTATTTTATGACAGTTTGAAAATTACACCAGTTATTAAATGTTGTTGTCAATCACTGATATAAATCATATATATATATATATATATATATATTATATAAAAAAAAAGTCCTCATGATTTATTATTGAATGATTTTCCTCCGTAAACGGTGCTTCATCACAATATGTATTTGAGTTAAAGTGTCTACATGATGGCTGCATTGTCAAGGAATAAGAGTATTTTTAATGCATTATGTACTGTGTGTTTTTTAGGCAGCAAGTGTAAGATCTGAGAGATTACTGACTAGAATCCCTGCTGATGACATGCAGTCTCAGGTAAGACAAACGTTCAAAGCATCTGTTGAAATTCAAAGCTTGTTCTCTGCATTTCTCTAACTGCGTAACTTCTGTTAATGTGAAGTACTTTGCACTTGTACCTACTTATGATCCTTGGCAGCTCCTGGGCCGTTCAGCATCACCTCGAAAGATGCCCTGGAAACACAGAAAGAAAGAAACGTTACAAACAACCCATTACACAATGACAGGAGGAGAGAAAGAGAGAGCTATTTATGGACTAGACTTGGATTTCCATGAAAAAGCCCCAGTCCCTGTTCCCCCAGCTCACAAAGGCATCTCCATGATTTAACAATATACAGTTTCACCATCTGTGAGAACACGGGGATCTTCCCATGACCCCTAGAGTTCAAACAGAGAACAGGAGCATTATTCAGGTCACAGAGAGAGCAGAAAGTGAGGTATGGTGGGGTTCGAGTCAAGAGGGAGAGGAAAGAAGGCCAGGGAGACGTTTGGGAATGCAACATTTATCCAGAAATCCTAACCTGTTATCACCACTGTGGTGACCTCACCATGACCGAGTTGGTCTAGAATCGTTCCTCAGTGAGATTGAATGAGGGACCTCACTTAAACAGGGCATTATAATGAGGTAGTAATGACTTGCCACTAGTGGCACCGCTAACTAAGACCTCAAAGGGCCCGTTTTCTGTAAGAAGGTGGAACATGGTCTTAAATCTAAATGGGAACAGATTGATAATTTCATTTTGATACTTAAAAAAAGGTAACAAACTGACAGGAGAGGAGATATCGTCATTGCTAAAGTTTGGACAAAATCTCAAAGCCCTTCTAATTGGTCACAGGAAAAACATAATAATAAATATTACATAACACAACATAGCAAAAAATGCACCAATGCTACAATTTGTCAACAAACCTATTCATTACTTCAATGAGCTCATTGTTTCTGCCTTAAATTAATACTTTGTTAAATGAATACAGTATTAGCTAACCGTCTGATTTTTATATTTCTGAAATACATAACTATGCATTGTGAAAAGCGCTTTACAAATTCATGTGAATTGAATAACATAACATAGCTTAACATATACTGTAGCATAGCATAACAACATAGCATAGCATAGCATAACATAACTTAACATTTAAATAGCTGTCAATAGTAGTGATGCACAGAAATGCCGAAAACTGAAATCGAAATGAAAGTTTCACTAATTAAATTGGGGTGATTAACTTGGGTGATAAATTAAACCAGTTCTTCAGCAACAAACTACTTCAATATTCCAGTCAAACATATTTTACCATTGCTATTATTTTAGCAGCACAGTGAATTGTGTCCACACTGCTGACATGTTTACCAGTTGAAGCATTTCCACATTGTTTGCAATGCAATGTTTGCAATTTCAATTGTGTCATCAGAGCGCTAATTAAACCATTTCAGTCAATGATTTTGGCCCTCCATACTATTTTGACTAAAACTGAAAAATTCTGCTTTTTTGGCCAAATATTATTTGGAACATTTGATGCATCACTACCCTTGTGAAAACGACCCCTGTGAGTACTTATTACAGAAATGATATACTATAAACGAATATTCTTAGTTGTGAACTGAATGTAATGCTTTCGGACACTTAGGGTGGCTTCACACTTGTAGTTCTTTTGGACTACAAGTGTGTAGTCACAGGTAAAATTCTCTTGGTTCTTTTGATCTAGACCAAAAAAGAAAGAGATGCATTTAGTCGTTTTAGTTCTTAGCGTTCACACTGTCATTGTTAAAACCCAACCTAAAAATACAAAACAAACAAGCAAAAACAAAAGGCGTATATTTTGCGACAGAACATCCAAAACAATGTGTGCTGGGCTAAATGCCCTTGTTGTATCTGCGTACATGTGATATTGTTTTACAAGCTGAGAACTCATAAGGTAAAACCCTTTAGGGTTGCACCCTGTGTTTTGGTTCGTTTAGATGTCTTTGGTCCATGCTGCGTTCATATTTCATTCGAACCGTACCATAGTTCGTTTGGAAGTGGACTGGAAGGTTTGGATGGCAGCGTTCACACTTCTTCAAATGAACCGCACTAACAGAACAATCACACCAGAGTTCACTGTACTTGAACCAAACCTGCCAAGTCTGAACTGTCTGAAATTCAAATTAATTATGGTTTAAATGACAATAAATGCAATTAGTTAAAGTAAAGCTTGCTTCTTTGATTCATTTAGGATAGGATTTAAGTTCATATTTATATGTAATTTCATAATTACTCCCATTGTCTTTGAAATATGGTTAAAGTGTACTGCCAAATGAAGCACTAAAATATACTTACTGTAATAATATATAATATTATTATAGTATATTATAAATGTAATATACTATATGTTATTTCTCTTGAAACTTGTATGTCATGTATTTAAATATATATTTAATTTCGCATTTGTAACGATTAAGTAATTTAGTACATTTGAAATAGTTTAATTGTAATATTGAATAACATTCATAATCTATTATAATCAAGTATTTACATGTGCTTTAGTATGTTAGTCAACACATCAAAATAAGTGTGCTTTAAAGCCTGACAAATGACTATTAAAGCATAATGATTTAAAATGTACTTCAAAATAAAACTTTTAATTTGACATTATTGCTTTTTTGTAAAGTACTTGAGTGTGTTAACAAACAGTACTCTAAGCACTCTTAAAGGAGAACTCCGGTCAATTTTAACATTGAGCTCAATTTACCTGTATTTAGTTCCTGTTTTCGGTGGAAGTCCAAAGTAGTCGATTGTCGAGTTCACGCGCATAGGTTTAGTTACTATGATCACGCGCGTGAACTCGACAATCGACTACTTTGGACTTCCACCGAAAACAGGAACTAAATACAGGTATTTGCGCTGGCTGATATAACATCATTTTTATTCATATCTTTCACATCTACTGCAGTCAGATTCACTCGTGTTCACTCTTAAGGAATCACTCAACATGGCTGGGCACTTGTAATGACACATCAAATATGTTAAGAGGATAAAAGCAGGTTTAAAACTTGCCCCATTCAAGTCAATAGGGTGCAAATTTTAAAAATAGGATAACACAGTGTAGGCAACACCGATTTTTGTCGTTGTTCTCTGTATTGACAGCACTCCAAATATACTAAAAATTGAGCTCAATGTTAAAATTGACCGGAGTTCTCCTTTAAGTTGACCTATAATATTGTAATATTTGAAAATACAGTTTTTTAAAAATATTCAGTGTTGCTTATTTGATAAGCAACATGTGCACATTCAACACAATTAAGTGCACTTCTTTTCCACAAGTGTAGTCAATAGAGGAATAAACACTGAACGGTGTAGTTACAGTGTCTACCGGTAACTGCTGAAGCAAACCAGCTAGACAGCTTCATGTTTTTGACAATAAAGACTGAATGTCTCATGCATTATTTAATTTCACGGAAACTGTGATTCTAAGTCATTTAAAATCTCTGTTTTTCTCTCAGAAAAGTGTGGAGGTGTATGATCATCTAAACGGCTCGCGGATCATCTTCTCAGATGAGGCTCTTCCCGTCAGTGGATCAAGACAGCACTTCATGACTCCGGATATGAGCCAGGAAGTAGTAGTAATCTCTCCTGGTCTTCCTACGCCTCCGTTAAGTCCGTTCCACAACAGTTCAGGCTCTTCGTCTTCACATCACAAGGCAAGAGCACATCCGTAACACACTACTGTTGCAGACATTATTACATATGCATGCTGGGAACTTTACTATTCATATACACTTGTATCCAAAGGTCTAAGACATATTGAAAATCTAGGATTCTAAATATAACTTAAACCCATTGATATATATATATATATATATATATATATATATATATATATATATATATATATATATATATATATATATATATATAAAGTAAATATCTGACATTGATCATATTGGGTTTATAGTTCTTGTTTCCATTGAAGTACAAAATGCTCAAATTATTCTAGAGAACATGATGATTATAGGTTTTACACAAACTTGTGGAGTTTATGCAGCTTGAGATCTGTTGTTATTAAAGCAAAAAGGAGACATACCAAATAATAATACTTTCTTACATTTCAACTTTATTTCAAATTTATTTTCAACTCTATTCAGTTTAAAAAAAATTGTTGATTGAAATAAAATATAAATAGTAGATGGAAAAATGTAACTTAAAAATCTTAAATACAAATTAATAATAAAATAATACAAATAATTATATAAATATTATTAAAAAAGAATATTATACTAAACTAACTAATGATGTTATATTAAACTAACTAATTATACTCAAATAAAAAACTGAAAATAAAAAAATAAAAGCTAATTTAAAGTATCAATACATACTATAATAGTGAATTACGTAATAATACCAAAAAATCACTGCTTTGACTTTGTTACACGCTGACTTGGACTGATGGTTTTCAGGCACATCATTTGTATCGTTCTGCCCCCTTGTGGCATTAATTAAAAAAGGACTCTTACAGAATGAATCCTTTTTACAGTTTTAAAGATATCACAAGCATTTCTTTGCACATGCCACTTGGATATATATTTTATAATGCTATGAAATTCAGACATTTATAATGTGTTATGATAACACATTAAGTGTTACTGATCTAATGTTTCCTATTTACCTGCATTGATTCTCTTTAATTCACTGTGATTTGTAATATATCCCTGACTGTGAACTAATGTTTCATCAGGTCGCAGAGCTCAATGGAGGTGGATTCCCATCACACAGTTTCGGATCCTACTATGGAACGACTCAGACAAATGGTAAATAATCGACTTAATTACAAGACTCAATCTGTCATATTAAGTGTATCAAAACATTTGATTAGTGTTGGTGTTACTTGACTGAATTAAAATATGTATTATCTGTGGTGATAAGTAAATATAAGAATAGGTTTCTGTCCTACAATTAGAATTGTAAAATTGGAATTTAGAAATAAAATAGGCAATATGCAATTCCATATGTGTTTAATTTGTCACCTCTCGTCCCTTTCAGTTGGATTGTCCAATGGTGGAATAATACAGAGTGGAGGTTCTGCCACATTGCCCAGGACTTCTGCTACCCGAGAGGAGCGCTTAATAAAGTTCTCTGGAATCGGTCCTGTAGATGAGACGGGCATGCCAATCGCATCCCGATCTGTGAGTCCCAGCATACTCTCTCTGAACCACTGCAATCCCAGAATGCATTCATGCTTCACACCTTCAGTGAGCTGGAAATTACAATAAAAACCCATGGCCATTTTATCCTGTTGTACTGTACTTATAGCTGTATAAACCAGCCATGCATGCATACCAGTTATCCCATTAAAACAAGACTAATGTACTTTAGAAGCAAATATTAAGAACATCTCTTGTATATTGTTTATTTTTCTTAACCCATTATCAAATTGTTTTTCTTGTTTTAAATAGACATATTCAAGATATAAAATATTATATAATACAAGATATATTTCCTGAAGATGAATGGTGATGCTAGCCTGGGAAAACCCAGACCACTTCCGGCAAATTTAGATTTGCTCTGCAAGTGGGTCTGGCAAAGAGCCCATTGAAACCCATTTCTAATACGTCGAAATCGCGGCACCAATCAGAAACGTTGGGGCGGGCTTTACACGATGACGACAGAGCAGTGACGGTGACGCAGATTTTGTACATTACAAAGATGGATGCCGCCGTGGCACATCACTCGTTCGAATCAGCTATCGCATCTGTTTCAAGCGATTTAAAATTGTCATTTACAAAAACGGCAAAAGTCGTCAGAAGCCATTGCTACATCTTCCTGAAAAACACAAACAGAGAATTGCTGAGATGAATATGTAACGTAAATACGTGCTGCACGCTTTCCTCTCAATAACAAAATAAACACCCAGCGGAGAGAAAACAGCAGTTCAGAAAGCATCTGATCTCATAGTGTTTGCATGTTTGCACCAGCTCTGCAATTCACTGGAATCACAAATGAGGTGATTCAATTTACACTGTTATGATTTTTATTATAGCCTAAGTATATTTGAGACCATAGACTATATATATCTGACTGTGTGAGAATTAATCCCGTTTCTTTACATGACACATTGATATTAGCCTACAGAAGGTCTCTTTCGGCCAGGGTCGGCTCTAGCCCTTTGGTTGCCCGAGGCGAGATTGAGTTTTGCGCCCCCGTAACGTAACGGCAACCCAAGAGGGAGCCCGCGCCCTAGAGATGCGCGGATGGGCTATTATTTCATCTGCAAAGAAATGCATATTTCACTTTATTTTTTAGCAAATAGATAGAAAGCTTGAATAAAATAACAAGTAATTTACATTATAGGCAAACTCTATGCACTGTCATGTCAGGGTGACGACTATAGGACAGCGCCGCCGCTCCCACCACGCGCATCATCATGTGCGTAGAGCACCAAGAGCTGAGGGAGCACCAAAAAAATAGCCTAATGAAAAATCAATAATTATAATGCCGATATTATTTTAGTATAGAAATGCATACATCCCAAGTCTCCCGGAAGTCCCGGGAGTCTCCCGCATATTGATAGCGGCTCACTGATGCCCGCAAATTAGTTAAAATCTCCCGGAATCTAGAGCGAGCGCGCCCGCGAGACAGAGACTGTGCTCCAAACCGCGTAGCGCGTGCACGGCAGAGAGAGCAAGAGACCGCGCACGTGTGCCTCATGAAGGGCATGTAATATCATTCCTCTATTTTCTTTTTTTGGATGTAGGTATAGTCAGATAATAATATTTAACAATGTATACATATATTTTTCATTTGATTGGTTCAACCGCCCGCCCGCCACCCGACCGAATCTAATTAAAATATAATTTTTCGTCACGTCATCCGCCCGGCTGTAACCGCCTACCGTGCATCTCTACCGCGCCCCCAACACATTTGTCGCCCTAGGCAACCGCCTAGTTCGCCTATAGCAATCGCCGGCCCTGCTTTCGGCATTATCCTGAACATTGATAACATAAACTATAAGCATTAGTTTCATAGAACGAAAGTGAGGCTCTCAAGAGCGTGCATAATCATATCCTTATGATTTTCCCTGCAAAAACGTCCCGAGTTCTTCATTTATAGACAACCTAAGAAATCGGGGAAGGCCTCGCCTTATTAAAGTTCAATTACAAGCTGTGATTAATACATGGAAATTCTTACATATAGGCCCTTTAAATTAATTTTCATTAACATTGGTAAAATAAATGCATATGTTGCACTTTATGCATTCTTTATTTTAATATTCAAGTATTTGATTTTTAGAACTTTATAAGAATGCATCGTTGAGCTTTTTTTATTCTGTTGAGACATTTCATTTGTAAACAATACAAAAATATTAATAATCACAAATATTTTGTACAGAGTTTATGCCATTTATATGTTTTATTTTGAACAATGCATTTTTTGTCTTTCACCAGAGCGTAAACAAGCCTAAGGACTGGTATAAGAGCATGTTCAAACAAATCCACAAGAGACCAGAGGGTATGTGCTCTCACTCTCTCTCTCTCTCAGAAACAATGAGGAAATTCCTCTCTGTTATTGTCTGTCACATTTTGCATGGTCCAGAAAGAATAAAGCCAAACTCCGGCTTAGAAATGTTAGACCTCATTTCGCGAACATTGTTAAACCTTTCACCACACGTGGAACTCAATGAGAAAGTGCACAATCGACCCCTTTGAAAGTGGGAACCAGATAGGCTTTACTGAGCATGATGGGATTTAGGATATACAGCACCGTGCCTCTCCTTCATCAGTGAACACTCTGAGTTAGAAGATACCGATTTCAAGAGCACAAACTATAATTGTAAATAACAAATAAAACTGGTTTTAGGACAACAGCAAAAGAACAGCATCAGAAATGTGGAGTGTTGCTGTAACACAAACTCCCGCTGAAATTTATACAGTGCTTTACCACTAATTACTGTTACGAAACTTCACAAAAACCCTGTAGGACACTTGGCCAGAGTCCTGAGCTTGATTAATGTTCAGAGGTTTGCTGTTGCAGTTTAATAACTGGAAAAGCACTGATGTAGTTGAGTAATTATGAATGGCGTAAGGCAGTGTAACACAGCTTTCTCAATGTATTTCCATAGACACGTTGTTTGACTCAGACTTATTGAGCTTATAGAGAGAAAGAAGTTAAGAGCGGGCTGTCTTATGATAAGCTTATGCTATCTGGTCTTTAAATAATACAGTAAGTAGTTCATTGAAATGACACATTAATCCAAAGAGACTTAGAGTACAATTATTACACAGACAATCTGCCTTGTTGTGATAGTGGTGGTGATAGTTCAAACTCACCACACAACTCACCAGACCACATCAAACCTTAGATATTGATATTATTTTAGCTAATAACTATAAAGATACAGCCAAGTTAAGTACAGATAGAACATGTTTTCTTAGTTTCATGCATTTAATTGATTATAGGGATATATTGATTTGGCATTCAGTATAATCATTCTGGCATGTTTCTTCTTTTTTTTCTTTTTTGTTGTAATGGCCAATAACTGATACACAATGATGTTAAAATTCTATACTAATCAATCTATGCTACCGGTCAAAAGTTTAAGGTTGAGGAGGTTTTTTAATGTTTTTAAAAGAAGTCTTTTCTGTTCACCAAGCATACAAGATTTTATTTGATATAATGCATTTATTTTATAATGCTGCATTTATTTAATCAATGTGTGATGTTCAGCATGTCAGTGTGATCCTTCAGAAATCATTTTAATATGCTGATGTGTTGCTCAAAAACATTTCCTATTATGACTTACTTAATATTTAATATATATATATATATTTTTTCAGGATTCTTTGATGAATAGAAAGTTCAAAAGGACAGCATTTATTTGCATTTTATAAATTAAAAATACTCAGTTTTGATAAATTTGCAGTGTCCTTATTATACATTTTGCATGTACTAACTATATTAATAACAGTAAATTATTAAATGCAACTAACCTTAAACCAAACATATAGTAAGAACATGTTGTTAATTAATATTATTACTTAATTATAGACCACCTTAAATAAAGAGTACCCAAAAAATCTTACTGAACACAATGTTTTTAACAGTAGTGTATACAATTCTATACTATTTCTTCTAGATAAATGTAAAATAAAAATTGAGAAAAATCATTAGTGTTTTGTAAATATTAACTTTGAGTGTTAAATGACAGCAACGCTAACTTAAATGTAGAAATAGGAAAAATTAGCCTTTACTATTTAATATCAAATGTAATATAATATAATACTACTACATTTTAAAAATTCAAGTGTCGGCTCATAACCATAGTTTCATTTCTTCTAATTTCATTTTGTCTGTTTTTACTCCTGTAGAGCCCGAGCTTGACTGGAGAGAAAGTAAGTAGCAAAATAGTTATATTTTATATGAAAACATTATTCTTATTCCCTGGGCTCTGTATTCTGTAACTCAGCCAGACAGAAGCCTACATTGTGCTGCAAGCGTTCATTTTTAATGCGTACAGGGAATCTGTCATCATCCTCATCGCCTCCCCCAGATTCTGCCCAGCAGGACGGGCGCTCGGACCCCTTCACTCTCACCCCTCACGGAGCCCTGCCTGACTGGTGAGCGAGACAGAGAAGTTACAGAGACACTGGGCAGGTTAGAATCTGTTGCTGCAAGAACCAACAATGATTGTGTGTGTGTGTGTGTGTGTGTGTGTGTGTGTGTGTGTGTGTGTGTGTGTGTGTGTGTGTGTGTGTGTGTGTGTGTGTGTGTGTGTGTGTGTGCGTGGGGTTTTGTTACAGGGCTGATCTGGGCGATAGAGGGAAGCACCCAGAACCAAAGAGTATTTTTGACTTTGAGCCTGGAAAGGGAGAACCGATAGAAGATCGTAACAAGGTAAGAGACAGCTGTCATCCACCATCACCTGAGCATTAAAGCAGTTTAACAAGAAATATTGTCATTTAAACATGCAAAAAGACTGGTGGGGTCCGTGTATTATAATGATTTGTAAGGAAAAGTATTCTGATTTTTTTAGTTTGCCAGTTCGTCCAAAGCATTATTGTGTCTGTTGAATGCTCTTTTTGTTACTGTCCATTGGCATTTGTGAGTGGGTTGGACTGAACACTAGAAGTGGGAAAAAAGGGTGAGAAGGTGCTGGGGAAAGTACAGTAGTTGTGACCGTTTTGCTGGGCAGAATCTGGGTGAGGAGAGGATGACAGCTTCCCGAGAGGCATTAAAAAAAGACACTGTATCAATTGCTCCTTTCAAGAAGCAGTCCTGGTATATTACTGTAAAAAGGACCAGAATTACTTTCCCGGTAAATACATGCGCTGTTCACACAAGCCTTCCGACTCGTTACAGGTACCAGTCCATTCACACATCAGTACCAAAATAACGGTGTTGTGGGTGTTAAAGTAACACCGAAGCAGTGTTAGAGTTGATGGTAACACTTTATTTTACAGTGTCCTTGTTACACATGTTACATGTACTTACCATAGTAATAACAGCAAATTATGCATACTTACATGCAACTAACCCTCAACTAGGGCTGTAACGATTAATCGCGATTAATCGAAATCCAAAATAAAAGTTTGTGTTTACATAATATATGTGTGTGTATTGTGTATAATTATTTTGTATATATAAATATACACACATGCATGTATATATTTAATAAAAATGTGTTATTTATATATAAAATAGTTATATGTATATATAATATAAATCATATAAAATATATATGCAGTATATAAATGCTAATATTTCTCAAATATGTACATGCATGTGTGTGTATTTATATATACAAAATAATTATACACAATACACACACATATATTATGTAAACACAAACTTTTATTTTGGATTTCGATTAATCGCGATTAATCGTTACAGCCCTACCCTCAACCAAATCCTAATCCTATAGTAAGTACATGTAGGCTAGTTGCTTAATATTACTCAGTCCTTAAATACATAATTACACTGACTGTAACAACGACACCTTAAAATAAAGTGTAACCGAGTTATTTAGGTACTTAAGTGATTAATTGAGTTATGATTGTTTGATTATTGAAGACACCTGATGATAATGAGCAGAATCACACAATTAAAGCTGCCAATTTATTGGACTTCTTATTGGATTTCTATAACAGTGCTATCCATGTGTTCCCCTCGCACAAAAATATACCTCAAAATGCATAAACACAATAAATCAAGTCAAGTCACCTTTATTTATATTGCGCATTATACAATACAGATTGTTTTACAGTGACAACAGGAAAATGATTTAAAGTCGGCATGAAATCAAAATTGACCCTATTTACTTTGTTAGCAGATATTACTCGTCTTGTGGTAAACAATTAATCTGTGCAAGTTAATACACGGAAAAAAATTGTTTGCCGAAGTTATCTTTAATCAAAGTCTGAAAAGTTACTTCCGGGTCTGGAATGGCGTTCTTTTCTGATGACATAGGCTTGACAACTTGGGTTGCTTAAACGCTTAGCCACTCCCCTCAAAGCGTTACTCTGCTATGGGCGAGAGATGGGGAGGAGGAGCGCTGAAGTAAAACCCTGCCCTCTGTTCAATATTCCCTTTCCCTCGGAAATGCGTCACAACACTTGAGAAAAGTCGTTTGCAACTTCCGGTTCACGCGGACTTAAATGATGCAAACAGAGTTCATTTCGGTCTAAAAGAAAATAGTGTCATTGTTCAGCTGAAGTCAGTTAGTGTTGATTCATTTCTGTTGTAAATATAATTTATTTCAAACTAAATCAACTAATTATTAACTGAGTTCATTTAATCTATAAAGCAGTTCTGCAGATAAACAGTGATGGCGTCTTCCAGCTCAGTTCAGTTATCATACAATAGTGTCAGTGCAGTAAAATCAATAAAATTGTTGAATATTGAGTGTCCCCAATGTTATTTAATTTAATTTGAATGCTAGTTATAAATGTACAATAAAACTCCTTTTTAATGTCAGGATAATATAACACTATAGCCAGTTACAAAGTAATTTGTTACTGTAAACAAATGACATTTTTTGTAGTGTAGTGTAGTAGTGTATACATTTTAAATATCTGGAGACTTCAGTCTCGATTACATTCACTCTCAAAACTTTTCACAGAGGGCTATGAAGTGGTGTCATTCGGGGGCCATGAGAGAATTGGGATTATTAAATTCTCCGAAAATTCTCAGATTAAGATGTTTGTCAGGACTCCTGATTGTTTGTGACTGACTTTATGCCTGGTTTTGTGTGAATAAGAGAATAAAAGAATCTATTGTTTCATCTCCAGTTGTGGAGCTGTGTGAAGGAGGGCTGTCTTGTGATTCGTATTAAACCTGTTAACCGCTTGTGTGATTTAAAAGCACCAAGTGCTGGTTCTTCTTTTCATTCTGTTTTCCCTCATTTGCCTTAATGTGACAGCTATCATCTCATCTACTAAAGACAGCTTTGCTTTGTTAAAGTCCCCCGTGTTGAAAATCAAGCTTTTAATGTTGTTTATCTGTCTATGTGGTGTTTTTAATATGCTTTAAGACAAACCATTTGCAAATTCATAAGTCAAACACCATTGCTGAGTATACAAAGACAGTCTCAAAAACACAGTTTGAAATCACTGGTGTTTCTGACGTCACAAACTACCTTGTAACCAATCACGTCAACGTGTGATCTCCAACGAGTGGATCTCTGAGCTGGTGTGAGAGAGTAGGGGCGGGGCAAATTTGCATATTCATAGAACAGCGTATACTGAATGAGGCAAGGTTGTAAAGTTTCATTCAAGCTATTTTAAGGCATGAAGAATTTTTTTCCAAGGAAAAAAAGTTTAAATATGTCATTTTGATGATCAAAGATGAGTTTTAAGGGATACAATGATTGACTACAGGGGGACTTTAACATATTTGAAAGATGAATTACTTATCATGTCTTATGTGTTCTGGATGCCTGGCCTGGCTTTAGTAATGTTGTTAGCTGCCATTGAATTCTGCTCTTTAGGTAACAATTACATTTGTCTAAATGTGACTTAATTACATTGTATGATGTTGTAGTCTCAGTTGGTATTTGATTCGTTTTTAGTCTCTGAGGTCTGCGTCACAGCTGCCTTTATATCACACCCCGGTTAAACCTCAACCCAGATCTCCATCTATAGAGGTGAGTGTCTGCACTTCTACAGCAGACATCAATCTGAACAAATCTCGCTTTCTTTTATTATTATATCAATAGCGAATCTATTACAAATAAATGCAATACTGTTAATATGGCTATTTTTAGAGGTACATTTGTTACAATATACAAAAATGCCCATCATTTTCTGATTAAAGGTCCATGATCTGGTTAAGTCTTTATTCTGAAGAAAATATGTTCATGCTGTTGAACTATTCCTGTGTACTCAGCATAATCTGAATAAATGAAGGCTATTCCTTTTCTGGCATTCTCTTCTGCAAATACTGGAGATGCTCTTAATCGCCAAATACCTTGTGTTTTTATACTGTCAAAGTTCAATTACCATGAAATCGCATGAAGTTCCAGATTACATTTAGATTTGTGTTGAGTTTTACATAAAATCTAAATACCACACCAATAGTTTTACATAAAAATGCATATGCCGTGTGTGTGAACTGGTTGTCATGCTGTTGTCCAGGCGACACTGGTGTCGGAGCTGAACCGCTTTGAGGCCGAGCTGGACTTAGACATTCGTGGTCTGGAGAGAAAACTGTCAGAGAAGCAGCAGCGGCGAGGCAGGGGTGAGGTACTGACTCTCCATTCTACACATTACACTCACTATATATATATATTATATATATATATATATATATATATATATATGGCCATTCCTGCCATTCCAATTTAAATTTCAGTTCAACTTCTTGTGGTTTGTGGCCTGTTCATTTCAATACAAAACAAATAGGGTTTAGAGAGTGAGCGTCAAAGAAAAACAGACACTGCAGTTAGATAAGACATGGAGATCATTTGAGAAGTTGTGTTTGGCGTGCTGTATCAATCTCTCTAAATGTTTTTTTAATCTTTTGGACTTCTAGTCAGACTTTAGTCATCCATTATGACCTCACCGATTTCTTAAAAATTCCCGCACCCTTCAGACAAGGTATTAGTCATAATCTCGTACTTGTTGTGCCAAAAAAAAAAAAAAAAAGAAAAGTCAAAGGCTTTTTTCTCCGTTTCTGGACACTGCTGTTACCTTCCTGCCAGCGTGCTTCAGGTCGCTGGATGTAGGCCCTACTCTGACAGCTGTGCATGCTGATGCTCTCTATCACTTCCTGTCATGCTGAACCTCTCTATGACATCCTGTCACGCTGAACAGCCAAAGTCTGCAGCCGCCCACCGCTGATCTTGCCTTTGAATCACGCCAGCCTGCACAATGTCTGCTCTTTAAATCCCAGCCGTGTTTATTTGGTCCTTTTCTTGCCATGACTCTCTTTCTGTGATTCTTAAAGAGACAGTTCACCCAAAAATGAAAATTCTGTCATCAACTGTCCTTCATTTCTTTCCAAACACACATATAAATAAAATAAAAATTAGTGCTGGGCAACGATTAATCGGTAATTAATCGCATCCAAAATAAAAGTTTGTGTTTACATAATATATGTGTGTGTACTGTGTATAATTATTTTGTATATATAAATACACATGCAAAAATGTGTTATTTATATATAAAATATTTATATGTAATATAAATGATGTATAAATGTATATATACAGTATATATTTCTTAAATATATACATGCAAATGTGTGTATTTATATTTAAAAAATAATTATACTCAGTACACACACACATATATTATGTAAACACACACTTTTATTTTGGATGCGATTAATCGTTGCCCAGCACTAATAAAAATACATAAAAACGAACAAAGATATATTAGACAATATTAATAGACATAAGTTCTCTGTATCATACCATGCAAATTAAACGACACTGAATCAGTTACAATTTCAAAAATAACAAAATATAAATCCATAGATTTTATGTGAAAACAGACTGATATTTAAATTGCTTTTCGCTAAAATTTGAACAATTCCTTCAATCTAAAAGCTTTTGGTTCAACGAATTCTGCACCTTTAATTGTGCAGGCTTTATGATTCCCCATGTGCTTGTGAATTACAAACTTCTTAGCTGATGACCTCACATGACCAGTTCCATCTGATTCAGATTTACAATAGAGGTCTGCACGGGCTTTACACTGAAACTCGAATCCGGCCCTTAGCCGAGAGCGTTTATCCCCACCCGACCTGACCGGTACGGTTACATTTTAAGCTTGAACCCGAAGTCCGTTTCTCACAGCAAATACCTTTTTATTATATGCTGTATTTTAGGATTGCATGCAACGATCAGTAAACAAATACTTGTAAACAAACACAATTTCATCAAGACACACACACACACACACACACACACACACACACACACACACACACACACACACACACACACACACACACACACACACACACACACACACACACACACACACACACACACACACACACACACACACACACACACACACACACACACATTGATAGATAGATAGAGTTTTTCTTTAGTCCCGAACCCCAAGCTATTTATGAAATATTAACCCAAACCCAGACCTCTAATTTACAATTGCAACCTAAATGTATGGAGTATAGGACCCAGGGGAGCAGTGCAGCTCTCTGTTCAGGAATGGTCACCGCCTCTTGAGATTGCTTTCGAGCTGCTCCCAAATACTCCTGTTGAACTGTGTCTTTAGGAGAGTTCATGTGTGTTAGAGGTGAATGAAATAGTGATTTTCTAATTTCAGGGAGCTAAAGCCAACACAGCAGCCACAAGAACAGAAGAGAGCAGACAAGGAAACAGGTAAGTCTCTGAGTTTACTTAATTATACTTTGGGGGAAATCTGCTCCGAAAAGTCAGCAAAATATAACAAAACCTCATAAATAAACTTAAAAAAAAGTTGTTTTTAATAGAAACTTAGGAGATAGGGTCAGTCTTAATCTATAGTAATAGTATTTTATATAAGTTATATAGCCATAAATGGCTTTTAAGTCATGGAAATATAAGTAATGTTTGAAGTATAATATAATATAATCATCCTGCATCATAATTTATCTGTGTATGTGTTATCTGTACCATTATATCACAATATTATGTGAACAGGTGGGATGAAGTAGTTTAATCTTTTGACAAGGCCATAATTACAAGTTTCGTCTTTGGAATGTTTTGTATAAATTATATCTGATAATGCGTCTGACTAATTAATTATAATAGTGTGACAAATGCAGCAGATTTCCCTGTTGTTTTCACTCTCTTATTAAGGTCATATGACATGCCCGGCCTGTCTCCTCATCTGATTGGTTAATTGTTGACTCTTTGGCCGTCGGCCCACATACCCGACCCCATGCTGAGCTCTTTGTGTGCCTGTACATGTGTTCGTGTATTTGTGAGAGTGTCTAAGTGTGTGTGGCATTAAAATTGAGGATGCCTCAGTCTTTACTCACATGACCTTGTTCATCCTGTTAATAAAGTGGCACAGTATTGGTTCTTAAACTGTATTAGACACAGTTTGGATGTCTGTGTCTCCACAGTTTTTCAGCCCGCATCGCTGCTCCACATGCAGTTATCCCCCTCTTTATGTGCTTTGACACAGCAGAGCTATAAAAGGCAAAGTTAGGTCCCTCCAGGCCTATACTTCAGATGTTCATGCCCATTCTGACACCTTAAGCTTCAGTATTTGCTCGCCAGGGGCCCATATCTCACTGGATCTGACACATTCTTGAGTTCTCCCTCTGTTTTTCTGTGGCATGTTGATGTTTTCTGCCCCCTTCAGCCCCCTGCTGACTACCTCCCCACCCTCACAATGCCATAAATGCTACAAAAAGGATACAGAATGAGGACAGTTTTACAGCTTCCCTCTTTCTGGAATGATTATCAACCCTGGGGCTGAAAACCTGTTAACTGGTTCAAAAATTGTTATGCTGCCATTTCATCAACATCATTATTTTTTTTATATATATAACTCATTATACAGTTCAATGTCAAACATTCATCTCCACAAGAGAAAAAAAACTGTAATATGTAGAAGTATTGTTAAAAAGGCACATTTACTTGATCAAAAGTATGATGTTTATGCTTAAAATGAGGAAAACTATTTGGGATACATGGGATAAAGAACACTTAAAACAAGAGATATTTTATATATACAGTGTTATCTTGCACAGTATTATATTTTAAAGCTGTTTAGAGCAGCAGAAACCTCTACCATTAGTTAAATCTCTCAGGTCTGTCCCATATTCATAAATATTCCCATAGTTCAAACTGGATCCTCATAGCTGAGACAGACCATCTGTTGTGTTTTATGGAATTCTTCCTGTCTTCCTTGAGTCTCCTATGTAGCTCAGAGGAAGCTTGTTTTTTTCAAAGCTCAGGAGACTGAGATCTGTGTTGTTCATTTGTGTATCAGTGTTGTCTCCATTTATGAATGTGAAATAGGAATGAATATGGAATTGTTGAAAATGAACGTGAATAGCTTAGATTGTTTGGTCTTGAGAGATTTTGATGTGAAATGTTGGAGTTCATGTTCATCTCGATTGCAGATTTTGGTGTCTTGCATGGCAAATTTGAGCACATTTTGAGACATTGTTGAGATTTTATCTAAAGATTTCTTTCTTTGGGGGGAAAACCTGAGGAGACTCTAGAAACGTCTCCAATTGATCTCCATTTAATCTCTGCTGTCCAGGCAAAACATCCGAGACATGAAATAGATCTTCTTACATACTAATAACTAATAATTGTTTTTAAGGAATAATGTCAGTGTACTTAATGTGAATTTTCGCTTCACTGTTTTTGACTTCAGTGTTCTTCATTTATATGGTATAGATGTGTCACATGATAATTTTGTTTTTCTTTTCCAGCTATCCCATAATCCCCTGCTCAGCTGTAAAGCAGGGCACAGCAACAAGCTTCATGCATGCTGATGGTAAGATACGGTCATCTTCCTATCCCCTCCTGTCCTCCATTTCCTATTTCCTTGAACTTCTTGCCAATCTTCTCCTCTCCTCTCATTCCCCGAGGCACAATTTGCACAATTAATACAAAGTAAACACGTTTCTGTGAAATGAGGAAAACAAATGAAGTCAATCACTATTCATCAGGACAGGAAATGTGTAACAAGGAGCAGGATGGAGGTCTTGATTGCAGATTAGATTTTTCCAGTTGTTTTTCCTGGAGATTAATGCAGAAAGAGTCCGCCACTCTAAACACATTAACGTGTGCAGAGCTGGAGCCCCACTGAAATGGTCTTGAGTGAAAAAAAACGTTATTTTGATGAAAAAGAAGACCCTGTCCCAAATTGAACCTGAGTCCGCACTTTCATTATGTAATTGCGCTTTGACTGTTAGTTGTAAGTCTGTTGTGGAGCTCAAAAGTGCTCATCCAGGGCGCATATCATCCGCAAGTACATCACATGACCACTACATTCTTCACCCTGGGACGCAAAAGTGCTTAAAGTTGAAGAAGCAACCAATAATTGCAAACAAACATGGATATTAAATACAATTCTGCTATTGATTTTGGCATATTATGGGCTGATATCTGTTCTTCTCTTCCCTGCCCAGGTCGCACATCCTCAGACATGGATTTCTTACCTAAGAAAGAAGAGAGAAAGGTACAGCATTTGATCTTTTTCCTTGAAGTTTGGATGGAAAGTACATATTTGACACACACTTTGAGAAAGAACGCCTGTTTTTTCTTCTTCTACACAGATGAGAGCAGCCCGGGCCAAATTTAGTTTCCAAGCACAGTCACCAAAGTAAGTAGAAACAAAAGACACAACACATATTTCATATTTCATTATTCATAATTATTTTCAGAACTGGATACGGTAGATGGTTACTTGGAAGTCTGATAAAAAAAAAGGCAAATGCTACTAAAAATAAAATTAAACAAAGTTCTCTGATTTGTTATTCAGTATTATTAATTTAATAAATTTTTACCACATTTATAATCACACAAGCTATCTTCCCTAATCCATTATTATTGTCTCTGACCTGCCATCCATAGGGAGCTGACCATACAAAAAGGTGATGTTGTGTACATACACCGACAGGTGGATGCCAACTGGTATGAAGGAGAGCATCATGGGAGAGTGGGAATCTTTCCCACCAGCTATGTGGAGGTGTGTCAAGTCAAGTCACCTTTATTTATATAGTGCTTTATACAGTACAGATTATTTCAAACCAGATTTACATGGGATAAACAAGAACATAATGATCAAAGATGTAAAGCAGCTCAAAAAAAGACAATAGTGTCATTTTTTCATTTTTTCATTTTCATGAAGTCAGTTCAGTATTGATTCAGCTCAGTTCAATAACTGTGTAAAGTTCATCAATGAAATGAGTTCAATTCAGCTTTAAAGTAGCTCATGATGTCACCATCCAGCTCGATTCAGTTCACGTTTACTTCACTTTCGATAGTGTCAGTGCAGTCAAATCAATGTCCATGAGTATGCAAATGAAACGCTGCATCTCGTCGTCTTTTGTCATTAATATCTTTTCTTTCCAGATTATTCCTCCAACGGAGAAGCCCACTCCAATAAAGTCTCCTACCGTCCAGGTGTTGGAGTTTGGAGAGGCTGCTGCCCTGTTCAACTTCAATGCCGACCTCCCTGTGGAACTGTCCTTCAGAAAGGTGCCATTAACATCACACACTCTACCATACACTACAACTCATTTATTATGTACAGTTCATTATCACAAAATATTTTATTCTCGTTTTTTTAAGTGAGCCGTGGAAACCTTATTAATAGCATTTGCAGCTGGTTTGAAATGTATAAACATTTTGTGACCTTTCATTGCCTTTAATCATGCTCTTGTGTTCACTTACCTCTTATTTCACGAGTTGCGTTGATCACTCAAGTAATAATAAGTGTGTAGCTGCCATCCATTTTAGTATTTCAATCATGAACAAATCTTTATTTTACTTGAACTGTAATCAACTTGAATCACTGTAATGTATCAAAATCCCCATTGCTAGATTTAAAGGAATAGTTCCCACTGCCGTAGGTTTGGAGAAATGAGGGTGAATAAATGGTGACAATTTTCATTACAGTGAATATCCCTTTAAGACAGTGGTCTGGACATTTTTTTTTTTTAATAGAATGAAAGTACTATATTGTAGGTCGGAAATATTTTTTATTTTAATATTTTGTATTTTTAGGGGATTTTTTTGGTACTAAATTATATACCGGTATTTATATATATTTATAATCCATTTATTCACTTTTTGAGCATAGACCTGAAAATGTTATTTCCAACTTAAACTGTCGTAAATCTTGAACACTTTAGAGCACAGATTCGAGTTTGATCTCTTTTTAAAGACGACACTTGACAAATTATCGCAGGTGAATAAAGTTTAATAACGCAAACTTAAAAAAGTTAGAATTTTACGTTATTATTTTTTTTTACAAAAATACTATTTTCAATTTTTATATGAAATATAATATATATGAATATAATATGAATATATATTTAAAAAAAAACACATTTTACTCTAAATCTGCACAGAAAATCAAAGCCATAAATCTAAACAAGTTTTGTTCCAAATTTGAAGTTGATATCTCAAAAAATGAGCTTTCAGTAAGATTTTGTTGGGTGCAGTACCAAAAGTTTTCACTAGATGAAATTCGTCTCCCAATCATTTCCAATGCGGTCATTTTTTGACTGTGAGGAGTACAGGACCATTTAACCTTTTTGACATAGCAAGTGCCAAAACCTATACAAAGTTTCATACCATTCTGATGAAGTAAAAATTTCGGGGGGAAAAAATGGCCGAAAAGCACCAGAGGGTCTTGAAAAACTGAATATATGAAATAGCCTAATTATTAGCCTAATATATATAAATAATCAAATTTAAATATTAAAATCCCTTTCCAGTAAATGAACATGAACACTTGGGAAGCCTTGGAGTCAAGAAGGCTGAGAACCACTGCTTTAAGGCTTACGTTTGGTAACTTCGGTAATGAATCTTAATCATGTCATGTTCAGACATGTAAATCAAGTCTTTGTGATCGACTTCCAGCCCTAACTAGCATAGCTATGTAGTAAAAATGGTTGCTTGGAACAATTATAGTAAATTATACAGTTTCACCATTATACACAAATATCCAACCACAGAACGCTGCAAATGACCAATCAGAGTCAAGTATTCAGAAGAACCGTGTAATAAGCGATGATATTTCACATCCACACAGCTTCAACTGCTTTCTTCTCTCTTGTTCTGTTCTGTGTCTCTGTCTCAGGGCGAGATTATCTCAATCGTCAGGCGTGTTGATGATCACTGGCTGGAGGGTCGCATCGCTGGCACCACCCGCAGTGGAATCTTTCCCATCAGCTACGTCCAGGTCAACAAAATGCCCCGCACTAAAAGCAGTGATGACTTTCCATCTTCTCCCACTCCTACACCAGAGCCCCTCAGTCCCGGCCGGCCACAGCACTCCCCCCTGTCTCCGCTGTCACGCTCCCCCGAACCCCAGCTTTCACCTCACAAACACTCCAGCCAATCACGCTCCCCTCTGTCACATGCACAGCCCATCTCCCCAAAACCATCAAACCACTTTTTGTTCTCGCCTGGCCCCACTTCATCCACCCCACCCAGCAACAACTGGACGGGATTGCTGCACCCTCACAACCCACTGGAAAAGGACACCAGATCACCTGTGTCACCCTCCAATCATGTGCTGACATCTCCGCAGGGCCCGGGACTGCCAGCGAGTCCTCCGTACATCACACAGGTTTGTGCAGAGAAACACTACTATACTGTATATTTACATGTACAGTATGAACTTCTGTATGAGCCAGGCCCTATTAAGCAGATGTTTTGGTAACACTTTACAATAAGGTTCATTAGTTAACATTAGTTAACTACCTTAGTTAACATGAACTAAGAATGAACAATACTTTAACAGCATTTGTTAATCTTAGATTTACTAATACATTATTAAAATCAAAGGTTGTATTTGTTAACATTAGTTAATGCACTGTGAACTAACATGAACAAACAGTGAACAGCTATATTTTTATTAAAGGGCACCTATTATGACATTTAAAATGTTCCTAATGTTGTTTTATGGAGTCCCCAACAACAGTTTTACGTGCATGCAATGTCAAAAAACACTTTTGTTGTCGTATAATATGCATTTATTTTTACCTGATTTGCTCACCGACTCCCAAATGATTCGTTCAACGACTCATTTTTCCAAACCCCTCCTTTGCGCGACGCTAATCTGCGTTGATTGGTCAGATGACCCAGTAGTGTTTACAGAGATAATACTTATTGTTTAACACGGAGTACAATAATGCTTTTATCAATTAAATCGTGTTATAATAATGATTATAGTCCACTGCTTTGTACTTTGTAGTAAAAAAACAAAAAATAAGATAAAGAATTTAATGTTATGTTAGCGAGCATAGCCCAGAGTTCATATTGTAAAAGCACAATCAGTCTTTGTTTGCATTAGCCCGATGCATAAACATAACGTTTTTACAAAAAAAAAATGCAGTTACGTTACTAAGAGGTATTATTCTATTCTTTAAGACAACTCCGAAAACAACGACAAACACTTCACATATCTCAATACAATTGTCATTGAAGACCTAGAAGCTAAATAAAGCATGCTACATAAAACATAAAAGCAACAATTATTAATAACACTTACAGGTTGTGATACGGAGGAGGAAGCTGATGCAAATACACTTAGAAATGAACCTTCCTTTAATATCAGCCGACTCGCGAATCCAAGTTTGATTGCATTTAAAAAGCAATCGTCTTCAAAATGGCGCGAACAAAGCACAAGGCTCGGACTATACTTCTGTGGTATAGTTGTATATATGAATTGTAGCCACTTAGTCTTCAAATGCTCCTCCTTGGGCAGATGAAAAAAGTTGGCTTTTGAGTCGCACTTCAGAACACAGCGTCTCGTCGCCATGATGTTTTCAAGTTTGCCTTGGAGCGCAATAAGTGGGCGTATCGTATTCAAATAACTTGACAAGTTGACGTCATCTAGTCAGAGAAAAAGCTTCGGTCTTCTAACGATTCATAAAAATGACTCCGAGTCGACTCTTACTTTTGAAAGACAATAACTTTATATACGGTGCACTTTCATATTTCAAACTTTGCAGGATGTTTTTGTTCACTTAGATCTATGTTACACACTACATGAAAGGTAAATTTCAAAATTCCATAATAGGTGCCCTTTAACTAACATTAACAAAGATGAACTAATACAGTAACAAATGTATTGCTCAATGTTAGTTAATACATTAACTAATGTTAACTAATTAACCTCGTGAAGTGTTACCGATGTTTCTTTAGTAAATACTTTGTATTGTGGTAAATAATGTGGCCAATGTACAATACATTGGTACACTACTGTTCAAAAGTTTGGGGTCAGTACGATGTTTTAAGAAATTAATATATTATTCAGCAAGTATGCATGAAATTGATCAAAGGTGTCAGTAAAGACAAGACACTTATGTTACATCAATAAATCCCAAAAAAGTTATTAATCCAATAAAAAATATCAAAGGTACAGTAAGCGTTTTCTGAGAAACACTGTTGATATATGAAATTGACACTCAAACAAACCCCTCCCTTCATTTCTCCGCTCCCAAAATAACAAACACACCATGCAACACAAGCAACAAAACATCAGACATCTCACGCAAATATGCTGTGATTCAGCAACAACAAAAGCATATCTTGGTTCTGTGAAACAGCAAAATAACCAATAGCTGTTTCTCACTTCCAAGAAAGCAAAGAACGGACTTGCGTTCTCCTGGATACTTGTCTTGCTAGACAACCTTGAAAGAACGAACTCAGAAGGACGCGAGGACACAGAACGCATATTTGTGAGAATTGAGATGTGCTGCGATCTTGCTGCTCAACTGACCGTCCCAGCATATTATAAGTAGCAGCTAATGCACAATAAATACTACATAACATCATAAACAAGTGTCATAACCTGATAAAACATTTATTTCATATTACTATTGACATTGTTTGCATATAATTTTATATCTTTTTTATTTTAACACGTGTATTTATGAAAATAAGTAGTTTATGTGTAACCTATGCATTGTAAGATTCTTTTTTATTATGCCAATACAAATACTGCAGGGTTTCTTCAGGTTATCACTTTATTAAAATTAAGCAAAACAAACGGACAAATTTACTTTCACGAGCCGTCACGTATTTGCGAGCTTGCAACGTGAATGGGGAATCTCTTAAGTGAACAAGAAGTTTGAAGCTCACAGGCTTCCGTACGTCACCCGCCCGCAGCGTCTTCTGGGATTTATAATGGTTCGATTCACTCGAGTCTGTATTCGATATCAAGAACGCATCCGGACACTTTCATGCATCCTCTGTACTTGCGTTCTTGAGAATTGGAATTGAACTTCGACGGTTGATGATGACGTAGTGTGAGAACGCATAATTTGCATAATTAGAAACAGCCAATGTCACTCTAGTATCGAGCAGAAAAAAAGCAACCTTTGGTAATATCTCAGCCATCTCTCTTTCCACAAACATCCCGCTCTCTCACTTTCTCTCCATCATGAGCAGATACGTCCCCTATATATTGTTTTCAGCACACACAGAACAGACATCTAGCAAATAGTCACAAAATGGTTTGCTAGGGTGTTGATTTACAGTGTTTCTCAGCAATCACTCACTGCACCTTTAAGCAGCACAACTTGCTTAGCTAGAATGTCACACTTTCTCGCAAAATATGACGTGCATTTCATAGCATTTTTGCTTTCGACAACAGTTTGTAAGGTGAAGGACTCTCGTATTATCCCTTAATTACAAAAACATGATTCCTGTCTTCCACTGAGACAGGCCACATCTGTTTGTTCAATTCTCAGCCCATTTTCACATTGTTTTATGCCTAATCCTGATCTCAAGGTTTAGAGTGATGGCCAGTGACAGAATAAAATGCAATCCATCTCCCAGACATTTTCTGCTACATCTCTGGGTCTTTTACCACATCCAAACAGTGACAGGAAGTTATAGATTTTGTGAGAAAAACGATCTTATTGATAAAATTGTTGGCTCTCGTTTTAGTTTGTGTTTTTGCCTGTGTTTCCAAGGATATCTCCTGCGTATTTATTACTTGGAATAAAGACTTTGTTTGTTAACTCGCCGTTACCGCTGTGCTTGCTGCATAACATTGTCAATTACAGGCTGTATAATAATAAGAAATGTTACTTAAGCACCAAATCAGCATATTTGAAGGAAGGATCATGTGACACTGAAGAGTTGAAAATCCAGCTTTTCCATCACAGGAATACATTCGTTTTTAGAATATATTAAAATAGAAAACAAATATTTTATAGGAAAACAAAAACTAAATTTGAACAATCATTCTTAGGATGGGACCAGAACACAATCTCCACAGCCCAACACACAGGTTAAGATTCCCTCCACATCACGGTCTCCTGTGAACAAGGGTTATTCACGACCACTGTGAGTACATTATTCACCACGTCTGACCTAATTCAAGCAGACATGGATATATAATTGTACATGTATTAGTTTTATGATTGTTATTTACTTTCCTTGTTATTTACTCACCAACGTTGTGAAAGTAAGTCATAAGGTTTGCTGAGTAAATCATGACAGGATGTCATTTCTGGGCGAACTGTTCCTTCAAATATGTGCCAAAAACTGTACACAAATCCAGCTATATTGTACTGATATCATTCTTTTTCATTCACTCTTTCTCTTTGCATTCAGGTATAAAGCGGTTTACAACTATAACCCCCAGAATAAAGACGAGCTGGAGTTGAGAGAAGGAGACCTGGTTCAGGTTATAGAGAAGTGTGACGACGGCTGGTTTGTAGGTAATCGTCCTTTAAGAAAACTCTACTTACACTATTAGCATAAAGTCTGCTCCACGTTACAGCTTATTCCGGCCACTGTTTTACAGGTAACGAGACTAATCACCGTTTCTAGGGATGCATGGTGGAATTGTATCATATCTATCGCTTGTATTATAGATCAATTATATTTGAGAAATCATTCTAATATGCTGAATTGGTGCATTTCTTATAATTATCAATGCTGAGCAGATGTGCTGCTTAATGTGCTCATGGAACGGTGATACAATGTTTCAGGATTCTTTGATGAATAGAAAGTTCAAAAGAACAGCATTTATTTGAAATATAGTTTTTTTTTTTTTAACATTATGGGCCCTATATCATACACCTGGCGCAATGCAGCCCATAATGTTACAAAAAAATATATATTTAAAATAAATGCTGTTCTTTTGAACTTTCTATTCATCAAAGAATCCTGAAACATTGTATCACGGTTCCATGAGCATATTAAGCAGCACAACTGCTCAGCATTGATGAACGCGACGCAAGTTTTTTGTGCCAGTTTCAGCCCGACGCAGTTATCATTTTCACGTCCTGCTGCCACATTGTTTAAATAGCAAATGCATTTGCACCCATTTGTGCGCCCATGGGCTGCTGGTCTTAAAACGCGGTGTGTTCAGGCACATTGTTGGCGTGTTGGTATTTTGAGGCAACAGAAACAGACTGCGCCATTGACCAACACAAACCTAGTTTAAAGTCAATGGTGCAGTATTTTTTTTTGTTATTTAAAGAGCCTATAGGTGCGTACAATCTGCTTATTACACACACAGGGCTGCTGTCAAATATTAAAAATAAAAGGATTAAAACGTAAAAGATTTATTATTGTGTATATAAAGATATGGTGGAATCCGGCTTGTCCCGTAGATGGTCTGCTTGCACACTTTTACTTCGCGCACGAGCAGATCCGTTTGCCTCTGGAGACTCGTTCGGTCTTTCCACTATCAAATTCCGCCATGTAAATAGCGAATCCGCCATGGCGCGAGTGCAACTGGCATTTAAAGGGAATGGGAGATGAGACTCTGATTGGTTTAACGCACGTAAAGCCCAAAACACACCCATTACTCATTAAGAGAATGGGGACAACCATTTTAGACCATGCGCCGGGCGCACCGACCATTGTTCCGTCGTTAAACTAGCAAAAGTAGATTCGGACAGTGCACTTGCGCTTTAGACCATGTGCTTAGATTGTTAAAATAGGGCCCTGTAAATGTCTTTACTGTCATTTTTGTTTCATTTACCGTTTCCTTGATAAATAAAAGTTTTCATTTCTTTCAACAACAAAAAATCTGAATCCAAAGGTTTGAATGGTAGTGTATATAAATTGTTTCAGATAATATCACAGCGGAATATACAGTTCTACTCATAAACAGCATGTAACAAAACTGAAATATGTATCTTTTAAAGACTTTCCCTGTACTGCCCTCTATTGGCCGATTGTGACGTTACAGTAACTTCCACCATCGGTGCATCTCATAATCAACAGAACATGTTTTTGTGTGTGTTAGCAGAGTGGTAGATATTTGTGCCATCTGTTTTCTTGCTAAAATGACAACTATTTTCTCTTCCTGTCAGGTACGTCTGAAAGGACCCAAGCTTTTGGAACATTCCCTGGCAACTATGTGGCACCAGTTTAAGAGCTTCCACCAATTCTTCCTGGCAGATTCTATTTCACTGACACTACAGGCTGAACCACTAATCAATCCAATATACATTATGTCTGTACTGTCACTGTTCACTATACACAAAACTACTGCCCCTCTTCACACACAAATAAATACAAATTCTTCCTTCACATCATCCACCAAGCATGTGCACTCCTCACCTTATTACTATGGCGCCCATGTTCCCATAGTAACTCTTACAGATGTTGGACACAGATGAGTTTGTCACAGTATGATCACTCACATGTGTGTATTTGTGATGAATCCTCACTGCATTATGCTTTAAAGATCATTACATTTATTTATATCCCCCCCAACACTATTGACGTTATCTTAGCTGACTTACCCAATTTGAATGTCTTTGTAAAGTTTACCTCCATTTTGGTTTCAGATTCGCAATGAACACTACATAGCCTATCCTGAGGATCTGGATCTAAGACATGCTTAAAAAAAACACATAATTTTTTACAAAATAACGATCATCACAGTTGTCATTTACTTGCTGGCTTAGCTGACCGCCACATCATATTATAACAGCCGCAGTCTTTGCAATCATTATCAAGTGTCTGTAAACGCTTAATGCAACTGCCTCCAAATGTTTAAACTGGTTCACGTTTATTGTGTAACACGCATGCAACATTATCTTAAGCTTTAGGACAGGGAAAGAGTTGAGACAGTGCTGTTTCAAACTCGTTTGTATGGATAAGTCTCCTGCTCAGAGAAAAATCAGATGTGGGTTCCTTCCAAACTAGATTAAACATGGTTTCTGACTATATAAACTATTTAAATCCATAGGCCTATCTAAAATCATATTCAATTGAACATATTAATGCAATTAAGGGCCATTCACACCAATGAGATAACTATAAAGGCCCGTTCACACCAAAGACTATAAACTATAAAGATAACTATAAAGTTCTGTCACTTTAAATGCTCAAGCTTGTTACAGCAGGATGGATTCTGATTGGCTGTCATTGATCAGCTGTATAAAATCGTTCTGAAAGTGATTAGTTTCTCTGCTGTTATCATTATAGCTTTGGTGTGATCTGCTATTCTTTAATACTGAGAATGATTTTTTAGAACTATCGTAATTGTTATGGTCATCGTCCTTGGTGTTAATAGGCCTTGACGATAAAGATACAGTTAGTTATAAAAATCGTTATAAATATAAAAGAATAGCAGAGTCCACATCACAACAACAATAACAACAACGGTAACGGCACAGTGAAACGATATTGTTGGATTTTTTTCCAGCTGAAGAACGATAAAAATATTGACATCCAATCAGAATCCATCCGGCTTTTAAAGTGACAGACGATAAAAACAGCGCCATAGAATAAACAGACCGCTAGCGTTTGCTGGTGTGGATGCTAATAAAGTTATCACTGTTGTTACCTTTCGTTATCATTCTTAGTGTGAACGGGACTTTTAGTCTTGATCAAATGAACATCATGATTTGCAGTTATAGTCATTCACAGTGCAAAAATAATAATAACTATACAGTAAAAACATCTAAACATTATTAAAACAAGAGTAATTAACTGTGTGCTACTTGAGCAAAATTTTATTAGGTCAAATTTAGAGAATATATCTTGAAATGAGTTTACATATTACTAATTTGCTTAAAAGAAGAACTAAGAAAACTGTATCATGAGCTCTTGTGATTTTACTAATTGAAAGCAACGCCTTAAGATGAAGTCAGCTTGTGTTTATCATGTCAAAACACACGTGCACAGGTTTTAAGAGCTGGAGGTCTTTTTACTGTGGGTTTATTATAGCTGTAAAAATGGTTGTTGAAGATGCCGGTGTTCATTCTATTCATTTGAATTCCATCATTAACTCCTTTTGTCTTCTGTTTAAATTTTTCTGGGAACTGAAGTAGCTGATTGCATTTTGTTGTACAGTTTGTTGAATCGTTATCGCACAGTTATCGAATAATGGGAAAAAAAGATAATATATTTTTATTGACACACAATGTATTGTAGTATGTAAGGTACTCACAGATTTTGATAATGATCAAATAAATAATGAAAAAAAAAAAAAAACATTGGTTGCTTGTTACTTTCATTAAGAGCCTAATTTGAATTCATTGCAGTTTTTTTACACAGTCCAATCTTACCTTTCAGTGGCTGGTCTACAGTAAATGGTTCTGCTGTTATTCATAAGCTGTCTTTCATTAGTCAACACACCTACAGAACAAATTTAGTCCTGAGAACAGACGTCTATCTTTCAGCAAAAGGCAATTGTCATTTTCCAAAACACATACGCAAATGAACAACCTTAACTTAATGTGTTTTGAGATTGCATGATCGATTTAGACTGATTTTATGAGATCTGGAATGCCGAATGACACATTATGTTTATGTTACAAAACAGACAAATAATAATACATCTTTTAAAGACTGCAGTTTTTTAAAGTACATTTAGGTAGATTTGTGACGCTGCACTGATAAAAGCTTTATACTTATGATGCCATAACCAACTAATTCTAGACTTGTGAAAAAAATTATATAAATGTATATATAACATAGGTTTTTAGTACCTTAGATTTGTATAAATAATTATCCAATTATTGCAATTAAATTACTAACATATAGTAGGCCTATATATATTATATATGGTAAATACACTGTATATCTACTGTTAATATAATATAATATGTTAATTTATATACAGTTCCAGTCAAAAGTTTGTAAACTATCTGTCTATCTGTCTGTATATCAATCAAACTTTAAGCTTTAAACTACTTTATATTATTTCTGTGATGCAAAGCTGAATTTTCATTAGCCATTGAAATTCAGTGTACTGAATCAGTGTATGTTCAGTATTCTGAAATTCAGAATACTGAATACTCCAGTATTCAGTGTCACAAGATCTTTCACAAATCATTCTAATATGGTGATTTATTATCAACGTTAGTTCTAACAGTTTCTAAACAGTTGTGCTGCTTAATATTTTTTATGATAGGCTACTTGTTTTTAGAATTCTTTGATTAATAAAAAGTTACAAAAAAAACAGCATTTATTTAATATATAAATATTTGTAATATTATATTTGTATATACACATATTTATAGTTATATATTCTGCATATAGTATAAGGAGACTTTATAATTTTAATTCTAAATGTTTATAAGATATAAAATAATTGTATTTTAAACAGAGAATAAGGCACATTAGTTATCATCATCAGCAGGTGGCGCACTAGCACGGAGTCTCATAATAATTGCTTTTAAAATAATATTTCTGTTTCGTCCCACCTACTCGACCCGCCCCGCGTGCCACCCCCGCGTGCCCACCCCCAGCCTTTATTTTGACAGCAACACGTGGCATGTGTGAGTGTGGACCGCGCGCATGATATGCTTCATCATCATCTCTACAGCGGAAACATTCTTGGTAAAAGTTAAAAAAAAAAAAAAAAAAAAAAAAAACCTGGGCGGTGTGAGAATTTGGTCACATGGAGTGCACAGCCTAAAAACTGACTCGCTGAGAGTGTCTCAATCAGTTCTGCATTAGGAAACTGACTGAGTGAGACTGTGCAAGAAGAGCGGCGATTATCCGCGCTCACACAGAACGCGTGCGTGGTTTTGACGTCATCCGCACAGGTGTCAAACCCCGCGTTGTGATTACACTCCTCACAGTGCGACTACTCTTTACCAGGTAAGCGCATTTTTTACCTTAAGGTCTTCAAGTTTATCAGACATATACCGTTATTATGTTGTACTTTTAATTTTTTTTAGAAGTGCTACCTATATTCATGTGCATTTGCGTAGCCTACTTCAGGTGAGAAACGTGGCATCAGTTCAGCATCCTCTTTCACTGTTACTACTGCTGCAACGCAACTGTTTTATTGCATCCAGAGTTTTTTCTTGAAAAGTCTAACTATCCTACCTAGAAATTGTCGAAAAACTGAATGTTTCAGCTCGTTTAAGTGATGAATTGCGTCTAATGTGCCATGTAAATCGACACAACAGCTGTAACACTGCAGCTTGATTCAGAGTAGAGCATGTAGTTCTCCATCACTCAAAAGCCCATTTTCAATGGGATACTTTACGGTTTGTGTGTATATTTTTGAAGCAGATTTTTAAAAACTTCAAAATTAGACAAAAACTATACTGTACATTTAATGAGATTTAAACTAGCCAGACTTAATAAATAGATACAAGTAGAGGGTTCAAACGTTTCTTTTGTCTTGCAAACTATGCTCTCACAAAGACCAAAGAGAACACATTAGACTTAAGTTAATTGGAGGTGGAGGTCCTAATGGATTGTGATCACACTAGTGTTGGGACACACTACACTTTGAACATGACCAAGGAGTTGAGTTTAGAAACCAGATGTTATTCCATCTAAAGCTTTAAAACGTGTTGCGTTATAATGGACTCGGATTTGAGACAGTAGTAAAGAGAGACAATATATATATATTATTATTATTTTTGGTGTGATAAACATTATGAGATTCTGTATGTCAGTGTGCACTGCATTTGAACATTTAATTTGTTGTGCCTATGATACCAAAAATGTTGTCAGGCAGCTCATTTGGTTTTGAGACATAATTTCTTCAATTGACAGCGATAAGAAACTAGTTTATGTACACAAGTTGTTTTTACTATTTTGAGGATATGTATTTTCTTGTATTCTGGTTGAGGTTTTACCCCAGGATAGACTGGAATAATTTGTATTCAGTTATGCAGAATAATGTGAAGGGTTACAGCTTAACACATCAGGCATCAACACTGTCCAAAGGCGCATGGTACAGTATAGCCTCAGAAATGAATATAGATGTCTGGCTTATCAGAAGTTGTATAAAAAAAAAATCACCAGTTTCTACCAGCTGCTGTTGTATTGTTGATATAACACAGCTCTCTGTAGGTTTAAAGTGAGCAGAAAGCAGTTTTGAGGCTGGGCACTGAATGTGAATGATGACTGAGCAGTGCTTTTGAATGGATGGGGGAAAAAGCCAGACATGTTTCTGTATTCACATGACCAACCCATTGGAAGTGCTTTTGTACCTCTCTATTGTCTCCACCTGTGCAATTCTTCTGTCATCCCTCGATTTTACCTTCTCCCTCTCTGTTACTCCGCTTTACCCAATTTCCATCACCTAAAACACACATTCTTCTCATTCATTTGTTTTGTCTACATTTCAATTCATTGTACTTTTTTTGGCACGGAAATTATTGGTTCTGCAAACAATAGTCTAAATTTCAGTCTCAGGATTATCGTTAAACATTTTTCTTAAAGTAAAAATAAAAAGATAAATTAAAGAAACTTAACCTTGGCCACTATCTGGAACAAGTTTAAGTTGAAGCATTAAAAATAAAAATAAATTAAACCTTAAAGGGCCCCAATTATGCTATTTTAAAAGTTCTTAATTTTTTTCTGGAAACACTTTACAGTCATTTTACAAAAAAACTTTACGGTTTGTTTGAAGATTCAGGCTGCGTCCGAAATTGTACATACTCTCTTGAGTAGGTGCTTTATTACTTCAAAACAGCTAAAAAAGTATGTTCCATATAGGGCTGCACAATATATCGAATTTATCGAAATATCACAAATGCATATATCGCAATATGCATATCGCAACAGCATGCAATAAATGGGGTCATGAACAAAAGACAAAGTTTTTTTTAGCTTTAATAAATATCAGGATATATTTAATTCATACAGTGAAAACTAAGCAATGTTTTATTTTTACATTTTATGATTCAGTATCTTTTATTATATAAACCTAATGTAGGATAACCTGAACCCCTGTGGTTTACACTGATGTTAAAATAACACTTCTTATGCTACAGTAAAACACTGATGTTCACTTTCAGAAGTTATAAGGATGTTTTCTAGTCATAAAAAGAATGTGAAACACATGTAGGTTATATCATTTTAAATATATTTTAAAGATAATTTAAGTTTATTTGACACACTTTAAGCATTATCGTATCGCATATCGAATATCGCATTATTTGAGGAGTTATCGCATATCGCATTTTTCTTCAATATCGCACAGCCCTAGTTCCATAGTATGAATGTAATTCGGACCTACTACATCCGCCATGCTTGCCATGCATCAGTTACGTCGCATATGATCTCATGGGATAGTAAAGTGTCCACTTTAGAATCTTTGACGGAAGTAGTAGATCATCCGTGTATTTTCTGCCTTCTCTTTTATGAGTACTGTGAATTCGGACATAGCCTACTACTTTTGTCACATACTGTTTTTCGCCTACTATACAGTAGGAAGTATGCGATTTCGCCTACTATACAGTAGGAACTAAGTATGCGATTTCGGATGCAGTGACAGTCTCTGGCTGCGTTCCTGTCCACTTTTAGACACGCACTTGCGAGCTTCCCTAAGCACTTCCCCTCTGGGAATCCCTGCCGCCATTTTGAAGCCCGTTCCATTTCGTGAAGTGAACGATTGAAGTTTATATGGACAGACCCTCATTCCCTCGATTTTGACAGAGGGAGCGAGTCTACTTCATATGTACACTTCAGGCAGCTCCATATACCACAATGCAACACGATTGTGACGTCAATGCATATTGCGATTAATTTACGCGGTGATGTCACAATCATGTTGCATTGTGGTATATGGAGCTGCCTGAAGTGTACATATAAAGTAGACTGTCAAAATTGAGGGCAGGAGGGTCTGTCCATATAAACTTCACGAAGTGGAACTCACTTCAAAATGGTGGCAGGGATTCCCCCGAGGGGAAGTGCTTAGGGAAGTTCGCAAGTGCCTGTCTAAAAGTGGACTGAAACGCAGCCTTAAGGCTTGTTCGACTTGAACCGACACTGCACAGACCGATCGGTGAATGACATCAAAGTACCACGAGCATGATTAGAGAGCAGACGGCTCCTTGTGCTTTTGAAGCGGTCTCGCTGTACTTTGATGTCATTCACCGATCGGTCTGTGCAGCGTGCATTCCAGTCCACTTTTAGACACGCACTAGCGAACTTCCCTAAGCACTTCCCCTCGGGGGAATCCCTGCCGCCATTTTGAAGTGAGTTCCACTTCGTGAAGTGGACGAGGGAAGTTTATATGAAAAGCACAAGGAGCCGTCTGCTCTAATCGCGGTACTTTGATGTACTTTGAAACCCCTCCCTTTCGTGAACCTACTCTGCTCTGATTGGTCAGACAGTCCAGTTAGTTATGATTGGTCTACCACTTACAGCGCATATCAGAAACGAAACGCCCATTACCAAACCTGAATTTCTGCTCCGGAGGCTTTCTCAGTGAATCATACAATACAGTGATACAAACAGGAACAATGGTGTTGTTTTTAATCAGTATCAATTTCAGCGTCAATCCTTATCCTTTTGAAATGTGAGGAAAGTGGATTCCCCCAGCGCTGAAAACGGTGATTTCTTGACATTTCGACAACATGAACCAAGCTCTTCCAGGCCTCAGCTCCAACTAGTGTATTAGGTTGGGTCAAAGTAGACGTTTACCAGCAGCCAATGAAGAGCATTGGCTGGCATTATGCAAATTTGTTACATTGTGTTACGTAGGTATGTAACAGGAACTAAGACTGGAACTTTCGGCAGTTCAGAATCAGTTCGTTCTTTTAGGAGATAATAACTTTAAGAAACAATAACGTTGTGTACTTTGTTCTTTAAAACTTTGCAGACCTTATATATTTATAAACTGCTATATTTAATAGTAACAAAAATCTAAAACAAATAAAAATTATTTTATGAAAAATAAACTAAATAAGAATGGAAAATATAAATATACTAGCTAATTCAAAATATCAATACAACTGGTGATGCATAAATGCTAAAATAGCTCAGTCAGTAGTGCTAAAATAAAACGAGAAGTAACCATACAGAGTAAACTTAAAATAGCAACTGGCATATTTCTACCAATAAGACTTCATTAGAGGTAATATAAATAATATTTATTATACATTTAATCTGGTGGGGCAGACCTAGACTTGGGACTAAAATTTCTTGTCTCTCTCTGGTTGAGCAAGAATTTGCACCATTTGTTCGAATAGAAAGGAAATGGCACACTCTGATATGATCTGTTATCAGCTGTTGATGATGAAAGAAACCTTTTTCAATTCATAATTGTCTTTTCTTATACTGTATGTGCAGACTAAGAGAAGTTTCTCGCGCAAGGAGGTGCACAGGCACAAATTTGTCTTTAAGCCTTGTTCTAAAGGAATGAATGAATGATCTAAATTATACAAAGGTGCGTTCACACATATGCTTTGAGCAAATAAAGTTTGCAAGGAATTTGACAACAGGATATATCACATCTCACTCTAGGGATATTTTGTAATAAATCACAAATAATAAATTCCAAATGTGAAAATATACCATCTACTTTGCCTTCAATCAGGGTAAATGTTTGAGATTTAGATTCTCATTGACTAAACATCACCTTTCTGTATGAATTTGCAAGTCGCAATTGCATCATACTTGAACTTTCGAAGACGAGACACTTCTTTGCATGAGCTTGCATTTCCTCTTAACTGTGAAGTTAAGTATGAGTGACTGCATCTTTAATGAGGGTGCACAGTTATTAGCATAATATACGCCCAAACCATCTCCGTACAAGGGCAAAAAAAGATGCACTCACTGAAGATCACACTCTGCATGATGGAGAGTGGTTGTGTTTCTCATTTCTAGTACTCAGTTGTTTGTGCGCACAATGTGGTATCTTGTTGCTGGTTGTCTGTCTCTTACCACATTTCCTGTGTGCTGCGTCTCTGTTTTGTAGCAGTTAAAAGGCTATGTTCTTATTTAAAGTCAGTGAACAGGATAATATGGTAGTCATAATGATGGCGTGTCTGTCTGCACCACCACAGTTTCTCTCTTCAGGGAAAAATCTACCCTGTGTTTTCTGTAATTGAACTTATGCTCTATTCCAGCCATACTTTACCAAAAACTTGGTCTCCTCTTACCACTTCCTCTGCAAAAAGAGTCACGGCAGTTTAACCACTGCCTATCATTGCTATTGAGTCCATTCAGAATCAGATGATCTGAACTCATGGCTGTGTCTGCATATATATAAATCATTGCAATCCCTTCCTTATGACAGAGTTTGGACAGCTTAAAGGGGTGGTTCAGGATTTTGGACATCGGACCTCATTTTCAAGTTAGCCTAGTTGTTATTCATCAGTGGAGACAGTTTTCAAAAATGTTCATCCAGTCCTTCCAGTTGCTTAGTTCGCCGATGCTAGGCTAGCGCGAGTCAACGGTATAAGCTAGCCTGCCATTTAAAACTGTTTTACCCACTCCACAGTACACCAAAAGCAAATAAATTATAACGCCAGACTGTCGATGTAAATGTCTATTGAGAGAATAATGTTAGAAATCAAACTACCCTTTCATTGCATTGCAAGAGTTATACTTTGTTCCCTGTATTTATTAGCACAGTCTACAGCAGCGGCGGAGTGATATTAAGTTACCTAGGCAACCGAGAGAGTCTCCACATGACGCAAGTGTGTTTACCTGCCGCTGACACTCATCACTACAGAAGCAGAGGATATTTCACTAAGAAATCAACATAGGACTATGGCCACGTTTGAAAGCCATGCCAATGTTTCAGACTTTGGAGACGAGGAATGTGTTTTAATCAACGAACTGTACATGTATGAGCCGGAATACACAGACGAAGAACTAATCGAGATGAATGCTAAAAGGGCATAAATTGAACTGTAACGTTATCTCCACTAACGTTGTCATTGTCATTCTATCAGTTATGAAAGGGACTAGCTTCATAGATAGCTTTAGTAGCCTGACAAAAGTTATTACCTGTTCATCTGCTGTTGGTGCATATGGAAAGACGGCTGAAACTGCATTCCTTGTCAGTGACTTATGAACGTTTCGATGATGGGGGTTTTCAAAGTCGTCTGGTCTAAAATAATCACTACAAATTCGCAACTTTAATAGTCTCTGCCGGTGTCTCGTTGTCCAAGCCAGCAGAAAGAAGTCACAGTTGGTTCCTTTCTGGATCTCTCAATGGAAATTTGTGGAAACTTTTTGCATGACCATCTATTTGGTTTATTTTTACAATTTCGAAATGCACAACGAATCACCATGTTGCCAATTCCTTAGTTTACAATCAAATGTTTTTCAATATCGTTGTTCATGGCTACTACTAGCTAGCTAGACGTCCCGTCTGTAGTGCGCGCTTCTGTTCTGTGTTTACTTTTCGGCGCAGTACTACTAACCGGAGCAAAGTAAAATTCCGCCGCTGCTGAGAAACTAGTTCCTGTAAATGTAATGCGATCATTGAGATGTAAGAGAACCGGTAGTTTGATTTCTAACATTATTCTCTCAATAGACATTTACATCGACAGTCTGGCGTTATAATTTATTTGCTTTTGGTGTACTGTGGAGTGGGTAAAACAGTTTTTAATGGCAGGCTAGCTTATACCGTTGACTCGCGCTAGCCTAGCATCGGCGAACTAAGCAACTGGAAGGACTGGATGAACATTTTTGAAAACTGTCTCCACTGATGAATAACAACTAGGCTAACTTGAAAATGAGGTCCGATGTCCAAAATCCCGAACCACCCCTTTAAAGAAGAAACCTGCACAATGGATCTGGATTGAGATTTAAGATTCTATAATTACTGTCTATATTTTGTATTGACTACATATTAAAAATTGATTAATCGAAAAAAAAAATGTTTTGCCCAGCCCTGATATATATTTATTTATTTGATTTTGTTATATCAAGAAGTGTGACATTTGACTGTATTGGTATAATATTTACTTGTTGGTATATAGGTTTTGGTATAAACTACTGAAACGTTGCTGTCGTGACAGTCTTACATTATGCTATGTCTTGTAAAGCAAAGGACCACCATTGTAGCCTATTAACTAATTTTCTTTTCTATTTTTTTCTTTCCAAGCTTTTTGTGACTTTGTGGCCTGTGGGTAAGAATGTATCATACTTGTCAGAACGTAGAGCTTGTGAATACCTCCTGGTCTTGAGTCATGATCATAACATCTTTCTTGTTCTGTTTCTATGACAGCCAAACACAACAGCCGAGGAGTGAATCCTTTAAGCAACCAAAAATCGACAACTCACAGTAATTATCCGATACTGGAATGTGGAATTGTAATGATTCATTAGTGAAATTTTCAAATACCAACACACCGTCCATTATTCAGACTGAGGTCATGTCTTCTATTGTTCGTCCCCACCCAACGCCCTTTGCAATCTTTTCTTGTCCACGTTGTTGTACCCTGTTTGATGTTTCTACATCATTAAGATGGAAGGTAGCAGAGTTGACTCACTGACATTGAATGTGATAAAATGTGAGGAATGATTAATTTTGGCTTTTTTTCACCAGATTGGGGAGGTGTTGTGTTGCTGTGGCATTAGTGCGCTGCTGTACTGACTGGGTGTGTGTTAGGCAGGTGTGACTGTTAAGCTCACTCATGGGAGTGGATCATGTGAGAAAAAGCACAGTATGTTCAGTAGGGTTGGTGTGTGATGCGAGAATAGAATCAGTGTATGGATTTGCTACTGTACTGCTCATTCTTTGAATCTTTTTGATTGTAATACTAAATATTTCCTACGTCTGTAGAGTAATTTCAAACTCAGAACACACCCTGGTCACATTGTTTAAAGGTGCTAGCAATGCAAGGTATTGCAAGGTAAAGATGCTAGCAATGTATACTATTGCTTTGGATAAAACCATTTGCCAAATGTCTAAATGTATTGTAGTGCAAGTGTGACTTTGAAAAGTCACATGAGTCTGTGGTGATGGGAGTGTGTAGTTTCACACTATTTCACAACTCTTGATACCAATTTCACATCAATGCCAATAACTAATAGTATTAAGTTAAACTTTAATAAATAATGGCTTGTACTTGTAGCATCTAATAATTCTCAAATAAACATTGCTTCATTTTTTTCCAGTAATTATTCAGTACACGTAAACAGTCAGTAATAAATACAGGATTTGTCCTATAGATTGTATTTTTTTTCTGTTCTATCACAAAAACAGCAATATCAAATCAACATTTAGGAATTGAAAAATGTAATCAAATGCAAAATAAAACTACTTATTGACAGTCTTTATTCCCCATTACATGACTGTCAAATGTAATAAATTAGTGAACATTGTTGAAGTTGGACTGAGAAGCAGGTCTGTAATTAAAATAATTTATAAAGTTATTTTTCTTAATTTAATTAAGAAAACATTATTAATGCTGAACTTTGTTCATGTTCAATTGTGGGGGACTTATTAAAGTCTTTAAAGTTTTTCTGCCAAAAGCAATGTTTTCAATATTAGAAAAACTGTCCACTTCCTGAGATGGTCTGAATATGATTTGTTCTAAAGTCCATTTAAAAGCCAAAATGTATGCAAACTGCTCTCCGACCCAGTGAAATGAACCCAATTAGTAGTAATATCAGTCTGAGACAAGTGTGAATGAGTTTGACTACAAATATGAAGTGTGTGTGCGTGTAGTGTACAGTACATATTTTAATCCTCTGTAATCATTGAGAAAAATCCTGGCTATTTTATGTGCGTGCGTGTGTGCGTGCGTGCGTGCGTGCGTGTGTCCGTGCGTGCGTGCGTGCGCACGCTAATACACCATGCCACATCTAATTTTGATCATATCGTCATTTATTGTTGTACCGGAATTCTTTCACATCTTCCACCAGAATTGTTAACCGTAATTGTAATCCAAAATAACCAGTCAAATGAGGACAAAGTTTAGGAATAGAGCCTCGCACAGGCACTCAAGCACCCACTGAAGACATTCACTTCATTGAATCAAAACTGTTATATAACTGCTTCCTATTCCGATGTAATAACTTTCCCACAGATCCAAATACTGAAATTGGCATCTTTTCCCGTTACTCTTGGAGAACTGCTTTTTAGCCCATGAGTCACTTAAGGTGTTTCCATTGTGAAAATAAAATAATCATGCTTTATTTACCATGTCACAATTTTTTTTTTATTAAATGCCAGAGATGTACCTCAGGGTAAATGTGTGCACATCGCAGTGCATGACAATTGCCTTGGCTGAACTTAGCACTAATTTAACTTGTTTAAACAAGATATTTGGGAGAGCATTATAATAACATGAGATGAGAAACCTTTTTTTTGCAAAACAGTTTGAAGCATCTTGGATAGTTTGATGACTGTAGGCCATAAGCAGAAGCAGTAATCACTGCAGAACCAGGCGTCCAGACTTTTCTTAAAGCATTATGATGCTTACATTGAATATATAGTTAATTTATGTTTCAGCCTTATTTGTTTCTTTTTAGAGTCTGAGAGCTTCCTGGCTGACCTTACTGTCTGGTCACTTCGTTTTTTACCGTGAATGAAGCAGAGTAGGATTTCTGTAAGCATTTCTGAGCATCTGAGAAAATGTGCCAGGGTGGGAAATTATTAAAAAAGCTTGACGAGGTGCTTTTAATTTATAAAACAGCAGTAGATCTGGAAATCAAGCTAATCTGGATTAATCTCACAGAATTTGTTTTTAAGAAATGATATTTTGCTTAAAGAAAAGATTATGCATTGCACCATTACTTTTCATGACAGTTATGCAAAATTGGCAACATTTGCAATCCGATTCTCATTTAATTAATGCAAAATAGCAATTGAGTTTTTCATTCCTTCTCACAGTGTACTTTGGCTTGCATGCTAGTGGACTATAGATGTTAATGAACGATGTACAGTGTGTACCATTGAGAAAAAAAAAAAAAACGTCCAAGTTTCTTAACCCTCAACATTACCACATAACAAACTAATACTTCCAATCCAACCTGCTACAACTATAAGCATATCCAACTTTACCAGTATACTGTATCACGTAAAGAGATATACTTTACTATAATATCTCAGCTGCTTGATTATGAACCATATAATTGCACAGTTCTAATCTGCTAAATGCGACTAACCATTGTTCTAACCAGACGCAACACGACAAAGCAACATGTGATAAAAGGTATCTCCATGTTAATCAGATTTTTAGCTAACCGACTGTGATATGCAACAATACATAGGCCTACTTTTTTTTAGAAACGCTTTCTTTTTTTTTCTGTTATGTTGCGGCTGGAACAACACACAAAGTATGACATTGATAATCCCAGGTACTGTTTATGTGATTTATTTAATGTTAAAAAGCGTCTAATGTGAGTTTTAATATCATTTTGCATGACCTTTTATAGTGGAAGCAACAATGGATATTCCACCTCAGATCTTGAAAATAAATGGAAGGACGTTCAATCTGTAAATCTAGTGTGAACAAACAAGTCTATTCTATGACAAAGATTGTTTCAGTCACTCGGTATGTATTTTTAGCCTATTTGTTCTGAGAATTTGACAATGCAAAACATCATTAGTTCTAAAATAGGCTTTAGTTTCTTTTTAGAAAATTTTTTATTGTTTTATTTTTGGGGTGAAATATGACTCCATGTTTGACAGGTTTTGTGAGATTCTACCCTTTCTCCATCCTCAATCTAACTTTGTAATGATAGGTGCTAAAAACTATCGTTGGCTATATAATGTTTCACTAGCTCTTTAGCCTTTCCTCAGAAATCCTCTGACCTTCTCAAATTTAAACTGAGTGCCAACGTACCATTCAAAAAAAAAAGGGCAGCTTTATGGGTTCGAACACCCCCTCACTTGGATGTGAAAGGGTTGTAATGTTTTTGACTTATGTCCTGTAAGATTCAAACGTTCAGCCTTGGCCAGTGTCTGATTTAGAATTTTTTTTATTTCTTCATGATGTAGTTCAGAATACAGACCTCCAGGCACTGGCTGAAACTTAGAGCTTTGCACTGAAATTTCAGCCATTGTAATTTAGGTATATATAAAAAAAAAAGCCTTAACTCGCTACTTTGAGTTTTAAATTGAATTGCAAAATAAGTTGAAAATATGAGTAGAAAAATACTTTATAACAGACACTTTCAGTTTGAGTAGTCTATTCCTCACTATTTCTTTAATTTGGTCTGACATACCTTGGCGTAAGCTAAATATTTTTTTTACATGTATTTTTGATTGACTTGTTTGTTGCATTGACTGCTTCAAATTTTGTTAGAACCCCTATTATATTGTGTGCAATTAAGTCTGAGGTTTTGCGAATTACTAAAATAAACATGTTTTTTTGTAAGAGATGTTGTTATAAGGACATTTTTTTCCTCAATTTATCCAGAATCATGTGGTTAGAATAGTAAAGACTAGACAGCTTCTACAAGTCAACACTTAAAAAAAAATAGTCTTTACATTTGACTTTCTTTCCACATTTATGTTTTGCTTTATATTATTACAAAGGTTATATTCAAATTATTCTTGTTGATGTTTAAAATGCATTATTGTAGGCTATATCTGTTTTCAAACTGGAATATGACAATCATACTGTAGCTTGCTTGTTATAAGGGAAAATAGCCTGCTGATATGAAATTTTATACCAATTCAAAGAGGGAACCATTATGAATGAAACTTACTTTACAACAACAGCCTGCCATGTGTACTGATATTTTTCACTTTCAAACCTGGACAAATGGCTAACGGTGGTAACAAACAACAATACCTTGGTGTACCTTGACTGACACGCTTTTATTTGAGGCATCCTGTTCATAATAAGGTATCGAGTTTGTATGAATTGGTCCTGCATCGATTGTTGTATTTTTAGTTGACCAAGTGAACATGTTTAATGTACAATAATCATAATGCAAGGAAACTACATGGCATATATTTTTCAGTGGCATTCTTTATCCCATTTGACTGTTTGATTTCTTAGATTAAGTTGGCCATTTCAAATGGATTGCATATTTTTTACTTCTGATGTTCATTTTAAGAATGGCATTTATAAAATGAGATGTATGGAATTTATTTTAGTGCATCACTGGTACAACAACGTTCTAAAGCCGCGATTCATCCACATCACCATTCCATTCCGATCCTCTCAATAGCTTTTAAATAGAAACAAATACCTGCTAATACTTCTGAGGGATTTTGATTTATCCTCCTTGTATTATAGCAGTATACCTCACTAATAAAAATGTCATGACACTGGCCACTGTGAGTAGTCTGTGAAAACATGAAAGATGTGGGAAAGTTGGCTCCATTCCATTTACGGCCAGTTTGAACCAGTAATACCAGTCTCTGATGGCCGTAACCTGTGAGCTTTTGTTTGTGATGGAATGTTGTATTGTCTGCTAGTTTACATGGACCCATGCTGACATGAACAAAATCAGACGTGTTGTTAGAAAACAGCTGCTCAATACTCAAAAATTTGCCCTAAGAAGACAATTTCCTTTCACTGTTAATACTGTATAAGAACAGCAAGAGGATCAGCTTAAATCCAATGTGCCGTTACTATGTATTTAAATGGCACAACTGCGCATTACAGGTTCACTAGTTTGCCAGTTTTCCGTGCTCACATCTCCTTAAATTTCCTCCCACTGAAAAGCAAAAGAAACTTAAACTAATGGACTTTTGGCAAATGCCAACACATGGAAACATGGACTCCCCTAAACTTGCCATTTATTTTTGAGAGGCAAATACTTTCACTTTCCCAGTCAGCTGAACAATGTCTATTTTTATCTTGCTTAGTTACTCTCCCTCCCTGCCTTTCCTTCCCTTTGTGATTGAAAATGACTGATTTGAGAAATTTAACAGGAAAAAGTTCAAAACCAGGTACAAAATCTTGGATGTTGTGGCAACAGTTGTCAGCAGTTCCATTTGGTAACAGTTGTCAGACCAACTTTTGTGCATTTCTCGGTTTAGATGCTATATTAATGCATAGAACATATTGATTAATCATTTGTGCGAAAATTTCGAATGGTCGACTCAAATATACAACCGCTCAAATGTGTGGGGTTGGTAAGAGTTTGTAATGTTTTTGATAGTCTTTTCTGCTCACCAAGACCGTATGTACTTGGTTAAAAATACAGTGAAAAGAATAGTTTATAAATGTAAATATCATTCGAATTTAAAATCGTATGCCATTTCGAATTGCCATTCTCAGATCAATCCATAAGAATTTGTCTTCTACATTCAGTGCACAAAAAACAAAAACATGATAAAAGGACACTGATTCTATGTGAATCTTTAATGTTCTGTTCTGTTCAGCTGGTGCTAATGAGAGCAGCCGAGGATCCACTCTAACATGTTGGATTAATTGAGGTTCTGAAGGGAGGGAAATGTGGCTGCCGCCTCCACTGTGATTACATCATAACTCAATAGCTACGCAGAGCAGCCCGAGTCTCTGGAGCCCACAGTAATTAAGAGAGATCCTCCCCGACAGAGGCCTCGTTAAGGCTGCTAATTGCCTGGAGAGCTAATGATGGGGTAGATTTGCATTCCCTCGGACCAAACTCTCCAAGAATGCAGCGACATCCGTAGCCTCAACTGGGTCATGGTGGTAGGGGAGACTGCTCTTGGTGTGGGTTTATGTTTGTCCCGTGAATGGAGCCAATTTCAAGCTTTCACACACTTTCTTCTGTTGATATTAAATTCAGGACAGCGTGACACAGACGGTGACCTATCTACTGTGTTTACATGTCCAAATTCTTTAAATTCCTCCTTTAATTACATCATTATCAAGGTTGAATGAACCATGTGGTGCTTTCAAAATGCAGTTGATACTGTAAATGCAATAAGGTCAGATTGTATGACACTATGCCGTGTAACTGTACAAAGGTGTCAGCTGGTAGAGATTATGCATATTATATTACAGCTGAATATACTGGATTTGCTTTATGCTATTAGTAGTCATCTTAAATGCTTTACACGTAAGAGTTAGTAAAAACAATACAAAGGTGTGTTTCAAATGTTTTAGAGTAGTTGTATTGCCTCTTAGTTTGTAACTATTATTCTTAAAGTATTACATTTAGTGATGCGCATATATTTTAGGGTCTTTTTTATTTTGACATGTTCTTTGAGGTTCACTTATGTTGTTAATTATTTGCACAAAATATATAAAACAAACATAGATGTGGAAAATATATCTATATGAAATATATCTTTATTTCACTTTCGCTTTTAAATTGTACAAATTTATATATATATACAAAAACATATAAATATATACAAATAAATATATATATATATATATATATATATATATATATATATATATATATATATATATATATATATATATATATATATATATATATATATACACACATATACATATACTGTATATATATACATACATACATACTAACTGTGTATATAGGCCTATCATTTGCGGGCATCAATGAGCCGCTATCAATATGCATGGTATTAAAATGCACGCTCACTTGTTCGCAAATTTATGAAAAATGCAAGTAAAAATTGTCAGCTTCTTTGTGTATAGGCTGAATTAAAAAAACAACACATGCTTATGTAATGTGAAACATTTTGCTGTGGAATTTCCAGAAAAAAATTATGATGTATAAGATAAGTGATCAAATATTTGTCATAGCACTCCTAATGTATAATATCAGATAGCCAAAATAAATGGCCAATATAAAATGACTTTGTGTGCATTCAAGAGTATGATGGACCTGCCCTTTAATGACTGGGGACTTTTGATGAGACATCGGTGTTGCATAAGAATATCGATACTATCAAAGGTCAAATCAGGGTGAGTAAGTGGACAGACAGGGAGAGATAAAGGCTGTAAACCTTAGTTAAGTATCAAAGGAGAAAACAATCTGCCCACCCATTAAAACAGTAGTTTTACAGCGTATTCCTAATCTGAGATATTTAGCTATCCACCTTATTTTGCAACACAGAAGTAAGATAAGAAACTGCTCGAGGTAAGTAACTAGAGGAATAACAAAGTGCAGTGCAAGTTATTTGCACTACAAACCCAGTATGTTTTATAATTATAACAATACATTAAACCAGAAGCCTCACACATTTAAGATACAAATGGCTGCATCTGCTCTTGCATTAAAAACAAGGTTGGTAAAACGATTACAGATAACATTTCAGAGCCAATATGCTAACAAGATATACGATTCTCATACAGTAGGTCACTTGTCTTGGTTTTTGAAGCGTCCAGGCATGTTTTAGCTGTAAGGTAAATAGTTCAACACCTTGTGAGATATTGAAGGCCGCTGCAGGCCAGTGCTTCACTAAGTCTTCAGTATTCTTAAAGGGATCATACAAAATTCTTAGAATATCTCTTAAAAAAGTGGTTTTCAAATGTGGGTCCTGATTGAAAACCACTGCCTTAAACATAATTTAAGCCTGTATTATAACTACAATGCACTCCCATTGCAGGGCTCGACACATTAAGCCTTACTGTATGTGCTTTATATTTGGTGTAAATGTTTTTTTTTTTTTTTGTCTTTTTTTCTGAAACAATATTCTTATCAATAATCTATCAGTTCTTTCTTGCCCCCTTTAATTGATTTCCAAAGCATCTTTAATCTTTAGAAAGAAGATCCCCCCCCCCCTAACCTTATTAAATGTCATCTTTCATGTTACATTTTATCATTAAATAAGACACTAATGTAGGGCTGTTTCCAATCAAATGGGTATTGAAATCAGCATCTTTCTACATTTGAGGAAACAGAAGCTGCATTTGAAGTGGGGTTTAGATGCATTTACATAGACTGTTTAATGAAGCTCAAGAGACTCCATAATGTTTTGAGATTTAATGTTTTAAATATATATATATATTCAGAATAAACAAATATGAAATATAGGAAAAATGCAATGATTGTTTTAAATGAAGTTCTCGTCACGAAGCTCAGTGCAAGTAGTCCATTGCATATTGAAGAGCGACCGGCGCAGTCTTGGCCGAACATGGAATTTAATTTATCCTTTTATGTTCTACGGAAGAAGGAAAGTTTTGTGGTTTTGGAACGACATGAGGCTGTGTAAATGAAAAGAATCTGCTTTGGTCCCAATGGCATTCTGGCATTCAAGTGGGAACTATGAACCATCATGTCTCCATAGAGCTCATCGCTGAATGTTCAAGATTACTAAAATCAACACTAGGGCTGGCTGAATTTTTAATATGAATGTTTGCTGAAGCTGCAATATTATTTTGTTGATCTAAAATTACCAACATTGCGAAGTTTGTTATGGTTTAATGCACTTTTATTGTGCCATGAATTTTTCTTGATTTTTGTAGCTCTGTAGACATTCATGTCTGTGAATAAGTACATTTTAAATTTGATTTAAAATTCGGATTGAATCTAATTATCTGTTTAAAACAAACTCTAAAATGGATTTATTATTTTAACATTTTAAATCTACTTTGAGCTGTGTCAGACTACTTTATAATGATGGCTCATCAGTGGAAAAAAGACTAATAAATAATAATCAAAGTTTTAATAATAAACAATAATTTGCTAAAATAGAGTTGTACAAACATTTAAATTGTTTGTATAACTATTTGCAAATCCCCAAAATTCTATATCAAGTTTTTCACAATTGTTTCTACCCCAGTTTGTGAAATTTAAACAATAAACTGTAATAACTTGTTTTCATAATTTAGATTTATTCAAACATAAATTAAATGAAGACCTCACTAACTTTAGTAAAGTAAAAATATAAGTATGTAATACAGTGCATATAGCCTATTTAGAAAAATGCTCTAACTGAGTTTATTGACATTTAATAGCTTTCTTGAGGATAATGTAACGTTAAGTGACAATGTATATCCTACCAGATGTTTTATTGATGTCTTTCCCCGGTTTAAACACTTAGCGATTTACACAAGACATGATTAATTTCGGTATGTTGTAATATATTTCAACATACCTTCTGGTGTTCAGACATGTTTATTTTGTGCTGTAACTAGTAAAGAGATGGTTTGATCCGTGATGCCACTTAAGCTGAGGTGGTGATCTGTCACACTATTTTAAAGATCGCCAAAAAGACCTTTGTCTGAATTTCCTAATAAAATCATAAATTTTAAAGATGAGACTACTTATTGAATGGCAGGCTCGCTACAAATGTTTAGTGAAGTTTTGTTCACACATCAACAGAAAACAGAACAGACTAAAAGGTTTTAGATATAAGAAACCATTTCATTACCGAATTAATATTGTCAATCCAGAGCTAGTGTCCACACAGCTGACATGTTTAACTGTTGTCGCTTATCCATGAACCGTCAAAATGTGCTATTGGAGAAGCACTAATTAAACATCCGTTTCGGTCACTGATTTTGGCCTCTGAAATTTTAGTGCATCCCATTCCCTAGCTAAAATTATATCTATTTTTAATCCTCAATAATGAAGACAATATTACATTTTTGAGTTAAACTCAAACTGACTCGAGTGCTTTCACACTCTCCTTATGGGTGCAACATCTTTAACAACACACTCCTGGAATGTCAGTCATGTGGCACCTTTCTATGGTTCTTGGTTGCTACAGTGTCGGTGGATTTGAGCTTCAGTCATGTGGAAAGGGATGAAAGGTGTTCTGAAGAACAGGTGAAAGCAGTTTACCTTTCAACAGCAGCCAGTTTCTCAGAGTTGTGGAAACTATGAGACACATCTGTGGCATTTCAGCTTGATGTCAAATTAAACTTGACTGAGTCTCTGCATCTGTTGGGTTTTTTCACCTTTCTTTGCCTCTATTCTCACACTCCCTTTTTATCATCCCACAGCACTCCTGAAAGCATTGTGTAGCAGCCTGTCGTCACATGATGCCATTTACAGTGAATTTGATTGGCCCGTCTCCCTGGGGATTCAGAATATCTGGAGGGCGAGACTTCAAGAAGGCCATAACTGTTTCCAAGGTAATCTTCCTCCCTGTTCACCAGTCCAGAGAACATGGTTCATCTCCTTGATTTTTGCATTAGTGATCAAGGCAATGAACATTCATACCTAAACCCTTGATATGATGCCTTACTTTTTGTGTTATTCACTGGTGTTTTACTGTTTTGCATTCTGTCTCCTTGACTACTTCAACCAAACAAGAACTGGATAATTAAAGTGGAAGTTCCTGGTTATTGTGTTGCATTGCGGATGGTCAAGCTATTGTTTTCCCCTTCTTATTCCTTACCGGCATTCTCCATTCTCTTTTTAGAATAATAGAAAATATTTTGAGCTTAAGCTACAGTTAGGTTTAGCCACAGTATGAATCATTAGGTTCACACTTTTATGTGAATTCGAGTCTCACAACAGGTTTATCAATCCACTTTTCTGCATTCAAGCTTTTAAGGCTCTGGCATTTTTTAAAGACTGTTTTTCATTTGAGAAGTTTAGAATCCGCTGTACTTCTGCCACCTAGTCTGGAACCCATTTATTTTTGTTTTTCATGGGCTTTGGGACAGTTTTCCAATTAAATTAAAACAGTTCCTCTCAACTAAAAAAAGTTTTTCAGTTTTTACAAAACTAATTCCATGTTGTGATCCAGAAATACACCACAGTGTTTCTAATTAAAGGCAGCTAATGGAACCTTTCATTTCATATCCTGGTCACATCTGCACTGGAATCCAGAATACCATTGCATTTAAACTTAAACCACTTAAAACATTGAGACTTTCAAAATTTTGTGCCTCTCATTTTCCTTATTGTTTCTCATTATTCGGTTTTAAACTTGCTTTTAAGGGTTAGTATTAGTAAATGTAAATTCTGTCATTTATTCACCCTTGTGTTGTTCCAATCCAAACCTATAAGATTTTCCTTTTTTATTTATTTATGAAACCTAAGAGATTTCTGTCCCTCCATTGAAAGTCCAGGTAACCAAACCTTTGACGCTTCAAAATGTTCATAAAGCCATCATAAAAGGTCTTCTGGAGAGACACGGTCGCTTTATATGATGAACAGATTTAATTGACTTTTATGCACACATAAACATTGATCAATGCACATCTTTCTATCTATCATGGTAAACAGGTCATACATGCTTGCTTGATGCAATTTTCCAAGTCAGAGTATAGTGGCAGGAGTTTGGCATGGGCACAAATATTGTGCTCCCCTCCTTGCATTGTTTTTGTCTGAACTAACCCTTCCTGACCCTCCAGGATTTCACACTGTTGTGATTTGGGTTGCGTGAGACACACTTCAGAAACTGTCTCCCGAAAACTACCAATTGACTTAGATATTCCTTTAAAAAATACTTGACACCACTGACAGTCTTTGCATAATTTAAATTCTGCAGTTTAGTATGAGGGTAATCTGTTTCTCAGGTCAATTTTTGCCATCATACACTGAGGGTAAGTATATTCCAGAGGTACATAGAGTACCTGAAAACCATACTTGAGTAAAAGTACAGATAAATTGCAGCGAAAATGACAAGTTACAAGTCACTAATTCCAGTGTGACTGAGTAAAAGTCTTAAGTACTGTTAAAATCAGATACCGGTACCCTTAAGTATTACTCGTACTCATTGTAGGCTTGAAGATGCACTAGTCCTCTACACGCAAGAGACATGCCGGTGAAAAACAATATTTGTGAGGAGGAGAGCAATCACGTTTATTTTCTAAAATAAAAATAAATTTGAACTTCAAAATGGCAAAAAATCAAGGTCGACTCAACAGTCTCTTAAATGTCAACAAAGTGCTCGAAGGCATAAGTAAACCAATATTCTTCAGAAAGGTCTCTTCATATGTTTAGTCAAATTAAATAGTCAAAGCCTACTTGTACTGGAAGGTTTAGCCTCATTTGTCCTCATCTCGTATATAAGGGTGCTTGCACACTTGCTTTAATTCCCTGGTCCGAACCCGATTGCACCCCCTCTCCTTCACCCACGTTGGATTGTGTACACATTATATTATTTGGGTCAGAACCGCGGTTCATTTGCGTCATCAAAGCAGCAGCTTTTTACTCTTGTTGCTTTATAACGACGAGGCAGGAGAAGGTGGCAAAATGCATAGCGTTGCTCACATCACTTTTATATATATATTTTTTTTAACCTTTGGTTTTGTTTTCAAAGCATCAGCACTGTCTTTATCTGCCGTGGATGTACTGCAAATAGTCTTAAGAATGTGGGAGTCTATTTCTGCTAAGGGCAAGCATAAATGAGATATACATTCTCTCTGTTTGTAGTGCATCAGTCACGCTTCTCAGGAAAAGGAGTGAGATGTACACAAACATGCAAGGTGCGTTCCATTTGACCATTGGTGGACTGTTTTGTTAGTGTTGGTTCAGACTGGTGACGCGATGTGCAGAGCTGTTGAAACTGTGCACCTGAGACGCGTCTCTCTGTAGGCAAGGGCATGGTTAGTTGGTACCCTCTTACGTCTCATGGCCCCACAACTTCCAATAGGAAAATTCAACTGCAGTAGCCACCGTTCAACCTGAAGAGGGCAGCACTCAGACGTTTTTACACCATATATTGTAGAATTAAAACACTTTATACCCAAATGTAAATTTTTTTTACTTGAATCGATGAACCGCATTAATAAAGCCCCAGTCTTACAGATCATTAACTAAAAAAAGTTGTTTTAGGGTTTAGTTACCCTTTAATGAAGTAATAATATAGCCTTTTTGAAAAGTTAGGATGAGCAAGGGCAAACTGCACGAGAGTATCAACAAGTACTGTTTGCGCAAAAAGGTGCCATGCGAAATGTAACGAGTAATTGCACTACTCCTCACTAATGTATTGAAGTAAAGTGTATATATACTTATTAAAAAATGTAGTCAAGTAGAGAGTAAGATGCTAATATCTTTGATTCTCAGTAAACCGACAAAGTAGCCAAAAAGATTCTCAAGTACAGTAACTAATTACATTTTGCTCAAATACTTACACCACTGGTATATTGATGCTCCGCGTGAAGCGAGGCGCACTCTGATTACATAAGGTGTGCTCCATTGTGCGTCTCTGTAGCAACAGTTAATTGGCTCTCGAGCAGGTACTCAGACATGGCACCTCTGCCCTACTGCTTTCAGCTAACATCAACAGCTGACTGGCAGTCCTCAAGGCCTCTCTGTGCCATGCTGTTTGAGTGTTTTGAGTCAGGCTGCCTTCCTCTTTTGCTACTAATGAGGTTGTGGCCTTATTGACTGATTCTTGAGGGAATTCTAAGCTTTGCTCAATAGACAGCAGTCCTTGTAGAGTTGTTTTTAAGATTCTGCCAACTATAACACCACTATAAGTAAGCCCATTGGTAGGTTGATATTGTAAAAGTAAAGTCTGTGGTGCTAAAACTAAATTTACACATAAAACAAAATATATATAAAAAAAATTAATATACACAATAAAAAACATTACTAATATTTCAACCCACGAGTTGGTAAGTTACATATTGTTACCTTAGTATAAATGAGCAGAATTGGCAAAAATAATTGCATGTATTATGGAATACCTTATTGACACTAATTCAGTAGCTTTCTTCTTATTGGGCTACATTCTTTGAAGGTCTATTAGCTGTTCAGACTAAGAGTTCAATTGGTTGAATGTTTTTTCTCTCTCAAGGTGAACGCTGGCAGTAAGGCAGAGATGGCCTGTCTTCAGCCCAGTGACATCATCATGGAGATTAATGGGCTCAATACTGGCGAGATGCTGAATGTAGAGGCACAAAACAAAATCAAGAGCTGCACGACACAACTGCAACTGCTTGTAGAAAGGTAAGGGTCCCTTTTTTTCTTTATTTACATTACTTTTCTTTCAATTTTAAAGCCAAAACAATCTGTTACCTTAAATTATACGTTTATCTCTGTAAAGCACCTTTGAAACAATCTACATTGTTAAAAGCGCTATATAAATGAAGATGACTTCATTAGTACTTGACTGAAATGACAGCGATGGTTGGATTTTGAAATATCGAAATCAAAATCTTTTCATTCAAAAGTGACTTCAGTTCGTTCAGGTCCATATTGACAATGGCTCCAGGCAGCTCTTTTGGGCATGCATAACTCCTCTATACTTGTATTGTGGAATACTGAAGTCTCTAAAATGGCTTGCCAAACTCACGTTTTAATTAACTAATCGCACATTTTTCATACGTGATTAATCGTGCCGAACATTAAAGTTTTGAATATGTTTTTATAGGGCTGCACGATCTAACGTTTTAGCATCGATATTGCGATGTCACATCGCAGGATGTCAAGTATAGGGATTGTAGTTGATCCATACTGACCAGGCACAGCGGTTCAAAGCGCACTTGATTAGACTCTTGTAACCTTGTAAACAGTGCTTTAAAGGGCACTTATTATGCCCCTTTTCACAAGATGTAAAATAAGTCTGAGTGTGTATGTGAAGTTTTAGCTCAAAATACCCAACATATCATTTTTTACAGCATGTTTAAATTGTCACTTTTTGGGGCTCAGAAAAACGCACCGTTTTAGTGTGTATCCCTGTAAATGTAAATGAGCAGCTGCTGCTGGCAAAGAGGGCGGAGCCTCACAAACTCTAGCTCAGTGTCATCTTACGGAATAATATCAAAACGGATAGTGGTGTTCATTTCGACCCAGAGTCTGACAATAATGCCCACAGAGCCAGAGAATATATGCTGTATGGAGGTAGAACGGGTATAGTTTAGTTTAATTACGGTTATAACATATTTGTCTTCGGCTTTTATCCACTATTAGTACAAGCCTGCTGTAGCGCACCCCGTCTGAATGATGGCCAAAAATACTGAGTTCAATGAAGTTTATTGTACATCACACAAAATATCAAGCGTTAGTTACTCCAGAAAATCCCTGTAAGAGCGGAATAAACACTGTATAAAAAGTGTACATTAAAGTCTTATCCATAAACTCTCTCTCGATTGTCGAGTTCACGCGCATAGGTTTAGTTACCTATGATCACGCGCCTGAACTCGACAATTGACTACTCTGGACTTCGACCGAAAACAGGAAGTAAATACAGGTATTTGCGCTGGCTGAAATAACATAATTTTTATTCATATCTTTCAAATCTACTGCAGTCAGATTCACCGTGTTCACTCTAAAATAATCACTCACATGGTTGGGCACTTGTAGTGACACATCAAGGATGTTAAAAGGCTAAAAGCAGGTTTAAAACTTGCCAAAATTGAAGTCAACAGGGTGCAAATTTTAAAAAGAGGATAACACAGTGTAGGCAACACTGATTTTTATCGTTGTTCTCTGTATTGACAGCACTCCAAACTTAAAGGAGTTCTCCTTTAAGTAACAACTGAATGTTTGAAGGAGCTAGAAATTTGTTCCGTATGATTAAACTGCTCCTAAACACCAGTTCCATAAACACCCCCTAAAACACATTGGGGTCAGATGAACCCAAAGCCAGTCTAATTATACAGGACTTTCTAAAGATCAATTAGTCAACTTTTCAATTAGATCAACTAATCAGTAAGATTACTGAAAAACTAGTCGAAGTCTGCAATTTTGTTCATCTTTAGATGTCAACACCAGTAAACAAAGTTCTGGCCTCAAATGTACCTTTGCTCTCTCACACACATGCACTTTGAGCCCTGTGTCCATGTGAGTACATTTTTCCCTTCTGACCTCATGTCTCTGACCAGGCCAGAAACAACACTGGGCCGACAATGGCACACTAGCTGTGTGTGTGTGTGTGTGTATCTCCTGTAGCCCACAGCATTGGAGGAAGTGTGTCTGCCCTCTAAGTTCAAATTAGTATACTTAGATACAGAGTTATGGAAGTTTCCTGCTCTACTTGTTCCTTTAGTTTTCTGAAAAATCCATCTACAAAAAACTTGCCTACATTATGTAATAGTGGAGGGACATTGACTCGTGTCTTGAATTCAGTTTGAAGAATTTGAAGAATTGTTGGCATGAATGAGAGTTTCCTTAAGCCGTTAAGTATTTCCTCTTGCAAATCAGACAGTTTATCAGCACACCTACTGAAACTCTCACAAAACATAGGCCTGAACACAATTAACCTTTTACTGCAAAAGCTACTGTATACGGTTTTGAAGGTATCTGAGCTACTTTCACATTACTGTAAAATGTAGTTGGTATTGCTGCTAGAGTTGGTTTGTTACTCCCAACACTGGTCAGGAGGTCGTCGTCTCTTTATTGTCTCGAATAACTCTTGGCTTTGGGTTACAATCTAGTATTAATGGCTCCTGTGCTAACTCTCCAGCTGGTGAAGACCCTTTGATGTCTGTCTCATGTGGTTTTATAGTTTTTTTTCTTTCCTTTTCTTATTTTATCTCACATTTTTCTGTGACATTCTTATGTAGATTCTATGTAAGGATTTAATCTCTAGTGAGTTGAAAATATGACCAGAATGCTGCAGTACATGTAGTGTGTTAAGACGCTCTGATGCAACGCCTTCCAAATAATAAACGTCTTGCAAGAAGTTGCTTCAGAAACCATGTTGTAATATGGACGAAGTTTCTAAGAATTTTGCTGGGAATTTATGCATGAAATCAGCCATGCTGTAGATCTTTGCCCAGGAGCATCAGAAGACAAGCTGTTTTAGTCGTCTTTAGTCTGAGGCTCATATGAGTGTCATTGAGTGTCAATCTTTGCTGAGGACTGAACGGGGCACAAGTGAATGTCGTCAGTGTAATGCCTTGCTGTTCCAACAGCGTTTCCTCAAGTTCTTTGTCGGGCTGGTATCGCTGTATGTATCTGTACAGTGTAGATTAGGGGTGTAATGTTTCAAATTACTCATGGTTCGGATTTTATCACGCTTTTAGGGTCATGGTTTCAGTACTGTTCGGTTATGTCAAATAAAAATAATGAAAATAAAAACAAGTAATCAAACTACAAGTACAAACATAAATAAATCAATAAATAGAGCAAGAAGATACAAATAAAATAAGGTATCTAATAGTAGTTTTCAGGTACAGAAATTGAATAAAGTAATCAAATGTAAAATAACATTGCATATCTTCACTATAAATTAAATAAAGGTTAATCATTTAAGTTACAAAAGCTATTCAGTCAAGAAGTGTGTGATTTTCTTGTCTTTTGTTGTTTGATTAACATTAAAACACAGTAGGAATATTAGGCTGCTGTCACTTTAAGACATAATGCATGGAGCCAGTACACCTGATACTGAAAACATGCGCTGTCTTTCTTGACTGTTTACGTTCAATTAAGACGTGTTTATTGTTGGGCATGTTGAGAGAATTTTAGTTAATTTTTACGGTCAAGTGCAACTGTCTCTTCTCAGAATATCTCTTCTCCTGTCTCTGAAAATGTCTTTTAAGGGGACATATTATGCAAAATTCACTTTTACATGGTGTTTGAACATAAATGTGTCTTGACAGTGTGATTTTTAACAAAGCAGAAACCATGGACACTAGTGTAGATTAGATGGACTGTGCTGTCCATCCATCTTCTTCCGCTTATCCGGGGCTGGGTCGCGGGGACAGAAGTCTAAGCAGAGATGCCAAGACTTCCCTTTCCCTAGACACTTCCTCCAGCTCTTCCGGGGGAACACCAAAGTGTTCCCAGGCCAGCCGGGAGACATAGTCCCTCCAGCTTCCCTTCCCGGGAAGGCATCCAGGAGGCATCTGGTGTGGAGGAGCAGTGGCTCTACTCTGAGCTCTTCCCGAGTGACCGAGCTTCTCACCCTATCTCTAAGGGATCGCCCAGCCACCCAGCGGAGAAAGATAATTTTGGCCGCCTGTATCTGGGATCTTGTCCTTTCGGTCATGACCCAAAGCTCATGACCATAGGTGAGAGTAGGAACGTAGATTGACCTGTAAATCGAGAGCTTCGCCTTGCGGGTCAGCTCTTTCTTCACCACGACAGACAGGTACATCGACCGCATTTTTGCAGAAGTTGCACCGATCTGTCTGTCAATCTCCCGTTCCATCCTTCCCTCACTCGTGAACAAGACCCCAAGATACTTTAACTCCTCCACTTGAGGCAGGAACTGTCCACCAACCTGAAGTGGGCAAGCCACCCTTTTCCGACTGAGGACCATGGCCTCGGATTTGGAGGTGCTGATTCTCATCCCAGCCGCTTCACACTCGGCTGCAAACCGTCCCAGTGCATGCTGAAGGTCCTGGTCTGAAGGGGCCAGCACGACAACATCATCCGCAAAGAGCAGAGACAAAATCGTGTGGTCCCCAAACCCGACAACCTCCGGCCCCTGGCTGAGCCTGGAAATTCTGTCCATAAAAATTATGAACAGAACCAGCGACAAAGGGCAGCCCTGCCGGAGTCCAACATGCACCGGGAACAAGTCTGACTTACTGCCGGCAATGCGAACTGAGAAGTGTGATCCCCCTGTAGTTGGAACACACCCTCCACTCCCCCTTCTTAAAAAGAGGGACCACCACCCCGGTCTGCCATCCCAGAGGTACTGTCCCCGACCGCCACGCGATGCTGCAGAGACGTGTCAGCCAAGACAGCCCCACAACATCCAGAGACTTGAGGTACTCAGGACGGTTCTCATCCACCCCCGGTGCCTTGCCACCGAGGAGTTTTTTGACTACCTCTGTGACTTCAGCTTGGGTGATGGACGAGTCCACCTCCGAGCCCTCAGCCTCTGCTTCCTCAATGGTATTCCTTCCACCGTCCGACGACTTCAACAGCCAACAGCTGCCCACCTCCACTGTAAACAGCATAGGCGGGGCACTGCTTCCCTCTCCTGAGGCACCGGACGGTTTGCCAGAATCTCTTCGAGGCCAGCCGGTAGTCCTTCTCCATGGCCTCACCGAACTCCTCCCAGCCCCGAGCTTTTGCCTCCACAACCAGCCGGGATGCACTCAATCAATCAATCAATCAAATTTTATTTGTAGAGTGCCTTACAACATCCAAAAGGTGCACAAGGCGCTTTCTAGTAAAACATGAAACATAGAGACATAAAAATAGCAGTCGAGTCGGTGGCTACGTATTAAAAGCTTGTCTGAATAGATGTTTTCAGCTGTACTTTTAAAAACACTCAACACGGTGATGCTTCGTAAGTGTGCTTAGTCATAGTCATAGTCAACTTTATTGTCATTCTACTGTATACATGTATACAGTCGAACGAAATTTCGTTCCATACAGACCGAGGTGCAACCAATACAAAAATAAACAACAACAACATCTGATACACACAATACATAGCAACAATAAACAATTTCAATAAAACAGTAAAATAGTGAAATCAAGCATAGCAGAAAGTCCTAAGACCATTAAAGTGACCATTTTTTAATGCCCATTTCATTTAGGTGACAGTTCACAGTCATTTATGGGCTCTTAGTCCTTCATTGGGGGGGGTGGGGAGTGAGAAGCAGCAGTTTATGGCAATGAAACGATGAATGGGACCCGGGTATCCAGGGCTCTGACAGCTTGAGGGAAAAAACTATTACAGAATCTTGCAGTGCGAGTCCTGATGCTGCATAACCTCCTACCCGATGGTAAAGGGACAAACACACTGTGTGAGGGATGGGAGGGGTCCTTTATAATGGCAGAAGCTCTGCGCACACAGCGTGACTGAAAGATGTCTTGGATGGGTGGTAGGGAGACCCCTATAATCTTTTCAGCTGTCCTCACTATGTGCTGCAGGGACTTTCGTTCATGTGCTTTACAGTTTCCAAACCACACAGTGATACAGTAGGTCAGGATGTTCTCCACAGTTCCTCTGTAAAAGGTGGTGAGGATGGATGGCGGGAGCCTGACTCTCTTTAGTCTCCGCAGAAAGTGCAGGCGTTGTTGTGCCTTCTTCATAACAGTGCTGGTGTTGATAGACCAGGTGAGGTCGTCAGAAATATGCAAACCAAGAAATTTGGTGCTTCTGACTCTCTCCACCTCTGAGCCACTAATGAACAAGGGAAGATGGTCAGCTTGTCTTCTGCGGAAGTCAACAACCATCTCCTGTGTTTTGTCCACATTAAGAGATAAGTTGTTGTTGTGGCACCAACCTAACAGTAGTTCCACCTCCTCTCTGTATCGTGCTTCATTGTCGCCACTGATGAGGCCAACTACCGTTGTGTCATCGGCAGTTGGCCTCATCAGTGGCGACAATGAAGCACGATATGTGTGAGCGTTTGGAGGTGTAGAAGAGAAGACGTGCTGCCGCGTTTTGTACCAGTTGAAGCCGATTGGCCGCTTGGCTTGGCCTGCCGGTACCCGTCAGCTGCCTCAGGAGTCCCACAAGCCAACCAGGCCCGATAGGACGCCTTCTTCAGCTTGACGGCATCCCTTACTTCCGGTGTCCACTGGATTGCCGCCTCGACAGGCACCGGAGACCTTACGGCCACAGCTTTGAGAGGCCGCTTCGACAATGGAGGTAGAGAACATGGTCCACTCGGACTCAATATCTCAAGCCTCCCTCGGGATCCGGTCGAAGCTCCGCGGGAGGTGGGAGTTGAAGATCTCTCTGACAGGAGGCTCGACCAAACGTTCCCAGCAGACCCCTCACAGTACGCTTACAGACCCTTACAGTACGCTGCCAAGTCTGTCCAGCTTCCTCCCCCGCCATCGGAACCAACTCACCACCAGGTGGTGATCAGTTGACAGGTCCGCCCCTCTCTTCACCGAGTGTCCAAGACACACGGCCGGAGGTCAAATGAAACGACCACAAAGTCGATCATCGACCTACGGCCTAGGGTGTCCTGGACTGTGCTGTTATAATGGAAACCATTTAGTTTTACAGTTTGATGTGCAGTCATGCTGAGACCGATTTGTGTGGATCAGCACAGTGCAGTATTTTACAAGAGCTTCAGTCATGTTTATAATGTATTACCGTACTGTTGAGTCTCTTGTTTAAAAATACCACCACACGCATCAACAATATTTCTGTATTTAGATGCCTCCAAAGCTCATCTACAGACCTCAGCTTTGAGCCAGAGACAGAAGAAACTGTGAAGGGGGAAAACGGAATATCCAATAGGAGGAAAAAATAAATCAAAGGGAGTATGACATTAGGATGAAATTGAGTGAAACAAAGTAAGAGAGAGAAAGCAATTGGAAGTAGAAGCAGCAAAAGGTAGAGGCTTGGTCAAATGTATGTGTCCGCCAGGGCTGTTCACGTCTTGTTTTTGCTGGCATCACTAGGAGGATGCTCTCCCTTAACCTCGCAGTAAAACATTTCATTAACAGGAATGGAAACACTCAATTTCTTTAGGTCAGGATTAAATCTGACTGTTTAAAGCACTCTTAATGAAGTGTGGGTTTCAGGAGTGTCAAGCATCTTCATTGGACCAAAGCTTTTAGTTTAGTTTGAAGCGGAAATAGTTCAACAAATAAACCAGATTTGTGGCCTGAGGGAATCCATTTTCTTAATTGATGAACTTTTACTTTTATTAAGTAACTGGCGGAGTGAAGGAATACAAGTGCAGCCAGTGGGTGTTTTATATAGCAGAATTTTCAAGAAATAAAATACTTTCCAAAAACCGATCTTGGCTTCATAAGAAATAAAGCCTTCCTGGGTTTGACTGGTTTCTGAAGATGCAGAGCACCAGCTCTGAATAAGGCCCTTGTGTGGAATTCCTTGCTCATGAAGCTATAAAGAGTTGTCTGTAGCGAACATATGCCAGGGATTAATTTTAAGATAAATAAACGTTTTCAGACATGTGGTGCTTCCTGGTCACGAGTTCTGCTAATGTATTTAAATAAGTCTGTCTTTTCTCGGTTTAATTTCATCAACTTGTATTCATGGTCATTATCATTCTGCATTTTGTTAAATGTGCTAGTATCTGCACTTCCAGATGAGAAAGAAAATGTCATTAACTTTTAGTTCCTGAAGTAAGGCAGTGGAGATTCCAATGTGGTTCTTTCTGTCAGTCTGTCATATTTACTTGATAGCCGAAAAAGTCTCAGGATAACATGAGATTTTCTTTCCTTTTGAAGGAATTTAATAAGTTTATCCAGCTACTTTATCAAAGGAGCATATGGTATCTGACTTATAAAACATGCTTGCATCTCCTGGTTGTCAAATTTGTCCAGATATTTTATCATAAAACTATGCTCAGAAACTGACCCAGATTAAAAGTGCACCAAAAGTTACAGATTTTGGTTTTAAACACACTGATCCTTTTCATAAAATAAAATAAATAAAAAAGCCTTGTATTAATGTTTGAATCTTTCCACACAGACCTGCTCCTCCTACTCCTGGTCAGACCAATGGAATCACAGAGCAACTGGTTGGCCGCTTCCAGGTCAGTAAAAAAAGCAAATATCAAAGTGTGTGTGTGTCCATACAATGGAAGTCAAAGAGGACAGAAGTCAGAAGAAGAAAGTTTGAAACAACATGATTATGGGCAAATGACAGAATCATTTACGTTTGTCCTTTCTGGGTGAACTATACCTTTTTAACTGTTAAGTTTTGACTCGTGCAAAGGGGCTGTGCTTATGATCAGAGGTTGTAAGAGAGAGGACTGGCTAAACTAATAATTTTTATTATTATTTAATTGTAGTTCTTCAGTCACAGATTTGGTGTTTGCTTTTTATATTTTATAACAACTTTATATTTGTTATGCCTTTATCTTAATGATTATATTCTGCGTTTAATATTTTAAATGGCACGAAACACACTGTTGTACTGTGAGTCAGAGGGCCATATGCTGTCATATTTTATTGTCTGGATGCTGTCTACACTGGACGCAACAAAGCGAATGTTCCAAATCCATTTTGTCCCTTTGTCCAGTCAGAAGTTGCGCGAGTGCTTGGAGTACATCAGAAATGGAACTGGGCATCAGTTTACTGTCGGAAATTTGTCATGTGACCTCGCACCACTTCCAGTAGACCGAATCAAAGATTATAAAGGGTTTTATCTGCTTTGGTCGCATTATTATTCTCAATTCTGATGTTGTTTTGGTAATTGTGACGTTTGGAGTAGATTCATCGTCTGCTTTACATTTACCTGGCACTGACAGTCATTTTACAAACTTGATCATGCTTCGTGCAGAACCACGCATCATTAAATAATATTCGGATTCTTCAATCACGCCATCTAGTGGTCTATTCCACGACAACAGCAATACAACTGATAATAGACTGCTCAAGCTGGTACTACGAGTCATCTTGAGATGATAAAAGATGAAATCAAGATGATGTAAAATGTCATATTTTGTCCCACAAGCGGCAAAATTTAGCAGAGGGCTCTTATCAGTTTCTTTTCTATAGCAATCTGCTGACTGTACACCAGTCCTTAGCCTTGTCACGCCCCCCTTTTTATAAGTCTGCATGCAGTGCCTAGTTTGGGAACCACTGATTTATACAATATTATTTTACGGTTCAAAAGTTTGGGGTCTGTACGATGTATTTTTTATTCAGCCAAGGATGAATTAAATGTATCAAAAGTTACAGTAAAAAAACATTTATAATGTTGCAAAAAAAATCAACTATTTAAAACAAATGCTGTTCTTATGAACTTTCTATTAATCAAAGAATCCTAAAATTTATTACGGATTCAACAGGAATATTAAGCAGCTCAACTGTTTTCAACATCGCCAAAACAAAACAGTATGTTAGAGTGATTTTTGAAGGATCACTAAAGATTGGATTAATGTCTGCCAAAAATTTCACCTTTGCCATCACAGTAATAAATTTCTTCTTTTTTTTAAATGTATAAAAAAATTACTGTATTTTTAATCAAATAAATACAGCCTTGGTGAGAACGGTAGTGTATACTATATTGAAGTAACATCCTTTTCTTTTCTTTTTTCAAAATGTTGCTTTGAGTGCAAGAAGCAACAAAACAGCAGTCCATCGCTGCTACAGGCCTGTCATGAGTGCTACTCTACTAAACCACTGACCCAAGGCTTAGTGTTTGGATCTCTCAGATTTGAAGCTTGCCTGCATGGTATCCATTAGGAGAAGGTGGACCACTATCTGCTTATCAGTGATTTATAGTTTGACAGGTTGAGCTCAAATAAGACATTTGAGTCTTTATTTCCCTCTTTTTCATTTCTGTACGGCAATAATTCTGCATGTCTGCATCCGTGACACGAGAAAGGAACTTGGGAATGTTATAAATCAGACAGAGTTCCTGTGTTTTAAATGCTAAAGGGGCTACTGGACGGGTCTCTGTTGTAACAGATACTATGATCGAAAGGATTGGGAGCCCCATAAGTCTCGTAGTCCTTCCGTACGACCATGTGAGAACTTGTAAAGAAGGCACACATGAGGGTTTAACAATGAGCAAGACTTGAAGGCCCAGGCCTAGAGATGGAATGGTCTCAATAGTCGTCACCACATCATGTTCACATTTGATCAACATATCCCGTGTTTACTACTAGTCAAAACTATGTGATTCAAAGAGGAGGATCTGTTACTGATCTATGGTTTTTCCCTTTGGGTGTGCAGGAGGCTGTGCAGGTGAGTCGAGATGAGAACCAGAACTACAGAGAGTACACCATCTCCAGCCCAGCGTCTCTGTCTCCTGGCCCATATTCACCTGAGCCTCCATCCAGCCCTGACCGCAAAGGGGGCAGGATCACACCCACCAATAAGAGGTACAACTGAACAACGTTAGTAGAGTACTGAGGTTTGCTACTATAGCAGTAACACAACAAGATGGATTTACTTTGGTACAGGATTGCTTGCTGGCAGTGCTTTTACCAATTTTTAGGATTGTACCTTGACCCACTAATGGACATTTAAATGAGCATGTTTTTTCTCTTTGTGGTCCTTCAGTATTATTGAAAAAGGAAAAGTCAGCACTGTTGAAGCATAATGCAGTAGTGAAATGCGTTATGAAACATGCATAATGCAAACTCCATTAGGATTAATGTACCATGAGGATTAGGAAATCATGTTCTAGCACTCGGCTGATGTTTTCATGACTGATGCTTTATACCGTGCTTTTAATTACTTACTTCAAATGTTCAGCTGTACAAACAGAGAGAGTATTTCTGTAACCGAAGTGTTTGCTAAGAAAATACAATCCATTAATTAAGAGATGATTGGATGACTGAAATTAGTTGATATTAAGCAAATGTTCCTTTTTCTTCTTCTGTTGAAAACAAAGAGATATTTAGAAGAATGTACAACTTGCTTTATTACATGCATTGAAAGTGGATTTTAACTACGTCTTTCAAGCTCCAGGAACACTAAAAGTGGGCCAAATGACTCGTGTGCTGTATTCCAAGTCTCCTGAAGGTATATGTGAAATTTGAGTGAGGGATTGACTAGAGGTCTGCACTGGCTTTAAAATGAAGCCTGAACTCAGCCCGTACCCGAGATTGGTTATTCTGACTTGACCAGTACAGTTACATTTAAAGCCCGACACAAACCCGAAGTTGCATGCAACGATCAGTAAACAGACAGTTTTATCAAGACACAGTGGCCCCCTCAGCAGTCCGCACACTGCAAAAGAGAAAAAGCACATGCTTACCGATTTATGAAACTTTGATGGATAAACGGGTGTAAAAGTCACAAATTCCTCTCGAATTCACTTCAAAATAAATTTAGTTGACAGCAACGGTAAAACACTGCAGTTGTTTTTCCACCAAACCATACGATTTTTTACAGAGCCGAAGCTATTTATGAAAAATTAAATTTCAGTCTATTCTAGATGTTCGTTTTCAATTTAAGTCATTATTGACTAAAGGCCCCGATATATTTAGGGATCAAAGAACAAACTGGTCTAATGTCATTTTGAACAAAATCAGTCCAAAACAAAGTTTGTTTGTATTTATCTAATTTGTTTTTATTTATTTGGCAGGAGTTTGAAACTTCCTGCCAAAGCACACTTTCCAGAAAAGTTCACTATCGCTGGTAAACACCTTCAAACTACCATTGGTCTGTGTCTATTATGCAACGGGCACCGTTGGTGTGCTCTGGGGCTCCGCATTTGACGTTAAAATCTTCTCTGGTTTAATTCTCCTGTTCAGTCCATCAAGGTCAGATGTAATTTTAAGAACATGAACACAGGAGAGCTGCTTTATAGTTGCAATTCTACTTGACAGTGACACTGGTACTCTGTTGTTGTTTTTTCATGTATAATACTATAAATTTAATAATATTGCCTTTGACAACCTCTGTCAGCATTCTCTTTCATTGTATGGAAAAGAGCAGATTGGACATTCTCAGTCATATGGTTTTGGAATGGTATGAGGGCATGCTATTTTCATTTTTCATTTTCAACAAAATAGATGCAGTTTCTGACAGTGCAGTTTTAAATTTAACAGACAAAGGGAACTTTATGATTAGAGGGTAAAGTTATTCTACAGGGGACATGTTAAGACTCCTCTGCTTCAAGAAGTTCATTGTGGAGATCTTTTTTTTTTTTTTGTACCAGGTCTCCAGTAGAGTCGGCACATGGTTGATGAATGGGTCATAGCTCAGTGCTTGACTGCAGGTGAAATGTTCGTTTGTCTGTTTCCTGAAGCCCTCTCTCTCTCACACACGCACACTCAGACAGAAACACACACTCTCTCTTTACCTGTTCTTCTCAGACTTAACACTGTAAATGACCCCTGACAGGCTGCAGCACATTCCACATGTAACTGCTGATGAAGCTCATTTAATTGGATTTAGCGATGGATTATGAACTAGATTAATGAATTTTGGATTAAGCTGGCAAATGCATTACAGCACAGCATGGTGTTGAGACAATAACTTGTTGCTTTTTATATCGCCCAGCCAATAAGATCATTGTTGTGCATTACAATTAATGCTGTATAATTTTAAATTCTATCATTTAAAGGGATAGTCACCCATTCGGTCATTTGCTCACCCCTGTGATGCACTTTTAAGTGTGTATTACTTATTTTCTTCTCTAACACAAAAGGTACATTTTATTAAAAATGTACTTAATTTACAAGTGTACTGGTACTAGAGCAGGCTCCAAAATTAGAAAAAAAAGTAATATTTCTGACAAGTGAGCTTCATGATCTCTTACTGTACGTTCACACCGCCGCCGGCGAGAGCGGCAAAATTCGCTCTCGCCGCCCTCCCATCGACGCCGTGAGATTCGGGGACTCTCTGGCGCTCTGACGTAGATTTTAGAATGCGTGATTTTTTTAAAACTTTATTTAAAGGCGCCGCAAAGCAAATAAGAACTGAACCTAAATCAGTATCCTATTTTGTGCATACTGGCCACACGTAGGGTATAAGTTAACCTATTAAAATCTTTTAAATGTGAAAGTAACAAAACACCAACAATTTCAGACACCTTTTTCCATTCGTCGTTCTTTTTATTAATGTCCCTGTATGTAAACAGGGACACGTCGTACAATAACGGGAAAACCGCAACAGAAATAATTAACTTTTCCTCCATTTTGCTTAGGAACTAATGTGGTCGGAACCAAAGTTTACAGGATTGTGTTCTCTGGTATCCTCTCAGGCGGAGGACTTCTACATTCCGATTGGTTGCCGCTGGTTGCCGCCGAACCGCGTCATAGCTTATTACCATAAAGTGGACAAATTTCAACTCTTCTTGCCGCTCTCGCCATCCAAGACGCACCGCACCGCCCTCGCCGGAGGTCGCCGCCGGCTCTCATTGAAAATGAATGGCTTCCGGCCAATTTGACGCTCTCGCCGCCGGCGGTGTGAACGTACAGTTACAGTATTAATGTTGAAAATGGTTGTTTTAAAGAATTCTTAAATTAATAGAAAATAAAATAAAAAACACACATTTGAAATTGAAATCTTTTGTAACATTATTAGTCACTTTTGGTCAATTTAATACATTACTGAATATAATATAATTTTTCTGAATAAAAATATTAGAAATATTTTTTTTTTTTTAAAGTTGACCCTAAACTTTTGAATGGTAGTGTATATTATACAATAATTATGGTAGAGGTAAGTGCCTGTGAATCATGATTTTTCTCTAACATGTCTGTGTAGTTTTCACATTATTGTTTACTTCTTGAGTTTCTTGGTCCAGTTTCTGCCTTCTGAATTGTTTAAAAAACTTAAACTATATGGCTCAAGTTCATGTAACTGCAACCCATTTCATGTCAACTGTAGTTTGCTTCAAAGTGTCCTTGAATTCAACACCAGTTCAGAAATGTTCTTTGTATGGTGTACTTAAGGTAAATGTTGTTTGTTTTTCAGCCTGCAGCTCTATTCCTGGTCCTCAGAAGAGAAGAACGTACAGAGTCACAGACTGTCCCGACCCCTCTCTCAGGTACAATCACTCTCTGAACTCTTTTATATAAACCCCAAGAACAAATGACAGATGAACAAATGAACCAATCATGTTTCCATGAAATGGTTTGACAAGTATTCTTTTGTGTTGATGTATGTCCTATTGAAACAGAAAGTGAGGGCAGGACATTCTGAAGGGCTTGTTCTTTTTTTAAATAGCCGGTAGCCTTCACACAAGTGAGGAGAGATCTGGAGCACTGATTGCAGGACGTCTTAGGTTGTGAAAAACTTAAGGTTCTGCTTTTACCAGTTTCAATCAGATGTAAAAAAGACTATCACAATGTCCTATACAAACACAACACATATACATTTAGGAGGATGTGCCATTCTCATTTAGAAGACTATTTTATCGGACAAAAATGTGCAAATACCCATATGAACAAGATGAGTCATCAATATCTTTTTTAGGATTATACATTTTTTCTATAAACAAATAGCCTATATTTTGCAGTTCATATTCAATTATTATACTAGTGAATCAGTACTGGATGCATTACAAGTTGTCAAAAACGAGCAAGTGAAGCTTGTGAGATGAGGTCTGGTAAGTCTCAATGTTGATGGGATCTGCAACGGAAAATTGATGTTAGTTCTGCCTAATGCTTCTGAGGGGCTTCCATGTGCGTTCATGTTCGTAGTACATGGTACATTGAGTCTTCTCACGGAATAGGATTGCTATGCTCTGCTCCTGAAATGTGGCCCATAAATCCCTTTAGTCGCTGCCTATATATGACTTCATGGGAAAAGCAGGGTTTCAGTGGCACAATTTAACTGGGATGCCTCTTCACAACAAGCTCCAGGATCGCACTCTCAGGAAATGAGATTATGATTTCCATCCGTAAAAACCGTTTGCAATAAAAGGGTTAGCATTTCCAATATTTTCATAGGGGGCGGTGAGTACATAAACTCAAAAAGGTCACCTCACTATATGCTGATGTTCATGGGAGCGCAACCTGGAAATGGTTAATCTAGAATATCATTGAAACAATGTGGTTGACCTTTCTTGTAACTTCTTTTAACCCCAGGTTTATTAGCATCATAAGTAGTGCAGTGCCCATGAGATATTTATTATACTTATTAGTGCTGCTCCACTATTCTCTGCTACACTGATTCTGTACCATCTTGGGGGATATGTAGAAAATGGGAAGGTAGAATGGGCAATAATCTGAAGGGAAAGCATTCCAGAGCCTGTCCCAAAAAACGAAAATTGAGCAAATAAAGTTTGTGGGAAAGTTATTCCGAGATATGTCAGCTATTTACTAAAAGGCTCAGTCCCATAGATGTTTCTACAAGGCAGATGTCAGAGCAGGAAAAAACAGCCAGGACCTTTGATGGTTGAAAACATTCCAGTCATTTTATCATTGCTGTAGATGTTAAATAAACACACATTCATGACACAGCTTATTAAACTCAATAACATCCCAATTCCCCTGTCAGAAATGTTTGGTCCTTTTAAAGATGACCGTTTGAATGCTTCTAAACGAAACTCATGGGAGGTCTGGGAGAAGCCAGCATGGTGATAGTGACACTGAGCACTGGCTTTTGTCAACAAAACGTCTCAATATAGATGCGTTATGCTGTGAAAATACCGTATCCATGCAACACTAGGCAGGGAGAAAGAATGGAATAGTTTGTCCAAAAATGATGAAGCTGTAATGTACTTGTTCTCATGTAGTTCAGAGGGGATCGCCATCTTATTTGGATATACACAGTCCTGCATGCGTGAGTTTTCATCTGGACACAAGACACTCAACAGATTTAGCAGTGTAGACATAATATGGAGACACTATTGCAATTGAAGTGGACCAAAAAATAGATTTATGTTCATTTTATGTCAAGGTACATGTGAACAATCAGTATAAGATCATATTCTTTATGACTAGCCAAGACTGCTAATTCGAGTCAGTCCAAGACGATGCTCCTGAAAATATGGACTTGGACTTAAGTTTGACGATGCCTCCCAAATGGCATATCCGCCATGTTGTCATTGTGACCTACTGCATCAGTTGTGTCACTTTACTGCCATTCACAAATCTTCTCCTGTGACCTAATGGGATGTTTAGGTGTCCATTGAAAGTGCACTTCAGAATCTCGTTGTAAGCCATCCAGGTAGTTTTTGCCTACTGTTTTCAAACTGTATTTGGACATAATACTCTGTTGGCGTACTGTTTTTCGCATACTGTATATTTGGGAAGTGTTCGATTTCGGATGCAGAGTGGTCTTGTCTGAACTTGTGTACTATAACACTGTATGCAAGGAGAACTGGTATGTTTTGATTTGGTGTGTGGCGTGTAGGCGTGAACACCTGTAAAGAGTAACTGTCTTTTTTGTTGATTTTGAAAAAAGGCATTTCTTTTTTATTTAGCTTTTGCACATCTTATTTCAATTTAGTTTTAGATTTTGTTCTATTTTTCCTGGATTATTAGACATCAGCAATATGAGAGGTTTATTATATTACAATTCAAACCACATTATATGACAAAATAATTGCAATAGGATTTTTGTTGGCACAATAGTGCAGCCCTAATCATACATTCTCACACAGATATCCCACCAGTGCACATGTGCTTACTGGGAGAGTGTGGTGCAGACGGAGACTTAACCATCATGTTCAAGACACCCTACTTGCATGCCACTGTTGAAGTATGAAATATCTCAGCTATTATTTTGACCCGCAGACATCCAAACTTTGGGCCTCCCAATAAATCTAAGCCAGCCATCCAGTTAACCCAACTAATTTACTGCCGAAACAAATCCAGTCCAAATTAGGGTCGTCACCTTCTGCTCATAGCCCTCAATCTCTCTCTGCACAATCAAAACATTTTTCTCATTCTTCTTTCTCAAGCTCTCTCATAACATGTATGTTACAGGGTACAGCGGCATCTGTTGTTTAGATTGTTTTGCTATAGAGCAGGCAGTTTTAGTGGAGGGATGAAAGGCTGGTCCATGCCAAACAGCAGCAAATGAGGTGTATCAGCAGGGTTGATTTGCTGCCTCGTCTGTGGTCAGATACACTGGACACGCAAACATGCACATAAACAGTCGGCTTGCTCTTTACTATCAGTGGGCTCAGAGTCTTTTATGTTTGTCTGTCATGAAGGTCTGTTGTGGGGGACTCTAGTATAATTGTGGTATTTGTTAGATCCCAAAAGGCACTTTGATGCCAGAGAGTGTTAGGATCTTTGCCTCACATATTTCTACTGGAATTTTAAGATCTGTTCAAGCTCTCTCCTCGTTTTTTATCCTCAGACTGGAATCCCTTCAGTCCTACTCTTTCCTCTCTTCTTCTTCAGGGAAAACTTGCATTCTTCTAGTCTTAGTTAGCTCCAGCATTTAACACTGAGAGTCTTGGCATAATATCTGTGTAAGGATGTGCTTAGTGTGTGTGTGGTGATCTTTCTGACATCTTACACGCATTATTTTGAAATTTTGTGGCATAATTGGTGCAAAGAGTTCCATTTTTGTGTGTGGTTTGGCTGTAGAAATGAATGGAAAGCACATTGTGCACCAAATGAGTTTTCTTTCTCTGTACTTACAAGTACATGTTTTTAGCAGGGGTGTTTCCTCCAAGGCGACGAGAAAGGCAGTGCCGCCTCAAAAAAATTGGGCGAGAAAATCCATATTGCAAAATTAAAACACAAATATTACAAAGTGTGATTATTAAAAAGTGTATAAATCACTTGTTTTTCTAAAGTAACACTGTTCGACAGCGACACCCGCAGGTAAAGTTACAGCAGGAGTCCGCGTCTCTCTTGACTCCCCAGAGCCCATTGACTTTTAACAGGGGTAATTGAGAATGAATGGTGGGAAGTCATGTGACATGATAGGATATTAGTTCCTGCGTTTTCACGAATTGGGCTGAATGAACAAAATTATGCCGTTGTTGAGAAGACTAATTAAAAAGTAAACTCGACCACTTAGATATCATCGCTTTAAGTCATGTCAAAATCAAACTTGAAATGACATGAAAACATTATGGCTGTTTTTTTTTTTTTTTGCGACCAATCAGCTTGCTGAAATGAAAGGTATACATCATCGTGTCTGTGAAATTTTACCAAGCTTGATGACCGATGTAAGTAAATTGACTATTTAAAAGAACAGCTCAACATCAATTCACAAATGAAATATATTGTTAAATTTTTTTTACCATTTTAAGTTTGGAATTTTGGAATAAATGTAAAAATGTGTATGATTGAGATTTTGATTGAGATTTTGACCAAACTTGATGAGATTTATTCATGGTTTTAATAAATGGAAAATTAATTGGGAAAATGTAACCTGGACATGAATTTAGATTTATATATAATTAATCGGGTGTTGTTTGGATCAACCTAAACCACTGCGTCAGACACTTTAAAACTATAGCTTGACAAGTTACAGTCCAGCTACCTTTATGTAAAAGAAGTTAGCTATACTATGAGCTAATAACAACAAATACACTGAAGCTACTGTAAGCACATTAAGTGAAATTGTTATGAAATTGCTGTATGCTACCTTTGAGCAGTCTGTGTGATTGAACATGCCATATCAGAAGCAGATTCTGTATGTTCTTTGCAGTATAAAGATGACTTTTGGAGATCATTTTATTGGCAACAATCTATAGTGTTCTGATTTAATTAATTAAATACAAAAATTTAATGAAGACAACACGGATATTTTAAATAAGGAAATAAAAAAAAATTGCCTTTGGGTAAAAAAAATGCCCCTGTAAATAAAATATTGCCCCTTGATGGAAAGTTTATTTCTGACCATGCCACCATCTATTGGTCACTTAGTTGATCTTTAAAAACACAAATTTATCAATACTACTGAAATACTTGGTAGCGTCCCCACTTAACACTGTCTGTTACATTCATACTCATGTGTACACACATCTGTACACCAGTTGTGCCTGGTGCAGGGGGTCTTTTTCCTCTAATGGTCCTTTGTGATCTTTAAGTATGGTTCAGGTAGAGGTATAATCTCCAGAGAGTGAGTTAAGGGAGGAAAAGATAGCAGGAATATCCATTAGTGCGGCTTCGGGGGGTGTAGGGTATCCTGGGAAAAGTGGCGTGTACAATAAGGCCTCTGATGCAGATCGTTCGAGGTGTGTGGTGTTGGTTTTCTCGCCCTTCTGAGGCACAGGCTTGTCCTTGTGCGGCTGAGCCTGGTGGAGATGGGCTGAGGAGGCCTTATTCATCCCGTCTGCTTGCTGTCTCTCATTTTCACTTTCTCTCTCTCTCTCTCCCCCCTTTCGACACTGGTCGTTTTGGTCAGACCCTCCGCTCCTCCCTCCTCTCCTCACATTCAGGCGGCTGTACAGGCACAGAGGCGGCCATTGTACCACTCTCCTCTTTTCCACTTCTCTCTCTGTTGCTCCCTTTCCGTCCTCTCCATCATTCTGTGAGAGTGATAGACGATGAGACGTGAGTGAGACTAGAAGGGTTGTAAGGAAATAGGAAGACTGATCATGTTTCTGTTGAAAGACTGCAATAAGTGCCTTTGAATCTACTTCCTGTTCTAGCAGAAAAAAAAAGTTTTCCAGAAGCTTGAACATAATGGCTACATCACTCTTAGGCCTGTATTGAGTATTTGTTCTGGCACCCATATTACCAGGTTACATTATTCATGCTACCCGTATGAGCAGAGCGGTGCTGCGTAGCTGGAGCCTATCAGAAATGTGAGTTTTGGCATTAATCTTTTTATTAACAATCGTTTGCAACGTAAGCTTTTATAAAGCATTGACGGGACATGTAAACACTTGAATCCAACTATTTTTTTTAAAATCAGATGCACACATTTCATACACAACGGTAATTCAAATAGTCATAAAATAATCACAACAGCTGCATAAGAAATAAAAATAACACTAAAAGCAGAGAATCCAGAATCACTAAATTCCTGGCACCCCTGTCTGAGCCCTGCCACTGAAACTTTTATTCAGGATAACAGCAAATGGCTTAGATCGGAACAACAAAAGCAGAATTCTCTACATGCTTTTTATTCAGTATAGTGTTTTATTTAGTGTTATTATTCAATAGTGCTAAACTACACATGGTAAAAACACTGAGTATTTCGACATTACTGTCGTCACTGCATCTTTTATTTTCAGTCTCTCTGAAAAGCCTGTGTCGAACTGTCTTGTTTAAAAAAACTAATCCACACCAAAATGTTGTGATTAAACGAACAATGCCTTACTGACGTAATCTGACTGGAACTTCGTTAAAATTAAAGTTCTGTTTTGCAAATAACTTTTTTCCACACTTAGCACTTCAAAATGACTTGTAATCCTCAGGTATCTCTATGGTTTTGTTGCTGGAGTAATCCTGTGTACTTGCATCTCTTTCGTATTTACTACTAGATGTGTGAATCAGTGGGCTGGGCTAAAGAGGCAATGGTGAAGTAGGCATTGATCTTCTGCAGAGGCAGTTTTTCGTCGCACTTTGACGTAATGACAACATCTTGGTCTGAGCTTGGTTTCAATAAAAGCTGTTTTGGACAAGAAAGTTACGGTTCTGAAGCGTACGGTCTTTTTTACAATTTTACAATGACCTTTTATATGTCAAAAGATCAAAGATTCTCAATTCATGACCCCTATAATTGAAACATAACTACTGTGAAAGCCTGTGTTGAGCCTTCTGTTGTAGAAATGCTTTAGCTTTGTATCCGTGAGAATAAAGCTTTCACCATTTGCAAGGTAGCATGACCGCTCACTAGTTTTGGAACATAGCTAAAGTTTGGTCAACTTTGCAGCTTATTTTGGCTGAGATCGTCTTTTTATGTAACATCTTGTGGAAAAATTAGACATGCACTAACTGAGAACAAGCAAAGCATATACAGTAGTTGTGCTGAAGGATGTCTAGTTTAATTTCTACTGTAATTTTTTTTTTTTTGGAAATTACCAAACTGATGATTTCAACCAGCTCTTGCCATATTTATGAATCATACGGTCAATAAACTGTTTGCTTATATGTCGACTACTTTCTATCTACCATCTCTCCTCAGCCTTCCACTCATCTTTCCGAGGGCTTTCATTTGAGAATGATCCTGTTTACAGCACACTCACCTTGAGGAGGAAAACAGTGGGTGGAAAGAAGTGTTCAGTCCATTAGGATATGCCCATGCTGATGATGGTACTCTTGGGAGGGAGATGTGCAGCCAAACCTAGAGTGGCTTTGGCAACGGATCACTCCCTGTTCCATTGCTATTAGTGCCCGATCACCCAGCTGGGTTGCCTGTGGTGACTGTTTTGTGGTTGCTGAGGGTTGCCATAGTGGCAGGCCGCCTCCTGTGAATGGGCTTAAGGGTTCAGATAAAAATAAGCAATGCACCAAGCTGGTTTAGGTTGGGCATGCACTGTGCGATTTTCGTCCGATTTTGAGTCAAATTCTTACTTGTGCGAAGTCAGGCCGATTTTTAGCTTTGTCGTGCGACGATTGTCGTGCAGTGTACAGAGGGAAGCGAGAGGCAATTAACCTCTCCCAACCGGCAATCAGATGGTCAGATGAATTTCTGGCATGTCTGAAATTTTGATCTCCACTCATGAGGGAATCGCACAGTTGAAGCAGAGCTGCAAACCGATTGCCCTAAACACAGTGTTTTTTCCCTCACATCTGCGAGAAAACAGAAGTTAAACCATTTCATATTTAATGCAGCAAGAAATAAAATTAAAAGATGTATAAACTCGCTATCAAACTAGCTGCAATTTACCTTCGGTTCATGTTGCAAAATGGACAAACCATTACCCACGTCTTCCAAGCCATCTGCGGGTACACCGGCGCCTCTTCGCCCTGTTTAACTTTATTTTCTAATTTATTTAATAATTACTTTATTTTATTATCATTGGAAATGTGAACTTGTTTATCATTTTGCAATTAGTGATAAAGAAAAATGGCATGTGGCAATAATGGAAATTTTTCCGTTTAAGTCATGAAGACAAGTCAGTGGATATCACACAAGCAATGTGCGAACTTTGTTTTTGAAATAAAGCTGCTCTTAATTGTCATTGACTGATTATTGCAGTGTTCGGACATATTATAGATGGATAATAATTTAGATTATAGGCCTTTTATTCATTGTATAACCTATCTAAATGTTTTTAAATAATTTTAAATGAGTAAGCTAATCCATCTAAACTTTTATTAATCTTGCATCGCATCTGTTATGTGGTTATGTGCTATGAATTATTGCGGGGCAAATTATTTGAATTGGCAATTTAATAATAAAAGCAGGCCTAATCTTAATAATAATAACAATTTAATACATAAATTGGAAATGCCAAATCCTCTTGATATCGATAGCTGATGCTTTTGACGATATCTCTGGATACTCAATATCATGGTCTATCAGCGCAACCCGTCACGGTTGGTTATCGTGCATATTTCAAACATAGTGAGCAGTCAAGTAGCAGCTCGACAATCGGACTGTATAGTGTGAGCACATAAATTGTGAGGTTTGGCTTTACATCGCATGTGATCTACTTGTACAGCGTGAGATGGTAACCTTGCTGAAATCGCACAGTTAATGCCTGCTTTTGCCCAAGTACCTGTGCACAGACAGTGTTGACAGTTCTGAAACTGCTTTCAAAAGTTGCGAGCTAAATGAATGGAGTTAAAAATAGATACAATAGTCATGTTCAAAAATATCTGCAATATAAGCTACTGTTTAAAGAAAAGCATTTTACATCATTGAAGTCATCTAACCATATGTACTTACAATCTAAGCAGTTTCTACAGAGCAGTATTATCTGGAAAGAAAACATTTAAGGTGACAGCACTACTGAGGGTATTACAAGTATTCCAAGTATTCCAAACTGAGAACATCATACTAAATACAATTGATAAAACTAACATTCATTCTTAAACACTGTTGTCACTGCTTTCGACTTATAGAATGATTGTTTAACTAAATATTTTGCATAAAAATATGTTAAAGCTCACTTGGTGACTATTGCCTGCATATATACTGTACGCTGCATCTGAAATCAACTACTTCCCTACTGTATAGTATACGAAAAAGGTACGCCAGAAGAGTAGTATGTCAAAATACATAGTATTCGAAAAACAGTTGGTGAAAAGTCCATCTAACTTCATTAGATGACCTACTACTACTGCCGAGATTCTGAAGTGCGCATTCGATGGACACTTTACTATCCCATCAGGCCATGGGAGAGGATTTATGAATGGAAGTTAACTGATGCTGGTAGGTCACATGACCGTAACAGCATAGCGGATCTAGTACATCAAGATTAAATTCATACTACCGATATTTATACTATAACATAAGTTTTTAGCGGTCACAAAGTAAATTTAAATTCAAATGTAGTACCAACTCGGACATCACGTGATTTTTGGACTCCGATGCGATTTTGAGCCGGTACCAATTATTTTACAGAAAATACGGTAGTTACAATCTATCACGGGTGCAAACGCACTCTCTTAGCCATATATAATCAAAATATCAGAAGTATCATATGCAAATGTGATATTTATATTCTTTTTACAAAAATGTCCTCTCTTAAATATTTTTCTCTCATTTGTTTCCACTCAGTGTGGCAGAATACTGGCATGCTCCATCTCCTCTCTCAATCAGTTCAGCTGGGTGAAGTGGCCCTACTCTTAAAAAGATGGGCTCACCCTCTATTTTGTGTTTGATGGCAGACGTGTGTGTGTTTGTCTGAGCACACTCACTCAGGGCAGGGGGTGTGGCTCAATGGAGCGCTCGCTTGCGGTCTCTGCCTCAGAACACAAATAAAGGCTTGGCCCGCAGCAGACGGTCGATCAGTTGCTGTCCCAGCCTCAAAACAAGTCTCTTACCCGTCAGCTTCCTCTCTTCCTTAGACTGCTTCTCGTTGAAGACTTAATAAGATTTGCGCTTCCAGAGCACAGACTAAAATCATTTTTGGCTTGGTCTGTCTTCCTCCTCCCACCTCTCTTCCCTTTTCTCGCTTCCTGAGACGCTCCACAGGGACAAAGTACTATTTCAGGTTGGACTTGAAAACATGGGGGCTCTGTGTTGAACTTTGCAAGTGTGTTAGACACTATTAGTCTGCTGTTGATAAATCTAGAGGGGTCTTACCATATCAGAGTCACCATACCGTCCCATGGCAACTGATCTGAAAGACCTAAACCTGCTGGGGTTTATGGGGCAGTTTTTGCTCGTGCAGAGATGGGGCCTGTATTTTTTTTTTTTTTTTGTGCAATTTTACTGAATAGACCTGAATGGACTGGCAACATTCCATACATTGTCGAGGTAACCAAGAATCTTTCTCTTGCTCTGTCACATTAGACTAGGAATTACTTCCAAAAGTAATTTCTAAAGCCGTATATGTTAGTATTCCTTATACTATTCAAGATATAAGTACATTTCTTATACTTCACAGAGAGTCCAGATAATGTAATTTTTATCGTAAGAACAGTACAAAATTTTGGTGCGCACATCGTGCGTGTGCAGCTTACTTTTTGAAAACAAGGGACCAGGTTCAGGGCCTAAAGAAAAGTATTTGTGACGTTAACACCGACATGACAACACACACCAAATTAAACCGAAGGCAGACAGACAAAGAAAGTGATACTGAGACCAGTAGCAGAGAACAGGAGACACTGTTCATCCAGGTGGCTCCTATCAAGCAGTGGTTTATAAAGCTCACTAATTACTCCAATAACCACATCAACTGTCAGGCATGGTTTAGATGGAGATCATTATCTCTATTAGCATGAGTGATACAGAGCCGCCGGGCCAGACTTTGAGCTTTAATTCAATAACTTGTTGTTTTTCTTTTGTCATCTTTCCTGTTCATTCTTCATACTGTAGACCGTACAACATATCATGCCTGTGTTTGACGCATACCCTCTTTTCAGAGGAATGAAAGCATGGTTACGGTGAATTACAATTTGTATCTCTTAAAATGTATATTATTTCAACCTTTAGGACCATTTAATGGTACATTTCTGAATGTACACACTTTGATGTCACGACTTGAACTGACATTTAACGTGGTTTAAGCTCGACCTACTATGACTTAGCTATGACTTGCATGTGAAGCATTTCATTCATTAAAGAGTCCTAAAAACAAAAACAAAATAGATTGAATAAAGGTTAACTTCCATCCATTTATGGACAGTCAGACATGGTAACTAGTGGTGACTGAGGCTGTTTTTGTCACTCAGTTTTCCTCTTTCTGGGGTTAGATTCAAGTGTGGAAAGGAGGTTGGGGGCCATGATAATCTTCATGAAGTCCACAGCTTTAACAAGGTCCTAATGATTACCAGATGCCTAATGAGTTTGATTCTCGGCTACAGTTGGACCACTTTCACATTTCTTCATTAGAAAAGAAGTGTGTGCTGCTATTGTCCAGCATGCAATGCACTCTGAGGCTGTTATGGTAGCACTGTTTTCGACCACCGTGTGCACACTGAATTCCTTGTGGCGTACTTTGAAAATATGCCCTTGGCATTGTCCACCTGTTAAATTGTGCATCACAGTTTCTGGCCACACAAATGCAAATGTCCCAGTTCACCTTGTTTACAACATGACGTTTTAGTCTTCTGGCAGTATTTATTTCTGAATGTGAGACTGTTAAACATGTTTCACATAAATGGAAAAACTGCAATCCAGTTGGACACCAATAGTCATATTATGCATCAACCACCAAACCATGTAGGTGTACCAACAGCGGAGTACTTGCGTCTCTGAGCGCAATTTAAATTTTTTTTCTTTAAAGAGGTCAACTTTTGAGGTTTTTTTGAACCCTTCACTTAATTCAGGACTTAATTTTGAACATGGTATCAACAAGAGAAGATCTGCCACATTTTACACTGGGTAAAATGGGTTCTTGCACAGATCTGCACTGGGTCACTTTGCTTGTACCAAAATCCCATAGTCTAAGACAGTATTTGAAGGCCCTCAAATATATTTCTTCTATAGTTCTTCTGTGTGTTTTCCAGGAGTGTTATTATAATATGCAATAACTTTTTAATGAAATGGATTCCATAATTTCAGAAGTTTCATTTGCTGAATGTTTAACATTTTTATTACCAATGAATTTACATGACTTTTCTAGTCATTCGTGATTTTTTTTTTTTTTTTTTTTTTTTTTTTTTATCAAATAATTTTTACTTTCAAAACAATCCCACAAAACGAGCCATTATTGGAGCTCAGTTAAATAAATGATAATTTTCCACGTGACAAAATTAAGGTGAGATGACTGACAAAGATGATGGTTGAGGATTTGATGCACAAGAGATCCTGATCATTTGGGTCATTGACAAATATCTTGTAAAATGTGCGGTCAGTACCACTACCACCACAATCGCGAATTCAAAAGCAAAAGTGATTTAAATATCCATGACATTAACAGAGTCTCAGATGTCCTCAAATTATAAACAATGTTATACCCTAAATCCACAAGGATACCTGCCTCTCACCCTTCCTGTTCCTTTTTACCATTGAGTGGATTATGAAAGAATCCACGAGAGAGCAAAAGAACTGAATACAGTGGACCTTGTGGACGTAGCTCGATGACTTGGACTTACGACCTTGCACTTCTCTCCCACAACAAACAGCAGATACAAGAGAAAACGGATGTAGTGTCAACTATATCTCAGATTGGCCTCACCATTAACATTGAATAAGACAAAGATCCGGTCATGTCCAGTCCTTCACCTACCTGGGCAGAATCATTGACCAACAGTATGGAACAGACGCAGATGTTAATGCAAGGATTGGCAAAGCAAGAGTGGTCTACATACAGCTCAACAACATCTGGAACTCCAGAGACCTGTCCTCCGCAACAAAGATCTGCCTATTTAACTCCAACATGAAGTTAGTGTTGCTGCATGGAGTGGAAGCCTGGAGGATGATTAACTTTATTAACAGCTGTCTCAGAAGAATTCTCTGACACCATTAGTACCAACCGCACTCACCAACTCCATGTTGAGGAAGAGATCAGGAAAAGATGGGGATGGATAGGGCACACACTTCGTAAAACATCAACCAACATCAACAGCCAGGCATTGAAGTGGAACATCCAAGGAAAGCGGAGAAGAGGCCATCCAAGGAACACCTTGCGATGTGACCTTGAGGCTGACATCACCAAGATGGGCTACACCTGGAACCAGCTGGAAAGAATGGCCAAAGACAGGAATCTGGAGATCTGTGGTTGGTCGGCCCATACCCTGGCAAGGGAGACAGGCATAAGTAGTAAATCCACCCCCCGCCCCTGGTCGGTGTCGCAAGTCTATTTGCCGGTGTGAAAATTCCCCCACCGTGACATCATGACTCCTTTAAGAAAAAAAAGAAAATAGTTTTTTAACTTATTTCTTGAAGATTGAAGAAATAAGTAAAAATAAGAAATACAATGTAATTTTTATCCATTTAGCTTATTGTAAAGCTTGGTTTGTCTTCTATTAAATCATTTTAAGTCATCCCTGGGAAGTGTGCTTCCTTTGGTCTTGGCCCGCTGGTTGAGAATCCCTAGTCTATGCGAGTCGTTCTTTGCCCAGAGGAAGTCTCACTCTGTAATTCTATACACCTTTGTCTTGTCAATTTCCCATCTGCCTGTAAAACGGTCACCCTTTGGATGTTTTTGAGGTTACTGCACCGTCGTTTTTAAACTGTAGAGACCATAAAAGTCTCTGGAGGTCACACGTTTGTGCGCTACAGAAACCAGCACAGCTGGCATCAACTACCATCACAGATTCAACTAAACATCTTAACCATGTCCGCATGTGTTCGTTGCAGCTGTATGATGCATATCCTTTGGTTATTTGTTGAAATTGTATTTTAATTTTGACTTGCTATAGCTGTCATGCATAGTTGCTGTATAGTATTCCTCACATAAACATAATAACATTATCTTGTGACACTTGGGTCAGGACCGTGTCACGCTGTCTGGAGTAGCAACATGCAAACACATGCTTAGAATTTCTCTTCCATTGTCTCTGTTTCTCTACACATGCTGAACGTCTGCGTTTGTCCTTTTAGTAAACATGCGTGTCCTTACACCACACTCACACGCAAATCAAAGGCATCTGAATGAGTTCAAAGTCACATGTATCTGCCCAATGAAGATTGTCTGAATTAGTTTAAGGAGATAAGAAGGGCATGGGTTATGTACACGCATTTACCACATCTATCTGAATCTAGGTTTAATTTAATTTACTTTTTTTTTTTTTTTTTGTTCCGGATGCTTTAACATTCCTGGATCAGATGGTCAAATGATATCCTATTTCTGTCTCGATCAATTTCCACTGTTTTGTTTTAAAAAATGCTTTTCTAACATTTCTAACGGACCAAAACGGTGAGACAATCCCTTTCGAATCTCGACAGATGTTTTCGCTTGTAACTCAGATTTCTACAGCATACATGAATCAGATGGTCATGTGGGTTTCCAATTTGGAATTTTGTTCATATAATTTTCATATAAAGGTCATTGGTCCAATTTGTTTTGCATGTATCATTTAGAGCAGTGGTTCTCTAACTTTTTGACTCAAATCGGCAGGTCAAAAAAAACAAAAACATTTCAAAAATTGTGGGTGGGTCACGGGTGGATGAGAAATAAATCATTTAATGTGTTGATTTTAATAAAGACACGGACCTGTCATTTCACGGTAAAACACAATGAACGTAAACTAGCTGTAAGTTTTGCTTTGAGAAAATGTTCATTTAAAAGCAGCCTTCAGCATAATATGTTACTATATCATCGCGCTTAACACTGAGAATTTGTCTAAGTCTAAAAATTACATTTTAACAATTAGGTTTCCTCATATATTCAAGATTTTCAAGACTGTAGGAGTCCTGTTTTGAGGGTGCAAAATAGTTATCTTAATCAAGTCATCTTGAGGTTGAAGTTTTCTGACACCTGGTTAATAGCCACTGATCTAGAGACTCTTGTTTTTCTAATACGTTTGTAAAACTTCTATAAACAGGACCAAGAATAGGCAGGACAGGTATTGACCAGATAAGATTTCTTTCTTCCAACCAAAAGGATCAAAAGAAATATACAGGGACAGATATAATGAAACTCATTTTAAAACAAAGTCCACACATAAAGATAGAAGTTAACTGAAACTAACAAAAATTAAACGGGACTACAAATAAATGAACACATTTTACAACTTAATGAAACACAAGCTAATTTAATTTCCAGAAATAAAGTTGGAAAAAGAAAATAACCAGGAAATCCTCATTACTCCCCTTTTCCCATCTGTTTCTCCATTAGTCTTGTGATGATCTTCCCTTGAGGTAGATGAATGTTAGCCGGTGGTGATGTCATACTCTGGTTCTGGTGTTTCAGATCGTCCATATGCCCCCAGTTTTCCTCATTTTCGTGTTTTACATATCACTGTGATGCAGCTAAGTGTTTTAAGATCTAGGTGGGTAACCCTAAAGCTGTACTTAAGGTTCTTTTGGGAAGCATCCACAATGCATTGCTCCAATCAGACTAAACCATTCAGTATTTCAAAATGAAACATGCTGACTACAGCATCTGTAAATCCTGATCTGCAGCGAGCGATCTTAACTACTTCGAATAAACTCTCTACATCTCCATGAAGCTCTGCTGAAGACTTGGCTACAGCGAGTGTGCTAGACCCCTGTGCCTAATCTCAAAGTGAACAGTGTTTATTTTTCCCCCACCATGTGCTGCACTGTGTCCTCTGATACATATTCATGCCATATGTACCACACAAAATTAATCATGCGGCAGGAAGCCCCAATCAGAAATGTTATGGCTCGTGTGTAGAAGGGAGTTGTCGTGCTCAAGTGTGCCGCAAGGGTGCTAAATCAAAATCATACGTGTGGTTTTTACATTATTATCTTAAACAAACCCATGGCACGTCACTATAAAAATACTCGGTGATAGCTTTGAAAATTGAAACCATCATAAAAAGCAGGCTAAATCTAGTCGCATGCAATTGTGTGCACATTTTTGTATGGAAAAAGCAGAGACGGAGTAAGGAGGGGCAGATAAACTCATAGAAATGAATGAGAGAAATTGTAAAGCTCAATATAACGCATGTAAGGCAGTCTTAACTTTCAGTTAAAAAGAGCCAATTACGTTTGATTCTTTCCCCATTTGTCATTAACCCCCCACCCCCACCCCCGAAGGCTGAATGTGAAAACAACCCCACCTTGTTGTCATAAGATGAATGGAAAATGGAAAATAAATAGGGAATAATGTAATGTTAATTATATTCTTGAGTTTCTGTATTTTCTCAAATTACATGAATGAAAACTAGACAAAAAATAGAAAATTCACCTTTTTGAATGGAAAAGTGCTTATTTTTAGAGAACATCATAATTTTAACCTAATAAATCTGCTCAAAGTACTACACACTTATTAGTAACGCAGGACAAATCAGATATTGAAAGTTTTCGTCGAAACTCAGAAAAACATGCTTAGTGCCTGAATGCAAGAAGAGGACTAGAAAAACATCAGTTTTATCAGAAGAGAAAACAAATATAACACATTAGTTGCCTTCACCTACATGTTCTTTGAATTTACAAAACATTTTTTATGGTAACCATAGTTTATCAAAATACCATAGTTACTAGAGATATTTTTGGTTATATGGCTATTTTTCTACATTAAAGACATTGGTTACTGTGGTAACATGTGAAACAAATTGACATGTTCTTAACACTGTTTGAAAGAGTTCTGATATGTTTTAACATCCTCTTTAACTATTGTATTTTTGTGGACGGTGGTAAAAAAAACAGTGGTACCATGGTAAATTATTGTAAGGGTCCTTACCACACACACCCTATTGTAATTGTCTGTATTTATTTTTTGGGAATGTTCTAATTTTAATATTAGTGCATACTCTAATTAATATTAATGAGCTCATTCGTGACCATTTTAAATCATCAAAAGCAGCACATCTGTGCACTTTTTAAACCCAAGTGCCACAGATGGTCTTGTAGATAGGCTGGTTGTGTGTGTGTGAATGTTTGTGTATGTGCAGTGCTGTCCTGGGGATGTTTAAAGGTCCTGATTACGGTACGGATGAAAGCTAATCAAGCACACTGACCTGTGCCAGCCAGAAGATAGACTTGAGTGAGTGAGTGTGTGTGTGTGTTTGGGCTTTGAGGAAAAGCCTGTGATTGCACATGGACTTCCTTTCCTTTCCTTCTCATAACCTCAGTCCAACACAAACACAGCTTACATCCTCACAGACACAGGGCAAGAAGGGAATGCACCCCTTCCCCAGTAAAACACTTCACCAACACTATAAATGGTCAAGCACAAATGCGATTGACCTGTTTGGATTTACTTTGCGTTTCATTGGTGACTGAACAGCCAAGGTCAATTTCAAGTCAATTAATGGAGTGGCAAAGGCGGTTTACCTTCTCTTCCTTCCGCCTCCATGTCTGAGTCTGTTTGTTTCTCCCATTCTGATCATGTTTGGGTTTGACTGCATTCCTGGCAAGCTTGTCTAGATCTTAACTGTGTGCTGTTGATGGGTACCGCATATAAGCAGGCGAGAGCAGTGCCAGCTCAGTGAGTTACAGCTGCAAGCCCTCAGCGGGCCATTTGTGTCACTGTTTTGGGAGGGGGTGTAATCTTGTCATACATCTACCTAGCCTGGAAAATTCCTCCTCTTTTCACCAGATTCATGTTACTGTATGTCCAGCTGTCAAGTCTCCCCTCATAATCAGTATCTTAATTTACTTTATGGTAGTAAAATTACAATACTTATGTCTTAATTTCTTCACTTTCATGCATTAAACTTGAGCTTTTATTTTGGTGTAAAACCGATACAAACACGTCTAATTACAAATCTATGATATGCTGTAATACAATAACAAAGTGCAACAATACATACAGCGTAACTGGCTCACACAAGCAGACACTGAGTGTCACGCTTTACTCTGAAACATGCAGTTCACAGACTTTTCTTTTGCAATTTGGTAAGGGCACTACCCTGAGCATCACCCACTTTAATTTTCTTCATTTTCAAACTCTATTCTGTTGCATTGTTTCTCCATCACCTAACGGCAACCCTGCATCAACGCTCTGGACTAGGTAGTTTACTCCCGGTCTGTGTCGGTTTGTGACAGAAGTCCTTGGCACGGTCTATTTCCAGAGATTTGTGCCTGGGTGTGTGTTCTGGGAAACTCATTTTCTGCCAATCTTGACAGATTGTGTTAAGAAACGGCAACATTGATCTGCTTGATTTTTTATTTAGGTTGACTCGTTTGTTTTAGGATAGAACTAACCGATTGCTAACCGATGACAGGTGACAGCTTTATATTACATAACAGGGAAGAAACAAAGGGATAGGGTTGATGGATGAAAATATTGAAAACTAGAAAAATATATATTTTTAGTGGTTGCACTTGATACGAGTTTGAAAATGTAGAAAATACCACAAGTGTGCTTTGTGTGATTCACATTGATTATTGGACCAATTAAAACCTATGAACATGCACTGAAATTAATAGTCACATACTTATTTTGAATAAAATTGTGAGAATGATGAGAAAGAGAGTGGGGGTGGCGGGGAGAAAAGAAAGCAACATGGTGGGAAAGGAGTTCCCAAACTATGGACATTCAAAAGCAAATACTTGTAAACTTTTCCATGAAGTTTGTTTGAATGCCTGGATGCCATTGCTGCCATCCAGAAGTTGTTTAGACTACAGGAAACTTTTGTTTGGATCAAGGGAAAATGGGCACTTTCCTTCGTACAACTTATCCAAATAAACTAATCCATTTTTTTGACTCGGAGAAATGTTGTGAGCAATGAGTTACTCATAAAAACCATAACAATGCTTGAGGAAAAAAAATTGGAAGCTGACTGTCCTCCTTCATAAGATTGATATTTAACGTGTATATGACTCCCCCTAGTGGTCGGATTCTTAATATACACCTCTCTGCGCCCCCTCCTGCCTTTTTTCCCTCCTCAATGTCAAACTGTTTGGTTTACCGCCAAAATTAATACATCTAGTTTTCCAATTAATCTAACAATTGTATGGGCTAAACTATATACAATTCTAATGTATAAAACTTTTTTTTTATTAATATAATAAATTTATTAAGAGTTAGTAAAAGAAGCATTTTTATATAGATATACATAATTGTTTTACCATATTGAAATATGACTTTTTCCTGCTGCATAAGAAAATAATGTGCCGCCAATAAGGCTTTGGAGTGGGATTGTGCATTAGTTCATTGATTCCCACTTGTATTTGTTGATTTCTATTTAAAATTTAACTTTTTTCCCATGACTTGACCGTTCACAGAAAGTGGCACAGTTTACCTCAATTCTCTGTATTCTTACTTCCTAAATGTGTTTAAAGTTGAGTTTGCTTTAGTGTTTACCGCCAAAACTTTCCAGCAGTGTAACTGATCGTCACAGCAGCTGATAATTGCTTCAAGTGGGCGGAAATGCTCTTGGCTGCACTTTTGTGAAACTTGATGGATGGAGCCAAAAAGCCCCAGGTGGAAGTTGTCATCTTGGAGCTGGCCTGGGAACAGACTCCTCTATTTAGTACAGCTGGTGTCAAAAGAGCTGCCCAGGACAACATCAATCAGCATTAGGGCCAAACATCTGTAAGCATGCCTTCTCCATCACTCTCATCTCTTTCCCAACAGTTCCAGTAGATGTGCACGGCCATCAGGAACTCACAAGACCGGCACGAAAAACTTTCCACACAGCTGCTCCTCTTGTAAATGTGAAATCGATTGTACTCGGTCTCTGTGGCCAAGAATCCTGCTAAGATCACAGTCAAAGATTATCTGGACACTAAGACCAGCTGAAATGTTGACAGATCTGCATACTTTCAGCTTTAGTCAGAAGCGCAACCTTTTGAAAACGGGATTCAAAACGCAAGTTTTTGAAAACACTACTTTTATCATCTTTGTGTAAACTACAAAAAAGCGGTGACATCATGCACAGGCGTGTTCAGTCTATAGGCATGTAGTGCTTCTTTACTGTGACATCTCCAAAAACTGACCTGACCTAAATATAGCTTTGTAGTCATTTCCCTGGATCCGTATGAAAGGGAATGGTTTTGACAACATTGTCGGCTGTACGCAAAAAAGCACAGGAACCGGTTTTACATTGTTGTCATGTAAACGTACTCTAAGTCAGGTGTGCAAAACTCAGTTCCTGGAGGGCCAGAGTTCTGCAGGGTTTAGCTTTAGCCCTAATTAAAAGCACCTGATCCAGCTAATCAAGTCCTTCAGGCTTATTTGAAAACTACAGGTTATGAGTTGTTGAAGGGTTGGAACTAAACTCTGCAGGGCTGTGGCTCTCCAGGAACACCACTGTGGGTATCAGTCTCTCCCACCTGCTCTGTTTTGCCATCTTTGTCCCCCTGTTTGTTTTATCATCTTTGTCCCCCTGTTTGTGTTCTGTCTCTACATTAATTATTCTTTTAAACGGTCTCCAGAGTTGATCAAATCATGTTCATGAGGAAACTCTTAAGGAATTTGCCTGTACAAAGTCTGACTTACAGATCTGAATGCAGTTCTGTCCCTTTTGACATTTTTATGCGTTTTTTTTTTTCTTATCAGCTTTTTCTTATGCGTTTGTTCAGATACAGGTCGCATGTTAATGCCAAGTGTAAACGCAGCCTTAAACATCCATGATGTGGATTTTGGTATAGTGTGATTTATGGTGTGGAATTTTTGTATTGTGTGTGAAGGTATAACATAAAGATAATTTTGTAATTCGACCCTCCGTTGAAACCACATACTTCTCTCTGGAGACGTATGCAGGACTTCTCCAATCATATTGTCCGTTTAATGCCCTTACCTTTCTTATAGTCACTGCAGATGCGCCTTCATCCAATCAACAACCAAGTCCACGCTACTTATATTTCATTTGGATTTTGAAATACATTTCTGTTCAAACTGTCACACTGTTCTTACTGTACTGTACTGGTGTGAGCTGGAGTGTGATTTTCAATGGAATATAGATCTGGGTTGTTTGCTGGCTACTTGAAAGAAGAGCAGTAGTTCACATTCATGTTTTTTTTTTAATCATTTGTTTTTTTTTAACCATTTTGAAAACCGCTTTCTGATGCTGGTTACATTTGCACTTACATATCTTGGTACTCCCTGGATTTTATCATTATTAAGAAAAAAACAAGGGTGGCAGTATTTCTGGCCTTTGGACTGAGCTTACACGCACACAAGGTTGCTCAACCCCAGACGTCTCTAAGCAACTGCAGGTGCCTCAGCATGGGGTATGAGACCGAGGGAAGATCCTGGGATTTTTCTGACATCTGCTGAGCATACACACACACAGTCTTAGGCATGTACAGCTAACACTGCAAAGTGCGTTATTCTGACCTGTCTGTGTATTCTGCAGGAGATCTCTTCCGTGGATTTCCGCAGTAACTCAGTATCAAGTCGGACTCCAACTCCCCCTGGGCGATACTCTCCACACAGCCCCATCGATCGAGAGCCTCCCGTTTCCCCTCGACGCAGGTACATATATGCACATTTGCCTGGTCTCTCCTCTCAGGTCACCCAGAAGAACTTTTAAATCTACATTACTATTAAAATTATACTTTTACAAATTAATATGTAATACGGAAATAAATTGGACACAGTATTGAATTATTTATTTAAGATTATTTCTTAAAAATGAGAATAAGAAGGTTAGGTGTGGTTCAATTGCATAGTTTTCATAATGCATTTAAATCAGTTAAACAGTTCTCAGAACAGATTTATTTTGGCTCCTGTCAGATGGCTAAATGATCGCACTGCATGGCTAATGACCCAAAAATGCATTTACTGTACTTTTCTCACTTTGTCTTGCTTTCTAGAAATGGATTATATTTTTTATTACCCCCCCCCACACACACACACACACACACTTCTCCCTCTTCTACATACCAATGACCCCACCCCCTTTTGCTCAACCAATACGAAAATGTCAAACTATTAACTACACCCCTTTTCTGCTGTCAACCAATACTAGGCAGCCTAAAGTCACACCTTTCAGACTGAATCTCTCAACTTTCTTACATCTCGTCAAGACTCGACAGAGGGGTGTGTGCGTGTGCGTGTATGCCGGAGTTTTAGATGTGTATGTGTGTGCAGTTGTCACCGTAGGCTCTGTTGTTGTTCCAACAAGAGTTGAACTAGTTGGATAGGAATTTTTCTTTGTTTGCTTTTGAGGTAAGTCCAAACTATTCAGATATTTTCCTCAAACTTACATGGCAAATGACAGGCTAGTCTGCAGGGGAAGATGAAATATTGTAATGTGAGACTAGCGCTCCGCTCTGTTCTCTTCACTGTAATGTAATGATGCTGCGTCGACTTTTCACTTTTCAATCTGAAGCCTGTTTAGCAAGATTGTAATCATATTTCATCTGTGGGGGGTTGCAGATGGATGAAATGTTTTTCTATGCATGTCGTCTTTACTTCAGTAAATGGTGCCGTTTATATATTCAGAATGCAAAACATAAATGAGTGCTGCAGTTGGGTAGTATTCATGTCAGGGGATTGTGGATGCAACACGAGGGGGACAACCGGTTCCTTTGACCCCCTATGATCCCCTATTCTATAACCAACTCTTTGGTCCCAGACAGTTGAGGTGGCGCACCCATAAAAATGTTCTCCTGTGCCCCATGAATTTAGCCGTCGACCCTATGGGGAACTGAGAGGTGCTGGGAGAGTTTTCAGCGGAAACTCAAACTCACTGTCTGGTTTCAATTTGAAGCATGTCTCATTGAACAGCCTGCATTAAGATAGTGAACATGCCATTTTTTTGGGAGATTTATAGTGTCTTCACTCTTCAGACTTTTTTTTTTCTCACTGATGACTATTCCAAATGCTCCTTTCTTTAAATTTTCGGTCATTTCTTGGACATGTTACTTTTTGTCAAGTATCATATGGTAGCACACATTCCAACACACAAACAGTCATGTCAGTTATGAGATGCTGTCGTGCAGGTTTCTTGTGACAACCACACCCAGAAACTCAATAAAACCCTCATGACGGACACTTTAAATCTCATTTCACTCTGATATTGTAGTTTTTACGCCTCTGTTTGACATTACAGTAATAAGCGTTCACTTTTTGTCAGGGCAAGAGTCCTGTTGGATTTTGTCTACTGGTAAATCATTTCTCACCCCATGTCATGGCCTTTGCACAACACCGAAATCCTGATAACATTTGTTTTGACAACTAACTCATTAGCAAACTATCACAAGGCCAGTCCTGTCAATCCTGTTGTGTGCTTGCTGATAAAAAAGGAACGACAATTGCAACCTGATACAGCAAACATTTATTCCAACAAACATATTAAATCCAGGCAAAACTGATAAATACAGACATGCAGGGTTTCAATAACCTTTTTACTCACCGGCATATTTGGCTTCTAAATTAAGTTACTGGCCATTCAGAACTACTTCTAGCCAAAGAAAAAAGAAAAAAAAATTAACATGATTAAATGAATACTTCACACACTCACATACATTTTATGCTATTCATTTCGTTAAAAAAAGTTGAATCTTACTGATCTCAATTTTGAACAGTTGTGTATGTGTGTGGGTAAAGTGTTTATTCTCATGCATGTATGTTTTCCTCTAGGCTGTATAGTTTGTCTGTACGGCAAAGGTCCAATATGTGTAAAGCAGTTATAGGATGCCCATGTGTGCGAGAAAGCTCTGTTTATGACTATGCATAAAAATGCAGCCATAAACCTCCCGCTGGACGGCTACTGTAATTGCACTCTAATCAGCCCATTAACCCTGTCATTAAAACACACACCATTTCTCAAAGCCCCACTCATATTCTACCCCAATCTTTTTACTCCCCGAGTACATTCTGCTGATTGCTGCATTCAGAGAGATTAGGGTCGACCACGGGAGTGAGGGAAGAACATTGGAGAGAAAAAGTCTTATACTTTGATGGAAACATCATGTGTTGAGATTTACCTGGCAGGAATGACTCAAATCCACATAAGTTTACTTAATACAGAGATCTCTGCTACCAAGGAATGTGGAAAGGCTAATTTGTATATTTTTTTTCCATAATGTAAAATACCCAATTACCTAACACACCATAGATTTTTAATATGAAATTTGTCAAAGTGTTGTCTTCGAAAATATTAGTTTCTTGTCAAGACGAGTCATAATATGCTCAAAATAGCACAGCAGACATTATACAATATCCATAGACTCAAATTCACTTATGAAGTTGCCATGAAAGCATACGCACTTTTGCCTTACAGGCAACTGTAATTATATCTTCTGTAGTACAAAACCAGGACTGATCCCTCCATAATGTTACACTAATGTGGGTATATTTTCTAAATAATCCATAGATTGAGATGAAAGAAGATTACTGAGGCCCTTCATTCTTACTACAGATATACACATCACTGTTGGATTGTGTCTTGCTGGTTGCTTGTGTTTTAAAGGTGGTGTCAAGTTCAACTTGTAGATGATTGAACTCTTTCTCTCTTTCAGCTCAGACTTTGCCATGCAGAGGTTTGACAGAGAATCAGAGGTGTACAAGATGATTCAGGAGAACAAAGAATCGCGTGCGGCTCCTCGCCAATCCAACACCTTCAAGATGCTGCAGGAGGTGCTGGAGGCTGATGAGAAAGGTTTGTAAGACAGCATAAACGGAGTGTGTTGGGGAATTAATGTCACAGGCTTAGAATGAATGTCTAATAAAGTCTAGTTCACATTTTTCAAGATTGTTCCGAAATTATTGAAACCATAATAATAGACCAACTTAGGTGTTGGTTATAAAAAACAATCGAAAAAGAAAAACATCAGAAAGTGTTGTTTGTGTTGTCAGAAGTGTTCTGAAGTGTTGTCAGAAGACACCATGGTGTTAAAGTTTTTAGTGCATGCCTAATGTTTTAAAGAACATTAAGCTTAAATTGAAAACTGCTGTAAGTGAAGGTGAGCTTTGGACAAAGTCAATGTGGGTGGAGGTAAAAGGGAAATGATGTCCCACCAGACGCTGTAATTTTATTTTTGTATTCACAGAGGGTGCCATCCTTTATCCAAGCAAGATGTCACCAAGCCCTTCCAAGGTCACGTCCTCTGTATCTGGAGTGCAGAAACACCACACCTGTGAAAAATGTGGCACCAGTATTGTGTAAGATAAAACGCCTGGATTCCTCAGTTTCTGCACACACTCCATTGTACTGAATGTCCTTTGCACAGGCACGCTGGGATTGCATAATGCATAAGAGGTCATTGAGCCGATAACTTGATGAGTATTGTGTGATGTTTAGCCTTAAGGGAAGAATCGTTCTCATCTTTTCACATTTATTAAAGTTGATGATTGAGTAGGACTGAGACAAAACAATCTCAGTGGTTATTCATTTGTATATTACCATGTGAGAATTACACTTCAACACCTTCATGAAGTGAGACAAACACTTTTCAAAACCTAGACATTAAGGCACCTTAGGTGGGTCCTCAACAAGAACATTGTTCCAAAAGATAGACAACAATCTAATTTACTTCAGTGCCAGTACTTCAGTGCTGTTTAAAAGGCATCTCATAAAGCACCTTATGAACTTGGTTCACACACTACCAGACTTTCAAGTTATTCCGAGCACAACAAACTAACACAGAAACATGTGCTTCATTGCTAGGAGATGCCTGACAAATGAAAACAATGTGTTCTGAAATCAACTCAAAATATTAAACATGTTTGATATCCTCCAACTGGATGAAATCGGAGTCTGAAGCTAAAGAAAATGGGAGTCTGTGCCCATCATACACTTAAATCTGTCAACTCTGACTGCTCAAAATCTGCAGACTGGCTCTGATCAACCAGACCATAAATCTAGGCAAAAGTCATGTAGTGTATTCCAGCGTTAAGGAGATAGCTGCCTACTTGGTAGTCAGCAAATAGCTCACTTAGTTATAGAACAGACCTTGTGTTCAGTGACTTTAAAATAATTCTCCTTCTCCTTTCAGCACTCAGGCTGTGAGGATCACAGATGACTGCTTCCGTCATCCAGAGTGCTACACCTGTACAGAATGTGGGCTCAACCTAAAGATGCGCGGTCACTTTTGGGTGGAGGACAACATGTTCTGTGAGAAACACGCCAGGGAAAGATACCTGGCTCCCGGCGGTAGCCCTCGCTCTGTTGTGTCCCCACACCACTGAGACGCCCAATCAGCCGCTCTCCTGACACCACCACCAACTCCTCTAGTTGGCTAGGAGTATAGGGAGGAGAAGATGATTTCATTGTTACGTTGTCCAATGTGAGCCAAAGAAGAGTGGTTTGGCATAATGTCACTTGAAGCTTTGGGACCTGGCACAGTTAAGTCCTCTCCTCCAGTTATTGTTACACCCCACAACTAGAGACTATTGGATTTGGAAGAGGGCGTCTGCATTAGAGTGCGTGCCATTTCTATAACAGTGAGCATATTACAGTTGAATTTCTACATTGCCTGCCACTTCCACATGTTGTATTATGCTTTGAAAACAGCTTGTTTCGATAGACATTTAACTTGGGTTTATCTTAAATAGTTTGTATTTTTGGCTGAAATCTGTAGAGCTATTCAATATACCATGACTCAAATGGTTAGATGCAACAAGAGGGCATCAGCAGCGCTAATGCATACAGGACTGGTTTCCTTGGTGTGTTTGTGAAGTTGCAAACGGTTTCACGTATTTCAGTTTGCACCTGTTTGAAGGGTTTGATGATTACTTGGAAGTGATTCTTAGTTTGATGTATATTTCTCCCTTCATAAAAAGAAACTATCATCCACAACAAATCCTCCATCCACAAGCATTCGTTTATTTGCCATTTGCTTTGTATTAAATAAGGGAAATCTAAGAAATTATGATAAATGTGTAAATATGTTTATTTTTCACTTTAAACTGTATTTGGACTGAGCGGAGGGGTTTGCACGCACTTGTTTGTGTTCAGGGTTGCATGTTTCATTTTGACTGTATTGTGTAGTTTTGGGTGAGAGAGGTTTGATCATGCTCAGATACACAGTTGTGTCCTTTGAATGCAGGAGAAAAGAGCATCAGAGTGAAAACATCAAGCCAAGGTCAGATGAATCGTGAATCCTCACATTGTGTTTGTAGGGTTGCCTCTCTTTACCTTTTCAGTTTCAAATAAAAACTTTGATTATCAGCGGATGAATTGTTTTGTCTATTTTGCTTCGTTAGGGTATTTTGGTTAAATTCCGTATTCATTTGATTTTTACTGAAGCATCTTATAGTTAAAGTGAACTGATATTTGTCCATTAAAATGTTTGACTCACAGATGTAGTAATAAAATAACTAAACAGAGAATTTAAAGGATTAGTTCACTTCAGAATTAAAATTTCCGGTTACTTTATTTCGATAGTCCACTTTAGACATTCTGACTATAAGTAACTTTGCAGCTACATGTCAACTAACTGTCATTAGAGTATTAGTAGACTGTCTGCTTAATATTTGCTAACACTTTATTTTGTTGGTCCCCCAATAGACATTCTACTGACTATAAGTAACTTGGCAACTAGTCAACTTATTCTACTAACCTGAACCCTAACAGTCTACTGACAGTTTACTACAGTCTACTAATAGTCTAATGAGAGTTAGTTGACTTGTAGTTGTAAAGTTACTTATAGTTAGTAGAATGTCTAAAGTGGACTATCAAAATAAAGTGGAACCAAATTTCCTCACCACCACGTCATCCAAGATGTTCATGTCTTTCTTCAGTCGAAAAGAAACGTTTTTTTAAGGAAAACATTCAAGGATTATTCCTCCATATAGTGGACTTCAATGGGGTACAACGGTTTTCAAGGTCCGAAATTGCAGTTTCAATGCAGCTTCGAAGGGCTTGCGGTCCCAGCCGAGGAATAAGGGTCTTATCTAGCGAAACGATCGCCCATTTTCTAAAACAAATAAACATTTATATACTTTTTAGCCACAAATGCTGGTCTTGCTTTAACTCTGCGATTCGTCGCGCATTATGTAATCCCGTTGAAAGGTCACGCGTGACATAGGCGGAAGTACCGACCTAGTGTTTACAAAGCGAACGTGCAAAGACTAAATCAAACGGCATTTACAAAAAAAATTAAATAAATCAAAGGTAAACCAACAATTTCGGACGATTTTAAAGTTGGAGGGGAAAATGAGATGCACTACACTACCTTTTACCTTTTCCCATGTGCTTGGAAGTCATTTGCTGTAGTGCTTATATTGAAAAGTAGAGATTCTCATGCTGTTCGTAATTAGACCTATTAGTATTTTACCAATAGTCTCAAAGATGGCAGAGAAATTGATGGTGGTGCAAATCACTGATTATCTACTAGTTAATTTGCTATGCATCCAATGCAATTTAGCTTCAGAGCACATTATTCAACTGAAATGGCAAATAGTTATTTTGTATTTATCTTCTTAGACAAATGTGGGTTTGTCGGGCGTTGTTTCTTGACCACGAAAGCTTTTGACACTGTAAACCACGCAATTCTTACAGTATGTCTAAATTAATTTGAAGTTAAGTTTTAATTTTTCTTCAGAGACTTGTGGATAAAATTATATTTGTTCAGAATTATAAATCAGACCTCTTAAGTATATCCACACGTGTTCCCCAAGGATCTATTCTGGGTCCATTGCTATTTACGTTGTATATCAATGATCTTCTATCCGTTTGTCCTGAACACTAAGATCCAAATGCGGATGACACCATTATTTATATACTCGGGAGCACTGTCACAAGTCACAAACAATCTTAGAACATCTCTGATTAATGTCACAGCTTGGCTAGAACAATGCTGTTTACAGTTAAATATTAAATTATCAATCTCAATTAAATCAAACAATTAAATATCTCTAAAACAGTCTCTTTTTTTTTTTTTTACCAAAACAAACAGCTCAAGTGTAGTGTCAGATATGGTTGTATCAGGGGAAAGGCTACAAGTTGTATCTGAATATAAGTACCTTGGAGTTGTGATTTGATTCCAGACTTTCTTTTAAGGCTCAAGTTAAAAAGTTCTGAACCGGGTCAAATTTAGTCGATCAAATTTTAGATATGAGATTATATGTCAACAGAGGCAGCTATGTTGTATGTTCATTCCATGATTATCTCTCATATCACTTATTGTCTAACAGCCATGGAGCGTGCTTCAGCTGCCGTGGGAGTGTGTGAGGGATGGAGCCATTCGCAGCAGGCTTGATTAACTGTTCCTTTCTGGCCATAATTCCCTAGCTCCCATGAGCTACACACTGAGATCAAGAAGGCATTGAAGAACCCGTATTCAGCACGCATCCATCGCCATCAGCGAGTAAACTATGCTGGTATTGATGGGATGCGTGAACACTGCTATGTGTCGATGCCCCTAATCGACAAGATGTCCCTAATCGAGCAGCAGGATGATCTTGGTAGGTCCAAATAAAAAGGTTGTTAAAAAAAATAGACCTTGGTTCCCTGTTTAGAAAGTATTAAGGGGTGTGTTTAATAGGAAGTTTATTATAGTATTACAAAATAGGGCCCTGGAGTCCCCACTTTATAGGTAGGCTTGCATACCTTTTCATAGGTTCTTGTGTCAGTCATCAGGTTTATGTAGTAGGTAGTGCCAATCTGTGGTCACCCAGTAGTGTACAAGTTTGCTTCATCTTATAGAATATTCTCTAGTGAGGCCATCGTGCAGATGAGCTTCAAACAGATAAATTCAGTTTAGTGTGAGATGGCTTCCTCCCGTTTGGGGGTTATTATTCTGAGGCCACCGCTTTGTATAAAGCTCCAGATAGACCAAAACACCAAGCATTGGCCCTCGTCAGGCCACCTTGCCACGTTGTATTTATATAGCAGGTCTCCTCTCACTTTAGAGAGTCGTTTTAATGAGACTATAGCTGTAAACTTCAGACGTATGATATTCAGGTGTCTGCCCTCGCAGGGGCCTCTTCAATATCTGGCTTAGACGTGTACTAGGAGTGTAGGCTCTTTAGAGCTAGAGCCCTTCAGTTTATCTCCCTGATCAAGCCTCCCTGATTCTGGCCAAGAACCTGGTCAATAATATATATACACTCCTACACTCCTACACTCCTAGTACACGTAGTATATATATATATATATATATATATATATACACACCAAATTTAACCCTAAGTCTGGTCAGGAGGTCGAAGGACTCTAACGAGGCCTCCATGTTAGATCATCCCTAGAGCTGGAGACACTCCCCTTATTAGGGTCCCTTGTTTAGAGTGCCCAGCCTCCACTATTCTTCAAAGCACTGTGTAGATCCAGGATTGAGTATAGTAACTCCCCTCGTTTGCAAGGGTTATAAAAGCTCTATGCCAAGTTCTGCTCTCCAGGATGCCTGTGTCTATGATCCCGTTTGTGAGTGACTACTTCCATTTTATGCAGTTCTCCCTATCGGATACCTCCACAGGTAGAGGCAAATAATGTGAGAGAGTCTGTTTAGGAAACAGACTGGTTGTTGGCAAGACTAGGTCAGTAAATTAGACCAGATCAGCCTCCCTGGTGGCAAATGTGAGAGACTTGTTTTGTACTATGTTTAATTGCAATGTCCATGTCAAATAAATGAATAAATAAATAAATAAATGGGGATGACTTTAGTCCCCCTCAGAAAGTGACTGGACAGGACTCCTTTCGGACCCCCTGGCCAAATCCCCTTAAAGGATCTCTTTTATACTTCTGGGTCACACAAATAGTGACGTCATAGGCTGTCACTGGTCAAAAACGATTGCCGTGATTGGATAAGCTTTCAGACACCGGTTCACGTGGAGGGCATTCCCCATAGTGTCATCGACGCAGTGTCTTGTTCCTTGTTCTCAGGGAACATAGCTTACAGTCGTAACTTGAGACGTTTTCTATTATTTGAAAGCATTTATTTAAAGGGATCATGTCATACTCTTTTATAATCCTGCTAAGAGCCACTTCTAATGTTTGTCAAAATTATTGAGCTGAATAATGACAATGTTTTCTGCAGAGCTGCTTTGAACTCATTACATAATTGATGAACTTTACACAGTTACTGAACTATGAACAGAATAATGACACTACTGTCTTAGAGCTGAATTTTAGAGGATTGAATTGTTTTCATTGATTATTATTTTCCAGTTTGTCACCGTAAAGCTGCTTTGAAACAATCTGTATGCACTTTATAAGTAAAGATGATTCTTAACTTTTAAAAACAAAGTATTTTTTTTACTTTTTTATTAAGACATAGCCTAGCTGGTTATACAAAGTAAGAGACCAACGAAACGTATATACACACAATTTAAGGGAAGGAAAAAAACAGCTAAATATATAGATCTATAGATAAAGTAGTGTAAAATGACATTACTATACAAAAATTGCTTTTAAAACAAAGCAAATATAATCAATAATAATAAATTATTTATATAGCACCTTTCAGACATAAAATGTTCAATTGCTTTACATGATCATAATTGCACAGATGAATATCAACAGCAAAAATACCATTGAGCATAAAGATACATACAAAAAAAAAATCTGTTCAATTTACGGTAAAATACTGGCAGCTGTGGTTGCCAGAAATTTACAGTATAAAATACGGTAGCAATCTTTTAGGTTTTACAGACTTAACCTAAATTTTACAGTAATAAACCGTATTTTATTATTTGATATAATGTTAATTTACCGACCTGGTGAAGTATTAATGTCTGTTTTGTACCATTGTAATACACTGATAACCAATAATCACAGCAGTGATGAGTCACATGATCAATCAAAGCTCATCACAAGCAGCTCTTCAACAAGAAAGTTAATACTAATAGAAGCTGCATAGTGTGATTCACACAAACATTAAACACCATCATGGTAACATTAAATTTTAAACATTAATTTAACAACATTAAATGTAACATATAACCCTAATTTACATAACTGATTGGACAAAAACTAAGAAAACTATGAAAAAAACGTTATTTCAACAAAAATACATCAAATGTGAAGTGTCACGCAGGGAATTGTTGGAATGTCAATTTACGCTTTTTCACTGTAAATTATACAAAGAGTTGTTTTTTTCCACTTTCAAAAACTGTCAATTTAACGGTATTTTACAGTAAAATTACATTAAATGTACCATTAGATCTATCACAGTTACCGTATATAGTTAGGAAACTTTCTGTTAACCAATTAACAGTTTTTCACTGTAGCATTTTTAGTCTTTTACCGTTAAAATCCCGGTCATGTTTTACAAAACATAAAACATATAAAGAAAAACCATGAAATGAAAGTAATCATCTACAACACACAAAATGGTAAAACATAAAAAATAAATAAATTATAAACTATAATCCAGAGTAGAACAGAGTAAAAAAAATATGTTTTTAACATTAATAAAAAAAAAAAAGTGTACTTGCTTCCCTAATGTCTAACGGTAGTGTATTCCATAGTTTAAGGGCATAATTTGCAACGGCCGCATTGCAGTGCAGCCAAAACTGGTGTTATATGTTCTCTTTTTTGGGGGTTCTAGTTAATAACCGAGCTGCAGAGTTTTGGATAAGCTGGAGTCTGTTAATTGATTTTTGTGGGAGGCCAGTAAAAAGTGCATTACAATAATGAGGCCTACTTGAGAAGAGAGCATGATTTATTTATTTAAAAAAATTTTTTGCCATCTTTCTGGTTTAAAAAAGGACCAATTTTAGCTATGTTTCCAAAGTGAAAGAAAGAAGATTTTGTTACCTTATTAATCTAAAATAATGCCCCAAGACTACCTCTGGTCGTACCCGAGGAGTCAATTGAACTAGATTCTTAAACAACAGTTCTCTTATAGTTTTTGGGCCAAGTAATGAAATGTCCTCATTTAATTTTAGAAAATTGGGACTCATACATTTATTTAGTGATCAAATTAATAGCCTCAGTGTCAATTGGTGTCACGATCCACACTCAAGGAAACACAGGAAGATCCAATAGTGCAGTAGTATGTAATTTAATAGGGAAATCCGAGATACAAAAACAGTCCAGGCAGGGGTCAAAATCCATAAGCCAATCCAAACAAGAACAGGCAAGAATGAGCGGAAAACAGACCTCAAAGTGGTGTGACGAATAACAAGGACTCCGTAACAAATACTAAAACAGACAGGGTATAAATACACACAGAACTGACAATGATGACGGGGAACAGCTGGGTACAATGAACAGTGATGAGTGCAGACAAGGATTGTGGGGAATGAAGTTCCTAGTGAGAATGACACCGTGGGGAAAGGGGACCTCTAGTGGACACCAGGGAACATATCCCAAAACTGTGACAATTGGCTTCACAGATATGTACAGTTGTGTGTCATCGGCGTAACTATGGAAACATTACAGTATGTTCTCTGGTATTGTCATCAACTGGCAGCATGTACAATGAAAACAATAAAGGACCAAGGCAGCTTCCTTGCTTGACTCCAAAGTGGGTTTCATGTTACTCAGATACATGCTCTCCGATTTTGACACAAAAATGTCTAACTTTATTATACATTTTAAACCAATTTAATACAGAATAAAAAATACCTACTAGTTTTTCTAAACGATCGATTCAAATGTCATGATTGATCGTATCAAACGCTGCAAAAGAACTAGAATTGACACATTATTTTTTATCAGAGTTTATTCTGGGGTCACTAATTATTTTTTTAAGGGCAGTTTCACTGCTGTGATAAGCTCTAAAGCCAAACTGAAATTCCTCCATAATGTGATTTTCTTTTCTTTCTTTTTTTTGGTGCTGCAACTACCTTTTATTTTACTAACTTTGAGGAGAACATAACTGCTAACCCACCACCCTTTCTGTTTTGTCTAACAGCCTGATAAAACAAGTTAACTTAACAAGTTTAAGAGTGTGTACACATGTTGATTTATAATTGTTACAGTTTGTTTGACCATGCCACCTTCTATTTGAAGTCACTGGTATATTTGTGGAAATGGGATTGAATCGGTCTCATCTCTGGTGGGTACGTGAATAATGATGTCTCTGACGATCAGATTGACTTGACTTCTGCATTGTGGCTACGGCTAACTCTATACTTGGTGAACATGGATAAGGAGGAGAAGGATGGGAATATGGCTGTGACGACTTGATGACTTGTTTCCAGTCTTGCAGTCTCTCATGTTCACAGGATCTGAGTGGTCTGGTGTGGGTCGGCTTGAGTTCCCTGTCGAGTTGAGGTTGGATTTCGGGTTTCGATTCACGTCACAAGCTCAAGTCCTCCACCAAGGTCAGCAAGTATGTTATTTCCTATCCAATACAAAATTGTATGAACATGTCAACTCATAAATGTTGTTTTTAGAGCGACAAAAAGAGAGCATATTTTCAATATGCTTCGGCGCCTTTTCCCAACTCAAACATCACAAACGGTACTCTTACTGGTGAAAAGAAAAATCTTAGATAGAGTATACTTCACTTTTAATTATAGAGCCTTTGCTTCATGTGTTTATCAAAGATATCAATATTATTCACTCACCTTTGGATAAGTTGGAGTTCTCAAATGTAACTTTGGCTTGTGTGATTTCCATTCTATGGCAATGTTCGAGGGTGTTCAAACCACTCGTATAGCTGTATGACGTAGGGGCTTCTGGGTTCTTGCCTCATCATTAGCAGTTGTTCTGTTACGAGAGGTTCGGGATGCCCAGGCTAGAGAAAAGTAGCAGACAGAAGGTTAGCTGGGTACAAATCTGAAGAAAACATGTCATTTTTATATGTACTTTGCTTTTATATCTGTAGATACAGAGCCTTTGCAGCTCAAAGTTATTTGGTGGTTCCAGGCTTATTTGTCTATAACATTTACAGCTAATGCTTCCTACGTGTGTATTAATAACTACAGTAATCAGCACTCAAACTACTAAATACACATTCAGGTTTTGACCAACTTACAATATCAAGATAACAATTGTTGTCAATCTTGCTCATCTGCTTGATGGCAACCTGCAAAAAAACAACAAAAAAACAACGACAATCAATAACAGTTCAGGCACCTGACCTTGCACCAAGTATTAAACCATCTGTACATTGTTTTAAATATGTTTTGATGCATGCAAGAGGAAAATGTTTGTACAGTTTGGTAATATTTACCTTTTTGCCATCAAATTTCCGTGTTCCCTCGTACACCCTGCCAAATCCTCCCGATCCAGTCATCTCCAGTCATCCAGTCAGTTAATATTCTCGGAAAACAAGCCTTAAGATATTTTTAGTGGAAAACAAGACGCAAATACTGTTTAAAATAATGTTCATGAAATAATGACTATGGATTTACCATTATTTGGCTTGACGGCCGAGTGATCTGGATCAGGCTCTGGGTCCAGATCTGGTGGAGGGACGAAAGGCTCCACAACATCCACAGCACTGTGACAACAGCAGCCGAAATTACGTTTCATAGCCTTCCACGCGCTCAAGAGGAAACTACAAATTCCTTTCCTCTTCCTACATTCTGCAGGTTTTTCTGAAATGAAGAAAAACTATTGAAAGACAACTATTAGAAACATCTCTGACCTCAAATTAAACAATGACAAAATTACACTTAGACTTAGGCTATATTTTACTGTTCGATTCTTATCTGTAAAAATCCAAACAATGCAAATATATTATACGACAGCCCTGCTTCTGCTTAATGCTTGCATAAATGCCCCAAAGTCTTATTTCACAATATTAAGTAATAATATCCAGTTTTTTTGTTCTTGGTTATGCGAATGTTAAGGGAACATTCTGTTTTTTTTATTTTGCAAACATTATGTGAACGTTACTTTTGATTGTTCTCTGAATGTTCTGAAACATACACATATTTTAGACGAACGTCCAACTAAAATATTTTGGAAAAACAAAATTCTGAAAGAAATATTCTGCAAAAAAAAAAAAGTTTCCGTCTGAGCAACGGCAAATATGACCAGACCTGAACCTGTTAAAAACTTGAAGCAGTCTTAAGCACGAAATAGCAAGATCTGTATCCTTTACACCCCCCAGCCTTATTTCAATCTCACCTGTTGAGCTCTTGTTCGCAGGAGACACCTCCACGGCACCCTGAGCTGTTAGGCCAGTCGAGGTCACTGTTGGCTCCACAGGAACGTGACCTGGCAGCGGAGGGCACATCATCTCCTGGAGGCTGTCGGACCTGGACAAACTCCAGTTGCCACAACTGTACGATGTACGTCCCTCTGCTGCTCAACCCTCCACATGACCGCCTGGACAGACATCCATCATCTGGGCTCTGCTGGCTGCCTCTCTGCCTCTTCCTGTGAGCCGGACCTGTGAACACAGAACCAGAAAACTCAGAAGACAAAGCTAGAAGCTAAATCACCAGAACTGAGTCTCCAAACCTCCTGACCGGCCGTCTGAGTGGAAGCAGCTCTCCGGGATCTGGAGCGGCCTGAGGCTGGAATATTTCAGACATCACATAGTTAGTTATGTTTTACACTCTAAAAAAGGCTTGGTTGTTTTAACCTAAATTTGGGTCAAATATGGACGAACCCAACCGTTGGGTTAACATAAAAAAAAAAAAAAGAATTAACCCAACGGCTGGGTTTGTCCATATTTGACCCAAATTTGGGTTGAAACAACCCAGCATTTTTTGTCAGTGGTCATTAAAAAATTGTTACTATTACAATTCTACTGTTTTTTCTAAAAAAAGAAAAAAGATCTGAACAGTGAGATAAATAATATATATATATATATATATATATATATATATATATATATATATATATATATATATATATATATATATATATTTTTTTTTTTTTTTTTTTGCAGCAGCAGCAGCAGCAGCAGCAGCAGCAGCAGCAGCAGCAGCAGCAGCAGCAGCTTAACAGCAACTAAAACCATCTCACAAAGGCATTGTGAAGAAAAGGAAAAAAATATATTTTTGTTGATTTTCTGTTTGACCACTAGGGGACAGCAGTGATGCTTCCTTTAACTTTGACTTTATTGTCCCCAGGGGGGAATTCTTTTCCACTCAGCGATGTGTGTTGTTAAGGTATGTGATGGCTGAGGGAATCAGGCTTCTTCCAAAGCGAGTGGTTGGCTTCTTTGCATCACAGAGGTTGGCTGGTTCCCTGTCAATCCGCACCAGCTATCTCCAAACCATTATAAAGACATCTGAATCACGTGATGACATGTGTATTAGTTTAAAGTGTTGATGCCAGTGTAGTCTGTTATTCTGACACTGGTTAAGAAATTTGTACGACATCCATGTGGTGCAGTGCAAGTCAAACATGCATCCTCTCTTAGTCTTAACCCAGCCTTATGAATCATTTCAGTTACAGTAATGGGGATTTTCAGTTCATTTAAGACTTACTCTCTCATAAAAATAACCTGTGCCGGAGCCATTTACATTGTTTGGCGGAGATGAATGACCTGCCTGCGCTGTTTGATATTTTTGGACATCGGTTTCTCCCAGCAATCAGTTAAGGTCATGGGTTGTTATCTCTGGTGTTTTGTTCACGTGTGTGAGGTCATGCTTGTTTCCAGACATCGCTGTAATCAATCTTTCCCCGAAAGCCCATTAAACAGAATCAGCGGTTCACACTAAAGACAGGAACTGTGCCCTGGTGAACAGGGAAATGGGAGCAATCAGACATTTGTTAGACTGATTTCCTAATGGGACACGCTGACGGAATGGCTGATGGACATTCAAGTGGTCCGCACTTAACTCCTGCTCTCTAACCTCATTGTCGAGGCCCAACTTCATATGGAGCGAGTGTGTCAAATATTGGCTCACATGCACATACTTGGTCTTCACACTGTTTTATGTCGTTGTGGAAATATATCCTTTATCCAAACACAAAATCATTTATGATTCAAGTTCAGAATCATTCTATTATCTATAGGTGTTTCTGCAACTTTTTGTAAACTTGTGAACCAGGGGTTTATTTTATTAAAAATAACAGATTTTTTTTTTATATGAATTTTATAGAAATGTTTTAGCTACTTGTTTATTTATTTATCTATTTGAATCTGTTTTGGGTTTATTATTGATTTGCCTTCAATTTATTTTGTTGTCTTTTATGTACAGATTGTATTGTTTTACTTTCAAGACTTTCAATCCTACTTTCCAAGTCCATCATAACAAAATGAATCAATACATGTTTATAAATGATATAATAGTAGCATAATCTAAATTAAACATGAACCAAACCAGTGTATATTGTGTGAAAATGATTCATACCATTTAACTTGTGACTGTCTCTCAATTGTGACAATTTCCACCACACTGAACAAATTTGCGACTTATGAAGATATTGTACACATTTACCAAGAAGACCATGTCAGTGAAAAATGCTGGCTTGTTTCAACCCAATTTTGGGTCAAATATGGAGAAACCCAAACGTTGGGTTAAAAATGTAATTTAAAAATGTAACCCAACGACTGGGTTTGTCCATATTTGACCCAAAATTGGGTTGAAACAACACAGCATTTTTTAGAGTGCAGATGAAATATGATGCATGGAATAAATTGGAAAACGTAAAAAAATCAACCTAAAAAATCACTTGTGAACAGAATATTTTTGTAATTTAGAATTTTGTCAAATTAATAAAAATAGGTTAAATAAATATATATATATATATATATATATATATATATATATATATATATATATATATGTATATATATATATATAAAATGCTATCTATTTGTCTTAGCCAGACAAAAGAGTTTAAACACAATAGCCTACACCATATCTAGTGGAAGTGACATTTGGTGGAAATGATAAAAGAAAAAAGATGAACGAAAAAAAAAATTTCTCCTGTGTTATATACCCCATTGCGTATTGATAGTGCCTATAGTTGAAGAAAAGTGATGAGATGCTCACCCCTGAAACTCATCCATATAGGCACAGATCACGGGAATAGCAAGAACAGACAGACACCACAAGGTGGCGCTATACATAAACACTGGCCTGCTGAAAACTTTCATATCTGAGTCACTTGACTTCAGATCAAGTAGATATCCTTTTATCACAGGCCAACACTGCTTTGAAATGAACTCACAAAGTGTTCTTTATATATTTGTTGGCCGCCTTTTTGTTTTTGTGCCTTTCATACATTTGGTTGTGTTTTTCAACCAGTATTAAATCTCCCTGTGGATTGGAGGCAGATAGTGACCTCACCAGAGAGATAGAGAGACGGGAAATAACATCACTCACCAGGGGTCAATACCTTCATCCCTGGGAGGAACTGTCTAATGTGTAGTGTCTAAAAGTAAAGTCAGTAGTATTGCAGTAGCTGTCTTTGATATCACATGACCGAAAACCAAAATCACTCAACATTTATATAAAAAATAATACAATAAAATATAATTAAATTATATATAGCACTTACAAGTTTTTTTTTTTTTAAAGTGTGTGTGTATATATATATATATAATATATATATAGTCTGTTACTGATCACAAATTACATGAGACAAATTTTTGTTTGTAACGTAATCTGGATGACTCATTTATCACTTAGATTTGAATGTACCATTCTTGATTTTTCCTGATATTTTCCATTATTTGTTATCAACAACATAAAAAGCATTAAGCATTATTATGACAGGGCTTCCCAATCTGGGTTAAGGAACAGTGGGATTCTGAGTTGATTGATTAATCATAAAAATGTCAAATGAAAATTAATATTTTTTTAGAAGGGCCATTTAAAAGAGTAAATTGAAGAATTAGTTAGAATCAACAAATTATGAATAATGTACTACCATTGTGTGAATAATATGTAATAATGTAATGCACAAAAAGTAACTGTAACGTGGTTTTAAGCATTTTAAAATGTAATATAATCTAATTACAATTTGGAATCTGATTATGTAATCCCAATTACATTTACTCAGTTACACCCATATATATATATATATATTAGTCCCCTTATATATATATAACATTAATTATTTATTATTTTTCATAACTGATTTGTGAATAAATCAATTATATATACCCAGTGGTTCTGAAGAAGAAGAGAAAAAAAAAAGAATTTCATACTTTAATTTAGCGCGGATTAAATTGATCAAAAGTGACAGTAAAAACCTATTGTTACATTAATGTTACAAAACCCATTACACATTGGACGTCGGATAGATGTGCAGATCATGTCTATATTGGGTCCGTCGGTCCATGACCAATTCTAGACATCTATTCGACGTGCGAACTTAGTCCACTATTTGGACGTCCAAATGACCCAACTTAGATGCCATATTGACGTTCAACATTTGACCTTTGAACTGGGTAATTTTTTTGGACGTCTATGACATGTGCAGGAAATTTACACAATTACTATGTAATATTTTTTTATTTACAAATATCTAAATTGTTTTAATCAACATGATTAATACATATGAATACAGATTATTTATAATTTTTTAAGATCATTTTCCAAAAACTCCATTTGATTGTCTCAGCAGCAGGTGATAACTGAAGAGTGTAAGTGTAAGTCACTTGGATAAAAGCGTCTGCCAAATGTAAATACATAGTACAGAAAACAGATCCTCCACCCTTTTGAAACATGGGACTATTATAGAAGTTGTATAAAAACCACGTCTAATAGATAGTCTAATAGTCTAAATTTGATGTTGAAAAGACGTCCACAGACGACCACATTAGGACTATAAATAACCCCACGGAAGTCCCATGGACTTCAACATTAGACGTGCGGTAGACATTGAAAAAAGACGTTGCCTGGCGACATTACAAAACAACCCCTTCAGTCGACCAAAATTGGGCGTCCAAAAATGACATAGTAAAGACGTCATTCCGACGTCACATTGCGCAGTGGGAAGATTTCCAATTGAAATAAATTTATTTTCTATTCATTAAAGAATTCCAAAAAAAAATGTATGACGGTTTCCACAAGCATATTCAGCAGCACAACTGTTTTCAACAGTGCTAATAATAAGAAATGTTACTTGAGCACCAAATCATATTAGACCGATTTCAAGTGTGGCTTTCTTGTCTTTTTGGGTCTGCACGTCCTGTATAAAAATGATATAGAGTCTGTTTCTTTCTAAAGCCTAATAACTCTCTGTGTCATTTCCTCCTCGTATTTGTCCATTGTATAACTTTCACTCTCTGCAGACGGAGGCCCACTTCTCCATTTATATTCCCTCTTCTTTATTCCACCTGGAATGGACTCCAGATGTTGCTGAGGGAGAGGGAGATACTGCTTGCTCTGCGATACGAGCTAGAAAAGAAAAGCAACGGGGGAATAGGAGGGAGTAAGCGAAAGTGAGCGCGAGAATGTTGGAAGGACATAAAAGTTTGTCTGGATGCCATTAAGTACAATTTGATGTAATGTGCAGTTCGGGACGTGACATTTTAAATGGAAACTGCGTACCAGATGAGGAGGGCTCGGGGGTCTTGAAGGTGCGGAGAGAACGTGTTCGAAACGTTATTTAAAGTGCAGGATAAACAGACCTCGGTTAGAGGCGCCGTGGTTTGCACGTTTCCGGTAGCAATCGCGAATCGTCTTTCCCGCCGGCCCTCATTCCGTACAGGAATAACAAACGCGGGTTTGCAGGATTTGAGCTGGAGTACAGTGTCCCTTTGTGCGAGTGGGCAGCTCTCACACGTCTGAACCTGCGGCACCGAGACACCAACGTCAACCTCAATTGAAAACCTCTATCCGTTCTCTCCGCAGTATTTTCAAAACGTGGCCTGGGCCAGAGCTACGGTTTCCTATTTCCCCGCTTCTTGTATATCAAAAGGGGTCGGTTTTAAAATGAAAAGTTGCCGTTTTAAAATAAGACAACACTGTGGATTTCAGCTCTGCTGGAAACAAAAGTTGATTTACAGTGCGAGTATCAAAGACCTGCGGAAATTAAGTCTCGTGTGTGTTGGGAATTTTACAGCATGGCCCATAAACATCTCAGCGGTCCATATCTGGTTCCCCTTTCCTCTTTTCCCCTAGTTACAACAGCTCTTTTTGAAACATTCGAAAAGTTATGCTGACGGGAGGCATTTTTCCCTCCATAGCAAACGCCTGATAAGAGGATTTTAGTAGCAGGAGAACAGACGCACATTGTTTTAATAATGATGACAAACAGAAATTGGAAGAACGTTATGCCCTTCAAAATAATCCTTCTGATTCTGTCTCTGTTTTCTTTTGGTTCGTCTGAAGGTTAACCTCAACCAGCCTGTGTATACTGCACGACACATGGGGATCATCCACACATTTCTTCTTAGTGGTATCCGAGCGTTGAAATGTAATCACTTTTTGGCTCGGTTTTGGAGTCCACAGTTTGTTAAACAACACTTTTAAAGCTATTTTTATCAATTCATAATCCAGCATTAGTGTAAACCGTAATTAGTCAGTTAGGGAACATATAGTTTTGAAGAAAAAGCTTATAACTTTGACAACACTGATTCCAAAGGGGGAACAACGTTGGTGCGTGTGTGGTTCATTGTTATTACGTGTTTACAATACTGTAATAACACAGTAATAGGTTACTTGCGATGCTCTGCTATAGTGTGGTTTTCATTTCCTCAGCTGTGCATTTATGAAGTGTTGACACAGCTGTAAGGATAAGTCAAATACTTATGAAATTCGTATGCGTACATTGTGAAACCATCCTACAACGGCTTACTTAAATCAACAAGTCCTGTTGAATTTGTTCTGTCAGAACCATGAGAAACAAACTAAGAGGCAACTGTATATCTATCATTCTTGATGATCTGTTTCCTGGATGTATAAAATTTCTCCTCTTTGGTTCTCAGACCCCATGTGCTCTGTGCACATCGCAGCCAAAGCTTCATTCAGGCTCCTATGGTCCAGTCGCACGCGAAGATCCAAGGAGGCACCGACAGCCCCGTGGACTGACCAACTGGGTCATAGTGCCTGATATGTAGTCAGCATTAATTACAAGTCAAAGGCCAAGCCCGAACATACATCTATTAGTTATATTAAGAGAGCCAGAGAGACAGAAGGAAAGGGTTTTTGTAGTTATTTATGAAGGATACCAAATGCTGCCGTTTCCCAGGGGTTTTGCATAGTCAATCCTCAAGTGTTGGCCGTGTAATTAAAACCTTTTCAAAGATTCTTTAGTTTTACTGGGGCTGTTTTCATCTATCAATGACACCATTGTGAGATTGGCATTAAATTCAGGCAAAAATTCACATTTAAACGGATAGTTCACCCAAAAATGAAAATTCTGTCATTACTCACCCTCGTGTCGTTCCAAACCCGTAAGACTTTCATTCATCTTCAGAACACAAATGAAGAGAGCTTTCTGTCGCTTCAAAAATTTCATAAAGAGATCGTAAAACTAACCCATATAATATTAACCCATATTGAGCGGTTTAGTCCAAATTTTCTAAAGAGACTCGATCACTTCATATTATGAACAGATTGAATGTTCCTCATTAGTTCTTGCTGAAGCTCAACCGTGCTGCGTAACACGAGAATGAACCTCATTGGTTCTTGCTGAAGCTCAAACGTGCTGCGTAACACGAGAATGAACCTCATTGGTTCTTGCTGAAGCTCAACCGTGCTGCGTAACACGAGAATGAACTTCATTGGTTCTTGCTGAAGCTCAACCGTGCTGCGTAACACGAGAATGAACCTCATTGGTTCTTGCTGAAGCTCAACCGTGATGCGTAACACGAGAATGAACCTCATTGGTTCTTACAGAAACTCAAACTTGCTGCGTAACACGAGAATGAACCTCATTGGTTCTTGCTGAAGCTCAAACTTGCTGCGTAACACGAGAATTAACCTCATTGGTTCTTGCTGAAGCTCAAACTTGCTGCGTAATACGAGAATTAACCTCATTGGTTCTTGCTGAAGCTCAAACTTGCTGCGTAACACGAGAATGAACCTCATTGGTTCTTGCTGAAGCTCAAACTTGCTGCGTAATACGAGAATTAACCTCATTGGTTCTCACAAGTTAAGCGAACATGCTTGAGCTTCCGTTTAGATCAGATGTGCATTGATAAATGTTTATTTGTGAATAAAAGCCTAAATTGAATATTCATCATATAAAGCAATCGTGCCTGTTCAGAAAATGTTGACTAAACCGCTCAATTCATACGTGTTAGTTTTACGATTTCTTTATGAACTTTTTTAAGCGTCAAAGTGGTGTAGTACATGTCCTCTAGTAGCTGTCAATTGGGATGACATCAGTGTGAGTAGTTAATGACAGAATTTGATATCCTTTTAAAAGGGAATGACCTCTTTCACTTGATAAACCAGATACATGCATCAAATCATAAAATATTGAATTGAGATTGTTTTAAGAAGATTAGCATTGTGATATTGTATTTACAATTACACGATATGTGATATAATTACACTTTTTTTTTTTTATATTCACTTGCCCATTCCGCAGTCTCTCATAAATGTAAATACATAGTAAATTGTATTACCATAATAATTATTTAGAGTAACATAATTTGGAGACTGTAATGTAATAACTAGATTTATGGGAGACATGAAATTAGCTGCGCTAGGACCGCGCGGCTCAGGGAGAGGAATGTGCGCACTGTGGCTTGAGCTGAGTGTGAGTGTGACCGGATGGCAGAGGAAAAGCGCCAGAGTCCTGGAATTAGGATCTGTACCGTTATTCAAAGTCAGATTGCGATTTACACCACACGGACCCCGGAGCGCACTGGAGCAGTCCGTCATGTTTGCTGATACGCGTCCGGAACTTTATGACAATTCAAATCGCATTTTTCTTTGAAATGCTGCTTGGAAAAAGTATGGACAACAGCTGCTTTGAGGACTCGTAATTGCGCTGCGCTCAAAAGCACAAGAGGAGCAACTTCACTTTCCTTCAGAAAGGCGACAGGGTGACATTTCTGCGCGCCGCTCGTTTGCGCGTGTCACATTCGTGCTACAAAATTATTCCGTTTCTTTTGGGACATGGAGGAAAGAAAGTGCATGATGGAATTATGACATGATGGATATAATTTATTTCTCCAGTGACAGGAGTGCTGTCATTTTTTAACAGAAGTGAGTGTTGCAGTAGGCTATACCGTGGTGATCCATTCATACTTAAACAGCAGTAACTTGTCTCTGTCTCAGCATTGATACTTTAAGTTATTATCACCCAGAAAAGATTGTGCCCTGATGTCATGGGCTGACCTGGGACCGCACAGTTGATAGTGTGGGGGACAATGTCGGGACCCTGCGTCCGCATCCCGTTTTGGGTTCGTGTGTTTCTCCTGCTGCTTCTTCACAGAGTCTCTGCGGGCTGTCCGGAGCTCCTCTCCAGCGGCTGCAGCTGCGCGGAGGACCGCGGTAAAGCTCACTCTGCGCCCGGAGCGCGGAGGAAAGTCAGCTGCGGTGGGAAGGAGCTGACCGAAGCGCCAGAAGTCAGTCTGCTCCCCAACAGGACCGTCTCTCTGTGAGTATTTTGTTCATTTTCACTGTTTAGCAACGCTTTATCAATGTTATATAGTCTGCATATTTTATGAAATCACAATTCACAAGTACAAAGTGTAAAGTTGCTACAATACTCAAAATCAGCTTCTCAATATAATTAGGCAATATATTAAGCTGATGGGTTGTGCAGTAAATTATACCTGAGTTTGGATGATATGGGGGTGTTGTTTGAGAAAAAGTTTAATTCTCTGAAGCGCAAATTTCAAACAAACATTTGAAGATTGCAGAACTTCAGCCAATTAGACAGCATAAAGGATTGATGGCACAGAGGTTGTCTTAAGATACAGAAACATGTATCATTGAACATGGCTTTGATTAGATGCATGTCTACTGTATAGCATCTCATAAAATCAGTAATTGTGACAGCAACAGTCTGGAAGATGTAAACTGGTATTAAAAGAGTGCTAAAGACAAAGGTCGGACACTTGGTGACTACTGTACAAGATCTTAATAGACAGCAGCTTTGAGCAGCTGTCAAAATTTAACTCTATAGGGGAGTCCAGGCCAGGGGCAACTGTAACAATTTTACACTACATTTTACAACTCATACACTACAACTCACTTATTACTACAAATAGATATGCCATATTTTGGTATAAGGAAAATTGACAGTAACATTAATAGACTTGCAATGAGAAAGACTCATAATATCGGAGTATTCAGGTGTTTAGATTGTGGTTATCGTTTATTGGAGAATTATTAGCCTTTGTTCAAGTAAATTAACATTAAAATAGATAACTATAACTATCTCAAACAAGAGCACATCTCAAAATAATAAAATAACTGGTGTAAAATAACTAAGTGGCTTTGATTATTATAAATGTCATTAATACAATTTGTTTAAATCAATTGATTCTTTGATTAAAAAATTGTAAAGTTTAAATTTTTCAATTTATTCATATTCATTCATAACAGTTTTCCAACCTGAAAGCCATAAAATATTCTGAGATTCTGTCATAATGCGCTGTTACATTCCTTGACCAACAGTCATTTTAGTTTTGGCTTGAATGTTTCACAAAGTGAAACAATCAAACTCTACTGAGTGTGACGCTACCAGTTCATTGTTTCGGCTCATATTTTCATTTAGATGTGAGATGTGGTGAGAATTATGAGCAGAGTGAAGCATCCAAGAGGAGTTTGTTGCAGAACTCAAAACTGATGTTGTCGTTTTACACATGCCTTCCATCTGACAGCAAAGGAAACCGGTCCTCTGTCCCCAAAAAAACACATGCACACACGTCCTCTAGTCTTCATCTGACTTTTCCGTGCTAAAGGAGAATAAAAAGTACACTTTAATGGCCATCCGTCTCCTTCCTTTCCCTGTGCTGTAATATCCCAGTCTGTTCATACAGGACTATATTCATATTGTCTGCACAGGAAGGAAGTTAAACCCACTCCAAAGTGTGGCTGTAGCTAGTTATGACCTATTGTGATATTACCTGTTAATCTGGATGACTATTCTAGTTCTTCAGAGTGGGTCTGTGGGTGTTTCGGCGCCTGTACAAAATACTTGTCGGACAAAGTATGCACTTAATCCCTGTGTGAGACAAGAGAGATCATTTTAGAGCTATGTGTATTTGTTTTGGTGAGGAGAGTGCTATTTTTCGTCTGTTTCTTGACATGGACACCCGTGCAGCCGTCCAACGTCTTTGGTAGTATCCGCCCTTCAAATTGCTGTGGAAAAGCAGGAATAAAACACTCGTCGATTCAGAAATCTGCCTTCCCATGATGCCCTTCTGCTCCCCTTCCCAGCAGGAGCAGAATTCGCCTGCACATGGCTGTCGTAAAAACATAAACATTAAAAGCACTCGAAACGCTGCGAACAAGCCCAGGAGAGGAGTATGCAGCCCGAGGATTGGTCCCCTCGGAGGAGGAGGCCCGGGGTAGCCAGGACTCCATTTAAAGAGGCTAGTGGTTCTGCTTAATAACTGCTCACATCTGCTCAACACATTGCCTCTGCGAAACCGGAGGAAATGGACAAAAAAAAAAAAAAAAACAAGATAGGAAGGGGGCAAAAGTAGGCTGGGTGGCAGACGATGGAGGCGGTCGGAGACAAGCTCTCATGAGCCTTTTGCACCTCTTAACATCGTTTATTTGTTTTCCGAGCATGTGGAAAGCGCACCGTGTGGCAGTTTTATGAGGCTTTGTGTGTTAGAAGTATTCATAGTCTCCTGCCCCCCGAAGGGAAAATGAGCAACGGTTAATGAAAATGCTGCACTCAGCACTAGTTTAGTTGGGTGTTTTTCAAGGTAGTTGATCCAACTGTTTCTCAGGATTGGCTTTTGTCTGTTTAGATGCGATGTTTGAAATTGTGTCTGCTGTTGTTTTCGTGAACATGGACTTTGTGATTTGTCAGGGAGCAGATGCACTCTGGGAATCATCACCTGTCTCTTTCTTGCTCATCTCTTTCAGCTGCACTCTAATTCGCCAGACCAATACCAAAACCCCTTTAAGTCAAGTCAGTCCACTCAGTGGCCATTTTGGCTCACACATGCTTGAATGGGACCAAAATCTTCAAAGCTGCTTGTTAATTTTGTCAATCACCAAAAAAAAGGTTGATTGGCTCCTTTTTTTTTAGTTGAAAGGTGAGACTTCTATTCCTAAGGTGTGCTGACATGAGCTGTGTTCCACTTTGGCCCTGTCCCAAATGGCTCACTTCATATGCACTTTCGGTCTTGTGGACTTACAATGGCTGCCTGTCCCATTTTAGGTCTCTGAAGGGTGCTCGCGAGCGCCACCTTTGCAGCCGTTTTGCGCCCTCGATGCGCACTTTTGCCGAGCCTGCACTGATGCGAGCTCCGCTGCAGACTTCTTCCCGACAGTCAAAGCGGCGTTACGTCACGAAAGTGCGGACTCGTAGGAAGACCGCGAGTGCTTAGTGTGCCTTCTGGGAAAGGGCCTTTTTTTTTATGCCCTTCTCTCGCTAACTTCCCTGCGGTGCATTGACTCGGATATACGTCATTGCTTACAGTAGTAGCAGGGGTGCCTACTACTACCAATGGGTTCAATTGGATTGTCCTAAATCCTTAATCACTTGGAATCTGCTATGAAGCTGATGTGTTATTGTAGTTTTTTTTTCCTTTTGTTGAATTTGTTTGATTGACCTCTAGATATGGACTGTTGGAGAAAATATGTAAAATGACACAAACAAGTAAAATATCCCCCAACACTGTACATTTTGGATCTCTTAAAGCACTCACACACTACAAGATAATCTGGCCGATTTTGGGCCCAATTCTCTCCTTCCGACAATCCTAAAGTCCTGATTATTTTGATGGTTCTACATATTATTTTATCAGATCTTCCTGTGGTGTGATGTGTGTTAAGAGTGTTTGAATCTGTTCAGAAGAATGCCGTGGCTGCACCGATCTCAAATTGTAAAATATCCAACATGTTAAATATTTACGATGATAAATCCTGTTGTGCGGGAGGACCCCGAAAGCGAGCTGACAGAAGGAAGAATAACACAACTTCATCTAAACCTTTTTCTATTAATTCTGCAAATTTTCTATAAAAAGCAGTCCAAACACTATTATCACAATTTCTCTTTGCCCATCGTCCGCCATGTTTGTTTCTCGCTCTCCAGTATAAACCGCCCTGTCAAGTTGCGGTGCGGAACTCCTCTGTCTGCACAGGAAAATGCTGAAATCTTTGGACATACCACTTGAACACCATACTTCCAGCATTTCCGTCGCCAGTTTTGACGTTATCGTTGCGTGTCGCATTAAGAGTGATGCAAAAGACAATTAAGAAATCCGTTTTGAACAGCCAGAGCATCCAGACGGAGACGCATCTCAAAAAATCTGATTGGAATTGCATTGCAAACCAGCTCCATATGTGTGGTTTGAAAAAAAAAATCCAGTCCTAGATAAATTCTGGATGTGGAAAAAAATCAATCAATTTAGACGGAATGTCTCGTTAAGCAAAATTTTCCGGATTTTTTTTTTGTTGCAGTAATAAAAAAATCTAAAGGCCGTCTATCATTTTGACAGATTACACTGAGGATGATCTTTTGTAACTGTAATTCCCAGTTGGTGGCAAGTGCGCTCCAGTCTGGCAGCAGAGCGCGAGTTCAGTCTCTGAGGAATAAAATGAAAACGATGCGTTTGGTTACACACAGCAGGCGAGCACCCAGTTTAAGGTGCAAGTTTACATAATTAAGTGTCTAATCCAGTTTGTTTTGTTTTAAATGGTGGCTGTCATAAAATCTTGACAGATTCATTCAAACATACATTGAATATTAAAGAACAGTAAAAGATTATGTAATATGGTGCATATATTTAGCAAAATGCTCCTTTGATTAGTTAGTTAGTTATTTTTCTTGATGACTATCAAGTTTATAATCAACAAATGGCTTTTCTGAGGTGTAATGTTACATGACATTGTTTGCCACACTGTTTCAGTGATTACATGATGCGTATTTCGTGTATCTTTCAACATATTTTCTTTCGGAGACACGTTTTGAAACCGACGGAGACGACAGCACGGAGTAAAGCCATGCATGCAGCCTCCTTAAGTTTCTGCCACGTCCTTTATAAGATGCAGTTGTCCAGCGTGGCGGCTACACGTTGTTCTTCAGTCCTTGTGTCGCTTTAAAATGCCCCTTGCATAGCATACCAGTTTAGTCTGTAACCTACACAAGTCACTTAATCATGTGATCATTCCGTACACTGTTTCATCAAGCATTACAAACAGCACATCCTTTGGTCCAACACTTAAAAAAAAAAAAAAGCTTCCAAAAGGGGTTTTGATGCCATATAAATGCACCATCTTTTGGGTTCCCCAAAGAAGCTTTCAGTGAACAGTTCTTAACAGAACAATTATGTTCTTTGTGTGAAGAACATTTTAACAATCTGAAGAACCTTTTTCCACTATAAAGAACCTTTTGTGCAATGGAAAATTTCCACGGATGTTAAAGGTTCATCAATGCCAATAAAGAACCTTTATATTTGAGAGTGAAGACAGGCTTGATTAAACGGGTGGACTGAATTGTTCACGACACTGCCAAATCCAAATCTATCTCATTCATTTTCCTATGAGTAGTCAGTATCTTCCCCCTTATACAGTCTCTGTCGGTGTGTCAGGCAGAGAAGGGGAATTATGGGTAGTGCGGTAAAAAATTTTCACAGCAGAATATTTCACAGCAGAATATCCACTGATACTGTATCTGAGTACTGTATGTTAGTTCATTTTCATTTCAGTTTGGGGTTTTAGCTCTAACCGTAAATAAGTGATTGTTGTATCTCACCAACTCTAAACAGACAGGCCGCAAGAGGTCAGAATGTGATTTCTGGGGTCAGTCATTTTGGTAAAGGTTATCTGTTGGACCAGCTGCAGGCCTGCAACACAACATCTGGCATTCCTCAGCTGATTAGGTTAGATAAGCAGATGGCATCCCTTAATCTGATTGGTGGAGAAGGAAAATGTGGAGGAGTGACCTCAGTAATTACCCAAAATCGTATTCTCCATCCTTATTGTTCATCCATAGACCATAACCGGAGTGAATTAGGGTATAGTGACAGTAGAGATTGCACATTTAAATAAAAAACATGTTTTTTTCAATACATTTTTCTTTGTTTGTCTCTGCTCAACTTCTGATTTCTTTTTTTGTATTACTCTTGCCTATTTTTGCCATTTTATTGTTTTTGCCTAATATGAGTCCACTTTAGATAGATCATGGCAGATGCTGTCGATTATGCGTGTTGGCAGTATCGAGATATAACATGAACTGGATTTAAATTTGCGCTCCCACCCGAGCCTCACATCTCGATGTGTCGGAGAACGTGCGCTAACCTCTCAGCCACTGCTCCGACTGCTTCTTATGCTTCCTTACTCCCCACGTTTCGCCTCTGCCCTTCTTTCAAATATATTTTAAAACTGTAAATCACCCAAAGCACTCGGTTAGGAGCAGGAGAGATGCGGTTTGTTCAGTGAGAGCCTTTCATTGGCTGCTTCTCGTTGTTTGTCATGCAGCTCGGCAGAGGATTTGTGGCTACACCTCCATATTAGAGTTTAACTGCTTTGACCTCTGTGGGTAACTGATCGCTTTTTGTGCGTGCGTGTGTGCGTGCTGTTTGATGCCGTTCCACGCGTCAGCCTTCTCCAGGTTTCCATTACATCCTAAATTACTCATAAATCCTCTCCGCATTAGTGTATACCGTTGGCATATACAAGTCATTTGGTGCTACTTTGTGGTATAAAGCCCAATATATTTACCATAAACGGCCATTTTTCCACTTTCTCCCCCTCTCCGCGCAAACGCGCCCTCTTTCCTCTTGCTCCACCCCTCTATCATGAGTTCATCCATACACAGTGAGTCTGAACCTAAATATTTAGCTGTCCTGGTAGGAAACTGCCATGCCTAAACTCTTTCCAGATGTGGGGGAGAGCAGTGCGCTGTTTAGAGCTAATTATGTGCGGCTGCACAGTGACTGAGTTGATAGAGGGGGAGGGAGACCAAGAGAGAGAGAAAGAAGGGAGAGAGAGGAGGTAAAGAAGTGGAAAGTGTGAAATAGAGGTAGAGATCAAGGAAAGGACAGTATATGAGCGAATGAGATGATGTGGAGGGGGTGAAGGAGAGTCATTTTTGTTGAATGTTTGTTTATCTGTTGAGCGAGAATGAAATGGGACACAGTGAGAGTGTGTAATGAGAGTCGAGTCTGGGTTTTGCTTCATGAGAGTGTTTGTGAGTGTATGTATACACAGAATATATGTATGTATGTACATACTGTATACAGTATATATATATATATATATATATATATATATATATACATACATACATACAGTATATATAGCCTATATACACACAAAAAAAATGCTGGGTTGGGTTAACATTTTTAATTACATTTTTTCGAGTGTACAGTGTGTGTATATATATATATATATATATATATATTACTAGTATTAGTACACAAAAGTCACTGTTCAGTTAGGTTTCTTTTCATTTATTTTGAACAGTAGCGCAAATTTTTGTAGGGCTGATAAAAAAACTAAAGGTATTTGGTCACAATCAGCTACAAAACTGAAAAGCATCTCGTGTGTTATAAAAGTACACTGTAAATAGAATAATGAAAAATAAAACTTGTGCAGAGATTAGTTTTCTTTGCGCGTGAGAGTTCATTAACATGCGGTGACAATGGCGGATGCACAAAGTTCAATATTACGCTTTTTTCAAGAAATCACGGAACAATTAGTGAGAAGGAGAAAAAGTGACATCTAGATCGAAGCGCACTTCACCTTTCCACGAGGAGACAGTGAGTGAAGCATCACCTGAGGCTGCCCGTTTCCTGGACATGCATATTTCATCGCTGGACTGTAGTAAGACTTCCATGACACAAATTGGCACAATGCCGATTTCATTATAACTGCAAAAACAATTTCAAATACTCATTTATGGCATAAATTGTGGTCATACAGATTACTGAAACTGTAGAGTCTATTTTTATTTGTGTACACTCACAATAAAAACAAAACAAACACGCTTTCTGCCATCTCAGATTCCTTTCTGAGAAGTTAGTGGAGCACATCACAAGAATGAATCGAAATTTGGCATATAGGCTACTAGCAAGCTTTTGCGTGCAATCTGAACTCTTAATTTGGGTTGGTGCTTACAGTAGATCATCTCTTCTTCTTCTGCTCTTTTTTTCCCAGCGTTGCATTAAGGTGTTATTGGAGTGTGGATCACCTGTTATTCGTCATCTAACTGTATGCACCAAACCGCGATGTCCGTATGTGTTCAGGACGAATACATGTACCGTTACACCCCTAATATATACTATATGTATATACATATATGTGTGTGTGTTCTTGATGTAACCTCCCCAGACATCACTTTTGCCAAGTTAGTGATTGTCTGATTGCCTGACTTCTGCCGGATGTCCGGGACTCTAGGGTGTCGCTGTCTTTAATAGTCCACCAGGAAACAATGAACGCATCACATTGTGTTCACTTCAGCATTTAGTTGCTCATGTGAAGCGCTCATTGTTTCCTTCTCAAACATTTTGAAATCCACAAATTAGTTGCTCATGCTAAACAGGTTGGAAACGTTAAAAAGCACTTAGTTGAATGTAAAAGAGATATCATTGCATGTTTACTTCCATGACATGGAAAAAATATTATGTTTCAAGCTTCGCCAACCCTTTCCAACATATGAAAGAAAGGTTACCAGAGTGATCTCATTTTATTAGATGCATGTCCTCTCACATCTATAATGGAAGATCAGGGGCCGGTTGCAAGTTACAACCCAGCCTAGTTTTGACGTAAATGGGGCACTAGGGCACTTACGCACTACTAAATATTTTTGCGTTGCACCATTAAACTTAGTTGAAGCGCAACTCTACGTATAAACAAAATATTTACTGAAGTCTCTGATCAGGAGTAATAAAAGAGCAGACAGACTGAACTGCATCTATTAGCTCTTCTTTCACCTGACAGACTTCAATTATTTAGACATATATGATAATGCTGACATTTATACTCATTTACATTTTAAGAGAGAGAACATTGTGAATAGATTACTTTGTCAGCGGCTCATCAACACGAACCCGTCCTAACAGCACGCCGCTGCGCATCTGTCCCAACAGTCAACATCCCTACAGTGTTGTGCATGTCAAATAAAATCAGTCATAAGCAATAAATGTAATTTCTTATGTTTTTTTGTTCATCCATATTAATTTCATTTCAAATACAGTTTCTGAATGTTATGTATATAAAAAAACTTATTATGCTACATAAAAACACACATTTCTTAACAGAGCTGACGACCTACTTGCTATGTTCTGCCTCACGAACAAATGGTGCAACGGCATGAAGTACAGAGTTAGTTACAAACTAGTAGATACTAAGCCTCTAGTGTGGACTTTACATTTCCCATTTAAGAAATAACTTCCGAACGGCTGGTGCAACCCTGCAGGTGATAGATCAAGTGATTTTTTAAATACCTCGCTGAAAAGTGAATATATGCAGTGTGAAAGTACAGAAGCTGACATCGCAGCCATTATTTGAATCACCGGAATTACTTGTGTGCACTAAAATGTGGAGACATGCTCCAAACAGACATTATTGTTGATGTAAAAATTGTCTGTGCTTATTTGTTTTAGAAGGATTACAATTCTGGAAACAAATTTTACATACATCTCCTAATCTTATGTTTTTAATGCAGATTGTGTCATTATTTGAATATAAATTTCATGTCGATATTGAATGAATGACATGGTTGCGTTAAACACGGATGTGTTAAAATGACTTTTTTTGATCAAATAACAGCCTTATAAAACCACGATAGACTTTTCTATTGCTAATCGTGGTACTGCTAAAGTGCATTAATTGGACAAAATTAAGCACACGCCCCTGCAAGCAAGATGAGTCATGGATATTTTTTGGTATTTTTTCCCAGATGAAAAGGTCTGTAAATTTTAAAGTTTATCTACCTAAGGATAATTGTAGCACACTAGCATAGGAGACCTCAATGCTAATGCTTTTGATTTATTTTAAAATGTATAGTCTTTATTCCACAGATCAGTGTTGGTTCAACGATAAAATACATATTTTTTCAGCAACAATGGGCATTAGTGTTATTGACACAGTGGTATTTTGCTGGCGTTTCTGTGTGCCCATTTCTTTAAATTTAGCTGACGCTAATCTCCCCCGCACAGCCAAGGAGTACACATTGTGTTGATCTCCATCTTTAAGCGTAAAACTGTGATAATGTTTTGACAGTTACGCACCATATAGAGATTTCTTGACTCAGTGTTGATCCACTGACTCAACAGTCGTAAAATCAATGTTTGTTCAACGTTGTATCAGCATTATCCTGCTCCAGATTCGAGCGCTAGCGTGCTATTGTGTTTTCAATGGCTGTAAGAATGTGGGTGTGAGCCGAACTGGCTGTTGTACATGTGTGTGAGTGTTTATAAAGCTGTTTTGAGATACCAACGATTCCAACTTCATTGGTGACCTTGAACCGAAGCCCCCCTCAGACAGCTGCAGCGAGTTTGTGTGCATCTGTCCGTCTGTGTCCGACTATGTCTATTTTTCCAGAACTGACATGATGAACTTCGGAAAACTGGAGCTTTATTGTGTTGCGCGATCATAACTCAGCATCTGTGTGGATAAATGCGCGTGGTTCTCCTTGAGGTCAGAGTGTGACGAGAGGGGAGTGTGTTTTAAGAAACCTTCCTGACAGACATCCGGGGAATTGTGTGGAGGGGCGTCCTCGGAACGCCGGCATTCCAGGAGGGTTTATTTTTGTGGGAAAAGGCGACAAGAGTAGAGGAGGGGAAGGGAGGGGAAAAGCGCACGTGTTTCTGAGAAGGGGCGGCGGTCCGCAATAAATCAAAAAAGCAAACAAAGACCCAGATACTGGATACCGTGAGCCTAACCCATCACACCTGCCCCTGCCACACACGCTTTGACCTCTGACCTCCGTCCCCAACGTCTATGTAACAGTCGGCGCTCTTTCTGAGGAAAAACTTTCTCTGTGGAATCATTAAGCAGTTACGTGTGCTGTTTATTTGTGTGACCGCTTCGGATGGGAATTTGCGGACGAAAAATCCCCCAGCAGTGTCTTGTTGGGCAGAGAGAGAGAGAGAGAGAGAGAGAGAGAGAGAGGGAGAGAGATGCTCCTCCCGGCGCACAGCGGGAATCTCTGTTTGGATAGTTTTTCCTTTCACTCTACACGTCTTAACTGACTCCAAGTATTGTTGAACTAACTCTCTTTCTGTATCTCTCTCTTCCTCCTTCCCTGTCCACAGACTCTCGTTCTGATCTCATTTCTTTCTTTAGTCCTCTGTGTACAGTATATCTCTGTCTTCAGCTGTCCTCCTCTCGTTCACCAGTGCCTCTGGTGGCTTGCGTCTCACGGATGTGTCTTATTGTGCTGGTCATCTCAGTGACTCGAATCTTTTGAGTCCATTCTTCAAAAAGATTCATTCACTGATTCGTGCAATGTCGCGAACATACGTTTTGCAGGTTACATTGTTATTCCAGTAGAAGGTGACAAACGAGGATTGGATCACTATTGAAGTTATTATTATGTTTCTAGAATGTTATATGTTTGGCAACAGTTCTTCTAACTGTAATTGATGAAGTGTGTAGCTTTTCATTTCTTAAATAACAATGTAGGAAGAAACATCATGGCCATATTCCAGGATGACAATGTCAAGATTCATCAGGCTCAAACTGTGAAAGAATGGTTGGGAGTCCAGACCATAAATTCATTGAAAGTCTTTGGGACATACTGGAGGAGACTTTATAGAGTGCTGGACTCTTGCATTGTCAATACAAGATCTTGACCAAAAATGAATGCACCTCTTGCATGTCATATATTTAAGTAGATTTGGGTAACACTTTAGAATACTGTTCCAAAACAAACCCTGAAAAACTTACACAACACTTATGAGTCAATATTAAGGATTATTATGCTTTTTACTTTAGAATATTGATCCAAATAATTTGTAATTCCTTCTGAATGATTTGGTAATACTTGAGTCATTAGTGGATTACAGTGATCTTCACACTAGAATATATTATACATTATGCATTATTCATGTTACCGTAATTATCAACCCATATAGTAGTTCTTAATAGTCCTCTGGAGGTATGAAAAAAACAGTAGTTATTGATTAGCTAATAGTGAACTACCGCATTCGACACTATTACTGTTACTATTACTAATTCGTTAATCAGAGTTTCTTGTTAATAGTAGTTGCTAGAATGCTAGAATGTTATGTTACTCATTTGTTCATGTGTAGTTATTTATTGACAGAACTGTATTCTAATAATACATTCATAATTTATATGTATTTTTAATATTTGTCAACACATTAAAATAAGTATACTACTTTACATTTTTAAAAGTGTTATGAAGCATAATGAAAATGTACTCTTTAAGTATAATTAAGTTTATTTAATTAATATTATATTATAAAAGTTGGCATGAAACTTTCTTCCCTATGTGACGTATATCAGAGTGAAACGGCTTATCGAACAAGAACACATTTATATTGTCCCGTACTTTCACCAGTGAACGTCATCAGAGAAGTTATTTCAATTAAAGAATATGAGGGCACATGAATTAAAAAAAATTATGTGCATAGATAAATCATATAAAACATTTTTGGTGACTAATCCTATGCTCTCGTTATTAAAAGAATATTCTGGATTATTAACACAATGTTAATTAGGCAATCCATATGTCTGTCCACAATGAATGTGAAACTACTGTGTGGTGTCACACAATCAGAAAATATAACATTTTTGATGTGCAGTTATGAGGACTTTTCTTTGGACTAATGCGACTTCATTGTGATTCGGGAAGGAAACAGAAAGCAAGTGTCATCACAATGTCCTGACGCTCTTTTGGCTGTTTGCATAGAGTTTACGTTGTATTTAACCTCAAATATTTCTTCAGTACAGACTTTCTCCTCTTACATTGCTTGTTCACTCTTAATAAAAACAACACACAACAGAGCAACAATTGTTTGTTGTCCTCCACTTGACCAGTGGCCTGTACATAATCATGAGCAAAAGTCCTGGTCCTTCATGTTTACAATGAGCTCTTCCAGCATCCAAACCAACCTCGTCTTGTTATCTGGGTCAAACCATGAACACACACTAACACACAGACCAGTTCCCAGGAGAACAGCTCTTTTTCTTCTGCAATATGACTGTGATGGTGGCCTTGCGTGGTTAACATTGTTTAGAAACGTTTGTGCATTCCAAAGACAGCAATTAACATTCGCTAAACTACTGTAGTATTTCAGAAAGTGTGTCGTTCAACAGATCCACGCACGTTGCTCTATTTACAAAACCACGCTTCTTTTTATGGTTACTTGTTGTTATTTTCTATTCTGCGGTGGCTTGTATGGACTGTATTTATGCACATATGTATTTTTTGTTATAGTGAGTGTGTGTCTGTGTGTACGAGAAGGGCGTTCATGGCCGCAGTTCCCCAAAATAGTGCATCATCTCCTTCTCCATAATTAGAGAGCGTTTATAAAACCCAGATTTTAATTTTAGGCTATGGAAAAGCCCAACATATGCACACAAACAGACACACACATACATGCAGCCGCTCTCTCTCTCTCTCTCTCTCTCTCTCTCTCTCTCTCACACACACACACACACACACACACACACACACACGCGTCCCAAACACAGTCTGTAATTTTGAAATAAGCTGCAGCTTGAGGACTGCCTGGTTTTCTGGTCTTCAAGGTCACTTTTTATCACACACTCACTCACACAAACAGATATTTAATGTCTTAGTTCTGTCTGCGATTCCCAGCAGCATTGAAAGTGAAGATCGTTCTCCTTGTTCTACAGTATGCTTATTATTCATTTAAAAATATATTTTATAGATATTAATTTAAAAATAGCTTATTATGCTTGAAACAGTAAAATGGAAGCTTGGTGAAATTTTGTCTGTAGGGAACCATAAAACACACTCCAGAAAATCACATGATTTTTAATTAATTAATTTGCATTTTATTGCATGACATAAGTATTTGATACATCAGAAAAGCAGAACTTAATATTTGGTACAGAAAACTTTGTTTGCAATTACAGAGATCATACGTTTCCTGTAGTTCTTGACCAGGTTTGCACACACTGGGGATTTTGTCCCATTCCACCAGCTCTCTTCAGGTCATTGACCAGGTCCTGCCGTGTAGTTCTGGGCTGATCCCTCACCTTCCTCATGATCATTGATGCCCCACGAGGTGAGATCTTGCATGGTGCCCCATACCGATGGAGATTGATCGTCATCTTGAACTTCTTCCATTTTCTAATAATTGCGCCAACAGTTGTTGCCTTCTCACCAAGCTGCTTGCCTATTGTCCTGTAGCACATCCCAGCCTTGTGCAGGTCTACACTTTTATCCCTGATGTCCTTACACAGCTCTCTGGTCTTGGCCATTGTGGAGAGGTTGGAGTCTGTTTGATTGAGTTTGTGGACAGGTGTGTTTTATACAGGTAACGAGTTCAAACAGGTGCAGTTAATACAGGTAATGAGTGGAGCACAGGAGGGCTTCTTTAAGAAAAACTAACAGGTCTGTGTGAGCCGGAAATCTTACTGGTTGGTACAGTAGGTGATCAAATACGTATGTCATGCAATAAAATACAAATTAATTATTTAAAAATCAATACAATGTGATTTTCTGGATCTTTTTTTAGTTTCCGTCTATCACAGTTGAAGTGTACCTATGATAAAATTACAGACCTCTACATGCTTTGTAAGTAGGAAAACCTGTAAAATCGGCAGTGTATAAAATACTTGTTCTCCCCACTGTGTGTGTGTGTGTGTACATATATATATATAAAAACATTTTATTATATATATATATATACAGTCAGTTTTATTACAAAATTCAAACTATAAATATCATTTTTATCGCCCATTATTATGATGTGACAGATCACTGTAGCGTCTCAGTTCAAGCAAAGTGTGAAGCGCATTTGAACTAGTTATAGCACGAAATAAACACAAATGAACATCAGAAGGTATGTAAGATACAGTACAACTCACCGAAATACATATCACTTCACATGTTATCACTTTATCAAAGTTTCAGCTGCTGAAAGACTGCTAATACACACTATGTTGCATATTCATTGTATTTTTTTACTTAACCTGTTATTCAGTATTTAATGAATTATTCATTTTTTAATTAACGACAACCGCCATATAAATATTTATATTAAAAAAGAGTAGGAACATAATTAAGTAATTAAAAATGTATTGATATAATGTTGTTATTATATAAAAACTTTTCTATGTGTAATTTAATGTAAGTAGCCAACAAATTAGTTACTTTTGACCTTTAATATTATAATGTAGAGTTTCAGCTGGGATTGCCTGTGTAGTTTACAGCATTAGTTGAGAAACATTTTTTTCCTTGAGGAAATTTTCCATGTACTGTACCTGATAGATGGCACAGCAGAAGGTCCTCGGTTCGAGTCCCAGCTGAGTCAAGAGGCCTTTCTGTGAGAAGTTTGCATGTTCTGCCTGTGTCATGGGATTCATGGACAGTCTCTTGTGTATGGCAAGAGATGGCCCAAAGGATCACCAATCGCCTGATGCTACTGAAACACTGCAAATAAGAATGACCCAACCAATATACGACCCTCCAATCTGAAGGAAAGCTATTATATTTTAAGATTTTTTTTTATTTTTTATGTTGAATGATTTATATTCATGGCTGGATCCACAGCATCTGACGTGGTGTCTGCGTAGAGATCAGGACAGTAACATGCTTTCTGTGTCCATATCTGAGAAGAACTTGTAATCGTCTTATGATTCTGGATAACTCAATCAACAAACAGTTGCTGTACAATTACATGCATCCACTTCTCCGCTGACAGACTTAGAGATTGATGGGGTGGACTTGGCAAAATCTGTCTTTCTCTGTCTTTGTCTATTTCTCTCTCTCTTCCTGCAGGCTGACCGCACAAAGACATGCATTCACATCTCAAGATGCATTTAAGCACTAAGTGCTCATTGTGCTCAAGGCTTTCGGCCAAACCGTGTGTGTGTGTGTGTGTGTGTGTGTGACGGTTATTATCATTCTAAAACTAAGATGAAAACCTTTTTATGTGTATTTATTTGTGTGTAATTATTGGGTTCATCAATTTGTGTGGATGACACTCATAGCGAGAATACGTATGTAAAAGACTCTCGCCTCTCTCACTCTAAACCACAGATTGTACATAAGTAAGATTGTCAAAGTTGCAGATTTGATTTAATGTTCATATAGTAAGTTTCTCTGCTTTAAAACCTTGCTGAACCTTAGACTTAGAATCGTCGAGTAGCCGATGAGATTATAAGTGGTTTCAATTGTCTCTGTTGAAGATAAGAATAATAAAATAAAATAAGAATTTTATATTTCTAACTCTGGCAATGTTATGTTGATTCCTCAGGCGATTGCAATGACGCTACCACTTTGATGTTGGTTGTTTGTTGTGTACTGCTGGCACAAATTGAGATCCCTGCCGCATTATTAATGATACAAATGGATAGCTTGTCAAGATTAAATATGAATTACAATAGTAATAGCTTGGAATGAATGTAAACAACAAAAATCACAGTGTCAGCTTTATAGCTTTATCTATAATAAAAGTAAGACTAGAACTAAACTGCAATTAAAACTACACTGAAAATAGTATTGAAATAAAAAATGAATATGAAAATGTAAAACTACACTTTTTACACTTCACAACTGTACACTATTTTTTTTTTGTTACAGAAAATACTGTAAAAATGCTGAAGTAAAAGTTGGCAACGGCAAGCAATATTTTTTGAAAGGGGGGCGTTTGTTTAAAGAGATAGTTCACCCAAAAATGAAAATTTGACATTTTTCTTTCAGATGAATACAACCGGAGTTATACTATTAAATGTCCTGGCTAATCCAAGCTTTATAATGGGAGTGAATGGGAGCCCAACATTTGAAGCCCAAAAAACTGCATCCATTCATGATAAAAGTAATCCACACGGCTCTGCGGGGGTTAATAAAGGTCTTCTGAAGCGAAGCGATGTGTTAGTGTAAGAAAAATATCCATATTTTAAAACTTTATCAACTAAAATAACTCTGCTTTCGGGGACCTTCGGGACATTTTTCAATATAACTCAGATTGTGTAAATGTAAAAACACAAAACTCACTCATTTTAGGTGCATTCTCTGGGCCTTTCTTTCTGCAAATTATTCCACGACGTCCTTGGTGTTTAATTCACAGCTTCGTGCATTCTCAATGGAAAGAATTGCCAGTCCCGATAGTCTGTTCTGCGATATGGTGCTCTGCAAATAATTTTTCATTAGCTTTAGTTTTGAAAATGAGCGCTGCGCTGAAGAAATGGTAACAGGAATGGTAAGAAAGAGAACTAAACCGGTGCAGATGTCGCTGAAGCTAGATGTAATAGACTTGTTCTCAACAATCAAAAAACTGGCCAGATCCTGAACTGTCGTCATCCCAGAGATTTGTCTTTTGAAGGCTGCACGGATTTATTGTTGTGGAAGGGCTGGAGACAAGTCTATGTTGTATCTCTCCACTAACCTCAGTGCCCTTTCGAATATAGCGTTCATCTCCTCAGTTTTCAAAGCTGAAAATCGCAGACTCGGCTGGAAAATGATGATGTCTAGGCACGCGTTGAATACATCTACCCTGAAGTAGCTTTCAGCATCAGCCAAACGCTCATCCTGACAGAATTCATCTAAATGGCGCTTGTTTCATTCCTCACTTCTCAGCCCAGAATTGTGAGGTTGCTTTTGCCTCCTCTAAATTGTCCCTGAACATTGTCAACTCCGCGATGTAACCTCGCAAGTAATTCTGTTGCTTTATGAAGGTCAGCATCCTTCTCCTGTAGCATTTTTGAGATGACATTGATCTGTGCCAAGACTTCACTTTGAAGGACTATAATAAAAACAAAGTCAAATCTTTCCATCAGCCTATCAAAGCCATGGCCTCTTCCCGCTCATCTGCCTTTTTACAGTGAAATTTTGGCCAGGGCCTTCAACACGTCAACATATCTGTAGATTGCAGTCACTGGATCATCGCCCGATGCCCACCTAGTAGCGTGCGTTTTTTTCATCGTGACACCCAGAGTGCGTTTTTCAGTCATCTCAACCAATACATTCCACCTCTTTATACTTTAAACCAGATTTAAAGCGCAGTGTACATATGTGGCATGTCTCTCCTGTATCCTTGCCTGAACTTCCGTGTATATCCCACTCATGTTCGCAGCTCCGTCAAATCATTGTCCACGGCATTTTGAAATATCAAGACCTTTTTCCTTAACTGAACGTATAATTTTATTAGCTGTTGTGCCAGCGGACGAGTCAGGTATTGCAGAAATCCCAGAAAAGACTCATTTCTCTCTGGACAGACTCAGAGAGTGTACCTATTGGCTCATTTTGGATTCCTGGGTTGAGACACTTAACGTAACCAGCAAGGCGACTGAGCAGCTCCTTCAAATCAGACTTGGCCAGTAGGTCGATGATGGAGAGAAAATGACCTTTGCTGACACTTTCATTGTTTTTGAAGTGTCCCCGAAATGCCATGTTGTTTGATGTCAGAGTTAAAGTGACAATGATTCGTTCAAGAACCTGCCTACAAAAATGAACTTGTTGACAGATTTGCAGTTCTCATCGATAGTGCCATGCAGACGCCACTGATCATAAACACTGCACACTGCTACATGGCACTCTGCGTCTTCATGTTTGGACATTTTATTCGACAGGGTTTGCCATGTTCTTATTCCTTGTGTCCTTGCCATGTTGTAGCTTTTGTGACTGCGGTCTGCAAATACAAGCTTGCAAGATTCAAGCTTAAATCTTCAATCAAAAATATATATTTTTACAGTCTACAGCAACTTCGGTGCGCGATTATAAATGTGAAGCTTTGCCGGATGTTGGTTGCGTATCAGAGATGTGCCTTTAGTGGATGTAGTTGGATACTTTTTTTTCACAATGCCATTATTATTGTGAATTGTACTCTGACTTGAGCATTTACACACTCGTATGTACACAGACACATACGTTTGACATTGCTAGTTGAGGACAGATACAGAGCTCTCAGACACGCATCGCTACTTTTCTTGAGTGGCTTCTTGTTCTTGCTGCAAAGTGCTTCTCCAGACAGCCACCCTCCAGCAGCACTCAAGTCCCAACACGGGTGAGGGGATCCTGGCTGGACGCTGGAGCGGGATGGGGGTAGAGGCTGGAGCTTCGGAAGCAGTGAACTGTCAGACAGCAGCCGTGGTACTTGAAGAACTCTAGAGAGAATAGCTGCCCTTAACAAAGAGAAGAGCGGCCCAGCTTCTGTTCACACACGCACGCATGCACACACACACACGCTCTCTCTCTTGGCTGCTCCTGCTGTTAAGGCTGTGTAATTGGGCTCTTAGGCTTCATTAGTGGCAAAGCGCTCTCTCTCTCTCTCTCTCTCTCTCTCTCTCTCTCTCTCTCTCTCTCTCTCTCTCTCTCTCTCATATGGATTTTTCCTGTCCCGGCTGGTATCCCCTCTTTCTCTTTTCTCATCTCATGTTTTGTATGGCATCTGAAATTTGAGGTTGGTGGTCAGTTTGTCTGTATTGTCCAAAGTTTTTGACCAACGTTTTCCACTTCTGATGTCATTTCTATCTAGAAATTACTAGTAATTAAATATTTGCTTAGTTGTCACCAAAGCTTGCTCAATTTTGCTCTAGGTCAGTTTTGTGTAAGTTTCAGCTGCCGGATATCCTTTCCGGTTTTAAAGGGGCCGCATTATTCACTTATCGCAACCTTTTGTAACATAGTCACATAGATGAGCCACATAGATGAGCCACATTTGAAGCCATTGTAAAAGAGCGTATATACAAAAATCTGAATAGTTTAACTGTGGTTATTAACAATAACTATAGCTATTTATTGATCATTGGTCTGAGTTGTTGTTTATGCTGTTTATTGCCACAATTACCATTCTTTAGACACTCTAAGGCCCCATTTACACTGCATGTGTAATAAGGATCCACTGAAGGCAAGTTTGAAGAGAACCCAAGAGCAGTTTAATTATAAAAAATAACAAGACTTACAAACAGTGGTTACAATACTTGACAAAGACACATGGCAAACATGAGGACTTAAATACACACAAGACTAATGACAAGACAAGGGACACCTGTGAACAATGAAACAATCAACCAATGACAACATGACACATCAGACAAGGGAACACATGGCAGGATCACGTGACTAACAGGGAAATCACATGACAAGACAATGAAACATGACATTGACAAAACCAAAACTTGACAGCATGGTTCAAGTGACCCAATTCCGATTTTTTTCCTCTCATGTGGCACAGATCGGATATGACGGTGAACGTGTAAGCAGGAAAAAAGCACATGGGTTCCGATATTCTCAGATCGGTTTCAGGCCTCACTCATATGTGGAAATAATTCTGATATGAATCAGATACGTGCATTTGCATGTAAGCAGACAAATCGGATATACATATACCCCAGTATATATTTTTCTGAATAATACTTTAGTCTGCATCCATTGCATATCGCGCTGTTTTACCTCCTTTTCCGGGTCAGAACGTCTACATTGGGTTGTTTCGGCAGTGTATAGTGTAAATGCGAATATTTTTTCGTCAATAAAATCGGATATAGTCAGCAAATCGGAATTGGGCATCAAGACCTGCAGTGTAAATGTATTGATTTAATAATTAATGACATACAAATGATCTGTTATGCTTTTGATAGTTCTGAGTTCAATAGTAACACTGAGCTGTTGATTACAAGGTTCGTACATGATGTCTTCGGTCCCTGACAGTTTCTAAATAAGCCGGTTTTGATCTGAGAACATTACAGCAGGAGGACGAGGGGGAGACAGAAGGTCCTTTGAGGTTAAGGGTATTTCAACATGCCACATTTGCTAGACAGAGTACTTTCTTTTTCTGATAACCTCCACTTCAGTGTGAGGCCTGTGATAGCACACACACACGCACACACGCACACACACACACACACACACACACACACACACACACACACACACACACACACACACACACACACACACACACACACACACACACACACACACACACACACACACACACACACACACACACACACACACACACACACACACACACACACACACAGTGTAGAGCAGAGACTAGTGGCCCCACTTGAGCTTAAAAACCCACAGTCAGACAACAGAGATACGGGTTCCCTATGATCTCCCTCAACTCTCTCTATATGTATTCATCATGCACCGCTTCATCACTCCTTACCTCCTCATCCCCCCTTCTCCCTTCCTTCTGACATGGCATAAAGTCTTATAATTCAAGCATGTATACAGCATGGTTTTGGAGATCACTGTTAGCTGTCATTATTGTCATCAGAAGCAAGAAAAGAGAAAACATTCAACGGTTCAACAATAACACAAGAAGAATATGACAAAATAGTGTGTATTACCAACAGCAACTCCTGCTGATAAAGTTTCAGATGGATGATGCTGAATACAGGTGTAAATGAGGTCTAAAACCTTTGAGCTTGTCCACTTTCCGTAAACAGGTACTGTATGTGAAGAGTTTGGGTCCAAAACGTGAAAAAAATCTGAATTGTATCTGGTCGGTATTGAAAAGTAAATTTTTCATTTTACGTAAAACCGCCCATACCGCAACAAATGCCAGTTCCCCTTCTCTGCAGAATCCGATACATCCACTCAACCAATCACAGCGCACCATTCCACGCATTGTAAACAGTAACGGCGGCGCTTTGAATACACCCCGACATCCTAGTTTTCCGTATCTACTTCGTACTTTGTGATCAACAACAAAAATATATAATTTTGACGTCATTGATGAACCTGTGGTGGTTTCTGCGGTGGGGACGAAATGTAAGCCATTGAAATCTAATCATTTACGTGAGGAGATTAAGATGAGGCATTCGGGAGGAGGAAAAATGCCGGCTGTTGCCTGTTCTCAAACTTCTGTCACGCTGACACATTGACCATGCAGGGGATCTTTTGAAAAACTTTCAATTGTTTTACTCAGTCAACGAAAACCAGGACCAAGCCATTATACAGCTGATCGCGTCAAAAAAGTTCAGCGGCGACGTCCCAAGGTTGACATTTTGGGAGCGATGGCTGATTGGATGTATTTTTAGTCCAGTGGCTGTATAAGATTAGTATTGACCAAGTTCAGAGGCTGTCATATGTGGATCAACTTACTTACGTTATTATTTATAACCTAAAGATGCTATGTAAAAGTTTGAAACAGAAAATAATGGGTTTCATTTTGCCACTTTCTTGGTAAAGAAAACTAATTTTAATCAAAATGGATTTATCATGTTTTGGAATCAAACTCATCTCTCTCGTCTACTTTTGATCCGATCGACCAATATGCATCTAATACCAGGTGTAAACGGCCCTTGAGACTGCCACTGACTAATGGAATAAAAGTCTCTCCCCTGTGAAGGATCCCTTTACCACTCTACAGATAAAGCGTTGTCGGGATAATTTCTACCCCGAAGTGATAAAATTCTGTCTAAAAATGTTTAAGGCCACACAAGTAGTTTGTTAAGGCTTGGTTTGTAGGGAATTACAAACCTGCGCACATATATTCAAATGCGCATAACTATAGGATTACTTCTTAATGCGCACGTGAGCGCCATCAGCGTTTCTCACAGGTTCGCGTTTAAAGTCTGTGACGAGAGAACGGTGTCATCTTAGCGGCCCCTAATTTAATAACTAATGATCCTTGCGACGGAAGTGAATCAATCAAAACTAACTTTAGCTGGAAAATATCTTTATTCAAGAACCGCTAAAAAGCCAAAACAATCTCTGTCACCTTAAATTATCCGTTTATCACTGTAAAGCGCTTTGAAACAATCTACATTGTTAAAAGCGCTATATAAATGAAGATAAAAAAAATAAAAAATAAAAGTCAGTCCCACATGCCTTTAACTAAAAGACCATCAAACGAAACCGAAACCTGAATTTAAAGATTGTTTTTGCGATTTGCTGTTTGTTTACATCAAAGTCCCTTTCAAGGAAACTCAGTTCACTCGGTGGCCTTATTCGCAACATTTCCGGGCAGCTATTTTAGGCTTTAAAGGCTAAGTTCACACAGCAGGCAAAAGTGGAACAAATATGAATGAAACTTTTTTTTGCTCCGTGATCTGATTTTTATTTATTTTTTTTCACAAAAATGTTCACAGTGTGAACAGCACAAACCACATGGAATCTGATATTTTTTATTCTGATTTGGGCCACTGCCATATGTGGTCCTGAATCAGATACAGGTCTGATATTTTGCAGTCATATCGGAGTTCATCACGTCACTCTAGATCGGCATTCGCAACAATTCTGTGCTGACTGCAGTCACTCCAAAGATTTTACATACTGGTAGTTCTTTGGTCACTCAGTGAATGTGGAAGACAGATGTGAAGGTAGTCAGTTGGATGGACAGTGAGGTGTGTGTACTCATTAGTATTACGGTGACAGGAAACTTTAGGGGTCGTTTTGTATAAAAACATTTTTTTTCATTCTACTCATCCTTCTATGCGTTCTCTCAATTAATATTATACTCAGAGCCTAAATGTATAATTACAACGTAACAAGGATAAGTTAAAATAAAGTGTAACCAAAAAAAAATCTAACATTTGTGTCAAATTAAACATGGCCTCCTCTAAGGTCCACAAGCAGTAGTTAATAATGTGCCGTAGGCGTCTCGAGCAAAGTGGAGGTCTTTAATGGGAGCTTGTTGGCTAAACTCTGCGCAGTATTATTAAATTTAAATCCCACTGTGTGATTCCCATCCAGTCTGCGGTTCTTCTGTTTGGCTCCAGAAGTATAGAGAAAATGAAGTCATGTTATGAGACGTCTCTGAATGACGCTGGAGCACCGTTAGACAGATCCTGTACTGAGAATCACATGTAAAGCACACGTAAACTAATAAAGGCATGACGAATGTTGGGTTTGCTGCTAATCTCCTTAATTGTTTTCCATTGGGAAATAATCTCGGTAAATGCAATATGTTGGTGTCTTTTTAGAAGAAAGAAAGAGAGGAGATTCTGGGTCCCTTGTAAAAATGAAATGCACTGAAATGTATTTAATGTGCACTTGTCGTGTACTTCGAATATTGAAAAGTATATTTTTATAAAACTATACTGTCAGATAATATAGTATTAGTAACATAAAGGGCCGTGTACTTGAACGTAAGCTTTCATGACTGTTTCTTTAACACACTTACATGCAGTTTAAAAAAATTCGTAATCACGTCACATTAAAAGTTTTATTTTAAAAATAAAAGTAATATCTCACAATTTTACTTTATTCCTTGTTTTAATGTTATAAAAATTATGTTTTAATAACATGTAAAGTACTTTATTATCATTTGAACTGTAATGTATTATTTATACATTGAAAGTTAATATATTTACTACTAAAATGCCAACTTCATCTTTACAAATGTGCAAGTACAAATATATGTAATAATAGATAGTGTAGTATAGATAGTATATAAGTTTCAAAATAATGAAATGGCATTAAAGTGTACTTATTTTATACTTTGTTTATAAACTATAAACTAGTTTACCATAAATGCTTGTCAGTACATTCAGCAGTACTCTTTTATATATATTTATATATTTTAAATATAATTTTCATAGATTAAGTCCAATACACGTGGATCAAAAAAGCACTCAGAAATTCAACTAATTGCATTTAATATTAACACATTTGTCCAACAAGTGTCTAAAACATGACCGCACTTAAGTATATTCTTTTAAAGTAAATTATTTCTGTAATAATACTCCTTTTAAACGTATGTTTAAGTGTACTTCTTTTCTCAAGAGGTAACATTGTGCCAATTGACCATTTTTTGACCGTGTGTGTGTTGAACGTGTTTGTCTTGTATACAAATTGTCTTATAGAACGTCTGACATTGTCCAGGATGTCCTAGAATAAGTTGTTCTAAAGTTTCAGGTCTCCTAAGCACAAGGCCGTTTAGCTGTCCGAGGGACAAACTGACATGGACTGTTGTTGCGTCTCAGAGGCCTTGCGGTTTGAGGAGACAAATTGAGCCAAACCGCTCCAGCGAGTGGCAAAGAAACGGGGAGGAACTGAAAACCGCTGCAGTCACAGAGGAAACACTCGTCCTCGACAGACTGCATCACGTTGTGCTTCCACACCTCAGCAGGACGGTGTAATCTTGAGTTATTATAGCAGTTTTGCGATACAATATGTCTTTTTAAAACCCATCAGGCTAATGCACGATATTTGACATGGCTCACATGGCCTCTATAATGAATGAAGGGACGCATGAAGACGCATTTGTCCCTGATGTAATTATAATTATTATAGCACGCTGAGTGGTATCAGAGCTCAGATGACTGATGGTGTATGTCTTATATGTCACTGCTGATTTTCTTTTTAAGCTTGACAATTCAATTAAGGAGCTTTAGACTTTGGTCTGGTTTATGTAGGTTGGCTGTTTTACTGAGGTCTGCTGTTCGAAGGACCGAGACACTACTAGTAAGAAGGACCAGTTCATGTTTGTCTGTTTTTTGTCACATTTCTTTCCCCCAGTTCACTTACTTTAATGATTCCTTTCTTTCTTTATGCAATATTTTATACACTACCAGTCAAAAGTTTTGGATCGGTAAGACTTTTAATGCTTCTGCTCACCAAGGCTGCATTTATTTGATTAAAAATTTAATAATAAATATTATTACAATTTAAAAACTGCTTTTTTCTATGTGAATATAGTACAGTGTAATTTATTCCTGTGATCAAAGCTGAATTTTCAGCATTATTACTCCAGTTTTCATTGTCACATGATTCTTGATGCTAAAAAAACATTCGTTATTATTATCAATGTTGAAAGTAGTTGTGTCATTTTTTTTCAGGATTCTTTGATGAATAGAAAGTTGAAAAGAACAGCATTTATCTCAAATATAACCTTTTGTAACATTACAAATGCCTTTACGGTAACTTTTGATGAATTTAATTCATCCTTGATTAATGAAAGTATTGATTTCTTTTATTTATTTATTTTCCCCCCAAAAATAAAATTAAAATTCTTACTGACCTTTTGAATGGCAGTGTCTAATGTTACAAAAGCGTTCTATTTTAGATAAATGCTGTTCTTTTGAACTTTCTATTCATCAAAGAATCCTGAAAACAAATTTAAATAACTGTTTTTAACATTGATAATAATGAGAAATGTTTATTGAGCATCAAATCATCATATTATAATGAATTCAGCTTTGATCACAGGAATAAATTACAACTTTATAATATATTCACATAGAAAAAAAAGTTTCAAATTATAATAATATTTCACAATATTACTTTTTGTTTTGTTTTAGCCTTGATGAGCTGAAGAGACTTCTTTTAAAAACATAAAAAATCTTACCGACCCAAACCTTTTGACTGCTAGTGTTTATTTTTATTTTTTACTCGCTCCCTTAACATATGCTGTTCAATTCTGCGTTTTCAGGTTGTAATTACGATATTTCAACATGATATGAATGCAGCATTAAACTAAATCATGTCCATTTTGATTTCAAGTAGCAAGACTAATGTCCCACCTTCACTTCTCTCTTTTGATTGTTCTCTTTATATACTCCTCCTCTAACTGGATTCCTGTCCTGTTTTCCTCTCTTCCTAGCTTTTATCTGTCTCTTGTCATATCACGCTTATCTCTTCCCCTCATTCTGTTGTCCACCTGCTCTCGCTCTCTGCCCTGTCCATCACACAGCAGAGCAGGAAGCGCTCTGGGGTTGACCTCTGACCTCAGTCAGCCAAGCTCTGTATAAACAGCTCATTTTCTCCACTTCCTGTTTAGCTGAACAGGAGCACCGCCTGTTTCAGTTTGTTTACAGAGCGGACCGCTTCAAGTTCTTGTGTGCCTGCGTGTGTGTACGCAGCATGTTTTTCGGTGTGTGTATTTTCGTACGCGGGTGTCAGTGTGTGCGGATCCCTGCCTGCTGTTCTATTGAGAACAATGCAGTTTGTTTCCTTATACAAGATCCTATAGAAGTCTGTTTCCGCCTCAAAGTAAAAAACATCAACATTTCTCACATTTCTAATATTTCTCACAATTAAGGCTTTTTTCGAATGACTTTACATCTCACTATTTTGATGTTATAGCCTACTGTATCTCTAAATTGCAACATTACAACTCACGTTATGAATGAAACATTTTGTCTGCACAGTATAGTGAGTTTTTTACTACATAACTGGCAGTTGCTTTTTTCTAAAGTGGCTTATTTGCATTCAAGGTACACATCACGCCTACACATTTTTTTATGTTCATGCTTTCTCGTGACTTTATCTCACAAATGTGACATTGTAACTCACAGTATGACTTTATATTTCATAATTACAACTATAGCTCACAATTGCAGCTTTATAACAGACAGAATTGCCAAATTTACACTGCAAAGGTGGCACAGAGGCGCTTCTGAAGTGGCATTTAAGTGTCTTTACACAGACCATTACTGCTACTCAGAGGTGCATTAAAATGAAATAAATGCATTTATACAGTAATTACAACTATGCTTTGAAGCTGTCAGAGCTGGCATAATTAAATCTGGATCACAATATGTCTTCATATCTCACAGTTGTGACTGTTTATAAATTGTGGCTATATGATTTGATTTCATAACTCACATTTGCAACTATAACTCAGTATGACTTCATATGCCAACTTTCTTTTTTATCTCACAATGTGACAATATGTCTCACAAATGGGACTTTATATCACACTATATTTAGCATTTTGACTTTTTTAGTGATTTTGATATAAAATCTCACAATTTTTATTTCTTGCTTTAACCTTTTATTTCATTACTTTGAGAAAGAAACAGCTTCTTCAAAATCCAGATTTTGGAAAAGGGATTCACATGACGAAGGTTTTGTATGTATGTATGTAGAAATGTAGTTATGTATGTATCATATAATATAAAAAATAGTATCAAAAACACAGTTCTCGTGCAAATAAATGGCCAGAACGCATTAAAGTTTTCTGTTTTCAGTTAAAACGGTGTCGTATAAGCGGCCCCTAAGTTTATAACTAATGATCTTTGCAACGGAAGTGAATCAATCAAAAACAAACTTTAGCTGGACAATAACTCTAGAGCTAATGCAAAGCCAAAACATTCTCTGTTACTATAATTTCCTATTATCACTGTAAAGCTGCTTTGAAACAATCTATATTGTTAAAAGCGCTATGAATGAATATGACTTGACTTAATGTATACACAGACATGCTCGCGCAAGCCAGCAACCCAAGACCTTACGTGACACATAACCTCCTCACGCTCGCTTTCTAAACGGTTTCTGACTCATTACTATCTATAGATATAGTCTCTGGGTCCAATTAACCGTTTGTGTTTTTGCCAGTGATATCTCTCAGTCTCTCTCTGTATTAAATTATGCAGTAGATCTGTCTGGTTTTCAGCTTTTATCTCGTGTCTGGCTTCAGTTAGTTGACGGTTGGTGTGCCCGACCAGAGCATCAGGCGGGGTAGATCAGGGTCAAAGAGCTATTTGAAGATCTGTTCGGCTGGCCGTGTCCCAGTACTGTGTGTCCTGATCCTCCCTACATCCTGCAACAGTAGGATGACTGCAGTCGGTTAGTGGTTTGGAGTAGTCACCCTTAGTAATGACCTGACAAAGGCAAGATGTCTTTTTCATTCATTTTGAGCCAAGACACAGACTCGCTTTTGGGGCACTTGTGTTGGTTCTGAAATGTCCCCTTTAATTTACTTTAATTAGATGGCAGGATGTAGTTTAGCTGTGTGTTTGTCCACACATGTGCACATATGCGGGAAGTCATCAGCGTGGTTGCTAGCGTTAGCATTAGTCATACAAAAAACAGCTGTGAAAATCTGTTGATGGGTTTTAGGTAATGGCACAATGTTACGTAGTAGAGCTTTTTTTGTGAACAAAGCACAATCTGGACTGCACTACAAATGTAAAAAGCGACAAATGTAACACTGAGAGTAATGGCAAGATTGAGTTGAGATCAGTTTTCACACTCAGTTTTATCTAAGCAAAGTTCAGCCAAATCATCTGTCACAGAAGAGCAGATTTTGCAGTTCTGACAAAATATCTAGTAACTGCATTTTGTCTTTGTACAGTATAGTGAGTTTGTTTACATTACACACATGGCAGATTTTATCTAAAGTGACTTATTTGTATTCAAGGTATAATTTTTGTATTCCCAACTAATCAAACCTTGGCATTGCTAATGGAATGGAGGCCGGCTAGTAAGAGCTGTGTGAGTAAACCTCACACCCTTGGCCTCAAGAGCTGCACTAGCGACTAATGCTTTAGCGTCCTTGTTAACGCGTCCGCCTTCCAGTTCGAATCCCGCTCGGAGCGGTGCAAGTAGAACCAGAGGGGTTACATTGGAGCCGTGACCCGGATTGGAGTGAGGTTTAGGGGTTGGGTGTAACGGAGGCCAGCTAGTAAGGGCTGCGTGAGTAAATCTTACTCTCCTGGCCTCAAGAGGCGCTCTACTCTAGTGACTAATGTTAAAGGCTGTGGTCTATAGGTTCCTTATTAACATGCCCGCCTCCCATGCAGGAATCGTTGGTTCGAATCCTGCTGGGATCGGTGCAAGTAGAACCAGAGGGGTTACACTAATGCCATTCTATACTATATTTTACATAAAAGGTGTGTTTGCGCCAAAAAAAGTGGCTGCCTCAAATAATTTTTTGTTTAAATCTGTTCATTAACTTTTGTGACAAGGCAGGAAATAAGATGAACCAGCTGCTGGTTTGCAAATGGAAGCAGACACACACTCTTTCTCAACGTATACACACACTCATACTGCAAACACATTCTTAAGTCCTGATTGGTAACACACTTCCTGACGATAAGAGAATATAGAGCCAGTTATGGTCTATTAGGCTGTGACACATTGAGGACAGACGAAAGAGGAACTAACGCACACTTTAGAAAGTTCCAGGATTTATATGCAATTATACAATGGATAATTACAACTCTAAAATCTGATTGGATAAAGCCAGGTGTACACTATGCATGTTTGAAGTCCTTTACGATTGTCAGATTATATGATAATACCCCTAGGACATCTTGGGTAAAAGTCAAAGTAGACTGTGCAACATCAACTGTCTTTTAGTCTAAGATATACATCTGTGATTTTGGTCATGATGTTTACTGTTTCTTTTACTGTGTGTTTATTGTTGTCACTCTTTGACAAGCACAAGCCTGAAGTGTCTGAAGTCTGATGTGGGCGAGTAAAAGAGGGAAATTACATTGCTTCTTGCACATTCCGCAACACTTTCAAAGTCAAATGTCCAATGAGAGGAATTAAAAGCGCATTCAGTTTTAAAGGATTAGTTCACTTTCAAAAATTGTTTTGCTGATAATTTACTCACTCCGATGTCTTTCTTTCTTCAGTCGAAAAGAAATTAAGGTTTTTGAGGAAAACATTCCAGGATTTTTCGAGATGACAACCATCTATCCCAATGTTCAAAGAAGGTTCAAATGTCCGTCTCAATGCAGCTTCAAAGTCTCTACACGATTCCAGTCGAGAAATAAGGGTCTTATCTAGCGAAACGATCGGTCATTTTCTAAAAATAATAATAATATATATATACACTTTTTAACCACAAATGCCTGTCTTGTACATCTCAGAGATGCGGCACGTATTACGTCATCACGTTGGAAAGGTTACTAAAAAATTTGTAATTAATAATAATAATCAATTAAAACAAAGATGTTGGACGATTTTGAAGTTGGAGGAGAAAATGAGATGGAGTTTTTCGCCCTTCCCTATCTTTTTGAACCGGAGTACACAGACAAATAACTTAGATAGATGACGAGAACGTGACCTTTCCAATGTGATGGCGTAATACGTGGCGCATCTCAGAGATGTACAAGACGGGCATTTTTTGGCTAAAAAGTATATATATTTTTTTTTTTGAAAATGACCGATCGTTTCGCTAGATAAGACCCTTATTTCTCGACTGGGATCGTGTCGAGACTTTGAAGCTGCATTGAGATGGACATTTGAACCTTCTTTTGAACATTGGGATAGATGCTTGCCATTGAAGTCCATTCTGTGTAGAAAAAGCCTGGTATGTTTTTCTCAAAAACCTAAATTTCTTTTCGATTGGGGTGAGTAAATTATCAGCATTTTTTTTTTTAAGTGAACTAATCCTTATGTTTAGGTTTACGTTTGTTGTACGTTACGCAGCAGTTCTGAACTGAAATGTGATGAGTGGTGCTAAAAGGTTAACGCTCTATCGCGCTTGAAAATAATCTACACTAAAACCTAAACATACGCAATAGTTTTAACAAAAGCAAACGTGTCACACATTTGTTGAAGCAACCGTGTCATTTTTAGCTGCTTCTACAAGTCTTTAAGCTCTTTTGTCGAAGCTCGTGTTTCACTGGACTCAAACCCGAGCGTACTCAAGTCTGCTACATCAGGAAAGCCACACATGTCGAGCTGCATAAGATGCAAACGTCAAAATGTATTAGTTACAAATGATGCACTATCATAAAAATGTTTTGAGGCCATAAAATGGTATTTTGCAAGGAACCGCCCCATGAAAATAAGCCCTTTCAATGATCAACAATAGCTGTTCATAATGTTGTGTTAATCTGCAGTGATTTGTAAATTTATACAAAAATGTAGGTGGAGGAATGTTTTTCCAATGAAACTGTTGGTGTGTTGACTATTAAAAGGCTTAGAACAAATTTCTGTTTTATTTTGCATCAATAAACTGCAGGGCCAACAAAATTTACTTCAGAAAAGTTGATCTATATTGATCTAACGTGAAATTAAATGACCCTATTTACATTGTATGTCAGCATTAAATGATTCACCCCATCTATTTTGTTTTGTTCTAGATCTTATTGTGAACAATTCATCTATTAATGTTTCATTTTTCAAAGATGTTTTGACCTCGTAATGTTTAATCAAAACACTGGACCTTCTCTCCAGTGACATTTGACGGTGTTAAGTTCACTTAAACCTCACTCCTGCTGATCTGTCACTACTTGCGTTTCATTGCAACTTTAACTTACATTTCTGGTCCAGTCCATGCTGCTCCAAAGGAAATACATTTTAGCCTTTGCAATCTTTGATCAAAACATAAAAGTATGCTTTCCTGTGAAATTATTTTCCTTTTCCGCTGACGTCTCTTTGGCCTATTTTTTTTTTTTTTTTTCACGTAGACTTGAAAATAAATTATGGTCCGGTTTCACAGACAGGGCTTAGATTAGATTAAGCCTTAGTTCAATTAGGATATTTAAGTAGCTTTTATAAACATGCCTTAGAAAAAAGCATTACTGGTGTGCATCTTGAGACAAAACAGTACTGACATGACACTGTAAGTCAGTGCAAATGCTTTCAGTTAAAACAACTTAAACACGCATTTAAGTTTGGGACTAGCTTAAGCCTTGACTGTGAATCTGGGGGTATATTTATTATTTAAATTAATCTTGCTGTTATTTGAACCCCGGTTTTACAAAGTCTTCTTAGACTTTTGGACCCAATTTGATCTTGAAAAAGCGCATTTGCATGTTATTTGTCAACTGATAAATTATTGAACGTTACTGTTTTTGCTGTATAACAACTTTGTTATGCCTAAAAAGACCCGTAAACTGTGGGAAAATAACTGTGATGTATGGCCTCTTATGATGTATTGCTTCCGTATATGATTTAAGGACAGACAGAAATAGATCTGACATTTACTGTAACACACACAACGGCGGGATCAGTTTACTTGCATTTGTTTGTTTTTGTTTGTCCATGTCAGCCACAAACCTAATACAACCCGGTTTTACTCGTGAGCTTTATCCACACCAGCATCCAAAACGTCTCTCTCTCTCCTCCTCTTCTCTTTCCTCTCTTCCTTCTGATAAGACTCTCTCTGGTCTCAGGCCCATTAGCCAATGGCAAAAGGGATAATTGTCGTGGAAAAGAGCCGGGCGCGCGTTTGATGTGGACCTCGACTTCCTTTTGATGTAAAAATGTATCCACTGTGATTATCAAGATTATAGCTTCCTCCCCCTCCTCTTCCTCATTTCCTCGCCCTTTCCATCCCTCCATTAAGCCGTGAAGATTAATTGGAAACAGCCCGGTCTGATGGCTGAAGTTGATGCCGTTGTCTTCATAGCTGTCGGGTCGATTGAATCGTGTTTGGGCAGCATCCTTTCCCAGACGCTCTCTTTCTGTTGGTGAAACACTGTCTTTATACAGAGTACATATTAGTGTTTCTTCAACTATGGGCACTTTTTCTTTGTGCACCTATGAGATAAACTCTCTTAAAAACACAATCTGACGTACCATTTAAGGGTTTGGGGTCAGTTCGATTTTATCTTTTATTAATTAAAACTTATAAATTAAATTAAAACTTTTATTCAGTTTTAATACAACTTAAAATAAAACTTGTATTCAGCAAGGAAGCATGAAATTGATCAAAAGTGACAGTAAAGACATTTATAATGTTACAAAATACATCCATTTCAAATAAGTGCTGTTCTTTTGAAGTTTCTATTAATAAAAGAGTATGTATGGGTAACTAATGTAGTCTGGCTTGTATTTTGCAATGATTCGGTCGGTCTGGCTTGCAAAACAAGCAAAGTATCAGCAAATTGAATAGTTTATTGAGAGCATTTACAGCTGAAAATAATGACAAAGGCCACACTTCCAAGTACGCAGCCAATTTAGAGTTCAAAATGAGAACAAAAGGTTAAAAAAACATAAACAGGAACATAATTCTACACCCAAATGAACAATAATATTAATATAAATCTACAGTATAAACAAAAATATAAATAGATCTACATTACAACAATATATGCCATAACATCTAAGCATTAAACCATTAAAGGGGTCATGAACTGCATTTGTAAAAATTGTACTGTATAGTGTTCTCTGAGGTCCACTTATGTTATCAAGAAACATCCTAATTTAGGAAACTGTTAAAATCCTGTTTTTGACCCTCTCTTTCAAACACTCAGTTTTGAATAAAATTAAACGTGTTGTAATGTCTTTCTGCTGATAAAACGGATGTCACTCACTGAAATTCAGGATAACATTGAATAACTTAGATCAGAACAACAAAAGCAGCGTTCCCTATGTGTTTTCTTCAGGATCTGATAAAAGCCCATAAATGCCGAAACAAAAGCGAATTACAACTATTCAGTCTGACTGCGGCGCTACAGTATAAATACTCAGTACATATCAAATGATTTGTGTCAGACAAGCAATAATGACACATGGTAAAAACACTGTTACACTTTTGTGTTGTTACATACATTACTGTCGGATCCAATATAGTTGGCGCTGCATCTTTTATTTTCAGTCTCTCTGAAAAGCCTGCGTCGAACTGTGTCTTGATTAAAAAATGCAGTAAAATGAACCGAACAAATGAACAGACGCAATCTTCATTAAAAATAAAGTTCATCCACGCTTTCTTAATGCTAGGATCACAAAGATGGCAATGTAAAGGGTGTGTTCTTCCTCAACTTGGCACTGCAAAACATCTCATCTACAGATGCATCTCTATAATTTTGTTGCTTCAGTAATCCTGTATACTTGCATCTCTTCCGTATTTACTACATCATGACATGTGTGAATCAGTGGGCGGGGCTAAAGAGGCAATGATGTAGAAGTAAGCGTATTATATGTCAAAAGATCAAGGACGTTTTTATTTCTCAATTCATGACCCCTATAAATCAATAATAATAATAAAAAAGAAAAGAAGAAGAGCAAGAAAAATAGTTTTTTAGGATATCTCCCCTTATTTCTTACATGTTTGTTTCTGTTTGATATAATGTAAGTGTTACAATGCAATACAGCTTACTTTTACAGTCTTACTGTTTATTTGTGTATATATACCAGAATCTAACGCTGACGTCATGCTGTTTGAAGCAACAAAGAATATGTGTGAGAGTTGTCGAGAGTATTTGTCTGAAGTTTAAAACATAACCCATCCACTTTACAAAAAAAATATAGGCTATACCAAGTTCTGTCATGAAACGCAAACTGGTGACAATTACATAGTTAACTACATGGCACAAGCTGATTGGTTTATGTTGCATCTGCAGCCAATGAGCTGTTCAACATTTAAATAGTTGGTCAGTAGAGGATGGATACCCGACCCGAGCCCGACGGGCCGGGCTGGGTTCGGACAGATATGTTTTAGAAATGATGTTCGTCACATCAGCTCGATAAGGCATTGAACATTTTACATTTAAAACAGCTTATTAGGTAGCCAATGTGCCTGATGCTTTCACTTGATGCAAACATTCGTTTTTGTGATTAAAATACATGTAAAATATTACCATAACATCTGTCTTCCTGTGTGCGGAAATTTGTTTATGTAGCCGTGACAACGAAACGCGTGCATGCGCGCCGGTGTTAAGTGCGCTTGTTGCTCCGTGCGCGCTGATGCGCTCATCCTGTTGACATTTCCGAATGCCTTCCTACAGTTGCTTAATAAAAGCGGCTTTCCACACAAACAAACGTACATGTGTCATTAAAAAAATGGGATTTTAACTGTCGGTCTCGGGTCGGGCTCGGACATAAATATCTTTATGCCTGTCAGGCTCGGGTCGGGTATGGTTACTGCTCTGTCGGACGCGGGCCGGGCTCGGACAGAAAAATTTGGCCCAATCCGCACTCTATTGGTCAGTGTTTGCTTTAGCAGTTTGCGGCAGAGTTCAGAGTTCCTTTGAAACCCTCCACCTTCCCCAGCTCCACCTGTATAGATCTGCTACGGTAAATGTCATACAGTATATGCTATCTGTGCAGCAGCAGTAGCTCTTACAGTACATGCTCACAGCAGTGTGTCTGTGTATGTACTGGCAGTGGCAAGTCGCTGTACTTCTACATTCTTTCTTAGGTGTATACCAGAATCTAAAGCTGCAGTCACAGGGTCTGAAGGCAGCAAATGAAGAATATGTGTGAGAGTTGGCGAGCGTATTTGTCTGAGGTGCCTAGCCATATAAGCACGTTTGTGTCAGGGTGTTTACTGTTATATGCGTGTTTGTGTTGGACATGCGCTTGTGTGTTTTGGTTCTGCATGCGTGTTGGCAAGGGTGTGTATGACAGTGTGTGAGTGAGGCCTGTTTTCATTGGATGCATGGATGGATTCTATTTTACATCGCTGTCTGTGAATGTGTGATTAGTGACTGTCATCACAATGACTCATTCCATCTCTGCTTTTGCATTTCTTCACAGAAATCTGAGCAACAATCGTATCCGTGTCCTGAAAAATGGCTCCTTCACCGGCTTGTACTCCCTCGAGAAGCTGTAAGTAAATCATCTTAATCACCATTGCGGGGCTTAGTGGTGTCTTTTGAGTCATTTTAGAGTCAAGTACTAAAACATTAAAGGGGTGGTAAAATGCCATTTTCACAAGATGTAAAATAAATCTCTGATGTTCCCAGAGTGTGTGTGTGTGAAGTTTAAGCACAAAATACTCCACGGATATTTTTATATTAGCATGTTAAAGTTGTCACTTTTTGAGGATTTGCAAAAACGCACCGTTTTGTGCCTGGCCCTTTAAATGCAAATGAGCTGCTGCAGAGGGCGGGGTTTTGACAGCTCATGTGTGTTAGCAGCTGCGATTACCTCACGCAGACACACTAAAATGACAGAAACTGTTCTGTCTTTAATGTTAAAACGGAGTCAGACAAAGATGGAGAGACTCAAGAAGAAGTGACAACATGTAGAATGCAACAGGACGTCTCTGAATGGTTAGTTGATGAATGTACGTTGCTGATGTGGATATTCTGTCATGGTAATCTATAAATTGCTCGTATAGGAACTGTTGTGAGATGCACACAGAGTGACTTTATATTGCATGTGAAAAGATGGATGCTAAAGTTTAAACTGACTCACAAATGTACTCTTATACAACAACTTTTCCTCTTCTCAACAATGACTGCGTGTTCCTGGGGGCGGGGTTTATGTACATTTTAGGGTTGCTGATGTCACTAACCCCGGAGGAATGTCGTGTAGTCCCTACCAGCTGTTTGTTGTAGTCATTTTCTTTAAAAGCGAATATATTCCTTTGCTTTGAACTTTGAGCGTTGTAACTTTGCAGATGTTGTTTGTTCAAACAGCAACATTACACACTAACTGAAGTTAGAAAAGTGAAATCATACTTTACCACCCCTTTAAAATGAGTAACCAGTTAATTAATTGAGTCAACAAATAATATGTAACATCACCAATATTTATTTTATTTTATAGTTTTTTTCTTTGTGAAAATGCTGTGGAATGCAAAAACACGTTCTGTGTGAACCCGAGACCCCGAAGTGTCTGGGTTTGTTTCCTCTTTCCCTGCCAGCGTTTTTGAAAAAAGTTGCCAGTCACCGCCAGCATTTTTGATAATTTTTAAAAAAAGTTTCTTGGCCCCCACAATATTTTGTTGTATGAATAGTACCTGAATATGCGATATATTAAAATAAAGAACAGACCCTCTGCTTTTAAAGCCAATTTTGATGTATGTGCTCTTTAAGGATGATCACGTTATTTTACATATTGATCTGCTTACATGTGCTATCGCTTGTTTCTTCTTATTTTCCGTCTGTTTTGATCAGGAGATTCAGTACTTTTTCAGAAGATGCGTAATAGCGCCCCCTAACGTATAACATTGCAAACAAAACAATGTCAATCTCAATGGCAGGGAAGCGTAGTCTCACAAATAACGGACATTTTCATCAATGGCGGGGAAAGAGTTAAATTCAATGAAGAACAAGTCCAAATTATTGTGATAAAAGCATTTTACTTTAATTTGAACCAGAATGTTCCTTTAATTTTCATACTGAATATTGAAGTCAGCGCTGCCAGAGACCTGTTTGCAGCTATCTGTGAGTGTGATGATACAGTAGGGAGGATGGGTCGGTGCGCGTGATTATCACAGAAATCTAGAGGAAAGAGTCTCATTACACCTCCATATATCACTCTGTGAAAAACTGCTCAGTCTGGAGAGATAATAGAGGAGGAGGAGAGGAGGCTGCCAGGGATTGAAGGAGGAAGAAATATGTTCTGTTGCTGACTGACCTGAAGTATTGTTGCATGATACTGACAGCTAGGCTATATTATTTTCTAATAAAATGGTCTTTTAGCTCTTTATGGGCCGGTTCACACAGAACGCATTTTTTGCTGTTAAAAACAAGAGACCAGGTCAGTGGAATGATAAAAAAAGAGCAAGGTCTAGAGACACTTTTTGTTTAGAAGTTTAACTTGAGCACATTGTTTTTATAATGCTGTGTCAAGCGTAAGACGCTGAAAAAGACGTGAGCGCAAACATGTAAAGTGGTCCTTGTAGCTCATGTCATTGAAAAACAATGGAAAAGTAGCACAGTTGAATGAAAAAATGCATTCTGTGATATATAAAATATATGCATATATAAAAATGGTGACATGGCTAAACAATGGCTAAAACAACATAAGGTAACACTTTATTTTACAGTGTCCTTGTTACATATGTTACATGTACAGTACTTACCATAGTAATAACAGTAAATGATGCATACTTACATGTAACTAAACCTCAACCAAATCCTAATCCTACCCTAACCCTGTAGTAAGTAAATGTAGTTGCTTAATATTACTCAGTATTTAAATATATAATTACACTGTAACAAAGACACCTTAAAATAAAGTGTAACCCAACATAATACTATAATATTACTTTCAGTGGACTAAAACATGTTTTATATTGTGAGTGTGTGTGTGCATGAGGTCATTTGTGTGTGCACGTGCGTGTGCTCGTGTTCATGTGTGCACGTGTGCAGTGATTAGCCATGTGTGTGTAAGACAGGGCTTCTCTCTGTATGAAGGTGTTTTGTTTGGGGTAAAAGGATCTGATTTGCTTGTTTTTGCAAGTGCAGACAAGACCCCCGGGGAGCTGCGGAGGTCAAAGGTCAGAGAAACTGGAGCCGTGCCCGCAAACAGGCACTCGTACCTGGGATTGTAGTTAAACTGGGTTAGGATGGGGGGTAGGGGTGTTTTAGTAAAACGACGGATGTTATACCTCTATTAGTAAAACATAATTTCCTTTCGCTTTAAATAGGAAATCTTCAAAGAAACCAATTGTATTCTGCATTTTTGGAGCCACATTTGTTGGAGTCTTTCCTTGTTTCCCATGCTGATATGCATTATATAATGCCGTTTTATTAAAGCTCTAATACAACAGGATTTTTTGCTGCATCGTTGGTTAGATAATTAGATGTTATCATTAGATGTTGATTATTAAACCCAATGCTTTTTTCAGTCTACACAATATTTTTTGTCTTTTACTATAGTTACTGTCAGATATGCAGATACAGTATATGACTCCTAAACTCTTGTCATGTCGTAGACAAGAAACATGTCAGATTACACGTTGCTTCCTGATCATAGCTTGCCGTCTTTAACGACGTGCGTGATGTCATCGAAGAAGACTTCTGGAAAAAAGAGCGTAAACAAATAATGGCTACCAAAGCGGCGTACTATTGTCTCAATGTCATGTTTGGAAGCTGTGTACAGAAGAGCTTCTGTGCTCCTTTTGGTCAAACTCCACAAATGTGACGGAGCCCGACGCGGAGGACCAAAACAACTGAAACATGCCTTTCTGTCAGTTCACTATGACACTATACAAGATAAAACTATTGATTTTGTCACGAAGCCAATTGTCATTTTATGAATCACCGCGACATGGCTTAACAGTTTTTCTGAGGATTAAGATTGTATTAACCTTAACCATTACAGTACACTGTAAACTAAATTGCTGCCTTACATTTTCAAGTCAAATCAACTTGGATATTGAAGTCATTTCAACTTAAATCACATTAAACCGACTTAAAACACAAGTCGAATCTTGTATAGCATAAAAAAGTTGCTTAACTTATTTTGATGAATTAAAGCAATGTAAAACCATGTAATCATAACTTATTGTCATCATATAATTTTTAAGTGTAATCAGTGTTATGCAATTTCCTCACTGGCAATTTTAGTTATATTATTAAAGTAATTGATTTATTTGGAAATATTTATACTATAGTATTCACTGTAAAAAAATATTTCATGATTTGTTATCACAACTTTTTATCTTTTGTCAAATCAAGTTCGATAACTAATGTGTGAAGATAACATACTATTTTGAGTTTCTGTTTATTAAACCATTCTTCTTCATTGTATTAACTCAAATTTTAAATTACAACGAACTCAAAATTTTAAGGCAACAAGGTAACTTAATGCACACCGCTATGTTCTTTGGAAAAAGCAATAAAAAGAGTTTGAAAAGGCTCAAAGTCAGGATGAACTAGGTTTTTAAGAACAATTTTAAATGATAAATTAAGATGATTCACTTATTTTGAGTTTGAAGTAGGAATTTAAGGATACTTTTAAGAATAAAACGGTTACACTTTATTTTAAGGTGTCCTTGTTATAGTATAATTATATATTTCAGTACTGAGTAATATTTATTAACAGCATACTTATTATAGGGTTAGAATAGGGTTTGATTTATGGTTAGTTGCATGTAATTATAAATAATTAACTGTTACATTAAGTACATATAACATATGTAACAAGGACACTGTTAAATTAAGTGTTACCAAAACTACTTGGCATACTATAGATTTAAAAGTGAGAAAGGAATAGGCATATGCATACCATGCACTTATAATATTTGTATCAGCAAAACTGGAAACACATTTCTTATGCAGTTGGTCTGCAATAAAAACATCACAAAAATAGTATGGCATGGTAAGTTAAGAAAACCATATAGCTTTACAGCTCTTTGGGGCTTCTTTTTTACGAAGCCCAATTATATATCCTTGGCTACTACAATTCTAATGCTGTCTTCCATTCAAAGTCAGATGTGGGATATTCTTTCCTAGATATCACAGGCTTCCCTTTATAAAGACATCCCATTGCCAGGCATTCTTAGGATGTTGTATAAAGAAACAAATTGCAATGCGAGCATTTGCTTTGCAGGTGCTTGATCGTCAACAAAGATGTCTCCTAGCAACCAAATTGCTGCGTATAAATGATGGTATGCAGTACTAGCATTTGTTCTGCAGATGTATGATTATGAACAGAATAGTTCAGTAACTGGGTTTTACACACCTGTGTCCAGTCTCAGCAAACAGACATTATCATCATGTAACGCAAGAGCTTTGACTGATCTATACGTTTTCCCATGTTTGTGTGAATACATCTACATCCTGATTTCTGAATGAGAAAACTGAACTGGTTTCAAATCTGATTTCTTGGCAGAAAGTTCTGACTATTAGAGTTGATTAAAAAATGCAGCATGAGAACCACGTAACAAAAGATAACTAAAATAAATATAGGCTACTATATCATATCATACAATCACTTATGAAAAAGACGAGCATTTTATAGAATTGAATATGCACTAGTAGTGTTCATAAAATCTTAAAAGTATATTTTCAAGAAAAAAATTTAGAGATAATAAGATAATACTAAAGAAATAAAAGGCCACTTAAGTATATTTAAAGAGAGTACACGTTCATGACTGTTTCTTAACACACTTAAGACACTTTGTAATGTTAAATTAAAAGGTTTAATTTAAAGTGCATTTCAAATTATTATGTTACACTTATACACTTATTTGTTACTAAAGCACATGTAAAGTACTCAATTATACTTCTAAGTCTAGAGTTTTGAATGAACTGAATTACATCTTTATTATTACAAATGTGTAATTACAAATACATGACAAACAAGTTTCAATAGAAGTTATATTAAAGTATATTTAGTTTACCATAAATGTGTGTTAGTACATTTGTCAGTACACTTTCAAAGTCACTTTTTTAAAATCATACTTAAAGATGTACTTACTTAGGTTGGCCAAAAAAGTACTTTAAATTGCAGCTAATTGCATTTAATTCAAATGTAATCAAATTAATTGTCATTTATTTGCAATTATCTGGCAATTAAGTGTCTGAAAATATTACATTCTAGCAGAGTTGGGAGGGTTAGTTTAAAAATTTACTCCATTACAGTTACAAATTACTTAAAGTATTCAGTAACGTAATACAAGCACCACAATGTGAAAGTAATGTAATCTGATTACTTTTGGATTCCTTCAAGGTCACATATGTAAATAAAGTCAAGTAAAAAGTAAAAGTAAAAACGTGCACCAGAGGTGTCTCACGTCATGACTGGCAACAGAATTTGAGATGTGATTGAATGTCAAACATGTTGGTAAACCTTATTATCAGAATAATTTCTGTTAAGTTTGTGTATATTTTTAGAAAGATATTAAGATATTAATTTCCGTGGTGTTTTATATAATGACCATTAGGTGGCCATGATTGGTTTTCCCTGAAGAGATATACGTTGTTGTCGTAAATAAAAGTAAAAGAGTGACACGTTCGTTGCGTTTTACCGTGAAATGAGAGTTTCATGACATTAATTGGATGTTATTTTTTAATAACTTGGCCTGCCCAACCCGCAAATTATCCATGGATATAACCGTGATCCGCACATCACTACTTTTAATATAGCATTATTATGTCAAAATACTAATTGATTTAGTTTGAAGTGAAACTATTCTAATCCTGATAGTATTCCCATTTTTTACAAAATGTAACTGTAATCAGATTACTTTAAAAAAAAAATGATGTAGCTTTAACGGATTACAGTTACCAAATGTATTATTTATTATTAATTATCCTGATTACGTAACGGCATTACATGTATTCCTTTATACCCCAACCCTGGCACGCACATAATAAGTCTTTTTAAAATGATGCTAAAGTATACTTCTTTTTCACAAGGGAAATGTTAAAACACTGATCATTCAGTTTAGTTTTCTCATGAGAACATGATTACAGTTGATTGTATACTTCGTAAAACAAAAATAGTGTTCCTCCTCTGGGCATCAACCTCCTGCGGAGTGACAGGTCTGCGTGATCTGTTCTCATCCCATTGTTACGCAGTTTATTCTTGTTTTAATACAACGGCTTGGTGTGTGTGCGCACGTATATCTCTGTTCATTGTTTCCAGCTTGTACTGTGTGTGTGTAGTGTAACATGCTGCCAGGAGCTTCTCTTATCTGTGCGGTCTGTAGACCAGTCATCCCAGGACAGCATGTTTTGGAGTGTTGTTATATTAAATATCAATGACAGGTCTGACTACTGACACATTCACTGCAACTTTTCACGTTTTCCTCTCTCTCAATTCGAAGGGTCTGTTTATCAGCAAAGCTGTATTTCACTGAAGTGATGTCAAAGCATTCTTTATCATGACACATATGTTATCAATATGACACGAAAAAAAAAAAACTGCAGCACTTTGTCTTTTTGTCTGGCTGTGTTCTCCTCAACCCATGTGTTGTGTGCTATGCATCCTATTATGGAAATTTCTCTCAAACTGTTCTGGCATTGCTTCAAGCCTCTAAATATTCTCCAAACAGCCATCTCTACCTCTCTGTCTTTTTCTTTCTCTTTGTATACTATATATACTCTTAAGACTTTGTTAAAACATTGGTGTACTCATGGACAGAATTTGCACAATACATGGTCCACTCAAGTTTATAAAGTCCTGAATCAGCTGTTTTAATAACTTATATTGGGGTAAAACAAAAGGGAAGCACAATGTATTTTGTTAATTTCGTTCAAATAGTTCAGTCATGAAACTCGAGGGCACAGGCTGATAGGTCCTTTGCATGCAACCGTCAAGCAATCACATCATTACGATGGCATGGTACAAGTTTATTGGCATTTGTTGGTCCTGCAGCCAATGAGATAGTCTGGTTCAGTGTTTGCTGTAGGCTAAGTCCCTCTGAAGGGTTCCTCTAAAACCCTCCACCTCCCCCAGCTCCACCTGCCTAGATCTGCTACGGGATTTATGTATGCCTATTTATGTATGTCTATTTATGCAGCAACAACATATACTACATGCTCACAGCAGTGTAGTAGACCAAGACAAAATACATTAATACATGAGTTGTCATGATTTAAATGGTTTTAGATTACATATATATGGGAAATTGCTAATTATCAGAAGGGTTTCCATTAAATTATATCCATTTTGCGTCCGGCAGATTTTTTTAATCCAATTGGATTTTGAAGGCAACTTCCAATTTTCCCCCCAATTTTTATTTTTATTTTTTATCTTTAATGTTTTGTCTTTAGTTGTTTTGTATCTTTAATAAATTAAGTTGCACATTTGTTATTGGTAAAAATGTGCAACACAAGCATTATTATCACTTTCTATACAGTGAAAATGCATACTTCTAACTGCTTAAGTTTATTTTCCTTTTGAAACTATGATACATTTTCATCAGGATAGTTTAAACAGAAAGTTTAAAAGAATAGCATTTATATGAAATGGACATCTTTTGTAAATGTTTTTGTGTATTTTTATGTTGTTGTTGTCACTGTTGCCATGAGTGAATTATTTATTATATTATGTCTGTCACTTTAACTTAAAGTCCCCCTGTCGTCAATAATCTTATCCCTTAAAACTCACCTTTGATCACCAAAATGACATATTTAAATGTTTTTTTCCTTGAAAAAATGTCTTCATGCCTTAAAATAGCTTAAATGTAACTCTACACCCTTGCCTCATTTAGTATACGCGGTTCTATGAATATGCAAATTAGCCCCACCTCCACTCACTCAGAGATCCACTCACTGACGATCACACGTTGACGTGATTGGTTGCATGGTAGTTTGTGACGTTTGTTCACTGCAGGAGAAAATACTCAGCAATGGTGTTGACTTATGATTTTTCACATGGTTTTTCTTAAAGCATATTAAAAACACCACATATAAACAACATTAAAAGCTGGATTTTCTAATTTATACTTTTACTAAGAATATATCAGCTCTTCTGAAATGCAGAAATGTAATATAAGATATAAAAGAATACATACAGTGTTATTTAACAATCACATTGCAAAGCTCCTCCCAAGTCTAACCATGACCATAAAGTAAACTGAAAAAACGGGTCATGTGGAACATGTCACAGTTATGACATGCTAGCACAAGACCGACCATGTTTACATATCCGTGCCGCACCTTATAAGTGGACTTGAGGGAAATTAATACATATAATGACAGATTTATTGTTGTTGAATCTCCTTTATCAAAATATGCCTAATTGACCTTCAATCACACATTTCTCAGGTGTGATAGGATTGACATGTTCTCTCTGAAGTTATCACATTCTTAGATATTGTGAAATGAATTTTCTTCATTATATGCCTCTATAAGGACCGCAGTGTGGTAGTATTACAGTAATGCCAGAGGGCAGAAGGAGAGGCCGGTGTTGGTTCTCTGGTAGCTCCTCACACAGTCCTCCCTTTCATTAAAGCAGACCTCCTCAAAGAAAAGAAGTCCTTCATAGCTCGCCAAACCACCCAATGAGAGCGATGTTTAGCCATGTTTGTTTTATACCCTTATAGAACACAGCGGGCTGCTGTAGGATGTCGTGAAGGCCACATGTTAGCGTGCCTGTGTGTAAGTGTGTCTTTGTGTTGCCTTGGCTTTCATTCACATACTCACAAGCACGTTATATGAAAAGAGCCATTTTCACCTGAACCCAGCCAAACCCACGTTTTTTACCCTTGATCTACTAAATTAAATTTTCCACCCAGCGCCGTCCCTTAAAACGGCACACAGCCACATACACACACACATCCTGTAATGAGGCCGGCCCCTGCTAACGAGCGGCGACCCTAACGAGTGTGTGAAAAGATCACAGCGGCTTGTCCAGCACTGATTTGAGCAGAGCTAATGAGAATAATGAGAGAGAGAGAATGAAGATTTACAGGCTGATAGAGTGAACAGGATGACAAAAAGTAGAAGCAAAGTGTGGTTTCATATAGAGAATGAGATAAAGATATAGATAGACTTTGACCCTGTCACAATGTGAAAGGCTAGAGAGATAGATGGATATACTGTATATGATAAATGGATGGATATATATGATGGATGGAAGGATGGATGGATATAATAAATGGGTGGAAGATGGCAGTGCGGCAGTAATTCACAGTGGCCACTCCGGATCCAAAACACTGCTTATCTTTGTTTTGTAGCCCGATTTACGTGGAATATGGACATAGAAGCAACAGATGATCGTGTGTACCATTGCCAGACACTACTGAGATATAGAAATCATCCCGAAATCAACAAATAGGATGACTTGCTACGGGGACCAGGCCTCCAGTCCTCTGCGTCGTCTGATTGCTGTTGGCCGGGGAAGGGGACATCGAAAGCATTGTGCGAGAAAGCGAAAGCGTGGCAAGCGGGCAGGAGCCTCTGCTAGGCTAAAAACACTCCCGTCCATCCAGTTGTTCGACATCTTCAACATCTCTCTGAGCAGGGTCGTTGGTCCAACGTGCTTCAAGGCTACCACTATTATACCCGTGCCAAAGAAGTCTTCCGTGTCCTGCCTCAATGACTACCGTCCTGTGGCACTATCATAATATTGCATATCGTCCATTGATGATGCCATCTCCACCATACTCCACCTGGCCCTCATTCACCTGGACAATAAGGACACCTACATTCAAAATGTGTTCAAAGACTTCAACTCAGCATCATCCTCTGGATCTTGGACTTTTTGATTGGGAGACCTCAGTTAGTCCGGATCGGGAACAGCACCACCCCACTGAGCACTGGGGCCCCCCAGGGTTGTGTGCTCAGTCCCCTGCGGTTTACCCTGCTGACTCACAACTGTGCAGCAAAGTACAGCACCAGCCACATCATTAAGTTCACAGATGACACGACCATGGTGGGTCTCATCAGCAAGAACGATGAGTCAGCATAGGAAGTACAGAGGCTAAAGGACTGGTGTAAAGCAAACAACCTATTTCTGAATGTAGACAAAGCAAAAGAGATGGTTGTTGACCACTCTCCACTGTACATCAATGATAGTCAAGAACAACACATTCCTTTGTGTCCACCTTGTGGAGAACTTCACCTGTCCCTCAACACCAGCTCCTTAACTAAGAAAGCAGCTACTTTCAGACAAAGCTGAAAAGGCCCATCTCCCACCCCCATATCTAGAGCATCCTGAGCAGCTGCATCACTATCTGGTTTGGAAATTGCACCGTCTTGGATCGCAAGACCTTACAACGGATAGTGAAGACAGCAGAGAAGATCATTGGGGTCTTTCTTCTGTCCGTCATAGACATTTACTCTTCACCCTCCTGACATCTGGAAAAAGCCACTGAAGCATCCGAACCGTGTAACAGTTTCTTCCCACAAGCCATTCGACACCTCAATAGAAAAGGCCTGGACTCACACACACTTAATGACCACCCACAGTGAAACGTTTGCACAAACAACTTTGCTCAAAAACAACAAGTTTTATAGTTTGAATGTATTTATTATTAAAATGACAGTTAATTTACACAAAAATACTTATCTACTGTCTAAAATTACTGTACTTGTCGGCGTTGCACTGTCACTGTTCGTAATATCTTGTGTTGTTTGCATTAAATGTTGTTTGCACACACGCACTGAGGGCCCTATTTTAACGATCTGAAACGCAAGTATTAAACGTGAAACGCAAGTAACTTTGTGGGCGGATCCCGGGCGCTGTTGCTATTATACCGGCGGGATAAATGACTCTTGCGCCCGACGCAAATCTAAAAGGGGTTGGTCTGAAGTAGCTTCATTATTCATAGGTGTGGTTTGGGCGTAACGTGAAATTAACCAATCAGAGCGTCCTCTCACATTCCCTTTAAGAGGAGGCGCGCTTGTTCCATGGTGGATTCCTTTTATAACGGCGGATTTGCCAGCGCACGCCAGGAGCGGATCACAGCCGAGGAGACCGACGTTCTCATCAGGATGTAAAAGACAGAGAGAAGTGACAATGTATGGGGATGGGAGAAACCCACCGAACAAGCTTCGGTTAAACAGGCGTATAATAATTTGGGTAAATGTGTAAGCTAGATTTATGTATTTTTTCACATCTTCATGGACACAGCAATGATTTCCCTCGTGTGTTAATATTTTTCCTTGTAATAATGTATGATTTGCAAAAATGAAAACTGCTGCGCCTGTTTAGATTAGAGAATCAAAGTGTATGCGCGCTACATAATGGACAAGCATGCGCCCTTATATGACTATCACGCAACGCCTAGTCTTTAGACTGGGTTTTTCCTGGTCAGTGGCGGAATTGTTTTTTTAAACTCCAAAATAGCACCAGGGAGCGTTTGTGCCGGAACACGTCTCATCTTTTCGCTAAACCGCCCCCGGGAGCGCAAGTTCAGTCCCTAATTTACAGACGTGCGTCTGTGGAGGGAAAAGTCCGCTGTGCGCGGGTGCAAAATAGGAATGATACATGCGTCGGTGTACAAAATCAATTGCGCTGGGTGCAAGATAAGGCCCTTAGTGTCCATAGTTCGTTTTTGCGTCATATCGTGTTAATGTCGTTTCATGTAACACCTTGGTCCCGGGGGAACGTTGTTTAATTTCAGTGTGAACTGCACTGTACAGTATATTACTGAAATGACAATAAAAGCCAAATCCCCGACTTGACATGAAGAAGATGGATGGATGGATGGATGGATGGATGGATGGATGGATGGATGGATGGATGGATGGTGGATGGATGGACTTCCATTGTATGGATACAAACAATATGATGCTGTGAACTATTCCTTTAAAATGTTGTCTATAGAAAGTTACTGTAACCTTAATGAGAATAGATTTCTTTCCATTAGTACCTGCCACCAAAAGTTAAGAAAACATACTCTTTTATTGAGAGTGTCTGAACATGATCAAAATGAAAATTGTGCCCCAACTCCCTCATTTAACACAGGTTCATTATGCTGTGTTTGGAATTAAGATTAACATTGTTTCCAATGTAGGTAAGGATATGGCATTATCCAGAGTGGGAGTGCAGTATGTGTATGTGTGCTGGTCACTGCTAAACTTCTCATTAAATCTGAAGGGTAGTGGCAGTGGCAGTGAATTTAACCATCTTTCCCCTAATAAACAAAGCTAGAGAAAGACAGATGTGGATTCATAATGTAATATATTTAACTAAATGAAATACAATATTTAATAGAAATTACATTACCATAAATGTTTGCCAGCACTATCTGCAGCTGGCAAACTGTATTATTTACTTTAACTTATTTCAAAGACAACAGAAGTAATTATATTATTACATGTAAAGATGTACTTAATCCTAAATAAGTGTGTCAAAAAACTATTTTATCTTCAACTAATTGTATTAAATATAAATTTAAACCGTTTAATTGCAGTTAACATGCAATTAAGTGACTTTACATTCAGTTCACACTTAAGTATATTCTTTAAAGTATATATTTGTTTTAAGTATGTTTAAAAGTATGCTAAAGGTATTTTTGAGTTAAAAAGATACTCAGTGAGGAAAAAAAGGACAGTTGGGCAGACTTGATTTTATCCACCAGTAATTGATTGAATTGTAAAAAGAAGAATGTTTCGTAAAAGTGAAGAAAAAAAACCCACAATTTCAGTTGTAATATCATAACTGAAATTTGACAGAAGTTTCACTAGCCTTGATTTGACTGGACTTGATTAACTAGGCCTCACTGTTTACTCCTCCACAGCACAACAACAGTCCAAGTTCTTCTTCCAGAGTTCATTTCAAGTTCTTGTTGAGATGTTGAGCCAATGAACACGCCTAACAGCAGGGACTGAATATTCAGTTATCTCAGGCTTTATATCCAGTAGCGACACGGTGAAGAAAGTGTTAAAAGTGCGGGACAGAGCAGGAACAGAGGAGTGTGTGAGGAAGAAGAAGGGGGGCCGACCGCTGGGGTTGATAGACTCCAGATGTGACTATTAGATAAACTCAAGGCAAGGGGTGTGTTTGTGAGTGTGTATATGTGTGCTAGTGTGGGTGTGTTTATGTTGCTAGTGGGACCCCGATAGCGTCTGGGCTTTACACGAAATGCAAAAGCAGGACGGAGTGACAGAGCGTACGTTTGTACCGAGAAGTCGGTGAAAGAGCAGACGAGAGTCGTTTTGGGGAGGGCATTTTCACCGTGTCTGTGAAATGCACAGCTGAGCTGAATTAACAACTTTTTTTTCTTTTTGCATTTGCACTGTTTCCTTCTTTCACGTCTACAAGAAATCCTTTTCATTTTGCCCTCCTAAAACCCAGACTGACTCGATCTCAAAGTCCTCCCACATGCAGCAGTGTTCACACATAGCTGGTCATTGTCCTGCATCCATTCACTCATATTGTGCTCTGTTGCTGTCACACAGCTGTTTCTTTGTACTCACACTGGCCTAGACAGCGCTTCAGTGCTATAATCTTAAAATATTGAGTGCCGGCCCAACATGCAGAATTTTCGATTGATAACTACATCTTTTCCAATATATTGATAATTGGACTTATGGAAAATTCAGCAAAAATTCTATAATTGAGTTCAACAGTCAGGATCTGGAAGTAAAAACCCATTAATTTTCCCCATAGGGGATTTTTAATGATAACTTGTAAACCTTCAAAGATAGACCCACTGTGAGCTATGAGATAGTTAATTGTGGCACATGCTTACCCCCAATTTCCACCAACTGCGGAACGGCTGCGGATCCGCTCCGGAACGGCGGCGTAGTCAATAGGTTTCCATTAAAGTCAATGTGTGTATTTTCACTGACTGGGGAACGGTTGCGTTCCGACTCCGTCCCAGTTCCGGCGATCCGCAGCCCTCCGGAGCAGATACGCAGAGCTTCTATTTTTGCCTGAAGCCGCAGCCGTTCCACAGCAATTAAGCACAGGGCAGATTGTGCGGGACAGGTTATATCGCGCGATCATATGTGAATGTGTCAGTGATGGCCGCAGCTGTTCCGCATCGTTTCGACTCGCAGTGGAGCCGATCCGTAGCCGTTCCGCAATTGGAGGAAATCCAGGGTTATGGTGAAGCCATCATTGTGCATTACTTTAACTTTTCTTTTTCAATAATTGTGCTTAACAGCCAAAAAAACAAACAAACAAAAAACAGGTAAAAATCTGAATTACCAATGATTCTGCAAATAAAAGCACCAATCAGAGGTGAGCAAAATGTGCTGAAAGATAACTCATTCAGTGTCCGCTTTCTCCCATGAAGCACTGCAAATTATGTAATAGAGTCAGTCTCCCCACTCTCTCGAAACACTTATGTTTTTGCCAACGCTATCTCACGACCAATATGTACAAGTGAGTACGAGATGGCTATGATTTGTCTAAACCTTAGTGATGGGTAGGTTTAGGGGTAGGTCATTCGTACGAATTCATACGAATTTAGCAAATTGTAAAATGTACGAATTAGCAAAAATCTGAGGTCATATGAATTAGTACGAATTGGCCACCTCATAAGATACGTACAAATTGCAGTGATATCGGGTTGTTTTTTTGCATATATATACGCATGTTTTGAAATTATCTTATAATAGGTTGTTTCTACCAAGCTTATGGGAAAAAGGTATGCGTAATTGACTTGAATGTGCCCTTGTAGTAGGCCTAATTCAAATCTTATGTATATTTAAGGTGCAGTAAGCGATTTCTGAGAACGCTGTTGAAAGTGGGCAGTAAGGGGCGTGTCCACGCATGATGGGGGAGGAGAGAGAGGGTGAGCAAGAGGGAGATTGTTGAAGATAGACTGTTAGAGATGTCTGAGAGACATAGCAAAAGAGAAAAGGTCAGCGGAATATCACTGTAAAAGGAAGGGTTATGATCGAGCTTTAGGACCCGTGTTCATATTGGAAACGTTTTCCTGCTCTGGAGATACCAAAGAAGGCCTGAAAATGGACGCAGATGTTGCGTTGTTTTTGCTCTATGAGTAACATTGGTTTTGCTGTTTCACAGAACTAAGATATGCTGTTGTTGTAATGTTAGCTATATAACAACCAACTCTTGCACAAACTGAAACATGTGTTCTGAATGTTAATTTATTGTTTTTCCGTATATCGTTCTTTAGTCATCTTTACTTTATTTTTCACAAAGCATTATTTTGCTTCGCTTCAGCTACAGTATAATAAAGCTTTCTTGTATTGCGTGTTTGTGCATTTTTGGGGCAGAGCAGTGAAGGGAGGGGTGTGTATTTGTTTAAGTTGATTTCAAGTTTCTCAGAAATCATTTACTGCACCTTTAAAAAAAACTACTTGCAGATATAATTTTTCTGAAATAAAAGGCCACTCAAGGGCAGAGAGCACAATTACATGCGTTTCTTAACACACTTAAGTACACTACTTTTTATTTAAACTCAAAATAAAGTGTCATTGCATTTGTTTTAACTATTTGAATTGCTTTAAAAAGTTTATTTTATTGAATTTTGGATGTGACTGAAAGTGATGATGTCTCAGTGGGCGAGTTGTTTATTTTGTAGTCATTTATAGGCAACTGTTGACTAGCATTGACTGGACCATATATTGATGACTTTTCCTCTTCTCATGTTCCTTTTGTATCTGTGTCTGGCAATTCTTTGCCTTATTTTGTTGGTTTTATCTTTCTACCATCACTTATTTTTATTTTCTTATTTTGCTTGTATTCCTCATTTGTAAGATGCGTTGGATAAAAGCATCTGCTAAATGAGTAGATATATACACTTGTTCTTGTTAGTCTGTGGCTAATAGAGGAAATAAACAGATTGTTTGAAAATGATATGAAGTAAAACTGAGTCCAACTGAAGCAGTATTCTAAAAGCATAAATGGTCTTTTTTTTAAATCCATGTGCCTAATTTATTTCTGGTAGTGTACATGCTCCAAGCACAGGGCCGAGCAATTTTCCACAATTCTAGTCCCAACGTTTATCTTGGCGTAGTACCTTCCTTCTGCCATTGAACAAATATATAATCAACATAAACCACAGAAATGCAGCTCTTCAAAAGTGCACTTTGTCTTTATAAGTTTAGTGAAAATCCTGGTCAGGAAACGGTCTGGACTTCTCATTACATGTGTATTTATTTCAAGCTCTTGAAATATGATAAATATTTCAGTCTAAAGGGCCAGTTTTGAACTAGGTATGGATGTTGGTTCAATTTATCTTAATATTAAAATGATGACAGACATTTTACATATTCTCAGACTACAATGATATTTGTTGTGTGGGTTTGGGTGATAAGCCGCAATCATTTCAACACAAATGCAACAGAAAGTTAAATGCTGTTGCCTTTGACTCAGGATGGACTGGATAGAGGAAAACTATTCCAATAATCCGAGGAAGGAGAGGAAAAGCAGGAAATGAGTTGGGAAAATAAGAAGCAGGCAGATCCAGATTTCCTGTTTGGGTAGGAGTGGGTCGATGTAAATTTCAAGGCAGCGTTATAAGGACCCCATTGTGTGGCCATTACATGGGGTCAGTTGTGCCCCCCCCCCCCCCCCCCCACTCAGGACTCCGGCGATACGGGAAAAACAGTGTTTAAAAAAAAATAGAGAGAGAAAGGAAACCGTAAAAATAAACGAGAAACAACCTCTGTGCAGGGACAGGAAAAGACATGCGGCACCAAAATGGCTTCCGCTATTTGCACCTAAATCTACAAAGCAACACATCTCACCATATCCCTCCCTATATTAATGTGCCAAATGCACTACGTTTTCGGGAAACCAGCCTATATAGAAATTAAGGAACTATATAAATTGTCAGAATAAATTATTCTGATTAAGACCATGAAGACTCATATTAAAACTCTGCTCTGAACATATTGCCAAAATCTGGCATTTTAGTCCCAAAAAATGTGAAGGAGACCAATCATTATTTTATCATTCTTTTGTTTTCAATATTATTAATTCGGTGGCTTAATATGAGGAATATTTGACAAATACTTTTAAATTATTATTGTATTTTTGTATCAGTGAGGTCAGACTGTCATTCTAGCAATTTGATTAAAGCCATGTGTTTAAGTACAGTTTTACTTTTACTCGCCAATGACATTAAGTCTAACTTGTTCAAAAATCTAGATGTGCACATAGAGCAAAACTAATTCCAAAAATCAAATATCCCATTTATTTTCCTTGAAGGGATAGTTCACCCCAAAATGAAAATGATTTTATCATTTATTCACCCTCAAGTTGTTTCAAACATTTATGTATTTCTTTCTTCTGCTGAACACAAAAGAAGATATTTTGAAGAATGTTGGTTGATGGAAAACAGTTGTCTTTTTTTTCTTTTTTTCTACATACTATGGAAATAAAAGGGACCCATCAACTGTTTGATTTTCTGGCATTCTTCAAAATATCTTCTTTTGTGTTCAGCGGAAGATAGAAACTCATACAGGTTTGGAACAACTTGAGGGTTAAGAAATTATGACAGAATTTTTGGGTGAACAATCACTTTATAAACAGATTTTTTAACAACAATTTAAAAACATTTCAAGACAGATCGAACTTGAGCTCTGAGGTTGTTAAGGATGAGATATTATTGTGCGGAAGCCACCAATTAGAGTTATTTCAACTTTAAATAAATCAACTTTTAATGAAATGACTCAATCCTGAATAGAGTTCCAGTAATCAGACAATTCACTGCTACCATGAAAATGAAACCAATTTATATTTTAGTATAATGTGTATCTAAATATTTTGAAATAAACTTTTTTTTATACTCACAAGTCAATAATCAATAAATCAATAGACTATTGTACCATTATTTTTAATTTGATTATATCATTTGCAATGCTTAATGGAGCAGTATGACTAGTTCTTTTTTGTTTTTCTGATTTTCATAAACTGTTTTGCTTTTAAATTTGCTTTAAGTTTGTGTCCACTGTGATTAATTCCCGAGCTGACTGGTTTAGTTTATGGGCTGTCATTTTGTCGCTTTGTTCAGAATTTAACTTTCAGTCAATGTGTCATAGCTTTCTCGTCTAAACATCTGCATGTTTGAAGACCTATCATCATGTTCTTACATAAGGTCTTACTAAACCATGTGCTAGGAGAAATTATTCAGCACACTTTGGCTTGGATTGAAAGTGATTTAAAGACACTGATCAAACATTATTCTTTATAAATCCTTTGTGAAGTTCATGAAGGTTCCTAAATCCTGTCAGTGTGTAACTCCTCAAGGGTTTTAAAGACCCACATGAAACCGCTTGACGGGTGCTGTTTTCTCTCGTGTTGACTCGTTTCCGATTGAAACAGGAAGTTGGGCTGCGACGCAGCAATCAAAATGTGCCCTTTTTTTGTACAAACTTTTAATTTACATCAACTCCATGAACATGTTTTGCTATTTGCTGTGAAAAAACAACACTTTAGCATACTTTTAAAAAGAGTACTTATTATGGAAATAATATACTTTAAAAGAATATATTTAAGTATGAATTAAATGTAATGGTTCCAGACACTTGAAATGAAAATTCACATAATAGTTTAAATGTATATTTAAATGCAATAGAGTGCAATAGTGCCCACTTTATCAGCGGCGCTGGTTCCAGAAGTATTTTTCCCATTCATTTGTCCCATAGGGATTTCAAAAAGATGTTTGTTAAAGTGTTATAATGATGCGGTTATGTCCTCCGTGGAAGTTCGTATTTACGAGGTGGGAAGTCGTGTTTATGACGTCGGGTGCTTGCAAGTCACTTTCGTGGGAGCAAGATAGCAGTTTTAATGAACTAAAAACAGCAAGGTTTTAAACTCTGCTTCTAGAAAATGAAGAACAAAGAATGTGCTTCAGGTGTGTTTTGCCTTTTTATGCTTTTAATTCGTTTATGAAGCCACTGTAAATGTTATTGTTACATATTATATTGTTAAGTTACAATGCTATCATAATTTGTGTTATCTTACTTCGTTGTAAATGCCGATGTCACTGCGAAATAGGCTACCTTTAAGTATTGTGGTATTCCATCTTTCTAACTGACCCAACTCGTAAGGATCGGGGCTTAAAGAAAATCCTGAGCTTCCCACTCGTATTTGCGTCATTGTGAGGGCTTTCATGTGCGTTCAAATTGTAAATGCGAAATTTTATAAATAGAAAAATATAAAACTACTAATTAAAAAATGTTGATTACATATTTAAAAACAATATATTTTAAATTGCAAAATATGAGTATTCAAATATTTAACTATTTTGAGAGCGTATGGAGACAGACTCTACGTCCTTTACGGTGTTTCATGGAAGTGGGCGGAGCCAAATAGCTCTTGGTGTGTTTAGCTTGTTTTGACTCGTTTAAAATCCATTTCCCTATGGAGAAAATGAATAGAGTTTTTACTTCCAGAACCCAACTGTTGCACTCTTGACCTTGAACTTAAAATGTAATTTCAGAATTGCTCCCATTGTCTGTGAAATATGGTTAAAGCATATTTACTTATGGTAAATATTTGAATGTCACTTCTGTTCAATCTTGTATGTCATGCATTTTAAATATATTTGTATTTCCACTTTTGTAATGGTGGACCATTCCAAATAGAACATTTCAAATATATGAACTTTAACACTAAAACACACAATAATCAAGTTCTTTGCATGTGCTTTATTATGCAAGTCAACACATCAAAATAAATGTACTTCTGAGTCATCAATATTGTGATCTAGAAAAGAAAGACTGTACATTTAAAATATGTAAAGTTCAAAAATATTGTTTTGTCAACGCACACGTATTCAATGCCACAAAACTCATGATTTCATGAGGCTTTTAATCAATCCAGCCATGCTGACATTGTGGTTCTGCATTGTGTGTGTGTGTGTGTGTGTGTGCGCGCTCCAGACTTTAGGAAGAGAACTATCCCTGTTCCACATTCCCCATCTCAGCGATAAGAGAGTGTCTGTGAGCCGTTGTGTTGATCTTCACACACAGAGAGCACACTTTGCTCTGACCTTTACTCTAGCGGTGTGTGTGTGAGGAAACAGTGGGTAGAGTCTCCCTTTTCATCACAGTGCTAATGAGGGTTAGGACACGCTAGCCAGGAAACCGCTATTGTTCCCTGTCCAAGAGCACTGCTACTGGCACACACACACACACACACACACACACACACACGCATTTGTGAGCAGGTTCATTCAGCAGTTCACATTCATAGACCGGAATACTCTACAATATATCCAATTTACCCCGACATCGCACTCTTCGTAGTCATAGGAATTCAAACACGCGTACCTAATAGTGCATAACTTTCTCCTGTGGTCACTTTCTCACCTTGTACCCCTCCGCTTCTCTCGCATATCCACTCTGATAACTATTAATGTGTCAATCATAGCTCTCACTGGGCCATACAGATGTGACAGACTAGCACTTTACTGCATTCTGTCATGCCGGTGTAAATGTCTTGGTTCCCTGCAATAATATACAGCATATCTGTTATCAAGCTGTTGTAATGTTCATGTTTATATTCAGCACATGATATCATGCTGCAGTGTTGTTTGCTATACCAGCACTGTCAGAGATTTATGCTTGAAATATACATTATGACAGATGAAGCTTGCTTTATTATTGAGGTTTATTGCTTGTTTGTGCAATGTTAGGAAATATTAGCCACATAATTCAGTGCTACAACTTTGTGGTAATGTTAATAATAAAAATTATATTTATTTATAATAATGTTTACGTAATTATTTTTTATTTTAAACCATATTATATAAAGCATGCAACATTAGCATATACATACTTCATAATATATTACATTTATTTCAAACATATACAGAATATGTATGTATGTATGTATGCTGATATCATTTATAGCAATATTATTTGGATTATAGACTGCTTATTTATAATAATATCTTATATAATATAATATTTAAAAGTAAGCATATAAAGCATACAACATACTTTATAATACTATATATATATTTTTATAGTATAAAATAATAGTATATATATATATATATATATATGCTATTATTTTATGTTAAACTTTATTAATATATCACGCCGAAGCCATTCAGAGTTTTCAAAGTAACAAATTAAGTTTTAATATTTTTTTTTATTGAAAGTTAGCATTACATCCTATTTGCTTTCTTAATGCAACAAGGTTAATGATGTACAAATTAACCTCTGAAACTTTTGAAACTTATTTTTATTAACTGGCCGGCAGGGAATTATGGGGATGATAAAGGTCAACTCATGTCTCATAATGGCTCAACCATGTTTCAGCAAGTTCAACAGAAGTGTACATCATTCTTTTTTCGAGGTTATCCTTAAAAGTTAAGTGTGTGAATCCATATTTTGATGGGCGAATATGCTGATAAGTGGTTCAACACATGGACATAAGCAAACATCTGGGCCAGGACAGAGGTGGCCTGAAACACAACCTTCAAAGCGTGTATTGGAAATTAATATTTACAGTTTGACTCATGAAGGAGGAACTTTACTGTGGGAAGATTCACTTGGTGTCCATGGTTTAAATAGGGCATCTCCAGTTTCTCCTGCTCCCGAATCCCTCTGATGTTTGTCTGTTTTCTCTGCTCGGGGATCTGCCTTTATCTTGAGCCTCAGGACCAGGTGTGGTTTGAGGTATGGTTTAAAAAAAAAAATGCAGGAATTTTCTTCCTATCTCAAACAGAGGCAGGACAAAGAAAACGTTAAAGGCAGGTCAAGGGTCGTGTGGTCAATGGCATATAAAAGTGTTTGATATTTTATTTCATGTTATTTTATGCTGATATGACCTGCTTTTTTTTTTTTGTACTTCAGTAATGTTCGACATATAAAAAACATGTAACTTCCTTTTCTTTCAAAGCACATGTATATCTGTTTATCTTATCTATCTTTTTGTAATATATTAAGTACAAGAATTAAAGGCAAACATGGCATGTATTGCTTAAAAAGGAAAAGGGGTTGATATGAGTACTGTATAATCCATGGGGAATCTATTTAAACATAACATGTAAGTTGATCTGCTCAAAAGTTTCTGTATTTGTCTCTTCCTCAGGGATCTCAGGAATAACTTGATCAGCACCATCATGCCTGGAGCCTTTCTGGGTCTCACTGCTCTTCGAAAACTGTAAGTCATGATCCGTTTTTATAACAGCTACACACTTTTACCAATGATTATTGCAATCATTTTCACTAACAAACTTAAACTTCGATACGCAAGAAAATTTACTTGCTTGATACTTTTAAATATGAAACTAAATCGCCAGTACTGTAAGTGGCGGCAAATCACTTTATGAGTGAGTCACTGAATCATTATTGAACCGATTTGTTCGAAGCATACTGATTCATTCAGTAAAGAAACACTGTTGTGTGTTGCCCGGAAATCCACAACAGTTCTCCTATGGATTTGTCTGGAACTATTTTCGCTGCCGAAATAGATTGTCTATAATTGTGAAACTCGAAAAATGAGAATATCAAATTATGGCTTACCCCAAATGAAAACCCCAAATTCAAAATTTGAATATTGTGAAAAGGTTTTTATAAGCTGTAAGCCATAATCATCAAAATTATAACAAATAAAGTCTTGATATATCTCACTTTGCATGTAATGAGTATAATATATTAGTCTCACCTTTTAAGTTGAATTACTCAAATAAATGAACTTTTGCACGACATTCAAATTTTTCGAGTTTCACCTTTAAAACAAGTCTCTAATGTTAACTTCTTGTTTATTGAACGTTGCATAATATTCATAATGTGTTTACAATCATGCTCATATTTGTAAACACAGCTCTCTTGCTTTTGTGATATTGCTTAATTATATCAAATGTTATAATATTAAAAACAAGATCTCATACAAGTGCTTTTTTTGCAATCATATCTTGAATTTTGTGGGCATTTGTACTCATTTTTATGACATTTTTGACACAATCAATAGTTTTTTGATGACAAAAGAAATCAAAGTTATTGATTGCATTTGAAGCAGGAAGTTTTACATCCAATCAAATTAATGATTATAGCAAATAAGTCACACAATACACTGGCAATTTAGTGATATCCCCACAGTTGTGATCTAGACTGGTCTTGAGATTAAACCGATTGAGATAAAAAAAACTAAGATTTATCTTAGTCTGGGACCAAGACAAGACTGAGTACAAATGTGGGCGAGACTAAGACAAAAAAAAGACCGGATTCGAGTGTTACAACACTAGTACAAACACACTTATCAAGGAAAAAGAAGTGTATTAGGTTTCACATAATAGTTTAAATAAAGATTTCATACATCAAAATCACCTTGAGAAATTGCTTGCCTGTTGTTGAACAAATGAGCTTAGTTTAAAAAGCTACAGTTTCAAAGTTGCATCATTGCTCATTGTATAATGATCGCTGAATAATGAAGTGTTTTTAATTTTCTGGAGCACAGATCTATGCCTGCTAGAACTGGAACACAAAATAACAGTGCATCTCATTTACTGTAATCTGTACAGTGACCTCTCCAGTAACCGGATTGGCTGCCTGACTTCAGAAATGTTCCAGGGACTTACCAACCTCACTAAATTGTAAGTCATTATTTCTGAAACAAATATTTATTGGAAGGCTAAACACAAAGCAAGCGCTCTTTACAGGATAACCTATGTCTGACAGTTTCAGTTTTTGAGATGATATTATGCACTGCATCTACTGCAAATCATGCATTTTATAATGTTATTATGTCAGACAATGAATGAAATGTTTAATTTGTGTTATTATATTATAGAAACATCTCTGGAAACATCTTTTCCTCTCTGGACCCAAATGTGTTCATGGAGTTACACTCTCTAAAGCTGGTGTGAGTTCAAGTGAATGCTTCTGTGCTGCATATGCTCATAAATCATCTATTTTTTTTAGATTGAGGTATTCCTGAGAGATCACGCATATCCACTGTCAGTGATGTTGATCTTTTTTAAAAGTGCCGCTGTTATGCTTTTTTGAATATATCCTTTCATGCAGTGTAATTGCTGTTTGTGAATGTACTGTAAAAGGGCTGGAAAGTTTTAGAAACCAAATGCAGCTACAACCGAATTAAGAATCAACATTGAACTGACTTACTGTAAAGTTAATATCTATTGCCTTCTGCGGAGCTGCTGTGAATTGAACTCATTTCATATTTGATGAACTTTACACAGTTATTGAACTGAGCTGAATCAACACTGAATTCACTTCAGCCATTTGTTAAGAGCTACATTACAGCAGAATTTATATAAATAAAAGGTGACTTCTGTGGACTATTATGGTGTTATCATGAAACTCTACTTTTCTTCATTAATTCCTGCTAAGATCTGGGAGATACTAAATGTCTTTCATTACATGAATAAATTAATAATCTGTCTAATAAAGTGTCTTAAGACTGAACAACAAGCTTGATCTACGTGAATCTTACCTCCAATTGTGTGCTTATTAGAAACTTTCATTCCGAGTTCCTGTCATGTGACTGCGGTCTGCGCTGGGTCCCAGGCTTTCTCCGCGGCAGTTCCGCTCGGCTCGGGGATGAAACGCTCTGTGCGTATCCCAGAAGGCTCCAGAACAAACCCTTGCGTCTCCTTAGGGAGAGTGACTTCAGCTGTGGTGAGCAAAATGATCAATCGCATACAATATCATATTCAATCATGTAAATACAGTATGCACGTCTGCATGGAATTTACAAATATATTTACTTAATAAATTATTAAATGTATAGATATATACAAATATGTTTCAGTGGATATACAGGGGACCGGGGCTAGTTGTCACAAATTTTACTTTCTTTTTTTTAAACTGCAACATTATTATTATTAAATAATAATATGATTATTTACATAATTTATTTGTAAAAAAATATTTGTTTGTTTATTATTTTGAATATTATAACAATCTATTATTATTATTATTATTATTAAAGGGGTTTTGGGCTTTTTGACAAACCTAGTTACTGATATACGGTAGCCCTTGTGACAACTTCTCAAAAATGTAATTTCTAATATTGGTATATAGCAAGCCATTGTTTTAGACAAAAAAAATATAATTCTATTTTCTAGTTATTATTATTATTGATTATATTATTTATTTTACTATGAACTATTATTTATTTATTGTTTATTGTTTTATTTTGAATAATAACAATACAATTAGGAGGTTTTTTTTGGACTCTTGACTCTTGTATATATTTACAGTATCATTATCAGCACAGTACCTCATCCGTCTTTAATCGGCCTTGGTATTTTGTCTGAATTGCAATGTTGCTCAATCCATGTGTCTTAGCCAGCTAAGATCAAGAATATTTGTCTAAAAATTCCCTATTCCTCTGACTTTTGCCACTGGGGTCTTATTATATTTCTCAGTGACTTTCTGTTAAACCTCATCTGATCTTTTTGTTAGACATATGCTGCATTTTTTTTGAGTCTTGGGCCTCAAACCGGGGCTCCTGTTACTGTTTTAATATCAGCTCATTTCGCCATCTCTTCCTCCGCTGCCCTTACACATATTTATGTTGGCCAGGAGCACATAGCTGTGACCGACTAGCAAAGATCCCTCTGTGGGTTTGCTGTTGTGAATACATCAGCCCTCGACAAGAGTCTGATTCACCCAGGCTGTTTCACAAGCAAAGCTGATTTCAAATGATTACATGGCAACAAAACACCCAAAGAACTTTCTTACACCTCCTGCTATTTGTGAATGAGAAATAATACGTTTGAACTTGCGTCAGGTATTAACAGATGTCCAACAGTGCAGTCTATTAGGATTAAAGATGAAAACAGATGAAAACACTGAAATAAAAAAGAGAACCGAAGGCCTAATCTCCCTACACATAAATAATATCCACAACAAAAAGGGGCAGAACCAGAATAGCAGGAGGCCATGTGAGAATGGCCACTTCACATATGATTACATGGACATATATTGTCAGATTTTATCAATTTTTTTTCAAATACTGCATAACTTACTGCCTTTCAAAAGTTTGGGGTTGAAAGAGAACTCTCTTATACCCACCATGGCTGCATTTATTTGATCAAAAATACAGTACAACAGTAATATTGTGAAATATTATTTCATTTTAAAAGATCTTTTCTATTTGAAAACGAGGTTATCTCGTGAAACTCTAGATGGCGCAGGCTGAGAGGTCCTTAACTCAATCTGCTTGAAATCACATTGTTTTCTATAGGGCACAGCTGATTGGTTCCTGCTGTATCGTTATCCAATGAACTCGCTGCTCAAATTTAACTACTTGGTCAGCGTCTGCTGTTGCATTTTGCAGCGTGCTTACAGAAACCCACCACCTTCCCCAGCTCCACCTGTATACTGTAGATCTGCTATGGTTAATTCATGTATGCGTTGTACAGCAGTAGTACTTGTTCGTCGAACTGTTGTATAAACTGCTTTACACCGCCCCCTATAGTTCCAGAGGGGTAGCGCAGCTGCAGACAGTATTACTTTGTACAGCCGCATCATGTCATACTTGCTCACAGCAGTGTGTTGTGTACGTATTGGCAGTAGCAAGTCCCGTACTTACTGTATAGTAGCCAACAACCAGTAGCAGATCCATTCCGCCAAGACCAAACATATTAACATTGTCATATCCATTATCATGCCAAACATTCTGAGAGTTGTCATTTTTAAATGTATTTTATTCATGTGAAGCTGAATTTTCAGCAGCCATTCCATTACTCCAGTTTTCAGTCTCACATGATCCTTCAGAAATCATTCTGATTTGATGCTCAAGAAACATCTCTTATCATTATTAATGTTGAAAACTTAATTTTTGTGTTGATCTTTTTTAGGGCCCTTTGAAGAATTTGAAAGTTTAAAAGAACAGCATTTATTTGAAATATAAATCTATTGTAATGTTATTGATCACTTTTGATCAATTGAATGCATCCTTGTTGAATTAAAGTACTGATTTTATGTAATAAACTTTTGAAAGGCAGTGTAATTAAAGGACTAAGACTGTTTTTGGGAAATCTACAATAAATCTTGATTTTATTACTGAATAATATTTTTCTCTGTGAATCTCAATGTTTATCTTTTGAATGAATGTTTCTCTTCAGAGGGTCCGTTGGAGCTGCACACGCTGTCACTGTTACCCTCGCTGCGGCAGGTCGTGTTTAAGGGGGACCGGCTGCCTTTTCATTGCACTGCTTCCCTGGTTGACAAAGTCACTACCCTTCACTGGCGACACAACAGTCAGCCTGTATCCAGTGATCCTACGAATGGGGTTCATTTAGAAGAGAGTGTACAACATGACTGCACATTCATCACCAGGTAAAAACGTACAGAGACTAACCGGTTTGGTTGGGTGTGTTCAGACTTGGCATGTTTGGTTCGATTAAAACGAACTCTGGTGCGATTGCTCTGTTAGTGCGGTTCATTTGAATAAGTGTGAACGCTGCCATCTGAACCCTGGTGCACACCTAACAAGCGGACTGAGACTGCTGAAAAGATGGGTCACGGTCCATTTCCAAACTAAGCCAGGAAAGTCTGCTAGTTCACTTGCTTTGGTCCGGACCAAATACAATGTTGATTTTTTTTGTTTGGTGTGGTTCTCTTTCACACTACTGCCCTTTATGCAAGTAAACCTAAATTTGTATACAAAACCACACGTGTGCTAAGGTCATCCATTCATTGGACAGAAATTCGAACCGTAACAGAGTTCGTTTGGAAGCTGACTGAGACCATAATCTTCAGCTGGGTCTCGGTACGGTTGTTTGGTCTGCACCCGAGTGCGATTACTGTATTCAATCGAACCAAACAAAACCAGTGTGAATAAACTCTGGTGTGGTTCGAATGAAATACGAACGCAACACGAACCAAAGACATGTAAACAAACCAAAAACGGGACATGATGTCACAAGATGCGACCCTAAAAAGGAAAGAATGCTCAAGCATACCAGTTTTTTCTCATCATTGCGATGTTGCCCATTACAGTTCGGTACAAGCATCAGAACCGCGTCTCCTCACAGCAGATCTTCATTTGTGTGTGTGTGACGGAGGGATTCCTGCCGCTGTTTTGACTCCTTTATACATTTTATAAGCTCTTCACGAGTTCTCAGCTGGTCAAAATACCACCAAAAGTGGGCTACGCACATACAACATGTGCATTTAGCCCAGAACACTCCTTTGCTTTGGATGTTTTGTAAGTTCCGTCGCGAAATATACATAATTAAAGCTGACTAATCAGGTTGTGAAAATATCCCTATGCATTTAGGTCGGGTGTCTTTAGTTTCATTGTTAAAATGCTAATGTGAACGCTAAGTGGACCAGGTTTAAATGCTTTAAATGCCCGGACCAAACGAACCAAGCAAACTGAACTACAAGTGTGAACACACCCATGTAGGCCTGCACAGAATTTTTTTTTTGAAAGAAGTCTTATGCTCACCAAGACTACATTTATGTGATCAAAAATACAATAAAAATAGTAATATTGTCAAATATCTTTACAATGTGAACATATTTCTACTTTAACATGTTTTTAAATATCATTATTCCTGTGATGACAAAGCTGAATTTTCTGCATAATTTTTCCAGTCTTCAGTGTCACATAATCCTTCAGAAATCATTTGAATATGGTGATTGTGATGCTTAAGAAACATTTCTTATTATTATCAATATTGAAAACATTGTTGTGCTGCCTAATGTGTTTCTGTGAAACGGGATGAAAAGATGTTGAAATGTAAAGGGAATGAGCAAAAATACAGTAAGGGTGAATGTGCAGGTGAAGAGACAAAGACATGAAGCGAAGAGACGTGACTTAAAGAAACAGGATGAGATCTAAAAGGAATATAAAGTGAACAGAATATGTTAACAAAAGAAAATTGGAATGAAATGGGAAAAAAAAAGAGAATAATTACAACAATAGTACTGAATGCCATTGAACTGAAGAGGATAGAGGATTACATTAAGTTCATGAGTCAAATAAACCTCATGTACACTTAAGTAACTGGAGATTTACGTTGATTTTTTTAGTGAGCTGATCCTGTCAAATGTCCACGTTGAAGCGAGTGGTGAGTGGGAGTGTGTGGTGTCCACGGGCCGTGGGAACACCTCACGCAGTGTGGAGATAGTGGTGCTGGAGAACAGCGCCTCCTTCTGTCCGGAGCAGAGAGTGACCAACAACCGAGGGGAGTTCAGGTGAGGAAGGTGTCCTACAGCTTTACCTGTGGTTATATAACACTCAATGGCAAAATGTCAACTGTCCCCTTTTTGGCTTCAGGTGGCCTAGAACTCTAGCTGGCATCACCTCCTACCAGTACTGTCTGCATCTGCGCTACCCCTCCTTAACTATAGGGGGCGGTGTGGAGCAGAAGAAGGCTTCACGAAACTGTGACCGCTCTGGACGCTGGGAGGAGGGAGACTACTCTCAGTGCCTCTACACTAATGACATCACACGGGTCCTACATACGTTCATACTGGTTAGTGCAGAATCTTGTATTTTAAAAGAAATGTTTATTCAAATGTGGAACAAATTACTAATATGTAAATCCATTAAACCTTCCCCTTGGGAAAAAGTACACTAGCATATTTTTAGAGTATTTATCACAGAAACAATATAATTTTCAGGAATTTCCATAAAAGCAAACTGTTTTCAAAAATGTTTTAAGAATGCATTATGGTTTAAATTTATATTAAATGCAGTCTTTTGAACTTTAGAGTGTTTTTGGACCACTTAAGTAGGACGTAACGCAAGTACGTTTTTCATAATTAATTTCATAATTATTTCAGTTTTTAAAAAAAATATGGTTAAAGTGTACTGCCGAATGTACTGACAAGCATTTATGGTAAACTAAAATATACTTTTATGTCATTACTTTTGAAACGTAGATGTCATGAATTTAAATGTATTTGTAATGATGAAATTGCCATTTATTACATTTATAATATATTAGTTTTAAATGTAATATCGAATGACGCACTACAGTTACAATTATAATCAAGGACTGTACATGTACTGTACATGTTAATCAACACTTCAGACTTTAAAGCATGACAAAATATTATTAAAACATGATGATTTAAAATGGACTTTTAATTTGACATTATTAAGTGTACTTTTTAAAAGTGTAGTTAAGTGTGTTAAGAAATGTACTCTAGCAGACATAAGTGTCCTTTTATTTCATTAATATTATATTATCTGCTACTACAGTGTTTTAAAGTGTATACTTATAAGATTTGAAGTACACTACAAGTGCACATTAAAAGACTTCTTCTCTTTTTACAAGCGCCGTTGTGTCCCAGTCGTACTGTGAAAAAAGAAAAGGAAGAAAAACATACTTTCAGTTTAGCTATTCTAAATTCATAAATTTTATATATTGTAAAATTTTAATATTTTAATATTTTTACTTACATTGTCTATTGTCAGCAGAACAACACTTTTTTTTGTTAATTCTGTCCTTGTCACTCAGATGCCCATCAACTCCTCCAACGCTGTGACTCTGGCGCACCAGGTGCGATCATACACTCTGGAGGCCGTCGGTTTCACAGACACGGTGGATGTTCTTTATGTGGCTCAGATGATGCACAAATTCACGGACTATGTAACAGAACTGCGTGAGGTTAGTGGGAGATGGTATTCAGCAGTGTATATATTGCACCGTGTGTTTGTGTCCTTACATACACATGCGCTCCTTCGTCCCAGCTGTCTGAGGTGCTGGTTGAAATGGGCAGTAACCTGATGCAGGTAGATGACCAGATCCTGGCCCGAGCCCAGAGAGAGGAAAGAGCCTGCAGTTCAGTCGTCCACACACTGGAGACTCTCGCCTGGCCTCAGCTGCACTCGCACGCACAGGACCTTTCCAAAGTACGTCGGCTTCATATTATTACTGTTTAAACTAAGATTGTTTTCTCTAACTTTGTATTGATCAAAGAATCCTGAAAAAATGCATCATGGTTTCCACAAAAATATATTAAGCAATACAACTGTTTTCAGCATTGATAATATTAAAGGGATAGTTCACCCACAAATTAATATTACCCCATGATTTACTCAAACCTCAAGCCCTGGGTGTATATGACATTCTTCTTTCGGATGAATACAATCAGAGTTATATTAAAAAATGTCCTGGCACTTCCAAGCTTTATAATGGCAGTGAATGGCCGGTTTCTGTTTTAAGTCTATAAAAGTGCATCCATCCATTATAAAAGTGCTCCACACTGATCTCTGGGGGTAATAAAGGCCTTCTGAAGTTAAGCGATGCGTTTGTGTAAGAAAAATATTTATAGCCCCCCCACACACACACACACACCCCTGTGCCCGCGTGGAGCACTTTTATCATGGATGGATGCACTTTGGTGGACTTCAACTGCCATTATAAAGCTTGGAAGAGCCATGCCATTTTTTTTATATAACTCCGATTGTATTTGTCTGAAAGAAGAATGTCATATACACCTAGGGTGGCTTGAGGGTGACTAAATCATGGAGTCATTTTCATTTTTGGGTGAACTATCCCTTTAAGAAAAGACTCTTGAGCATCAAAGCGTATTTCTACTTTCTTAGAATTCTCGTAACATTGTGATGGAGGCTCACATGATTCGCCCCGCTCATTTTACTGGCATGACCTGCACGGTCTATCAGAGACGAGAGGGGGCAGGAGGGAGCCAGGTGCATGATGGGATTGAATTTTCGCTTGAGCAGCAACTGCGATTTCGCTGCACCACAGGAACACACAACACCTCGCTGAACGCTTTCCATCTCAAGGTTTGTCACTTTTGCCGTTTTCGGTTTTGTGTGTAGACTTAGTATATTTATCTGTGTGTGGAATATACATACTTTATGCACTATTTGAGCTGACACACTTATTATACCCTTGTGAAAACAAAGTTGCTTAATTGTTTCGTATGTTCTTCAAATCTGTACTTTCAGATAATATATTATTGAAATAAAAGGCCACTTAAGTGTACTTAAAAAGAGTACACTTTCATGAGCATGTTACTTTAGACACTTAAAAGATGTTCTTAAAGGACATATTTTAATCATTATGTTTTTTAAATAATCTTTAGTCATGCTTTACAGAAGTACACTTAAGTGTTGACTAACATACTAAACCTATGTAAAGCACTTGATTATACATTTACCTGTATTATACATGTAACTATGGTACAAGTAAATTAATATATTTTAAATGTACTAAATTGCAACTTCCTCATTACAGATGTGCAATTACAAACATTTAGGGGTAATTATGAAATTACATATAAACCTACTTAAGTGGTTCAAAAAAGATCTCTTAAGTTCAATTGCATATATAAATAGAAATTCAGTTTCCTGTAATAGCAAATAACATGCAATTTAGCTTCTGAAAAAACACATCTAAGTATATTCGTATAAAGTGTATTATATCCATAGTAAGTACCCTTTTTAAAAGTTTGCTAAAGTGTGTTTTTTTTTTTTACTAGGGAATTTTTGGCGTAAGAATAGTTTATTGTCATAATCATTGTTGTCTATCATATTGCTACTGCTGCTGTTTTATAAATCTAAAAGTAAGTCACTTAACCGTGGTAAAATCACTGAAACTCAATGCCTCAAGTGCCTTTTTGCTTTAATAAACACCTCGTGCCTTGTCCTCACATTGTATTTTTCCCCTCTCTTTCTAGAATGCAGTGGCTCTTGCTTCAGTGTCTCTCCCTGCATCTCTTTTTCCGCCGAATGCTCCTCCTGACTGTAAGCTGCAGTTTGTGGCATTCCGCAATGGAAGATTCTTCCCATATACCAGCAATTTCACCGGACCTTCGGACCTTGCCCGCAGACGTGGCGTCAACACGCCAGTTATCTATGTTGGCCTTGGTGGGTTGCCTTCACCTCAAACATTCAAGGGATTCCAAACATTCATAAAATGTTTACAATGTTCTGAGTATTTGGTTATATACTGATGTAGTACAGGCATTTTGGGAGAAGACTAACATAATAAATCCTTGGACTTAAAAATATACAATTCAATTCAGTAAATCCATGCATCTCATTTTCAGAAACAACTTTCCCTTCCTTTCAGATGGATGCAGCATGTGGAATCAGTCCGATCCCATTATTGTGTCTCTACGACACACTTCACCTGGAAATTACCCTGTTGCTGCCCATTGGAGCTTGCAGGCGCTGGAGCATCATGGGAGTTGGAGTCTAGATGGATGTCAGCTGGCCCATAGCGATGCGTCCACCTCTACACTGCGCTGCTCGGTGCTGAGCAATTATGCTGTACTACGGGTAACATTGTGACACCTTTATAAAATACTGATATTCCTAGGCTGTATTTATAGATAACAAGCTCCAAATAAAATACGTAGTGTATATATGTAGGAGTATAGATGCATTGTTTTGGGCCAGGATCTCATTTATCCTTCATGGAGGATCCCAGAATGCATTTCAGAATGCAGTTCTGTAAAAAAATATTCCAAGTAAATGGCAGTAAATTACAGAGAAAGAAAAAAGAGGAATTAACACTGCCTCGAGGGATACTTCTCTTCTTCTTGCTGTAATCAATCTCTCTCTATATATTTTTCTTTTGCCATTGGAGCAAATGGGGATACAAAAATTATTCACCACTATAGAAGTTTACCCAACTATGATGGCTTTTGCTTCTGAGAACTCTGGAAATATGAAAAGGGCCCATTTTACACTTGATATTTTAACATTTCATTCAGTACTGAAACGTATCAGTAAAATTGTTCAATCAATTTAAAAACGGATAACATTACCCAATATCTGTGTTTTCCATATATTTTTATGCGTGTCACTAACTTAATATGCTAACACCAAACTCAACTGTAATCCGTCTTCCATTCAAAGCACTGAATGAGCGATACATTGGGTTGCTTTTTATGTAGAGCATTTCAAATCACTCAACTATGAGGTTTGATGGCAGTTATGATGTTGCTTAGAAATGTAGGACGTAGACAGCGAGGCAGGCTTTTAAAACTGAGACACCAATACAATGAAAAATCTGAAATATGTCAATTTTATTATTCCTCGGTTATGTTGTGTAAACAAGTGCAAAGTATGTCAGCTTATTGATTAATAGCCCTGTTGTAGAAAAGTATTATAAAGCTAATGAGCTCTAACTTGCCCACCCTTAGTAGAGAGATATAGACAATTCTTTACTTAGGAAGGACAGATCTCCCATTACAAACTGATACTTTACACTACATTTCGTTAGCACTATTTTACAGTCCTGTTCCCTATGGGCATTCTATGTACTTAATATAGTACTTGCAATAACTGGGTAATAACCCTGAACCTACCCCTGAACCTAACCTTAACCTCTGAGTACCTTACATAACTGAGTACTTGAAGTACACTGTAAGTACCCATAAGTGCACGTACTGTAAAAATGTGCAACCTACATTTCTTCATCCTGTCATGCGTCAAAGGATTTTAATGTTCAGCTAGGTGCTATTGGGTGTTATTGAGAAAACTGCTTGAAAAATATTTGATAGATCGGTTTGCTTGGCACTGAAGAACCCATGATTCACAGTTCTGACATCAGAGCAATTTCTCTGAAACTTTTTTGTGACGATTTTAAGGTGTTCTTGTCATAGTGTAATTATACATTTAGGTATGAGTTATGTTAATTAGTTATATTACTTTTGGGTTAGGTTTAGTATTAGGGTTTGTTTTCGAGTTAGTTCCATGTAATTATGCATACTTTATAGTTGGCATTGTAAAATAAATTGTGATAGATAGATAGATAGATAGATAGATAGATAGATAGATAGATAGATAGATAGATAGATAGATAGATAGATAGATAGATAGATAGATAGATAGATAGATAGATAGATAGATAGATAGATAGATATTCTTCTCACACTTTGAGAGTCTGGTCCCACTTGATATTAAGTGGCTTTAACTACAATGTACTGACATTGGAATTAATAATTTGATTCAATGGACTTATTGTGTACATATATGTTTTCACATACTTACATTGTAAACATACCTGCTTGTAATTACAGCGGTAATTCATTTATGTAATTACATTTGTAAGTGGGATCGAGAGGCCTTGAGGAAGTTAAAGGGTTGAATGTTTTAAAATATTCTCACCATTTCCTCAATATGTATCAATATCAATATTGGTCAATATTTCAGGAGATGCCAGATTTCCCAGGTTCACCTTCAGTTCCAGTGGAAGTGCTCCATCCAGTGATCTACACATGCACTGCAGTGCTGCTCCTGTGTCTCTTCACCATCATCATCACCTATATACTGCATCACAGGTATTTCTGTCACCTTGTTAAAAACGAACACACCCAAAAGCTAAAAGAAAAAGTCTTGCAAACTGTTGCCACAAGGTATAAGCACACTATAAGCTTCTCTATAATGTTGCTATCTGATTTGTCATTACTGGAATAGCCAAACCTGTTCATTAAAAGCGGACATAACAGATGCTTTCTTTGCCATCAGCTCTATCAGAATCACGAGGAAGAGTTGGCACACACTCCTGAACACCAGTTTCCACATCGCAATGACGTCTGCAGTATTTGCTGGAGGCATCACTCTGACCGGCTACCCAATTGTATGCCAGGCAGTAAGTTTCCATTTCTCTTACATACTAATGTTTTATTTTTGTAGGCGACTTTTCCTGCAGCTTTTTCCAGGTCACTTCACAAACACACAAGAAGTGAACAAGCTTTTGAGTCACAAATGCAACCGACATACAGTACAAGAGATTGAGGGGATAGTGTGGACATTCAGTGCGAGTGATTTACAGTTAAGAAAAAAGTAAAGAAAAAATATTTTTAGAATAGTAAGCATTATATACAGTAAAAGGGAACATAAACATTCAAAAACAAAATGATTAGCTTTTATGTGGCATTGTACACTCTTAGAAAAAAAGGGGATCCTATGTAGAACTTCAGGGTTCTTGACCCTATATGAGAAGAAATGTCTTAAAAAATTGCATATTGCTTTCATGTTTAACAGGTTATTTACTATTTTTTTTGTGATAAAGTAAGTTAACAAGCTTAACGTTAAAAATGAATTAAAACAGAATGAATTAAAACTAAATCAATACAATTATCCCATGATGGGAACCCCTAAAATGTTCTATGAAACACCTGGCAGAACCCTTTAAGGTTCTATATAGAACCTTTTCTTCTAAAGGTCATTTAGCGTTGGTCGGCCCAGTTTTTGTGGCATTCCACACCGTCTGCCCTAGTTGGACATCATCGGGTATTTTGGCCGATTGGGCATGTTGAATCAGTGAGAGAGAGAACTCTAATTGGCTGTTTAGCTTAGCGAATCAGAATAAAAGCTAAAGTGATTAAAGCGAACAAAGAAGTCAAGACGGCACAGACATCTTACCATACCATTCCAATGTACTAATATTTTCATAACAGCATGAGCCGCCTAGAATGAAGAAACTGATCAGCATGATTGATATTCAAAATGTTAATGGTATATCTGCAATCCTAGTTTCAGTTCCCCTTCTTGAATGACAATTATAGACTATTGGACACATGCTAGTTGACAGTTGACTGTAGTCGTTGTGGTGTGTTCAAGCGCAGCCTTAAGTGTGTCACGGCCTTAGTAATATATGTATATGTATCAAAAATTTATATTTTTTCTATGCGCTAACATCTTGTTACTTTACTTGTGTTACTCATGTATGTGTATGTTTGTGTCAGGTGGGGATTGTTCTTCACTACTCTTCTCTGTCCACTTTGTTATGGATCGGTGTTAGCGCCAGGGTAATATATAAAGAAGCTTTATTGAGGACTCCACAACAAGTAGAAGGAGAGACTGCTGTACAACCAACCCAGCGGCCCATGCTCAGGTCAGTGAAGTCATCATGGAGGGTCGGGAGCATTCGATGAATAATAACCGGCTTGTTTTTCACAAGTTATCTTTTACAAGCACACTCAAACTCACAGATATCTGTTTTTTTCTATATAATCTGTTCTCAGTGCCCATAAAACCCACGTTGAACAAAAAACAATCAATAGGCCCACATGGACTGTAATTGTTTTACATGAGGGCATGAGGTAATTTTAGCATTTAAAAGTGCAAATTGGACTTTTTATTGCTCTTCAAATCGGAAATATCTGTGTTTTTGTCCAACCACCCATGAGATCATTCTAGACTGAATGAACTCCTTTTAACAAACACAACTGGTGTCAGAATCAACATTCTTAATCATGAAAATATTACTGTTCAAAAGGCTCGGTTAAGATTTTAAAATGTCTAACAAGTACTCAACAAGGCTGCATTAAAATAAAATAAAAAACAGTAATATTATGAAATATATGTAAAATTTTGTTTTATTATTTTCATGTTATCACTGTGAAGCTGCTTTGATACAATCTGTATTGTAAAAATCGCTATATAAATAAAAGTGACTTGACTTGACAATTTAAAATAACTATTAAATACATTTTAAAGTTTAATTTATAACTGTGATGGCAAAGCTGAATTTTCATCATCATTACTCAAGTCTTCAGTGTCACATGATCCTTTAGAAATCATCCTAATATGATGATTTAGTGTTCAAGAAACATTTATTTTTATCAATGTGAAAAACAGTTGTGCTGCTCACTGTTTTTCTAGAAACCGTGATACATTTTGATTTTCAGGATTTGTATGATAGAAAGTTCAAAAGAAAAGCATTAATTTGAAATATTAATCTTTTAAAATGACACATTTATCATTAGAAATGCCATTATGGTCATGGTAATGGTAATTGCGCAAATACCAGTAAATTGACTAGCGCAAACCTTAGTAAATCACCTTGCGTGATTCATTTAAATACTCTCATCCCATACATTTTGCGTCTGAAAGGGAAACTCTACCAATGCATATGCAATCAAATCAGCCGCAAACATAACCCTGTCCATGCCTTTTCAGCGCAAATTTTCACTGCATGTCTTTAATAAATCCTGTCAGTAGTTCTTAATGCCAAAAGATGGTTTGCGCTGGAGCAAGTTGTTAGTAAATATGGCCCTACGTTTTGATCAGGTATTGAGGAAAGTGTGTAGGATTTAGCAGAGGGATTGGATCTTCACACACAGCAGAATCCCTGGTATTTTATAACAGGCAAGCCATACAAATATCTCTTTTACATTCAACGTTCATCCTGAAAAACAATTACTGTTCGAAAGCCTCTTGAATAACTGCCGTTGTACCAGTATGAACATAACATAAGATGATAACATTAAAAGTTCCTTCCTGTCGTCGTCATCATCAAAGGAAATGTATGGGTTCGAGCTCTTGCAGTATTCAGACAGAGTAATTGTCATATCTCAAATTGGTCATAAAACATTGGCAGTTTTATGTGCGAACGTCATATTGAATGAGCACTTCCTGAGAAGAAACTATTGATAAGCATGTACAGGAGGAAAATGGGCGTTTGAGAGCAACTGAATGGACCACCATGTTGAAAAATAAAAACTGCCTAATCAAAGACCATCATTGTCCAGATAAAAGCTGATTCCCATCTGCAGTTGTGGAGAGTCAGACGGAGGAAAGAGAGCTCAAATGTGGGGGAATGGGGAAAGATTAAAGTGGACAGAGTTGTAAATCAAATGAACGGTAGGCCTAGTTAAGGCTAACGTTCACATGTCCTCAAAGACGTGCATGCAAATGTATTCATTCTCTCTAGTCTGTGTTCTCTGTTTTTACCCCAGACCTCCATGCTCTCCACATCCTCTAGGGAGGTCTGGCCAGATCCCACGCCTGCCTCCTGGGACAAATCTTGTTATTTTTCCTCTCCCTCCTTCACTGTCTGGAGCCCAGCTCTTCATTGACAAACAGTGTCACAGAACTAACCTAATGTATAGGCCACACACATTTATTTTACGGAAAGCAAAGGGAACATCTGTATCAAATATAACAGACAGCAGTGTTACTGTATGTCCATTTAAATTTTTTAGCAACTTTTTGTATCTGATTATTAAAGGGACAGTTCACCCAAAAATGTAAATTCTGTCATCATTTACTCTCCCTCAAGTTCTTCCAAACCTTTATACGTTACAACATGTACTTACGTTAGTAATAACAGTAAATTAACAAGCAACTAACCCTAAACCAAACCCTAACCGCATCTCTATAATAAGTACACGTAGTTAATTAATATTACTCAGTAATTATTTGAGTAAATACATTTAACTATGTCACCTTAAAATAAAGTGTAACCGAATTTCTTTCTTCTGCTAAACACAAAAGAAGATATTTTGAAGAATGTGGGTAACCGGACAGTTGATGGGTCCCATTGTCTTCCATAGTATGGAAAAAAAAAACTATGGAAGTATATAAGGACCATCAACTGGTTACAGAGATTCTTTAAAATATCTTCTTTTGTGTTCAGCAGAAGAAAGAAATTCATACAGGTTTGGAACAACTTGAGGGTGAGTAAATGATGACAATTGTATTTTTGGGTGACCTATCTCTTTAAGTTAAGTTAGGTTAAGTTAAGTTAAGGAACACAATCTCCTGGGATTTGAACCCAGGTCTTTGTACTCACTTCTTACACAGTCTTACATTTAAACAGAACAGTAAACAAAAGATAGGCTGTCCCTCATTTGAAAAATATGTATGATTAGTTATTTTACCATGATTAGCATTTTGCTAAATGGTCCCTAACAGTCTTCTTTTCTTTATCTCTGTTTCTCTTGGCAGGTTTTATTTGATATCTGGCGGTGTCCCACTCATCATATGTGGTATTACTGCAGCTGTAAACATCAATAACTATGGAGACAACATTCCTTAGTGAGTACTGTGTTTATAAACATTAGGAAAATTTGTTTGCTCAAGTCTAGCTTTAGATGTTTATATCATCAACAACCTACCTAGTGCTAAGACTAATACACTGATTCTTGAGATATAGGACAAAACACATCTATATATAATTTCAAATATAAATTAAATAGTCAATTAGTTTGATTGACTATATATATATATATATATTGTTTAAAAATAATAAAATAAAAGTGGAATGCTTACACTAAATATTTAATATTTCAGTACATACAGTATTTTGCCATGCATTCGGTCAGTGTTGAGTACCAATAAGCAAGAATCATTACAGCAGCACAACTCAAGCATTGTATCCAGTAATGGACTGAAATTAAAATGTTTTCATTTCATTTTCACCGTGTGATATTTTTGGGACAGTTTTTATGGTGTTTTTGTCACATCGCAGTCTTACAGATAGACTGGCGACACTTAATATAATAATAAAACGAAATGGACTGAGGTCATTCTCTTAGTTTTTTATTAGCTTCTGTTCTTTCTCTGTCTGATACTTGTTGCAGATTTATTACTCATGCTGGGCCGCTCCTTTACAGGCTCTTTAAAAAGTGTCTGTTTTTGTACAGAGCTTGCTTTGTGTTTTTGTTATTTGACTGATTACCGCCTTTGCCCTCTCTGACCTTTTTCTCTGCTCTTGACCTCTCTGCAGCTGCTGGTTGGTATGGCAACCCAGTTTCGGGGCTTTCTACATTCCAGCTGGATTGATCATTCTGGTGACCTGGATCTACTTCCTGTGCACTGTTTTCTGCCTGAGGCACCGAAACTTCCAGGAGTCCAAAGATCCTCCATGTTCCACCTCCGACCCCTCAACCTTGCCAGAGGGTCAACCAGCGCTCAGTGGCAGCACCAGCCTTCTCTCAACGGACTCTGTCGGCCCAGTGCATGCTGGGACGATAGTGGAGGACCAGTACTCATTGAAGGTCCAATGTTTGGCGCTGGTGGCGACACAGTTTGTGTTTTTGGGGCTGTGGTGCTGTGGCGCTATGGCCGTTTGGCACGTGGATAGAGAGCGTAAACTCTTCAGCTGCCTGTATGGAGGAACGGCTACCGGATTAGGGATCTTCTTGGTGCTCCATCACTGTTTCAAGCGTTTGGATGTCCAGGCAGCGTGGCTAGGGTGTTGCCCCGGGTACCGTCGCTCGCAACCCATGCCAGCCTATTCCCATCCCTGCACTGCCACTGTAGGCGTCCAGAGTGCCTCAGAAAGGGGCTCCCAAATTTTTGTAGGATGCCACCCACCGACGGACCCCAACAATTACTCTTCTTCTGCCAGGTCGTCATCTACTCAAAGTGGAACGACAAGCATTGCCGCTGGGCCTTGCAAACTCACCAACCTCCTCCAAGTGACGCAAGACAACGTGAACAATGCCGCCCGGGCACCGGCGGGAACTAATACCAATACCAACACAAGCACAAACACGGAGAACAACAAGCCGGCCAACAACCTGCTGCCCACTCTACTGCCTGTCCAGCAACCTCAAAGGAGGAAGGCTTGTAGTAGAACCAAGGGTGGCAATACCCAGTACCATCACAGAGGGGACGCTAGAGGGCACTACCGCCTCAAAGCTCTCAGAGCAGGTGGAGGAGGTAGCATGGGTGCTTTGGGACCCTCTGGGACAGAGCAATCAAACATCCACCTCCTACACAAACATGCTTCCAGCGAGAATGGAAGTCTACGGAATAGCCATTCAGAGAGCCAGAACGGCCTTCTGACCAATGGACGGCACAGAGGGGAGGGACTAGTGACGAGCCCTTCGGAAGGAAGTGATGGAGGTAGTAGCGGAAGTAGAAAACCTTTTCCACTGTTGCCTTCTGTGGCAAGTAGGGCCGCCATGCAGCAGAACGCTCAACGTCGTAGCGCTAGCAAAGACAATCTTAAAATGGCTGCCGCAGCTGAGAAAGAGTCGAAGCGGAGCTCGTTCCCACTAAACGTGACATCAAATGTCACTGCGACGCCCTCATTGTCGACAGTTTCAGCACCAAATGGAACACTAAAGGGATCCGTGCTGGAACTGGACACTAGCGGAACTGACCAATCACAGGGTTCGGTTGGTATGAAGAGCAGGATATGGAAGAGCGAGACAACTGTATAATAATGAGCTGCGGTTAGAGTTGAAAGACTTTTGAAGGTTTCTTGAAGGTGTGACCTGTATGCTAAGAGCCAAAGCATGGATTTCTTTCTTCACAACCCTGCTGAATAAACTAGCTTAAAATGGTTTGCTGGTCTTAGTTGGTCTGTTGGCTGGTTTTAAGGGAATTTTGGACACTTTTTCCTCCCAACTAAACACCAGCTTTGCCAGGCCAGCTAAACCAACCAACACCAGTAAACCAGCTTAGTAGTGTTGTAGAACTTAAGACCGGATGAGCCTCAATATTTTCATATGTTCTTGACTCGGACACCAAAGCTGGTCTCGAGTACAACACTTCGACAAATCTGACATATCTGCTGTGCTGTGTCTCTGGACTCTGGTCCTTGTAACACTGATGCAAATCCAGGCTTCATTGACCCTAAAGAAAAGCATACACTGTTTGAATTGTTCAGGTCTCTGTCTCGACTTGGTCTGGTCTTGTCCAGTCACGAGTACTACAACACTGCAGATTAAGCTGGTTCAAATTAGGGTTATTTTATTAGCAGGGTAGAGAACCATTTGGCTTCTTTATTGATAAATCGCCTATATTTGTAAGTTTCAAAAGTGTTCTGTGGTCCTGGAACCGTCCAACATGCAAAAAGCTAATGCTAAGCATGCTAATAAGGAGAGGTTATATGAAGAGTTATATATGAAGAAAGAGAAGGGGTGTGTATGCAAAATCTGACTCCTCTAAAAAGTTGGAGGAGTTGGTGTGACAAAATATGCAAATTAATTTGGTGTGCTTTTGTTTGCTTGTAATACCACTTAATCTAACAAACTGTTTGAATGCAATGAATATTTTAATATCGAATATGCCAAGGGATATGAACCTAAAGTTCATCTGTTTTGATCTTTATGTTTCTGACTATGCATATCGATCAGGATGGAGGACCGTGTGCTTGTTCCCTAAATTTGTTCCCTTTGTGTCTTTGCCTGTTGTGTTTTTATATACGTTTTTTTTTAAATGCTATTTCATTTACATGTCTGTAAGAATGTACATTAAGTGTTATGTGTGTATTGTTTGACTATTACAGTGTTAATTCAACTCTCTGGCACTAATAAGCAGCTCTTGGCATCAGTCCGACACAAATATAGAAAACAAACACTTGCCACAGATGAGCATCCATCCCTAACAATTCCTTCCATGTTAATTGGAGCTGGGAATGTCGTTCTTGTTCTTCTGATGTTGTTCAGCAGAACATGAGCTATTGTATTCAGTTTTTTTTAGAGAATAGGAGCCATTTGGAAACCGTTGCTACATAGTGCCCTCTATTGGGTCATTCCTGCCATTGATCAAATGCACTGATAATGAATGCTGTTGATGGACAAATTATAATAAAAAAGTGACAGCTTCTTCAGATGCCACTCCAGAGTTACTAAGGGATTTGATAAGGAAGGGCAAGTGTTTGTTCATACATGTTCTGTTGTAGTACCATGTGTAACATGGGCTTTTTAGCACTTGGTTCAGGTTATGAAGATAGCATTTGACATATTTTTTTTATAAATAATAACATATTTATATTATACATATCAGTATTATTTTTTTGATGTATTTGTTGTTGTCATTATGCAATTTTGCGATATCAGTATTTTACAGAGGATTGGTGGCCTAATCGGGTTTATAAACTCTGTTTTTAGTCTAAAAGCACATCACGCCCAACACACTTTTTTTTTAATAACACTTTTGCTTCCAATCATTGTTCATCCCACAAATGTTTAGCAACAAGAATCACTCATCTCTCGGGAATTGTTAGTACTCCTTCTAAAGCATATGCAAAGTTTTGTTGCCGGATCGCAAGGATTTTGCAATAAAAATGATTATTTAAGGTATTTTGTTTTTCAGCAGTGTTCAAATGACACTTTCTCATGAAAGCAAATAATGGACACTCCCAACCAAAAGAATTCAGATCTTTGCACTGACTGTTTTTTTCCCCAAGGCCCACGAGCTACCAGAATCTGACTGTAGTGCCACTATTTTTAGATTTCTCTCACATGATGACACATCATGCAAAACATAATATTACCTGTCTTTAGCTTACACTTAAAATGGATAACTTAAAATTGTATTCAGGGATGTTTGTATGCCAAAAAAGCTCACAGTTTAACCTTTAAAGATGATCTTATTTGATATTGTGTAGCCTCCCGTTTGTCTTTTACCCTTCAAGCCAAAAATTTCCCTTAAAACTGATAAATCTTAAAAAAAAAACACATATTGCTAAAGAACAAGTCCTCATTTTCCCCCATATCACAAAGCATTTAACGTCATGATGACCCATTTGTGATTAATGTGGGTTAAATGTTGATTATGAAGCCTGATATCAGGCATCACCATCGCGTCATTATTACAGATTTTATGTGCTATGATTTCAGAAGGTTTGGGTGTCATTTGAAACTACAACAACAAAAAACCTAGTCAAATAATAAATGAAATTTGTGGCCTACTCAACGTTGGCCATGGGTATGTAATATGAGTTTTCTTTTTAAAACAATGGAAATTTGGCTTGTTTGTGCATAATGATTTCATGTGACATTGTGATATTTGCATGAACAATTTTCTTTGCCTCTGGGTAGGCCTAGCTTCTGAAGGTCAGTAAAATTCAGTGTTATCCTAATTATTAATGTTATTATTAAAATCTCCCTTTCAATGTTGGAGATTACAATGGAAGCATGATTGTTTTGGCTATCAACTCAAAGTATAAAAGGGAGATTTTAAAAATAACAGAAGTATTTATATGTTTGTCACTCACTTCAATATGAAAATGTAACATTTTTGTATCGATTTCAGTAATATATTTCCTATAGATGTTAAGATTGTGCCTTATCCAATGACCTGATGCAAAATAAAGGTTTGGGGAAAAACATGCCATAAGATCAAAAACATTTTCTTTTATGTTTCTGTATAAATTTTTTTTACCTAAGTGAGAAAAGTCCCAAGTTACCCATCATTTTCATTTGTCAATTACATAACTTCAGTTTCTATGTAACATGTAAATCGGCATCCTCCACAAGAAATAAAGCCAATCAAAAGTGAGCCTTTTTTTATTGACACAAGCATTATCCTATCAGAGTGTGGGACTTTAGAGAGTGGGCGGGACAAACAATGAGACTGAGAGAAAGAACATAACGCCAATAATACTGTACTGACAAGACTGGCCTCGACAGAAGGTTTAAAGCTGGTCTGGAGCAAAGTGTGCTAATCTGAAAGATGATGGCTTTACAATTATTTCTCACTGTTGTTTTCTATGTGTGTCCTTCTTGAATGGATATCACCCAAAAATTATTAATCATTTGATTGATTGATTGAATTTTTTTTTTTTCGAACATGAGAGAAGAAGGAAAACAATATATAAAATAAGATACAATAATGTCCAAAACATTAAGAAAAAAGAAAAGAAAAAATATAAAAAGCAGCAAACAAAGTATCTGTGTGAACATACTTCTATCTCATGTGCGAAAAGGAGTAGGAAGAAGTAAAACTTATGTACTCCTACCCCTTTAATTCTTACATTCCTTTAATTAACTATTTTTATGTTATTATTATTATTTTGTTATCTGCATCTATACACATATACATACACATATACATACCTATATATATACATATATACATACACATGTACATACCTACATATACCTACTTCAAAGTGACTACTAACAAGTATTTAAACTCATAACAAAGGAGCACTACTTTCCTACAGTAGGCTACTTCTTGATACTTCTTGAAAATCTTTTCTGTATAATTTTTTTTTGAAGATAAATATGTTAGCCAGGGCATTTCTTTAAGTTTTCATCTAGTTTATTCCACAATTTAACTCTGCAGATTGATAAACACAATATTTTCCTTGTTGTTCTAACTCTATTTGTCTTAAAATGTCCCCTTCCCCTTAAGTTGTACCCTCCTTCTCAGAGAACATCTTTTGTATATTACCATTTACACTTCAAGTTGTTCCAAACATGTATGAGTTTGTTTCTTCTGTTGGACACAAAAGAAGATATTTGAAAGAATGTTGGTAATGAAACAGTTGATGGTAGCCCTTGACTTCCATAGTAGGAAAAAATGGCCTACTATGCAAGTCAATGGTGCCGTCAACTGTCACCAACATTTCTTAAAATATCTTATTTTGTGTTCAACAGAAGAAAGAAACTCATGCAGGTTTGAAACAACCCTAGGGTGAGTAAAAAAAAATACATATTTATTTTTATTTTTGGGTGAACTCTCCCTTTAAGCTTTTATCTGAGCTTTAGGCTTAATGATTCATCTTAGACGGATAACGTCTAAGGAAGTAAATTGAGGAAACGCTAATAAGGAAATTCTTCAACCGTTTCTAAAATCTCTATTAAGGTAAACTGAACTCAGACGTGAAGGGATTGTGACTGTACACGTGCAAGAATATTTAATGAGGTAATCGGCAAGGCAGTTTCTGATTGGATGTCTGTTGCAAAACAACTCGCTGATACTGTACACAAACCCACATCGTTTACTGTACACCTTTGCCATCGCACTTCGAGGTTAAAATGGTTCTTTAAAAAGTCATGACCAAATATTAAAAGTGGTGCAACGTTGTTAAAAGTGGCCGGGATTTATATATATATTTATTCACAGAGTTTAGTATTCTATCGAAAGCTCTTCATTAATAGTTTAATAATCTGAAGAATGATCTGATACCTGCATCACCTGAACGCTGGGTACACAGTGACGTCAGGCGTGAGGGGCGGGGCTTATATACGATCTCCCAAACAGTTACACACAGGAGCCAGAGCGACGCCGGATACAAGACAAACACCAAGCGGGATCGAACGAACAAAGCGCAACTTTTCGTCCCGGTTGAACCTGGACTTTAACTGAGAATGTCTTTGGGTGACCAGCAGTGGTATCCCACCAGCGTTCAGGTAACAGTGCTCAAAGCGCGAAACCTGCGGATCAAGGGCAAAAATGGAACGAACGACGCTTATGCCATCATGCAGGTGGGCAAGGACAAGTTCTCCACGTCCGTAGCGGAGAAATGCGTATCGCCCGAATGGAAGGAAGAAGCGACGTTCGATCTGCCGCTCTTCCATCAGGGGAACGCGGAGCGATGCACGCTTTACATCATCGCGATGCACCGAGCCCCGGTGGGACTGGACAAGTTCTTGGGACAGGCTGTCGTCAACTTAGTGGACCTCCACGCCAACAGATCACGCAAAAAGACCGAGTGAGTGTCATTCTGTCCTATGGGGGAATAACATTGTATATTTGCGTCATAAAAACATCCCATTATGACTCAAACGATTTGAAAAGTTCAAAGCGATAAGCTTTCAAACAGTTCATCAAAGTATGTTTTGGTCTCCTCTTTTGTAATGGCAGGATTCAGTACTCCACCCTTTTAAAACAAATGTTCGTCAAGTAAAAGTACATTTCGTCTCCTAGGTGTTTGTTTTTATGAACACAGTAATATTTCATCTCTTACAATATACGTGTGATGACTGACTGGATACATCGAAATGTGATCAGGCAGGAACGATTCAGCTACGTCACACGTCACAGGCTATTTAGAAAAAAAAAAGAAAAGAAAAAAACTGTACTAACTACAATTATTTTTAATCAACCTGTTCCTCATTTTCAGTTATGTTTGGGTACATCCACGACATGTTTTCCCCTCTCCTATGAGTCAACATAATAGGCTATATTAAAAAAATATTTGTCCAATAGGTTGTGGGGTGTAAATGATGACACATCTACAATTCACTTCAAATAATGAATTCTGGATTAATTAACTATAAGGTAGCTCCAAACATAGTTTTGTTGAACTTATAACACTGCAACACAGGGTACCCAGACGGCAACATAGTGTCTGCCCAGATCAGGGCCAAACCTGGTACATGTGGATTCAACCAGTACCAGATGTGGGCCGGATCTGGGCCGACACTATGTTGCTGTCTGGGTAACCTCCCTATATTTTGATGGAAATTATAGATAATTGGAAAGGCCAAATTGTTGCCCCCATATTTTATATTATTCATTCTGCACTTCATTACGCACCCGCTCTGTTTGTTTGTAGGATGACAAAAATTTTTAAGTTTTTATGCTGGGTTTCCTAAGCAGTATAATAGCGCTCGTCAATGCCGAAATGTTCGAGACGGCCAATCAAATCAAACAAGGTAGTTTTTAAATGTTTTTAGGTATTGATCTGCCACCAGGATGTTGTTATAAGTTTGCCTAGGTTTTCTGAATTTTGCTGTGTGGTTGCTAAGGTGTTGCTAGGTGTTTGTTTGAAAAGAGCTCATCCTCAAGTTCTCCACATATTTCCAGTTTTCCTTTTACTGGAAAATATGCCTTTACTTCCCCCCCCCCCATCACACACACACACACACTCACACACACACACATTTAGCAACATTTTTTACTATGATCACAAAAACTCAAAAAGCCACATGATTTGAGCTGTTAATATAGTGAATATGAATGTATAATATATATATATTTATATATATATATATTATACACACACACATAACTTCATATAGTATATGTGCGTGTGTTATTATTATTATTGGCCCTAACCCTATGAGTAATAGTCATGTTTGCCTTGTCTCAATGCTAGGAACTGAATATCAATTCTTGACAAAAAAATAACAAGAACTAGTTCAACAGAAAATGTAGGCAATAAATAGGCTAGGCACCACAGAAACGGAACACAAACTTTGTGCTTTTTTTTGTTTGGTTTGGTTTCAATGTAGTAGTTGCTTAATTTTTCTCCAGCTTTTCACCTTTGGAAATGAGGGCTGCTCATATTCAAAAACAGAAGGCATGCGAGTTTCCCTTTATTTGCATATTAGGTTGGCTTACTGATTTGTCCAGTCGACTTCCTATTCTGGCCTTTAAGAGAGGGAACGGGAAGTAATGTCTTTTTGCCCTGTGGCCTTCGGAGTTTGAGGTCCTGTGCCGTTTGTTCATGTTGCGCTGCAGATTGTCGTACCCGTTTGATTCATTGCTCCATCAGGGTCTGCTTGTTTGAACCAGTGGATCACACACATGATCTGTTCCATGATCTTGACCATGTCCATGATGACCATATTTGTTGCTGGGTTTGCTTGTTTAGCATTTGTACCTTTTCGAGCACAGAAAAAGTGCAATATAAAACAAACATTTATTATTGTTGTTGTTACTAGTAACTTGGCCCATTGAATCCATCATTGTCATGTGATCTCAAGATGTCAGCATTTATGAGGGTGAGCTCAGCTCCATGTAGAATTACTTGGTTCACTTTTAACAGAAAAGCTTTTTTTACTCTGACTTTTTTTCAGTCAATATGATTCCGACTAATTAGGCTAAGATAAAAATATGTGTGCCATAAGCCCTTTTTAAGTTACTTATAACAGATCTAGAACAATTATTAATATCAGGAGTAACTGGTGGCAACTTCATTAATGGCTCTGTTCATTTTCTTGGGTCAATTTTCCCCCCTCAGATGTAGGCTATGCTTTTGAAAAGGCATAGTTTATTATTCCAAGCAAGCAAATGTGACTAATAGTAAAACGGTCCATCACAATCTTACACAACCAGTCTAACTGAATTACAAATAATGCCGTTTTTACATTCCTCTCCACCCATCCCAGCCCAGTACAAAACTTTACTACTCATTAACTGACAGGCATGAGTGACACCCTAGGTTGGGATAGTGGTGTATATCAACACACATAGGTGTTTACTTTCCACCACCTTTAAGAGTGTGCGTGTGTGTGCGTGCGGGTGTGCGTGCGAACACAGTGTTATCTTCCTTTGATAGATCTGGTTCATGCAGTTTAGTAATTTAAATACTAATCCAACTTAAAGACACTAGAGGAACATAATTTATATTAAAACTGTAATATGGCCTTATGTTAAGAAAATTAGGGTTTAAACAGTCTGCTTGAAATCTGTAAGAGTGACTAAATTATACTAGAAATATATTATGATTGCATGAACATTTTTGATAAATGTTTTGTATTGTTTTTTTTATATTACCGTTAATAATAATAATTACTATTCACTTTCTAAGAACAATTGATAGAATAGAAAAAATATATATAACAACTTACCAAATTAATAAATGCGTGTGTATATATATATATATATTAATATAATATAATATAATACATTTTTTTTACTGAAAAAAGTGTTCATAAAAAAAGTTTGTTCTTTTTCACTGCTAATGAGGGCTGCTCTTCATTCAAATACAGAGGACCTTTTATTTGCCTATTGGTTTGACTTCCTATTCTGGTTTAAAACCGAGAGCAAAGGGACGTGTAAGATCTGTGTATTTGCCTTGGGTTTGCCCCAGTTCACATGCTTGCCATTTAAAGCAGGTGTGTACTGCACCTGAGACTATGTAATGGTGAAGTATGGTAATAGTTGTGACGTGAATGTTTGGGTGTATCCATGCAGGCTTCCGATGTAAAATAGGAATGCAAAGCTCCTTATGACATAATGAGAGATAAGCACTTAAAAAATGTGTGATTATTTCAAGCAGGTGTGTTTTGAAGGAGGTCTTGGCTTAAGTATCACTGAATGACTGTATTGTCTCCCATAATCATCTCAGATCTGATGAGTCTTGTGCATAATATCATATTTTCTGTTAGCACTGAAGGTCAGAGGCTTTGTTCATTCTCTTCATGTTGTCTGTCTTCGTGTTCCAAAAGTACTAAGAATGAAACATAATGTAACTATTTGCTCTTTTATTTTTTGTTAAAGTCCATAACTTCCATGGCGGCATGATATAGAGTCTTAATATAATGCCTTAGTATATGGATGACCAAACCTGCAGAAATTATAGATGGATGGATGGACGGATGGATGGATGGATGGATGGATGGATGGATGGATGGATGGATGGATGGATGGATGGATGGATGGATAGATAGATGGATGTAATAACAGGAAACTTAACTTTTTTGTATTTATTTATTATTAAATAAGGGAGGAGCATAACTGGTTGAGAGCTCACATATAGAAGCATCAGATCTAACCAAGCGATAGAGATCGGGGTAACACTTTATTTTACAGTTTCCTTGTTACATGTACTTACCATAGTACAGTAAATTATGCATAATCACTTGCAATTAAGTTAACTCTCAACCAAAACCTAACCTTAGTAAGTACATGTAGTTAATTATTATTACAGTACTTAAATATATAATTACACTGTAAGAGTTACACCTTAAAATAAAGTGTATAAGGAGTATATATGACCGTCAACTGTTATTTTCCCTGATTTGCATTGACAAATAATTTCATAGTGACCATGGTTTTCCAGATATAGAAACAAAGCTGGATCCAGCTTCTTATGTGATATGAGCATCATCATCAAGTCCAGAACCATCGAGGTTTCTAGTCTAATTTATTTTGCAATCAAAAAGTCCTCCATATTAATTTATTATCAGACAATATTGACAGTCTGAGAAAATGTTGGCACTGGCACTTCATTATAGTATTGTGCACTGCAAGCACGTTGTCTTTTTGCTCATAAAACACAAGCCCTCTCTCTTTCATTCTCGCTCTTTCTCCCTCTCATTACGAGCACACAAGGGATTGAATTTTGCCTTCTCTTTTTCTTTGAGCTTGCTGGTGTCGTGTTACTGTCCTACTTCAGGGTAATGTTGATATGGCAGCTTTGACATTGAGGTGTGGGTCAGCTGATCGTTGTCTCATACGAATATCCAATATGAGACAAAAACTATATAATAATAATATCAGTAGTTAGACAGTTCTTATCTTAATTTAATATGGCATTTCCCCCCTTCCAAGGCATTTTAAAGTCCCAGGCCTGTCATGTTTTAACGCCTCTCCATCTTTTGATTCTCCTGTGTAAGTATCCGTACGTAGTCTTCAGTCCAGGTTTATTTAGACTAAGGTGTGGGTCATTCTTAACCTCAGTGGATCTTTTTTCAAATTATTTTGCTAAAACTTTATCTAGGCCAACTATTCCCATGTCACATGACCTCTCAAACTCTTTATGAAATCATTTGTTATCCCATAAATAAAAGAGCAGACGAAACTCGCTGCACCAGTTTGTTTTGCAGTCTCGCAGTGGCTGTGCCCTTGGTTTAAAGTTTCTCTGTCAACATGGTTTTGTGCACCTGAAACAAATAAAAGTAATCGGTGTGAACTCATGGTTCCTGTTAACCCTTTCGTGTCCCATTCACAGCAAGGTTAGGCAAGTTTAATTCAAATTTAAATTAGCATTGTTTATCATTTTCATTTGGTTTCTTTTTTTTAGAGGAATAGTTTGTTTTAATTTTAATTTATTTCAGTGAGGAGGATTAAACTGCTGTGTTTTTAACAGCAGTGCTACTTTATTAAGAGGAAGTCCTCTAAGAGCATTTAATAGTTTTATTTTTGACATTTGCCTCTTTATTACACGGTTACATTATAATTATTGAATAATTACTGAATGTGCCATACTGGACTGCCATTTTGCTCAACTGTGTGGGGATTTTTGGGCTTGCGTGACAATGTTGAGTAATCGATTTTAATCGATCTTCATTTTAAAGGTGACATCGGATGCCCCTTTTTACAAGATGTGAAATAAGTCTCTAATGTCCCCAAAGTGTCTGTGAAGTTTTAGCTCAAAATACCCCACAGATAATTTTTATAGCATGTTAAAATTGCCAGTTGGCAGTTATTATTTGTGTCCCTTTAAATGCAAATGAGCTGCTGCTTCTGAGCCACATTTCAAGAAGACGGCGGAGCTTCAAAAGCTCATATCGGCAACAATACAAGACAATCTCACGCACTGAAAATGGCTTAAAAAGCTCTCAGTAGCGGTGTTCAGTTTGAAGCGGAGTCGGACAATAATGCCTAGCCAGAGAATATATGCTGTATGGAGATAGAACATGTATATATGAACATATGCAGGCTATAGTCTAGTTTAATTACGGTTATAACTTATGTTGTCATCTTGATTTTATCCACTTAGTGTATAAGCCTGTTGTAGCGGACCTTGTCTAAATGATGGCCAAAACTTTACTGATGACTTTATGAAGTTTATTGTACTTGTAAGAGCTGAATAAACAGTATAAGAAGTGCACATTAAAGTCCATAAACTCTCTCTATCTCTCTTGCATTATCATCAACATATTACACAGCAAATTACATAAACACATTTGTTACAATTAACAGTAAACCAATTTATACACACCTTTTCAGGGGGTGCTTAATAAACTGGAAACTTTATATCTGTAAAACAAACAACTCCTATGAACTGTGATAAAGTGCGTGTTCTCCCTTTCATTACTGCCGTGACCAGTATTGCTCCGGAGACGATAAGCTGGATCACCAACAGTTTGTACTGATCCCTCATTGAGTAACAACTTTTTTTTAGCAATACCTGTGTTTTGTATTGACCCTCGTTCACAAAGCAGTCTGGTTTAAATTGATTCGCGCAGATATACCGGTAAACAAATATAGTTATATGAGGGCGCAAGTCCCTTCGAAAACATACAACTAATCCACTGCGTCTACGGTGGCTCTGATGTCGGGAGTACATGAAGACTGTCATGTTCACTCTTACATCCAACACCGGAGTTGCTTATGAAACATTCTTTTTGCTGGAACCCTACCTTGCTGACAGCCGTCTTTTAGTCCCTCAAAAAGAGTGTAACTAAGAGACAAAGGCTCGTCCTTTACGTGCGTGAACTGATCACTTAAACCAGACTTGTGTCATTGTCATAATGTGAAGCTGGATGAAGTCGTTCAGTAGATCTACTTCCAGGATTATTGTATAAATGTGACTTATGTTTATCTATGTAGTTCACTGTGCCCTTCTCAGACAGAGTTAATGATTGCAGCTGAAGTTAGATTAGGAGCCGCACTTGTTTGTTTGAGTTACTTTTTCCCTGTATAAAGAGATAAACCAGTGTGTGTGTGTGTGTGTGCATGTGTTAGATTAGCTGCGAGGAATGTGTTGGATGTTCACATGAAGTCCATTCGTCAAATTTTTCGAATGTTGTCTCGGATAACAAAGGTCTTTCAGGCATGACCATTTGGATCGATACCTGAGAGCCGCGAGATGATGTATTGAAGATTAATGCTTATGGAAGAGACTAAAAATGGGTTTTACTGCAAGGCGATCTATTAAAAGAAAAAGGTCAAGTCATATCTGTATTTGATGTGATATTTTGTGCTTTGTTTAAGCATCTGTTGTTCACCTCCCCTTTGGTCCAAACAAACGTTGGAGAAGAAGATAATGTAAATAGGTCTGGATTATCTTGAAAGAACTTTCCTTATCAAATTCTAAACAGTGACCTCATGAACATTCCTTGAGCTTCAATTGCTGATAGGCTTGATTTCACTTCAGTCTCTCCCCACCCCGAAACTCCAGATTTGAGTTTCCTGCTGTGGTCCGAGTGTATACAGTCCACTAACGGACTGATAGTCTGTGTTTCCTGGTTTTGGGTTTATAGTTTTTCCCATTTGGAATTTGGGACTACAGTATTCTTTGAAGTTCTTTGAGTTTCTGCTGCACAACAAAACACTGAAAAATGTACACGCATTCAGGGCTCAATGAAAATGAAATATATTTATATGTTATATAAAGGGTTTGAATTTATAATGCATGATTTTTCATTATCATTATTGGACACCTTTTGAAGTAAGAACGTTTTGGCTTTTTTAGAAAATAGGCTTTAATACGCTGAGTTCATGGGCCGGTTGCATAAACTGATAAGACTTTTCCAAGTTAGTCATCACATTTTTTCTTCAGGACTGTTCATAGTTACGTAAAAATGTAGATTGGTCTAATTTGATATGAAAACGTAATGCTGATTAACCCTTGACTAACCCTAACCCTTGACTAGTCTTAAAGGGGACCTATTATACCCCTTTTCACAAGATGTAATATGAGTCTCTGATGTCCCCAGAGTGTGTATGTGAAGTTTTAGCTCAAAATACCCCACAGATAATTTTTTATAGCATGTTTAAATCGTCACTTTTTGGGGGTCAAAAAAACGCACCGTTTTAGTGTGTCTCCTTTAAATGCTAATGAGCTGCTGGTTCACGGCACAGGGGGTGGAGCCTAACCAGCTCGCGCTCAGTAAACAAACTCGAAAGATGATAGTATCAAAACAGAAACTCACAATAACGGTGCTCATTTCGACTCGGACAATAATGCCTAGAGTCCGAGAATATATGCTGTTTGGAGATAGAACAGGTATAGTTTAGTTTAATTACGGTTATAACCTATGTGTCATTGATTGTAGCCACTATCAATACAAGCCTGCTGTAGGACCACGTCTGAATGATGACACAAAATATACTGATGAGTTTAATCAAGTTTATTGTATGTCACAAAAGATGAAGCGTCAGTTTTACTCCAGAAAATCAATGTAAGAGCTGAGTAACCAGAGTATAAGAAGTGCGTAAGTACATAAACAAATTTCAGTAGATTATTATTTTTTTTCTTCAAAAACAAAATGAACCCAACTCGTCTTCAGCGGCTGGCTCAGATTTCAGGAGTAAATAGAGAGAGCTATGTGAATGCCACAACACCTTCAACGCTTGGGAGACATTCTCATCAGTGCAGCAATGGCGGATGTGTACAACTCGCTGTGACCTCGATCAGAGCGGGTCTAAGTTAAAACGGCAGTGTCTGTCAACACTCGTGGGCGGGGCCTGTGGCTGTAGTGACGTCACTAAAGCCGCATTCTGAAAACAGGTCGTTGGGAGACACTGCTTATGATTTATGGGGATTTAAAAAAAGGATTGAGTGGATTTTTATCACTGTAGGGTGGTTGTGTACACACACTGCCAACACACATGTCCAAACAGCAAACAAAAGTGAATTTTGTATAATAGGTCTCCTTTAATATAATATCCGGCCACAATACGTTGACTTTTGTGAGGGGAAAAAAACCCCATTAAATTAACGTCAAGCATAATTTATATAATTTTATAGGCTATTGTTTATTTGAAGGAATTAAAACTGCAGTTTCATGTATTGTATTGTTCAACTGATTGAGGTTGAGATTTGGAATGTAGTAATAAGTAATGCAATACTTTTAAGAAAGAAAATTGAATTACTGTACTAATTACACTACTGTAACTTACCAAACATAACTTACCAAATTATACATTAAAGTACTGAGTAATAATAATTAACTTAGCTGTTTACACCTGGCCACTTCATGCGTTTTCTCAGATCGGATAGCTATCTGATTTATCAAAACGATTCCATTTACACCTGGTCACATAGAGGGCATTTCAACCCGATCTCACGGCAATTCGTACGAATTTTACGAGGTGGCTAATTCGTACGACCTCACTCGTAAGAATTTGTACGTTTTTTGCTAAATCGTACATATTTTACGAGTTGCCAAAATCGTATGAATTCATTGCTGAATCTCTCACACAGTGGGTCATTCTTGTTGAGCCCTGAAATCGCTTTTACGTGTTATTCTAAAAGGGAAAAATGTTCATGATTCTCCTTAAAATTTTAGCAGCAGTCTGTCCAAAACGCTTGTCCTGTGGGGGTCCAACCCTAAATGCTTGGCATTCTTCTGCAGCTGCTTCCTCTGAGCACATGCCACATTTAATCTGATTCATCTGTGGGAGCCGCTGTTTGGTGTCAGTGTGACTGTAGACTACCCATGATCCCAGTGTTCAGGAGTCTATTATGACAACAGCGTGGGTGGATAATGGCTTGTTCATGATTACAGATACTGAACTCCAGAACTCTCCTACCTGCTGCTCTGCTGAAAAAATTGCAGAGTAGAAATGAGTGGACAAGCGTGGGCTAAACAAAGACATTTTTCCCTTTATTTCATCAGTAGGAGGGCTTCTCTGACCTGGATCATTTACTGGCACAGGGTTCAACTCCCATGTGAAATTCTGGCCTCTCTATTTGTATACAGTAATTTAGTTTTGATCCCACCACCATTTAAACCCATGAATTTAGCTTATATAATAAAAAAGGTATCATCTTAACCACTTAATCACGTGTGCTCATAGGGTTATGATAAAGTCATGTTCGACTCTCTAAATTATTAAGTTCTGATTGGTCAGGTGCAGCATTTTTTTTTTTGTACAATGAATGCTAATGATCACTCTGTGGCCTTGTTATTCTCACATAATAAAAATAATAATAATAATAATAATAATGTACCAGCCAGAGATTACAGGATTCTCCTACAGTTCTTTCCCCACACAAACAAATCTCTCTCTCTTTTTTTTTTACCTTTAAAAAATATATGTAACATTTTCTTTACAAAAGACTAAAGAAAATTTGCAACAATATGAAATGTTTCCAAAATTACACTTAAATCATAAATTACTTATGTAACATATGCAATGTTATTTTAGCATTATTTAGTATTGTTAATATTTAGTAATTTTATGTGCCTTTTTATTACTATTTTAACACTTTTTTAAAAAACTTAGTTAATTTTTATTTTAGTTACTTGCCAAGATAATTTTTTTTAAAGTGTTCTTTTTCTAATAATTATGTATTTTTTTTTATTTTAGCTTTATTTTAATGAGCACAAATTATTTCTAATAGTTGTATTTACTTTAATGTGATTTAAAAATAAGACTTAAAACTACGCTGTCATTTTTTAAGTTGATTCTTAGCAAAAAAAACACTTTGTTCTTTCAAAATTATGTGCTCATTCATTACTTCCACCAACTAATCAAGTATTCTCGCAAACGTAGAATCTTCCATTCAGAATACATATGAGCAAGTCGCTCGAAAGAGGGAAGCCAGTTGCGCCTCCATCTTGAAAATGCATTAGCCAAAGATGACATACCTGGAAATTCAAGCTTTGCCTTTTGCGCTTTTACACTCAGTGGCACCCTGACGAATGCGAGGGGGAGATTACTCGCGACTGCCACCGTAGGAGTTAAAACGCCCTTGGAATGGGAGGGGCTAGAAAGTAATATTCAGTTGGTAGTCATATACAATTTAACCGCTGGGAGTAAATCTTACAAAGTGTAGCTTTAAATAAGCTGAAATAATTCAAATAAATGACAATCCTTAAAAGGGACCTATTATGCTATTTTTCAAAGTATTGATTTTATTTTTGGAGTCTTCTAGGATAGGGTTTCATATTTGAATGTTCAAGAAACACATTTTTTACATTATTGCAACTCCTATTTTCCTGTCAGTAACGCTCTCTTTAGTTCCTGTCTCTATGAAGCCCCTCCTTCTGAAAACTGCAATGTGCTCTGATTGGTCGACTGTACCACGAGTTTCAACACTACTAATGCAACTCAACCAGGCCTCACTCCTTTTTTTTATTATTATGCCTTAGGCGGGAATAATTTAAATGAGGAATATCGTGATGTGTACATTACCGGAAGAAAACTCAACACCACAATGGAGGCGTTTCACTCCCTTTGGATTGACTTTGCAGACCTTTTTTCATGCTCAAACAGCAACATTATACACTTAAGAAAGTTGAAAATGTCAAAAAGCATAAAAGGGCCCCTTTAAAAAAAAAAAAAAAAGAGCACTACCTTAACACAATCTAATGCAAACCTTGTTTGATTCTCTTTGCAGTTGGTACAAGCTGGTGGATAAGAATGGGAAACAAGAGAAGGACCGAGGGGAAGTTCATTTGGACATTCAGTTCATGAGGAATAACCTGTCGGCCAGCATGTTTGACCTCTCCATGTCAGACAAGCCTCGCTCTGGCATCTCCAAGCTCAAGGATAAAATTCGTGGTAAGAAGAAAGACGGCCTGTCGGATTCTGCCTCTGCGATCGTGCCCTCCTCAGTGGGATCCGACAGTGAAGGAGAAGGAGAGGGTGGTTCAGACACTCTTAAGAAGAAATCAAAACTGAAATCCTTTTTTGGACCAAAGACAAACCTCCAAAGGAATGTGTCCCAGTCCATGTCAACCCTAGGCACCCTGCCTGAGAAGAACAGTTCACTCAGCAGCAGCAGATCGTCCGGCCTTAATGTGGACTCTCCTGATGGTAAGGTCAAAGGTCATGCATCTAGTCCAAATATATGTACCCCCTCCACCTTTTATTTTTCCCCCTTTATATTAAGCTTTTAAATGTCTGCTTTGACCAGTTTGCATAATTATCATCCATAAAATGTATTCATTTATTCATTAAAATGTTTTATTTTGTAGAAATGTACACTAACAGTAAAAAATGTGAAGTAATTAATACTTTTTAAAATGTTTTTGAAAGAAGCCTCTTATGCTCAGCAAGCCTACATTTATTTAATTAAAAATACTGTAAGACAGTAAAAATGTGAAATGATCACAATATAAAATAACTAGGGCCGGGACTCGATTAAAAAATGTAATCTAATTAATTAGAGGCTTTGTAATTAATTAATCAAAATTAATCGCATTTTAATCGCATATAAATATTTGACCTGAGAACAGTGAGAAGTCATTTTTTTTTCACATGGATTTTTAGTATACCATTGAATAATGACTGAATACATAAGCTTAAGCAACAAAATATTGTTTATTTTTGTTTAACCACGTCCAGCAGACCAGTGCTATTTTTGCCATTAAGTGTAACGTTAGCAATAGCCGTTCCGAATTCCTTGTTGCACAGCTCACAACCATGCTCTTATAGGTTGTAAATAGTTTTTTCTTTGACACTGGTGGCTCATCCGATTTTGTTGTGTTATCCTCCTCGTCCGTCTCTCCCCCAATTTCACACAATAGATGTAAATATAACGTTTTTTAAAGCTAGCTAGCAACTGCTCACGCTGTTTAGTCCTGGATGTGTGTTGATGCGCGCGCGACCGACAGCGCAGGCAGTTGCTAGGCAATAAGTTGAGCTTCCAATCAAATAAAAGTAAACGCCTGGCATTGGCCAATCCACTGTTTTACCCGTTTACGGACACAGGATTGGATGTACACAACCATGAAGACAACAAAGTAACAGTAGACGGAAACGGTTTAATTTGAAACCAGGAAATTCTACTTTAGAAGTACATTTTCACAAAAAAACGTGTCCCGGGAAAGAATATACATTTTCCGGGACTGTCGCTCAAAAAAGAGAACAATCCCTGGAAAACCGGGACGAGTGGCAACGCTAGAAGTTATCGTTTAAATACTGTCTATGGAAGTTGTGAACGCTAGTTGGTGCTCCAGTATAATCGGTCCGCCTAAACTCATCCAAAAATAAGTGCGATTAAAATGCGTTAAAAATGTTTAACGCGTTATTTTTTGTGTAATTAATTAATCTTAATTAACGCGTTAAAGTCCCGGCCCTAAAAATAACTATTTTATTATATCATATATTTTTAATGTAATTTATTCCTAGTGTATGTAGGTAAATAAATAGTTTATTACTGTGTATTGTTGCAACAATGTATTAAATTGTATTAAATTAGAAAAAACAGTGAGCTAAAATGCCTTAATTAATTTTAAGTGCATTATGATTACTGTTAGTACTACTTTTTTTAAAAATATATATAAATATAATTTGATATGTAGCTCATACATCTACTAAAATTCACCTCAACACCAGTTACAAAAAAAAAAAGTCTGACATTTTTAGGTGTTTCTTAAGTTTCTGACATTATCCAAATACATTTTGGACCTCATGGACATTGCGGTTTTAATACATATTGTCTTCTATTTTCTCTTGCAGTGAAAAAGAGGTTTAAAATTCTGGGACACAAGCGCACTGACAGCTCAGATAGCAAAGGGTCTCTTGGTCTCTTTTCTCTTCTGAGCCGCTCTAAACAAAACATCCCGGAGCAGAATAACATGTGCATCAACGGCAACCATGTTTATGCTGAGGAACAAGATCCGAAAGCTGCTTTTGGCTCCACACTCAGTCTGAACAGCTCAGGAAAGGGTTCAGTTGAGGATGTTCGTAAACACCATCAAAGAAATGCGTCCGACATGTCCATCGACTCACTTAAAGGCCTGAGCATCCCCTCATACAAGTCTGAAGTGCAAGACAAAACTCCTCTTCCCTCACAGAGCCCTCTAGAGGACAGGAGCCTCAGTCAAGTAGAGGCGGTGGAGAAGGAGAAGGGTAGGAAACCAGGAGGAAGAAGCCTTCAAGAGATGCTGGACCGACAGGAAGATAAAGAGTCAAGGAAGCAGCAAGAAGTAGAGCGAAAACAAGAGGAAGAGAGGAAAAGCAGACTTGAAGAGCAGGAGAAGAAGCGCAAGGAAGAGGAAGAGCTGCAGAAGAAAGGCAGCGAGGAGGAGACGCAGCGGGCCGAGGAGCAGCGGCACCACGAGGAGTCCAGAGTCACCGAACGCCTTTCCTCTCTCTTCGGCATCGGAAGGAAGAAGGAGGAGAAGAGAGAGGAAGCAATAAATGAACCCAAACGTCTGGATGTGCCCTCCTCCATAAACCCGTTTGAAGACATTCCCCTCACCCCGGATAACCCAGCCCCAGAAGAGAGATCCACGGACCCACGGAGCGGCGCTAGGACCACACTCACCCCAACGCCACCAGCCATTGCTTTCCCCAGTCGCACAGCGAAAGTGTCTGCCGTCAAGCCGAGGTGAGTGCACATATCGATGAACCTCCTCTTGATTTATGGCTGGGTGAATATTCACTAATTAGCAATGCATTTAATAGTGAGATAATATTAAGCAATATTTTGATGATTTTAATGCACAATTGATTTAGCAGTAAGTTTCCTGTAGTGCTTGTTACACTAGTTTAAGCAGGGTCTTGCACGGGTCCTGTTTGGTGACCGCCCGCATCTGCTTTACGTACCAGAACACCCAGTACGTTAATCAACAACAGAAACATTCATTTAACTCTGTACCCAAACGGTTTAACACAAAGACTGTGATCCAAACCATATCTGCATTCAAATAAATCTAAACGTTCATATCAGTGAGGGAGTTTTGGAGGGTTTCTGTGCAGTGTGGATATTATGTGCATCATAATCACAGACAGAGGTGACTTAATGTGAAATGCTTAAAAGGTGTAGGCCTACATATAATAATTTGAACATGTAACATTATTTGACATTTTAAAAATGCTTTTGTTATTTTACCCGCAGTATATCCGTGTATGTGCATTCATACAGGTGTTTTAATAGTAAGTTCAAAAGAAAAAACAAAGGCTTTAGTAAATTTAATGTCATTAAAATGTTTTAGCAAAAATATAACTAGATAAATATTTCTGTTAATTTCTGTACATTGTTATATTGTTGCTTAATATTGTATTATTAATGCTTACTTGTATTCAATTATTGAAAAACAACGCCTTAATGATATTTAACTAGATTTTTACTGCTTTAGTTCTTACATTATACACTACTATTCAAAAGTCTTGGGCTATTGAGATTTAAACCAATAAATTAATACTTTTATTTAGCAAGAAGAATCCATTTAATTTGATTAAAAAGTGGCAGTAAAGAAATGTTTAATGTTACAAAAGATTTCTATTTTAAATAAAATGCTGTTCTTAGAAATTTCTATTCCTCAAAGAAGATATTTATTTTGTTTCCACAAAAAAATATTGAACAACTGTTACCAACATTAATAAGAATAATAAATGTTTCTTAAGGACCAAATCAGCATATTAGAATGATTTCTGAAGGATCATGTGACACTGACGACTGGCGTAATGATGCTGAAAATTATGCTTTGCCATCACATTTTTAATTGGAGTAAAATACAAAACAGTTGGTTTAAATTGTAATATTTCACAATATTACTGTTTTTACTGTATTTTTGATAAAATAAAACATAAAAAGTATTACGGACACCAACATTTTTACCTGTCGTATACATTACGATTATATTTATATAATCTATATATATATATATATATATATATATATATATATATATACACATACATACCAAAATGTTTACCTGTCGTGTACATTACAAATCTTATTTATATATATATATATATATATACGATTCGTAACGTACACGACAGGTAAACATTTTGGTATAATAAAATATATAATATTTAATATATAATATATCATATTTAATTGCACATATAATTAATAAATTGTTTTAAGCAAAACACTTAAATTTGGACTCTTATGTTTTAAAACAAAGGGTTTGTAGTGGAAACTTTATTATTATATAGATGAAACTTTCCATGTGCATATAAATTAACTATCATTATCATTAATTTCAGCCAGCTGTAAATCAACCCCAGGGAACTATCTATTGTTCTACCCTTGAGCTCCATGCTTTTCTTTTAAACACCATATTTTTAAGCATTCTTATAAGATCTAAAAAGAAACTAAAAATGTCGAGGTCTGTATTATATTCAGCCGACCTCATGCTGAGGCTGCATGCTGAATGATGTGTAATGCAGTTAGTATCTGGCCACCTGAGAGCTGAGGGAAACCCAGGCTGAAACTCGACTCCTCTCACCTCTGTCTACTCTACTGCTCTTAAAGAACAACTGCTTCATTTAGACTTGCGAACATTGCTTTAACAGATGATTAATAACAGAAGATCTGAAGTTGTGCACAATAACAGGTCAAGAGAGTAAGTGCATAGTAGTTTTAGCGAAACGGCTCAAATTGCTACACACTGAGGTTGTTACTGAAAGTGTTTCTCGTTCAAAGACCCCCATTAGCTTTTAGCATTTTTGTTTTTGTCTCTCAGCACAGCTTTATCCCGTTGTGGAAGTGTGTGTGTGTGTATGGGTGTGGATTTTCTGTAAGGATGGGATGAAATCATTGTTTCTCAACTAGATGGGGCGGTTCACGTATGACTGAGTTTCATACCCTTGGGTGAAAGTGGAATATGTTGTATCACAGTGATTTAGTCAAATAAAAAGCTCTTCATTCAATCTTCTGTTGAGTGCTGTACCTGAAATACTTTACGCCTAGGCTAGGCCTAAATGAATTGTGCATAAGTTTACCTTTACCTACTTTGAACGCATACTAATAGCCTAATGTATATGTTATTTATGGCATTCAGTGTTTGTTTATTTTTATGACCACAAAGTGTGCTCAGAGTAGGTTTTATTGTATTAAATGATTTGCATGTTGACACTATGCAACTAACTTAACCTGTTTTGACGAAGGCATTTGATTGGTTAGTGGAGGAAGGAATGTGTACTGGATCGTCATGTGCTAAGTTGTGAAAGATGATGATCTTGTACTCTTACAGACAGTGACTAAGAGACCTCGTGTTAGGGAAAACTGTATTTGTACTGGGAGTTCTAGGGATTTTAGGAACTTCTGTTTTGTGGTGATTAACTATTATGGTGAGTAACAAATTTTTTCAAAAGCTGAGAATAGAAAGAGACAGGAATAGATGATGTTTTGTTGCCTTTGTTTCTGTGAACCTTTTAGATTTGGAAGTGCATGGTACATTTCCTCGTGTTTATTTGGAGTTTATGTTTAAAAATTAGAATAGAAGTAAAATATTAATACTTACATTTAATAATAGAAAATTTATTTTTATGTTGTAAAAGTTGTTTTTTTTATTATTATTTTTTAAACTGTGCGTGTGTGCAAGGCAAGTCATTTAATAGTAAGAAGACATTGTTTCTATTGTTTTGAATGTTCAGTGGTTCATGTAAAGTGTAGATGTCAGGTATTGAGTTGTGATAATAGATTTCAAACAGAAGGGTCCTGTGCTGTACATATTAAATTGATTGAACTTAGTGTTTTTAGTTGCTGTAGTAATGCCCGGCAGAAACGTATTGGATTGTAAGCACTGGCATAGCTGTAAGTTGACCATTTTATGTTTTTACTCTTTGGCAGATTGGCTCTGAGTGTACTGCCTGAAACCGATAATAGCCATTCCCAATCCCCTTCAGACTCTGTAGACACCCAGAACACTATCCACGCTTCTCCACTTTCCCCATCCCCCTCTACTGATTCACTTGAGCCTTTTGTTATGTTTTCCGATCTACATTCATCTTTGGCACCTCCTAAACCTCAGAGGAGTTTCATTGAGTCAAGTGAGTCCATGGAAAACCTCTCAGCTCCCAAATCTGACAAGAAGCGAAAGGCGCCTCTACCCCCTGGTAATCATGGGGGCTCGTCCAAGACTGAAAGCCTTCCTGATAATGGGGGACAATTGCATACCCAGAATGCCAAAGATAGACCGGCTCTTCCTCTTCCAGACTATGAAACCCTCTTTCCCAAGAAGAGGCATGGGGTGATGAGTCAGACACGTTGGGACCATATTATCGCAGAGGTAAACCAGAGGAACTGGGATTTCTCTGAAGAGGTGAATGTAGATGGACCAGCGAAGCCGATGACAAATAAGTATGCGGCCTTAAAGGACAGAACCTCAGCAAACCTTAACCAGCACCAAAGGAATAATGATGTACCTGCTAGGCACAAAGCACTCATTCCACCCAAAGCTCCTGCAACACCAGAACCATCAGTTGAGCCTAATGTCCAACATGGTCATATCAGAGAGCCTTTATATGCTACGGTCAATAAGCCTAAAAACTCCAATTACATGGAAAATAAGTCACCTCCCGCTGTCCAAAGTCGACATATACCTCAGGAGATGGAAAGGAAGACTCCGACTCCTGATGCCATTAACCATCAACTCTCCCAGCCAAAAGAGAAGCCTACGCCAGCTGCCAGAGCCATTCCAAATTTTAATTCAAAGATTGGTGATGTGGCTAAAGAGGCGCCTTCAGTCAAACCCAGACAACAGTCATTAGCTAAGGACCCAGTCAGACAAGTCCAACCAGACAAGCAAGTAACAGCTCAACCCATTATGTTAGAAAACAACAAAGTTGAGAATCCACACAAGGGCAAGAAGGAAAACATTTCTACAGATGTGTTTGTTGAAGCAAATCACCTTAAAACTGCTGCAATTCCAGAAGAACGGCATTTGGGAAAACTGACTAATGAACCTGAGGGGAAGGGAATAATTGCTTATGACCCATTCCCAAATGATAACTTAATATCTAAAGATCCTTGGGCTTTACCACAGCAGACCACAAATGAAGACGTCCTGTTCACAAGGGGCGCAAAGACAATGGGAATTCCTGAAGATCAGGCGCCAACCAATGATAAAAAAGATAACAAATTTGCAAACAAAAGAAAAAGTGATCTATTCACAAATTTTTCTGAAAACGACACCGCACCAAAATTTGAACGCGGAAAACAATCGCCCAGCTTTACTGAACAAGCCAGAGTATCATTTCATAGAAATTTTTCACTTAGAAAGAAAAATTCTCGCCAGATCACAACTACTGGGAAAGCTGATAGTAGTCTGGATCGATCCGTTTCTCAGTCTTCACAAGATGCCGAAGACGTTGAGCTGACTGTAACTAGTGTTGCTCCAGTAAGCAGAACTGAACCCACCCTAGTAACATCTGAATCCCCTATTGGGGGCAGGACTACAGTTCGTGCTTGGGTCTCGCCATCTGAGGCTCAGCCAGTTAGTAGTGGAAGTGCTGTTTCTAATTCAAGAAGGTGAGAAGTTATCCCGACCCCTACTAACAACTCCTCTAACAGTCTGTCACCCCCTTTGGGCTAAACCCATCAGCTTTCAAATCAGCAGCTTTTATTTTACCTCAATCAATCTCTGGCCTTCGGCATTTGTTCAATTGGTGGCTTAGTGGTTGGTTACTACTTCCTGGGATCTTGAGGGTTGGGATTGTGGGCTTGGGGATTTGCTATTGATTGTTGCTATTTGTGGTTCAAAATGTCATGGTCTTTTAAGACTTGTGTAAATAGAACTGAGGCAGTGTCAAATAATACAGGGGTTTCTCCGTTCTGTTTTGTTATTGAAGGCCATATTAGATTGATTATCTTTACAATGTGTACGTTTTATGAAACTGGATCCATATGAAAGGCTGTAGATGTGAGATTTACATAACATACACATTGAAGCTTACATAAAAAAAGTGATGCATACAAGACTATGAGGTCACATGATCATATACTGAAATTAACTGGTGAGCATGAGTGTTGGGGCACAATTTGTATTTGTTCTGAAGATTGTGATTATTTTGCATGATTCTTAATTGCTCTACCACAAAGGTGCTTACACTTGAGTTTTACATTTCTCTGCTGTACTCTTATTGATCTTTTGATTTTGTTGGGAGTTATACATTGGGTGACTTTGGAATGGTTTACTAACACATGCCAAGAACTGCTTTCTGCTTCCGAGACAGTATGTACTTTATACCGCAGTTAGTGTGTGAAAAATATAGTATGCAACAAACATTTAAAAATGTAATATGCAACATCGTAACATGACGCATGTATTCTATTACTACAATGTAATGAGATAAAGACGCGTCTAGTTATCATCTGAGAAAGGTTATTTGAGATTTTTAATTTAACTTTTTGCCGGTCATTCATTTCTCCTGAAATGGTCGTTAAACACAAATTGTGGTATGCAGTATCCTATGTACTGTCGTGTGCTTTGGTTGTAAATGCACATTTACAATGTAAATGCAAATCTAAGGGTATCTGTGCATACAGAAAATTTGCAACTCTAAAGTACTAAATTATTTGCATGAGATAAGCGATAAGGTACGCCAATTCCAAACATATCCATGGCTCCTTAATCAAATACTAAAATAAAGTGGGTATGTCTTCAAGGCCCCTTGTTTACTTTTGTTTACATTTTTACTAAAGGTTTGTTTTATTTTTTAAAAATTGTACATCCTCTTGGATGAATGAAAATGCTCTAGTTATTTGCCGTTGTTTGCAGTTGAGTTTTCATGTTCATTTCGATAATATGTCTATATCTCTCCTTTCTTAGGCCTCACCCAGTGAAACCCATGAACACCGCAGAGAGCCAGTCTTCCAGTCTTCTCGCTGTGGGCAAAGACCCAAAGAATATCACCATCAAGGAAATGGCTGAGAAGTCAAAGGTACAGTAATTTACCTACTTTCTGCCTCCTTACTGTTTAGCACAGAGGGCGGCAACCTTTTGTCATGAAGTGCCATTTTTAAGTTTCCTAGTTAATCACTTTGCCATTTCTGAAGCAATTTTCCCACATTTTTATTTTATTTGTCAAGTTACTGTTTTCATGTTTAAATTGGTATTAATAACTTGATTTCCAATGTGACCCTACTGAACCCCACTGCGTATACAGAGTTTGCACATCACCATCATTGTGATGTTTGTGGAATATTTAAAAGGACTCTGTGTACTTATCTCCTATCTCCGATATTTATAGCATTATTAGCTTTTTTTCTTCTTCTCAAAGCTAAGCACAACAAATGCAGCAGAACAAGAACAACTGTCAGTCAAATAGACCTAACTTGTGTGATAGATCTGCTGTCTTGATCTGTGTTGTGCTTTCAGTGGCTCGGTTAATAGTATTTATAGCTCCTAAGTAACTTAATAAAACAAGTTGTCTTACTGTGAGGAATGATTACCTCAAAATGTAGATCTGTATGCATGTATGTGAAATCCATACACCTGTCACTGGGATTTTGCCAAGTACGACATGTTCCTGGATCAACATAATTAACCATTCCTGTCTGAAATTTTTGAACTAACCCTACCCATAACTTCTCCCTAAACCAGAGGTAAATAATTAGAAGCACCTAACCCTGACTGCAAGCCTAAACTTGACATAAACTGTAAACTTGTCCCTCATATCTGATTAGTTGATTGGAATGTTGTTTCAGGATCAACACAGATGTTGATCCAGGAACACGGTGTACTTGGTGAAATCACGCTCACCTATGTAGTACACCACTCGCATATTGCTCACATGCTAATGTTGGCACATGTGCCACAGGTTGCCGACCCCTGATTTAGCACATTGAAGAATAAGTTGTTAAATAACACAAATGGGAATATAAAATGTCTGAAGAAAAACATATGCAGGCACAATTTGTTTAAGTCTGCTTTCATTTTGAATTTGATTCTCGTTTTTAAACCCAAGTATCGGCTGATTTGGGATATTTAAGTGTCCATGGTCATTTCTAATATTTTATTGTTACTGTATTGTTAAAGTTAACTTTTAAAATGTTTAATCTTAATGACGCTGAAAAATGGAAATTAATTTAGATTACATTTAATATACTGTGCACTCTAATGTCGTGACCCTACTTTTACTTGTAGCATTTGAAACAATTGGTTTTAGTTCTCTTTTTTTCTTCTTTTTTTGGCTTTTATTTAGACAAAATATTACAGAATTTTGATATCGGCCAACAATATGTAAATACTTATTGGTATCAGCCAAAATTTCACTATCAGTCCATCCATAGGTTTTAGGATAATGAAAAACATCAATCACATGTATCCAAACTTTTGATTGGTGCTGTATAACTTATACTTACTTTTTTCCCCTGTGTTCCTTCATTTCACTACGCATCCAGATTGGAGAGAGCGCTCCGTTCACCCAGCTCACACAGGAGGAACTGATCACACTAGTGGTAAAGCAACAGGCTGAACTATCCAAAAAAGATTCCAGGATCGTGGAGTTAGAGAACTACATTGATAACCTGCTAGTTCGTGTCATGGAGGAACAGCCGGCCATCCTGCTTTCACTTAATTCCAAGTGTTAGGGTTTGATCAGAACATTTCCCCCTGATCATAACACTCAGACACTTTAATATTGTGGGATTTGTCTGGAATGCACAGAAGGATTTGGGATTTCAGGCAGAATGTAATATCACATCTCATGTTTGCTTCAATATTTAATGCACGACTTCACATTCTGATTTCACCACCAATATCTTACAAATAACTTATTTTTACTATGTGGATGTTTGATAGTATATCGGGTCCAACTATGCCAGAATTCGGCAGTTTGAATGCTGGGGTATTGTTATTGTTTGGTGTTTTTTTTCCTGATTGGATTATGGTATGATCTCCCTCCAAAAATCTACCCAACAACAAACACATCCTATTTATTGAGCATATCATTGTCTTTCTGTGCACCTTTCCATTTAGGCAAAGAGAGGGCTTCTTAATGCATTATTTATTGAAGTCTTAAGTTTTGTATTTGATGATTTTCCTTCTCTCTGAAGTGCTTTGTTTCAGTCTTGACTGCTGCGTTCATTACTTTCCTTACTTCAATGCTCCATTCCTGTTGATGCGGCCTTATGTCTGTTGGGGCTTAAATCAAGGGCAGACATTTACACTATACGCACTTTTTACCTGAACGGGGTGTTTCATTTATGAAGGATAGTGTTTTTATATTAAGTAGTTATCTGGAATACCCTATAGAATTACCTCTGTAGAAATGCCTTAATGAAGAAATATTTTTCTGTATGTATACTTCTGATTATGAAAGGCCTTTGTTCTTACACTGGATATATAGTTCATTTTCAGTACCCTGGTCAATATTGACTACCTATATTTTTAAATCATAAACGAAAAACTGAATTGGCTGTTAAATTAATTAATCAAAATCTGATTGTTATATGCTACATGTTTGTTTTTATATTATAGTCGACCAGATGTTGACCAGGCATTCTTTAAAAAAAGCTTGATATCAACCTTTGAGCACATGTACATACTTGTGACATACGGCGATTGATAATAATGAACAAGCAATAACTGTTTGCAGAGTTTTGTTTCCTGAATTTCAGGTAATGTGACCCTCTCCTCAAAGCGGGATCTTTTGCGTTGTCATGTAGCCTGTTGACATCACAAAAAGTGTTGAAAGATTGTCTGTTGTGAAACCAAAGATCTTTGTTTTAGAACTGAAGTCTTACCATACGGTACCGGTCGCAAATCTGCTCCCCACTACATTATATTCTTATTATTAATATTAATGTTTTTAACCAGGGAGTAAACATTTACTTGTTTTTAACCTACTGTACCTTGTCCACTTGTGTAACTATGAGGAGACTATTATCTCTCTTAACGAGGATGGAGGAAATGTATTTATTTGTTTGCCATTAAGGCAAAATTAGATGTTTTTTTGTGTTGCGGTTATATAAATTCAGTTATGAGAAGATTCATAATCAAGAGCTTCTGCTGAGCTCATTCAAGTGTTGTCAATCACTTTGAGTGAGCTCACTAAACTATTCACAGCATTTCCACCGTTGCCTGGTTCTGCACAATCCAAACAATTATTTTATATCTGAATTTGAATGAGAAGCCTTATTAATTATTGCAGATGCTATGCAAATGTTTTGTATACCTGTGCCTTCTCTTTTTATTCAAGATTCCATGTCATTAAAACATTCATGTATTTAAGTTGTTCCTTATCTTCAATAACTGCGGAACTGTAATTTTGATTATGCTTCAATTCATTGAATAAAACTTAACTGAACTCACATAGCCTGTGTTTTTATATATAATATATGGATTTTGTTCATTGATATGATGTTTAACAGTAAACATTCAAATACAAAAGTATACGAGTCAGTATATTTTAATGTCCATTAATGAACCGTTGAAGTGAGGGTTTCCCCAAAATAAATGGTAATTTACTCGCCCTTTCTTTCATCTGTGAATCATGATATTAAATATACAAGCTATTTAGAAAAATGTTTTGACAGTCTTTGTCCATTTAATGAAAGCAAAAACATCGGACCATCATTGTTTGGACAAAGGAAGACATTTTTATCTTTATCCTTTTAAATTTTTTTATGAAAATGCCTTGTTTTGTGTTCCAGAGAAGAAAAAGTCAGGTTAGCAATGACATGAGTGAGTAAATACAATTTTTTTTTTTTTTTTTGGGCGTCAAACCACCCCTGTCACCAAATGTGCAATGACTGTTTTTGATACTGTTAGTAATAAAAATTTAGCCTGGCATATGACGTACAATAGTCAGAATATGGAGCAATTTTGTTGAACCGTTATTGTAAATAAATAAAGACCAAAAAGTAAGATGAAATTCTAATAGCATTAATGTAAATCAAAGAGATATTTGTAACAGTTTAACAGACTTGCATATAAATATCAGATGTTACTCTACTGTATATATCTCAATAAGATAAGACAAAAATGTAATTAGTTTTATGATCAAAAGCGCTGTAGTTTTTATTGTATAATGCAATGCAATACAATCATATTTAATCCCTGATGTATCATAATGATGTAATCTGTAATGTATCAAGTAAACATAAGTAGCTTTAGTACAGTAAGTCTTGAAATATTAATAACAATGTAAAAGTAATTTGTGTTTACTTCATAACATTTTTTAGAGATTCACAGCAAAAAGACGTGTCCCACGACTTAAAGGACATTCATACTAAAAGTATAAACTATTAATCAGACAATAGAAGCTTTATGGGGTTTATAACTATAACGATTGAATACTCATAAATAACATGCTAGTATATAACAATAATGCTTAGAGCAGCAGACTGTTGAGTACAGTTTTGCTCACCAGATGGCAGTAGAATGCAGCACACTGTATTGTCTACTTGTCAGGCTGCTCAAGAGGATTCATCATTATGTGCAATGTCTTAAAATGATTCTTCGCTGCTATTATAATTGACTTTTACATGCGAAGAGTGCAGGGCCTGGTGCCACTCACCACACAACTATCCAAATATCTGAAACTAATTGCATTGCCTTACTCAATGCTTAAAGGTTATGCAGTTGACAGTATCTACAGTTGGCTAATTAAACGAGATAATTAGCAGAAAGGCTGATATTGACTGATTTGTATCAACAAAATACAAAAATACAGCATGCATATAGCTTGCGTTAATGAATGTCAGACAACATGGATTTAGTGATTTTCCCAGTTCCATCCAGACACATTTGTGTCATTATGTGCAGATATATTATTGATGTGCAATTTATGTGTGCAGTGCCATTACGTTCTGGGTGTAATAAAGTGAGAGTGTGTAATATCAAGGTATAGAAAAACAAAAAACAGAACATTTAGGCTGAAATATGTGAATAGTTCAGAAAAATGCAGATTGTCAGCATTAATGAGGTCAAAACACAAATGATATGGGAAGTTTTGTTTTCCATTATGAAGAGGGTTTATAGAAGGGTTTCAAGATTGGCAAACAATTTAGCAAATTTTAGATACAAAAAGTGGACAAAAATAACATATCTCGGTAACATGTCTTTGTAGACTTGTTAAATAAAAAATATTTTGTATAAAAATCATATAATCATATATGAATTATATATGTATATATGAAAATCGTTTTGAATGTAACAGGGCTTCATTCAAAACGAATTTCTGTGTATATTGTTCACAAAATCATTCTTGTAGAACACCAAAACATGGAATGTTTAGGAAGCTGCATTTTTTTACATTTGTCCTCATTTATGATCAAGTGCTGTGATTTGGCTTTAATATGCAATAATTTCTTCTTGAAATAACTTCCTGTACTGCAGTTTTCAAGCACAGAAGGAAACGTCTCTGAGGATAATAACACATTATGAGGAGGAATATGAGAGCAGCAACAAAGAAAAAAGAACTGGAAATATTATCAGGAATATTCTGTTTGCAAAATCCTGCATTGTCTACCGCCATTCACCAGTTTTCAGTCAACAAATGCTTAAAAATATTTGCCCTTCAGTTGAATTCATTCTTAGATTTATTGATGTTTTTTTTTATCTTTAGTTTGCATAAGATGTAAAGGTCTTCAACGGGAGGTCCAGATTGGAACAGCAGGGACTCATAATTATTGTATATCTAATGCAGATAAAAATATGTGTTGAAAAAACACCACACAATGCTCAAGTTAGAGAAGTGAAATGTTTTTAGTTCAAAGTTTTTAGTCCCTCCCACATTAAATGTGAATTATGAAATTATATAGCCATTGAAAGTTGAGAAATACCACACAAGGGTGCTGCATCAGGTGACTTTTTTTTTGTTTTATAGTTTAATAAAAAAATACATTAATATTAGATTTTATGCAAGTCTATTTGCTCATATTGTTTTTCCAAACAAAGCAGAACCAGCATTTGCGCATATATGAATAACAATAAAAACCAACACACTCTCAAGGTAATTCGCAGCTGTTTTACATTTTGGCGAATTGTTGGCTAATTCATTGCATTCATGCATTTACATTTTGACAGCTAGATTTAAGGGTGGTGTTGTAAAATAGTTAGCTTTTCTACTGAGATTGGGTTGAATAAAACAGTGTGTTTGAACGAATCAGTTGAATGAATGATTCAGCCAATCACTTTTTATTACCTACTGACATGATGTAACCTGTAGAAAAAGTTACTCAAAAATCCCCAGGACTAATAACAAAAACTAGTGAAGTTATACAAATAGTGATGACCCAATATTGTTTCTCCATTTTCTAAATCTTGTTAGGAGGTGGCCTGGGGGGATCTTAGCATTAGAAAAGATCTGTGTGATTCACTTCCAGATCTAAATGTAAAGCCGGCACTGCAGTGTGTCTGAGCACCGAGCAGCATATTCTTTTCTGTTTGTACAATAGATCTGAGACCTGGGAGCTTAACTTGGTCTGCAAACCAGCAGCCTGAGAGATGAAGGGCTGGAAGTGTCTCATTTGCAGTGTGCAGCTTGTTTGTCTTTCACATTTCCTGCCATCCTCCTCGTGAATCACTGGTCTTATTATCGAAGCCTGGCTCGTGTAGTCTTTGATGTACTGGGATGGCAGACCATTGAAAAGGGGGCAAAAATAGAAAAACTCAAACTGCTTTCCTTTTTTATTGGTTTGTCTTTTATTGCCACACATCATTTTCATTTCCGGCTGTTGTGGCGAGGATATCATCATGCCCAGAGTGTTTCAAATCTCACTGCCGTCAGTCTCTTTCTTTTCATCAGTTTATCTCTGTACTGTATAGACTCAACAGTGTCCCTTTGAATTAGCGTTTTTGTACTGATGGAACCTTTAGCTCTTTGAATTAAAGTTAGAACTAATGTTAACAGATAATGTTTTGTAAAAAAGCCACTTAGGTATACTTGAAGAGAGAGTACACACACTCTTGTGTTTTTAGAGTTCTTAACACACTTGTACTTTAAATATGTAAATGTAGTTTACATTACAAACTGTAATAATGTAAAATTAAGTGCAATACCATTTTAAACCATTAATAATCTTTTGTCGTTCTTTAAAGAAGCACATTTATTTTTGTGTTGACTAAAGCGCATGTAAAGTACTTTATTATAATTTTAACTGTACATGTATAAAAGTGCGTCAAAATCACTATGATTGCATTTAATCAATTTAAACTAATATATTTGTATTTTATTGTAAATTATATTCAGCTTGCACTTATTATTTTAGAGTGTATTGTTTACGTAATAAGTACTTTTTAAACTGTTCTTCACAAGGGTGTGCTGGGTTGTCGTAATGGTTTTGCTATGTTGTATGGTGTTGGACAAAAAAAAAATTGTCTCTATGACCTATAGATTTGGCTAGGCTCCTACAATGTAATTCTATGGGATTTTTAATCATGTTAATCATTTACCATTTGAAAACCTCTCATACGACCAACTGCTTTGAGGCATTCATTCATGTCTTTAGCACAAACTGTAATGTTTCGAGGTTTGTTCAAATCATTAAATGTATTTTGTGAAATAATGCTTGGTAATGATCAGTTTTTTCTTGAAAATATACATTTTCCTATATCCATCGATGTGAGTATTCATGCTGAGAAGTCTCAGTATAAAAAAAAAACCCAATCCAGACATTGTTTATTGATGCAACATTGCACATAACATGAATTTATTCAAAATTATACAGTTAAAATCACAAGTGAGACTAAATGTGATACATTTAGGCACATTCCTCTCTGAACTTTTAGTTTTGTTCCTTGTTTGCTAAGATACTGGATTCTTTCAATTACATTACAACATCAATAGAGTCATATTATTCCCTTCAAAATTAAAATAACTTTTTGTTTGCCCAGACCAACTTTGCTTTGTATACAAAGACAATAAGTGTATTTGTGCATACTTTATAAGCACAAAAAAACATAAAAGGCTCAAAAGTTAGGAAAACAATTGATTAATAAAGAGTTTAAATATTGAATAGCTCTCTAGTCCATGTGTCCTTTTTAAATATTTTATCTGTGGCTGAAAAAAAAACTTTTTCGATGTAAATATACTTTCAATAACAACTCCTAAACACATGCAGTGACATTATTCCAACCATCTGAAAGGCGTTACTTCATAATCTGTACTTCATTCACTTTTTTAAGTTGGGTGTCAGAAGTTCAATGTTTCTGTTGCAGTTTTTTTAGGGACCATTCTCTGTGATGAGACCAACATCCAAAGCCTGTTTCCTTTTGGGTTATCCATATCCAAATCACAGACAGTATGGTGAAATCTCGTGGCTTAATCCAACAGTTTTCTTACCAGCAGACATGGTTTGTTCTTCCAAGAAGGACCATCTGTGTCCATCTAGAACATGATGCACATGGAGGAACTTGGCAGATGGCAGAGGACGATGTGAACACTTTCTCCATTCCAGAAGCTTACAACCCAGTGTTTTGCTAGCCTTGCTGGTCTTTGAACTAACTCAACCTGCTCATTTTCTGTCAGAGAACCACGCTAGCGGTGGCACAGTTGTTAGCAGGAATCCCGATGCCAATCCGTCTATGGCAGGTAAACATCTTCCGCAATTCCGCCCTGAAACGGTCATGCAGCCACGCGTATAAAAACGGGTTACAACAAGATGAACTCATTCCACACAAGTGACACAACAGCTGGATCAACAGGAAGTAGCGCTTGTCGATCAAGTCTATATCAATATCCCGAAGAACATTGAAGACGCTTATTGGCAGCCAGCAGATCCCAAAAGCAGCGACGACCAAGGACACCAGGCGAAACGTCTTGCGTTTCCGAGCCTGCTGGGCTTCCGCTTGGCTCTGGGTACGATGACCCGGCACCACACAATTGCGAAGCTTCACCGAAATGCACAAGTAGGAGATGCAAAGAGCGGACAGTGGAAGAACGTAGGTGATGAAGAGCGTGCTGTAAGCGTAGGCTAGGTGCTCTCTCTCCTGACCCATCCAGAACTCCTCGCAGATGGTGAAACCTTCGTCCTTGAACTCCACGTGGTATGTGTGGGCCACAGCAGGAGCTACCAGACCACATGACAGAATCCAGATCCCAGAGAGAAGGTACGTGCAGCCCAGAACTGATATGCGCTTCTTCAGTGGATGAACTGTAGCGTAGTATCTGGAAGTTAAAAGGACAGTTTAAGGCAATGAGTTATGGCAGTGTTCTCACAGCTCTATCTCATGCAACTCTCCAACACCTCTTCTGAGCACACTTTTAAATTTTTGATTCCACCCCAAAATTCTCTCATCACTTATTCCCCCTCATGCCGTCTCAGATGTGGATAAACTACAGACCTGCGCATAACTGACTTTTTTTAGTTACGTACTTGCCTAGCATAATGTCATCCCAGCATGAACGCTTAGGATAAATGATTTGTTATTAAAGCATACATTCACAAACCACTGTTAATTTTAACAGAAAAGCAAGCACAGGTTACAAAATTATGCCTAAACACTTGGCCTAGGCAAATTATGCCTAACTTTTCATAGCAGTTTTTAATGTTTTCATTAGTATGTGTTTGTTTTCATCCATGATCCATCTACGTTGATTAGGCCTACAGTTTGTTATGTTCTTCCTTTTGAGCTTGCGATACTTTTAAACTGGGTCTTTTATTAGTTATTATTTACTGAATGCGTCCACTGCCTGTAACAACTAAAATAAACCTGCATGGACTAGGCCCAATATATTTAGTTTGTAAATCATATTGTTTACCCATTTGAAGCCTTGCAGTTGTTATATATTTGTTAAATAGCAGTTTGGATGCTTTCAATGTGATTATAGCTGGCTGGATTTACAAAAGATTATACAATTGACAGCATTTTACAAAAGGCTTTCAGAAACAAAGCTTGCCTCTTTCTTTGCTTGGACATTCACCGTAAAGGAATCTAAATTATTTTTTTTTACAGACATGTCTGCTATCAGAACTGTTTAGACCTTTATGACTGTGTGTCAAGGTTATCTGAGATTGCAATAGATGCCTTTTACAATATCAGATCTTTTGAACTTTTTATGAAAAGGCATGTTTATTTCAGGCAATATGGTACGACTAGAGCACATTAGAGCTGAGACTCGATTCCACAAAGAATCGATTCCTTAAATCGGTCGCATTGGGAATCGAGTCCTTGAATGTTCTTTCCAGCGCTCGCGCATGATCGTCACATTTTTTTAAATGACCCGTATTCAATTCAACAGTGGCGCTAAAATTCGATCTCCAAAAATGTCAATGAAGACATCAATCACCCAGGGCAGCGGAATGATTAAAAACGCACGATTTTTTAAAAGTTACATTTTGTTTAACTTGACATGGCATATAACAAATGTGACGATCATGCGCGAGGGCTGAAAAGAACATTCAAACAAGACGTCTGTCCACGGATCATGTTTACATCAAACACAAGCGCCGTAGAAAACTGTGAACCAGCCCTTTACATGGTAAGTCAGTTTATTATTGAGTATTTGATTAGTTAGGATTATATCATATGTATTGCCTTGCTGAAAATTAATTATACTTTACATAGCCTATATTTTTGTATTTTCCACAATTCAACTATTTATTGTCAATTCAAGCTATTAGTTGTGACACTACGCAACACTGTTACAAACACTGTTTTTGCTGTAATAATCATATCTATTAATTCTTAGATTCATTCTTAATGATATTTGCGTTTTAGAGGTTTGTGTTAAGATAAAGACAACCTAAAAGCTGAACCAAATGAGAGATTTAGCAAGCATTTTGTAGAGACATTCAGTGGGCTGTTATAAACTGGATCAAAACAAGAAATGAACTCTTTAGATGAACCTCTAAAATGAACTCTTTTTTTGCTTCAAGGTGAGCATGGAGCTGATCCATGTCTTTCTTAAGACATGTTGAAATGTGTTAGCTCTTCAATGGACAGACATTTCCTTGCCTCCAATCCAGCCTGGTTGAATGGGTCTGCATCTAAACCCGATGATAAATCAAGGGCTTTCAAAGACAGTATTCATGTGGGTTTCACTACGTGTAAAAGCACAGAAGATGAACCACCAGGCCACGTAAAGGGAGGTGACAGCCTTGTCTGCGCAAAAAGACATCACTGTAAGGTAAATGGATTCTTAATGCACCTATTATACTACAATCCACCAATTTTTCATGTTCTGTGGCTAACGTGCAGCAGTACCATCATCCATCACTGACTATGCAGGAAGGTTAAGGGCTTTACGAAGTCACAAAGTTAAAAAGAGAAGATCCTCTATATATTTTCAGAAATGGGGATGGTTTATCTTAGGTGTCCTTGGTATTTTAAATTTGGCAACACTTTGATATTACTTTAGCCTTCTAGCTTTCTATGTATTTGCAGAATATGTCACTATAGGCCTTTATCACACTTCAAACAGGAGCATAACAACTTCTGCTGCACCCTGTATCACTGTATGTGCCCATAGCACAGGATTGTTGTGATTTATTTATGAAAAATGCAGCACAGATACTTCTAAAGACACCAAACTCAGTTTAAAATTGGGTTAATTGGGTATTGTGAAACAAAGTAAAAAGGTGTCATAATATTTCGTGATTTAAAGGGGAGCGTGCAAGCCATACTGTATGTGTATGCGCAGTTCTTCAGAGTCTGATCACCTTATTTTATTGCAGATCTGCAAGAATACAATACAAACAACATATCACATTAAAGAGCATTAAATCTTAAAATATTAATTACAGCTAAAGTCTATTTTTGGGGGGATTAAATTAAAGGTTTGGGGAATTTTTCACGCACTTATTTTATAATGCAATCATCAATAATTAGATAAAATTGAAGTTGTTTAAATAAAGGAATATTTCCAGCCTATAGACGATTATTAAAAAAAATAACTGGTTTGATCATCGTAAATGAGTCATATCCTCCCTGGTGGAGTGCATTGATTGGACAGCATTATATTGTAAACAATAATGACTGGTAATATAATGCAAAAATAAATACAAATTATTTTCTCTGGCAGTAACTTTAGCTGCGTGCTGCTCGTTAATAATGACTGGCAACAGCTGACAATCGTGTCTCTCAGATAATGTTACACATTAAAATAAAAGATGACATGCATAGTAGGGTATCGTGTAAGTCCAAATAAAAAGTTTTAAGTATTGTCGTTTATTGTTAAGGTCAACTTAATTTTCTTGTCAAAACTGCCATCTGTCCATTAACAATAATGCAGGCAAAATTCCTTTACGCTACCAATCGGAGCAGGATGTGACATCATGCGGACTGTGATAAAGGCCTATACAACTGTTTGTCACATGTGAGATGGAGGTCACATAATATCATGCATTCTCATGGCCTTATTTTGTATATCTATAGATAAAATGAGGCCTGTTATGATTCCTCGAATAAATTTGAGTACTCGATTTAAAAAAAATCCTCGATTTCTATTTACTTGTTTCGAGTAACTGGCAAAATACAGAAAAAAGCGCATTCGACGGACGAGAATCCATGAACCGGATTATTAGACCGTTTTCTAAGGCTGCATGATGTATTAAACAGTTTAAAAAACTTACTATAGTGCTATTGTGAATTCACAAAGACTGCGATTCAATTAAATAAATATGCCGGCGGGTTTAATACTTATTTACATGCGTGTAGGTTACGTGCGTCTCAGAGCGGCTCTGTCCACAGTAAATGCTGCTCCACATGAGCTACACATTATTATTTACATGTGTGGAGTGCGTCTCAAACTCCTAGAAAAAAGTTGCCAAATAAAGATTAAGTGAACAATTGAATTTAATGTCTTTGGCCAATATTAAGCAATGATTTGATCTGCTAAAATTGGACAACAACAGTGTTGGCACCCACTGCAGACATTTGTTATAATACATGTACATAAGATGATTGTTGATATATTATGTATATTATATTATGTACAGTGCTGTGAAAAAATATTTGCCCCTGTGGTAGATTTTTCTTATTTTGCACCTGACCTAAGTCTACCTGGGTCTCGTCTACAATCGGCGCCCCCTAACATCTACAGTCAACGTTAGTTTCTCTGGGTCTCGTCTACAATCGGCGCCCCCTAACATCTACAGTCAACGTTAGTTTCTCTGGGTCTCGTCTACAATCGGCGCCCCCTAACATCTAAAGTCAACGTTAGTTTCTCTGGGTCTCGTCTACAATCGGCGCCCCCTAACATCTACAGTCAACGTTAGTTTCTCTGGGTCTCGTCTACAATCGGCGCCCCCTAACATCTACAGTCGACGTTAGTTTCTCTGGGTCTCGTCTACAATCGGCGCCCCCTAACATCTACAGTCGACGTTAGTTTCTCTGGGTCTCGTCTACAATCGGCGCCCCCTAACATCTACAGTCAACGTTAGTTTCTCTGGGTCTCGTCTACAATCGACGCCCCCGAACGTCTACAGTCGACGTTAGTTTCTCGTCTACAGTCAACTTTAGTTTCTCTGGGTCTCGTCTACAATCGATGTGCCCAAACGTCTACAGTCAACGTTAGTTTCTCTGGGTCTCGTCTACAATCGACGTCCCTGAATGTCTACAGTCGACGTTAGTTTCTCTGGGTCTCGTCTACAGTCAACGTTAGTTTCTCTGGGTCTCGTCTACAATCGATGTGCCCAAACGTCTACAGTCAACGTTAGTTTCTCTGGGTCTCGTCTACAATTGACGTCCCTGAACGTCTACAGTCGACGTTAGTTTCTCTGGGTCTCGTCTACAGTCAACGTTAGTTTCTCTGGGTCTCATCTACAATCGACGTCCCGAAACGCCTACAGTCGACATTAGTTTCTCTGGGTAACGTCTATAATTGACGTCCTCGAATGTCTACAATCGACGTCCCCGAACGTCTACAGTCTACATTAATAATATCTTTATACTCTAGCTCTGCGTCTACAGTCGACAACTGGCTTTGAGTTCGCAATCCCTAACTAACTTACTGCCCAGTAACTGACAGACTTCAGACAATGCCTTCGAATATGCTTTAATCAAGGCCGGAGGATCTCAGACAAATTTCAGAGAGAATCCCATCCGCAAAAGGAATACAACCGTTTTTATAGATTAGGAGCATGGCGAAAATGACATGATAGATACATTACATAATTACCCAAAAAATTGTTTGGTTCTTCATAGGCACACCCTTCTGTTACTAAGTAGAAGCAAACTCTGTTTTCTTGATTACTTCATAAACACAAGGTTTCAAACCTAGACATATGTCTTGTTTCATTTCCCATATTTGTTATGTTTAAACTAAGTCACGATTTTTCGACCAAAGAGTTTGGAAACATTTAAGATTTCAAAAGCCTATGAATGTTGTTTCTGCAAGAAAAATAAATCTTAGTTTTGATTAATTAAAAAAATCCATCACACCCAACATTTATTTTGCATATTTGTCACACTTAAATTATTCAGATCATCAAACTAATTTTTATATTACACAAAGATAACCCAAGTAAATAAAAAAAAAACAGTTTTTAAATGATGATTTAATTTATTAAGGGAAAAAAGCTGTCCAAACCTTCCTGGCCCTATTTGAAAAAGTAATTGCCCACAATTCTGCAAAGAAGAATGGGCCATAATTCCTCCTCAGCGATGTGAAAGACTCATTGGCAGTTATAGCAAACACTTGATTGCAGCTGTTGCCGCCAAGGGTGGCACAACCAGTTATTACTAGATTTAGGGGGGCAATTACTTTTTCACATAGGGCAAGGCAGGTTTGGACAGTTTTTTTCCTTTAATAAATAAAATCATGTAAAAACTGCATTTTGTATTTACTTGTGTTATCTTTGTGTAATATAACAATTTGTTTGATGATCTGAATCATTTAAGTGTGACAAGTATGCAGAAAAAAAATCAGGAGGGGGCAAATAATTTTTCACAACACTGTATTTTTAACAATCTTGTTCTATAAAACAATATGATTAGTTGCTTTTGACACTTTGAAAACGTGCAGACTTTTAGAAAATAAACTCATAAATCTTAACACTTTGCACATTCTCATTGTCTAACAAGGTCCCACTGTGGATATTCATCACATGACAATTTGTCATTTATGTCTCTATTTTTTTGAAAGTCATTAAGATTTCTACCAGTGTCCTTTCCAGCACATCTTAATGAATTGTGCTTAAAATGCTTGATTTCACTCTATTATCATACTTTTAAATATTTAAATATTCAATTTATTTGTATGATGGATTGTCATGCAGTAGTTTAAGACTCAAGGTCTGGGTCTGTGGCAAGGGCACATTATCAAGTCATTTGAAAAGCCCAAAAAAAGGTAAAAAGGTTTTTATTGTGACCTGCATACAACAAAAATAAAAAGTTCTGTTAAAAAAAATAATATTCCTGCTAAAATCAACGCCTGATATATACAAGAATGAACTTAAAAGAAACGCTTAAAGGGCATATTGCAGTTTTTTTTTTTAAAGAGGAGATGGGACTTTTCTGCTGCTTCGATAAACCACACTGTCAGTCACAATACCTTCATCGGTTCGCCCGGTTCATTCGGCGGGAAACATGATGGTCACGGATCCGGTTTTACAACATGTGCCTTGTCTTAATTTAATTCATAAACATATCCTACATAAACTTTTAATGTAATGCATTTATGTGTTTGTAATTAGTCTGCAGCCGAAACTTACCATCATAAATGATTCTATAATTTATTTTCAATCTGTACAAAAAACACTTTTAATTTTAATTTGTATAACTTTTATAATTTTTATGATTATTATTCATTTTGTCAAGAAAATGGGGCCATTCAAAGCCTTTATAAAGACCTCCTTCCTCTGAAAACTGTCTCCTAATGGCTGACACAACACATGCAGGTAAGGGTCAAATACTAGCTTTGCTATTGCCTGATACATGATAATAATCTGTACAATATTGTGATCTGAGCACAGTGTTACATATCGTCAGCTAACGTATATCTATAAGCTAACACTGGTCTCTCACCAAGACACCTGCCCTGTTCTTCTCACACCACAACTCACACCACAATTTGTCTCCTATGACTGTTGTTCTAATCCTGGCGTGTTCCAGCTCTCTTGGAGCTCATAATTATATGGCTGAGGTCCGTCATACGAGTAAACATTTACAATTTCCTCAGCGTCCGAACTGTCATTGCGATCAATTCCAGGCTGTACTCCCTCCCGTTACATAACTTCCGGTTTGGCGGTTTTCAGATGCGGAAGTAAAATTGTCTCACAAAAACGACGGCATTTTATAAGTAGGCTATATTAAAGAGAATCTAGTTCGTTTCTACATAATTGTTCTATACATTGACTCACTGGGCACTGTAACCTGCAAAATGCCATTTAATTATTGAAGGATCAGAACAAACATTCAACACAAATCATGATAATTTACAGATTCCAGTCATCATATGATTGCCTATGCTCTATTTGAACTGATCCACATGTGGCTGTGGCAGTAGATTTAAATTTCTCTGAGGGATCATACAAACCCAGAAGTTTCAAATAGTTGATTTTATCTGCATAATTGCAGTGCAAGACACTCGTGCCAGCACCACAACACATTCTTTGCCTTGGTAAAAGGAATGCAAATAAAAACCATACAATTCAAATCTTAGTACAATGAAAAACTCTTGTTGTTATGCCATTTTTATTGAAAATAAAACCTTTCAGAGCTGAAATGTGATCGGAAAAGGGATGAAGAATGGGTTCAAACTTGCATCAGTCGTGTCACAAGTTAGCGGCACCTGCCTTACTCTCCACGACACTGATTCTGTTATGAGTGAGATTTATTTTGTAACTTTGTCTTACTCAATCAGACAAGAGTTAGTGGAGTTAGTAAATAGCCTCTGCCAACAAGGCAGGCTATTTGCACTTAGTGTAAATAGACACTCTGTCTGCATCCGAAATCGCAAATTTCCCTACTATATAGTATAGGCGAAAAACGATACGTGACAAAAGAAGTATGTTTGAATTCACAGTACTCATTAAAGAGTACCGGTAGTCAAAAAGTACTCAAATGACCTACTATTTTCCGGTGAGATTCTGAAGTGTGCATACGATGGACACTACGATCCCATAAAACCACGGGAGAGGATTTGTGAATGCCAGTGAAAGCAACGCAACTGATGCTGATACTGTAGGTCACATGATAATGACAATATGGCATATCTTGATAATGATAACAAGGGCGTAGCCATTATTTCAGAAGTGAGTGTAATACATTTTTTTCTGTCTTTTGATTAATTTACATGTTTGATTTGTTCTTATCTCTTGCTTTTAACTGGCTAAGAAATCAAATACACTGCTGAACAACCAATAATTTGTGTTCTATAATTATAATTAATAATTATTTATAAAATTTCCTATATTTTGCTAATGACAATTGTATGATTAGTTTATGTACTACAAATACTTGTGCATTAAGTCATCATGGATTTTATATACTGTTTAAAAAAAAATAATAATAAAAAAAATAAACACTTGATGAGGCTTATTGTCACAGAATAAGGCAGAAACTGCCTGGAGTAATGGCTGTTGGAAATTCAGCTTCCTTCACAGGAAAAATAGCATTTTAAAATAGAAAAGTTATTTTTTGAATTGTAATATTTCACAGCATTCATGTACTGTATTTTGCAGTAAGTGCGGTATTATCCACCTTATTCCTGACAACCTTCCGGTCTGGGGAACTTCCATTCAAAAAGGCTGAAACTAATAATTTCAAATCATAAGGCTGCCCTACACATAAAGCTGATCTGTCAGTTTTACTGGGTGAGCTGTCAATTTTCCTTCATGATTTTCAGGCATCATGAGAATAACGTTATACTTGGTATTTTAACGTGACATGTTATAACAAAATCTATGGCAAGAGCTCTTTTCAGTCACTGCTTTCTTTTCCTCATGATTATTTTCTTTTTTCCCTTTGGAATCCGCTATAAAAGTATGAAAAAGGACAACATATACTGCACATTTGTGGTCTTCTCCCGAATTTAATTTACGATATATTCCATTAATTATTCACTGTAATGCACGAAGAATCTCTAGTTATTCTCCTCAAATCCTCACGTCTCCTTCCAGGTTTGTTTTCACAGGTAAATACAATTTATAATCTGTCAAAATGACTTCACGGAAATCACTTTGAAATAGTATCACGTAATGCTGAAGTTAATGAACATTTTTGATTAAGGCAACATAAGTTACATAATACAGATATATATTACTACAAAGATATTTAACCAAAGACTCGTGCTTTTGGGGTTATTTGGTCTGTTGGAAGTACATTGTTGATGCTTTTACACTTAAATTTCCTTTTAATGTTCAATAGTTGAAGGGTGAGTAGATTAATGTCATCTCATTGTGACACTTTTTTAACGTATTGCGTTCATAGAGTGAGCCTTTCACTGACTGTTTACAGCTTAAAGGTAGGGTAGGTCAGAATTGTCTAAAAAAAACTTTTATTCAAATTTGTTTAAACTGTCTTTATATACCAATGCATAATTAAAATGCAAGTACTCTGAAATATAGAGTATGAAAAACCGAGTGGCTCTAGTGTATTTAATCTTCAATAAGCACAGCTCATTAATTCCATTCGCTCCCACCTAAAAACGGGTGCGTGCACGTGGGCAGAGCCAGTAATAGCGGCGGTAGTCATGGCGACGGAGAGTGACAGTCGCGCAAGCCAATCCTGTGATTCGTCCCGAATGGAAATAATGAGCTGTGTTTAATGAAGATTAAACGGTCTAGAGTCACTCGATTTTTATACTCTTTTTATCAGAGTACTTACATTTTAATTATGCATTGATATATATAGAAAGTTTAATCAAATTTGGTAAAAAGTTTTTATATAAATCCTACCTACCCTACCTTTAACGGAAGTTACACCCATAATTCACGCAAAGCTTCATGAGGCGTAGGAATAAGGTGGATAAGATAAAATTTTTTTTTAGTTTTGAGCTTTGAACAGTATATCTTACGCGATTAATCAACCGAAACATGCACTAAAAAATCCCCAGAATGCTAGTTGACGTTGAAGCAATGATTAATTAGTCACACTGTCAAGAGACACAACACTCAGATGCAATGCTCACCTGTCCACTCCAATGGCTGTCAATGTGAATACTGACACATACACCGTCACAGGCTGAATGAGGAACACCAGGTAGCACATGAATCTTCCAAAAACCCACCCGCGAGGGTTAAAAGCATATGCAAGGGTAAAGGGCACACATGTGGCACATATCAGCATGTCGGAAAATGCCAGGTTACCGATGAAGAAGTTGGTCACGTTGTGCATTTTTTTGGTGTGGCAGATGACGTAAAGCAGCAGATAGTTCCCGAAAACTCCCACCAGGACCACAAGAGCATAGCACGGGATGATGAGAGGTTTAAAAGACTGAACGAGCTCCACGCCAACAAACTGTGGATTGCGCTTAGTCGTGTTCGTCGACTGCAGCACGACTTCGTAGATTTGACCCATGCTGGAATTTTCCATTGTGACGTTTTCCAAGCAAGACGTGGGCACGGGAGTGCTGAGCCATTCACCACCACTGCCATCCATCCTGGAATACTGCTTTCGGAGACCTGAAGGGTGGGGGTTTTGGAATATTAATAAGGAAAGAGATACATTTTGGTTAGCCGTCTTCATGAATCAACTCTTGAGCTAAAATTCAAACCAGTAACAGATGGGCTGAAATGGCCGTGAAGAGGAAGTGAGCCACTTGAGTAGGCCTATGTCCTGTGGGGGCGTGTGGTGCCAAACATATAGGTGCTAGTTTGTCATGAAAGTTTGGTTGGCTCATATAACGAAGTCTTATAAAGTTTTTCAAACTTTAATGAGCACTGAAAGTTCCTGTTCTCAATACCATTTTCCGAATTGTAAGAGATGCAGAAGTCACTCCCAAAAGCCCTTCAACACAAGCTTGACTTTCTTCGGAAGTCAGGATACTCATACAAATTAATCAGCGGGACTCAAGATTTGTGTGTTCCTCTCGCTCTGTCAGTCCAAACAGCAGTAAATAGAAACTCCTAAGGGCACTAATGAAAGCCAGCATGATTTGAGTCAAATGTGTCTCGGCTGCAAACACGCGTGGGCCTTGCCTTCTCAAAGGGTGCTTGCCATTGAAATGCAAATAAACCTCATTCACTAGCACCCTCTAATTAAGTGAGTAAATGGTTCATTGATTAAGCATAAATGCTCATTGGTCTTTCCTGTAACAAGCTACTGTAAAGCAGTGATTGTGTGTTCTGTTGTTTTTTCTCTCTCTTTAGCAATCATTCAGTTGTTACAAGAGCAGTAGATACTGCCTAATTCATTACTTGCTCAAATGCGTATCTTGTCATTGTCGTCTTCAATCAGGGCTTTTTGCAGAAGGAATTTTTCATTTGACACATATTCAGAAATACCCATTTGACAGTGATCAAATTCAGCAAGTAATTTTAAACAGAATAACGAGCTAAATGTCTGAGACAACTTATTTTATTAGCTTAAACCTTCACATTCAAGGATAAGATGGGATACATAAGTCAAGGGTGTCGACTGGTAGAGTTAGATGAACAATAAATTAACAAGCCCTCACTGGATGATATATTGAATATTTAGAATGCTTTTGCAGTTATTTGAATTTGAGTGACGTTACATGAATATTTCCGTAATCTCAGCCCTAGTCCTCTAGACTAAGCCAGTTTTTGGCCTTAGTTTAATTAGGGCATTAAAGTAGCTTTCATAAACGTGTCTCAGAAAAAAAAACACATTGCTGGTTTACATCTTGAGACAAAACAATGGCATTGACATATTTTAAGATGTATCATTGCAAGTTGCTTTCATTTAAAACTGCTCAAACATTAATTTTAGTCTGGCAAGCTTAAGCCTTGTCTGTGAAACCGGGGGTTAAAGTCACAGTTTAAGTTTGCTAAAAGCCATGCCACTTGCCTTGTGACTTGTTTAACAGTGTTGAAAATAACTGTTAAATTCTCTGGTTTAAACCTCTTTTCCAAAAATGGCATTGCTTGATTTGATTAATTTCAGTGATTAATTTAATGTCTTTTCAATGAATCTCATCAAAGCAAAGATTCACCAGTTCGTTTGCATTATTATTACTCCAGGTCCGTAGCCAGCCTATTGAAAGGGGGGGTTCTTTTTTTCCAAAAAGTGGACCTTTTTGCATTTTTTCTCCTCATTTTGTATTTAATTATGAGGTTCAAATACTTCATTTTGGTGACCTTTTATGTACTAATTAGTAAAAAAAAAAAAAAAAAAAAAACACTCAGCATCACCAGCAAGCACCAAACCATGAGCTTAGAACGAATCATTAACGCCTTAATACGCGTTAATAGGCTACAATATTTTTGTAAGTGGAGCTCGTTACCTCAAGGGGGGTCCGGGGGAAAATGTTGTACATTTTAAAGATAAATTCATTAATCTGGTGCACTTTGAGTCACCTTAATTTACTGAAGACTACAAATTATATTATAATATTATTCTCAATATGCAGGCTACACATTCATATTCACCTGTGCCTTATATGATGAAAACGGCTTCATTAATGTTTTTTTGTCCCCTCCCCTCACAATGACAGTAACGTTTGCCTTAACTAATTATTACATTAAGTTACATGAATCACGTTACATAGGCCTATTTTCAGTTAAAAATGGCGAAATTTTACAAAGTTTGTTAGTTTGCCTGATTATTTCTAACATGTATGACCTAAAACAGCTGTCAAATATGAAATGTTTAGTTTAGCTACTTTCATCTTATCTGCACTTGAGCATAAACTACTGATGCGTCGAGGTGCGCCTCGCGCTGCTGCTAAAATCCGCGCTCAGCCGCTTCTGTGAACATAAAGCCTGACTTTGATTTGATTGGTCATCTCAATTATTCTGACATTGACGGGCAGTGACGGACCAATGAGGCTCAGATGAACACACACACCCTGTCCTGTTTCTGACGTGCGCTCGGTGCGAAGCTATCTGGACGTGTGTGTGTGCCGCGCGTGTATATCATATTAATAGTTAGCAGTCTGCAGCACGCTTTCAGAAACCCTCCAGCTTCCCCAGCTCCACCTGTATATATCTGCTACAGGGGTTAACTGGTGTCCCACCAGTCCTTGTTTAAGATTCTTATCCACAGATGGCTGGTTTTGGGTGCGGGGAGGGGAATTTGTACTGCGTAATAAATATAAGCAGCACGGCACAGCGGTTAATTTGCTAATTGTCTCCAAATTATGACCAGAAATGGATAAATATATTAAGTCTGCTGATTAAAACAAATAAAGAACCAATGTAGGAGAATAGTTATTATTCTCAAACAGCAGGAAACTCATGTCAGTTTGCGCATGTCAGGAAATCGATTCCGATTTGAAGCTTGTGACATAAACGCGCAGATCAACCCGATCACATGTTTAGCATTCATGTAAACACTACGTTTGGATTCATCAATCGGAATGAATTAAGTCTGATTGAAACAAAAGTTGTGCATGTAAACGTAGCCAATGTCTGTGATTGTATTGGCAGTAGCAAGTCTCTGCACTTGCTCTGCAGCAGCAGGAGCGTAGCAGATCTATTCCGACAATACCAAATTAACATTGCCATATTCATTATTATGCCAATCTCAATTACCATACCAATCTACAGAGATTTGTCATGACATAACTCCATTAATGAGAGTGGCATATTTTATATAAATGTGTATATCAAAATGAAAACAGAGTTTAAAATCATTCTGTTTTCTTAAATTATTCGCTTGTACCAGTAGTGCATACGCACGGAGTGTCCGTACATACTTACGCCTAGTTTCTTTTTTAAAAATCCCAATATGTGCATGGAAATTTGCGTACAAACATTTCTATGCCCATTTTTTTGCGTATGCAACGTTTATATATCAGGCCCCAGGTGTAAAAAGGCCATTAGCCCTTTCTAATCCTGAAGACCTTGATTAGATTGTTCAGGCGTGTTTGATTAGGGTTAGACTCAGCACGAAAGTGGAGCTCAAGGGCCAGAGTTGAGAACCTCTGCTATAAACAGGCCCGTCGCGACAAGGCAAGCAAACCAAGCAATTGCTTGGGGCCCCGAGCTGGCCTGGGGCCCCAAGACAACGACTGGTTAAGAATAAAATGCAACGACAAACTGCGTGAGCACCCCTTTGATAGTCAATGCAGTAAAGTGCAATGACACTGTTATCGGGATACCCCTCAAGAGGGCCCCTCTCGCTGACAGCAGCCAGCCAACCACGCGATCTCTGCGGCCGGCAAAATACAAAACCTCCTCGGTAGTCATAATGAAGCGGAATTATGCTTCAGGAAGGCAGAAAAGAAAAAGAAAAACAAGAGAGTGGTAAGTGATAAATTACACTGGATAAAATAGCTCTACTTGTCTTGTACAAATGGTGTAATTTTGCAGCAGGTAGGCTAGCAAAAAGATGTTTATGTTAGCTAACGTTACCTGCCTGACGGCAAATACTGCTGGTAACGAACAGTTAGTGCAACTTTTCTTTTGCTGTAATATGTTTTTTTAACGGGATAAGGAAGACGCAGACGCAGAATTCCTTCAAACGGCCCTGGCTATAAACTATGGCTTATAGTCACATTTAGCAGATTAGAGCAATAATATAAAGATATTATGATTATAAACATTAACATCATGATTTTCTGTAAAGCTGCTTTAAACGTGTATTGTGAAAAACACCAAATAAATTTGACTTGACATTTTTTAAGAAGTGAAAACAAGCTTCCATATACTATTTTGTCCAAATTGTTTCTCTGAATGAAAAACACACATCCTCTAAAGCAGTGGTCTCAAACTCAGGCCATATCCACACTAATACGTTTTCGTTTTGAAATGTATTTTTCTCTCCGTTTTGTCCACACTGAGACAGCGTTTACATGAGAGCAGAAGTGTTTTAGACCAAATGGTGACTGCATGCGACCTGGACCGCATCAGTGGATGGAGAGATATTTTACTAAATAAAATTATTCTGTCAGAAGAATTGCGCGATAACTTCATTATTTATTTTTCCATCTGAATCATATCTTTTGTGGGGTTTTACCAACGCTATCTCACGACCAATTCGTACGAATTTGTACGAGTGATTAAAAGGTGGCTAATTCGTACGAATTTGTACGACCTCACTCGTACGAATTTGTACGATTTGTCTAAACCCACGTGATGGGAAGGTTTAGGGGCGGGGTCAGGGGTAGGTCATTCGTATGAATTCATACGATTTTAGCAAATCGTAAAATATGTACGATTTAGCAAAAAACTTACAAATTCGTACGAGTGAGGTCGTATGAATTGGTACGAATTAGCCACCTCGGAAAATTCGTACGAATTGCCGTGAGATCGGGTTGGGTTTTATGCATGCACAGTAAAGGTGAATTTTGCGTTTTCATGTGTTTTTCAAAAGTTTCTCATCCACACTGAAACGTCCAAAAAAGCCTGAAAACGCTAGTATGGACGGAGAGCGTTTATAAACGAAAACGCCGTTTTCAAATGTCTCCGGATTAATGTAAACGTAGCCTCAATTCCTAGAGGGCCACAGTTTTGCTTCAACCATAATCAAGCACACCTGATCAAGCTAAACTGTGCAGAGCTGTGGCCCTCCAGGAAAGCTATTTTAGACCTATCAAGATATGTATTGATTCTTGTTAAAATATGTGAACTCTTTTGTGAACTCTTTTTTTTTAAAGCTATATATCCCAGGTCTAGTTATAACACACAGACACACAATGTTTGCTTGCCGGCACCCTGACCCTACCTAAAACAGCTCTTGATATCTATATTATGATTAAATAGGCAGGCATGTGAGGTGTGTGTTATTCTCAGCCTTCCGCATACCCCAAAAAACAACAACAAAAATATTCAAACATAACTGTGGTGAGCAATGCAGGACAAAACATTTCCTCTACAACATTACTATCATCATGTTCCTAATTATGCAGACAGAAAATGTCAAAATTCCAGTAAACTCTGTCACCAAGAAGCTGTTCTCTTCAAGGTTGTTAGATGCTCTTTTGACGGATATGCAGGCTATGAAACAAGAAATCCAAGGTCTTATTTCAATCATTTTTTTTATTAAATAGGGATATAACATTAAAAATCACTACTGAGAGCTTCCCATCAGGATGTGTGATGCCTTCATTTTCTAGTGGAGCGGGTCATTGTGACTTTTATTGTTATAGCCCTATCCTATTATGCCCTTTTACGCAGTCTTTTTTTTGGGGGGGGGGTGTACTAGAACGTTTTCATGCTTGATGGTTCAAAAAATTCATTATTTTTCCCATTTTTTTACATTATTACAGCACTTCTCTCTCCAGTCTGGCTCGAACACGCTGATTTCTATGAAGCCCCTCCTTCCGAAATATGAAATGTTCTGTGATTGGTTAGCTGGCCCAGTGTGTCCCATGTTTTGAAAATGTCCCGCCCCTCCATAACTGCGAGTTCTTCTTTAGTGTAAATATTAAGAATGTTGTCAATTTAAAACCAATTCGAGACCGATTCAGACTCTGACAATGTTAATAAATGTTAACCGCTCTAAGTTCGTCAGCCTTAGGAAGTTCAAACAAATAAGTTTTGAACACATTGTGGAAAAAACAGCATCTCTTTGACTTAGCGACACCACTGTCTTCTTTAATGCAGCTCAACCAGACCTCGTTTTTTTGCGTATTACTTGGTCGGGGATTATTTAAATTAGTAACATTATGACTCCAAAACGAGTCGTTCAATGTAGTTCTTGAAAAGGGTTTACATTGTACATTCGATTTAATAAAATATCTCCCTTTAGAGTGTACTTTGAGGTTTGTAACCTTGCAGATCTTTTTTATGCTCAAACAGCAACATTACAGACCAACTAAAGTAAAAAAAGTGGAAAATCATAAAAGGACCCATTTAAATATTACACCTCATGTGAGTGCCTTTTTCATTTCAAATCATAATTCCGAAAACAAAATAACAAATCCATAAACAAAACAACTAATTATAAAGGCAATGGAAGGACAAAAAACAAAATAACAAAATCAGAAAACACAACAAATCTGAAAACAAAATAGCAAGTCAGAAAACACAACAACAAGTCAGACTAAATGGAAAAGGTAGGTATATATGGCAAATGGAATATTGACCGCTGTCGATTTGCGTGTGGTGTGCATGTGTAAATATTAGAGCTGTCTATTTAACCGGCTAATTTAGTGTGATTATTATGGAGATTTTTTTTTAAATGTATATTAAAATCTTCCTACCACTAGGCTATCTGGTTTGGTCAGACAAAATTTAAAAAGGGACTGGTAAAGGGAGAGAGTGGTGTATAGAGTAAGAACAGCAGATGTAGCTTTTTACGCAAACGACCTGAGTTAAAAATGTTTAAAAGTGTATAACATGTACTTAATAGACCTGCAATATGATAATCTATTAATCTATTGCACTAAATAGCATCTAGCACATCTAAAATAGCCTCTGTCAACTTTCAATTTAAGAAAAGTTTCCATTGGCAAGAAAAACACTGCAGTTATAATGCTATGCTTTTTTCATTATTGGACATATTAAATTACTTTTAAATGACATTATCCTTTAAATATGAAAATAAAATACCAGTAAGTGGCGGCAAGTGACAGGCTTAATGAATCATTAGTCATTCAAACAAATTGTTAAAACAGCTGATTCCTTCAGGAACAAAGCGTGTGTTGTTTTGTTTATTGACAAATTGTAATTCACAATATTAACTTCTTGTTTAATGATCTGTATAAAATGAATACCACATGTGCAAAAAACAGCACTCTTGCTTAACTATACCATATTATAGAACACAAGACGAAACGGCTCTAATATTTACACATGCACACGCGAATTGACTTTCTCCTGCCGCAGTCTTCTGTACTTTCTGCATGTCTTGATTGACAGATGTCTCGTCCAATCAGAGTTCAGGCATTCCATTCGCGAATCGCCACATATACCTTCTCTATTTTGTCTGACTTGTTGTTGTGTTTTCTGACTTGCTAATTTGTTTTCAGGTTTGTCATTGTGTTTTCGTTTTCGTTTAGTTTTTTTTATGGTTTGTTTTGCACTTCTCGGCCACCGTTTGCATCAGATGCTTAAATCACAACCAAAGAAAGAAAAAGGAATGTAAAGAACAATGACCTTCAAGCACCTGGAAACCCCATTAATGCTGTAATCACAACCAAAGAAAGAAAAAGGAAATGGAAAGAACAATGACCTTCAAGCACCTGGAAACCCCATTAATGCTGTAATCACAACCAAAGAAAGAAAAAGGAATGTAAAGAACAATGACCTTCAAGCACCTGGAAACCCCATTAATGCTGTAATACTCTACAAGACTCTACAAGACAGTTGGCATCATGCTTTTCGACGACTGAGGATCACACTGCCAGACTTTAGAGTAGATGTGGTAACGGGACGTATGTCTCCGTTCCTCCCTATCAGTTCGGTCACTCTCAACGTACGTCGTGACCGACTAATAGGAATCCCTACCAAAGCGCCACAGCTGCTGCACCCCTTCCAGCACCCCTTCTTGCCTGGAAGGACGATAGGAGAGGGCTAACACAGAGAATGCCTGTCACTGTTGTTCTGTGATAACCCATACAGTGAGATTATTGGATAACACTGGGAAAGCGTGCCCTTTCTGTTAGGAAGGAAAACCCTGCGGAAGCCTCATTCTTTGAAGGAGTTATGTGGAAAATGCATATGGACTAACCCGATGGTTGTACTACATATGAAATATGTAGGACAAGCGTCAGTCTGCGTGAAGGACGAGCGAGAGCGCGCAAGTGGTTTTTCTTAATATTCAGTTCTCTTGTCGTTCAGTGTATTATTTTCCAGAAAGTAGGGCTATTTTCGATTCTGTGGTTATTTGTAAATTTTTACCTGCAAACAAATCTGTATTTTAATTAGACGCGTGACTACTTTAAATAACAGCCGCGTCTGAGAAGGAGGCTATTGCAGTTTAAATTTTATAGAACTTAAGTGTAGCAAAACAGGCAGTTTCGATTCTCTCCCATTTTCAGATTATTTGCTTTGGCTGTGTTAATTGCTTGGACAAGCAGCTGTCCTCACTCAGGCGTTTGAAAGCACTATATTTCTGTAGTGGGCGCCGCGACAGCGGTAGTGTTCAGCTCTCCTCGCGTGAAGACCAACACGGGTAAAGACCATCGACTCTACCTGCGTGACTCCACCGAGCAAGGACACCTAAAAGGCACTTAAGTATCCTCTTCTTCCTCTTCCTTTCACACTGGTATAGTATTTCCCTACTAATTATGTGTTTTCAATACATTCCTGTTGTCTCTCGACTGCGCTCTCCCATCACGCACAGAAGGCAGCGCAATACTGCTAATCTGCGTCCCATTCTCTCATCCTCTCACACACCTCTCTCTATTTCTATGGGTCTATGGAATTGTCAGTCAGCAGTCAACAAAGCTGACTTCATTCCAGCCTTTGCATCTCACTCTACTCTTAATATTTTAGCCTTAACTGAGACCTGGATTCGTCCAGAAGACTCAGCAACCCCTGCTGCTCTCTCTAACAACTTCTCCTTCTCTCACACTCCTCGCCAGTCTGGGAGGGGTGGGGGCACAGGTCTTCTCATTTCTAACAATTGGAATTACTCAACTCTCTCCTCTCTCTGCAATAACTGAAGAGCGTGAATGGGACAGAGCCTTCCAGGGGCAACACTTGCAGGTTCACTACCTGGTCCCTGAAGGGAGTGGTAGGAACCTTGGGCACATAGCCTAGTCTCAGTACAACGTGGTTGTCACCCGGCCTGAACTCTAGGCACGATTCGTCGACCGAAAATGCCTGCAGGTCCCCTACCCTCTTGACAGAGGCCAGTGCAATCAGCAGCAGAGACTTCATGGAAAGAAGCTTTAGGTCTGTTGTCTGCAGAGACTCAAAGGGAGCATCCTGAAGTGCTCGAAGCACCAGGGAAAGGTCTCAAGAGGGTATGGATGGGGGTCGAGGAGGTTTTAATCGTCTCGCCCCCCTAAGGAACCTGACGACCAGGTCGTGCTTTCCTACTGTTTTGCCATCTATGTGGTCGTAATATGCTGAAATAGTGGCAGCATGTACCCTGAGGGTGGAGGGAGACAGCCTTCGCTCCAACCCTTGCTGCAAGAAGGAAAACACGGACCCTATCAAACATCTTCGGGGGTCTTCCCAGCGAGAAAAACACCACTAGACAAACAGGTTCCACTTCAAGGCATATACACGTGGACGGCGCCCTTGCAGAAGTGATGGTGTTAAGTATCTCTGGGGGTAAGTCACCTAAAACCTCCACGTCCCGTCCAGGGACCAGACATGGAGTTTCCAGACGTCCGGACGCAGGTGCCAAAGGGTGCCCCGTCTCTAAGTCAGAAGATTCTTCCTCAGAGGAATGGGCCAGGGAGGGACTGTCACGAGGAGCATTAGATCTGGGAACTAAGTCCGGGTGGGCCAATAGGGAGCCACCAGAAGGACCTGCTCCTCGTCCTCCCTGGCTTTGCACAGGGTCTGTGCAAGTAGGCTCACTGGGGGGAATGCATATTTGCGGAGGCCCCGGGGCCAGCTGTGTGCCAGCATCTGTGCCGAGAGTTCCCTTGGTCAGGGAGTAGAACAGCTGGCAGTGGGAGGTCTCTGAGGAGGCAAACGGGTCTACCTGAACCTCCCCGAACACTCTCCAGATCAGCTGAACCGCCTGGGGGTGGAGTCACCATTCGCCCGGGAGCACAGCTCGTGACACAAAGTTGAGCACACCGTACATGGCTTGAAGCGACCTCAGATGCGTCTGAGTCCAGATGGTGGGCAAGTTGCGACATGCGACGGGAGCGTAGACCACCTTGTCGGTTGATGTACGCAATGGTCGCAGTGTTGTCCATACAGATCAGCTCGTCCTTGCCCTGTAACGGCCTCTTCAAGCGGCTCAGGGCGAGACGTACTGCTAGCAACTCGAGGCAGTTGATGTGCCAATGCAGTTGGGGGAGCGTCAACACACCTGACACTGCATGCCTGTTGCACGTGACACCCCAGCCGGTGGCAGAGGCATCTGTGAATACCACAGCATGCCTGGAAACCTGTTCCAAGGACACTCCTGCCTGCAGGATTGAGAGATCTGACCACGGGCTGAAAGTCTGGCGGCACGACAATGTGATTGCTACCAGGTGAGTGCCGTAGGATGCCACGCCCATCGGGACTCTGCGATGAAGCCAGTGCTGAAGCGGCCTCATATGAAGCAGCCCGAGCGGCTTGAGGCCAGCGGTGGAACACAAACAAAACAAAACAAAGGATTCTCCAACCGGCCCTCTTCCGGGGCAGGGAGCGGTGCGGTCACCGTCTCCCGAAGAGCAGTCCCATCCATCTCCGGGTCGCCCATCCTAGGGCCGCTTACCATTGGCTTTGCCGCCCTTCTTGACGGGGGCATGGACATGCGGGGCAGCCTGCTTGTGACTGGCTCCACGGCGCCGTTTAGCTGGAGGCTGCTGCTGTGGCGCGGGAGCGAGGGCAGACGCAGAAGGCCGGTCCCGGCAATGAGCAGACTGAGGGCTTGATGTCCTCAGTCTGCTTTTGTACAGCCAAGAACTGCTGGGCAAAGTTCTCGATCACGTCGCCGAAGAGGCCGGTCTGGGACACGGGGGAGTTGAGGAACCGGAGCTTGTCGGTCTCCCTCATGTCGGCCAGACACAGCCAGAGATGGCGTTCCTGAACCACCAACGTGGACATCGCACGACCCATTCACCGCGCGTTGACCGTCTCGGGTACCGCTGACACACCCGCTTGCAAGACTGAACAGCTGATCCAAATGATTGCACGCCAATGTGCATTGGCTTGTTTAGTTTTACTCAAAGTAGATTGGCCTCTCTAGCAAGATTCCTGTTAGTCGGTCACGACGTACGTTGAGAGTGACCGAACTGATAGGGAACACTTGTTATTACGGTGGCCATTAAGTGAACTTGTAACAGCTCTAGCCCTGTTACTATAGAGGTTATGTTTTGTCACCCATTAGGGGGCGCTAACGATCTTCATAGTTGAGTATTTAGCCAGGTACTATACCTGAAGAAGAGGCAAGCAGTTGGATAGGAAGCAATGGCTTCCTTGTGCTAATCCAAATGTATTTTCTGAGGTCCTATGATTGAGGAATTTGTTTCCTTTTGGTCAATCAGTAAGTAGAGTTGTTTTTGTTTACATGCACTGTATGATGTTGATGCTTGGTAGCCCATGTGAATATTGTGGGGTTAAGTATGTATTCAGCATTAAGCTATTCATGCCTGCTAATTGTGAGTGTATCTTTTATTTAGATGGACCTTTTATGCCTGTGCTTTCTTTCATGTGAGGAAGGTAATTCAAAAGTTGGAATGCTATGAAAGGACTGTTGTTCTGATTGTTGCTGGACTTCAGAACATCAGGGATTATTTATATGAAGACAAGAAAACTCTTCCATGTGAGCATCGAGTTGGACTTGTTTATATCAACGTTGGCTTCATGCTAATTGGACATCTAATGGACATCTCCCAATCCCTGAACATTGTCCGATTCCTTTCATCATTTAATTTCAGGTTGTGGGTGTAATGTAATATATGGTGGGGGTCATGTTGTTGAATATAATATGAGTGCAATTCACTAAGAAGTTTTGAGTCTGGTAATTTAATTTGAGAACCCAAAGAGATCAACATTCATCTTTTCTTGACACCTAAAATAGAATTAAGCCTTTACGTCCTAAACTCTGATATATAACTTAAGACTAGATTGAGGAAGAGGTTATATATAAATGGCGCCCGAACAGGGACCTGAAGGCTTTAAGGTGTTTTTTTATGGTTCCCTTTAAATAATGGCTGATACACAAACTTTTGGGGGGATGTTCCCGTACCCGACATGGACTTCGCGTCAGCATCATTTAGAACCCACCGAGATCCAATGAAAGAGCTAATGAATACATTTAGTGATTTGTATATTGAGTCAGATGCGGAGGATGGAGAAATTCTGGAAGATCCTAATGAAGATTTTCAACTACCCCTTCCTCCACCCCCAGATGACTATGAGGAGCCTGAACATGTAATACCAGATTCTAAACCCACCATAATCAACGAATTTGCTAACCGGCTGGATGCTCTGGAGGTAAATGTCAGTAATATTCGACAACAGGTGAGAGAACAAATATCTGGGAGGGATTGCAAGGCCATGTGTAAATCCATTGAAGAGAAAATGACATATCATATCGATCGTGAATGTGGTAGAGTAAAAAAATGTTTAGAGATGCTGGTGCAAGATTTGGGTCAGTCTATGGTGGATTGTCTTAAAAGGCGAGACAAGCAGATAGACCGTAGACTACAGACTTGCAACCCAACAATATCTACTCCCTATTCAACCACCAGTAGAACTGTTATCCACAAATGTTCTAAAGATATTCATTCTAATACCTACTGTACAACTGACAGTACATCAGGAAGCCAGTATAATCCCCCTGTCAAGCTTGAATTTCCAAAATTCAGTAATCATCCAGAGGAAGACCCGCTTGCGTTCATTGAAAATTGTGAGGAATATTTTGATGTCCGTCCATTAACAGATGAGGAAACTATAGCTTCCCTTACGGCGGTTTTGAGCCACACGGCCAAAGACTGGTGGACTGCTGAAAAGAAAAGGGTCCATAATTGGCAGCAGTTCAAAGAATCCTTCCTACAAGCCTTCTTAAATGAAGATTATGAAGTAGTAGCCATGAGGAAACTTATGGAAAGAAGGCAAGGCGTAAATGAAAATTTTAGGGACTTCGCTTTCCATTACCGTGCCCTATGTTTAAGGTGGAAAAAGGGAATGACTGAAAAGGAGATGATTCAAGCCATCTTGAGAAACTGCAACCCTCGGCTTGCCAGCTTGTTGAGAGGGAATTTGCAGTCAGTTCATGAACTGGTCCGGGTTGGAACGCAAGTTGAAAGAGACATTAGCGAATCAAAGAAGTACTGGAACACAATGAACGTGGATGAGCAGCGAAAGAAGAATGTCTTGAGTCAAGAGTCCCAAAGAAAGAGCACTCCATCCTATACCCGAGTAGTACAAAACATTAAAGAGAATTCACAACATAATCCTGGAAACCTCACCATTCCGCTTAGAATTCAAGGTAAACAGTTAGCTGCACTTATTGACACTGGTAGTACGTTATCTTTAATGCAAAAATCCCTGTGGAAATATTTGTGCAAGGAAAAAATCTTATTGTCAAGTGGAGGACAAATGTTTCTCCTTGCCAATGGCCACCATCAAGCTGCTGTGGGGAAAGTAATCTGGATGGTGAATGTGCATGATGTTCCAGTGGATGTTGAATTCTACATAATGAATGATTCTGATCTTGCAGTACCTGTTATACTGGGAATGGATTTTTTGTTGAATTCAGGAATGATAATAGACTTTCAGCATGTTGTGTATACCTTACCCACAAGACGAGATGATGCGATTTCTGTTACACATCCTTTCTTTTGGCAGGATAACACTCCAGCAACCCATGCTGTCAATTTCTACCTTGCCCTGTCTCTCCCACTGGGCAATGAAGAGGATCTTCTGGCCATCCGTAGTCTGACAGTTAGAGCAGACACTAGCACACAGGGCCAAATTCAGTTGGAGGGTCTAATGTTGGGTTGGCCCACAGTTTGTACACATGACATAGGTCATACAACATTGGTCAAACATCGCATCCTGACCACTGATGAGGTACCTGTAAGGAAAAGAGCTTACAGAGTTTCTAAGGAAAAGCAGGCGTACATTGATGAACAGGTGAAAGAAATGTTGAATAAACATATTATACGTCCATCTACCTCATCTTGGGCTTCACCAGTAGTTGTGGTACCAAATAAAGATGGAGGGGCACGTTTCTGTGTCGACTATCGGGGACTTAATACCAAGACACCTTTGGATGCGTACCCAATGCCACAAATACAAGACATTTTGGAGTCTATGCACGGTGCATCGGTATTCAGTACCCTTGATCTGAAAAGCGGGTACTGGCAATTAGACATGGATCATGACAGCATTCATAAAACAGCCTTTGTGACTTCATCAGGATTATATGAATTCCAGCGTCTACCTTTCGGCCTGAAAAATGCTGCAGCGTCTTTCCAAAGATTAATGGAGCATGTGCTTAGAGATCTGAAGGGTAAATGCTGCATGGTGTACATTGACGATGTGGTCATTTACTCCAAAGACGAGCAAGAGCACTTTCGGCACCTCCAACAGGTCTTCCATTGTCTTTCGGGAGCTGGTCTCACCCTCAATTTGAAGAAATGCAATTTCATTCAGAAATCCCTTATGTTTCTAGGTCACATAGTATCTGGAGAAGGAATCAGAACAGATCCAGACAAAGTTTCAGCCATTCGGTCATTCCCCACGCCTCAATCTCTCAAAGAAGTACAAAGATTCTTGGGACTAGCCGGTTGGTATCATAGGTTCATCCCCAACTTCTCCGAAAAAGCAGCACCCCTACATGCATTGAAACAAAGAAATGCAACGTGGACTTGGTCGGAGCAGTGTCAGCAGTCATTGGATGTACTCAAAATGGAGTTAACTAAGGCACCCATTCTGGCAGCCCCTGATCTCGATAGGCCTTTTAGAGTTCAAACCGATGCAAGTGATGTAGGTTTAGGAGCTGTCCTTACCCAGGAAACCGAAGGAATAGAACGAGTCGTTGCCTATGCGTCTCGGTTATTGAGAGGGGTGGAAAAAGCCTATTCAGTATCAGAAAAGGAATGCTTGGCAGTTGTGTGGGCAGTTGAAAAATGGCGACCCTATTTAGAGGGAAGACTATTTGAGGTCATCACCGATCATGCGGCTTTGACGTGGGCTTTTCAACATCCCAAACCATCGTCACGTCTGGTACGGTGGACCATCCGTCTCCAAGGGTTCCACTTTGTTGTCAAATACAGAAAAGGCCAATGTAACATAGTTCCGGATGTGCTTTCCAGAATTCCTAATTGTGACATTTCTCATAATCTCATTGCCCTTACTCAAGTACCTCCATCTGCTAGTATGCCAGTAGATATGACTCAAATTGCTCTTGCACAAAATAATGATCCAGATGTACAAGACATTGTTTCTGCGATCCGTGATCAGTTACATCCTCCTGATACTTCCAGAGTACATCATTTGATTGAAAATGGATTTCTTTTCAGAAGTGTTCCTGATGGACAAAAAGGACAGAAACTTCAAATCATCATTCCACCCATACACCGACTAGCTTTCATCCAGTATGCTCATGATAACCCCCTTAGTGGGCATCTTGGTAAGCTAAAAACTCTCTTCCGACTGTTGGAAACAGTGTACTGGCCGACTATAAGGAGGGATGTCTGGAATTATTGCCGAGACTGTCAGGTATGTCAACGGTATAAGCCAACGCTTTCTAAACTCTCGGGTCAGTTACAATCAACACCGATAGTTGAACCTGGTTTCATGCTAGGTGTTGACTTAATGGGTCCTTTTCCTAAAAGCTGCAAGAAAAATGAGTATCTTATGGTTATTGTGGATTACTGTTCTAAGTGGGTGGAGATGTTTCCACTTAGATCTGCGAAAACTCCCCAGATCGCAAGAATTTTGGTGGAAGAGATTTTTACTCGATGGGGCATACCAGCGTACCTAGTGTCTGATCGTGGATCACAATTTACTTCCCATCTCCTCAGCTCGGTGTGCAAACAGTGGGGCGTTGTTCAAAAATTAACAACTGCTTACCATCCCCAAACTAACCTTACTGAGAGGGTTAACCGAAATCTGAAAACAATGATCGCCTCATATGTAGGTGATCAGCACAAACTCTGGGACAGATGGATTCCTGAGTTCAGATTTGCCATCAATACAGCCTTTCACGAAAGCACTGGCTTCACTCCTGCCGAAATAGCACTAGGAAGGAAACTTAAAGGGCCAATGGAGCGTGCTTTGCAGAGACCACCGGATCCTAGCCACCCTACCTATCCCATAATTGACAAACAGAAGGAACTCCTTAACATTGTCAAGTGTAACGTGGAACGAGCTCAAGCAAAACAGAAGAAATACTATGATCAGCGTCGAAATCCAGCTCATTTCCAGGAGGGAGAAGTGGTTTGGGTACGGGCTCATCCCCTGTCCAAAGCTGAGGAAGGGTTTATGGCAAAATTAGCGGCCAAATGGAAAGGTCCGGCCAAGGTAAAGAAAAAGTTGGGTCCGGTTAATTATTCAGTTGCTTTTGTCTCTGACCCTGACAAGTATGAAACTTTTCATGTACAAAATCTTAAAATTTGCCATGGTTATGACAAATTTTCCTCTGAGCAGGCGGGTATGTAACAGCTCTAGCCCTGTTACTATAGAGGTTATGTTTTGTCACCCATTAGGGGGCGCTAACGATCTTCATAGTTGAGTATTTAGCCAGGTACTATACCTGAAGAAGAGGCAAGCAGTTGGATAGGAAGCAATGGCTTCCTTGTGCTAATCCAAATGTATTTTCTGAGGTCCTATGATTGAGGAATTTGTTTCCTTTTGGTCAATCAGTAAGTAGAGTTGTTTTTGTTTACATGCACTGTATGATGTTGATGCTTGGTAGCCCATGTGAATATTGTGGGGTTAAGTATGTATTCAGCATTAAGCTATTCATGCCTGCTAATTGTGAGTGTATCTTTTATTTAGATGGACCTTTTATGCCTGTGCTTTCTTTCATGTGAGGAAGGTAATTCAAAAGTTGGAATGCTATGAAAGGACTGTTGTTCTGATTGTTGCTGGACTTCAGAACATCAGGGATTATTTATATGAAGACAAGAAAACTCTTCCATGTGAGCATCGAGTTGGACTTGTTTATATCAACGTTGGCTTCATGCTAATTGGACATCTAATGGACATCTCCCAATCCCTGAACATTGTCCGATTCCTTTCATCATTTAATTTCAGGTTGTGGGTGTAATGTAATATATGGTGGGGGTCATGTTGTTGAATATAATATGAGTGCAATTCACTAAGAAGTTTTGAGTCTGGTAATTTAATTTGAGAACCCAAAGAGATCAACATTCATCTTTTCTTGACACCTAAAATAGAATTAAGCCTTTACGTCCTAAACTCTGATATATAACTTAAGACTAGATTGAGGAAGAGGTTATAAACTGCAACCAACAACCTATTGCTGATACACACGTAAAGGAGTGAGTGCAATTCTAGAATCGAAAAAGTAATTTTTTATTAGATATTCAAGCCTTAAGGTATTTCCAAATACACAGGAGGACAGTGCCGTGGATATTGGCAGAACCCATTTCTACACATCAGGGCATCAGCTGGATTTTCCTGGGAATTCATGACGTGTATCTTATATCTGTCACGTTTTGGGTTTGTTTGTTCATGTTTCAAGTTTTGTTTTTGTTTTTGGTTCTGTTAATGTCTGAGGGTACGTTTACACGACAATTAAATTAAAACTGTTTTTTTTTTCTTTGAGTTTTTTTATGTGAACCATACCTTTTAAGGTCTATAAACACAGCCCTGATGAAGTCTTTAGAAGTGACACCTTTTGCTACCATAACATAGCAAATGAAACGCATGAGTAATGATCAAATATATGACGGCATGCATTGTTCATGCAACAATTCCCCTCCTCGAAACAACATTCTTTTCCTTTTAAATGCAAATTAAATTGATCAATTGATATAGTGTCAGAAAAGATCTTCTCAAAGCCGTTGACATCTTTTGTCTAGCTTAACACATTAAGTTCCATTTCAACAGTATTCATTGTGAATCAGTCTCACAGAATTGCATGAGAAAGGAGGGAGATTAAAATCAATCAGTTATTTTGTTAACCAAAGCAGTAAGGTAAATCATATATTTTACAATATGTTCACTTTTCTCAACAAAAAGACATGTTTCAAAAAGCGTGAACCAAATAAAATACAATTTAATGCCATTATTTATTTACTGACACAAAAAGTCATGTGCTTAAGATTATGCAGTCTGTGATGTCCAGTGTTGGACAGTAATGCATTACTATTAAAGTGTTACAGTAATAATTTTAAATTTTTTGTCGTCTTCACCCCTACTGATTTGAAGTCCACCAATTCAATCATCCCTAGATTATTTTTCGTAATCTTTATGATTAGTGCACGTAAACATTATTGGCAAATGTAAATTGTAGCATATTCTGACATTACATGGCTTGCCCATATACATCCGTTTGATCCCGATATATAATACACCCAACTTATTCTTACATGGGATGTTTTTTCATCCAGGGAAGACAAAATGTCAACAATCAAGTATGCATCTGAGTAATGAAGTATGTATCTGAGTAATGTATCTGCAGCAAATCATTGTTCACTGAGTCTAACAGCGATCACAGAAGTGAAAACACTGAGAAGCCACTAATTTTAATCAAAATCACGTAATTTAGAGGAAAAAGAATAGAAATGATACTTACTGTCTAAAGAAATATGAAGTAAACGTAATTATACCCTGACATTCACAAAGAGGAGAAAAGAGAAAGGACACATTTACTGATATTGTGGGGTGTAACAAAAAAAGTATAATAAAACGAGTTACTGTTGGCAGGGAGTAACAATATTGAAAAGAGTAACGAGTAATGATTTAGACTAACGAGCTCATCAACACTGGTGATGTCTACGTGCAGGCATGCCTTAAAATAGATTGCTTATTTCCTAGAGAAGAAGGAATAAAAAGAGAAAAGATTGATCTCTCTACAAGTCCCTTAATTCAGCTGTCGATTTTCTGGCATTTTGCTTGATCACTTCAACTTCCCTTCGAGCCTGCTGCCCTCAAAAGCTTTCATCCAGGCCGTAAATCCGCAATCTCTGCCTCGCCAGGTGTGAAGCTGTCAAAACTTTGGTTGTGAAGGAATTTCATTGAGCAGTTTATTCAGATCTCACTCAAGCATACCTGCCCTCTCTCCCACACACACACTTGAGTTACAGTGATGTAGACTACTGAATGAATTATTCTTTTTCATTGATTTTTAAAAAATCAGTCTACTAAATGTATCATGCGTACTAAATCTGCCTATTGGGCTGAACCGAGAACCATCTTTCTTATATTTATTTCAGTACATATTTTACTATTAGTTATAGATTTATACTAAAAAATACATCCCAAAACGTTAGAGCGGGTAATATGTTAAAGTAATAAACATTAATAATGTTCTACATATTTCTTTATTGGAACGTTTATGATGTTTAATAATATGCCACGTGAAAGAAAACCCCACTGTATCGACGTTTTTAACCGGTTCTTTGAAATTAGCTGTTCGAAAGAACCGATTTGGAGAAATGAGTCGGACTTCCCCTTATCTTGCTGGTTCACATTCACAAAAGGTTAATCAAAACAACGAGGAGAGATTTATGAACGGAGGAGTTAACAGAATTTGTAGGCTGCAATAAGTGTATTCCATTAATTAGCAGAATAATCATTCAATTGCAGAAAAATGACCAAAATGTGCGTGAGCCATACTTACTCGAAAGTATATCCGAATTCATTCTATTAAAATCTTGTCAATACTTAATATGATGTCATGTGATGAGACTGCAATAGGCTACGTGACTTCAGAAATACATGACATAGGCTAATTATTATTGTTATACTGATAGCCAATACATTAATGTTTTATATTTTAAACTGTATAGGCTATGTCTAGTTAAACTATTACTTTTTTATGCTTTGGTTTTGTGCGTCCTCAAATGTTGACTATTTTAACCTTTTTACCACTTAGGCTTAATTTAACTCATATCCAGGGTACAGGCTCTTGACCAATGCATAAAGAAACTGAAAGACGATAAAAAAGACGCCTCACCTTTTGCAACAGAGATGCGGTTTAGTGGTTTTCCTCGTGGATGCACAGATTCTCAAAGTGCGGAGTCTCGCGCGCTCGTTTATCCTCATATGCGCTACTGGACCTGAGTGAGAGCGTGAGAGTTGTGTTTTCCGCTGGAGAGGCGGGGTCGTGTGTGTGTGTGTGTGTGTTTCAAGCGCCCTTTGAATCCAATTATAATATGGTTAATTCTAGAGAGATTTTTATTCTTCCACTTTTCAATTCTGCACGTATCACAGTCTCACTTCTCGTTGATATCTCAGTCAGTTAGGGGCTGACTAACATTTGTTCTCCAGCTTTAACTCGCTCTGGCCAGTCAGACTTACACTTCTAAATGACAGAAACCTAGATGAACAACAGATGAAAATGTTTTTCAACACAGAAAAGGATAATTGAAGAGAAAAATATTTAAGACTCTGCATGGTTTGCAGTACTCCACTGATTATGATCTATCATTAGATGGATAAAAAGATGCATGAAGATTCTTATGAGGGTGAGAATATATATGTGTGTGTGTGTGTGTGTGTATATATATATATATATATATATATATATATATATATATATATATATATATATATACTGGAGAGAGAGAGAGAGAGAGAGAGAATGATTTATTTCGTTTAATTAAAATATGAAAATATGATAGCCTAATATTGATTCACAGTCAAATTTTATGGAGCTTATTTAGTAGTGCATCATAGTAGGCTATGTTGTAAAAAATACAGTAATTTTAAACATCAATGTTATTGTTATGGTCTGCTTTGTTGCGTTTCTGTGTTCTGTCGTGCCTGCGTTCCCTTTGCTAGTCTCCGTGGTTTTAAATGAGTTAACATCTGTTTTTGTTTCTGTTTTTGTTAATTATACCCTGTTTGTGTATCTTGTGTATCTAAGCTCTGTTTTCCTATAGTTTCTTTGTCCGGTATTGTCTACGTTTGTGTTGCAAGTAGTTGTGTTTGATTTCTCCTGCGATCTCCTGCACGAGTGTTCATTTTGGATTTGTTAAAGACTGTGTTTTGTTCCTACTCCTTCGTCGTGCGTCCCAGTATAGCCTGCACAACGTTATGCAAATAGTATAAAAGCACATATTTTCTGTGCATGCAGCAATGATCAAGCAAATGTTAATGTGAGCCGTTACTAGCCTATCTTAGTTTTGGATGTTCTGTGCTACTGGTCCCATGTAGTCAGGGTTAAGTATGTTTATCTGATAGTTTATTGGATGCATTGCAAACCCACGCAGCGCTCTACCCTTCGACCAAATCTCCCCAAGCTGAGCATCAGTTCGGAGAAAAACTGAGAGGTGTGCTGAACTCAGTGGCTGAAAGAGCAATTTAGATGAATACAGTATCTTTTCTTTGATCTTGCACTTGATCTCTTGTATGGTTCCTTTACTGCTATATTAGATTCTGACAGTTACACCATTATCTTTGCTTGCAGTTCACAAGGTCAACGCATAATCACTGAGACTAAAAAGAAAAAATAATGGGATTTCCCCCCCCCCCCCCCCCTTATTTTCATGCTCTGAATGACTTTTCTCTGTTAATCAGAGTTCCCAGACTAATTGTTGAGGGGTCAAATTTTGGCTCAAGTATGCTAAAGCATAGCTTTCTACAGGTAGACCTTCCTGGAGTTTGTGGTCAGTGTTTGAAGTCCTTAGGATTGGAACACAAAGGAACTTTCATTTCACATTAAATACAGATGTGCTCCAGACCTTCACCGTGCTAAATGTGGGAGGAAAGCAATCAATCACAGCATACAAACAACCTCCAATTTTAGGGATGGCTGCTGACTGAATTATTTTTACACTGCAAACTCACAGCCTGCAAACCATTTAGGAGGAATCGGTTGCTTGGCATGCAATTTGAAAATGGCTATTGATTTGAGTTTACGACTTTTGTGATTTACACAAAAGATGGATGGACACAGACCTTGACGTGGAGAATGGTAACCGTGGTGACAAGCATATTCTGGTTTGCATGAGAGATCGTGGAGTTAAACTGTGTTCAGTTGCGTAGTTTAAGTAATATATATTCTGCAGCTATAATTAATATATAAGCTGTTATGAATGTTACACAATACCAATACACTCTCATGGCAATTTGTATTTTACGTTGGTGAATTGGTGGCGAATTCTTAAAACATTTATAGATATATATTTAAAAAACAAAAAATACTGAAAATGACAAATTATTCTGCTATATTATTCTGCTCATTTGGGTTAATTATTTCATATATATATAAAAAAAAAGCTGACACATTGTGATGTGTAAGTGCAGAGACAGCTGTGAATACATATTCATGCCCCTTCCACTTAATCCTGACTCAACATAGAGTCAGAGCTCACAGTTTTATGCCCTCTGTTTATATTCATGGACATCTGCAGTAGGAGTTCACAGATTTTCTCACTGTGAGCTGCTGAATCAAGCTTACATGAGTTGAACAATGTCAGACTCGTACAAACTGAATGGATGTATCGATATACAGTGTGTCTCTTATAAAACAGACACTGGGTGCGTCTCAAACAGCGCCCTAGTTCAGTAGTCAGGGCACTGAAACAGAGTCGGCCATTTTACGGGCTGTCTTAACCGCAAAATCATTCCAGTAGCCTACTTTGAAACGTTCGCTCCCAATAAAGTCCCCCAGTGCAATGTGAAAACTATGGAGCATACTCAGTATACATACTCAGAGCATACTGCATGGGCGTAGAATTTAGAAGGGACGCTAGGGACGTGTCCCTACCAATATCCAGTGACACTGATATATCAATAATTTCGATCAAAACTTAAAATATATTTATATATTGATGTCCCCGTCCCCACCAATTTCAAAATCCTACGCCACTGGAGCATAGATGCTCACTATATTCCCTTAATGGAACTTAAAACATCACGCGAGCGATACACATTATGACAAGCGATAGATGTTTAGAAAAAACTAAAACCTTTATTTTATTATATTTCAGCATAAGCATACATAGACAGGCACTGAACATGATTTAGCTAACATTTATAATTAAGTTACGGCTGAAATGTTGCAGGTATATGTAACAATCAAAGTATTTACCAGAATGTAACATAAAATAAATTTTAGAAAAATATCTTCTCTGCTGTTGTTCATAACCAGTGTTTGGGAAAGTAAAAGTAATGCGTTACAATATGCATTAATTTCTAAAAAAATTAAAATAAAAAATACTAATTGTTACTTAATTTCTTTTTATGGAAAGTAATGTGTTGCGTTACTTTTGCTTTACATTTTACATAAAGCCCCTTTCACATCAAAAGTGAAACGAATAAACCTCAGGCTGAAGGAAATGTAGATTCACCCCTGTACAGTTCCACACTCTTGCTTCAGCAATAAAAAAAAAGTGGTTTATCTCATATTTCACTGCGTTTATACATTTTGAAGAATACTTAATCTGTTTTTGTGCCATCATGTTCACACAGCGCACACACAACACCTCTGCACTTACTCCTGATTTCTCTCGGCATGGGGGTCAGGTGTCACTCAATAAATGGGAAAGCGAAGTTACTTAATTTTTTTTAAGTTTTTACATTTTAAAAGTGATGCATTACTTTACTAGTTACTTGAAAACAGTAATCTGATAACGTAACTCGTGTTACTTATGCGTTATCCTCAACACTGTTATATACCATGTCACCATCAGTGTTCCAATGTGTAGTGAGCCAGGGTTCTCCGAATTTGAGTACCCAATATGTAATTCATCTTACTGATAATATAATAATGCTGATTCGAGAGCTAGAGAGCTGATTGAGACTGTTACCAAGGCTTTTCACACTTCCAGTAGGCTATATGTAGCTATGATAAATTGCTGCATTGGCTTTGGCTACGTGTTAGAAGTTAAAAGATCTCAGATACAGGAGGAGTAAAACTGTCATTAGTCTGGTAGGTAATCAGCATCTTTGCAAGACCAATATTAATACTTACCGGATAGGAGGACAAGGCATCTATGAACTATAATAACTATGATAACTATTAATTATAGTAGCTACAATTGTATACTGTTATCCCTGGCAAATTACTAGTTTCATCAGTATGTTAATGGTGTTCAGCATAATATTGTATATGGTGCATTTATTTGATCAAAAACACAGAAAAAGAACTACTAACTATAGATGTAGACAACTACTAGTACTCGGACGTGACAGTGACGATCGATCATGAAAACGATGATCGCCGACGCCGTGACTTGACTTGAAAAAAAATATAAAAAAAATGTTTTGATCATGAAAATAAAGTTAAGTGCAAGATGTGCAGCGCCAACCTGCCATATACATGACATTATAATGAGAACACTATTTAAATAGCATGTTGTAAATTCGTTGTGCTTTAGTTGCCCGTGTTTCAGCGTTGTTGTTACAGGAAGAGCACATCCACAATGGGAGTTACTAGGGCTGCACGATTTCGGCCAAAATGATAATCACGATTATTTTGATCAATATTGAGATCACGATTAATTATCACGATTATTTGTTGATTTGTCACATAGGCTAATTATAACTGCTTTTTACATCCATATTGTGCTACATTTCCTGCTAATGTACAAATATGTGCATCAAAATAAAATGGGTCCTCTTATTCACCAAAATTCAGTGCATCTCCAGAATAAATCAAAATAAATAATTTATTAATATTTTAAATTGTATTTATATTTTATATACATTGTATTTATAATAATTATTAGGATAGACTAGAGATATTATCTTCTGTTATAATTATTATTAGGCCTACCTATTATTACATGGCTTGGTTAAATTCTAATGTAGAATGCAGTCTGTTATTTCTTGATAACACACTGTTGCCATGAAAAACAGAGCGTTGTCATGGACACGGAAGCAATACAATCGTTTTTAAATCAATACACTCATTTTTAAATCAATATTTTGTGTCAAATTATTGATTTATTTGGAAGGTAGCCATGTAAGCGGGATCCCGATGTCAGTGAATAAAATTCTGTCATTGTTATTTGAAAAGTCTCTTGTTATTTGAAGTCTCTCGCGCACTATCGCTCACGCGCAGACACACGCGCGCGGTCTCTCTCGCGCACTATTGCTCGCGCCCAGACACACTCGGTCTCTCGCGCACTATTGCTCGCGCGCAGACACACTCCGTCTCATCTCGCCCAGTCCGCTTCGCTTTTGTCCAGTCCGGCAAAACATTCAAGTTTCTACATCTAGAAACTAAGCTGTGCGGTGCAGGGAACAACTCTGATTATTGGCTCGTCATGGAGCCAGCGCTAGATTGGCTTTGCAAAAAACTTTCATATGGAGCGTTCTATGAACAGAATGACGCATTTAAAATATCACACGATCACGCGAATTTGATCGTGGGAAGCCTAAATCGTAATCGTGATTAAAATTCGATTAATTGTGCAGCCCTAGGAGTTACACATTCAGACAAGCATGGTCAAGTTCACGTGCGCATTCACGTCCTTTCTGTGCAGAAGTTGTTATTTTACTTTTATGTTTTATATATCAGATTAATCTCATATAGGATGCGTTTGGTTGAGTTTATTTACAAGCTAGTAAAGCGTTCACCCACGCTTCAGCGGCTGCTCAAACGGCAATGCACAATTATTGACAATGACTGGGTTATTTGAGACAGTCATATTCCTTTTAGATGTTTCTTTTTCAAAAACATTGATGATATTATTAGTAATCTAGTTTTTTTTTTTTTTCTCGTCATATTTTAGGGCCTCGCGCGGGCAGGTATAATATGCTCCTTGATGACTAGATGGAACCGGATAAATATTCTGAATGTTCTGATCCAATCTGACTTCTGACCTGGAATGTTGCCTGACTCATAATCATACACTTTTCGGTCGTTGGCCAGAGGAGAACTGGCCCTCCGACTGAGCCTGTTTTTTTCCAAGGTTTTTGTCACCTGATGGAGTTTAGGTTCCTTGCCACTGTTGAACTTGGCTTTTGGCTTGCTTAGTTTTCTTCGCCATTTTCTTCTAGAAACAAACTTTGTTGTATTATTTTCATGTTATCACTGTGAAGCTTTGAAACAATCTTTGTAAAATGCGCTATATAAATAAAGGTGACTTGACTTGATACAAAACACACAGGTCTGTTAAGAGCAATACTTTTAATAAGGTAGCCTAACATTTTTCTGACAAACAAACCACTTCCAAATCCGAAATTAGCAGCACAGTGATTACTGACACAGTAAAGGGTATTTAAATAAAAGAACAAACTGTAATAAATAAAGAACACGGTAGCATACTTTCAATAACAGCATCACACATTTCAATTAAGAAACCGTTTAAATAAAATTAAATGAACTCCCTCATACAGAATAAAACCAACTATAATTGGCTAAATAGAACAAGGTAACGTTAGGCTGGCCAGTTCAATCACAATCAGGTTGCAAGATACCTACTTAGTCTACCTAAACTCTCTTCATGTTGTGTGCAAGGAAGATGAGTTTGTCCACATTTTCAGGTAAAAGGGAACCTGAAAGTTGAAGTGGTTGGAATGCAAAGGAGGTGTTTGGCTGCTAATCCCAGTTTAGGGTAATGATCACTGTTTTGCTTCCACCATGCAAGTGGGCCTGACTGCACTTTAGTTGTGTCTCTCAAATATTTCTCCATCTTTTCTTTGCGCTGTCTCCTTGTTCTTTTCCCTCTTCGTCATCTGGCTTTTTTCATTCGGTGGTGGCGCAGCAGTCTCCTCTTCAACTGTCCTTCAACTGTCCATCCTATTAAAAACGGCTAGGCTATATTAGATAATTGATAAAAAGAGTATTGTATTTCGCCAGATAGTGTAAACATATTCAAGCGCAAATGAGAACCGTTTCGACGGGAATGCCAGGTGTGCGAGAAAAACAAAACAAAAAAATTAATATTTGAATCCCAAAATTGAAAATTGAATACCAACCCACCCAAAGAATATTCAAATATTCGGGTCCAGCCCTAGAAAATACAGTTAAGTGGAAGTTGTGCAGCGCCATAACATTACAATGAGAACGCTATAGAATGTGAATTCTTTATGCTTTAGTTGCCCGTGTTCCAGCGTGTTGTTATGGGAAGAGCGCATCCACAACGGGAGTAAGTTAGCACTTAAATTAGTTTAAGTTCACTTGCATTTATGTCATTTTGTGCAGATACAAGTTGTAATGTTATGTTTATGTTGTGTATCTGATATCTGATTAATCTCATATAGGATGTGTCATATAGAAACCGCTTCAGTTTTCTGGTGTTCATTCACTCTTCAGCTTCACCACATGCAGCTATTCCTTTTAGATGCTTCTTTTTCAAAAACATTGATGCATTATTGATAATCTAGCAGTGTTCTTTTCTAGTCCTATTTTCAAATTTGGATTTGGATATCTGGATGACACCTGTGCGTCAAAAACTTTGCCGTCTACCACTCTCTGATCATAGTGCTGTGTCAGGTGAATTAAGTTGCTTGCAAGGAGCTGGGGAACACACAATGTCACGATGGTGCTGCATGGGTGTCACCAATTGTTTTTACTCAGAAAAAGTAAGATCAAATTAGAATGTGCGTTGACCTCAGAGAGACAAATACAGCAGTGATCGTGGACTCTTTTACATTGCCACACATGGATAAACTACTCTCTGCTCTATAGAGGGTTCTACTTTTTTCACTAAAATCAACCCGACTAATGATTACTACCAAGGTCTCACGACGGACTGTTCCATTTTTGTCGTGTTCCTTACAGATTTGCTTCAGTGCCTGCGACATTTCAGAAGATGATGACCATCATCCTGGCTGGGTTGTCAGAGGTTGAAAATTCTATTAAATTCAATTCACATTTATTTGTATAGCGCTTTTCACAATACACATGCACTTTCTGTGAAGCTGCTTTGAAATGATGAGTCTATATTACAATTTAGCTAAACATTTATTATTATAAACAATGTAATAATTTAATGCAGAAACATATTACTAAGTGGCAGCACATATATTGAAAATAGCAGATGGCCTAACACAGATCCTTGCGGCACTCCATAATTTACTGACATTATCTGACATATTTTTCCTCATTTAAGACGACAAAATGATAACGGTCTGATAGATACGATCTAATACCACCTTAATGCCTGTCCCTGAATACCAGTGTAATTTGGTAATTGATCTAAGAGTATTTTATGATCTATAGTGTTGAACGCAGCACTAAGATCGAGTAAAACTAATATAGAGATAGCCTATAGCCATGGTCAGAAGCTAGAAGTAAGTCTTTTTTTTTTAACGAGCGCCGTTTCTGTACTATGATGTTCTATGCTAAATCCAGACTGAAGTTTTTCATACATATAATTATTTTGCAAAAATAAACCTAATTGAGCGGACAATACTTTTTCTAGTATTTTAGACATAAATGGGAGATTTAAAATGGGTCTGTAATTTGCTAATTCATTTGGATCTAATTGTTATTTCTTTATGAGAGGCTTAATAACTGCCAGCTTGAACGACCTTGGAACATAACTTAGAGATAAAGACGAGTTAATAATATTGAGAAGAGGCTCTTCTGCTACAGGTAACAACTCTTTCAGTAATTTAGTGGGTATTGGATCTAATAAACATGTTGTTGGTTTAGAAGTACAAACATGTTGTTGGCAAAGTAAAAAATTACCTGGACGACATGACAAAGCACTTAAAGCAGTCTTACAACGACTAGACGCTGCTGGTTGCAGCTCAGCCTGCTGTTCTTAGGTCACCATTTCAGTGGATGGTGTTCTTCCTGATGAATCGCGTGTAGAGGCGATTCAAAATGCTTTCCCTAATTATCTGTCACGTTTGCCCTTACCTACTTCTCCTGCAGATAATGCTGTTGCTCCAGCTCCTGTTGATGAGGAGTTGTTGCTTTTCTATCTGCTGTCTATAATTCTCTGTCTGCTGCTGATGTTGATGCTTCTTGTCCTGCTCTAACCGAACTTCGTACACCGATGTCCAATGGTTGGCCTCCTTAACCCAAGGGACTGAATGTTGAGTTGTTGCCGTACTATAAACTGCAACTGGAACAGGACAACTTTGTCTTCCGAGGCTCACTGCTGAATGTACCTGCTGCTCTTCGATCTTTGCTGGTCTCCATGATGGACATCATGGAGAGGTGAGAACCAAATAACCCCTTTGTGATCTCTATTGGTGGCCATGGATGGATGCTCAGGTTTATGAAGCTGTCTGTTCCTGCCACATGTGTCAGCTCAATAACAAAACTGTCAAGTCACATCCGGTTCCTCTCCAGCCAGTGTCGCTGCTAGATGGACCATGGCAAAAAGTAGTTGTGGATATACAGTAGTCGGGCTTTTGACACTGTATTTTCCGACTACAGGTTTGCTATAAAATTAACTGAGTATTACAGCAAATGACCTGAGGTCTCCTTTACTCCTCACTCTGTTACAAAGGATTCTGTGGTTTCATTGTGTCATCTTTAGCCGCCATTACAATCATTGGGTATTGTTACTAATAACGGTGTCCAGTTTACGTCTGTTAAAAGACTGGGAGTGGGTATACGTTCTTAGTGATGTCAAACTGAATTTCCATACACAGCAACAACTCAACTCACTACACACACTCATACGACTACACAGCAAATTTGAAAGTGTTAAACCCACACTCATAGTGTGAAAATTAACACTGTGTTTATATAGGTCCACAGTAAAACGAGTTAAACTTACACTTTAAAGTCCCTGTAAAGGCAATTCTAAAAAAAATTCTAAACACATTTTAAATCTATTGCTAAAACATATTACAAAGACTGAACGGTGAAGTACTGAATTGTGGAGTTAGACCGTTAAACAGTTTTTCACCATTGCTGAGTTCCGGATTGTTTGGGCGGGGCTAAAACAGGGGCCCTGAGCTCCTGGACCCGTCCCTACTTGATGACGCACTGGAGCCACTGAGGCTGGCCCCTCCCCTAACAATAGAGCACATTCACATCAGTGTGTCGCTCAATCGAGAGTTACTGTCAGTCAGTACTATTAGTTACTACAGCCTACAGTTTGCTAGCTAGCTATGCCTTCGTCACGGAAATGCGTACTACCTTGATGCGATCACGTACTGTACAAAACAGATCGGTGTCCTTATTTAAATTTCTGAAAAACGATCACATCAAGAAGAGGTGGATTAATTTTGTGAAGAGCCACCTTGATGGAGAGCTGAGGATCACCGCCAAAACCCGCCTCTGTAGTGATCATTTTACACTGGATAGTTTTATAAACTTTTCTCTGAGACAACTGGGATTCACTGATAATCCGCTGTTACTGGTGAATGGGGCCGAACCAAGGGGGGTAATCCATCCGCCCGAAAGCCGCCATTGTAGCAGAACATCACCTGCTGTTAGCATTCCATTGACTCCCATTAATTTTGGCGTCACTTTGACAGCAAATAACTTTACATCTGAGGCGTCCAAAGATTAATTTTTCCATTATTTATTTCTAAAGAAACACGACAATGTATAAAAGGCTCCATTACTTTGTATCTTACGTTATGACCTCGTAGAAGCCGTTTTTGTAAAAAATAGGCTATTGATTGCGTCATAACCACGCAATTCTCTGTCGCACTGTAGAGAAATTACCGTATAGACCGGCGGAGAAGCTCGCAAGCAATTGGGGGGACGTGGAGGCATAAAGTCGGATAAAGTCAAAGGAGAAGCCCATAGAGAGTGATAAAGTTGCTCCTGCTGCTAGCTCATGGACAGCTAATGCTCACGCTCTCCGTCTCTGCGAGATTCGGAAGGGAATGATTCAGATTTCTCTCGGCACAGCTACTAGAAGACTCACGTCACATCTACATCGTCAAGCTCAGTTTGAGCCTGCGCAGATCGCCTGGCGATCAGGAAGTGAGTGCTTTTAATGGGCTTTACTTTTCTCCGTTGAAAATTATGGGGTCGCTGTGTCCATTTTATATACTGTCTATGGGCCGAACCAACTATCTCCCGCCTCGACCTTCATCCTCCCGTCACGCCGTCAACTGGTGCCATCATCGGCAGTGCGTGCCCACCAATGAGTGTAAGTTGCCTTGTGTGCTTATGTTATAATTAAAGTAGGTAGTCCACAGTATTCATTTCGCCTGTAGCGGTGCCAGTTGAGTGTGGCGACGGCAGCTTTCTCAGGAGTGGGCGTGGTTTCAGCGCAGCCAGCGGACACGCCCCCAGCGTTTGAGAGCAGAGACTACTGCTCATTTTCTCAAGATTTTGATAGCTTATTTTATGTACTTGCCGGCTTTTTTATTATTCAAATTTTGGTGGGTGGCTAATATTTTTTTTTTCTGTGGTGTGACAAACTCAGAACACATACTCAATTTTTACTTTACAGGGACTTTAAAAGCTTTACATGCAAGTCCTTTACTCTGGGAGAACCAACATCGATGTTGTAGATTGTAGTCCTTATAAGAATAGAATAGAATAGAATAGAATAGAATAGAATAGAATAGAATAGAATAGAATAAAATAGAATAGAATGAGGCATTTATATAGCACTTTCAAATGTACTACTGTACACCCAACGCGTTCTTGCTGAAGCTCAAACGCGCTGCGTAACAGAAATGAACCTCATTGGTTTTTGCTAAAGCTCAAACGTGCTGCGTAACACAGAAATGCACCTCATTGGTTCTTGCTGAAGTTCAAACACGCTGCGTAACACGAGAATTAACCTCGATGGTTCTCGCATGTCAAACATGTTTGAGGTTCCGTTTCTGATGTGCATGTAGATCAATGTTTATATGTGAGTAAAGGCATAAATTAAATATGTTCATATCATATCGATCTTATCTCTTCAGAAAATACGGACTAAACCACTCAATTCATATGGATTAGTTTTACGATCTCTTTATGAACTTTTTGAAGCATCAAAGTGGTAGTTGCCTAGCTCCGAGATTTCATCAAATTCTAAGCTCTCAGTTCATCAAACGATTTGTTTCCCGAAGATGAACGTAAGTCTTACGGGTGACATGACATGAGAGGTAGTAATTAATGACAGAATCCCCCCCCCCCCCCCCCCCCCCACACACACACACCTATAAACACAATTACAAACTAAAATAAAAACAGTTGGTAACATGCTTTTATTTCACACATTTAGACAGTGACACATTATGGCAGTGGTTTTCAATTCTGGTACTGTGGACCCACCGCTCTACACATTTGTTAAGTCCTTATTTAACACAACTGATCTGTGTCCACAGATCCTCGTTTGCAGAGAGCTCAGTGAACAGAACTGACAGTGTCAGGTAAGACAGACAAACAAAATGTGCAGAGCGGGTGGTTCCAAGTACTAGGATTGATAACTGCATTTACAACCATAATCATCATTTTAAAATTCACAATGACATTGCAACTGTATATGGAAATTCACAAGTCTGTCAACAGCCACTGTTGGACTAGTCTTAGTCTTCTTCCTCACCTCTAGATTGTTTTTCCAGGGCATTTTGATCTTGACTGAAATCTGATTAAATATAACAACAATGCAGGTGACAACATAGAGACTAGTAAAATTATGAAAGGAAATTATTTCATGGACAAATAATTCTGAAGAAAAAAATGCACACACGTTTTGCCTAATAAGCTGAAGAGAGTGAAAGGGTCTCAGTGCATGTACTGGGGTTGAGGATCTTGTGAGAGAGAAAAGCAAAACATGTTCATGTTTCATGTCTGTAAAAGCATTATTGCAAACACTGATAAGCCATACACAATGTCAATTAAAAGTATGGATGCCTTGAAAGAATGTCTGAAGTGTTATACAGTAAGTGTGTAAGTGTTATATTTACCCTCAGATAATTTATATTTTTCTTCTTAATCTTACAATTAAGCATAAATGTGGACTGCCATCGATTCATGGAAAATTGCGTTTGCGTTTAACTGAAAAGTAATTTTAACAATAGAATAGCATGAATATAGACATTTCACCGAGTGTAAATAGCATCTCTTACTAAAAACACTCTTACTAACCCTCAAAATCTTTTGAGTGGTAGTGTACAATATATTTGAATGGCTTCACAGTATAATTATTTTATGAGTCATACGACATATAAAATTGTTATTTCCGTTGGATGCTTCAAGTTGTTATTTTACCTTTGGGAAAGGCATGGTACATTTAAAGGGCCATTAACATGCCAGAATTATAGTGTAATTGGGTACATGTAAATTGGACGCACATAAATATGTTTCACTAATGAAAAGAGTGTGTTTTCCTACCCTTTTCCTGAAGCACAAGAAGAGTACACATTTTTTACTCAAGCTGTCAAGTAAAATGGTCAAATCAGGATGAAAAATCAGTGAATAATGAAACGTCAGTCTGTTCTATGAACTGCTTAATGCTTTTATGGGCCTGTTTGTCAGAGCAGCATAGACATTAATCAAAACTTTTATGTTTATCTTTCAGGGCAGTAAGAAATACCAGGTGAAATGATGAAATACCACCTAAGTAGAACAAGCAGACAGGAAAGACACAAACCCATTATCAAAGCCCATTATCATACGTGTTCAAATGCCACAGGTCTGACCTTCTAATCACAACTGAGAATGATAAATGGTATTAAACCATCTAACCTTTGTGTTATCTGAACACTCCTCTCTACTGTGAAATACAGATACTCCAGACATAAGAGACAGAAGTAGAGCAACTGGAATGTCTCCTTCAAGCACATGCTTCAGGCCATGCCTGGAGCGAACTTTCTCAAAACTCTTGTGAACTCTCTGGTTCAGCTTGTTTTCCCTCAGGTCTCTCTCTCATGCAGAAAAAAACGATCTTGTCATTGTCGAAAGCTACCTGTTGTTCTCGCTAGACAAAGCCGGCAACCACTGTGCTTTTTCTATCTAGACTCTCGTAACCTATGCCTCCCCCTCAGCATTCACTCTCCAGATATATGGCTTCTGAGAATTCAGGTATAATGCTTCTGGTACTGAAAGGTCAGGGATAAATGTAATATTTATGCCACACACACACCCTAAAACGCTTGAAGAAGAAAAGTGTGACGCAAATGAATTTCACTATGGCATGAGCACAGGTGAAGGTCAGCACGTTGTTTTCAACTGATTTCTTGGATGAGAAAGTTTATATAGTTTACAGATGAATCTAGCGAACAAGTGTGTGCTTTTCGCCTCTGCTTATCTCTAAGATGTCCTGAAAGACATCAGGCTAGGTTGCACTTGAATTCATAACCATAAATTAGGGAATTTCTATGATCATTTATATACTCTGCATATAAAGAAAGACAAATGTGACATATTTTTCACTCCATTAAATATTTCTCAGAGTTGGATTTTTTTTTTTTTTTGAAAAATCAATTTCTGTAATAAAGCATACCTTATTTTCTTGATTTCAAATAGACTATTTCCACAAATTTCACCGTTACCAGAGTACAGAATATAAAATAGTTCTGTCACGAGATGTTGAGAGAGAGGCGGTGTTGATGGGATTTTTTCAATTTAAGAAGATACAAAAAAACAGCTTATTCAAGTGTTTCAGACAGTAGCATTAATATATTGTATGAATATATTAAATATATAAAAATTTATATCTGATTTTAACGTATTACGGCCACCAGATCAGAAAGCGAAGCCTCAAATTCAAACCTCGGTGTGCTGGCGCTTCAGAACAATCCGACTCAACTGCGCTGTAATCATAATTTGTGTGATAAAAAAGTAAAGTGTTTCCTGCCACTAGTGTTTATTTTAGGTGGAAACTGCTGGGAATTGTATGTATGTTTTTTGTTTTGTTTTTTATTTGTAAAAATATAGAGAGAGGCATGGTTTTCATAGCCTATGTTGGGTGTTGTGGCACCTTTATAATAAATTGCTTGTTTTTCCAAATTTTTGCATTTTGCCTTGGATAAATGTGAACGTGTTCTAATAAGTTTACATAAATCTATTAAGTTTTTTTTTTCAGATAAAACTAAAACATTTAAAAATGGAAAAGTATTCCTGAAAGTGGTGGTTTAGTGGAATAAACCTACAAATGTCAGTTATTGAACTGGAAAGTCATTCCAATAGCACAGTATTTACCATTTAAACTCCCTTTATGCGGCTCATTGAAAAGTTAGCATTTATATTTATTTTATGATATTATCAAGGTTGATCATACTTTGCCATAACCCTTTTCCTTTTCTTTCAACAGTTTCTTTCACTATTGCTCACCATCTGTGTTCTGTTCAAAATGTTCTGTCCTTGTCTGAAAGCTATTGGCTCAGAGTTGTTCAAGTACATTCAAAACCTTATTCAGCATGTAGAATGAATGTGCAATATTAGTTCCAGTCTGCTGGCATGCTCGGCTCTTATGCAATCATCTGGAGCTGATGATTACAGTCATATCATAGCATATTCTTATCATAATGTGTTGTTGCTTTGTTGTAGTATGTCTTCCACAATATGGTCACACCAGGCTAAGAATATTGCAGCAGACGGAGAGAGAAATTATTAATAACTTATAAGTGGAGTGTAGAGAAAGGCTTTTAAGATGATCTGTTAATTGTGGATATATATATTTAAATAATTAATTGACAAGGTTGGTCATTTAAAGTAGCCCCTGGCACATTCTTTTGAGCTAATTCATTTAACATCACTGATATATTCACTTTGACATTGACATTGAACTAGAAGTTGCACAAATGTAGTAGGACCTTCGTTTCCATCAGAAAGACAGCTAATTAACAAATCATCCAAAGAACTAGAACTTGGAAGGGAAAAAGCAATAATTAGTTCTGGCTGCGTGGATCTTATGTAGCTAGTTATCATTCTGTCTTAGGGTTATCTTTTTGAATGAATTTCAAATACTGCACATGCTGCATTAGTTATCACTTAACCTTTGTTACTCTGACAAAATTGTATATGGATTTTGGCCAGATAATCTTACATTCAAATTCATGGGCAGAGCTTGAGAAAAAGCTCAAATGAGGTGAAGACTAATCCATCTCTGACATGAACCTCTCTGAAACAAATTCCACGTGTGCGGTTTCCTCAGGTTATCTCGCATGAGACCTTTTACGGAACGATTCATTAGCTCTCACAGAGGGGATGGTGAGTATGCATAGTCTCTTATTGCAAGTGCATCGTTTAGATACCACTAGAAAACCATGACCTTTTGTGACCCTCTTTATGTTTATGTTGCTATGAAAGAATACATTAGCCATGGATTAGCCATGATCCAACCACGGCCCTGTTTAAGCTTCATGATAGGGTCAGTCAGGTGATGATTTATTATCTGCTGGTATACTTGGAGTTTGATAAGTTGTCCAGAGTCGTTTGATTGACCCCAGATAATGAAAGATCCAACACCATACTTTACTACTTTTTGTCTATTATGCCAAACATACCTCTGGTGTCCTGACTCTCTGTGGTCATTAAAAATTTACATTTACATTTACATTTAGTCATTTAGCAGACGCTTTTATCCAAAGCGACTTACAACTGAGGACTACAGCAAGCGAGTCATCGTGAAGAGGCAAAAACAACGCAAGAAGAGCTCAAAATACAAAGTTCAGGCATTGCTCAGAGTAGCATAAGCCAAACAAGGGAGGATTAAAGGAAGAGGTTTTTTTTTATTTATTTTTATTTTATTTTTTTTATGTCAAGTGCACACGAAAGAGATGAGTTTTCAGTTGTGTTTTGAATGTAGTTAGGGAATCTGCATTCCGGACGAGGGTAGGGAGATCATTCCACCAGCAAGGAACCGTGAATGAGAATGTTCTGGAGAGTGATTTTGTGGCTCTCTGTGATGGTACCACGAGCCGTCGCTCATTGACCGATCGCAGGCTTCTGGTAGGGATGTAGACTCGTAAGAGCGAGTGAAAGTAGGAGGGAGCTGAGCCTGTGGTCGATCTGTAAGCAAGCGTCAATGTCTTGAACTTGATGCGAGCAGCGAGTGGTAGCCAGTGCAGAGAGATGAACAGAGGAGTGACGTGGGCCCTTTTGGGCTCGTTGAAGACAAGACGGGCTGCAGCATTCTGGATCATTTGTAGAGGTTTAGTTGCACACGATGGAAGACCAGCCAGAAGAGCATTGCAGTAATCAAGCCTAGAGATAACCAAGGCCTGGGCGAGAAGTTGTGTTGCATGCTCAGTTAGGAAAGGCCTGATCTTCCTGATGTTGTGCAGTGCAAACCTGCGTGCTCATCAAATGTTACTCCAAGGTTTCTGACCGACCTTGATGGGGTGATTAAAGTTGAATCTAGCTGGATAGTGAAGTCGTGCTGTAGAGACGAATTGGCAGGGAGGACGAGAAGCTCAGTCTTTGCCAGATTGAGCTGCAGGTGATGTTCCTTCATCCATGCCGAGATGTCCGCCAGGCAGCTTGCCAAAAATCCCATGGCACTTCTCGTAGGGTGAACAATTCAGCAACAAATTCCTTGGCCTGCATTTAACTTGAGCTGGACTACAAACATTGTTACCGCAGTATCGCTCCGGAGTCTGTAAGTTGGATCACGAACAGTTGGTACAGATCCATCCTCGAGTAACAACGAGAGTAAATGACGACTGCTATGTTCATTCTTACATCTTACAACAAAACAAAACACCTCAATCGCTTAGAATACATATTTGTCTGCAGCTGCTCCAGCGTCGAAACAATGGCGGACCGCAGGGCGGGTCTACGCTAATAGTGCCAGTCAACAGTCGTGGGCGGGGCTTGTGTGTCACATTTCCCAGAATCTAAGAACGGCTTGTTCTGAGACAGTGCTTATGATTTATGGGGAGTAAAAAAAAAAAAGCACTGGGTGGATTTTTATCATTATAGGGTGGGTGGTTGTGTACACATTTATGTTCAAACACCATGTAAAAGTGAATGTTACATGGTGCCCTTTAAACAGCATATAAATCAAAACTCCCCAACGTTACTGAATGAAATGTCGACCCAGGACGTGCAATGACTGGGAAGCTTTGGGGGTGTTGATGGACTTGATCTACTCCATCTATGTTTTGATAATTTCTCTGAATCCTATCCAGATATAGTATTTAATAAAAGTGTGATTTTCACTCCTTTTTGCTCAAAATGTTGCTTTTCTTTGGAAACTTAACCAAACTTATGTGTTGATAAAAAAAAAAGAATGCTTTAAGCTAGAATAATTTAGCGTTTGTTTTTTTCTTTTGATATATTGCATGTTCAGTTATTCATAAAAAACAATTCTGGGGGCCATGAACAACTGGCAAACTGGCAGCTCCAGAAGTAATGAAAAGTTTTATCTTGAACTCATGTAAACTAGCATGTATAAAGCTTAATCAAACAATGTAATAATCAATTAAAAGGAGATTATACCTGTAGGATATTATGCTGTAGCCACATTGGACCAGCGGTTTGGGAAAATTGATGGATGGATGGATGGATTTATGATTCAGCTGCCAGCGCCATCTTCTGGTCAGTCGTGGGAATTCATTCGACACTCACAGTGCATTATGGGTATTCTCTTGCCATCAGCGCTATGCATATGATATTTAAAGCACCATGGATGACCATGTTGGCCACAACTAGATGGCAAAAAAACAGAAAAAGATTCACTGAAAAAAACAATAAGTAAAATGTTTTTTTTGTTTTTTTTTGTTTTCTTTTTACACGTTTTTCACACATAATTTTTAAGTTGATTTCACATAAACAATTAAGTAAATCTACTGATATACAAAATTAACAAAGAGAACAAATACATTTAACTGGGCCAATTAGAGTTTGCTGAGTAATTTCTGTTTCCTCATTTTAAGTTTATTTTGCAATAATAAATAATGTGGTATCCGAACACAGAGACCTCAATACTTGGTACACAATATACAATAATGGTAACAATTTGATGGATACATTTTATGATTGTGTCATTTTGAGTAGAAAATGAACCCCATGTCACAAAACAGCAAAATGACTAGCCTAACAACATAATATTACATAACGTGTGTGTGTGTGTATTATTTATTGTTGTAAATGTATGCATCCTTAGACATTATATTATGAAGTGCAGAAATCCAAATTGTAACGTTGGTTTACATAATCAAAATTGTGTAATTAGTGTCTATTGAATAGAGATACTCACATAATAACATTCTTTATGAGTTATACGTGTGTGCTACCATATAAATAAAGGCCTGACATGAAATTGCAGTCAAAAGCATAAATAGTGGGCGACCCACCAATTTTTAAAAATCAAACCTATACTTTAGTTTCAGTACCATTTTTGTCTTCATAATAATAGCAATAGCATTAACAACAATGGTAAATTAGTATATTAGAATGGGTTTGTGCATATTTTATTCTTATACATACTTATGTATAAGTCACTTATCCAGATTTCAATATTTCAATCCCATCTAAAGTCAAGAGGGCTAATTAATTCATCCAGCCATTTGCCAGGAACATTCAGACGGCTTGCCTCGCAGTTTAATCAATGCAGTGTGATCCCGCAGTGAAAGAACCAGCTTCCCTGCCGCATTCTGTTAATTAATGTCCCATCGCCGTCAATTATGCAAGAGTTTGAAAAGGAGTGAATGCATCTTAGGGCAATGTTTTAAAAAGAGCATTAGCATTGAAAATCCATTCTAGAATATCAGATGTTATTAATCCGTAAGAACATAACTGTAATGCATTATTTTATGAGGGTACTTGAATATTTTGGCTTAGCTTCAGTCCTAATGGCTTTTTGAGGATTGAAGTATGTAAAACCCATTAATCCTCGCTGTTAACAACTTGTGTAAATGTTTTCCATGACAGTCGTAGATATGGATGAAGGATTACTTTATTCAGGTTTATGGTGGAATGCTAATCAATATGAAGATGACTGTTTTGAGCTCATTTTAATTCATGACGTAAATTGCTTTTGTCTGACATCAAGCCAAAATATAATCCAGCTGGTTCGGTTTTAGCATATACGTGCTGGAAAAACGCTACATTTACCCTCTGAAAGGAAATAGGCCTACATTTTTCAAAGTGCATGAGTGTTTTTCTGAGTATGATGTTTTCCCAATTTTTCTGTTTGACTCTTTGAAGTATGTGCTCAATATTACCAGCTTCATCTGTTTGATATGCTCCACACCTACAAAAGAAACTCTTGTGTAAATATCATCATGTTCAATTCCCCTCTCGGCATGAGTTCAAACCGGAGTTATACAGTAGCACCTTTCATCGGTGAACCGTGAATACACATCTGAACATGGAGTTAATGCACAAGTACACTGGGAAATGTCACAACACCTCGGATAGTAGTTTCTGCATGTTTTTTTAACCAGTATGTGCCTAACATGAGACTAGTTAGTTATAATATATTATTATTATTTAACCTTTACAAGTAATTAGGAAAAAAGATCACTGGACATAAGCAGCATAAACTCAGGAATTATCTTCTCATTTTATTGGGTAAAAGGCGGTTGACACGGCTGCCAGCACGTTACTGTATTTCAATTTACAGTAATTGTACTGCAATATCTATATTGATACATTACTGCTAAATATTAGAATACTTTTCTAAATACTTACAAATTATAATATTATATTATAATAATATGTATTTATTACAGTATATAAACCTATAGGTAGTAATATTATAATACCAAAGATGATAACCAAACTTCTTCAATATATATATATATGCCTAGAAGGCATATTCCCTACATTTCACTACATTTATTGTGGGATGTTTTAAATGTATCAAGGAATTCTAAAGTTAGTGTAATTCTGTTTAATTTGGTGTCTGTGTCAATGTGTAAACATTAAATATTTGTCTGTATACTGTATGTACTGTAAGATACCAGTGTCAATGACAAATTTCTGCTCTGTTAAACATCAAACATTATTAATTTAATAAATAGGCATGAACAATGGCACAGAGTATAACAACTTTTGTATTTAAAGCAGGGTTATATTGTTAACTAAAACCCTCAAATCTTTTTTTTTTTTTTTTTTTTTTACAGTATATCAGAGATACAGGGCATCTGCACAAACACTGAAATCTGCTTCATCTCACTGACTTTCATCGCTGATAAACCCAGGACCAAGGTTAGCGGTCTGACATTTGGATGTTAGACACAATATTCCACTATCAGCCTTCAACCATCCGATGATTCAGTGATGAAACTCTGGCCTCATTAACTATATTCTGTCTGAGGTTTGTCCTATAAAAGCTACAGAAAACATGTTATTGCGCAACACACTAATGTTCCTAATGTATCTTCACTACCATGGTGTGTATACTCATCTCATGAGCACTTTTCAGAACCAACTACCATTCTCTCAGTACACTAAGAGTTTCCAAAATTTACCTTGAGCACTTCAGGCTCTGGAAGGTACATGAAAATCCCTAGAATCAAAGTCAAATAGAACCAAGTCTTTTGCCTTTAAATAAAGTTTTGATCAAACTTAAAGGGGTAAGAGTTGTTTTTCTTGGATTCGTGCAGCTCTAGGTCTTGTCTCACTCAGAGAGGCAGTTTAACACCTGTAGTGTTTGATAGACATTTGTCATTTTCACCCTGTTCGTCCTTCAGTCTTTAATAGCTGGCTTCTGCTTCATAGACCATCTCAATCAAAACTCTCTTAAGAGAGATTGCTTCTCCACAAATCAATATCTAACAATTTACCTCCTGGTTTTAGTTTCAAAGCCAATAAAGAACTAGCGTGTATGTGAGTATCTTTCCAACAAGTATTTCAAGCTACTTCTAAAGGCAAAGGTTATGTCAGGACAAATCTGGTTCTCAATCAAGCCAGCTGATCGCCTCTAACATGCTGTTCTAATTACACTTCAACTCTAGTTTATTGGAATGATGGTTGAGAAACTACTGGTGACTGATATTGTATAAACCTGACACAGAGAGGAAAATGATGAGCAAATTGGGGAACATGTTGAGAACAAGCATGGGTCCATTTAGATCCAGGTACTTGATGTACTAGATAATCAGTTTAAATGTTGACCTTTTCCCCCCACCTACTATAGTTAACTGAGGACAGCGAGACTTGAGGCTGTCGAAATCCAGGTCACAAGGCCAAATTAATTCTAAATCCTAAATTAATACTACGTTCTTTTAAAAAAAATGAGCTTTATTTCCAGATAAGCAAATACCAGTCGCAAAGTGAAGCATTTTCAAACAGATTTAAATCCAAATAGGAGTATCTACAATATTCTTGCAAATAGATTAAATAATGTTAAATAATAGAGGTGATATTTACTCCTAGATATACATTATACATATAAATTAAAAACGGATGGGGGATGGGTTGGGTGAACAACATGACATGGCCACAAATTAAGAATTCATTCCCACATGCTTATTAATTATTTCCCTTATTTTAGTTAAATTGTGGCCACTAAATAAAACAGAGAACAAATTAGTACAACATTGTCATGAATGGGCTAAAATTAAACGAACAAATGACTCATGGCCATGATTTAATGAGGGAACAAATTAATAAACTTTTGTGAAAAAATACATTATAGCATACTTTTAAAAAGTACTTATTATGATAATAACATACTTACTCTAAAAAGAATATAAAATGCAAACTAAATGTATTGTTTCCTTAATTGCATGTTATTTGCCATTGCAATTAAAATCTTTTTTCTTTTGACCCACTGAAGTAATATCTTTGTACATTTATAATAGTACATTTACATTTAAATTAGTACATTTAACATGTATAGCTTTGATAAAATAGGATTGATACGTGCGTCAGTGTATAAAGTCAATTGCGCTGGGTGCAAGATAGGGCCCTAAAGGCCTCCTCACCAGAACTGACTGAACAGACAAAATAAATTATACTGAAAGGTTCAACCATTTCATAATAATATGAAATTTAAGTAATAAGTACACATACATAATACATAAATAAACTTGAATATTTAAAATAATATTCAAAATACAAATCAATTTTATAAGGAAAGTAAGACAAATAATAAACAATATATTTCTACATACTATCAAAATAAACACAATAAAACAATGAACCAATAACCCCCTGCTCACATTTGGAAATTGGCTATGCCTACACTACCCAGAATTCCTTGGGATGGCATAAAATGAGGAACAGGAAGGCCACACTTCCTCTTAACCCCCCACCCCCGGAACCAATGCTGCAGACATGGACCCAAAAGGTAAGTTTTGAAAATGGGAATATAAACTAATATAGTTAATGTGAATTATAAATAAATAAATAAATCTCTTGGTGTCTTGTCATCAGTCTAATGTGCACCTTGGAAAAAGTTACCAAACTCATATTTAACCAAACAATGAGAAACAAACATTTATGCAAAAAATACAAGCCAAACAAACACAGGGCATACACCGCAATCAGGTGTAACTTATGACATCGTCACAACAGTAAAAAGTTAAATCAAGTACTTTGCATGTGCTTTAGTCAACACATTAAAACAAGTGTAGTTTTTTAAAACACAACAAAATATTCTGAAAATGTAAGTCAATGTAAAACTTTCAATGCCATTAAGAAATAAATGTTTTTCTCAAAACCTTGTTCACAAGTTGGGCCCATTTTATTCAATATTTTTGAATAAACCTTTTGCAAGCTCTGAGTCAATGAGGTTGGAGACCACCTGGCACAATATCAGAGACTATTTCTCCATGCAGATTCTCAAATTCATTCACTTCCTTATTTAATTCTATACAGAATCCTTACAATTCTGAGTTTCAGGTCAGGGGATTGGATGGCCATGGCAAACTCTTGATTTTGTGCTCAGTGACCAATTTTTGTGTTGATTTATTTTTTTATCATTGTCCTGATAGAAGATCCAGTGTTACGGAAGCAGACTCAAGATATGGTTAATGGAGATACAACATGAGTTTATTTGACAACACAGAGCGGAGACAGGATGCAGGTAAGTTATATGAACAATTATTCTTTGGAGAGTGAAGTGCAGGTAATGATTGGAATAGTTATTCTTACAGGAATGGAGGCACACAGGAGAGGTGATGGAGATGGAGACGGAGGTTTGTGATATCAAGGCAAGTAGTCCTCTACGAATAAACGAGACCGGACGGTGAACTAAGGTGAAGCGTGTGTCTTTATAGTGCTGGTGATGATAGGGATGATGAGGTGCAGATATGTGTGATTAGTACTTAGCTGAAGGTTTAAGCTGTGATTGGCTGGTGTGAGAGCCTGGCTGATTTGTAACCGGCGCACCCTGATGTCCCAAGTTGACAGCCAGACCTTTTGACCTGGTTGAACAGAAGGAGTCTCGGAACGTCAAAGGTCAGCTGTCATCCTGCGTCTGCGCACTGTCTGTTGGAGCTGATGGTGAACTGCGTCCCAGACCCTCTCGCTCTCTCTGAACCAGTAGTCGACCGCTGGAACGTCGGATTGTTCCCCAGACCATGGGAACAGAGGTGGCTGGTAACCGAATATGCACTGGAAGGGAATGAGTCCAGTAGTTGGTTGGCAGAGGGAGTTTTGGGCGTACTCGGCCCAGCCTAGCAACTGGTTCCAAGAGTTCTGGTGGCCATGGCAGAAGGTTCGTAGGAAGCGACCGATCTCTTGGATCTTCTGCTCGGTCTGTATGAGAGACTTATGGTCACACCTAGGAAGGAGAGGATCACCTTCCAGACTTTGGAGATGAATTGTGGTTCACGGTCAAACATGATGTCTTCAGGAATCCCATAATATATGAAGATGTGGCTGAGGAGAAGTTCAGCTGATTCCATTGCTATGGGGAGTCCATTGAAGGGAAGAAGAAATCAGATATTTCTGATAGGTAGGTGCGGCGCTTGTGTGGCGGCCGTGGAGATCTCGTGCAGGAGGAAAAGTTTGTCCGTGTTTATGTCCGTGTTTGTCTATCGTGCGATGCCATTATGAAAATCACCTACACCCGAGATGAACTACTAAACATCAGCGCATCATCATCCCTTAGTTACCACCCTGCTTTGCAGGGCCTTCATTCGGATATCCTCAGAAACTCCACGGATTGTAGCCCATACAAACACTCGAGAGTTCGTCCATGGAGGCTACTTCCCCGCAGCAGAGCGAGGGGTAATCGAGCTGGCTGTCAACGCCGCTTGGAGAAGAAAGGGTTCCGTACACCTTTACCTGGACTAGTACTGGCTAACGTGAGATCACTCAGCAACAAGCTGGATGAGCTCCAACTCAGGTTGGAGACGGACAAGAACTATTCCCATATTGCTGCGTTCTGTTTTACGGAAACTTGGCTTCACTCCAATATTCCTGATACGGCGGTGAACCTGCCCGGCTATCAGCTCTTTAGAGCGGACCGTGATGCGACAGCCACCGGGAAAACAAAAGGCGGAGGTGTCTGCTTTTATGTGAGTAACGAGTGGTGCAGCGATTTAACAGTTATTGCTGAATTATGTTCCCCCGATCTGGAACTGCTGGCCATACACTGCAAACCTTTCTACTCGCCTAGGGAAATATCATCCATTATCCTTGCGTGTGTCTACGTTCAGCCACAGGCGCACGCTGACACAGCGCAGCAGCTTTTAGCTGATCATATCACGGAAATTGAGAATAAGTTCCCTAACTCCACTGTATTTGTCATGGGTGATTTCAACCACACTGATCTGAGATCTGAACTTCCGAAATACCATCAGTTGGTGCGCTGTGCCACCAGGGGTGAACGGACTCTTGATCATTGCTATTCTTCCATCAAAGAGGCATATCGTGCTTGTGCGCGCGCACCACTTGGCAATGGCGATCATGCTGTGATTAAACTCATCCCCACATACCGGTCTCTACTCAAAAGACAAAAAACGTTCAAAAGGGTTGTACAGAAATGGACACCCGCTGCAATTGAAACACTACAAGCCTGTTTTGACATTACAGACTGGGAAACTATTAAATTGGTATGCAATAACTTTGATGAGTATGTAGACACATGCTCGTCCTACATCTACTTCTGTGAGGAACTTTGCATTCCCACACAAAATATTGTCATTTATGGGAATAGTAAGCCATGGTTCAATAAGGAAGTAAGGCTACGGAGGAGAGAGAAGGAGGTGGCCCACAGAAGCAGAGACAAGGCTGCCTACACCAGGGCCAAATACGCACTCAGCAAAGCCATCCAGCATGCTAAGAGGCTGTATAAGGCCAGGATTGAACAACAGGTCGGGGATAAGAACATCAGAGCTGTCTGGAAGGGCCTACAATCTGCCACGGGCTATAAAAAGCCCCCCCCACCAGCCTCCACCGACCCAAATCTACCAGACAAGTTCAATGTGTTTTGCACTAGGTTCGAAGCACCGCGTGGGCCCCCCCAGTCCATCCCCCATGCCACCCCTGCCTCCACCTCATCTGCTCCATTGGTCATCACGGAGCATGAGGTTCGGAGGCTCCTCAAAGGTC